>NC_141672.1:28861733-30214233 GCF_028749965.1 Puma concolor | reverse complement strand
AAAAAAAAAAACTAGACAGAGTAGGGGATGCACAAAACTTAACTGTTCACTTCTCCATGATTAATTTTGTGTGATGTGAATTACATCTCAATAAAAATAAATAAATAAATGCCCTCATGGAGCTTACACTCTAATGGGGAGAGGACCATATTCAAACAATTAAAATATACAGCACACACACCAAAAAACAAGTCATTGGATTAACGAACTGTGGTGAATCCATGCAATGGAACACTACTCAGCAATAAAAAGAAAAGAACTGAGACAGGCAAGATGAATGACCCTCCCTCCACAACATTACGGTGAGTGAATGAGCCAGCACAAAACAGCACTGCATGATTCTATTCATAAGAAACTCTAGAAAAACCAAATCTAAAGTGATAGAGAACAGATCAGTGACTGCTGGAGAACCATCGTGGCAGATGGAAATGTTCTGTATCTCGGTGGTGGTGGCAGTGGTGGTGGTGGTGGTGGTGGTTATACACGTGCACGTGCATTTGTCAAAACTCATAAAAACGTACACTTAAAATGTGTATATTACATCATACGTAAACTATATCACAATAGGACTGATTTTTTTTGAAGTTTATTTATTTAAAAAAAAATTTTTTTTTTTTTACATTTATTTGTTTTTGAGAGACAGAGAGAGACAGAGCTTGAGCAGCGGAGAGGCAGAGAGAGACGGAGACACAGAATGGGAAGCAGGCTCCAGGCTCCGAGCTGTCAGCACAAAGCCCGACGCGAGGCTCAAACCCACAAACCGTGAGATCATGACCTGAGCCGAAGTCAGAGACACTTAATCGAATGAGCCACCCAGGTGCCCCTAGAGCTGATTTTTTAAAGTATACATTATGTCAAATGGTGGTAAGTGGTATGAAAAGAAATCAGGAGAGACTAACAGTACAAGGCCAGGGCAGGAGTTGCTCTTTGAAATATGGTGTTTAAAGAAGTTGCACTGTGAAGCAAAACCTCTTTAGGTCAATCCTTTTAAAAACAATGTAATGAACACAATTTTCTGTGGTAACAAAAGGAAGAGAAATGTCACGAACAATCCAAAACAGTACATAAGCCTAAAATCATTTCTATTTAGTTCTAGAAAGAAACTTTTCTCCCCTGGCAATAGCAGATTTAACTTCTTAATTCATGAAGGCAGGTTGGGGGAGTTAGGGAGGAGGAAGGAGAGGAGAGAGGGAGAGAAAGATGAGGGAAGGGAAGAGAGGAGGAACTAACGGAGGGAGGGAGAAAAAGAGAGAGGGAGGAAACAGGGAAGGAAAGAGAAGACAGAGAAGAGACAAAAAGAAAAACCGGCAAGCAGGCTGTCTGCCTGTCCATCTGTCCAACAGTCATAGTCCAGATCTAAATAACAGAGTTGACTGAGAGAGACGTGGGGGAAAAACAATAGTGCACCCTGTGACCTATGATTGCATGGTCACCAGGCATGACAAGAGAGGGTGCAAAAAGAATTATGGCATCCTCAAACAGCCTCTGCTCACAGACAAGTACAAAAGAGAAATAAAAGCTTTCCTGGGAATGAAGATCTCTGTCATCTGCAACCCCCCACACCCGCCCAGTCTCACTTAACCTCTCAATTTTCATTTTAAAACATTTTTCATAGAGATTACTTAAACAAATAAGGCACATAATTGACACTCAATAAATGTTTATGACTGTTGCTGAGTGATACAGATAAAGTGAATTTAGCTCTTTTAAAGAAAAGGCTATGAGAGATTACAGAAAACAGTTTAGCCATTTGGACTGACATTCACCAGGCAGAAAGAACTGAGCTAGAAAGCAGAGGAATTTCTAGAATACTCTATGCGGAAATGCTCAAGATTATGTTGTCTCTTAACTTGAACTTAGGATGTCTGTGTCTATAAGCAGGAACCAGGTTCTGTCAGTTTTTTTCAAGCATTCTAACATTTAGAGTCAAATTCTCTGGGAAACACAGTGATAATTCAGTCTCAAATAGAAGGAAATCAAGAAGGGGAAAAAAAATTTTTTTCAAAAGCTACCAGAAAGTAGAATCATCCTCCAGTCAAGTCAAGCCAGAGGTCAGGTGCTTTTGCACACCTACTTCTCTAACCCAAGAATTCCAGCCACCACCAAGCTGACCACAAAAACCAGTCAAAGAAACCCTCTTAACTGCTGGCCAGAAGCCATTGGAAAAATGGGAAAATGAACAAAACAGCGTCCCAGGAAACATCCATGCTCTCCTGCCTCCAAAAGCTCCTCTGTATCCCTTCCCATCCCAATTCTTCTTGCCTGGAACTTTCTATATCCTTGTTTTCTTTCCCTTCTTCATCAATACATTTAGCAATTCTAACCTCAGAAACAGTCTCAAAGCAGGCACGACCATCCCTCTCCCCAGGAAAGTTCAACCAGCTGTCTGAAGCACTTCCTTGCCACACAATCTCCAGGATAAACTCAGGGATACTACCGCCAGGAGATACATCCACAGGAAAAACATATAAGGTCAACTTAATATGAAATCTGCCTGTTATATTGACCTTGGCTCAAAAAGTCAAATGTTTGCCTAATTCCAGAAAAATCAATCACTTCAAGGAAATAACAGACCAGAAGAAACAGATTCACACAAACTGGAGCTAACTTGAAATAGTTAAAGACAGGTTCCCTGAAAAGCTGATTCATAGTGGTTTTGATGGATTCTGTGGGTCAAATTTTAAAAAGCCTTATACTAAACAAAATAGCCTCCCAAGTTAAATGCTGGGACCCCGTTATAACTGAATGAGTCCAAGACTGAGAAAGCTCAAAAGATGCCAAGCAGAAACAGAAAGCACATCATAGGGGCCCTTTCCTCCTTCTGTTTGTCTGAGTCATCCTCAACCCTGAATTTCCCAGTAATTCTACACAATGCTTTCCCTCTACTACTATTACCAAGCAAAAGGGGCTTTTTTCACTTGGGTTTCTGAGAGTAAAGAGCAGTGATGGGGGAGGGAGCCCGTGCTACTCAATTACTGCTTATGATTGTGACAGTCAGCTCCTAAGCAGATCTGTTATTTTCTCATATGGCACCCAAGGATTAATATTGTAGCACATATATTCAAGTACCGACCAGAACCTGCCGAAGGGCCAACCAGCCACAGCATCAAAATTAGTCCTTACTTTGTAATGGTTTGGCCATCTGCAGAGCAAAAATGGGGAAGTTCCACAAATTAGATCGATTCCCCTGGCTCACGAACTGGTGGCCAGAATTAAGTCCTCAGGTGTTTCTGCCAGCCTATCTGAAAAGTGACCAAGCCCCAGCAAGGTACCCTATAAACCAGGAAACAGAGGACAGGGCCACAAGGGTCTCTAGCAGATGAAGTCCAAAAAGGAGCACAAAAGTGGGACAGACCAGCACAGCCAGCTTATGGTCAAGGATTCCCATACAGTATGAAAACATCCTCTGCTATTTTCCATTCCAGAATCTCACAAGAATAATGTCTCTTTTAGCCAATTAAAAAAAAAAAAAAAAAAAAAAAAAAGCCAAGTCCCAGTATTTTGAGCCACACTATTCTGGGATTGTAAACAAGTGAAGCAGCCAAACAACGTGATGGGTCTTCTTAAAGGAACGGTCTCCGAAGAGAGGAAGTCTACCACTGTGCTGAAGAAGGAATGAAGAGGGCTCACTGTGGCCTTCCACTTCAGAGTGGGTCCAGACTGCGTATCTCTGAGTCAAGGAAGACCTGCCCCAGCGAACACTTTCTTAGCTTCTCACTGACCGCTCCTGGGTCACCGGGCTTCCTTATCACCTTGTGTGCTCAGCATGAGGGGATCTAACTTGAAGAGTCTTTGGCACAAAAAGCTCCCTGGCTCTCCTAATGTCCCACTCGGGGGTCAGTCAGCACAAAGGGACAACAAGTGAAATTTCTCATCAGTTTGTTGCTCTACTTTCTCGGAAAGAAGACAGTCACAGGAAGTTTGTAGAAAAGGGACAAAGAAGAGAATGGGGTGGTTATTCACACAGGATGTCTGAATCCCTCACAAGACACAACAGATAGGAAAATACCATTCTCTTCTTCCACTAAGAACTCCCATTGTTAGAACTTTATTCTTCTAACCTTTTGAGTTGTTTGAGAAGGGTGTTGTCTCTAAGTTCAAGAGCTTGGGGACTGATTTGTCAGTGTGAATCGTTTACTTATTATGGACTCTAAATAATGGACCTGAAAGTCCTCTGGTTTTCCTAGCATAGTTCTACAGAGGCCTAGAAAAATCAATGACAACAACACAGAAGAAAATCTAACCATTTCATGAGAGAGGTTGCAAGTATGCCAAAAGAAAATACTGATTTCAGCTAGATTACTTCTGGGGAGCAAACAGAACCAAGAGAGGGAGGAAAAACTAGTGTATATGTTAAATTTTTGTCCCTGATACATTTTCCACGTCACCAGAACGCAGATCTCCTATTAGACCAAACCTGCATCCTTTAGATCAGTTTCTCAATTGCAGCACAACTGACATTTTGTACCAGATCACTATTTTGGGGGGGGTGGGGGGGGGGCGGCTACCCTATGTATTGTAAGATATTTACCAACACCCTGGCCTCTACCCATTAGCCAGTGGCACATGCCCCAATCATGACAACCAAAGATGTCTCTCAACATTACCACATGACTGCAGGGAGAGCAAAATCACTCCCCATTGAGAACCACTGAGTTAAATAAAACCAAATGACACTAATTTAGCTCTTTGTTGTATGAACTGGGTTCTTAAAGTCTTTTAGTTTTAACAAATCAATAAAATCCAGGGTGTGATCTGCACAAACCAAATGCCAAGGAGTCACCACTGAGGGTGGTCATTCCTCACTCTCTACTCTATAACAGCATTCCTGTTTTATATCCAAACTTAGTCCCAAATCCATCAATGTCTTTTTTTTAATACTTACCAGTTTATTAAAGGATATGATAAAAGATACAAATCTACAGCCAGATGGAGAGATGCATTGGGAAAGGTATGGGGAAAACACGAGGAGCTTCCATGCCCCCTCCATACATGCAACTCTCCCCAGTGTCCATGTGTTCACCAACCCAGAAGCTCTCATCGTGCCTTTCCATCTCCCCAGTGATTTTGGTGACACCGAATCGAAGCCACCTCTCACCTCATCTTCTGCAGTGGCCTAAGTGGTCTCCCTTCTTTTCCTCTCGCCCCACTACATTCATTACAATCTAGCCTTCACACTGAAGCCACTTCTTGAAAATGTCTATCAGATCATGAGACTTTCTACCAGAAAGCAGTCTGGTGCTTCCCAACACACGTAACAACCACACTTTTTCCTACGGCCTGCAAGGCCCCACGTCGTGTGGAACCTGTTCCCTTACACTCTCTGCCAGCTCCCTCCAGCCACGGGGACATTCTTCCTATACCACAAACATGACATACACCTTCTTTCTGTTCTCATTGCCCTCTGTCCAGAGAGCTATTTCCCCAGGTAGTATTATCCATCAGATCTGTGCTTAAAAGTAACCTCTACAATAAAAGCTTCCCTGACCATCCTGCACAAGTAGCTTCCAAATCACTCTTGCTTAATAATACTACATCTAAGGGGTGCCTGAGTGGCTCAGTAGGTTAAGCATCAGGCTCTTGGTTTCAGAGCAGGCCATGATCTCACAGCTTCATAAGCTCAGGCCCTGCATCAGGCTCTGCTCTGGCAGCACGGAGCCTGCTTGGGATTCTCTGTCTTCTCTCTCTCTGCCCCTTGCCCACTCATGCTACCTCTGCCTCTCTCAAAATAGATAAATAAACTTTAAAAAATAATTAAAATTTATTTATCTATTTTGAGAGAGGCAGCAATAGCATGAGCAGAGGAGGGGTGGCAGGAAGAGACAGAGAGTCCCAAGCAGGCCCTGCACTGTCAGCACAGAGCCTGACATGGGGCTCGATCTCATCAACCGTAAGATCATGCCCTGAGCCGAAATCAGGAGTTGGACACTTACCTGACTGGGCCACCCAGGCACTCCAATAAATAAAATAATTTAAAGATAATAATATTAATAATACACCTGAGCCATCTTTTATGTGTTTTACATGTGTGAACTCTGCTTTCCCCCACTTAAATGGTAAGTCTATGAGAGCATGGACCAAATCTTATTACCCATGCTTCCCTGGAACCTAGAAAGTACCTGGCACATAATATGCGCTTAATAAATGCGAGGAATTAATGAATGCTTTTGGCTAACAGACTAAATGTACCCGTTTAAAAGCCAAAGATGAAGTCTTGCTTGAGACCAAAAGTCAGTCTCTCCTCAAATTTACCACTATAGTACACACCCAAACGACAAGGTAATGCTAGAATTCTCACTCCTACAAGGAACTTTTTCGTTTCGAAAAGGAACCGAATAATACTCAAAGCACAAGCAACAAACCTTAGGGGACTCCAGGCCACAGAATTTGAGGAAACCACACATAAGTTACAGCCTACAAGCTTCTAAAATAATTCCTATGTACTAAACTGAAAATGGCCAAAACCCACAAATGCCAGAAACATAAAATGAAAAACAAAGACAGGGCCTAACTCATAGAATCCTTACCACGGTGAGTAAACAGTTCTTTAATAACACTGTCTTACATTTATATCGGGCTTTGCTTTATTTGCTCCTCAAGGCAGCCCTGAGGAATCGGTGAGCTGATGCTACTGGCCACATAAAGCTTCATCAGAAAGCTTCACTGACTTGGTCAGAAACAACAAGAGGGTCAGAGTTAGACCAAGGATTTTAGAGCCAGACGCTTGTGTTTTTGTGTTGTTTTTTTTTTTATTTTTTTTAACATTTTATTTATTTTTGAGAGAGAGTGGGGGCGGGGGGGGCGGGCAGGTAGAGAGAGAGAGGGAGACATAGAATCCGAAGCAGGCTCGGGGCGCCTGGGTGGCGCAGTCGGTTAAGCGTCCGACTTCAGCCAGGTCACGATCTCGCGGTCCGGGAGTTCGAGCCCCGCGTCAGGCTCTGGGCTGATGGCTCAGAGCCTGGAGCCTGTTTCCGATTCTGTGTCTCCCTCTCTCTCTGCCCCTCCCCCGTTCATGCTCTGTCTCTCTCTGTCCCAAAAATAAATAAACGTTGAAAAAAAAAATTTAAAAAAAAAAAAAAAAGAATCCGAAGCAGGCTCTAGGCTCTGAGCTGTCAGCACAGAGCCAGATGCGGGGCTCGAACCCACAAACCATAAGATCATGACCTGAGCCGAAGTCGGACGCTTAACCGACAGAGCCACCCAGGCACCCCCAGACGCTTGTGTTCAAATCCTCTGCCACTTACTGTAACTCGATCCAGACAAGTTACTTCATCTCTCTGTGCTTCAGTGTCCTCACCTATAAAACCCAATGCTATAGATGAAATGTTTTGTGTCCTCCCCCCCAAAATTCATGTTGAAATCTAACCCCTAACGTGATGGTATCGGGAGGTGAGGCCTTTGGGAAGTGATTAGGTCATGAAGTGGAGTCCGTATGAGTAAGATTAGTGACCTTATTTTTTTTTTTTTTTAATTTTTTTTTTTCAACGTTTTTTTATTTATTTTTGGGACAGAGAGAGACAGAGCATGAACGGGGGAGGGGCAGAGAGAGAGGGAGACACAGAATCGGAAACAGGCTCCAGGCTCTGAGCCATCAGCCCAGAGCCCGACGCGGGGCTCGAACTCACGGACCGCGAGATCGTGACCTGGCTGAAGTCGGATGCTTAACCGACTGCGCCACCCAGGCGCCCCGATTAGTGCCCTTATTAAAGAGATTCTAGAACTCCCTTCTACCATCTGAGGACACAGGGAGAAGATAAGATGGCTGTCTATGAATCAGGAAGCAAGTCGTCACCAGACACCAAATCTGCTGCCAGCACCTTGATCTTGGACTTCCCAGACTGCAGAACTGCAAGAAATAAACTTCTGTTGCTTATACACTACCCAATGGTATGTAATATAATGATATATGGTATTTTATCACATAGAGCAGCCCAAACTGACTACAACTTCCTTCATAGGGTGTGGTAGGCTGAAATTGCAGCCCCTCCTCAAAGAAATCCACATCCTAATCCCTGAAACCTACGAATGGGTCCATTTATGTGGCAAAAGAACTTCGCAGATGTGACTGAATTAAAAACCTTGAGAGCAAGAAACGACGCTGGATTATCCAAGTGGGTCCAACATAATCAAAGTGTCTTTGTACAAGAAAGGCAAGAGGGCCACAGACCCAGAAGAAGATATGACAACAGAAGCAGAATGACAGAGAGAGGGATTGGAAGATGGTACATTGCTGTCTTTGAAGCCAGATGATGGGGTCATAAGCCAAAGAATACGGGAAGCTTCCTGAAGCTAGAAAGACCAGGAAATACTCCCTAGAGTCCCACAAGAAACACAACTATACAGACCCATTTTAGGACTTCTGACCTCCGAACTATAAGAAAATACATTTGTGTTTTAAGCCACTAAATGTGTGGAAATTTGCTACAGCAGCAATAAGAAACTAATACATAGTTATAAACAGGATTAAATGAGCTCATGCGTGTAAAGTGCTAAGAACGGTTCCTAACAGCGATAGTAAGAGCTCTTTACATTTTAGCTCTTAGGAGTCAAGATCAGAACCCAGAGGACTGCACTGAAGTACTTCACAGGCTAAAAAAAATGAAGTTAGGAAATTTGGTAATATCTATCTAAATTTAAAAGGCACACGTCATTTGACAAAGAGATTCCATTTCTAAAAAGATTCACAGGGATATTCAACACATCCTTGTTTGTAATTACTCAAATATCCACTAACAGGCTAAAATTATAGAAAATCCACTCAGCAACATAGTAGGCAGCCTTTAAATAATGAGCTTATAAAATGTACTGATAAATCTACAAGATGTATCCTCTAATTAAAAAAAAAAGCTCAAGGACAGAATATTAGGAGAATATTGAGAATATTAGGTTCCATTTCTGTTTAAAAATAAAAAGGATACAGGGGCGCCTGGGTGGCTCAGTCAGATTTGAGCATCCGACTTCGGCTCAGGTCATGATCTCATAGTTCATGAGTTCGAGCCCCATGTTGGGCTCTGTGCTGACAGTTCAGAGCCTGGAGCCTGCTTCAGATTCTGTGTCTCCCTCTCTCTCTCTCTGCTCCTCCCCTGCTCACACGCTGTCTCTCTCTCAAAAATAAAGATTAAAAAAAATTTTTAATAAAAATAAAAAAGATATATATATATATATATATATATATATATATATGTTCATAAGTACATCTAAAAAACTTCTAAAAGGGCATGCATGTAGTTCCCTGTTCACGGTGGTTGTTCGAAGAAAAGAGACTAAGGGGATGGAACAGGAGGGGAAAACTCTTGCCATCACATGCCCTTTTATGTTATTTTAGGTTTTAACTAGGTATGTGCCTGATACCCATTTTTAAGAAACTGAAGTTGAGTTGTGACATCACCAACCTATCAGCAAGTATTTATGCACTGACAATGTGCCCACCATTGTACATGCTACAGGGCATAGGACACAGTCCTGCCCTCCAGGAGTTCACATTCTGGCTGAATTTATAATCTAGATTTGTATTAGACAATCATCCAATTGTTTTGGACATTCACCTAAGAAAACAGAACCACACATTCTCTCAAAGTATTTTTCCACTTGTGACTCAGAGAACAAATCACCACCTAAAAAGAATAAATTCTACGTCTAATCCATTAGTCCCAACCAGCGCTGCTTGTGCTTAAGAAACCGTTACTTCTTGGGAAGTGGTCAGTGTTTAAGAAGGAAGGAAAAGCAGGAGAAATCTTTACAAAAACACAATTACATACTTTATTACACACTGCAAGAAAAAAAAGATGGACAAGTATCTCTGGGTAGTTGGATTTGTCTTCTTCATTACATTTTCCTAATTCTCTAATTCTTTACTAAGGAACATGTATCAAAGCCACAAAAAGAAAAACAAGATACACACCCTCCTCCCCTCAAAAAATATTCTTTTTTGGTGCCAACACAATAATGACGGTTACTGGTTCATCCTAAGTCTTCCTCTCATCTTAAAAAGCAACGGCAATCTAAAGTATGACTTTCCAAAGGCTGAACTGGTGGCAAAACCAACAAGAATCATCCAAGTCCAAGTGTTCCATTTATAAAATATTTAATCCAACTGTCACCCAATTAGAGCATAACTATAATGAAGACATTATTGCTAACAAGGGAGGCAGGATGGGATCTGGGTCACTCTTCCATAACTCCATTAGCTCCTCTCAGCCAATAAAGAAGTCTGTGTTAGCAAAGTATTTAGCTGACAATGGAATCATGATGTAATGCATTTCCATAATCTTACCAAGGAGCAAAAAGACAGAGCTGAAAAATGTTTAGTGGGTAACTGGAAAGTTGTCAAACAGCAACTCACGTAGGGTCTCCTCCAACCTGGTGACTTGAGGAGTCATCACTGCTCAAAGTATGGAGTCGATGTACCACAAATACCCCATGACGTTGACAGAAACAACGAACTGCTCCTGGGCACTATGTGCCAGGCCCTGTGATGAGGGCCCTTCCATTCCCGTTCCTTAATCTCTTTGAATCTTCTCAACTACTACTGTGAAGTACAGAGGAAACTGAGGCACAAAGCTGAAATAACTGTCCATGGTTACACCGCCACCGAGTGGTGAAGCTCGGATGAATTCAAGCAGGCTTCACTCAAAAGTATAGACATCACAATGCCTCCACTGGAAAGTATAAACGTTATACCACCCTTCCCGAGTCACCCCTCACTGTGACACGCCATCATTTGCCCAGCTTGCTCCCATCACACACTACCCTCCCCCCTCAACTTGGAATGAAATCAAATATGCTCCAGTCCTTCTGTAACGGCAGGTGCCCTCACTGGCTTTTCCCAATCAGCCTATACGTGAAGAGGCCATCTGAACAGAATACTATCCTTATCAGAGGCCACTTTTTGAAGACCCGCCTCTCTAAATTGAGATAGCAAGCCTATGACTTACTGCCTCGCACTCCCAGGGGACCCGCTATGTCTCCTGCCCTGCACACACAGCCCCTCGTCATTCACATTTATTCACAACTTGCCAAGTGCTCTCATTCAGAAAGCTGATCTAAATAAGGTCTTCCCCATAATAGCCCTAATAACAATAACAGCTACCATATTCTGAGCATTTATTATGCAACAGGCTCAACAAACACGGTGCCATTACATCCTCACACCAGCCCAAAGCAGGCACTGTCTTCAATTTATAGACGACAAAACTAAGGCTAAGAGATAAAGTAATTCAGCCCAAGGTCACACAACCGGTAAGAAACTAATCTGACACCCTGTAATTTTAAGCTTTCAGGGGTCTCCCCCTTTAATGATTAAAAAGGTGAGCTCTTCTCGGAATTCCCTTTTGAGAGGTGCCTTCCAACAAGAGATCTGCCCCACAACCACATGAATCCCATGGGCTTCACCCACAGGCTTACCTGAATTTCTTCATTTTCATCTACTAGGAGGAAACTCACAACCTTCTCGGTCATCTTCTTCCTCCTGGTCTCCTCATCCAGCTCTTCTTCCTCCAGTAACCCCTGGACCTTAGCGACATGGTACACAGTAACGGGGTGTCTCCTTTTGTTACCCCCAGAATGAGTCCTCTTCTGGCACTCCAGGCACAAGTTGATTTTACAGGTCTGGCACCTCACGGCTGCCCTCTGCCTCACACCTGGTGAATGCCCATTGGGACCCTTGCAGGGGTCGCAGTAAGGGACATGGCCAGGTTTGAGTCTTATCCGCTCGTGGTTTCGCAGGCGCTCCTGCCGATGGAGCTCCTCCTCGCAGCGGAGACACTGCAGACTACAGCACTCATCACACTCAAAGACCGCCTCGTCAGCCCCACTGCAGGCATAACTTTCCTGGCACATCAGCCCCGGATTCAGGCCCTTGTCTGCCGGGCAAGTCTGGGCACTCATACTCGGATCGGTAAGGAAATCACCCACAACGTCACCGTCACTGGGCTTTCCCCAGCAGTGAAGACCAAGGCTTTGGGTCTGAAGCCTGCACAGAACCTTCACGGCGTTCTGCACGCCTTAAAAAAAACAAACAAACAAACAAACAAAAAACCTCTGGGGTCCTATCAGAATTCTTCACACGCTCACAAACGTTCCAATTTTTAATCTTCTGCCTCCAAGATTCCTGTATCTGCAGCAACGTTGATTTGGTTTGATGGTGTTATCCGTCTGTAAAGTGCAAGCCTGGAAGGATCTCTTCGGGCTATCTGAAAGAGATCCGATGGGTTCACCGAGGTGGGCTCATCAGTTGGGCCTCGGCCACGAGGTTTTGGTATAGTGACAGAGTGGTCAGGAGCTTTGCAAAATAATCCAACCCCAAGTCAATATTTCAGGGGATACCTAAATAGAGGAAGGAAAAGGATTTCACTAATCTAAAAACAGAAGTGCACCTTAAAAAAAAAAAAAAAATGTGATTAAATAAGAGGCCAAAACTCCTGACAGAAATCTCATTCTTGCTTGTAATGCTTACACCGGCTCTTTCTGATCCTCGAAATTTCGTCTCAAAATCACAGGCAAGACTCCCCCTTTGGAAAACAGCCACTATCCCTAGGCCCAGGGTATTTCAGAGACTTTGCCGCTTTAATTCTCAGACTGAAATTCTCTGTTCGTCCAGTTATTAATTAAATTCAGAATCAAAATCATTTAGCAAAAAGTCCTTGGAGGGACAACCCTTTGCAGTCCCCCAACCTGCAGCACACAATTGTGAGGTGGATAAAGAGGCCTGTAAAAAGCTAAAGAAATGATAATACAGACTTTGGCTCCATCAAAGTCTTTGGCAGATCTAGTTAGGTTGTTTCAACTCTAGACAGATGTCTATTAAGGACTGTCAGCCTGGAAACAAAAGTCACCGTGTCATATTTAAAAACAATAAAATGCAATTATTATACTTCCTTTTGTCCCTTCTCTAACTGCAAAAAAAAAGGGAGCAACAGGAGACAGAATTCCTCCTCTACAGCCCACTGCAAAGCCAGGCCTGCAGTGAGTTAAAACAAATAATTTCTCTCTTTGTCACTCAAAAACTAACTTAAAAATAACTTCAAAAAGGAAAAAGAAAAAGATAGGATAACTGGGACAGGGAAGAGGCTTTTGTCACTTCTACAATTACATTCTAAACCCCCCTTTAGCCTTGACCTCCATTCTAATGCACCAACGAAACGTAAAGCCCTCCTCACAAATACTCACTCCACCCTGTAGTAATCAATCTATCAATCTTATTTTTGGATAAACAAGGAAGGAGAAGAGAGTGACTAGGAGACCTTATTTACACCCTAACCTCAGACATGGCCAACCAGCCTCCACAACGGAAACGAAAATCAAAATCTGTCAGAGAAATTTAGAAAAATAGAAAATCAACCTTCGAAAGAACACCTCACCGCCGGACCAGCCGGCCAAGCAAACAATCTGCCCACTCGGGCCCCCACCTCGACACCTCTCTCGAGCCGGGGATTCCTCACCCTTCCTTCCTCCCGGGCAACACCACCACAACCCGAGGGGCAGGAGCAGAGTCTGAACAAAGAAGGTCCCCCAAAATCTCCCCTCCACGCTAGCAGAGGCCAGAGCCGAATCTATTGTTTATACCACCCCACCCCCACCCCAGCCGCACCCGCACCCCCCCCCCCCCCCCCCCGCCCCGGGGGCAGCCGGAGCTCCAGGACTATCGTTCGCCCGCCGCAGGGCCGTGCCCTTCCCTCCCCGCCGCGGCTGCCCGGGAACCCCACCACGGAGCAGCTCGGCAGCAGCGAGGCGGCGTCGGGGGACCGCGGTGCGCCGGCGGGGGCGGGGGCTGTTCCTCAGGGCACCGGTGGATCCATCTTCATCTCCATCTCCGCCCCCCTCCTCCTTCGCTGCCTCCCGGGCTTCCTCCTCTCCTGTTGTCAGTTGGGATCAGCTGATCGGAGTGAACTTCTCCCAGCTCGGACTAACAGGAAGGCGTGAGCAGTGCAGCCCAGGGAGGGACGAACGGGAGGGGGTGGAGTCCGACTCCCGCGAGGGTGGAGAAGGGCGCGCACAGCTTCCTGGGAAGTGTAGTTCCGCGGACGTGAATCCTCCCCCACGTCCCGGAAGGGAAGGCTCTGAATGACTACAACTCCCAAAACGAAACAGAGTGCTCTTGTGAGGAGGTGGTGAAGACAGGCCGTCGAGTATTTCGGGACTTGGAGTTTTTGCATCGACTGCGGTGTTCGAAGGTTTCAGCGCGTTGTTTTGGGTAGTGGCCGGAGAGGGAATGGCGCTAAATTAGATGACTGATGTAATGTGTTGTGTAGTTGAGGCAAATAATTCGATTTCAAGTAACCGGTGTTGCACACCATTCCTTCAGAAATGTGTAAAAACAAGCGGTCTCCTCTTCCCTAATTTCACCTTGCACAAATTAGGAGAAGACCAGAAAGAATTGACAAAAGAATACTCTTGGAATTTTGTTTTCCCTTATGAGTATTCTTCAAGCCAAATATTATTTATTTTCCTTACCTTTCACTTTTTTGACGTTTTCTTACATAGTTTTAGAGCTTCTGGATTTTAAATCATCCTTAAGCTAGACGGGGTACATTTTCAGACAAGCTTGTGGACTTACGGTGCAGGCTAATGGTTAACACTGTTATCGGGCTTTTTTATAGAAAGCCATATATTTGTTCAGTGCTTTCACTTTGGGGTTTATTTGTTTGTTTCCTTTTTTTTTTTTTTATCTCCGTTTGTTTCTTGGAACAACACTGAAAGAAAGCATGATATGATGAAATGAGCACTGGTCTGAGATGGGAAGACGAGTGCTTGTTCTAGAAAGCTAATGGGTAAGTCACTCAACCTCTCCATGAAATGAAGGAATTGCACTGGATCAATAATGAAGGCTTTGCCAATTCTAACATTCTATGATTCTACCTTGATAATTGTTAACCCAGTAGAGAAAACTAAGATTAAGTGACTTGCCAAGTTACACAGCAAATGATTGACAAAGCTGGGACAAGAATCCATCTCCTGACTTAGTCACATACTCTTAGGTTTAAGGGACATAATTAGACCAATCGTGAAAACAAATCTGCATTATAATGAGTGAGCCACATAGGAAGGTTATATTGATAAAAATTATGTTTTCAAGACTGGGCAGAGAGCCAATAGTTGGAAAAACTGCACAACATGACAGAATTTTTTTCCTATGTTTTATCACAAACCAGGATATTAAGAACTAAGCTATCTATAGCACTTTAAAACGTCAAAGTTTCAAAGTGGGAAGAGGAAAAGAAGGGTTTTAGTAAGTTAAGAGAATAGGTCTTGAGCTAGGCTCTTAAAAATTCCCTAGAGGGTTTTGTTCCTAAGACTGATATTGTAATTTTTTCTAAGCTTAATATGTTGTTTTATATTCCTAATTATAAAATGAGGATGGGGTACCTGGGTGGCTCAGTCGGTTGAGCTTCTGACTTCAACTCAGGTCATGAACTCACTCTTCATGGGTTCAAGCCCCACCTCGGGTTCACTGCTGTCACCCTGTCCGTGCAGAGCCCGCTTCCAACCCTATGTCCCCCTCTCTCTACCCCTCACCCACTTATGCTCTCCCCAAAATAAATATATAATAATAATAATAAATAATAAAATGAAGACATATCCTGGGAACAAAATGGTAGTTAATCCCTTTTGAATCCAAGGATACCTATTTTAAAGTTTATGTATTTATTTATTTATTTTTGAGAGAGAGAGAGAGAGAGAGGGCACGAGTGTGATTGTGGGGGCTGGGGGGGGGGTGGCGCAGAGAGAGAGGGAGACAGAAGATCCGCAGCAGGCTCTGTGATGTGGGGCTCCAGCCAAAAATCAAAAGTCGGCCGCTTAACCCACTGAGCCACCCAGGTGCCCCTAAAGTTCATTTTTTAAAGTTGTAATAAGCACCCCTAAACCTGTGGAAAATGGTTGCCTCCAAGGAGTAGAACTAAGGTGACGTAAAATGGAAGACTTTACTTAAACATATTTGAGGGCGGCCGGGTGGCTCAGTCTGTCAAGCGTCCAACTTCAGCTCAGGTCATGATCTCACGGTCTGTGAGTTTGAGTCCCACATCAGACTCTCCGCTATCGGCACAGAACCTGCTTCAGATCTTCTGTCTTCCTCTCTCTCTACTCCTTCCTGCCCCCCCTCTCTCAAATAAAAGTAAAAAATAAATAAATAAATAAAACACGTTTGTACTTTTTTTGGAAGATTTAATTTTTTTTAATTTTTTTTTAGATGTTTATTTTTGAGACAGAGCATGAGCGGGGAAGGTGCAGAGAGAGGGAGACACAGAACCTGAAGCAGGCCCCAGGCTCGGAGCTGTCAGCACAAGAGCCCAACGCAGGGCTCAAACTCATGAACTATGAGATCATGACCTGAGCTGAAATCTGACACCCAACTAACTGAGCCACCCAGGCGCCCCCAAATTTTAAGTAATCTCTACAACCAACGTGGGGCTTGAACCCACAACCTGGAGATCAAGAGTCACATGCTCCGTCTACTGAGCCAGCCAGTGCCCCAAAACAAATTTGTACTCTTGAGGTTTTTACTATGTAAGTGCAATATGTCAATACTACTACTAATAATAATAAGGTAGTTTATTTTTATTTAACAGATAATTGAAATTATCAGACCTGTTTCTGTTGTTTTTGTTCATTCTCATTCTTTGTGTGCTTATTTTTTTACTATGAGCCGCATTCTACTTGGAAAATTATTTGTGGGAATTCTTTGAGTCCTAGGATAAAGTTTCATTCCTCCAGAGAGGATTTCCTTTTGCTTCTGCCAGGAAGGACCACTTTTTTTTTTTTAATGTTTATTTTTTTACTTGAGAAAGAGAGAGGGAGGGAGGGGCAGAGAGAGAGGAAGACAGCAAATCCCAAGCAGGCTTGGCGCTGTGGGCACAAGACCCCATCTGGGGGTTCAAACTCATGAAGCGTAAGGTCGTGACCTGATCTGAGATCAAGAGTCGGATGCTTAACCAACTGAGCCACCCAGGCGCCTCTAGGAGGGACCACTTTATGTTGTAGTCACTGCTTAGGAGTTTTTTTAATTTTTTTTTTTTAACGTTTATTTATTTTTGAGAGCATTATTGAGAGAGAGCATGAACGGGGGAGGGTCAGAGAGGGGGAGACACAGAATCCGAAACAGGCTCCAGGCTCTGAGCCGTCAGCACAGAGCCCGACGCGGGGCTCGAACTCACGGACCGCGAGATCATGACCTGAGCCGAAGTCGGCCGCTTAACCGACTGAGCCACCCAGGCGCCCCTTTAATTTTTTTTTTTAAGTTTGTTTATTTTTGAGAGAGAGACAGTGAGAGTGAGGGGGGGAGAGGCAGAGAGAGAGGGAGGGAGACACAAAATCCGAAGCAGGATCCAGGCTCTGACCTGTCAACACAGAGCCCAAATGACGCAAGGCTCGAACTCATGAACTGCGAGATCATGACTTGAATCAAAGTTGGACACTTAACCGACTGAGCTACCCAGGCTCCATTGTTTGGGATTTTTTTAAACCACCAGGAAACTTGTATTGGGAGGGCTCTCTTATGGGTCCAGTGCCCCCTCTAACTCCCCTCAATCTCCTCCTTCCAAGACAACATTCTTTCCAGTCTGTTGAGTGGGGGTCTATTTATTTACAATTTACCCTTATGCTGAAATTATAGCCCCTTGAGGCCCCAGCTTTAGACTTCCCACTCCCACCCTGGGCTTTGTCTTCTGTCCCAAAGGCCTAGAAAAGCCAAGCTTAAGTGCCAATTAAGGAACATGCCCCAGGGTAAAAGTGACATCGTTGCTCTACTTAGATCCTGCCTTCACCTAGATTTTAGTCTTTATAATTAACGTATCTTCTTGTTGACTCTTCAATATTTTACCAACATTTTTTGTTGTTTTCGGCAGGGTGAACTCTTTGCCATACTCTGAGCCATATTACAAAAAAGAAACAATCAAGCTAGTGGTTAGCTCAGAGAGGGAACTGATATGATCAGGGCATATGGGCTTCTGGGTGTTGGCAACGTTCAGCTCTTAACCTGGGTGGTGGCTGCACCAATCTTCACTTGATAAACTTGCTTTAGATCATGGATCTTTTGCATTCTTTTTTTTTTTTTTAATGCTTATTTATTTTTGAGAGAGGGGTGGAGAGGGGCAGAGAGAGAGAGGGAGACAGAGGATCCAAGTGGGTTCTGCACTCACAGTAGAGAGTACGACATGGGGCTCAAACTCACAAACTGTGAGATCATGACCTGAGCTGCAGTCCGATGTTTAAACCACTGAGCCACCTACGCGCCCTGTGTCTTTTGCATTCTTCCGTCTGTATATCTTTCTTGCTCCATAAAAGATAAAAAAATTTAATTTTAATTAGGAAAAAAGTAAAGTAAAAGGTAACATAAAAGTAAATTCTACAAGGTAAACAAACCAAGCCCTTGGACTTAATAGAATCATTTCCCGAAGTCATTCAACATAACATTTTAGGGGTGCCTGGGTGGTTCAGTCGGTTGAGCTTCCAACTTGGCTCAAGCTGTGATCTCATGGTTCATGAGTTTGAGCCCTGCATCAGGCTCACTGCTGTCAGCACAGAGCCTGCTTTGGCTCCTCTGCCCCTCCTCTGCTCATGCCCCCTCTCAAAAATAAAACAAACATTAAAAAAATAATAATAACATTTTAAAGATCTTAACAAGGGGCACCTAGCTGCTGGCTCAGTTGGTAGAGCATGTGACTCGTTCTTGGGGTTGTGAATCCAAGCCCCACATTGGGGATAGAGATTACAGTAAAAAAAAAAAAATCTTAATAATATTTAACTACAATTTCAGGAAATACAAAACAAGTAGAAGACAAATTTCCAGGCTTGTGCCCTTAAAGGGAGACGTTAATATAAACAGACACACACACAATTGATCTTTAGCTATTAAAATATACATTTCTGGGGTGCCTGGGTGATTCAGTAGATTAAGTGTCTGACTCTTGGTTTCAGCTCAGGTCATTATCACACAGTTTGTGAGTTCGAGCCCCACATTGGGGTCTGTGCTAGCAGCTCAGATGCTGCTTGGGATTGTCTCTCTCTCTGCCTCTCCTGTGCATGCGCTCTCTCTCTCTCTCTCTCTCTCTCTCTCTCTCTTTCTCTTTCTCTCTCAAATAAATAAACCTTAAAAAATAAAATAAAATACACATTTCTAAGTGGCTACATCAAGATATTCAATGTGGAATAGGAAAAGTGTATTTCCCAGATAGCGCTGAGAGATGACATTCATTTCCTTGGTAAATTTGCCAGAGCCCAAAATCCAACCTTCAGTCTTATATATACAGAACTTTTATTTTATCACCCACCAAGAGTGAATCAGTCTCTCTCTGGGATAAATACACACTAAACAATCTTACCAGATCGAGAATGCCAATCCAATCGTTCACGATGAAATATTGTTGTCACTCAGGCCGTAATGCTCAAACCTCACACAGCACATTTGTTGGAGAAGCCTGCTGAAAAGGTGCTTGGGGAGTATGGAATCAGAACAAAAGAAAAATAGTCAGAGTCATTGAATATTTATGACAAAAGGCTAACGTGTACAGACCTCTTATTAGAGACAGTCTTGCCCAGGGAACCAGAGACTAAATTCTAAAGTTTCCTTTCTCTTTGACATTATGTGGTTACCCACCAAGACAGAACTCAGAAAGTCACTCTGTATTTAAGAAGAAAGCTAATTGATTGAATAGCTGTTAGGTATCTTAGACTTGCTGCGAAGTTTGGAACATCAGGCTCAAAAACTGGTCAGGGACAAGGGAAGCAGTTAGCAAGAATTACAACCAAGTTCTCACCACGTGAGGCCAGGTGATGATGCCATCATTGTCATTGTCTCCACTGAATACCTCTTCCAACTCACTCTCTGTGGTACTGCCCCCACTGCACTCTGAATGACAGCAACAGTGATAAGCAGAATAATGTTAAAGATGTCCACATCCTAATCCTTGTAACCTGTAGATATGTTACATCATATGGCGAAAGGGACTTTGCACATGTGACTGAAGTTAAGGATCTTGATACGGGAAGAGTATCTTGGGTTATGCGGGTGGGCCTGGTCTAATCACAGAGCAGACAACCTTTCCCAGCTGTCTGTCCTAGACAGACGTGATGACAGAAACAGAGTTACTGGCTTTGAAGATGGAGAAAGGGAACCAAGAGCTAAGGAACCCTGGCGGGGGAGGAGCAGGGGCAGCGGCTAGAGGCTGGAAAGCTCAAGGAAACAGTTTAGTTCCTACAGACTCAGGAAGGAACACGGCCTTGCCAACGCCTTGGTTTTACTCCAGTAAACTTATATCCAACTTCTGATAAACTATAGGACCGTAGGGGCAGCTCTTCCTGTCCACGGGTCCTGTCCCCTTGCTTTAAAACACCTTTTAAAAAATGTGTAAGATAATAAATCTGTGTTGTTTTAAGCCAGTGTGGTAATGTGTGCACTTTTGTTCAGACTCTCTCTCAAGATTCAAAATCCTAGGCAGGAAAATCTAATGTCTCGCATAGATCACATACCTATGCCCTGGATATAAGCAAAGTGGGAAGAGGGAGGATTTTTCTCTTGAATTCCAGAATGAGAGGCATGACATGGTGAAGGATTACCCACAAATACAAAGGGAGGTTAGCTGTTGGACCATTAAATAACAAATTAGTGGCCATCCTGGATTTTGCCAAGAGCACCTTGCTTTATCTATACCTAAATGGTTAAGTTTACTCCACTTCTGTTTTTGTTATATATGATAATATATTTCACCAGGTTATATTTATGTCCTGCCAACGTACGATCTGCATGTTTCTTCCATTAGTTAAGACAGAAGTCACAAATCAAACTGCCTTAATCAATAAAAGTACTGGCTCACGGTACTCAACAATCTGGGCAATTACACTTGCAGCAAACGCCCAATCTAGGAATCAAATAATATGCTTAGGACCTTGTTTCCCTCTCCACTTCTCAGCTTTGGACACACACTCAGCCAATTTTTGACAAAGGTGCAAAAGTAATTCAACACTGGAAGGATACTAGAGGAAGGATGGTGCTGGAACAATTGGACAAGAAGCAGGCAAAGAATTAACTTCAACTTAAACCTCATATGTAATTACACAAAAAATTAATTCAAAACTGGAAGAGTATGCAACCCTTTTTTTTTTTAATGCAACTCTTGACTCCAGGGTTGTAAATTGGAGCCCCACGTTGGGTGTAGAGATTATTTAAAGATAAACCTTTAAAAAATTATTTCAAAACTGATTATATATATTTTTTAATGCTTATTTATTTTGGGGAGACAAAGAGACAGAGTGGGGGAGGGGCAGAGAGAGAGAGGAAAACAGAATCAGAAGCAGGCTCCAGGCTCTGAGCTATCAGCACAGAGCCCGACACGGGGTTTGAACTCACGAACTGTGAGATGATCATGACCTGAACTGAAGTCAGACGCTTAACTGACTGAACCACCCAGGCACCCCAAAAATGATCATAGATTTAAATGTAAGAGGCAAAACTACTTTTAGAAGGAAACATGAGAAAATCCAGGACCAAGCTGGGTGAAGAGTTCTTAGGCATGATACCAAAAACACAAATCATAAGAGAGAAAATTGATATAAAAGAAAAAGACCTCAACCATGTCCTAACTAACTTGGATGTAAATTATAAAAATAAATAAATAAATTATATCAAAGAAAAAAAAGAAAAGAAAAAGACATCATCAAATGAAAGCTTTTTCTTTGTGAAAAGGCCCTTGGTAACCATACCATGAGGTGAGAAAATAAACCAAAAATACAGCCCAAAGTTGTATTCAACACAGGAAATCAGGCAGTATTCAAACATTACCCATTATTTTTACTACTAAGGCTAAAACAATTATGTTATTTGGAACTGCAGAATGATTAACTTTCTTGAAGCTCTTTAGCAGGTAGAGAAGGCAAAATAGATACCTTTTAAAGTATCTTCTCAGTGGATAATTACTTTCTCTTTCTCTGGAAACTGCCACATTGACTCACAGAGGTGGGTCCCAATCAATAACATTTGTATTCTATCAGCCTAATCCCTAGCTGTGCCAATCAGACCCTCTGCCCCAGGGAATTTGGAATTGACGCCCAAAAACAATGAACAGGGTGGACATTTGCTACTGAGAGTGTACCCTAAATGTAATATCTTCCCTGTGTTTGGAGATATACCTATTGTATAAGTGTGGATGAGACATTGTTCAACCAGTGGGCTGACCAAGGACCATAAGTCTGGAGCAATGGCAAAAAATAAGTAAATAAAAGGAACAGTTTGGAATTCAGAATGAAACTTCTATTTTTTTTTTCTAATGTTTATGAATTTTTGAGAGGAGACAGAGACATGACACGAGCAAGGGAGGGGCAGAGAGAGGGAGACACAGAATCGGAAGCAGGCTCTAGGCTCTGAACTGTCAGCACAGACTTCTATTTTTAAGAGTATGCCTGACTTGATATTCTAAAAATGCTTATGTAGAAGAATATTCAGATGTTGGATAAACTACGCAAATATACATTTACATGCATTGCTAGGGTGCCTGGGTGGCTCAGTTAGTTGAGTGTCTGACTCAATTTCAGCTCAGGTCATGATCCCAGGGTCATGGGATCAAGCCCTGCATTGAGCTTCATGCTGAGTGTGAAACCTGCTTGAGATTCTCTTCTCTCTCTCTCTCTCTCTCTCTCTCTCTCTCTCTCTCTGCCCC
This sequence comes from Puma concolor, assembly GCF_028749965.1. Lineage (NCBI taxonomy): Eukaryota > Metazoa > Chordata > Mammalia > Carnivora > Felidae > Puma > Puma concolor. Next base: position 30,191,587 of record NC_141672.1, on the reverse strand, counting down.
TCTCCCCTGCTCATGGTCTCTCTCTAAAAAAAAATAAAATAAATCTTTAAAAAAAAAAAAAAGGAAAGTATAAAATCCCAAAGAGTAAGTTGGTGGGGAAGCCTCAGGAGCCTATCCTCGAGTCATGATAATTAATAATTACATAGGAGAATAGGAAAATAAGTCTTGGGCAATAAAAGAGAGCCCTTGAAGAACAGAGCTTAGAGCCTCAACAGGCTGAGTGAAAGGGTGAGCTAGAAGAAAATTTGCCTGCGGGCAAAGGAATCAAAAAAGAAACCTGTCTTAGTGTTGGTGACTCCAGGTAGACTATACTAGAATCATGATAATGCTACTGCTAATAATAGTGATAATGATAGTCTTTACCGAGAATTTGTAAACATAGTTTTACCCTCATGAAGGTCTGAGTTTGAAATGAAGTGATCCCAAGCTGGTAGTGCCCAGTGGCACATAGCAAGTATAAATGAAAACCCGCTCTGGAAGAATCTTCAACCTAGGCTCCTTGGTTTTGTCGCAGATAAACCTAGGCTAAATATGAACTCAAAAACAAGCCCCCATGAATAAGAATCTGCAAAAAGCGAGGTATTTTTACCTCTGAGATTCCCAGCTATTATAATTATCAAATATATTGATTATATAGAGAAAAATATTGAATCACTTGATAAAACTAGCAAGAAATCATAAAAAAAATAATGAGGCAGAATTTCTAAGGAGAAAATACAAAACTGATCTTAAAAAGTCAATGGGGGGGGGGAGGGCGCCTGGGTGGCTCAGTCAGTTAAGTGTCCGACTTCAACTCAGATCATGATCTCACGGTCCGTGGGTTCGAGCCCCACGTCGGGCTCTGTGCTGACAGCTCGGAGCCTGGAGCCTGTTTCAGATTCTGTGTCTCCCTCTCTCTCTGCCCCTCTTCAGCTCACACACACTCTCTCTCTCTCAAAAATAAATTTAAAAAAAGTCAATGGACTTCTTTTTGGCCATGATGGAATAATGGGAACCATATTTACCCTCCCACTTTAAGTAGCTAGGGAACTAGACAAGGTATATGAAATAATGACAAAAGACATTAATCTCCGCCAAAAAAAGAACAAATGAGGTGAGCCATACAATTACTAATTGCCCCAGTGTTACAACCTGGAGAGAATTTCCAGGTGCAGTGCAGGGAGGGAGAACCCAAGCTGATCGTAGCAATTTCACCTAGTTAAAGAGACAGAGTTCAGAGGAAGGTGAGGTGAGAGGAACTAGAATTTTAGGGCGAAATACAAAGAAAAAGAGAATTTCAGGGAGAACTCAGGAGGCGTATAGATCCATTAAGTGGAATTTTAATTTATAACCATCCCAGAAAGGCAATTCCATCCCCAGATGACTTTTTTAAATCATTTTTTTAATGTTTATCTATTTTTGAGAAGCAGACAGAGTGCGAATGGGGGAGGGACAGAGCGAGAGGGAAACACAGAATCCTAAACAGGCTCCAGGCTCCAAGCTGTCTGCACAGAGCCCAATGCCTGGCTGGAAGTCACGACCATGAGATAATGACCCAAGCTGAAGTCAGACACTTAGCCAACTGAGCCATCCAGGCACCCCCTCCCCCCAATCCCAGATGACTCTACTGGTGAATTCTATTAAACACTTATGGGGGCACCTGGATGGCTCAGTTGGTTGAGCATCCAGCTCTTAATTTCCAGCTCGGGTCATGATCCCAGGGTCATGGGATCAGCCTCATTGGAATCCGCGCTGAGAATGGAGCCTGCTTGGGATTCTCTCTATCTCCCTCTCTGCTCCTCTACCCCATTTGTGCTCTCTTTCTCTTTCTCTCTCTCTAAACAAAACAAAACAAAACATTTACAGAAGAAATAATATAATTCTACACAAATTCTTCCAAAAAAACATAAAGGGAAGGAACACTTTCCAACTTATTTTATTTTATTGAGGTATAATCAGCATATAACATTTTATTTATGTCAGGTGTTTGTATACATTGTGAAATGAGCACCACAATAAGTCTAGTTAACATCCATCACCATCCGAAATTACACAACTTCTTTTCTTGTGATGAGAAATTTTAAGATTTACTCTTAGTGACTTTCAAGTAGGCCCGCAAACTCACACGCCTAAGATCAAGACCTAAGCTAAGACCAAGAGTCTGAGGCTTAACCGACTGAGCTACCCAGACTCCCCTATAACTGGAAGTTTGTACCTTTTGACTTCCCTCACCCATTTTACACACACCACCCTACCCTTAGGCAACCACCAGTCTTTTCTCTGTATCTATCAGTTTTGTTTGTTTTAGATTCCACATAAAAGTGCAATCATACAGTAATTTTATTTCACTTCAAATAATGCCCTCCAGGTCCATTGGTATTGTTGCAAATGGCAAGATTTCATTCTGTTTTATGAGTGAATAATACTCCATTGTGTATATATACCACACTTAATCCGTTCATCCATTAACAAGCATTTAGGTTGTTTCCGTATATTGGCTGTAGTAAATACTGCTGCAATGATGCAGCATTTACATTTAACATTTTCAAGTTAGTTTTTTTCCTTTAATAAAATGTTTTAAAGTTTATTTTTAAAAAAAATTTTTTTAACGTTTATTTATTTTTGACACAGAGAGAGACAGAGCATGAACGGGGGAGGGTCAGAGAGAGGGAGACACAGAATCTGAAACAGGCTCCAGGCTCTGAGCTGTCAGCACAGAGCCCGACGCGGGGCTCGAACTCACGGACCGCGAGATCATGACCTGAGCCGAAGCCGGCCGCTTAACCGACTGAGCCACCCAGGCGCCCCTAAAGTTTATTTTTGAGAAAGAGAAAGCATAAGCAGGGAGGGGTAGAGAGAGAGAGAGAGAGAGAGAGAGAGAGAGCATCCCAAGCAGGCTCCTTACTGTCAGCACATAGGCTGATGTGGGGCTCGAACACACTAATCATGAGATCATAACCTGAGCAGAAACCAAGAGTCCGACACTTAACCACCCAGGCACCCCTCAAGTTAGTTTTTTTTTTTTTTTTCCTTCATTTTCTTCAGAAGCTGGATCATATGGTAGTTTTATTTTTAATTTTAGGGGGAACCTCCATACTGTTTTCCATAGTGAGTGCACCAATTTACATTCCCAACCATCAGTGCCCAAGGGCTCTCTTTTTTCCACATCCTCACGACCACTTGTTATATCTTGTCTTTTTAATAATAGCCTTTCTGACAGGGGTGAGATGATATCTCTTTGAAGTTTTGATTTGCATTTCCCTAATTATTAGTATTGTTGAGCGCCTTTTTTATGTACCTCTTGGCCAACTGTATGAAAATAATATTCTATTTTGCTATTGAGTTGTAGGAGTTCTTTACATATTTTGGAATTAACCCCTTATCAAATATATGATTTGCAAATATTTTCTCCCATTCGGTAGGTTGTCCTTGCATTTTGTTGATGGTTTCCTTTGCTGTGCAGAAACTTTTGAGTTTGATGGAGTCCCACTTGTTTACTTTTGCTTTTGTTAATTTTTCTTTTGGTGTCAAGCCCCCCAAAATTGACTAAGACCAATGTCAAGCTTACCACCTATATTTTCTCCTAGGAGTTTTATGGTTTCAGGAGAAAAAAATTGCATTTACAATAGCATCAAAAAGAATAAACTACTTAGGAATAAAGTTAACCAAGGAGATGAAAGACTTGTATGCTAAAAACTACAAAACATTACTAAAAGAAATTCGAAAAGACAGGGAAGCCTGGGTGGGTGGCTCAGTTAGTTGGACGTCCGACTCTTGATTTCAGCTCAGGTCATGATCTCATGGTTCGTGGGATCAAGCCCCAGTCCCACATAGAGGTCCACGCTGACAGCTGACATCATGGAGCATGCTTGAGATTCTCTCTCTCCCTCTCTTTCTGCCTCTCCCCTGCTCGTGTTCTCTCTCTCTCTCTCTCTCTTACTCTTGCTCTCTCTCTCAAAATAAGTAAATAAACTTTAAAAAGAAGAGTTAAAAAAAAGAAATATAGAACGATAAATGGGGGCACTTGGGTGTCTAGTTGGTTGAATGTCTGACTTTTGATTTTGGCTCAGGTCATGATCTCACGGTTCATGGGTTCAAGCCCCTAGTTGGGCTCAGCGCTGGGCATGGAGCCTGCCTAAGATTCTCTCTCTCCCTCTCTTTCTGCCCCTCCCCTCTCTGCATGTCTGCATGCACACTCTTTCTCTCTAATAATAAATAAATAAATAAATAAATAAATAAATAAATAAATAAATAAACAAATAAAAATCTTAAATCTCTCTCTCAAAAAAATCCTTTAAGAAAGAAATGTAGATCAATGGAATAGAATTGGGAGTCCATAATGAACCCATCCATTTTTGTCAGTTGATTTTTTAAAAATGTTTACTTATTTATTTTTGAGAGAGAGAGAGAACAAGCAGGGAGGGGCAGAGAGAGAATCCCAAGAATCCCAAGAGAATAGACCCCACGAACCGTGAGATCATGACCTCTTGAGTCAAAATCAAGAGTCTGATGCTTAACTAACTGAACCACCCAGGCACCCCTGTTCAACTGATTTTTGACAAGAGTTCCAAACTGTCCAATGAAGGAAAGAATAGTCTTTTCAACAATTGGTGCAGAGATAACTGGATATCCATGCAAAACATTGAATTTGGATCCCTATATCACAATACAAAATCAACTCAAATTAATCCAAGACCTAAAGAAGTTAAAAGTATAAAACTTTTAGAAAAAGTATAGGTATGAGTCCTCATGACCCTGTGATAAGATCTGAGTATTTGTAACCCTCCAAAATTCATATGTTGAAATTCTAACCCCTGAAGCTGATGGTATTAGTAGGCTGGGCCTTTGAGGGGTGATTAGGTCATGTGGAATGGGGCTCTAGCGAATGGGATTAGTCTCATAAAAGACATCCCACAGCTCCTTCTGCCGTATGAGGATACAGTAAGTCTGCAACTGGGAAGAGTGGCCTCACCTGACCATGCTGGCAACCTGATCTCAGACTTTTAGCTTTCAGAACTGTGAGCAATAAAAATCAGCTGTGTGTAAGCTACCCAGCCAGTGGGTATATTTGTGACCTGAACAGACTATGATAATTTATATTAGGCAATAGTCTCTTAAATATGACACGAAAAGCATAAGCAAAGAAAAAATAGGTAGATTGGACTTCATCAAAATTAAAAACTTGTATGAATCACGGGACGCCTAGCTGGCTGAGTTGGTAGAGCCTGCAACTCTTGATCTTGGGTTTGTAGGCTCGAGCCCCATACTGGGTATAGAGATTACTTAAAAAAAAAAATCTTTTGGGGTGCCTGGGTGGCTCAGTTGGTTGAGTGGTTGAGGCCATATCTCATGGTTTGTGGGTTTGAGCCCCATGTCAGACTTTGCACTGACAGAGCACAGCCTGCTTTGGATTCTCTGTCTCTCTCTCTCTCTCTCTCTGTCCCTCCCCAGCTCACCCTCACTCTCTCTCTTTCAAAAAATAAACATTAAGAATTTTTTTAATAAAATCTTTTAAAAAACAGAACTTGCTTGGGATTCTCTGTCTTCCCCTCACTGCCCCTCCACTGCTCGTTCTCTATTTCTATCTCAAAATAAATAAATAAATAAACATTTTTTAAAAATGGAAAAAGGGGGGGCGTCTGGGTGGCTCAGTCAGTTGAGCGTTCGACTTCAGCTCAGGTCATAATCTCACGGTTCACGAGTCTGAGCCCCGAATGGGGCTCTGTTGCTGACAGCTCAGAATCTGGAACCTGTTTCAGATTCTGTGTCTCCCTTCAGATTCTGTGTCTCCCTCTCTCTCTGCCCCTCCCCCACTTGTGATCTCTCTCTCTCTCTCTCTCTCTCTCTCTCTCTCTCTCAAAAATAAAAATGAATCATACAAAAAAATTTTTTAATGGGAAAATGATTTAAGTAGGTATTTCTCCAAAGAAGATATACAAATGGCCAATAAACACATGAAAAGGTGCTCAGCATCATTAGTCATGAGAGAAATGCTATCAAAACCCTAATGATCTCGCTTCACATCAAGCAGGAAAGGTATAATTGGGAGAAAAAAAGCCCAAAGAATAACAAGTGCTGGCAATGGTGTAGACAAACAGAACCCTCAAACCTCACTGGTGGGAACGTAAAGTGGCACAGCTGCTATGAAAACCAGTTTGGCATTTCTTTAAAAAGTTAAACATAGAACTACCATATGATCCCACAGTCCTACTTCCAGTGACATAGCCAAGAGAACTGAAAACACGTTTAAGCAAAAACTTGCACGCAAATGCACATAGTACCATTATTCGTTGGGGAAGCAACCCAAGTGTCCATCCACTGATGAATGGTTAAATAATATGTGGCATATTCATACAACAGCATATTCTTTAGCCTAAAAAGGAATGAAGTGCTGTCACGTGGCGTAAGATGGCTGAACCTTGAAGGCATACTAAACGAAAGGAGACAGACACAAAAGGTCACATGTTCTGTGATTCCATTTATAGGAAGTGCCCAGAATAAGCACATCCATAGAGACAGGAAGCTGGTTAGTGGTTGCCAGGAGCTGTGGGGAGTGGGTCATAAGTAGTGACTACCCAATGTGTATGAAATTTCTATTTGGGGTGATGAAAATGTCCTGGATGGTGATGATAGTTGCAAAAACAAGGGAGGTGGTAAGTGTAGTTTTGCCCATTGTGGGTTTGAAGTGCCCAGGGAATATTCCCAGTGGAGGTACTTAGTAGGTAGCTGGCCAATAAGAGAAGGGAACCGAAATGATATAGGCTACAGAAATAGACCTGGGAAGAGATGGTTGTTGAAGCCCTAAGAGTACACGAGTTCGCTGTGGAATCATTAGAATAGGAAGGGGAAGGCTTACAGAAGATCAACATTTTAAGATATGAGCATAAGAAGAGGACCTTCCAAAGGAGAATGAACAAGAGGAAGCAGAGAGGTAGGAGGAAGAGTGTGGGACACAGAAGCCAAGGAAAGAGTGCAGTGGTCAGAAACCTTACATGCTAGAAAAGTAAAATAAGATAAAGGTGACGAAATGTCCATTGGGCTTAGCAAAAAGTAGATGTAGTTTTATTGGATTGGTGGAGACTGGGTTCAGATAACAGTTATTGAAAAAGGTACCTTTAGGGATGCCTGGGTGGCTCAGGTGGTTAAGTGTCTCTATTGTTTTTTTAATGAAAAAAAATTTTTTAATGTTTATTTTTTTTTTTAATTTTTTCTTTCAACGTTTATTTATTTTTGGGACAGAGAGAGACAGAGCATGAACGGGGGAGGGGCAGAGAGAGAGGGAGACACAGAATCGGAAACAGGCTCCAGGCTCTGAGCCATCAGCCCAGAGCCCGACGCGGGGCTCGAACTCACGGACCGCGAGATCGTGACCTGGCTGAAGTCGGACGCTTAACCGACTGCGCCACCCAGGCGCCCCTAATGTTTATTTATTTTTGAGGGAGGGAGAGACAGAAAAAAGAGAGAGAGAGGGAGAGAGAAGAGCAGGGGAGGAGCAGAAAGAGAGGGAGACACAGAATCAAGAGCAGGCTCCAGGCTGACAGTACACAGTCCACATGGGGCTCAAACCCACAAACCGCGAGATCATGACCTGAGCCTAAGTCGGACACTTAATTGACTGAGCCACCCAGGCGCCCCAAGCATCTGACTTCTGATTTCAGGTCATGATCTCATGGCTCATGAATTCCAGCCCCACAACAGGCTCCGTGTTGAAAGCACAGAGTCTGCTTGGGACTCTCTCACTCTCCCTCTCTCTTCTGCCCCTCCCATGCATGTTCTCTCTCTCTCTCTCAAAATAAATAAATAAATTTAAAAGAAAGAGAAAAAAATTCCTTTATTACAGAAAGTCAGAGATATAAAAGTTAAATTAAATGTCATTGTCTCCCATTAGAATGTTTTATACATACATGTATATATATATACATATGTATATATATATATATATATATGTATGTCAAGTTTAAACTATTTGTAGAAATGTAATTGATATAACCCTTTTGAAGTGCTATTTGGTATTATCTGTTCAAGTTTAGAAATTAGCATAGCCTTCCACCTTGCCTTGATATCAGTTCTAGAGAATTATAGACAAATATTTCATGTATTTTTTTCAAATTTTTAAATGTTTATTTCCAAGAGACAGAGAGAGAGAGAGAGAGAGAGAGAGAGAGACCAAACATAAGTGGAGGCAGGGCAGAGAGAGGGAGACACAGAATCAGAAGCAGGCTCCAGGCTCTGAGCTGTCAGCACAGAGCCTGATGTGGGGCTTGAACTCACGGAGCTGTGAGATCATGTCCTGAACCAAAGTCGGATGCTTAACCAACTGAGCTGCCCAGGCACCCCGGTGTTTCATGTATTTTTAAGGAAACATGTATAAAGATGGTAATTGCAAAACTGTTTAAATGTGTACAAAATAGAAACAAATATCCATCAATAAGGGAATTATTAAATAAATTATATAGTGGATGATGGTTGCCTTCTCAGTAACTATTTCCCTCTTCCTCTTTTCTAACAGAATTCTAATTTTGTTTAAATGTCTACTTTTCCCCAGTGGAGACCTTGGGTTTCGGAGAAAGGTAACTGGACTCTTAGCTCAAGGGGTAGGCCTGATTTTCCAATGATTGTTTTAGGCAAGAGCAAGAAACTCAGTGTAGGATGCGATTCAATTCAGGTTCTTGGAGCTTCTGGAATGTTCTTCCTTGATCTTCTAGAAGAGCTTCTGAAATCTACTTGGTCTCTTTCCTGAATCAAAAAGCATGTGGGCTCAATATAGCCATTCTATGACCTTGAGGGGAGCTGTCCTTAGAATGAGGCCCACATTGGGGAGCCTGGCTGGCTCAGTTGGAAGACCATGAAATTCTTGATCTTGGGATCATGGGTTTGAGCCCCACATGGGATGTAAGATTACTAAAAAAATAATAAATAAAAATGAAAGCTTAAAAAAAAAAACACAAAGAAGACGGCCTACATTGTAGAGAGTAGAGCAAAGAGAAAAAAAGCAAGGCAGAAAGAACCTTGTTCTTGATAAAATTACGGAGCCTCTGGATCACTCAACCCTGAAGGGAAGCCTATCTAGTCTTTCTGTGGGATGAGCCAAAACATTTCCTTACTGTTTAAGCCAGTTTGAGTTGAGTGGTCTGTTATTTGCTTCTGAAAATTCTAGTCCATACACTGTGACACAACCATGTTATGGAATACAATGTAGCAATTTTAAAAAATGTTTATTTAGTTATTTATTTTCAGAGAGAAAGAGAGTGAGAGTGAGAGTGAGAGTGCAGGAGCAGGGGAGGGGAAGAGAAGGAGAGAGAGTGAATCCCAAGCAGGCTCTGCACTGACAGCCTGGCTCAGGGCTCAATCCCAGGAACAGAAGCTGAAGTCAAGAATCAGAGACGTAACTGAGCCACTCAGGCACCCCCAATGTAGCAATTTTAAAAATATTCAGGGGCACCTGCCTGGCTTGGTTGGAAGAGCACGGGACTTAGGGTCCTAAGTTCAAGCCACATGTTACGTATAGAGATTCCTGAAAAACATAAATAAACTTTTTTTTAAAGTATATTAATTAAAAAGATTAAAAAAAAACAATTGAGTCACCCAGGCACCCCTAAGTTTATTAATTTTTGAGAGAGAGAGAGAGAGAGCAAGCACAAGCAGGGGAGGGTCAGAGAGAGAAAGGGAGAGAATCCCAAGCAGGCTCCACACTGCCAGCATGGAGGCTGACTCAGGACCCAAACCCATGAACTGTGAAATCATGACCTGAGTCAAAATCAAGAGTTTGATGCTTAACCAACTGAGCCATCCAGGCACCCCAAACTTTTTTTTTTAAGTAGGCTCAATGCCCAACATGGGGCTTGAACTCATGATCCCGAGATCAAAAGTCACATACTCCACTGACAGAGCCAGGCAGGCACCCCTGAGAAAAATAAATAAACTTAAAAAAAATGAGGTAGGGGCACCTGGGTTGCCCCAATTTTGGCTCAGGTCATGATCTCACAGTTCATGGGCCGGCCCAAGTCAGGCTCCGCGTTGACAGCTCAGAGCCTAGAGTCTGCTTCATATTCTGTGTCTCCCTCTCTTTCTCTGCCTCTCCTCCAATTGCTCTCTCTCTCAAAAATAAAAATAAAAACATTAAAACATCTACCTAATTTTAAAGACTGAACTCATTTTTTTTAATGTTTATTTGAGAGAGAGAGAGAGAGAGAGAGAGAACCAGTGGAGAAGGGGCAGAGAGAAGAGGACAGAGAATCTGAAGCAGGTTCCAAGCTGACAGCAGTCTGTCAGTATGCCTGATGTGGGGCTCAAACTCATAAACTGAGATCATGACCTGAGCCGAAGTTGGATGCTCAACCGACTAAGCAATCCAGGCACCCCAAAATTAGGTATATTTCTACATACTGATTTAACATACCAAAAAAATCCTAGCCCTACTGAGTAAAAATTGAATAACTCTATGATTCCATTTATGTAAAATTCTAAAAAGCAAAATAAAATATGTTTCTCTAAGTATATATAGACATGATTGCATAATTTATTTTTAATTTAAAATTATGTAATATTTACTGTATTGATGTAATGCATATGTAAATTATGAAGCATAATAAAATGAAAACCAGTGAACCCACTACTGAGTTTATGAACCAGAACATTACCAAAACCATCGAGGCTACGTATATGTTCTTTTTTCTCATCACCTTTCTTCCCTCCAGAAGGGAAATAATAACTCTAGGGGGTAACCACTACCCTGAAATACCCTTTGGTTTAAAAAAAAAAAAATCTGTTGTTTCTTTCAACAGTAGATTATTACATAGGCCAGTTTTTAATCTTCATTGATAATGGTATCATACAATATAGACTTCTGACTTGTCTTTTTTTCATTCAATATCTCATGTGTGTAACTGTAGTTTATTCATTCTATTTTTGTATAATGCTCATCATGTGACTTATTGAAAATATGTTTATTCTCTTGTTAGACATTCGAGTAATTACGAGTATTTTTTTTCTTTTATTAACAATGGTGTTATAAACATTCTTGAATATGTGTCCTGGTGCATGTACGCAAAGGTTTTTTTTTTTTTATTTTTTTTATTTTTTTTTAATTTTTTTTTTTTCAACATTTATTTATTTTCGGGACAGAGAGAGACAGAGCATGAACGGGGGAGGGGCAGAGAGAGAGGGAGACACAGAATCGGAAACAGGCTCCAGGCTCTGAGCCATCAGCCCAGAGCCCGACGCGGGGCTCGAACTCACGGACCGCGAGATCGTGACCTGGCTGAAGTCGGACGCTTAACCGACTGCGCCACCCAGGCGCCCCTATTTTTTTTATTTTTGAGACAGGGAGAGACAGAGCATGAACAGGGGAGGGTCAGAGAGAGGGAGACCCAGAATCTGAAACAGGCTCCAGGCTCTGAGCTGTCAGCACAGAGCCCGACGCGGGGCTCAAACTCACGGACCGCGAGATGATGACCTGAGCCGAAGTCGGCCGCTTAACCGACTGAGCCACCCAGGCGCCCCGCAAAGGTTTTTTTATACAACAGCAAGAGTGGACTGCTGGGTCATAGGGAAAACACATGGTTTATTTTTTTAGGTTATGCCAAGATAGTTGTACCAATATACACTTCTACCAGAAATGCCTAAGTATTCCTGTTATTCTACATCCTTGTATTCTCAGACTTTTTACATTTTACAAAGGAAAGGGCTTTAAAATGATTATCTCACTATGGTATTAGCATTTCTGTGATTACTAATAAAGGGGAGAATTTGCTATATTTTATTCAACATTTGTCCTCCCTTTACAGCACCGGTCAAAATGAAGCTCAGGCTTATACTTCCTCCTGGAAGCCTTTCCTGACTTCTGATCTTCTGGCTAGGGTAAGTGCTACTACCAATACTGTGCATGTTTCCATCATAACATTTTAACAAGCCATCCATTTTTCAAGGATACGTGATCATCTCTTCTTTATAGCCCAAAGCATAGTCCATGGAAAATTGCCTTTTGTGGGGCACCTGGGTGGCTCAGTCAGTTAAGCTTATCTAGTTTGAGAGCCAGCACACGTGGGGCTGCCCCTCGGCAGAGACAGAGAGAGAGAGAGAGACAGGGAGAGAGAGAGAGAGAGAGAGAGAGAGATGGAGACACAGAATCCAAAGAAGGCTCCCGGCTCTGAGCTGTCAGCACAGAGCCTGATGCAGGGCACCGCCCCCACAAACTGTGAGATTATGACTTAAACTGAAGTCAGACATTTAACCGAGACACCCACGGCATCCCCATTTTGCTACATTTTAAAGATATGCTGTGATTTAAAAAAAAAAAACACTAATATTTTGAATATTGTGTGTCTAGCTTGCCCATTTAAAGGTGAATAAACACATGCTCCCTTCCTTGAAAGAACTCGGTGTCTAATATACGAGAAACGGACTATCATACAGTGGGATATGTCCTGAACGATGACGCAGGGGCTGAAGCTACATGGCTGGGCTTTTGGGAGATTAGATAGCAGGATATTGCTTTAAATCCAGCAGTTCTGATGACAGCTCAGGTGCTTGACAAGAATTCCAAAAATTTCCTCCTCTCAATCTAGGGCACAAAGGTGCCTATTCTAGTGACTTTTTGTTTTTCATATGATTCACCTATGTTATCACCTATAACTAACTACATTTCCCTTTTGCTGTCAGTTAATTGACTCCTCTGCATCTCTGGTTCAAATTCTTGGGAGGATATGTGTGTGCCAACTAAACAATGTTTCTCTCAAAAGTCACAGGCTATGTTGCTGACCAGCTGTGGCCATAGGAATAGGGTCAGAATGCACATAATGTGGTCATCAATATCCGAATTAATTATCTCCAGTCATTTTCCTCAGCGAGGGCCTATGAGGAAAAACTCCTCAGGAGGGGGAGGCCTGTTATTGCAGGTGAATGGCCCGACCTATTCTCTACAAGTGACATACAAGTGAATTGTTTAGGGCGCTTTCTGTTGAGGGGATAGAAAACTCCATTCAAACTGATTTCGGAAAAGGAATCTATTGGCTTCCACACTGAGAAGCCTAGAAGCATCATGGTTTCAAGAATGGCTGAATCTATGTTCTCGAATGATATTGTCAAAAATCTCGCACCTTCTCTTAACTCCGCTTCCTTCTGTGATTGTTTCATTCTTACCCCCACTAGTTCTAAGGTGAAATCCTCCCAGATTTAAGTTAAGTAAAAAAGATAGAGTCCCCTCCCCCAGCCCCTTTTAGCATTATTCCTGCTAGATGAAGCAGCATAATGTGATGGTTGAGACCATGGACTCAGGAACCAGATCAGCTCCATCACTTAACTGGTATTGTTTTGTGTTTGAAGTAGGCTTCATGCCAAGAACAGAGACCAACTCAGGGCTTAAACTCATGACCCTGAGATCAAGACCTGAGATGAGATAAAGAGTCAGATGCTTCAGCAACTAAGCCACCCAGGCACCTCCATCACTTACTGTTCTTAGAACTTTGGACAACTTACTTTACCTCTCCAAGCCTTGGTTTCTTCACCTGTACCACAATGGTTCCTACGTCAGTGGGTTGAAGTTTAAAGTTGTTGATACTTGCAAGGTGCTTAAAATAGTGCCTGGTACAACAGAAATACTCAATTACCAGGCTCTGATTGGGTTGCAACTTTATCCCTGTGCTCTAAGGTTGGGATGTTACATCCAAATTACAAAGATCTAGAGTAGTGGAAGGATGGAAGTGGAAGTACAAGTAGTGGAAGTACAAATTTCTTGTAAGAAATTTGGAGTGTCATTACCAAAGGCAGGGGAATGGCTGCCAGGTCAATATAAGCAACAAATGTCTGCTACAAAAAAGTTGGCAAACTTGGTGGAGACAACCCTCTAAGGTTTTATTTTATTATAAAGTAATACAGGAATTTGTATAAAATGGTTCTAGCAAAACAAAGAGATATAGAATAACCTGAAAGGATTTCTGTTCATGCCTGTAGTTGTAAAAAAAAAAAGGACAATTGATTTTTTTTTTAAAGTTTATTTATTGTTTGTGTGTGTGTGTGTGTGTGTGAGAGAGAGAGAGAGAGAGACAGAGAGAGAGACAGAGAGAGAGACAGAGAGAGAGAGAGAGAGAGAGAGACTGAGAAAATCCCAAGCAGGCTCTGAGCTGTCAGCACAGAGACTGACCAGGGGCTCAAGCTCATGAACCCAGAGATCATGACCTGAGCCGAAATCAGGAATTTGATGCCCAACTGACTGAGCCACCCAGATGCCCCAACAATTCGCTTTTATTTGCGAAACGTAACTAGCGTTTGACTAGCACGTCACTGAAAAAAGCACTTTCACATGCATTAGTTAATTTAATCCTTGCAACAGCTCTGGGGAATAGATATTTTAAAAAAGTTTTTTAGTGTTTAATTTAAAAAAATTTTTAACGTTTATTTATTTTTGAGAGAGAAAGCGCAAGTGGGAGAGGGCCAGAAAGAGGGAGACAAAGGATCTGAAGCAGGCTCTGTGCAGCGAGCGCAGACCCTGACGCAGGGCTCAAACTCATGAACTGTGAGATCATGACCTGGGCCGAAATCAAAAGTTGGCCACTTAACCAACTGAGCCTCCCAGGCACCCCAGTATTTATTTTTGAGAGAGGGAGAGAGACCAAGGGCACAAACACAAGGTGGGCAGACGGGAGGAGCAGAAAGAGGAGGAGAGGGACAGAGAGCGAGGGAGAATAAGAATCCCAAGCAGGCTCCCTGCTGACCATGCAGAGCCAGACTTAGGCCTTGATGTCATGAACTGTGTGATCATAACATAAGCCGAGATCAAGTCAGAGGCCTAACCCAGTGAGCTACCCAGGCACCCCTGGGGAATAGATATTATTAGCCCTACTAACATTAAGAAAATCTAATGAGTGGAAATACAGATGGATGTAAATTTAACAAATGGTAGTAATGTTATATAGCCTTTCCTGTTAGTGTTCCCATTGCATTTTAGGTTCTGTTGGTACTCATGTATAATCATTTTTTCTTTTTATTTTTAATGTATAATCCTTTCTTTCATTCAACAAATATTTATTGAGCACTTGCTATATGCCAAACCTTGTCTTAGGCACTGGGCACTGGGACACAGCAGTGAACAAAACAATCCCTGTACTCCTTAAGTTTATATTATGATGGGGTAGGGGAAGACAAACCAGAAAATAAATAAGAAAAATATAAAGTTAGTAAGTGGTGATAAACGCTGTAGAGTAAAATCCAATAGGAAAAGCAGATAAAGAAAAGGAGTGTGTTTCAGTTTTACACACAGTGGTCAGTCTATCATCTGATGTTGTTTGTGGCTCTTCCCAAACAAGGATAAAATCTTACTTGCATTTACCTTCCAACACTCAGGGAGCCAACAACTTTATGTCCAATAAATGATAAGCCTGAGAAGAGTTGGGAAACAAAGGCCTGTAAAAAGATATTGACCGTAAAGGGCATAAATTGAAGAATCATTTATGACTAGTTTCACTTAGTTGCATTAATTTAGTTTCATTTCCATTAATAAGTGAATTTCTTTTCAGCACCTTTGCATTACAGAATGAAAGTTGTGTTCAAAGTTCTTACAGGCTATTTTAGGTATTTCAAGTATCTTTAGCCCCCTCTTTGGCTCTACTAGTGAGCACAAGGGGTGTGCGCGTGCACTTAAAAAAAAAAAAACAACACACCACGCCCTCTGGCAGTTATTTCTTGGTATCAAGAATAGCTGTTTTCCAGGGGAAAGTTAGCATTTGGGAGTTGGCACTAACGTGCTAGGTGAAGCCCCGTTAGCAGTCCATCCCACCTCAACGAGCCACAAAACAAGCCTGTACGCCCGGAAACACAAACTACAAAAAGTGAGAATCTAACAACCCCAGCGCCCCGCGCAGCGGAACCTTGACCTCAAGATGGCGTCTCGTAGTCATAAGATTCAATCAGCTCCAATCAAAAATGGCAGGGTGGGTCGTAATTTACAGTTCGAGCCTTTCTAGTCTCCACCAGGCTCTCCTTCTCTATGGTTATTGGCCGCTGCGTGGTGATTCAGAGCCAAAGGGAAGACTATCTATACACGTTCTTCTCTATGATTCTCCTCTTCAGTCGGCCTGGCCGCAGTGCATGCCGGGCAAGAGGAAGACCTCCAGAAGCTCCCCGCGCAGCGCGGCTGTGTTTGCGGCCTGTGCGAGTAGGCGCTTCGGAACCAGTCTCCCGGCGAGCGGTGCGCAGAAACCTCGAACCGGTGGAGCCCACTCGTAACCTGGAGCCCGGAAGGCCGCGAAGACCGTACTGTTTTCTCAGCGGCGGTGAGTCCACGCCTCTGAACGCGTGTGGGAACCGGGAGACCCGGGAGACCGGGAGTAGGGGAAACCAGGGAGGGTGCGAAAGGGCCGGGGTGGGATTGGGGGTGAAGAGGTGTTGGGGTGGGGGAGGGGGCTGGCACGAGGCTTGGGTTTCTTCACTTCTCTAAGGCCTCGAAAACCAGTGGGCCCAGCAGGAACCCGTGGAGGCCGGGACCTACTGCCAGAGCTTTCCTCCTTGCATTGTCGCCCACTTTCTCTTTCCCTCCCACGGCCCGTCACTGAGTGGATCGCCTGGGCCTTTTCTGGGCTCCACGTTTGCCACAAAACGATCGGTCTGCCCCTGGGGAGCCCTTCCCTGAGGCCCCTTTCTAACCCGAGCCTGGGGAACCTTACTGTAGATTTTCCGGGCCTAGGACACTCTTGCCCCAGGCTTTGCCCACAAGCCAGAGAGCAGCCACCCGTTTTAGCGAGGTGCCGGCCACCAACGGATTTCTTTCCCTTCCTCTTTGGTCATCCAGAGCCCTCCACCGAGTGCACTCCCCCACACCCACTCCGGATTCAGCTAATGCCCACCTTTTTTGGCACCCTCTTGGTTTGCTTGTCTAAGATTGTGATGAGTATTGTGGTCCTGCCCCCTTCCTCCTTTGGAGGTTGCAGTAAACTATATCCCCATTCATTCTAGGCGATGACCAAGCTCCACATTAAAATGTGTTACTTCTTTCTTACTCTTCTTTGGTCTTCAGTACTTTTTAAATACGTTTTTCGAAGTAGATCTAGGAGTACGAAGATTATTTTGAAGTTATGTAATGTGGATATTTATATTGCCATGGAAAAGCCATTTTGATCCTGGGCAGAGAGGAGCAGACCAAAAGGAGGGAAGAGATTGGACTTCTCTTGTACCAGACTGCTCTAGTATGAAGTACTGTGAATTAGGTAGTTGGCAGTGGAGTATAAACAATTTTTATATGGTCTTGGGAACTTTGATTTTTAAAAGCTTTCCAAAAACATTCAGGGGCCTTGAAAGACATTCAGTTGGTCCTCATGATTCAAGCAGATACTATACTATTCTAATCAATCTAACTTTTCTTGAAGCTTTGGTTTTTCTTCATCTGTAAATTGAGGATTATAAAAGTATCCACTTCATAGGTTATTGTTATTAGGGATTAATTGAGAAAGAGTATGTAAAATCCTTAGTGCGATGTCTAAGTCACATAGTGTTTAGTTTGCATTAACTGATACTGTTATTTAAGAGATTTCAGTGAAGTACAAGAGCCTGATCCTGACTCTTAACGTTTCGTCCAATGTACTCTGAATAGACTTTTCTAAATAAAATCAAAGTTAACCCTTAATAAAAAGTTTCTTCTTGGTATGTTATTACTAGAAAGAGGCATTGTGATACAGTGAAAACAGCCTTTGGATTGGTAATTTCAGGATAGTGGGGACCTTGGAGTCCCCACTCACTTATTGTGTTTCCATGGACAAAATAGCTTCTTCATCTGTAAAAGGACAATAATATATCTACACCAGGTAATTTGGGAGATTCAGTGAGATAATGTATGTTGAAGGCTTTTGTAAACAGAAATAAATAAAATGTTAGTTAATACTTTTATTAAATAATAATTCTTCTTGGAGTTACCGGATTCCCATTTCTGGTCTCCAAAATATGGTTTTTCCTGTATGTATGTATGTATGTATGTATGTTTGAATGTTTGATTCCAAAACATTTCTAGTAAGAAAATGTTTTCATTGTCCCAATGTTGCATATAGGCACTATATGTTAATAATAGTTTGGGCCAAGTTGTTTTTTTTTTTTTTTTTTTTTTTTGTGGTTTGGTATCTTTTTATTTTACTGTGTTAAGGCTTTAAATCTGTTATTAAAATAAAATGAGTTCATTTTAATATTGGTAATTACTTCAGACCCGATATTAGTTTGGGATTTTCAAGTAACTTCTTGGGTCACTGATTAGCTATATAGTTTTTTCATTTATATACGATTTAAATTTTTTTTTTTTTTTCAACGTTTATTTATTTTTTTGGGACAGAGAGAGACAGAGCATGAACGGGGGAGGGGCAGAGAGAGAGGGAGACCCAGAATCGGAAACAGGCTCCAGGCTCTGAGCCATCAGCCCAGAGCCTGACGCGGGGCTCGAACTCACGGACCGCGAGATCGTGACCTGGCTGAAGTCGGACGCTTAACCGACTGCGCCACCCAGGCGCCCCTCATTTATATACGATTTAAAGAAAAATTGTATTGACTATTTTGTAACTTTGGAAGCAGAAGTAGTCATCAAATCTTTTAACGTCTTACAAAAACATTCTGTGTATTTTGTTGAACCTCTTGATAGTCTTTTCTGACAATTACCACTGCCATTCCTAAGAGGATTTCGATTGATTATCCCTTAAAGTTTTTGAATAGCTTTTCTCTTGCTTTTTAAAAAAATTTTGAAACTTCAGAAAATAAAAAGAACATAACATTTACACCACCAGAATTACTGATACTGCTTTTTAGAACTTAATCAGCACAATTTCAAACTTCAAAAAAGTTGCAAGAATAGTAGAAAGAATTCTTAAATAGCTTTTCACCCAGATTCCCCAAATGATAACATTTCACAAATTTACTTTATCCTCTCCTCTTTTTCTTCATAGTTTTCTTCTGAAATGTTTTGCTAGTAAGCCACAGATGAGGTGTCCTTTAGCCCTTAAATACTTAAGTGTATATTTCTTAGAATAAGGGTATTTTCATATTTAATAGCAGTACAGTGAACAAAATCAGGAAATTAATATTGATTCAATATTATCTAATTTACAGGTCTTAATTGGATTTAGCCTGAACTTGTTCTGAATTGATATTGCTTTTTTTTTTTTTTTTTAAATTTTTTTTGAACGTTTATTTATTTTTGGGACAGAGAGAGACAGAGCATGAACGGGGGAGGGGCAGAGAGAGAGGGAGACACAGAATCGGAAACAGGCTCCAGGCTCCGAGCCATCAGCCCAGAGCCCGACGCGGGGCTCGAACTCGCGGACCGCGAGATCGTGACCTGGCTGAAGTCGGACGCTTAACCGACTGCGCCACCCAGGCGCCCCTGCTTTTTTTTTTTAAAGCAACTTTACTAAGGTGTAATTGATACATAAAATACACTTGTTGTAATGTGCAATTTGATGATTTTTAGTAAGTGTTCAGAGTTGTGTGACTGTTACCCCCAAAAGGATCCTTCTTTCCGGTTTGCAAGTCACTCCCTGTTCCCACCTCAGCTCCAGACTACCACTGATTTTTCTCTGTAAATAGTATCGCTTTTTAATCATTGAAAATGGTAAAACCGCAAAGTGGAAAGCTAAGAAAAAGATCACGTCCCTTTTTTGGAGACTTAAAACACGAGTATTTTCATACCTCTGAAAAGCTTTCCTGCAAAAGAAACATTTTGTTAATCAAGCATTTCCTATTCTTCTTTGGATATGGAATACTCTTTCCTAGGAATAGTTCCCGAAGACCACTTCTGTAGAAATTCAGTTTGAGATGCGGTTTTGAGGGGCTTGCTTTCCTTAGGCTGGGACGGGTATGTCAGTCCATTGTATCTTGTAGGCTGTAAGCAGAGCAGGGAACAATACACGCTACAGTATTGATCACTTATATTCAATGAAGAGCTACTGGACTGGCAGTGTAACTGTAGGAAAATAATGTTTAGAAAAGAATCTGACACACAATTGGAGCTAGATATTTGTTGAATGAATGAGTTGTATAAGTATTTGTTCAGGAGAATCTGTTGGTTCATTTGCCTCTTACCATTTAGAAATTTGGCACACTGGGTCTGGATGGGGTTAGCCAGTAAATCTATTCTGGGTGAAATATTTTTTCTATTGGGATAAATCTGCAATGGAGGAATGGTTATTAGCAGTAAATGGTGTGAGAAAAGGAGTGATTTAACAGCATAAGGAGAAAAAAAAACATAAAGAGGAAAAAGTGAAAAAAAGAAAAGCAGAATGCACGCGTATGTTGAGTGGTAGGGGTACATGTTATTTAAAGTTTTTTTTTTTGGACAGAGGAAACTAGATTTATTGAGATAAAATTTACATACAATAAAATGCACCCATTTAATTTCAGTGAATTTTGACAAACGCGTAATAAATCTGTATGACCACTGCCACACTAAAGTAGGCACTAAAGATAGGGAATACTTGCATGATAGGTGCTCATTTTGTTACTTTGGGCTATAAGGTTTCATACTGAGCCGGTAAAAATGCTTTGAGCCTTCTAGGGGCGCTTGGCTGGCTCAGTGGGAAGAGCATGTGGCTCTTAATCTCGGGGTTGTGAGTGTGAGCCCCACGTTGGGTGTAGACACTGCTTAAAAATAAAATCTTACTAAAAAAAAAAATGCTTTGAGCCTTCTAAAAGTGAAGCCCTCCAGAGTGAAAGTGAAAAATACAAGTATTTTGTAAATGTTACCTAAATCATTTCAGTGCTAATAAAATAACCTTTGCAACTCTCTTTTTCTTAAACTCCTTGTGTGATCCCTCAGCAATTGGCTACACTTGAAATACGTACATCCAGAATCTAACACTTTCACCACCTATTCCAGACCACCCTCTCCTGTCTGTATTATTATAGTAGTCCTTTGCATCTCCACTTGTTCTCCAGTCTCATTAACACAGTGGCCAGTGACGCTATTAAAATGCCAGTCTTACTAACACAGTGGCCAGTGACGCATTTAAAGTGTAAGTCAGGTCAAAAGCCTTTCAAATGTTTTCCATCTCAGAGTAAAAATCAAAACCGTTGCAGTGGCCTACTAAGTACTACATTCTGTGAGCCCGCTCCCCCAAGTAATACTTGGCATTTATCTTTGCTTTCCTCAAGTACTCTGCTCCAGCTGTTGGCCTTGTTTTTCCTCCCACAAAACACTGCATGATCACCTCAGGCTCCTATATTTGCTGTTTTCTTTGCTTGGAAGGCTGTTGCCTCCATATATGAGGCTTCCTGTCTTGGCCTCTTTGGAGTCTTCGTTCAGTTTGCCTATCTTCTTTGTGAGGCCCAACCACCATATTTAAAGTAAAGTGCTCCCATGTTCTTTTCCCTACTTTATTCTACAACGTACCTACCAACTTTTTGTTGTTGTTATTTTATTTTTTTAACTTACATCCAAGTTAGCATATAGTGTGTCAATGATTTCAGGAGATTCCTTAATGCCCCTTACCCATTTAGCCCATCCTCCCTCCCACAACCCCTCCAGTAACCCTCTGTTTGTTCTCCATATTTAAGAGTCTCAATGTTTTTTCCCCCTCCCTGTTTTTATATTATTTTTGCTTTCCTTCCCTTTCCTTGTGTTCATTTGTGTCTTAAAGTCCTCATATGAGTGAAGTCATTTGATATTTGTCTTTCTCTGACTAATTTTGCTTAGCATAATACCCTCTAGTTCCATCCACATAGTTGCAAATGGCAGGATTTCATTCTTTGTGATTGTTGGAGTAATACTCCATTGTATATGTATAGTATATCTTCTTTACCCATTCATCCATCGATGGACATTTGGGCTTTTTCCATACTTCGGCTATTGTTGATAGTGTACCTACCAACTTTGAATCTCCATATAATTTATTATGAGAATGTTATAATTTATCAACTGTAGGTAAAAACTGATCAGCTTTGCTTACGGTTATAAAAGTATTCTTAGTCATTTTCACACATGCCAAAACATAAAAGTTTATGTTGAAAAAAGTGGTTGATACTCTCACTTTAGGGTGTTTAAAGTGAACATTAATATTGGTCAGTGATCATCAGAATTGTTTGTTTTCTGACCATAGGAGGGACCATTATCTTATTAAGATACCTTTCTTTACCTTTGAAGTTTCACCTATGAATAAGCAAGTTTTGGATGGTTTTAAATGAAAGGGACATATAACAAAAATTAGAAGTGAATAGAATGCATACGTTAGCATAAAACATATAATCTGGTTATTCTTACAGAATGAAGTATACATTTAAGAGCCACGAAATACAATTGAAACACCAAGAACATAAAGGGTTTTAAAAAAATGGTTACAGCTTAATACTTGGCAATAAATTCATGCTCCGGTCTTTGTAAAAACATTGTGAGGCTAGACACTGGGTCATTGCTAGCATAGAAATTGGCACATGGGAGCTTGTTAATAAATTTGTTTACTGATTCATTCACTAATTTATTTATTCAACAGGTATTAATACCAACTGCCCTCCTAAGAAAGTGCTGAGATAGAGTATTATAATGATAATAGAAGAGCTTCTGTAAGTAGGACAGTAGCCCTCTTTTGAAAGGAGATACACTTCTGCCCCCTCCTGTAGAATGTTTGTTTTTATTTTTGGGCAAAAAGTATTACAAAAAGATTAAAAATTCAACACATTTATAATATTAAATTAGTTCCATTTTTCCTTTTTAATTTATGCTGATGCTTAAGATTTTAAAGCATTTTCCAGTACCTTATTTTCTAAGTGTATGAAATTGTAGGAATTTGTTTTACCTGTAAAGCTTTGTAAATATTTTAAGTGTACTGTGTTTTCTGAAATGGAAGTTTAGACTTTATAGAATTATCCTAAATAATCCTGTATTATCCTAACTTATTAAGTCAACACTGAGGAAGAACAGCTGTGAGCCTGAAGGACATGCTTATCTAAGACTGTTTTAAAGAAAAGTCTAATAAACAGGTAAAAAGATACTCAACCTCATTAGTGATTAAGGAAATACATATTGAAATGAGAGTATTTTTTACCTATGAGACTGTTATAATTTAAACACTGATTTACTCCAGTGATGTTGAGGATCTGAGGAAAGGGCATACATACCCATGTATTGGTGGTGAGGATATAAATTTGTACGTTAGTTTTGGAGGATGATTTGGAGGTAAAGTGTAGATGCATACAGTACTAAGCTGTGTTATAAAATTATTTGCACAGGTGCATAGATTTATATATCCAGTATGTCTAGGAATGTTCAATGTTATTTGTAAGAGGCAAAATGTGGAGCCAATCATCCTTGTTGATTGAATGATTATTGTATACCTGTATTATGGTAGTTTACTGCATTATAAAGGTTGGGATAGAACTTTGTGAACTGATATGAAGAGATGTTAATGATAATGAAGGAGAAATGCACGTAACAATATAGTATGATTATACTGTTTGCAGAAAAACACAAATAATTATATGTTAGTTTGTGTATAGAAAGCTATTTAGAAGAATACAACGGTATATACCAAACTGTTGGGATTAGGGGGCGAGGAAGTGGAAGACATGCACTTTTTATCTTCTCTCTTCTGAAGGGTGAGTAAATCAGTGTATGAAATACACACACAGAAATAGTACAAATGTTCTTTAAAAGCTTCAAATAACTCTAGACCCCTTCAGTTGTAGAGTGTAGGTGAAATTTTTCCTAGTATCCAACAAACATCCTGTTCATTAAATTGCTACTATTTAGTGCCATCACTGATACGGGATCACTGATTTTGGCTGCTTTTTAAAATTGGTACATGTAATCTTCCTAGGGCATCACATTTTCTTTCTACTTTTTCTTATAGTTCTGGACACTCAAGTATGTTGATGAAAATATAAAATTTGGTCATAAAGGAGTCTTAAATACATTCATTTAGCTAAAACACAAAATTAAATTTCTTTTAAGTAATATAAATCAAATGAAGCGATTCAGTGTATTCTTACATTAAATCAAATGCTAACATCTGATTCTTGAATTTCATTCATTCATTGAATTTCATTCAAGAATGGTTAAGAGTTTTGCTTTTATCAAAAATTATGACATCTTTCTCACTGTCACAAATTTTATGTTCTTTATATCTGAATGGTTACCATGTGACCTGATGTCAGGCGGTTTCTTCCCCCTCAGGTTTATAGTTTACTGAGACAGTCATTTGTCCTTGAGGAACTGGCCAACATTGAGTCAACAAATACTGCGTAACTTTGTACATTTAGTTTTCAGGGTGCTGATGTGTGTAAAAAATGACTGCGTCAGAACACCTGAAAAAAAACTGTTAGATAACCTTCCTGGATTCTGAGTTTGGTTTAAAAAGATTCGTTGATGTTTGGTTTTTAATTTTTGGATATTAACTGAACCTCAAAATTTTTTTCTTCCTTTATATGTATTCCCACATGATTGTAGGAGTCTATCCTGAATTTAGATCGTGTACATTTTGGGAACTTATTTTAGAAAAGATCTAAGTTTTAAAAATTCTCAATGGACAGACAGAGAAAAGAGGGTCTTTGCCAACTACTTTGGGTAAGAAAACTTTAGAATTTTGCAGATACTCTAAAAATGAAGGCCAACAAACCAGGCATATCAAATTGCAAAGATTTCAAATAAAATGATTTGTCATGATTTTTTTCTTTAGACCGCTGCAGTAAGAATGTCTTTTCCCCCTCATTTGAATCGCCCTCCCATGGGAATCCCAGCACTCCCACCAGGGATTCCACCCCCACAGTTTCCTGGTTTTCCTCCACCTGTACCTCCAGGTAAGTTTGTGGATATTGTTGTTTCTTTAACCTGCAGTTTCATCATTACACTGTTAACTTTAGGAAAATGATATGTGTTAGTAGTAAAGATGTCTGTTAGCATCCTTTTGTAAATGTGATGTATCATTTTCCTGTGGCAGTACTTTTCATCTCTGGGTGAGTATCAAATTCATCTGGGGAGGTTAAAAAAAAAGAAAACCCTTTATTTAAAAAAAAAATATAGGGGGGTGTCTGGGTGGCTCAGTCAGTTGAGCGTCCGACTTCAGCTCAGGTCATGATCTCTCAGTTCGTGAATTCGAGCCCCGCATCAGGCTCTGTGCTGACAGCTCAGAGCCTGGAGCCTGCTTCAGATTCTGTGTCTTCCTCTCTCTGCCCCTCCCCCACTCATGCTCACTCTGTCTCTGTCTCTCTCTCTCTCTCTCTCTCAAAAATAAACATTAAACAAAAATTTAAAAAGGCAGTACGTTCGTATGGTTCAGTCATCAAAAAGGTATACAGTGAATACTTTTCCTTGAATTCCTACATAACTTACTACTATCTCTTACCGAAAGAGGGAAACTTATTTTTATTTAACTTTTTTGTATTTAAAAAAATTTTTTTTAACATTTACTTATTTTTGAGAGAGACAGAGACAGAACGTGAGTGGGGGAGGGGCAGAGAGAGAGGGAGACACAGAATCCGAAACAGGCTCTAGTCTCTGAGCTGACAAAGCCCGATGCAGGGCTCAAACTCGTGGACTATGAGATCATGACCTGAGTTGAAGTCGGATGCCCAACCGACTGAGCCACCCAAGCGCCCTGAGAGGGAAACTGTTTTAAACAGTCATTAGTTTCTTTATTCTTCTAGATACTTTTTAGTACATATTACATGCCATCACAAGTATATATTCTTTTATCCAATGTTTTTTTTTTTCTTAATGTAGGTGTATAGTAGCATCCTATATGTACTGTTCTACCCCGTTTTTTATGCTTGATAATATATTTTGGAGAGCTTTCCAGATAAAAGCTTCCTCTCTCCAAAGCTCTTTGAGGTCCAAAGAAAAAGAATTTTTTTTTTCAGGCCCTACTCCAACCCACTGATTCAGATCCTCAAGGTAGTGGGGCCTAGGAATGTTTATTTTCAGTAAGTTCATAGGCGGATCCTAAGGATCTATTTAAGCAAAACTAAGAGAACCCACATTTGAGAACCATTATCTTTTTATTTTTATTTTTTAACATTTATTTATTATTGAGAGACAGACACAGAGTGTGAGCAGAGGAGGGGTAGAGAGAGTGGGAGACACAGAATCCGAAGCAGGTGAGAACCATTATCTTGAGGTACATTTTAACATTGCTTGGCCTAGAGAGCAAGAGTTTTCCTTTGGTTTATGGGCAGTAGTTCAGATATTTTTAACAGGGCTGAAAAAATTTTATACAAAATCACCTTCTCTTCCAAAAGACAGTATCTTAAGAGCTGTCCTTAATTTGTATGTGAAAAGTTTTGCTTTTCTTATGTTTGCTTTTTTGCTGAAATCAGCAAATGATCCTGTAAATAATCCAGAAATATTTGAGGAAAGCTTTTTTTTTAATTAAAAATTTTTAAAATTAATTTATTTTGAGAGTGAGTGAGTGCATGCAGGGGACGGGCAGATGGGGAGAGAGAGAATCCCAAGCAGGCTCTGTACTGACAGCACAGAACCTAATGTGGGGCTCGAACTCACAAACGGTGAGATCATGACCTGAGCTGAAATCAAGAGTCAGATGCTTAACCGCTTAGCCACGCAGGCATCCTGTTTGAGGGAAGCCTTATATCAGAGACCTGTTTTTAACTATTGGATTATCTATTTGAAATTACAGTGTTTTACTGTTGAGAGATCAACAGTACATTGAAGTTGGCTCATAAGATGGGTTGTTAATTCACAACACATTCTATGGACTCAGTTTTGAGGCCTCCTACTCCTAGGGCAAGTATATAGCAGTGTTGGAGTAGGTATGAAAAGCCACAAGATAAACATGGCTGAGAGAGAGACAACGCGAGTGGGGTAGAGGCAGAGAGAGAGGACACAATCTGAAGCAAGCTGTCTGCACAGAGCATGATGCTTGAATCTACGAATCTCTAGATCATGACCTGAGCCAAAGTCAGACACTTAACCAACTGAGCCACCAGGTGTCCCCCATGATACATTTTTTTTTAAACAAAACCCTTGTGTTATATAGATTTATAGGAAAGAATAGTTTACTTTTTAAAAAATTTCTTTATGAAGAAATTTAAGGGATTGGGAATGAAGCATAATCACTTATTCAGAATCAGGAAAGATGACTGAAAGATCAGTGCCTTAATATCCCTACTAGTAGATTGGTTTTATAGAAAAGATTTAAATTCCTTTGATGGGGTACCTGGGTGGCTCAGTCGGGTTGAGCTTCTGACTCTTGACTTTGGCTCAGGTCATGATCTAATGGTTCATGGGTTTGAGTCCTGCATTGGGCTCTTCACTGACAGTGTGGAGCCTGCTTGGATTCTCTCTCTCCCTCTCTATCGCTGCCCCTCCTTGCTTGTGCGCACGCGCTTTCTCTCCGTGTGTGTGTGTGTGTGTGTGTGTGTGTGTGTGCGCGCGCGCGTGCGCGCTCCCTCCCTCAAAATAAATAAACTTTAAAAAAAGTTTAACTCCTTTTTTTTTTAAAGAGCAAATACTAAATTTAACCTTTTCTGATGAACATTATACCAAATTATTAAACGGAAGTAGAAGATAAATGAAACCTGTTTCTCTTAAGACTACTTTCTGCATATCTTTTAAAATGGGTCAGCAGGGGGCACCTGGGTTAATTGTCCAACTGTTGATTTTGGCTCAGGTTGTGATCTCACGGTTGGTGGATTCAAGCCCCGTGTGGGGCTCTTTGCTGACAGTGTGGAGTCTGCTTGGGATTCTCTGTCCCTCCCCTGTTCATGTCTTCTCTTTCTCTCTCTGTCTCTCTCTCAAATAAATAAGTGAACATTTAAAAAAAAAAAAAAAAAAAAGGTGGGTCAGCTGCTCCTGAAACCAGATTGTAAGTGTTTCTTCTTGCCTGTTTGGTCATTGCCATACTAATGTGGGCATTTATTCAGAATAACACTATTAATTCTGATTCTGTTTATAATAGCATACAGTATCATTTCTGTTCAGGGAAATATACTTGGGTGATAAATCAGACTTTAGTTGCAACTCATTGTGCATTCTTTGTAGAGCATCAATACTTTAAAAGGTAAATAATAAAGTAGTATGCTAAACTCGTGTAGTAATTCAAGACCACACATAACCCATGTTCATGAATCATTTTCTTCTCTTGCTTATTAATGCAATTAATTGCACTTTTAAGTGTGATGGTCAAATTCTATATTAAATTAGAAAATAAATTTGAAAAATAACCGTAATTTTTCCCTAAAGAGTAATATATGCATATAGAAAAAGAAAGTTTTTTCCCCATAGTTCTTGAGAATTCCCTTCCCCAAACATAGCCTTTCTTACCAGTTTGTAGTGTGCATGCTTCAGAGATGAACTATGCGTATCCTGATGTGTTTGCTTATGTATACTCTTTCCCTGCTTCTGTTTTTCTTTATTTTCTTTTAAATTAAAAAAAATTTTTTTTTGAGAGAGAGCAAGAGCATGGGCACACATGCAAGCCAAGGGAGTGATGGAGAGAGAGGGAGGGAGAGAATCTTAAGCAGGCTCCATCCTCAGCACATAGGGCTTGATCCCACAACCCTGGGATCATGACCTGAGCCAAAATCAAGAATCCTACACTCAAGCGACAGAGCCACCCAGGTGCCCTCCCTCTTATTTCTGTTTTTTAAAAACAGCATAGTATTGCACTGTTCACGCTTTGTATACTTAGCATGTATATATAGATCTTTGTAATGAGTAGTAATACATTCTCTATTATGAATTTCATACTGCATGAAATTTAGTAAGTTGGGCTAAGAAATGTATTATTCAGGGGTGCCTGGGTGGCTCAGTCGGTTGAGCGGCCGACTTCGGCTCAGGTCATGATCTCGCGGTCCGTGAGTTCGAGCCCCGCGTCGGGCTCTCAGAGCCTGGAGCCTGTTTCAGATTCTGTGTCTCCCTCTCTCTGACCCTCCCCCGTTCATGCTCTGTCTCTCTCTGTCTCAAAAACAGATAAACGTTAAAAAAAAAAAAATTTAAAAAAAAATGTATTATTCAAATTTTAGTAACTATTAAAAAGGAACAAACAATGGGGCACCTGGGTGACTCAGTTGGTAGAGCATGTTACTCTTGATCTCAGGGTTGTGAGTTTGAGCCCCGTATTGGGTTTAGAGCTTACTTTATTATTACTATTTTTATTTTTAATGTTTATTTTTGAGAGAGAGACAGAGCCAGAGTGGGGGAGGGGCACAGAGAGAGGGATACACAGAATCTGAAGCAAGCCCCAGGCTCTGAGCTGTCAGCACAGAGCCGAACTAGGGGCTTGGACTCACAAACTGTGAGATTGTAACCTGAGCCGAAGTTGGATGCTCAATCATGGGAGCCACCCAGGCACCCCTAGAGCTTACTTTAAAAGAAAAGGAAAAAACATTTTTTTTCTACTATGTCTTTCTGACTTTTTCTTTAACAGCTTACCTATGGAAAAGGTGCCATATAGATTACAGTTGATAAAAAGGGGGGAGGATTTATTTTTTTGTTTTACAAAGTGAAAACTTTAGATAGGTTGATGAATTCTCGTTTTGAGCATCCACTGTATTTAAGTGCTGCACACAAATGATCTCCGTAAGTCTCATAGGTACTCCGAAGAAATGATTACCTTACTACAGTTTAGGAAACTAGCTTAAGAGTTTGGCCATGGTGCATAGTTAGGCATGACATAACGATGAGTTGAACCCAGGTTTGATTCCGAAGTCTTTTATTTTTTTTTTAAGTTTAATTACTTAATCTCTACATTCAGTGTGATCTCACGACCCTGAAATCAAGAGTTGCATGCTCTTCCCACTGAGCCAGCCAAGCACTTCTGTGTTTTTTCCGTTTTTGTAATATTCTTTTGGTGTATTGATAGGAATCCTGATTTTTCTCATTTAAAAGTTATTTTAAGTGAGTTATATTGGAAGATAAATGGATAATGTTAAATGTTTAAGAATTTATTACCAGTCTTAGCTGGAGGATTCTTTTAAGTTGATGTTAAATTTGAACTGAAGAGCGACTTCGGAACTTCTTGAGATGTATTTAGAAGCATTTTAAAATTTATGTTAGAAAACTGGACAAAATCTTTCACTGATTTTTGCCCTCATTACATTCTTTTTCTTAGTACTCACATGGTAAGATTTCATTAGTTATATACACAAGGACACTTTATATAGTAGCCATTGATTGGTAAACAATATAGTTAAAAATGCAGATTTCACTACGATGTCAGTAATAGCCCATTAATCTCTCTTAAACCTTCAGAGCAGCAGATACTTGTCTTAGAGATTTTCTTTGACACTGACTGACATTCCTGGTCATATTTTTTGCGTGATTTATTTTGAATTTTTTTAAGTAATTAATTTATTTTTAATTTCTTTAAAGTAAGCTCTATGCACAACGTGGGGCTTGAAAACATGACCCCGAGATTAGGAGTCTCATGCTCCACTGACTGAGCTACCTAGGCTGCCTTATTTTTTTAATTTTTAGAGAGAGTGTGAGCAGAGGGGCAAAGGGAGAGAGAGAATCTTAAAGCAGGCTACACACTCAGTGCAGAGCCTGACTCGGGGCTCGATCCCATGACCCTGGGATCGTGATCTGAGGTGAAATCAAGAGTCGGACACTCAACTAACTAAGCCACCCAGGTGCCCCTGATTTTTGTTTTTATTAAAGAACCAGCAATAACACGATTCTATGTAGGTTTCCAGATTCGTTTCTCATTTGATACCTTTTTTTTTTTTTAACCTTTTGAAGGATTCATTAATACTGTTGTTTACCCATAAGTGAACTTGTATTTGTGTAAGTTACTGGCTTTCAGGATGTACTGAATCAGATGAACACGAATCAACAACTATAGAGTTTTTTAAACTTCTGAGACGAAAGCATATTGTGGCAGCCTTTTTGCTTTTTGAATAGCTTTTTTTTGTTGTTATGTAAGTTTATATGGACTGGTCTGATGCCCCATTGCTTTTGAAAATAAGGCATTCATCAATATCTCATTGTCATTAGTCCTGCATTTTTATCTGTTGGTATGGCACGTAGTTGATATAGAATGTAGTCTTATATACTTGTATTCTTACAATTTATTATGCTTTTTTCCTCAGGGACCCCAATGATTCCTGTACCAATGAGCATTATGGCTCCTGCTCCAACTGTAAGTACAATTTTAAGGAGGAATGAGGAGATACAGTAGTAATACTTCTTTTAAAGCTAAACAACTTGATAAAGTATTTTAATGTTTAAAAGAATGATGGGGAGTGAGAGCATCCATGTATTTGAGTATCATTTTCACTCAGCTATGCATATTATGCAGTTGCCCCTAAAATAGGCTCCTTAAATAGTTTTATGATTTCCCTCGTATTCTCTACACTCTTCATTTACTTGTTCTTTCAGATTTAGGACATTGGTTTTTTTCACCATTCTCTCATTTTGTCTTGGTCCTGGGAGATAGGAGAATGATCTGACATGCCTAATCTCATAAAAGAAAGAAAAAATACTGTAGGAATGATCTTAGCAGAAATTTAAATTCTGAAGTGAAATTTGAGTTGAATATATTTCCATTCTTTCCTCATAGCTACCTAATTTTTAGCCCCTTCCAACCTATTTTTTCTCTGTTGTCTGTTATGGTATCTTTAAGCTTTGTAAAGTTTTATTGAAGCCTTTACTCTGCTAAACTGTTTCATTTTCAGTCTTCTTAAGCCTTAATTCTTCACATTCATCAAAGCTTTTGTACATTCTCAGCATCTTCATTAAGAATGCTAACATGCTACTACACATGAATAAATAATAATGCTCTTAACTGTTATTTAGCCAGAATTTTTCTTTGAGTTAACTGGTAGAATATGAAGCTTCATTTGGAATTCTATGAGGGAGGGTAGATCTCATTACTTTCAACTGTTTCTCTACCTGTGGATTTTGAAATGGGAGGGAGAAGGAGGTGTTACCTATATTAAAAAGGAGATGGTAACTCTGTGGGGAAACAAATCTGCTGTGAGGCCAACCACTAAGAAGATACGGTTCTTCAGACCAAGGGGAGGTCTAATTTTTCTTGGATCAGATACCCATTGTTGGGGTATTTTGGAAAACCTCCACCTGACAGGTACTTACTGTCTTGCATTTCAGCCTAGGAAAAGGTGGGACTTGGGGTTTGGAGCAGCTCCCTCAGTTCACCACTCTTTATTCAGTGCCTTCTGTGGATGTTTTGCTAAATTCAGTTTCAGATGTAAAAATGAGTAAGATTGGTTCTCTGGGAAGTTGAAAGTTACAAAGGAAAAGTAAAAAATGCAACTGATAAAGGTAAAATTTAAGTTTTGGAGAATGCTGTGAGAGTATTTGAATACTCTTGTCAGAGGATTAGCAGGGATAATTGAAATTTGCTTTTATGTTTGTACAGAGTAGAGTTGTGACGGATCTCCTGGATATATTTGATAATTTTAAATGACTTATGATATCGTGGACATTTAAGAATTAGGTCTTAAATGTAAAGAAATTTCCATCCAAGTTATTTTTATTTTCTTTTCCAAGTTGTTTTTAAAAGAAAGGTTATCTAATAGTAGAACTTGTCGCAAATAATTTTGTGTTAATGAAAAATGATAGGAGCTTTAGATTAGGTATGTAGAACCTTTACTAATTGCTGTGTATGCACTACTTAAAAATTGTTGTTAGCTTAATGTTACATTAAACGTGATGGGAATTTAATTGCCAGGTCCAATTTTACTGCCTTTTTTTCACTCTAGGTTTTAGTACCCACTGTGTCCATGGTTGGAAAGCATTTGGGAGCAAGAAAGGATCATCCAGGCTTAAAGGCTAAAGAAAATGATGAAAATTGTGGTCCCACTACTACAGTTTTTGTTGGCAACATTTCTGAGAAAGCTTCAGACATGCTTATAAGACAGCTCCTTGCTGTAAGTGTTAAACTGTTTTTCATTTTTAAGTTTTATTATCGATTTCAAATTTATGAAAACGCAGAAAGGACTGAATAATCCTTTTCTGCTTTTTATTTTGAAAAATGTTCAATCCTGCAAAACAGTTGAGTGAATAGTATAGTGAAACACAATTTTGTTTTGCCACATTTATTTTCTACCCGCGCGTACACACACACCCCACACACATTTTTTCTGAATGATTGGAGATTAAGTTGTGATGTGATGTTTCATCTCTAAATACTTCCTGTTTTTCCTAAGATGGAGGACATTCTCCTATATGATCACAAAACCGTCATCATACTTAAGAAATTTAAGGCTGGGATACCTAGGTGATGCAGTTGGTTAAGCATCTGACTTGGGCTCAGGTCTTGATCTCAAGGTTGGTGAGCTCTAGCCTCACTGGGGATGAGCTCGAGCCCTCCCACTCCCACTCTCCCTGTCTTTGCCCCTTGTGGAATTCTCTCTCTTTCTCTCTTTCTCTGCCCCTCGCTCACTTGTGCGTTCTCTCAAAAAAAAAAAAAAAATTAAAGGCTGATACAGTATTTTTTCCCCCTGATATAATATTGTTAACTGAATGTATTTACAGTTCATATGTAATTTTCCCAATAATCTCCATAATTGCTGCATTTTGTTTATCTATGATTCAGTCAAGGATTATACATTGTACTGAATTGTTGTACTTTGTTGGCAGGGCAGAGACTGACATGAGGCTCATAAGAGCATAAGGTCACGACCTGAGCCTCATGACCTGAGCCAAAAATCAAGAGTTGGATGCTTAACCACAGAGCCACCCTGGCGCCCCTAGACATCTTCTCTAATACAGAATAGCTTCCTGTCTTTTGCTTGTTTGCTTGTTTTGTTTTTGTTTTTCATGACATTGACATTTTTTTAAAAAGGTTTATTTTTGAGAGAGACAGAGGGAGAAGCGCGAGCACAGGGAGGGGCAGAGACAGAGGGAGACAGAAAATCTGAAGCAGTCTCTAGGCTCCAAGCTGTCAGCGCAGGGCCCAGCTCAGGGCTCAGACTCACTAATTTTGAGATCGTGACCTGAACCAAAGTCAGATGCTTAACTGACTGAGCCACCCAGGTGCCCCTGACATTGATGTTTAAAAAAAATTTTTTTTAACGTGTATTTATTTTTAAGAGAGAGAGCATGGACAGGAGAGGGGCAGAGGATACAAAGTGGGCTCTGTGCTGACAGCCTGATGTGGGGCTTGAACTCATTAACTGTGAGGTCATGACCTGAGGTGAAGTCAGACACTTAACAGACTGAGCCATCCAGTTGCCTCATTGGTTTTCTTTTTTTCTTAGTTTAAAAATTTTTATCCTGGGACGGGTGGGTGGCTCAGTTGGTTAAGCTTCGGACTTTGGCTCAGGTCATGATCTCGCTTGTTAGTGGGTTCGAGCCCCATGTTGGGCTCTGGGCTGACAGCTCAGAGCCCTGAGCCTGCTTCAGATTCTGTGTTGCCCTCTCTCTCTCCCCTTTCTGCTCATGCTCTGTCCCATGCCCTCTCTCTCTCTCTCAAAAATAAACAGAAAAAAAAAAAGATTAAAAATTTTATCCTGGTGATAAATGCACTTTAAGTGAAATAATAATGATTTTATAATAAAAAACAACAGTGCCTGTACTCTCTCCCTCCATAATCTCCTCTGTTTTTTAAAGAAGTGATTTTAAAATCTTCTCCTTTTTGATTTTATTGCCATTTCTATTTTGTAGAGTG
This sequence comes from Puma concolor, assembly GCF_028749965.1. NCBI lineage: Eukaryota > Metazoa > Chordata > Mammalia > Carnivora > Felidae > Puma > Puma concolor. The sequence goes on along the minus strand of NC_141672.1, from coordinate 30,157,067 downwards.
TATGATCCTTGAATTTAAAAATGTTTAGGAAATAAACACCACAAAACCTAGCTTCGTCAGATTCAATATTTTGTGATACTATCTCTAGATTTTTTTCTTAAGAGATAAATCATTACAGTTGGCCCCAATTCTCACTTCTTTTTTCACAGAGGTAATTATCAGAGGTAAACCACTATCCTAAATTTGGTGTTTATCATTCATGTGTGTATTTCTTACTTTAATTACATATTTATACATTCAGAAAATTTATAATTAAATTTTAATTCTATACTATATAACTTGTTTTTTTCACCTAATATATATATACCTTTAGTTTACTTATTGCTATGTACCATTGGATTGTAGTAATGTACCATGAATTTTAAATTTTCTTTTTTTCTTTAATTAATTAATTAATTAATTTATTTATTTATAGACAGGGAGAGAAACAGAGCATGAGCAGGGGAGGGGCAGAGAGAGAGGGAGACACAGAATCCGAAGCAGGCTCCAGGCTCTGAGTTGTCAGCACAGAACCCAATGTGGTGCTTGAACTCACACACCAAGAGATCATGACCTGGAATTTAAAATTTTCTAATGATAGTCTTATGGATTGTTTCTATTTCTTGACACTATGTTTTGCTGTATGATTACTGGTAATGTCATGTCTTCAGTGAACATGAAAAACTTCTGTCATGTATTCTCTTAGAAGTGGAATTTCTGAGTCTTATAGCATGTTTATCTTCAGTTTTACAAGATAATGCCAACTTTTTTCCGAAGGAATGTTGGGAGGACATTTTTAAAAAAAACATCTCTATTGTGACATAATACTTATACTTTAAAATTCACCCTTTCATAATAATTCAGTTGTTTTTAGTATATTCACAAAGTTGTACAAACATCACCACTAACTTCATTCTAGAACATTTTCATCACCCCAACTACAAAACCTGTACCCTGTAAGTCACTTCCCATTCTCTTCTCTCCCCAGCGTATGGCAACCACTATCCTACTTTCTGTCTGTGTAGTTTTGCCTATTCTGGGTATTTTACAGACAGAGAATCATAGGGTATGTGTGGCTTTTTGTGTTTTGTCTTTTCTTTTTTACTTAATGTTTTCAGGGTTCATCTACATTGTAGCTTATATCAGTATTTCGTTCCTTTTTATGGCCAAATATTCCATCTGATGGACATACCTCATTTTGTTTACCCATTCATTAGTTGATGGGCAGTTGGGTTATTTCCACTTTTTGGTTGTCGTGAATAACGGTGCTGTGAATATTTGTGTACAAGTGTGTGGAGATAATGTATATATTCTATTTGAAACATCTTTTTATTTTTATTTATTTTTAAAGTTTGTTTATTTTGAGAGAGAGAGAGAGAGAGAGATTGAGAATCCCAAGCAGGCTCTGTGCTATCAGCACAGAGCCTGATGCAGGGCTCGAACTCACTAGCTGTGAGATCATGACTTGGGTCGAAGTTAGATGCTTAACTAACTGAGCCACCGGGGCTCCCCTTTAAGTTTTTTTTTTTTTTTTTTTTTTTTTTTTAACGTTTATTTATTTTTGAGACAGAGAGAGACAGAGCATGAACAGGGGAGGGGCAGAGAGAGAGGGAGACACAGAATCCGAACAGGCTCCAGGCTCTGAGCTGTCAGCACAGAGCCCGACGCGGGGCTCAAACTCACGGACTGTGAGATGATGACCTGAGCCGAAGTCGGATGCTTAACCTATCAAGCCACCCAGGCGCCCCTCCCCTTTAAGTTTTAAGTAGGCTCTGTGACCAATGCAGGGCTCAAACTCACAACCCTGAGATCAAGTTGCATGCTATACTGAATGAGCCATCAGGGTACCCCTTATTTTTCTTTTAAGGCCTTAAATGTCTAGTGATCCTTGATTGTTTACATTTAAGAGTTAGGGATTAAAAGTCTTTTTGTGTGGAAATGCTGGGTTTGTAAAATGTTGAACATCATTGTAGGGTAATTTAGCCATCAGTTGATTGGTTTCATGCCTAGTGAGTATATGATTGGCTGCCCTTGTTACCCATTCTGTGTCCCTTCCTGATCTTTCATATCTGTTCTGTTCACTTTCTTCATAACTTCATTCTGTCTTTACCTGAGGATGGGGATAGTATAGTTTCTTATAAAGATAGCAGGCTATCTTCTCTGGGGGTGGAGATTAGAGTAGTTGCTTGAAAAGAACTCTGAAGCTTTGATTGTTCCCTATTCATATTGTCAGGCAAGCACCTGTTTTTATTCAGCTTCATTCTGCAACTCCATTCTCTACTGTACGCACCTTTTACCTCTAGTCTAGGTCCACTTGGCTTTGTAGTATCCATTAACCTAATTCTTTCTCAGTAGTATCTTCATCTGTTAACACTTGGGAGTTATGGCTTTCTTTGATAGACTGAATGAGTTCCCATCCTTCCATTTGCCTTTTGTCTTTTAAAATTTTTTTTAATGTTTATTCATTTTTGAGAGAGCATGAGTGGCGGAGGGGCAGAGAGAGACTCTGAAGCAGGCTCCAGGCTCTGAGCAGTCAGCACAGGCACAGGCACAGGGTCTGATGCAGGGCTCGAATTCACGGATGGGCAGATCATGACCTGAGCCGAAGTTGGTCGCTTAACCAACTGAGCCACCCAGGCGCCCCTTGCCTTTTGTCTTCTTAAAATTTTGTTGAATTCTGGTGCTGTTTCCCCCTGCAATGTTTGATCTCCTGGGTTTTTATCTTTTATATTCCTTGATTTTCATTTTATTGGTTTCTGTGAAGGAAGATGTGAAAAATACATGCATTCTCTTAGTTTTGACAGGCAGTCTTCAGTCACCATTTTCCACAAATAACTTTTTTTTTTTAACCTTCTAGCTTTTACTTTAATAATTAGAAATAATGTTGGGGCGCCTGGGTGGCGCAGTCGGTTAAGCGTCCGACTTCAGCCAGGTCACGATCTCGCGGTCCGTGAGTTCGAGCCCCGCATCAGGCTCTGGGCTGATGGCTCAGAGCCTGGAGCCTGTTTCCAATTCTGTGTCTCCCTCTCTCTCTGCCCCTCCCCCGTTCATGCTCTGGCTCTCTCTGTCCCAAAAATAAATAAACGTTGAAAAAAGGAGGATTTAAAAAAAAAAAAAAAGAAATAATGTTTAAAAACTTTGCAAGTAAACAAAATAATGTTCTACTCTTCAGGTAACCTGCTCCACTCATATTTCTGATTTATCGAAAATTTTTTTCATTGCATAAATTCTTACTGTATATTTGCAATTTCATGTCCCATGTTATTTTTGTATCCTTATCAAGCATTTCCCCCTGTTACTAAAAGACTTTTATGATATAGGGGCGCCTGGCTGGCTCACTGGGTAGAGCATGCAACTCTTGATCTTGGGGTTGTGAGTTTGAGCCCCCACATTGGGTATAGAGATTACTTAAAAAAAAAATCTTTAAAAAGTTGTTTATAGTATATACATGTGTTTTAAAACATAATTTTTATGGACTAATTTACTTGAATTTTTTATAGTTTATTTTAAATACTATGATATTGGTAATTTTGGCGTTTTATATATTTTGGATAAGGTAAATAATGCTGTAAAATTTCTATATTAAAAGGTAGCCAATTTTCTGCAAATAAGAGAATCTGTAAGAATTTATTATTTTTCTTTTAAATGATGTATTATATATTTCTTTTATATAATAAGCTTGTGGGAATTGAGAGAATGTTAAGAAATTTAATAGCTGGTAAGATTTTTTTCTTTTTTCTTTTATTTTTCTCCTGGTGGAAATATGATTGTGTTCTTATTTTTATTACAAATTAATTTATTTTATTAAATGGTAATGATCATTTTTTGTTTTTTATTTTGAAGAAATGTGGCTTGGTTTTGAGTTGGAAGCGAGTACAAGGTGCATCTGGGAAACTTCAAGGTAGGTAATTCTTTCTTATTAAGATCATTTTAAGCTATATAGATAGCTTCTTACATGTTTGACTCTCATTTCCCTTAACCATGGAGTATTCTGTTAGCACTCTTTGTCTTCCTTCTTACTGGAATAGGATTAAAGGTGGTTGGAAAGATTTAGCTGGGAGTTGAGATTAGAAAGTGGAAAAGCATTAACAGGAAAGAGGTAGGAGAGAAAAAAATATTCAGGTTTTTTTTTTTACAGTATTGTCTTGAAAAGTCTGTTTTTCTCGGAGCAGGAGTGTATGATTAGCATTCAACACTTAGGAAGGAAGCAGGAGAACTGATGGTGAGATGACCTGTTTGTCTTAGAAGCAGGCTGTTCTTTCTTCTTGGTAAAAGCACCTGTTTGGTGTACATTATTCTTTTTTTTAATGTTTATTTTTGAGAGACGGGGTGGGAGTTGGGGGTGGGGGGACAGAGGATCCGAAGTAGGCTCCACATGGTGACAGCAGAGAGCCTGATGTAGAGCCAGAACTCATATACCATGAGATCATGACCTGAGATGAAGTCAGATGCTTAATGACTGATGTACATTCTTTTTTAAAGATTTTAATTTTTTTTTAACGTTTATTAATTATTAAAAGAGAGAGTTAGAGCGTGAGCAGGGGAGGGGCAGAGGGAGAGGGAGACACAGAATCTGAAGCAGGCTCCAGGCTCTGAGCTATCAGCACAGAGCCCGACACGGGGCTCAAACTCACAAACCGTGAGATATGACCTGAGCTGACGTTGGACGCTTAACCGACTGAGCCACCCAGGCACCCCGACTGATGTACATTCTTGAAACACTTTTTATTATGGAAAAAATCATGCGTATATAAAATTAGAGTAGTGTGATGAACTTCCACATACTCATCACCTAGCTTTATCAACTCATGGTCAGTTGTGCTTAACCTGTACCCTATCCATTTCCTCCTTATGTTATTTTTAAATTTATTGTTTAATTTCTTTTATTGTTTTAAAAATATTTTTGAGAAAGAGAGGCAGAGGGGATAGAGGGAGACAGACTCCCAAGCAGGTTCTGCACTCTCAGAGCAGAGTCTGATGTAGGGCTCAAACTCACGAACCATGAGATCACAACCTAAGCCGAAATCAAGAATCAGATGCTTAACCATTGAGCCACCCAAGCACCGCCTCCTTATATTATTTTTAGGCAATCCCAAGCACCCATCACACCCCCTCTTTATATATTATTTTTAAGCAATCCCAAGCACTCATCCTATTTTAGTGTGTATCTCTACAAGATAGGAGTTTTTTTAAAAATTTACTGAAAATACTATCATAAGACCTTCAAAAATTAACTATTTTTCTTAATATTGTAAGTCAGTGTTCAGATGTCACAAATACCAATTTTTAAATATTTTGTTTAATTCAGGATCTATACGTAGTCAGCATATTGCAGTTGGCTGGCATATTTTTAAGACTTTTTAAAAATATTTTAAGTTCTCGCTCTCTTTTCCTTTGCAGTTATTTGTGGAAGAAACTGTGTCATTTTCCCAGTAGTGTTTCTTTAGTCTAGATTTGCTGATTGCAGCTCCACGCAGAATAATATGCCAGTGCTTCTCTGTCTTCTGTATTTATTTTATTTATTTATTTATTTAAAAAATTTTTTTAATGTTTATTTTATTTATTTATTTTTAATTTTTTTTTTTTAACGTTTATTTATTTTTGAGACAGAGACAGAGCATGAACGGGGGAGGGGCAGAGAGAGGGAGACACAGAATCGGAAGCAGGCTCCAGGCTCTGAGCCATCAGCCCAGAGCCCGACGCGGGGCTTGAACTCATGGACTGCGCGATCGTGACCTGAGCTAAAGTCAGACGCCCAACCGACTAAGCCACCCAGGCACCCCAATGTTTATTTTTGAGACTGAGACAGAGCATAAACGGGGGAGGGTCAGAGAGAGAGGGAGACACAGAATCTGAAGCAGGCTCCAGGCTTTGAGCTGTCAGCACAGAGCCCGATGCGGGGCTCAAACTCATGGACCATGAGATCATGACCTGAGCCGAAGTCAGATGCTTAACCGACTGAGCCACCCAGGCGCCCCTGTCTTCCGTATTTTATGTAAACTGGTTGGTAGTTGTATCTTGAGACTTCGATTTGAGTTAATATGTGTTATTTTTTTGATGCTTTTATTTATAAGAATTTTCTAAAGGTATTGTTCTTCCATCATCAGACACTGGATTATTATTTTTTTTTTTTTAATTAAAAATTTTTTGTCGTTTGAGATGCAGCTGTTGATTATCTGTTCCTGGATTGATTTATTCATTGGAGGATTGCAAAATGCGCTAGTCTAATTTGAGGACTACTATCATTCATTCATTGAAAAATAAATCTTCTTGTGGTGCCTGGGTTGCTCAGTCAGTTAAGCGTCCCACTTGAGTGTCCGACTTTGGCTCAGGTCATCACCTCACAGCTCATGAGTTCAAGCCCTGTGTCAGGCTCGGTGCTGATAGCTCAGAGCCTGGAGCCTGCCTCAGATTTTGTGTCTTTCTCTGCCCCTTCCTGCTTGCCCTGACTCTGTCTCTCTCTCTGTCTCTGTCTCTCTCTCTCTTAGATATAAATAAGCATTAAACAAAATTTTTAATACTTTTTTTCAAGTTTTTATTTATTTTGAGGGAATGAGTGAGAGAGGGGCAGAGAGAGAGGGAGAGAATCCAAGCTGGTTCCACAGTCATTTCAAAGCCTGATGCAGGGCTTGAACTCACCAACCATGAGAACATGCATGACCTGAGCTAAAACCAAGAGTCGGATGCTTAACTGACTGAGCCACCCAGTGACCCCCAAAACATTAAAAAAAAAAAAAAAAAGAAAGAAAAGAAAAGAAAAGGAAAATAAATCAGGCACCTGGGTGGCTCAGTCAGTTAAGTGTCTGTCAGCTCAGATCATGATCTCACAGAGCCTGTTTCAGATTCTGTGTCTCCCTCTCTGCCCCCCTTCCACTCACCCTGTCTGTCTGTGTTTCTCTCTCTCTCTCTCTCTCTCTCTCTCTCTCTCTCCCCCCCCCACCCCCGTGTCTCAAAAATGAATAAATGTTAAAAAACATTTTTAAAAAGTCTTTATTAGACTACTGCTGTAAGAATAAACCTCTATCTCCATCTAGTATTTGGTTAGAGGTATAATTGATATAAGGAAAACAGGGTAAATGCTTTGGTTCCTTGATTTTTTTTCAAAACAATGAGTTTGTGTCCTCAACATTCTTTAGCAGTGACTTTTTTAATTTATTTTTTTATTTTACTAAAAAAATTTTTTTAACCTTTATTTTTGAGAGAGAGTGAGAGAGCATGAGTTGGGGAGGGGAGAGAGAGGGAGACATGGAATGTGAAGCAGGCTCCAGGCTCTAAGCTGTCAGCACAGAGCCCGATGCGGGGCTTGAACTCATGGACCATGAGATCATGACCTGAGCCGAAGCCCAATGCTTAACAGACTGAGACACCCAGGCGCCCCAGCAGTGACTTTTTTTTAAAGAACCATCGTGAACTTAAGGATTGAAACCTATTTGGTTTGTTGTTATACTTAATAAGAATTTATTATCGTTATTGCTAGTGAAGCTTAAATTGCTTAAGTCGCCTCTGCAAGTTGGATTTCCAGTGGTTTTGTCACCAGCCTGTTTTTAATAGTTACCTTGTTATTTGGAATCTGGAATCTAAGCTTATCTAGTAGTTTTTCCGTCCTAGACTTAGGGTCAGCCATTTCTTTAAGGAACTCTGGTTTTTTTTAGTGGTAAATTGCTTTAAAAATCACAAGCTGGCAATTAGGTATATTCATTACAAGACTTGTTTATTAGTCTTTGCTTTTACATTTTTCCAATGCACGTTAATTCACATTCAGGACTAAATGGTTTTTATTTAAGCTTTTCTGTTATATCTGTATTCCCATACTGAGAATTTCAAGGAGTTTCAAGGACATTGGGATGATAGACTGTTAAATAATTACTGGCTTGGTTCATCTCATATTTCATATACAACAATGTAAGACTAATAACATCAGCAATATAGTGATAGAAGTTTTCTGTTGACAGGTCTTTTGTCTTTATGATATATCACACTAAAAAATCTAGAGTCAAATTTACTGCTTTAAAGGCGCTCAGAAGATGGGTGCCTGGATGGCTCAGTCGGTTAAGTGTCCAACTTTGGCTTAGGTCATGATCTCATGGTTTGTGAGTTTGAACCCTGCATTGGGCTCTGTGCTGACAGTTCAGAGCCTGGAGCCTGCTTCGGATTCTGTGTCTCCCTCTGTCTCTGCCCCTCCCATACTCACTCTGTCTCTCTCTCAAAAATCAATAAACGTTAAAAGAAAAAATTTAGGGTCACCTGGGTGGCTCAGTCGGTAATTGTCCGACTTCAGCTCAGGTCATGATCTCACGGTTCGTGAGTTTGAGCCCCGCATCAGCCTCTGTGCTGTCAGCTCAGAGCCTGCAGCCTGCTTCGGATTCTGTCTCCCTCTCTCGCTGCTCCTCCCCTGCTCACACTCTGTCTCTCTCTCAAAAATAAACAAACATTTAAAAAAAATTTTTTTTAAAAAAGGAAAAAAGTTTTAAATCACTCAGAATAGTTCCTTTCTGTGTGGTTATTTCCTTAACTGTATACGTATTTGGATTCGTTTGTTTTTTTACTTTAAGTTTTTAGATTACTCTTTTAAAATTTATGTTTTAATATCTCTGGCTTAAAGTCATGGTAATAATGCTTAGAGTAGTTACTAAAATGAAACAGAAACAGAAAAATTAGACTCATAACTAGGATAAAAGTTCAGTACTTTTGTAGTTTAACGACTCAGAGTTGAAAAGAGCTTTAACAGGTTCAAGCAGCCTGATGTCATATAATTGTCGCTAACTGTTAGGAAGTCTGGGTGGAATGAATTCAGGAAATAATTAAAAGACTCCATTATGAAATTTGCTGGTTCTGCTAAATATTTTATCAGCACTTCTAATAAGTAAGAATTTCCCTGATTAGAATTTTTCTTTCCTGTTTTTCTTTTTTTCTTTCGGTTTGAGGGTGTTAAAATAAATCAAAGGTAATTGAAGGAAAGAGAGGAGTGACAATGTGAAAAATCTTGGTATTAAAAACATTTGGTCTCTAATTATTTTAATTTTCCATAAATACTGTGTTTTCATAACTATTGATATTTGATGAATTCTTTACACCCATTTTTAGCCTTTGGCTTCTGTGAGTATAAGGAACCTGAATCTACCCTCCGTGCGCTCAGGTTACTGCATGACCTGCAGATTGGAGAGAAGAAACTACTTGTTAAAGTTGATGCAAAGACAAAGGCACAACTGGATGAATGGAAAGCAAAAAAGAAAGCTTCTAATGGGGTATGTTTTTTATAGTGCTGTCTTTTTAGGCTTACTGTGCTCTTTCAGTGTATGTACTTCTTATAAGGGAATCTAATATGGAGCTTCACAAGATCATCCTCATCATAATATGTACTTGTGGCTAAAAGCAGGAGGGTATTTTTGCAATTTATCGAAGTCTTTTATCTACCCATAGGGGGTAGATGATGGTTGGTTTGCTTGTTCCAGGTTAGGATAAAGGTAGTGAGGGAGGCTGGACAAGGTTAAGTTGCCAGAAAAAACACTGGTACAGACTGTTCCTAACAGCTAATTCATTAAGGTAGCTTTGTAAGTAAGTACAGCAAAATATAGTTCAGCTTACACAATTTTAATTAGTTGCCCTCTGTTTTAGAAGTACACAGGTTCTGGGGCACCTGTGTGGCTGTCAGTTGGGCATCTAACTCTTGACTTTGGCTCAGGTCATGATCTCACAGTTCATGAGTTGGAGCCCCACGTCAGGCTCTGTGCTGTCAGCACAGATTCCATCTCCCTCTCTCTGTCCCTCCCCTGCTTGCTCTCTATTTCTCTTTCAGAATAAATAAAAATAAACTAAAAGAAAAAAAGAATCACACAGGTTCTGGGTGCCTGGGTTGCTCAGTTGGTTGAGTGTCTGACTCTTGATTTTGGCTTAGGTCATGATCTCAGAGTCTTGGGATTTAGCCCCGCTTTGGGCTCTCCGTGCTGGGCGTGGAGCATGCTTGGGATTTTGTCTCTCCTTCCTCTGTCGTCGCCCATATGAGTGTGTGCTCTCTCTCGCTCTCAAAAAAAAAAAAAAAAAAAAAAAAAAACAAACCACAAGCTCTAAAATAAGTGAAAATAAATCTTACTACTTTCCTCAGTTGGGTCCCATATTAAGTGAAGCTAAAGTAAAGGAAATTTTCATGTGTTGTAATGTATTCATCATTGCTCCCTTTCAGCAAAACAAAAAATAGCTAAAACCTGAGTATATTTCCTATTTCCTTTTGGCATCTCAAACTTGAATGGATTTAAAATGGATTTATTGTTACCTTCATTCTTCTACAAAAGCAAAAATGCCTTTTTGCTCTTATGCTTTCATTGTCATTCAAAATAGAAATAGCTTTCGTGGTATTACTCTTCCCTCCTTTACAAAAACACTGTATATTCTTTGTCAAGCAAACAAAACCTCAGAAAATGTTATTAAGAAAATCGTGGGGGGAGCCTGGGTGGCTGTTGGTTAAGCGTCTGGCATTGGTTCAGGTCATGATCTCACGATTTGTAGATTCAAGCCCTGTATCAGGCTCTGTGCTGAGAGCCTGGATCCTGCTTTGGAGTCTGTGTCTCCCTCTCTCTGCCCCTCCCTTGCTCACGCTCTGTCTCTCAGCAATAAATAAACACTAAGAAAAAATAAATAAAATCTTGGGGCACGTGGGTAGCTCAGTCAATTAAGCATCGACTTTGGCTCAGGTCATGATCTTGCGGTTCGTGAGTTTGAGCCCCACATTAGTCTGTCTTGTCATTGTGGAACCTTTTTTGGATTCTCTGTCCCTCCCCCCACTCATGCATGCTTTTTTTCTCTCTCTCTCTTAAAAAAAGCGTTAAAAAAAACCTTTATAAAGCAAACTGTTATTTTAAGTACATGCCGTCATTTATTGAAAATGTTTTTTTTACGGTTTAATCAGCATTTATTGTGAGTTCTGCCTAGACACATCTATTTACTTTTTACTTTTTAATTTATTTAAGTTCAAGTTAGTTAATATACAGTGTAGTATTGGTTTCAGAAGTAGAACTTGGTGATCCATCACTTTCATATAACACCCAGTGTAAAGCAAACTATTTCAAGAAGAAATTCAGTAGCACCCATAATCCTAACACCATTGGGAGCCCCTGTATATGTTTTTGTTGCATATTCTTCCAGACTTTTTTCTCTGTATGGATGAATATAGTTTTAATTGGAATATGTGAATTTGTTTTTCTTTCATAAATAGAGATTGATTCTCAGTATTCTGTAAATACTTTTTTTTATTTCTGTCTTTTCTTGGACTTTTAGTAAATTTCAACTGATTTCTCTGGATTTCATTCCTCTCATCTGATTATTCTAGCACCGCCTATATTTCTAAAACATAAGTATGTCAACTGTGTGCTCGTACATCCTTAATGGTTTTGAATTTCTCATAGTATAAAGCCTGTCTTCTTAGTATGGCATTCAAGGCTTGTTCAGTCTACCTTTCTAGCTTCTCTCATCAATCCTTCTGCTCATGTCAATCCTATATCTCCATGAACTTCCTTTGTGCTTTGCTTTTTTTTTCTTAATTTTTTTTTTTTTTAACGTTTATTTTTGGGACAGAGAGAGACAGAGCACGAATGGGCGAGGGGCTGAGAGAGAGGGAGACACAGAATCGGAAACAGGCTCCAGGCTCTGAGCCATCAGCCCAGAGCCCGACGCGGGGCTCGAACTCACGGACCGCGAGATCGTGACCTGGCTGAAGTCAGACGCTTAACCGACTGCGCCACCCAGGCGCCCCTGTGCTTTTCTGACATCTCGTGTCCTTGTTGTCCATCCAAGCTCCCTGTTGCAGTTCTATCCAGATCTAATTGCAATGTTACTTGATTCATACAGTCTTTGTCAGTCCTATCCTGGATTTCTCTCAGGCAGAATTAATTCCTCTCTTCCCATCTGTTTCCAGGTTTTTACTGGTGTTAGGACAGTCTGCTTTGTAACATATATTGTTGGTATCTGTCTCTCATCCCCCTTGTGCCCTGTTTGATTTCCATGTCTCTGATTACAAACAGGAAGGACAATAAGCTCACAGACTGTGTTTCTTCCTCTTGTACCTCTGCAGAACCTAGGACAGTATGTTGCCCATAGCAAGAATGGGATGCTCATTTATTGAGTGGCAGTTGCAGTTACATTGCTCACCTGGTAATCTTACTGTCTTCACCTAGTTTTGTAAAGAAATAATAAAATGCAGCTTCTCTGGAGTAGAAGCTGTATTTCACTGCAACAGTCACTGTTGCATCAGTCACTGTCACATCAAAAAACCAACTCTGGGGAGCCTGGGGGCTCAGTCGGTTAAGCACCTGTCTCTTGATTTTGGCTCAGGTCACGACCTCACAGTTAGAGTTTGAGCCCCACTGTCAGCATGGAGCCTGCTTGGGATTCCTTCCCCCACCCCCTCTGCCACTCCCCCGTGGGCGCCCTGTGTTCTCGCTCTCTCCCAAAAAAACCCACAACTCTAAAATAAGACTTTTTAGATTTTCCTTGCAGTGATAACTGAATTCTTAGTTAAAATAAAGCATGGATTTAATGTCTTCACAGTTTTTATATAATTCCCTGGGTGTCTTTCTTTTTTTCCCTGTGTTTAATCATTAGCTGGTGAGGTGGTTTAATTTATAACATTTGCAGATTGTGTACTCTGTATATGAAGCAAATCACTTTATTTGTATAAGGAAATGCACAGTTGTGACTTTGATTTAATTTGTAATCACTATTAGTGAGAGGAACCATAATTTAAATCTGTTTGTATCTTTAAGAATAGAATTGTAGCCACCTCCAATAAAAACAGAACAATTATTTCAGGTAAGATGAAATTTAAAACATTCACAGACCTGCTGTCTGGGTGGATTTGGCATAGTGCCCAGAGATACTTGAAGTCACAAGACAGGGCATAGTTTCCTAGAATGGCAACTTACTCAACAGTATTGGTGAAAAGAAAAAGCAATGCTGATCAGATAATTTTTGATCTTCTCAGATATTTTTATCAGATCATTTTTTCAAATAACTTTTAAGTAAATGTAACTTATGGAGTAGATTACAGATTTGTCATGATTTTTCAAGGTAAAATATGAGAAGGGATTTGTTGTTCTTCTTTATTGTTGATTGTTGTGGAGAAGTGTAGAAAACTGACCTAAGATGGATGATAACAAGAATGAGACATGGAGTGGGTGCCTGGATGGCTCAGTTTTTAAGGATGGCTCAGGTCATGATCTCACTGTTCTGAGTTCGAGTCCCGAATCCAGTGAAGCTTGAGCCCCACTTTGGGCGAGGTCGTGCCCCGCTTGGGGTGAGCATGAGCCCCACTTCGGGGTAGCCCTGTTTCTCTCCCCGTCTCCCTTTTTCTCTCTCTGCCCTTCCTGGGATTCTCTCTCTGTCTTTCTCTGCCCTTAACTCACTTGTGCTGTCTCTCAAAAAAAAAAATGAGACATTGAGGAACTCATGATAATGTATTCAGGCATTTTCCTGATTCCCAAGCAGAAGACAAAGCACAATTAGTTGTATAGTTCTTATTGGGTAAAAAAGAAAAGAAACACAAGTTTGTCTAGAAAGAGAGAGATTTTTCTTGACCCAGAATTTTAGTATATGTGCTGCAGAAGTAAGCACTTTCACCCAGAATTTCAAGAGGAATTATGTGTGTTGTCTAACAGCTTGATTGAAAGTTTTCATATAGATTTTGCAGAATTTGTAGAAGCAATCTTTGGCCATTAGTAAAAGTCTTCCTTTTGGGGTAGCCATACTGGTGTAGTTCATGCCCTGTTGCTTTCTGGCTGTTCAGGAGTAGCAATTAGGAGTAGAGAGATTTGCTTGATCGTCACAAGTAGTGGTTGTTAACCACACATTCAAGAATGACTTCTGGAGGTGCCTGGGTGGCTCATTTGGTTAAGTGTCTGACATTAACTTAGGTCATGATCTCATGGTTCGTGGGTTCAAGCTGTGCATTGGGCTCTGTGCTGACATTTCAGAGCCTGATTGGGATTCTCTCTCTACCCCTTTCTCTCTTGCCCTCCCCCACTTGCTCTCTCTCAAAATAAATAAACTAAAAAAAAAAAAGAATGACTTCTGACCAGTGTTGGAAGTACAGATAATCTCTGGACAGAGCCTCTTGGCATTGCATTTTAATTGAGGATGCATGCTGCAGATAGGGACATCTTTAATTTTTACATCTTTGCTGGAGATTAGTCTGGTTGAATCTACATTTTCTCAAAAGAAAGTGCTCTGCTTTTACTTAAGTTCCCAAAGAAGTTCTTGTTTTGGACCCTAGAGTCAAAACCAAGTCAGTGCCAAAGAGTGAGTCTGGAAGAGGTGTTTTTCAGCTTTACTACCAGTAGCTTTACTATTGAAGCTTTTAATTCCTCTGAAAAGAGCTAAATAGGTGGGCCACATAAACCTCTCAGATATTCAGTTGGTTTCTGTGGTCCTCTTGTACTGCTAACCCCCTCATCTTTTGCTGCTCAGTGTTACTGAACGTGCTTTCTGTTTCTGAAGTGAAGAAAAAACTGGAAATCAGAAAATTGTGTATTGTTGAAGACCCAGAAGTAGGCCTTAAGTTGAAACCAAAAAGAACTTTTCCTTCCATGATATGTCTGGTTATTTTTGGTTTTCTTACATTAACAATTGGTGAAGAGATTTGGGCTAATAAGCTTTCCTTCTAAAAATACACATTAAAAAAAAAAATTTTAACTTTAGGGGCGCCTGGGTGGCTCAGTTGGTTGAGCATCCCGATTTCAGCTCAGGTCATGATCTCACAGTTGTGAGTTTGAGCCCCACGTCGGGCTCTGTGCTGACAGCTTGGAGCCTGAGCCTGCTTTGAATTCTGTATCTCCCTCTCTCTCTGCCCCTCCCCCGCTTATGCTCTGTATCTGTCTCTCTCTGTCAAAAATAAATAAATATTTAAAAAAAATTTTTTTTTTAAAATTTTAACTTTATTTGAGATAGAATGAGTGAGCGAGCATGCGAGCAAGTGGGGGAAGGGGCAGAGAAGGAGGGAGATAAGAGAATCCCAAGTAGGCTCTGCACCATCAGCATGGAGCCTGATGTGGGGTTCGAACCCATGAACTGTGAGATCATGACCTGATCTGAAACCAAGAGACAGGTACTTAACTGACTGAACCACCCAGGTGCCCCTAAAAATGTACATTTTCTCTGTAGATCAGAGGACGGTAGTCGTTCATAAGGTGTGAATTCATTTCAAATGCTTTACTCCTAACTTAGGTAAGACCAGCTATACTAATATTTAAATTTGATTTGGGATGGTGGTGGGAGGGACCTCAGGGGCTTCTGAGTATTTTTAAATGACCAGGCCTTCAGATTTATAACCCTACTTCTAGTCTTATGCTTAGGAAAGCATGGAGATGTAGAGGGTTCGTGGAAAGGAGTTTAGAATGTAGGGGAAATGCTAAAGACAGACTTGATGGTCTCTCAGAAAGTGTGTTTTCTTTCTTTCTTTTTTTTTTTTTTTTTTTTAAGTTTATTTTGAGAGAGAGAGAGAAATAGGGCAGGGTGCACGCATGTGGGAGAGGGGTAAAGGGAGAAGGGCTCAAATCTGTACTGTCAGCGTGGAGCCTGATGTAGGGCTCAAACCCAAGAACTGTGAGATCATGACCTGAGCCGAAGTCAGAACTTAACCAACTGAGCCACCCAGGCACCCCAAAGGTATTTTCATAATACAGAATTTAGGTCTCAGCAGTTGAGGATTTGGGTTGAAATGGTTCATGTGTGTCTCCGGACCTACAGTTTCAGTGGCAACTTACTGGCAGGTTAATTATTTAATTTAAAACCTGTGGAGAGGGCACCTGGTGGCTCTGTGCTGACAGTGTAGAGCCTACTTGGGATTCTCTCTCTATGCCCCTCCTCTGCTCATGCTGTCTCTCTCAAAATAAATAAATAAACTTAAAGAAATTATTAAAAAAAAAAAAAAAAGACCTGTGAAGAAGCAGAGCATTACTGAAGGGATTTTAGTGAATGCTGCACAGAGACCTTATTGCCATATATTATCGATTTAAAGTAAAAACACATCACCACAGTTATAGATTACAGTGTTTTTGGTAAATAAATTTTAAGTTTAATTACTGTTCTTGCGTAAAGCTTCTTTATCCAAGATAACCAAGTAAAAAGTTGGTGCAAGATTGGATCAAGAGGCAGGTTTGGGAAAGTGAGGAACTTCGAGTGGTTAGTTTTATACCACACTTTATAACTTAACTTGAAGTTACCTGTATCGTAACTTCTTATCCTATTTACTAAATACTTAAGGGCAAGGTCATTTCTTTTCCCCATATTGGATTTTTTGCCATCTAGCCTAGTACCTACCTTGCAGATAGTAGTCTCTTAATTTCTTGAGCCAGGGGGCGCTTGGCTGGTTCAGTCGGTAGAGCATGCAACTCTTGACCTTGGGGTTTGAATTCGAGCCCCGTTTTGCATGTAGAGATTACTTAAAAAATTTTTTTCCTAATGAAAAAAAAAAAATTTGTTGAGAAAATTAAGAAATAAATGCCTGTTGGGTGCCTGGGTGACTCAGTAAGTGTCCTGACTCTTGATCTCAGCTCAGGTCTTCTTGATCTCAGGGTTGTGAGCTGTTAAAAAAAAAAAAAAAAAAAAAAAAAAAATTGCCTGTTGAAGAAGTATCCATTGAAGGTTGCTTTCAGAATTATGAAATCTGACATCACTAAGTTATATTAAGGAGCCACAAGATGTGAAACTTACCTTGAATAGTTGTATGCAGTGTGACAAGAGCCAGCATTTATGCAGAAGAGCATTGTTCTTATTTGAATCTGAAAACACATAACAACATGTTTACCAAGTAAATAGATGATTACTTTGAGGCATGTGTGTGTACAGTTTTAAATTACAAAAGTTTTTTTATACATCTTTATGTTTTTGCTTGTCATACTTTTCTGTTTTTCCTAGTTTTAAGAAAAGACTGAGAGTAACGAAATTACCCAAAATTTTGAGGTCATTCTCTAAGTTTTGTAGTTTGGGAACACCTGGCTTGCTCAGTTGGAAGAGCAAGTGATTTTTGATCTCGAGGTCATGAGTTCGAGCCCCATGTTGGGTGTAGAGATTACTAAAAAACAAACAAACAAAAAAACTTAAATATATATGGTTAAATTTTGTAGTTTGAATTGAATTAATTCCTTTACCAGGTGCCTTTTAAAATAGAACTAAGATAAAAACAAAAAGAATTATAGTACATTAGAAGTCAGTAATTTTTTTTTTTTTCACATCAACACAATTAGTCTAGTTTTCTTTTAAAATATAATAGAGTCCTAGGGGCACGTGGGTGGCTCAGTTGGTTAAGTGTCCGACTTTGGCTCAGGTCATGATCTCACAGTTCGTGGGTTCAAGCCCTCATGTCAGGCTCTGTGCTGACAGCCCAGAGCCTGGAGCCTTCTTCAGATTCTGTGTCCGCCACCCCCCCAACCCCCCCAACCCCTTCCTGTCCCTTCCCTGCTTGTGCACACTCTCTCATAAATAAATAAATATTAAAAAGTAATAAATCCTGCAAATAGTTACTTGCGAGAAGCATTACAACATGAATTTTGTGTTTTTATTTTTTGTAATACTACATGTGCAAGTCATGGGAGAAAGACTTACGTAGTATTTAGAGTTGGTTCCTTCTTAGACTATAAGTACCTGGTTTTTTTTTTAAGTGGTATTTCCACATTCTAGAAGGCAGAAGGGGAAAAGAGATGCAGTTGTTTCAGCCCCTGACCTATCTGATGCTTGCGTTTTGTTTTGTCTTTTTTTTTTATGCTTGCATTTTGTTGTATATAGCTACCTAATGTTTTTCATTTGTTTAACCTGCACATGCTTTTGTTTATTTTATTTTTATTTTTATTTATTTTTTGCTTTTGTTTATTTTAAATGGTGTCTGTAAAGGTGGCTGTCATAGTGTGCGTACAAGTGTATTTTGTTTTTTTCACATAATTAAATTTTCAAGTCTTAATTGGTTAATGTAGTAAATATCGTTAGTTTGTGGAAGTATTTGAGCAAGACAGTCTGAAAACCTGAAAGCTTTGCAGATGTATTTGTGTACTATGTTAGTCCTGTGGTTTAATCTTCCTGTAACTGGTTGGGGGTCAGAATATTAGCTATTAAAGGAAGAAAGCAAAAGAAAATGATAAAGTATCAGTATCTGAGAAAAATCAGTAAGTCAAATGAAGTTTAGTTTTGTGAAGTTAAGAACAAAACCAAATCTGCATTTACTCGGACTACAGAGATGCTCTTTTGGAGAAAAACATGTTTGTTTTGTGTACTACCTTGTTTTAGAATGATTTTAATTTTCTTGTTTTTTTTTAATTTTTTTTCTGCCTTCCTGCCCCTGAATTTGCCTTTTTTTTTTTTTAAAGAATGCAAGGCCAGAAACTGTCTCTAATGATGATGAAGAAGCCTTAGATGAAGAGACAAAGAGAAGAGATCAGATGATCAAAGGGGCCATTGAAGTTTTAATTCGAGAATACTCCAGTGAGCTCAATGCCCCCTCACAAGAATCTGACTCTCACCCCAGGAAGAAGAAGAAAGAAAAGAAGGAGGACGTATGTGTTATTTGATTTCTGACAACAGAGTCATTTCTACGGTTTACTTTTTATGGTGTCACTCTTGTGCTTTCATTTCATTTTCACTTTCAAGGGGAAAATAAAATGACTAGCATTTATAACAATACACAGTTAAGCCTAATTTGACCATGGTTAATCAAGTAACTCATGAATTTTTTTACCAAAATGTTTGTTTTGTGTGTTTGAAATGCACTGGCATGGATGCTTGTATTTATCTGTGGATTCAAATTTCATAAAGAAAAAACCTTAACTCACGAAGTAGAAGCTGGTACTAAGGGACAAAGGAAGTTTTTTTGTTTTTGTTTTTTCGGCCGTGAAGGGGCTGGCTTTGCTTTGTCTTACTCCCTGATATTGTTCTATCCCTGCTCTAAGCAGGATACCAGATGTCCTTCACTGAGGATTTTCACCCATTCTTTGATTCTTAGCCATGTTTTCTTATAAACTACTGCTTATTTCCCTCTGTGGACAGTAACACCATTGAACTTCTAACTGGAGGACTGTGAAAGAATAGTACAAGATGAAACACTCCTCCCCAGGGTATTCTAATTTACCACTCTTTGCCTGCCTAAGCTAATTAAATAGTAAGGAGTCCAGGTTGAAAGAAAATGTTTGGTTTTTTTTTTAATATTCATTGCTTTGGATAAATTTAGAGCATTATGGGGAGTATTTTTTTGAAATATTGGAAGTATCTTACATGCATAGATTATATGTGCCATGAAAGAGTACTGTGAAACATACACTCTAGTTTTTATTTTTAAAAAAAAATTTTTTTTTTCAACGTTTATTTATTTTTGGGACAGACAGAGACAGAGCATGAACGGGGGAGGGGCAGAGAGAGAGGGAGACACAGAATCGGAAACAGGCTCCAGGCTCTGAGCCATCAGCCCAGAGCCTGACGCGGGGCTCGAACTCACGGACTGCGAGATCGTGACCTGGCTGAAGTCGGACGCTTAACCGACTGCGCCACCCAGGCGCCCCAACACTCTAGTTTTTAAAATGAAGGGGTAGTTACAGCCATTTTATTTTGAATTTCAATGCCTTATTTTATTTTGAATTTCATTTTCAATTAGCTTTCTGGACAAATACATTTTTATCACTTGGCTTGTTTTTCCTTATGTGACCTTAAAAACCTGTCTAGTGAAATGCCAGTTGTTGGGAATGGGAATTGATAGTCATAGGGTAGTTGATGTTTTAGAGTTTGTTCTTCCTCTTCCAGCGTTAATGGGAAGGGAAAAAATTACTAGACATATTTGTTTGTTATGGGCTGGGAGGAAAGAATCAAATCCTGCTGTATGGCAGGAATTATGGGTGAATTTTGTTGGTATGATTTTTTCCTGGGTTTGGAGGAAAAAATCCTGCTAGTGAGACTTTGCTTATTCCATTGCCTGGGGGAATTGGAGGGTGAGGAGGTGGTAGGTGACAGGAGGGATTAAAGAGAGTGAGTGAAGTCTTTTTTATTAAGTAATTTGAAATCAAGAAAATGTCACAGAAATCTTGCATTGCTTATAGTATAAACATACAGAGCATTGTTGTGCAGAGTAATGTTAACTCATTGCTTTTTTTTTTTTTTAATCTTTGTGGATTTTTCCGCAGATTTTCCGTAGATTTCCAGTGGCCCCACTGATCCCTTATCCACTCATCACTAAGGTTCGTTTACATTGACAATGACTGTTTACTGCTAATGGCCAGATTTGTGATTCTTGTTCATCTGACATCTCATTATTTAACTTAGATCACTAGATTTCTTACTATATAAGTTCTGTTTGTTTAGTTACTATCTGTTTGTAAGGTGTACAGAATATCTAACTTCTAGTTTTAATATATTTGTATTGCTAGTTTTAATATATTTGTATTGATGTAGATTGATCTATAATGCGTTCTCTCCTATCCCCCCCTATCTTTTTTTTAGGAGGATATAAATGCTATAGAAATGGAAGAAGACAAAAGAGATCTGATATCCCGAGAGATCAGCAAATTCAGAGACACACACAAGGTAGTATTCTTGTTTTTTCACTTGATACCAATCTAGACTTTTTACAGAATCCAAAGCAAACAGACAAAAAAAAAAAAAAATCAACCTTACATTAGAATATAATTTTAAATGCTTTTTATAGGTTAATTAATATCTAGATAGAGACAAAGAAACAGAAGACCATACCATTTTAAAGTGGTCCTTGACATATTGTGCTTAGTTGTTGCAGTTACTGACTACTCTACAGTCACCTCACTTGAGTATGAATAAAAGCTAATTTTACTTTTAGATTTTAACATAAACATCAAGATCAGATTTAAACTAGATTCAGTGGGGCAGCAGGATGACCTACACTGTAGTGTATTGCTGGGGGCATTTATTTAACTTAATCGTAGGAAAACCTTTGCTTTAGGGCCGAGATTGAAATTTAAGATTTATATTTGTGTAGATTTAAGTTGAGAGGGGGAGATTTTAAAAAGTAGGTCAGTGGTTACCAGACTTACCAAATTTTAGATGCATGGAAGAACTGTAAATTCCCATAAAGCTAATCTATTCATTGACCCCCACCATTATGATAGAGATCATATGGTGACTAATGCAAGATGAAACTCTCAGCTTGGAAAGTAACAAGGAATAGGATGTAAGTATGAGCTTCTGTTTTTTATTATATTTATGGATGCCCCCTCAGAAAAATATGCAAAGGGGTAACTGGCTTGGAAATGGGTATTTGTGCATAGTAAATCCCACTCACGAGTTTTGCCTATTGAAAGCTTCTCTCAATGACAGTGCATCTGTGAGTGTTCGCTGGTGTTGAAGGTGATGCTTATGGACGGTAAAATGCAAATATCGCATGAAATGTATTTTCATGTTAGAGGAATAAGATGTTACTGGTTATTACTCAAAATACTGAGTGATCTTTAACTCAGTGAAGTGTTAAGTGTTCATTTTTTCTTTTATACGATCTTCTTTTTTCTTACTGCTTTCCAAATCCCAAGTTGACAATTAATGCTATTGAATCAGTGCTGCTGAACACTTATTATCCAGATGCCCAGCCCTAGCTCACATACACAGTGCTTTTCCGGGAACTAAGTATCTAAAAGCACAAATAAATTTTTCCCAAATTAATTTTGAGTTTAAATGGTAGTCTGTGGGAAGTCATTAGTTGGGATACTTTTGGGATACTGTGGGATACTTTTGGTTAGGTTCAATACACAAATTCAGGGCCTGAGTAAGCTTGAAAATGGTATACGGTTGTGTGTGTGGTTTACCCCCTTGTTGTTATTTGTTAAACCCTGTCATGTCATTGGTAAAGTATGATGAAATTGTGTTTTTAACAAATTAATTCAAAAGATATTTGCTTCAGAGTTTGAGAAGCTGTCAGGCATTTGACTGCCTTAGACTTATTTCACTGTTGTTGGGGGTGGGGTGGGGATGTTTTGAATTTCCAAAATGTATTTTAAAAAAAGATCAAAATGAAAACAAAATATAGTTCTTTTTGTTGGGTGGTATGGTTAAAGGGGACATTTGAAACTCCAGTAACAAAAAATGAGCTCAGTGAACCTTTGCATGTTTTGGTATGAGTTTATTAAATAACCACGGACTGTCAGGGTATCAGCGTGGCAGGGGGCGTCCATTTACAGCACGGACGAGTCTGAAGAGAGACTAAGGTAAGATTTATGATTTTTTTTTTCCTGTCCTTTCCTCTTCATTATTTCATTACTTTCTTACATCCTTTTAGACTCACTTCCATATTCTCTTTCTCTAGTGTTTGTCTTAAAATATATATGTGTGTGTGTGTGTGTGTGTGTGTGTCTACCTACTGCATATAGATTGTTTTAGAAGTGCATTTAGTATGGTCCAGATTCACTCACTTGTTCATTTACTTAGAACAAAACTTTTGAAATGAGTTCTGAAACAAATTATTATTTACATTAAGTGGAACTATACATCTAAAAAAGAAGTAGTGCAGTGAATAAGCAAAAGCAAAAACATTAAATCCTACAAAAGAGATTATTATTGGAACAGCTAAAATAGATCTGTAAGTATCTATTATCTCAGAAATAAACATTTCTTTATAAGTGTATGACACTGAGGTAAGTTTTGTGTAGTCTAGCCTCATTTTACAATACAAATTTTTATAGTCCATTAGAACTGTTTCAGACATTCTAATTTGCCCCTTTAAATAGTTTTCAGTTTCTGTCCTCTTTCTACCATTTCTTTTCTCTTCTCTTTGTAACTTCAGTGTATTCAGTCTTGGCTTTGCCTACGTTCTCCTTTGATATAGACTGGCACAGCAGCTGAATATATTGATTTCTCATGCATTAGCTTCTCTTTCATAATCCTCTGTCAGTTCTCTGAACCATGAGCGAGAGAAAAAGAGTATGACAGGTAAGATTGCTTTTTAAAGTTGTTTTAAATGCTTTACATGACTGAGAAAAGACAAAAAAAAAATGCACATTTTATTGTTGCAGTTTAAATTTCTTTTCGGTGACACTAAACATGGAACCAAAGGGATAAATGTATTCTGTTTTTGTTTTGTTTTTCCTGTTTGGGTTTTTCTTTTTTTTCTTTTTTTCGGAGTTTGTGTAGAAACCGTGTGGTACACTGGTAATCTTGTCAGGGTACAAACTTGGTCTGACTCTGTTATTTGGTTTATTTGTGAACCATGTACTTGCTCTTCCTCCCAGAAACATAGCTTGTAGGCAAGGTTAATCCAGTGTTGGCGATCCATGTCCTAGCACAGCATCTGTAAGTTCATATGCAATCGTTCCTTCCAAGGATGGATTTATCACTGTTGATGTATTTTTATTGTCTTATAGGCATAATGGGCATAAATATGTTGCTTTTAAAATTAAGTGAAATGAGACTATTACAATTATGTACATTTTTGCTTGAAGTGAGTGTATTTTCAAACTTTTTGTATTTGGTGGGCTGTCCATCTTGTAATGGTGGGAGTAAATGTTTCCATTGAGATAATAGGGCAAATCTTGGCTGAATTCAGCTTATCTTTTGGAGGGTGGGCAAACCAGAGGGTAGAAGATTATTTGTATTACAGTGACCTGACTCTCCTCCCCCACCTCCCCTTTAAAACCTTGAAGTAGTAACCTTTTACGTAATGGGAAGTCTGGGGGTTATATTTAGTATCAGTAGTAAATCAGTAGTTGCACTGGTTTACAGAAATTCATAATGAGAGGAATTACATTTTAGCTAAGTGATTGTATTTCTAGATGTTATTTTTAATCACCACATTCCTCATGGTCATTTTAGTTGTTACGTAATCATTGAGTGGCCAGCCACACTTGACGCAATCTCCCAGCATCCAAGATTGGAGATTCCTGGTCTGTGTAGAGTATCTGGGTTTGCACGCAATCTATATAGTCTTGTGATTGCTTCAGTTTAATTTGCCAAGTAAAACCACAAGTACTTAATATTAAAGTACCAGTGGTTTGGTTATTTTTGTTCCCCATATTGGGCATTGCGCCGGGAAATATCTGAATACTGGAGCTACAGAGTTAACTCTAAAAGTACTTTTATTGGTTTCTAGAAACTGGAAGAAGAGAAAGGCAAAAAGGAAAAAGAAAGACAGGAAATTGAGAAAGAACGGAGAGAAAGAGAGAGGGAGCGTGAAAGGGAACGAGAAAGGCGAGAACGGGAACGAGAAAGGGAAAGAGAACGTGAACGAGAAAAGGAGAAGGAACGGGAGCGGGAACGAGAACGGGATAGGGATCGTGACCGCACTAAAGAGAGAGATCGGGACCGAGACCGCGAGAGAGACCGGGACCGCGATCGGGAAAGGAGCTCGGATCGGAATAAGGACAGGAGTCGATCAAGGTAAGGTTTGGTGGAAGTCACTGTTTGCTGATTGCTTCAGTAGAACTGTACGTTGTTACTCTCCACACTGTTTATGTTTCTGTGAGGAGAGAATTTTCTTAGCCACAGAACGTGCCTGGCTTCCTGTCTCACGCACGTAAGCATTGGTTCAAGTAATGGTTTTCAACTTCAGAGTTAATTACTGTCTGAAGCCAGGATTTACACGGACCCAGAATGCAGCCACTCTCCACCCGGTGTTCTGGGAAGACATGAGTCCCTGTTGTCTCCCTGGGTCGGTGGGCATCTTTTCTATTTACCGTTTCATTGAGGTCCCATGTCCTGGGAAATCAGCTCTAGGACCACTGCTTTTAGCCACTCATGTCTGTATGTGGTCCTGTAGCCTGCTGTATGGCCACAACTCCCCCTGCCCGGCCCAGCTCTCAATTTACTCTCTATTTAGGACTTCTAGTTAATTTCACCTTGTTTTATTATTTTTCTCCTTAATTTTGTTGAATTTGATGAATCATCTTAAATTATTTAGGAATGAGGTAAAGAAAAAATGAACAAAGGAAGCAAGTAGGGAAGGATGAAAAACTCACCTTTTTTCCCCAAGCTGGTTTTCAGATAATACATCTCTGTGTTGTAGGTTTTAACCTGATTGTAACCAAAAGGAGGTCCACTTTTAGTCCACCAGTTGCTGAAACTAGAAATCCAGTGTCCTTAATCTTTAGTGGGCATTAAAATCTTTTAACTTCCTCTGCTGGAATAATCATTATCCTCTTGAGTAACCGTTATTGAGAATTTGACATGTATACAATAGCATACTTTTACTACAGATATGAATACATAAACTATTGTTTTATGTACTGTGTACATACGTATATTTGTATTTAATGAGATCCATGGCATCATACTACATATATTCTGCAATTTTTTTTTTTTATCACTTTGACTTAAATATTGGAGGACACTTCATTGCTGGTAGATACAGTTATGATTTATCCATGCAACATGCCAAAGTGCTCTTCTCTCCACATCTTTGCCAACATTTGTGTTCTTTGATCACTAGTGGGGTAGACTATCTTTTAACTTGTTTGTCAGTCCTTGGTATTTCTTATATGTGGGTTTGTCTGTTTTCTGAAATACTGATAAGCATTAACG
The DNA here is from genome assembly GCF_028749965.1 of Puma concolor. Lineage (NCBI taxonomy): Eukaryota > Metazoa > Chordata > Mammalia > Carnivora > Felidae > Puma > Puma concolor. Next base: position 30,131,594 of record NC_141672.1, on the reverse strand, counting down.
CTGAATTTAGAATGCAGTTTAGAATTAGGGACTAGAATTATATTGTGTCTTTCTGGCGAATGTAGAGGAGTTTATAATTCTGCAGAAATCAAATGCTAAATTCTGGCCTGTGATTTTGTGTATTTTGTAATATACGTTGTCCTCCTTTCCCTCAGTTTTAAAGGAAAACAGGGATTGACAGACTTTGTAAATCTTTTGTTTATATAGAGAAAAGAGCAGAGATCGTGAAAGGGAACGGGAGCGGGAAAGAGAGAGAGAGAGAGAACGGGAACGAGAAAGAGAACGAGAGCGCGAGAGAGAGCGAGAAAGGGAACGGGAACGAGAGAGAGAGAAAGACAAGAAGCGGGACCGAGAAGAGGATGAAGAGGATGCTTATGAACGAAGAAAACTTGAAAGAAAACTCCGCGAGAAAGAAGCTGCTTACCAAGAGGTAAATTGAGGAAATGCTTTAAATTTTTTTTAATTAATTAAAAAAATTTTTAACGTTTATTTATTTTTGAGAGAGTGTGCGCGTGCACACGCGTGAACAGGAGAGGGACAGAGAGAGAGAGTAGTGGGGGACAGAGGGTTCAAAGCAAGCTTTTTGTTGACAGCAGAGAGTCTGATGCGGGGTCGAACTCCCAAACCTTGAAATGCTTTCAGTTTTAAAGCTTTGCTAGTCAGTAAGCTAGTCAAACATGTCGGGGCCCTTTGCTTACATTTGTGAAGCTTTGGCAATTTATTTTTTTAGCGCCTTAAGAATTGGGAAATCAGAGAACGGAAGAAAACCCGGGAGTATGAGAAGGAGGCCGAAAGAGAAGAAGAAAGAAGAAGAGAAATGGTAATTATTCTAGGTTGATAAGTGATTTTTCAAATAAAAAGCAGATCAAATTCTTTACCATTAATTAGAAGTAACTTTACCAGAATTTACCAGATTTACCAGAATTAGAAGTAACTTTATAATTAAAATGTATAAGCTCTCAGTATAGATAACTTAATTTTTACATATTTCAAATAATCTTCCGACAATTCCAGACCACCAAAATCTTTCTTACTCTTATTTTTCACATTTTTGCTGCCTATAAACAAAATTACCTTTTGGCAATACCAGTGAAGTGAATCTGTCATAGAGGAGGAATGTGTAAAATGATTAGTTATAGAACATTCTTTGATTAAGAATCTGCAACATTTTCAATTTGAAGAGGCATTGATACTGTTCTGTATTGGTGTAGTATATGTGGGTGAAGGGAATCGTGCCATGAGAAGACCTGTTTTTTTCCCTCTTGATGTTTTTATTTAAATTCCAGTTAACATACAGTGTAAAGAAAGACCTCTGTTTTTATAAATCAAAATTATTGTCTTCAGTATATAGTATTTATGAATTACTTTTTTCCTTATGTTCTGTTTCTTTTAAATACATGATAATCATAAAAATGAACCTTACATTTTGCATTCACGCTATTTGATAAACGATAACAGTAAAGCAGTTCGCATAGGCCGTTACTAAGTAGAATGACAAAAGATTTTATGTAGTATTTGTTTTAGTGGCATGTTCCATGTGTTCTGTCTTTGCCAGAATTTCATGAAGGTTTCTTTATCTCCAGTTTGGAGATTATTCTTCCAAAAACGTCACAGAACTTAGGAATTTTCAAATAGCTTTTGAACATGAAACATAGAGGGAGTATTTGTAAGTAACCAAAAGAGGGTGCATGCAGCAACTAGATAGGTAGTATGGGTTTTCTGTGTAGTAGATCCATAATGCCAGAGAATGAACGTAATTTCAGTTGTCCTGAATTGGTGCTCCCATTCTGGAATTTCTTTCTCATCGCTAGGTTAGAAAATAGGAAGAGAATAACGTAGTGAGAAACAGTTAAAATAAGAAATGTTTGCCACGAACAACATGGTGGAATAGATTTGAAGTGATTCTGCTTCTTAACAAGCAAATCTGAAATCTGTCTTTCTAGAGAAAAACTTCCTATTATTCTTTGAGAGCTTTAAAAAAGTCCAGTTACAAAAGCAGTTACGTGCTCATTATATAAACATACGCGAGTAACAAGTATATGATGTAAAAAGTGAAAGTTTCTACTCCTCAAGACTGGTAACTTATGTTTGTATTTTTAGTATGTGCCTCATGCACCATCCTGTGTTTTATTTAGATATTTGTAAATTTTGTCATTTCTACTTGACAGCCTGTTTTCGTTTATTTGACCCATTTTGTGTGTACATTATATCCCAGCCTTGGGCTTGTGCTGGGTACTGGGCACACAAGAGTAACTATTACTTCTAACTTTAGGTAGGTAGTTACTGTAGTGTGTGCGTGAGTGTTTAAGGTATGGTAAATGTGTGTTTACAGTATTTAGGGAGTACAGAAAGAATGACTAATTCTGTCTGGGGGTAGGAATTTGTGACGGATAGATGGTTAGGTTAGGGAGGTTTTTACAGAGAGGTAACATTTGAACTGGATGAAATTATTAAAATTTTACTTTAGTCGGGGCGCCTGGGTGGCGCAGTCGGTTAAGCGTCCGACTTCAGCCAGGTCACAATCTCTCGGTCCGTGAGTTCGAGCCCCGCGTCGGGCTCTGGGCTGATAGCTCGGAGCCTGGAGCCTATTTCCGATTCTGTGTCTCCTTCTCTCTCTGCCCCTCCCCCGTTCATGCTATGTCTCTCTCTGTCCCAAAAATAAATAAACGTTGAAAAAAAATTAAAAAAAAAAAAAATTTTTACTTTAGTCAAAATAATGAACTTTTATTATATTTAGAAGCCTAGCATTATCTGCTTTGTATGTAGATACAAAAGTTGTTGATATAATAGATGAGAATATAAATTCTAAGTAAATATTTATCTACTTATATTGTATAGCTTTATGTAATTGTTACCTGTAAGTGCTATTAAATATAATAATTATATTTGAAATTCCAAAAATAAGAGAGAGTCCTATACTTTAATGGTTTGTGCACTCAGAGTTAGATAGGTATTACATTGATTGATTTAATTGAGGGAAAGCGTGCGCATGCACAAGTGGGGGAGTGACGGGGGTGAGGTGGGGAGAACCTTATGCAGACTCCATGTCCAGCACATAGCCCAATGTGGGGCTTGATCTTATGAACCTTGAGATCATAACCTGAGCCAAAGTTAAGAGTTGGGCGCTTAACTGACTGAGCCACCCAGGCACCCCTAGATTTTTATGCGTGAACATGATTTGGATTTTCAATTCTACATTTTATAAAAACTGCTTTCTATAGCATAATACCCTACAAATGAAATGTAGAATTTTTTTTTTTTAAGTTCATAGATTCTATAAAATAGCTTACAATTTTGTTTCTTCGTATGCTCAAGTTACATTACCATATGTTGAAGATTATATTCAGGGAGTAAATACTATATGTGGCATACTGTATGTGCTTTTTGCAAGGATAAGTCCTTAATCTGACTTGTTTCAAGAGTAAAGGATAGAATATATCTAATGTTATTTAAATTAAATATATCAAGTACATGAGAATTACAGTATTCAAGTGATATGGATGAGAAAAATCTATTTCCCAATAAAGGAGGAGGGGCTAACAAATATGACCTTTTAAGGGGGTAACCTAACATTACCCACATGTTAATTTTGTACACTTTGTCTTCAATTTTCTCATAGGCAAAAGAAGCTAAACGACTGAAAGAATTCTTAGAAGATTATGATGATGATAGAGATGATCCCAAATATTACAGGTAAATAAGCCTTGCTTTATGAGCTCATCTTTTAGTATTAGCCTTATGTTCCCTACCAGAGCAGACAGGTTCACTCAGTGGGATAATAAAGAAAATCTGCATGTTCTACCTTGTAATCACCCCCATATTTGATATGTTGTTTTGGGGAGTACAGGGGAGAACTGTTGGCAAGAGATCAACAATTCTATCTTTTTTGGGGGGTGTCCATAATAGTATTAAAACCGCTTAACTTTTTTCATGTGTTTTAAAGTGGTCCAGTTTTTATAACAAGTTATAACTAGTTTTTGTTTTTTAAATTTTTTTAACATTCATTTTTGAGAGTGAGACAGAGCATGAGTGGGGGAGGGTCAGAGAGAGTGGGAGACACAGAATCAGAAGCAGGTTCCGAGATGTCTGTACAAAGCCCGAGGCGGGGTTCAAACACAGGAACCACGAGATCATGACCTGAGCTGAAGAAGTTGGACACTTAACCCACTGAACCACCCGGGCGCCCCAATAGCTAGTAATAACTATTTAAGGTGGTCTAAAAATTTTTGTCTTCAAGGATTTCAAGAATGTTACAAAGCCAACCAAACACCATCCCATCCACTGCCCAGTTGACATATTTTTCTGAAGTGAGCGTTGTAAAGCCTACCTTTCCTCCTCCTGTAAAGTCATGTTCCCATGGCATTTCTAAACTACTCTTACTTTAGGGGCGCCTGGGTGGCTCAGTTTAGGGTCCGAATTCAGCTCGGGTCATGATCTCACCGTTCGTGGGTTCGAGCCCTGCATTGGGCTGTGTGCTGACAGCTCAGAGCCTGGAGCCTGCTTTGGGTTCTGTGTCTCCCCTGCTCTGTGCCCTCCCCCACTTGTGCTGTCTCTTTCAAAAGTAAACATTAAAAAATAATAATAAACTACTCTAATTTTAGTGCTGTGACAGTAGTGTAAATTTGTTTGCTTTGTTCCCCTTCCTCCATCCCAAACTATAATTTCCCTGAAACTATGGACAATATTGTGATTTTTTTTTTTTTTTTTTATCTCATGTACCTGACGTGATCCAGGCATGTAGGGAAGGCATTTAATGTGTAATTTTAATATACTCACTGCACATAATTAAAATATTGGAATTAACAAATTTTTTTTTTTTTTTTTTTTACATTTCATTTTATTTATTTTTGATAGAGACAGAGCATAAGTGGGGGAGGGGGGCAGAGAGAGACAGAGACACAGAATCCGAAGCAGGCTCCAGGCTCTGAGCTGTCAGCACAGATCCCAATGCGGGGCTTGAACTCACATACTGAGAGATCATGACCTGAGCCCAAGTCGGACGCTTAACTAACTCAGCCACCCAGGTGCCCCTGGAATTAGCAACTTAAGTGCACGCCAAGGATTTGACTTTTTAGAAAAGGGGAAAAAAGTCAGTAAATTATTGAATTGTAAAATCAGTATTACAGAATTTCAACATTCTGGGATATATAATAAACTGCTGGGTAGGGAGAATCTCTTGTTTTCTCTTGATTCTGCACTACTTCCTTCTAGGATGTTTTCCATTATGGAAAGAATTGATTTAAATTGAAGATAAAGAACGGGGCGACTGGGTGGCTCAGTCGGTTAAGCCTCTGACTTCAGCTCAGGTCATGATCTCATGGTTCGTGGGTTCAAGCCCTGCATCAGGCTCTGTGCTGACTGCTCAGAGCCTGGAGCCTGCTTCGGATTCTGTGTCTTCCTCTGTCTCTGCCCCTCCCCCACTCACGCTTTGTCTCTTTCTCTTAAAAATAAACAAACATTAAAAAAAAGAACTATTCTTCATGGTATTACTACTCCTTGTATTAATTTTTCACAACTTGGCATCCAAAAGAACACAGGTTATGTGTCAGGGTTTCTCTCTGTAATAAGTACAAAATGAGAGCTTTCTTTCATCTGAAAACTGCTTTTCTACTTGTTTTAGATACTTAATTTAAAATGACTTGAGGCATCTGAGTGGCTCAGTCAATTAAGTGCTGACTCTTGATCTCAGCTCCAGTCGTGATCACATGGTTCCTGAGATCGATCCCCGAGTAAGCACTGAGCCTACTTGTGATTCTCTCTCTTCCTCACACACTGCCCTTTCCCTGCTCTTGCACTCATGTTCTCTCCCTCTCAAGATAAACTTAAAAATGAACAAATAAATAAAATGACTTAAGAATGAGTCATGGTGGTAAATGAGAAGACAATGTTTCCTTATTAAACATTACCAGGTGGCACATTGTCTTGGGTGTTGGTGTTCTGCAGATAAAGAACAGTAACACATTTTTCATTCTTTTATCATATAGCTTTTAGTATTTAAAGAAGATACCTCTGGAGAAGATACTTCTGTTAGGTTTATTGGCTGATGTGAATGTTAAGGCCTGTTATGTTTTACTTTTGCAGAGGAAGCGCTCTTCAGAAAAGATTGCGTGATAGGGAAAAGGAAATGGAAGCAGATGAACGGGACAGGAAAAGAGAGAAGGAAGAGCTAGAGGAAATCAGGCAGCGCCTTCTGGCTGAAGGACACCCGGATCCAGACGCAGAGCTCCAGAGGGTGAGATAATATAACATTCACAACAGTATTCTTATAAGGGAGATGCAGCTTATGTTTCATGTATCTTACTGGTTTTGGGGAGGATATTGTCTTTTTCTTTATTCTGTCATACAAATCACCAGTGTTAGTTGATTTACAACTTTAATTCTAAACATCTTCCAGCTGTTTTCTTCCTTAATTTCTGTGAATATTACCTAAGTTAAAGGAATGTCATCTAAGAAAACATTTATAGAAATCTGTCCTTCCTGTAATGTGCGTTGACACTTCCTGACTTTTGTGGGTTGAGTTCCTTCTCTCATTGCCACCTGAAATCTTTTATTTCTTAAATAAATTGAAGATGTTTTCATGAACAACTTTTCACTTTAAAAGGAAAACAGGGGTGCCTGGGTGGCTCAGTCAGTTGAGCATCTGACTTTGGCTCAAGTCATGATATCACAATTTGCGAGTTCGAGCCCCATGTCGTGCTTTGTACTGACAGCTCACAGCCTGGACCCTGCTTTGGATTCTGTCTCCCTCTCTCTCTCTGCCCTTTCCCCATTCATGCTTCGTCTCTTTCTCTCAAAAATAAGTAAACATTAAAAAGATAAAAACATTTTAAAAAAGAGGAAATGACTTTGTTATAGGACATAGCATATCCCTTTCTTTTAAGAATAGAGTGTGTTGGGCACCTGGGTGGCTCCATCAGTTAAGCGTCTGACTCTTGATTGCAGCTCAGGTCATGAGCCCAGGGTTGTCAGATCGAGCCCTGTGACCTGATCCGCACAGGGCGTGGAGCCTGTTTGAGATTTTCTTTCCCTCTACAGCTGGTGTTCTTTCTCTCTTAAAAAAAAAAAAAAAAAAAGAACAGTGTGTCACTTTAGAAAAGTGCTTAGTTCTTAATATATTATGAAGCTAATAGTATTGTAAACTTTTTTTTAATGTTTATTTTGAGAGAGTGCATGAGCAGGGGGAGGGGCACAGAGAGAGGAGAGCTAGAATCCCAATCAAGCTCTGTGGTATCAGCGTGGAGCCCACTCTAGTCTCGAACTCACAAACTGTGAGATCATGACCTGAGCCGAAATCAAGAGTCAGACGCTTAATCAACTGAACCACCCAGGTGCCATGATTTGTGGTTGCTTTTTAAATGTCATCACACTGGCATATATATATCCTACTCAGATAAGTTTTGTAAATGGGATTATAATTTACATGCTATTTTCTAATGTGCCTTTAAATAGAGTATAATCTACCACCCAGAATTTTGCCAGTGTATAGCCTTTATGTCTTTTTTTTATACCTTGACCATCGTAGTGTGTTAGTCTTTTAAGTCCTTACTATTGTAACATTCAGATTAGGTGTGTTTTTATGTTTTGATTCTCTGTCAGTGAGTTTGAATGCCTTACATTGTTTAGTTGTCATTGTCCTACTTTGTGAGTTGATAGTTTTATGGCGTTGAGTCATGTCATGCACCAATTATTAATTGTTACATAGTTAAGGATCTTTTTGCCCTGTTTTTCTGTTTCATGCTTAGAGAAATTATTGATCTATTCACTCAAGTTTTTATAATGCTTTTAATGGTTATTGTGTGTGTGTGTGTGTGTGTGTGTGTGTGTGTGTGTGTGATCTTTCATGATTTCAGGGAGAGTGTTCATTTTGACATATAGGCTTTATTTTTACTTATTTATTAAAGTGTGGGTTGGGGAGGGGAAGAGAGTCTTAAGCAGGCTCAACTCCCAGCTTGGAGCCCGATGCAGGGCTTGATCTCGTGACTGTGAGATCATGACCTGAGTTGAAAGCAAGAGTTGGACACTTAACCAACGGAGTGACCCAGGTGCTCTGTTAATAGGCTTTTAACTCCAAAAAATGTTCCCCATTTTTTTTTTTTTTATATGTTTAGATTTGAGAGAGGGAGGGCAGAGAGAGATGGAGACAGAATCTGAAGCAGGCTCCAGGCTCTGAGCTGTCAGCACAGAGCCCAACGTGGGGCCTGAACTCACGAGCCGTGAGATCATGACCTAAGCTGAAGTTAGATGAGTAACCAAATGAGCCACCCGGGCGCCACCCTCTCCATTTCTTTTCCTGTTCGTGAATACAAAAGTGACTACCGCCCTTAGCCATGACCTAGAAAGAACAAATAAAAAATCTTTTAAGATTTTATTTTTAATTGATCTTTACACCCACTGTGGGGCTCAAACTTACAACCCCAAGATCAAGAGTTGCATGCTATACTGACTGAGCCAGCCAGGTGCCATGGAACAAATGAGTTATGACCAAGCTAGGGTTTGAGTTCCCTCTTATGTATTATCTATACTGTTCTAAAATAAAACTTTGGGGGGTGCCTCGGTGGCTCAGTCAGTTGGGCGTCTGACTCTTGATTTTAGTTCAGGTCCTGATCTCATGGTTGGTGAACTTGAGCCCCGCGTCAGGCTCTGCACAGCGCACAGCCTGCTTGGGATTCTCTCTCCCTCTTTCTTTGCCTAACCCCTCCAGTTCTCTCCCTTTCTCTCTCCCTGTCTCTCAAAATAAATAAACATTAAAAAAAAAAAAATGAAACTTTGAGCTATAATTTAACAAAAATATAAAAACCTATCTTTTCATTTTGAATTAGCCACCTATTATGTATTTACCTTTGTTTTATCTGAAGGGTATAAATAACTGTATATATAAATGTTAAAAATGAAAAAACATTTTGCAGAGTACCTAACATACAGATTTATGAAGCTTTCTGATTATAGAAGCAAGCAGTGTTTCATTATTCCTAGTGAGAAAGAAAAAGATTTTTTTGAAAGATAATATAAAATAAAAAGCTGGTTGAGTATAGTTGTGATCTGTTAAAGTTAGTCACGTTATCTTTTGGTTTTAGATGGAACAAGAGGCTGAAAGGCGCAGACAACCACAAATAAAGCAAGAACCAGAATCAGAGGAAGAGGAAGAAGAAAAGCAAGAAAAAGAAGAAAAACGAGAGGAACCCATGGAAGAGGAAGAAGAGCCAGAGCAAAAGCCCTGTCTCAAACCAACTCTGAGGCCCATCAGTTCTGCCCCATCTGTTTCCTCTGCCAGTGGCAATGCCACTCCCAACACTCCTGGGGATGAGTCTCCTTGTGGTATTATTATTCCTCATGAAAATTCACCAGATCAACAACAACCTGAGGAACATAGGCCAAAAATAGGACTAAGTCTTAAACTGGGTACGTTAGCATTTTCTTCCTTCTTTCCTTTATTTTTCCCCCCTGTATACACTTAAATTTTGCCTTAAGGAAAAAACATAAGTAATGTGCTGCTTGGTAGGTAGATAGAAAAATACTCAAAAATGCTTTTCTAGCTCACGATTGTTTTCGTAGTTCTACTAGTGCTCCTATATCTGCAGCTGCCTCAAGTTCTGAGAAGAAGTGAAAAGTTAAATTTTCTAGCACTTGTGAGTAGTGAGTTATTTTTTACAGTTGGGATCTTTCTCTGAGATTTGTGAAAGTATATTATGCAATGCTCTTGAGGGATGGTGGGTTGTAAAATGAAATGAAAGTTGAAGAAGTCATCATGCTAATATAGAATTTTTACTATAGGTGCTTCCAATAGTCCTGGTCAACCTAACTCTGTGAAGAGAAAGAAACTCCCTGTAGATAGTGTCTTTAACAAATTTGAGGATGAAGACAGTGATGATGTACCCCGAAAACGGAAACTGGTTCCCTTGGATTATGGTGAAGATGATAAAAATGCTGCCAAAGGCACCGTAAACACTGAAGAAAAGCGCAAACACATCAAGAGCCTCATTGAGAAAATCCCTACAGCCAAACCTGAGCTCTTTGCTTATCCCCTGGATTGGTCTATTGTGGATTCTGTGAGTAGCAAATTGTATTTCATTTTTATTGGAAGTAGTTTTTGATCATAGCATACAAACTCAGTTGATTCTATTAATGCCAAATACCGATGATAATTTGGCTGGCATCTTGACCTGCCAAGGAATTTAGGTAGACGATTCAGGAAATTCTTGGTGGTACTTAAAGTCTTCATAAACTAGAAGCAAGTAATTGTATCTTGATACCTACCTGTCTTAGTTCAACTTGTGAATGATAGCATGCTATAATTTAGTCTTATGAAAAATCACTAACATATTAGACTTTTTAGTAAATGTAATAAAAAGTTCTTTTAATTGAGTAACCATGCTTTATTTTGCAGATATTGATGGAACGACGGATTAGACCATGGATTAATAAGAAAATTATAGAATACATAGGTGAAGAGGAAGCTACATTAGTTGATTTTGTTTGTTCTAAGGTTAGTCTTTTACTCCCTCCATCCCCAACATTTGCGTTATCTTTGAAATATTAGACACTTTCGGGGTGCCTGGGTGGCTCAGTCAGTGGAGCATCTGACTTCAGCTCAGGTCATGATCTCACAGTTTGTGGGTTCAAGCCCTGCATTGGGCTCTGTGCTGACGGTTCGGAGCCTGGAGCCTGCTTCAGATTCTCTTGTCTCCCTCTCTTTCTGCCCCTCCCCCACTCACGCTCTGTCTCTCTTTCTCAAAAATAAACAAACATTAAAAAATAAAATAAAATAAAATAAAATATTAGACACTTTTTAAAATAAAAAAGTCTAGGGGCGCCTGGGTGGCGCAGTCGGTTAAGCGGCCGACTTCAGCCAGGTCACGATCTCGCGGTCCGTGAGTTCGAGCCCCGCGTCGGGCTCTGGGCTGATGGCTCAGAGCCTGGAGCCTGTTTCCGATTCTGTGTCTCCCTCTCTCTCTGCCCCTCCCCCGTTCATGCTCTGTCTCTCTCTGTCCCAAAAATAAATAAAAAACGTTGGAAAAAAAAAATTAAAAAAAAAAAAAAAATAAAATAAAATAAAAAAGTCTTGCAAAATTAAGTCTATGGTAGTTTCAGGTAAGAGATTTCATGGCCTCCACCCTATCTCACACCCTTATGCCATATGCTTTCATTTCAGAGGGTCAAGGAGAACAGATTTGCTGACTGCTGCCACTTTTGCTCTCTTCTGCCCCCAAGAATGCCTTGCCACCACCTTCTTGTCTTAACAGTTAGAATGCTGCTGAAGTACAGTTGAGGAAACTTTTTTTTGTTGTTGTTTATTTATTTTTGAAGAGACAGCACGAGCAGGGAAGGGAAGGGGCAGAGAGAGAGAGAGAGAGGGAGGGAGACACAGAATCTGAAGCAAGCTCCAGGCTACAAGCTGTTAGCACAGAGCCCGATGTGGGGCTTGAACACCTGAAACATGAGATTATGACCTGAGCTGAAGTCAGATTGCATAACTGCCTGAGCCACCCAGGCACCCCAAGTTGGGGAGGTTTTTGTGGAGACAGCTGATAGGTTATCTCATCAGTTTGTCAGTCATCCGTCCTTAGAAAGAGGAGCAAAATAGTTTCCTTCATAGAATGATAATGGTCCTTTTTATTGATTGATTTGCTGTGTGCCGAGCTGTGTTCTTTGCAGGTACTGTGTTAAGCATCTTATGGGAGTTTATGTTCTTTAAACCTCCCAACAACCTTAGGAAGTATAAATTACTATTGTTATCTCCATTTTATACATGAAGAAATTGAGGCTTAGGGGGAGATTGTATCTTGACCATGGTTACATAGTAAGAGCCAAGTCTGTATAACTTGTAGTTTTAATACTCTTAACCACCAAGGTATACTACATCCTTCTGTTGTCTCCTGGAGGCAAAGCTTTATTATTGTTAATAAGCAGTTACTATAGTAGAAGCACTATATTTCTGTTAAGGAATAACTAATTACATTTCAGGGAGGTGCTTATTTTTCTACCACTACTGTTCTAGCAACCTTAGGCTGCCCTTTCCACTTGTAATTATTGTAGCACTGAAATTTGTACTCCAGATTTGAATTAGAACACATAGTATAATGATCGCGATCCCAAGTTCTGGTGGAAAACTTCCATTGAAGAGAATGGGGTTCTGGGAATTAAGAAATTTATAGAAAGTTTCTTTAGTCACAAGAAATTCCCATATTAGTTTGAGGGCACTTTAAAAATTTCTTGACTATATTGCTAATTTTGAATTCATTTTCAAAATGATGATTATTTGTTTCTTTTAGGTTATGGCTCATAGTTCACCTCAGAGCATTTTAGATGATGTTGCCATGGTAAGTCACATTTATTATTAGTACTCTAATCAATATCTGTAAACAGACTAACCTTCTCTGTATTTGGTTAAATTTTTACCTTTGTTGGCTCCAGAATCTTTCTTTTTAGAAGTCTGAATTAAAATGTGAATCTACATTAAAAGAAGTTAAAAAGTACTCACGTCAAGATGTCATTAGACAACATTAACAGTCTTCTCTCCCTCCCTTGCCTTTGTTGTTTGTATGTATCGTAAATATAAATCCTGGATCTATCCATACCTTTAGAAAACATTCATTAAGTGCTTACTGGGTCTGTTCTTAAAGAAGTAGCAGGGAGATAGGTATACTAATTCGGATACTGTAATATACTTGTTATCATGGGGATATGTAAAAAAAAGATGTGGGGACAGAGGAGATGGAGCAGTTAGGACAAGCATCACAGGAATTACCATCTAAACTGAGACTTGAAGGGGTGCTTGGGTGGCTTAGTTGTTTGGGTGTTTGACTTCGGTGTAGGTCACGATCTCAACGATTCATGAGTTTGAGACCCACATCAGGCTTGCTTCTGTCAGTGCAGGGCCCAGTTCGGATCCTCTGTACTGTGTCTCTCTGTCCACCCCCATTCCCCTCTTGTTCTCTCTCTCTCTCTCAGAAATAAATTTTAAAAACATTAAATAAATAAAATAAGCAGACTTGGAAAGACTTCTGTAACTTTTGTCACTTGGACAGGTAGTAGTTAAACTCAAGTCCGACTTACATGTAATTTGAATATTAGAATCAAGTCAGTAGTTGCATTTATTTCACATTGTGACTTTGTGAGAAAACAAAGGAGGAGCAGAACTGATGGTGGAAGTGAGAATGGTTGAGTGGACTGTGAACTCCAAGCTAGGAAGAGAAGGCAGTAACATCGGAATGAAGCTGGTGGTTGCATGAATGAAGGGCTGGTGGTTCCAGTGACACTGTGGGAAGAGCGGTTATAGTGAGAGAGCAGAATGTTTAAGAAAGAAGTGATGTATTCAGACAATCAGACAAGTGATCCAGACAATGGTGTGTTGCAAATATTGCCATGAGAGACAGTTTCTGGGGTCAAGCTGATGTCCTGGTTTAGACTATACGTGAATTTTCTGCCTGGGTCATACACATAGAAGTGGAAATTCCTGTGTGTTTGGACAGAGATTGAAGAGAAATACAGGAAGCAAAGCTAGAGTGTTCCATCTGTTGTGAGTGGAAGACTAGGTATTTGCTAGATGGCTGTTATCGGAGTGGGAGGTAGCGTAGTGAGAGCTCGTGAACCTCGGTCAGAATAATGTTTGCAAAGAGAAACAGGGAGGCCCCAGCAGCTTCCCCTCTCTGAGACTAAGGCTTCGAAAGTAAGGAACTTCCTGAGAAGGCTACAGGAATGTCAGGGTCTTTCAGGGACACACCAGGTTTACAGTTAAGGTGAATAGGTGAAAAAACTAATTAAAGAATTTGAGAGTAGTTAGTAGAAAGAGTAATGGAGTCCAAAAGGCAGAGTGGGAAGGCAGGAGTAGAAAGATGAGTCGGGGAAGAAACACCAAGCATGTTCTTAGATGACAGGTCCCTGGAATAGCTCATATTTCTAGCTGCAGAGTTGTCAGGAAAGGGCGTAGGGGGTGCCTAACCAAAGGGAGCTCTCAGGTCGAGCTCCTTTGTGTCTGGGCACTATGTGATGTCTAAAGCCAGGTAACATTAGTTTTCTGTTATCCAGCCAGCCTGATGGCAGCTGTTGTTTAGAATTTTTTATAAACTATTTGTGAAAAGCTTGTTGACTTCATAATGCTGATCCTCAGATGAAAGGAGAAATGTGAATAGATCCCTCCTTGGGGATAGATAGAATCTGAATTTCCCTGACCTTCAGGCCTCTTTAAAAGGTCATCCTTGGGGTTGAGAGAGGGATTTTATAGTTGGGTCTGAGTTAAGGAATTAAAACAAACAATGTTCTAGGGGTGCCTGGCTGCCTCAGTCAGAAGAGCATGTGACTTTTGATCTCGGGGTTTGCAAGTTGGAGCCCCACATTGGGTGTAGAGATTATTTTAAAAAGTAAAACTTTAAAAACAAAAAAACTGTTGTAGTATTTGCCCTTGGCAGAGTTGCAATCTCTGTCAGAGAAGCTGTCGTGTCAGTGTCCATCCATTTTGATCTGTTGAAATATTTTGATATTTGGAGTATAATTAGGCTCTTTTTTTTTTTTTAAAGTTTATTTATTTTGAGAGATAGCAAGCGTGAGCATGAGTTGGGGAGGGGCAGAAAGAGAGGAAGAGAGAGAATCCCAAGCAGGTTCTGCAGTGTCAGCATGGAGCCTGATGCAGGGCTCAAACCCATGAACTGTGAGATCATGACCCAAGTCGAAATCAAGATTTGGATGGTTAGTCCCCTGAACCACCCAGCTACCCCCGGAGTATAATTAGACTCTTCACTGGTCAATTATTTATGTTGTTTTAATTTTCTGGCTCATTGTTGATCAGAGTAGGAAGCAGCTAATTGAGCTAGTTTTGTCAGTTGGTTCTGCAAAAGCTCACCCTCTAAATATTTCCTGAATAAATGCAATTGAATTTTTTTAGCTCAAGTAGTATTTTGTTCTTATTAAAAATCTGGCTTTTTCAAACTGTACCTTTCCTCATTATACATAAACTAATGAACTTTGGTTGTATTTTGTACCTAGTTCTATATTATTTCTAAGGTATATTTTTCACATTGATTAGTGTTGGTGCACATTTCTCTTAAACTGTGGGACAAGTCTGGCTCATAGGAGTCTGACTAAGTTTTCTTATTATTATTTTTTTTAAGAATTGACTCTTTGGGGCACCTGGGTGGCTCAATTGGTTGGGTATTTGACTTTGGCTCAGATCATGGTCTTGCATTTTGTCAGTTCGAGCCCCACGTTGGGCTCTGTGCTGACAGTGTGGAGCCTGCTTGGGATTCTCTCTCTAGCCCCCTCTCTGCTCCTGTCCCACTCTCTCAAAATAAACAAACAAACAAACAAACGAACAGAAGTATTTTTAAAATAAAAATTTTTTTTTTTGTATTTTAGGGTGGGATAGGGAAGAACAGAGAGAGAGAGAGAGAGAATCTTTTTTTAAAATTTTTTTTTTCAACGTTTATTTATTTTTGGGACAGAGACAGAGCATGAACGGGGGAGAGGCAGAGAGAGAGGGAGACACAGAATCGGAAACAGGCTCCAGGCTCTGAGCCATCAGCCCAGAGCCTGACGCAGGGCTCGAACTCACGGACCGCGAGATCGTGACCTGGCTGAAGTCGGACGCTTAACCGACTGCGCCACCCAGGCACCCCAGAGAGAGAGAGAATCTTAAGCAAGCTCCACACTCAGTGCAGAGCCTGATGCAGGAATTGATCCCACAACCCTGGGATCATGACCTGAGTCAAAATTAAGAGTCAGCTGTTAACTGACTTAGCCACCCGGGTGCCCCAGGAGTTCTTTAATTAATTGTCATCACTGAAAAATTGAAGGGAATTTTTAAAAATTTTGTGTGGGATTTTTTAAGGGAATTGACAAAGTATTGTGGTGTTAGTATTTGATAGGCCATGGAATTTTCCTGAATGCATTGCCTTTTCTTGTGTGTGCAATTTAAAAAAAAAAATTTTTTTTTTTTTTACACATTTATGTATTTTTGAGAAACAGAGTGAGACAAAGTGTGAGTGGGTGAGGGGCAGAGAGAGGAGACACAGACTCTGAAGCAGGCTCCAGGCTCTGAGCAAGCGGTCAGCACAGAGCCTGATGTGGGCCTCAAACCCACAAACTGTGAGATCATGACCTGAATCGAAGTTGGTCGCTCAACCGACTCAGCCACCCGGGCACCCCTTGTGTGTGCAATTTATTTGTACTACTTAATACACTTCTCACACTAGACAGATTTCCTTCAAGTCATTTTAATGAAAGTAAATGTTTGTCAATGTATAAAAACCTTTAAAAAAAAAAAACTACAGTCACCAATGGGAGATGCTGATGATTGCTTTATATCTGTTACTGTCTTTTCAGTTTTTTCTTTTCCTTTTCCAGGTACTTGATGAAGAAGCAGAAGTTTTTATAGTCAAAATGTGGAGATTATTGATATATGAAACAGAAGCCAAGAAAATTGGTCTTGTGAAGTAAAACTTTTTACATTTAGAGTTCCGTTTCAGATTGCTTCTTCTTTCCCACCCTTCAGAGGACTTTGACTTTTTCTTTGTCTTCAAAGACATTTGTGAGATCTGTAATTTTTTTTTTCAATGTAGAAAATGTGAATTTTTTTGTCCTCTAATTTGTTGATGCCCTGTGTACTCCCTTGGTTGTAAAGACATCTGAATCCTACCTTGGTTCTCTTTATACTCACCAGGTACAAATTACTGGTATGTTTTATAAGCCGCAGCTACTGTACACAGCCTATCTGATATAATCTTGTTCTGCTGATTTATTTCTTGTAAATATTAAAATGACTCCCCAATTCTTTTGCAGAATTGCACTTAATGTTGAACTGTACTGTATAGGAACCTACATGAATGATTTTAATTGAAAGAATACCCATCATACCTATTACCTTTCCCACCCCTTGATCAAAAATGGCAAGCCCTCCTGAAGGCATGGAATTTAAAATTAGAGTGCTAAGATTAGCAGACAATCCATTCCTGCTGTATCTCTGTATGAATGTGTTCGTGTGAATGTGTATAAATGTCTTACTTTTCCCTAATTTTCTTTGGAGGGCTCCCTTAAACATTTCCTTATTGAAGAGTAGAATTCTAAAGGAAACGTGGTATTATGCCAAGCCAAATGTCTGGGATAATTAGGTTATTAGTGTCCCAGAGCATGGTATTCTCTTGTGGCCAGCAACAGTTTGGTGAATGGAATGGGGCTTTCCTGTTGATAGCTGGCTGCTTCAGCCTGTCTTTTTTAAGGGAACATGAATCATAATGGTTTTCCCCTTAATTTCATTGTTCAGAAATGAGGCAGATCCTTACATTCTGGAGAACGTTATTTGATGCATTTTTGCACTAATTGGTCCTTAGCTTTATTTTGGTGTATTCTTTTGTTTAAAAAAAAACAAAAACAACAACAACAAAAAACCCTTAATCTGCAAAGCATAGATGAAAAAAATCATTTTTAAAAACAAAAGGTAAAATTAGGTAATTTTACAGACTAGGAAAATCTGGAAAAAAGACCAACAGGAATTGAGCATGGCAGTTTGCAAAGTTTACATCTTATTTTTAAGGGTGTAAAGTAAATCATTTATGGCAGTTACCACTAATTTTTTGTTTTCACTTTTGTAAAGGTTTATATCTTATGAGTGTATATGCACGCACACACCTCGTTTACCTCTGCTCACCAATGTTTAAAAAATATACTGATGGTGTTCTTAGAGACATATTATGGGGCTTTCTTTATTGTAGAACAGAATTTCACCAGGGAGCAAAATTACCTGAAAATGTAACAGGTTTTAAACAGTTCTTAACACAAATTAGGTGCAGTTATTCCCATGTCTGAGTATTTATTTAAAAGAAAGATAAAAATTGGGGGTAGTGGGGTTTGTTATAAAAGCATAACTGAGCTTGAGTTACTAGATTTTTTTTTTTTTTTTTTTTACATCTTAAAAGGAATTTGAAACACTGTTCTTAACATTGAACCTTGAGGTGGTTCCATTATGTACATATTTCCAATATTAAAACTGTATATATTTGATCTTGGGGACCCATTCTTTCAGAGTCTTGTTAAATAAATGGTATCATGTTGTAATTGTGCAGTGCATACTAGAAACAGAACTTGAAAATGTGGGCTGAATTTTTGATGTACTTGATTTTTATGAGTATTAGTAACTGAAGGTCAAAGGGGCCATTTGCCTTATTTTGGATTAATCTATACATTTGTGGAGAATACAGTCTTTTAGTATTACCATTTTTAAGTTCTGGTTTCTCCAGGGAAAATTTCAGAAAGTTCATGCTCCTTGCCATCTACAAATTTATTTATTAGCCTTTTCTCAGATTAATCCCTCCAGCTTTGTACCTTGTTCAAACAGTTTATCATTCCTCTCTATCTTACTGTGTTACTGCTTCTAGGGCATCATATTAGGTTGTGTTTATTTAGCCAGCATTAGCATGAAGGTTTATTCAGATAGGTTTAATTTCTTTTGCTTTTATCTTCTCCAGCTCTCTCACTGTATTTATCTTGAGGGTCCCTATCTGCAATTCTTGGGGCACATACCATATACTGTTTCACATCTCCACTAAGATTTGTGTTGCGATCCCAAACTCATACATCACATTTCTGCAGTGGGACAGGAGTGATCACAGTCACTGGGTTAAAGATCATTTATAATGGTTTCCTATCCACTCAAGACCAGGTTTGCCACCAAGCTTAAACTTTAAGGTTTTCAGTTTCTTGTTTTTCAGATTTGCATATAAAGAATCGGACATGTATAAACTAGTGTATTCTAGTGTTTGGGAGAATACATGTAAGAACATTTCTAATAAATTACTTGAGCTTTCTGGGTTATCTTTACCGTTTGCCCATAGATTAATTTCAATTTGGAAATCTTTATAGTGCCCATTCATTCAAGTTGTTGTAAAATTACATGAAAATCTTGAGAATCATTCTTGATCTGGCAGAAAATAAATCATGCTTTTTCCTCATTTGATCCTATAAAATTAAATATGTACATTTGTTAATGGAGGAAAGATCATTTGTTTGAAGTAGTTTTTCCTCAAACTTTAATGTGTACCTAAATCAGCTAGGGCTCTTATTACAATGTAGACTCTGATTTAGTGGGGCTAGAGGGGGGCCTGAAAATTTGCATTTCTGACCAGCTTCTGGGTGATGCCAGTGTTAACTGACCTAGGGACTACATTTTGATTAGCAGTTTAAGGTATGTTCTCAGTACAGGTTTCCCGTGCTATTGAAGTTGAGCGTTCCTGTGAAACATTTGATGTTTGTTTATTTTTGAGAGAAAAAGAATGCAGGCATCCGCGTGAGCAGGCGGGGTAGGGGTGGGGAATAGAGGGAGAGAGAATCCCAAGTACAGAGTTCTACACAGAGCTCAATCCCAGGAACCATGAATCATGACCTGAGCCAACTGAGCCACCCAGGGGCACCCTTGTGAAACGTTATGAAAGCTGAAATGGCATAAAGTAAAGACACAATAACCATTAATTTATATGGAGAAATTATTTTGAGTATTTATTCCTGGCCCAAAGGTAACCTCTGTCACACTTATCTGATATCTTAGAATACGTCTTGCTAACAGACACACAAAATATATCCAGATAAATCAGGGACACAGTTCAAAGCTGTGGTGGCCCTATGCTGAGTGTGGTCCCCCAGGAAGGAACTTGGTGGCACTTCTCTTGCTGCCTCTGTAAGGGCTCACTGTAAAACAAACGCAGATTGCTATTTTTGCTGTATGTTCCCTTTTCTCGTAAAAGCGAAAATCCTGTTCAGATTTCTTTTGGTTGGGACAAAAAAGGTGCTAATGTAGGTCTATGTAGGTCTTGCGTAAAAGTGGAGTAACTTGACTTCTGAAAAGCCAGGGAAACCTGTACTAGTATTTTGTCCTAACAGTACACAAATGCAGTGTAATTTTCTTTTTAAGTGGACTTTAAAGAGAGAAACATTTTTTTTTTTTGAGGCAGATAGATGCACGTTATGTATGTTCATGAACATAACATAATCTTCCAAAAGTGGTGCCTGAGACTGACTGTAATATTCTAGGCTTTATTCCCAGCTAGTCCCAGAACACTTTCTCCTTAGAGAACTGTTTTCACTTATTCTGGTTCTTACCATAACACTTGCATATGTAGTAGAGGCAAATGATTTTGTAGAGAGTGCTGTTTCTAATCAGGTACCAATCAGGCACCAGTGCTAGATATATGCTGGACAAATTGAGAAACAGCTCGCAAATCATATGAAACTAAACACTTACTGTCTCCTTCCATATGAAGTAAAAAAAAGTTGTAATGCTAATAAATAGTAGTGTGTATATGAGGCTTATTTACTCAGCTTTTCCTGATGAGTTCTGTAATCGTTTTTACTTTCTACACAAAACTACTGAAAGTTTTTATGTCAGAATGGTTACAGATCTTTTCAGGTCATATATCAGACTTCTTTTAACAATATGAAATTGAGAAATAGTATTGCTCAACAAGGGATGTTGAAATTGATCTCTGAATGCCACTGCATATAAAAAGTATGAGATAGAATCCCAAATAGGCAGAGAAACGGTCAGTCTAGGTGTCAGGAAGGAAACTGGGAAATTCACATATATGTATTTCAAACCCAAGAACTATTACTATAATATGCATACTGTGGGCCAAAGTGAGCTTATAATTTTTGATAAATGGTAGAATTTTTGAAATGTGATTATGTTGAATTATTGATGTAATTTGTTTATTTACATTTGAGTGCTTACAGTTTCATCTTTATTCGACAGTATTTTTGCCTTTCATTTTATCACTTACCTCGTATGAAGGCCAAGGTTAGGAATAGCAATCTAAAATGCCCAGGAAGAGGGGCGCCTGGGTGGCGCAGTCGGTTAAGCGTCCGACTTCAGCCAGGTCACGATCTCGCGGTCCGGGAGTTCGAGCCCCGCGTCGGGCTCTGGGCTGATGGCTCAGAGCCTGGAGCCTGTTTCCGATTCTGTGTCTCCCTCTCTCTCTGCCCCTCCCCCGTTCATGCTGTCTCTCTCTGTCCCAAAAATGAATAAACGTTGAAAAAAAAAAAAATTAAAAAAAAAAAAATAAAATGCCCAGGAAGAAAATAATTTCTATAAACAAAAGTAAATAAAAGTTTTTTTCAAGCCATGTTGTCTGCATTAAATGACACTCCCACATCTACCTACTTTGCCACATCACATAGTAGTTGGATTTATGACCTAGCTTCTCGTGTCAAGTGGTGGCTGAATTGTTAAGAGGCAGTCCTTTTGCTTTTTGGTGTATAACTTTTTATTTAGCCATTGAAACACAATATGTGGCATTCATGTTAAAAGGTAGGTAGACTGATAGACATTAATAAGACAAGATTCCTCTGCTAGCAGACAGTAATGGTGAAGAAGGAATAATGAGAGGAATGCTAATATACACACAAAGTACTGTCTGAACTGTTGAACTAACTTCATGGTTGAGAGGAAAGGGACATTAGATTCTTAGCAGAGGTAGTAATATGTAGAAGGGAACTTAGAGATCACATAGTCTACCCAA
The DNA here is from genome assembly GCF_028749965.1 of Puma concolor. Classification (NCBI taxonomy): domain Eukaryota; kingdom Metazoa; phylum Chordata; class Mammalia; order Carnivora; family Felidae; genus Puma; species Puma concolor. The sequence goes on along the minus strand of NC_141672.1, from coordinate 30,110,100 downwards.
TGCAACAGTGTTCTTGACAGATAGGTGTCTAGAGGCCTATATATGGGATTCTAATTCACCATTTAGATCTGCACTATCAAAGATTTTACGTTTGTTAAATAATTTTGAAACTCAGTTCTTCAGTAACACTAGCATATTTCAAATGTTTGAATGTCACGTGACTAAAAATATTTTTTTTTTTTTTTTGGCCACACTATATTTCAAGTGCTCAATAGCCATATATAGCTAAGTGGCTAGCAATACTAGATGGACTGCAGATCATAGAACATGATTATGATTGCAGAAAGTTACATTGGACAGATCTGGTCTAGATGTTGATATCAACCTAAGGAGAGGGAAGTGCTTGTTAATAAAATTCCTCCACATGAAACATTTTTCGCAAATCTTTGAAGCAATTAAATAGTTCTGAACAGCTATTTTTCCTGTTTTTTTAATAACAAAAGGAAAAATTAGTGAACACTACGTTGTAGAATCCAAAAACTACAAAGCTTCATTTCTTTCTTGTCAATTGAAAAATACTAGTAAATACACCCTAGTGAAGAGACTAGTTGTTACTATAGGTGAAAAGTCTATATATTAAAGTTTAGTTTTTAAGTATTTTATTGAGGCACATTTTTTAAAAGGAAGGGCCCAAGTTCTTGGTTAAGGAGGAGATTAGGGGTGCCTGGGTGGCTCAGTTGGTTAAGCATCCAACTTTCGCTCTGGTCATGATCTCGCGGTTTGTGAGTTTGAGCCCTGCATCAGGCTCTGTGCTGACAGCTCAGAGCCTGGAACCTGTTTCGGATTCTGTGTCTCCCTCTCTCTCTGCCCCTCCCCCACTCACGCTGTCTCTCTCTGTCTCTCTCTCTCTCAAAAAAAAAGAAAAAGATTTAATAAAATACAAACATACACAAGAACTGAAGGCTAAAAATACAAGATAAGATAACTAGCCCTTGGGGAGCCTGGGTGGCTCAGTTGGTTGGGTCCCTTGATTTCATCCCAGCTCATGATCCTAGGGTTGTGGGATTGAGCCCCATGTCAGTGTGGGCTCCACTCAGTGTGGAGCCTCCCTAAGCTGTCTCTCTCCCTCTGACCCTCTTTGCTCATGCATTCTGTTTCTCTCTAAAAAATAAAAAGTAAAGAGATGACTAGCTTTTTATCTTCATCAGGTCCAAGTCTCAGGAGATGTTCCTTGCAACGAATAAGACTGATGTGAGAGCTAATGAGATAGTGGCCAAGCACGAAGCTCTGATGACAATTTATTCTATTTCAATTCTTTATTCCCATAGGAAACGGGGCAGTGACATTGTATAAATAAAGGGCCACCTGCGTAGGTCAGTTGGTGGATCCAACTGACCAACTGGTGACTCTTAGTCTCTGGGGTCATGAGTTCAAGCCCCACGTTGGGCGTAGAGCTTACTCAAAAAAAAATGGCAACTTGCTTTTGTGTAGAAAGTGTTGAGTAGGATTGCCTTGGAATCAGTGGCATAAAGAAATGGTGTTGGTTCTCTGACCAGGTCTTAACTTTACGTGCTAGTGACCAGTGACTGCTCTAGCCTCTAATCTGTAATAGACTGTTTCCACCAAGTGGTTCTAATAGATCTGGCACTCTGGATTTCCATCTGCCTCATCTTTCACCACTCACTACTGTGGGTTTTCATTTTATTTTTTTAAGTTTATCCTGAGAGACAAGAGCTCAAGTAGGGGAGGGGAAGAGAGAGAGGGCAACAGAGAATCACAAGCCGGCTCCTGGCTGTCAGAGCAGAGCCCTACATGAGGCTCGAACTGAAGAACCTTGAGACCATGACCTGAGTCCAAATCAAGAATTGGACACTTAACCAACTGAGCCACCTAGGCGCTCCACTTAATACTGTTTTTTGCCACCCTTCATATTATTTTGCTTCTCCATTCCTGTCCCCAAGTTCCAAACCCTTGGGAAAATATAAATGCAGCACTGCAGATATTTTGGATCCTCGGTGCTGTATTTCTTGTTCTTTTACTGAACTTCAGTTCCTTTTCACAAACATTGCAGCTTTTACTGTTTTTGAACTTCCAGTACTATACAGTAGGTGTGGAAAAAATATTCACTGAGTACAAGTCATTTGATTCCCCCAACCCCCACCCCCTTACTCAGCAACTAAGTCTCAAGTTTAATAAAACCTTATCTTTAAAAAAGTCATTAGGCGGGGCACCTGGGTGGCTCAGTAGGGTAAGCATCTGACTCTTGATCTCATTGCAGATCTTGATCTCAGGGTCATTAGTTCAAGCTCTGAGTTGGGCTCCATGCTGGGTGTGACGACTAAAAAAAAAAAAAGAAGGCATTAGGCATATTCTCTAGTTCTAGCCTTCCAGTTTATGAAGATATGCGTCTTAAACCTTATTTTCTGTAGATAATTATAGATACCTCCACCTATCCTATCCAGGAGATCTCCACTGCCCTACTTTCTAACTATATTTTGCAATTTCTTGAGCCTTGCTCAAGTATTCCATTATTTTCTTTCTTCAGTCTGGACTAAAAGTTTTAAAGAACACGAAAACTTAACCTTTCCTACTCCTTTCCACTATTGAGATTCCACAAAGAGTAGCTTATAGTTATATGTTCCCTCCAAATGCCTCAAGTCTCAAATGTTTATATCACCATCCCACTGATGACTGGTGATAGCCTAAAAGGAGACTCTGATGTGATAGGCTCTACCCTAGTCGATCAGTTAGCACCATGGACGTTTGCTCCTTATTTGGGACTCTTCTTCCTTGATGCCTAGGATTGTCATTCCCAATGTCTTTGCTTGCTTTTCGTCAGCAAATCCTGGATATGTGTATTTTTTTTTAAAGATTTATTTACTGAAGTAGCCTCTACACCCAACATGTGGCTTGAACTCGTGTCCCAAGATCAAGAGTCACACGCTCCATGAACTGAGCCAGCCAGGCACCCCAAAAATGTTTAAATTTCTTTTTTAAATTTTTAAATGTTTATTTATTTTTGAGAGACAGTGTGAGCAAGGGAGCGGCAGAGAGAGAGAGAGAAACAGAGCTCGAAGCAGGCTCCAGGCTCTGAGCTAGCACGCCCAATGTGGGGCTCGAACTCTCAAACTGCAAGATCACGACCTGAGCCAAAGTCGGATGCTTAACCAACTGAGTCACCCAGGTGCCCCAGGATGTTTATATTTCTAAGATGAATAAATCCCAAAAACGAAAGGAAAAATTATCTGTGGTCCAGTTACTCAGTCACTGGTGGCTGTTTTTAAAATAACCGTTTTGTTTCTTTTTGCAGGATTATGTTTTGACATAGTTGTATTTATACATACGCATAAATCTTTTTTAAAATGTTTGTTTATTTTGAGAGAGAGCAGGAGCAGGGGAGGGGCACAGAGAGAGAGTGAGAGAGAGAATCCCAAGCAGGCTCTGTGCTGTCAGTGCAGAGCCCAATGTGGGGCTCAGTCTCATGAACTGTGAGATCACGACCTGAGCTGAAATCAAGAGACAGAGGCTAACCGACTTAGTCACCCACATGCCCCCATATGCATAAATCTCATGTCTGTTTTTTTTAACTTAACAGAATCAGAACATTTCTGTTACACATAACCTTCATAAACACTTTTAATGGCATTTTGTGAAGTGGATGAACCATAATTTGTTGTAAGATGTGAATAATAATTCATGAACATCTTTGCACAGATATTTTGAGATTGTTTCTAAAAATAGTTTACCAGCATTTTAAGACTTTCTACACATATTACCAGATTGCATTCAGTGAAGATTTTAAAAAATATCTTTGGGGGGTGGTGCCTGGGTGGCTCTGTCAAACATCCAGCTCTGGATTCTAGCTCAGGTTATGATCTCACAGTGTGTGGGTTCAAGCCTAGCATTGGGCTCTGCTCTGATAGGATAGCTCTGAGCTGATTGGGATTCTCTCCCTTTCTCTCTGCCCTTCCACCCTCTCTCACTCTCTTTCTCTATATAAATAAATAAACAAACAAACAAACAAAAAACCAAACTTAAAAAAATATTTTGAGGGGGCACTTGGGTGGCTAAGTCGGTTAAACATCAGGATCTTGATTTCAGCTCAGATCATGATCTTGCAGTTTTGCACTGAGACCCGCATTGGGCTCTGTACTGACAGCATGGAGCCTGCTTGGGATTCTCTCTCTCCCTCTCTCTCTCCCTGCCTCTCCCCTGTTCATGCTCCCTCTCTTTCTCAAATAAACTTAAATGTTTTGAAGGGGTAGTGTCAACATTTTTATTCCTCTAACATATCTCTTTCCTGTTCATGGAAAAACTTCTAAATCTGTCAATGTATTGCGTGGGGAGAGGAGGGAGGGATTGGGGACCCATGCTTTAGGAACATGTAGGGCTATATTGGGGGACGAATTTAAAAGAAGCAAAAGATATCATTTGACCAGATGCCATGCATCATTGATTTCATTGTCAGTTTTCAGATTACCTGTGAATTTGAGCATTTCTCTATTCTTCACCTTTGGTTTTACATGGTAGTACTAGTTTTACTCTTAGCTTTCAGATGAGTGTCTGAGTATGCCATACTACTTAAGGAGTTAGTTATTGGTACTGTCTTTATTGCAATTTGGACGAAAAGCTGGCAGACGCGGAGATTAAGTGACCGCTGAGCAATTCACTGTGTATGAAATACTCTGGGCATTTCAAAAATAGACACATTTTATGCTCTCTGGAAGCCTATTATCTAAGAAGACTGGATTTTAACTTTGGAGCTTAAGAATCCCGGGCTGTTTAATTTTTTTTTTTTTTAATGTTTATTTACTTTTGAGAGACAGAGAGGCAGAGTGTGAGCGGGGGCGGGGGGGTGGGAGTGGCTAGGGGCAGAGAGAGAGAGGGAAACAGAATCCCTAGCGGGCTGCAGGCTCTGAGCTGCCAGCACAGAGCCTGAGGCGGGGCTTCAACTCGCCAGCCACAAGATCATGACCTGAGCCGTAGTCCGCCGCCCTTAACCTACTGAGCCACCCAGGTACTACCCGGCTATGTTTGTTTAAAATGCAGTTTTTCAGGTTCCACCCCCCTCCTCCCATAAGTTTTGATTCATTGGGTAGGGTGTGGAGGGCACAGATGTTTACAATTTTAATTAGTATCCTCTTGACTGTGGTGCAGCTGATTCGCATTGAGAAACACTATAAATAGGTACTATAGATAAATGAAAGAAACGTTAGATTTAAGTTGCCATCACTTGTAGGCCAGAAGAAGCACCCGCTGGGCCCAGGTGAGGTAGAAACGTTGATCCTCAGCTCAAGAGCAGCCTCGAATCCCTGACAATCTCAGACTCAAGCTAGCACTCTGGGCGGGTTCCTCTAGTTCCCTGGGCCGGCTGGAGCGCAGGGTTTGCCCCGCAATCTGCACTCGCGCTACCGGAAGCCCCACCCTCTTTCTCTAGGCCCCGCCCCTGCACCGGTGGGCCCTGCTCTTGCCCTTACAGGTCCCGCCCCTCCCCCGGCGGGCCGCCAACGACGCCAGAGCCGGAAATGACGACGCCAGTGAAGCCTTTTGGGCGGGGCCTAGGCCGAGCAGCTCCAGAGGCTGCGATTTCACATCGGAAACAAAACAGCGGCTGCTCGGGAAGGAGCCTCCCCTGCCAGGGGCCGGTGTCGGCGGCGAGGGAAGAGTAGGTGCGTGACGGGGACTTAGGGGAGAAGGGAAGGTGCCCCTCACACGGTGCAGACACGGGCGGTCGCGGGCAGGGCCCGGCCCTGTGTCGCTGCCCGGGCCGTGGAGCCGGTGTCCTCGAGGATGAGGAACGGGGCGCGGCCGAGCGGGGACTGAGGAACCCCGAGTGGGGAACGAGGAGGGGCGGCCCGTTTCTCTTGCTCCCGGCGCAGCACGCGGTCAGGTTGAAGAGATTCCCCTCCGTAGATTTGTTCCGGAAGTGCTGGTTTCCCGAAGACGTTTCAGGGCTCAGGTGCCCTGGGCCGGGATTGCCGGTCTTGAGTGGAGCAGGAGAAAGAGGAAGCTCCTTGCCCTCGGTCTGGTTGAGCAACTAGTGAAACTCCACGCCTCATGCCCTGAGTGTGTCCTTGTCTGGGGAAGCGAGTGGCACTCAGGGCTAAGTTCCTTGTGTCTGACGCTCGAGGAGGAAAACAGGGTCTGATGCTTTTGCCTTGGTTGGAACTGTCGCGAGGCATGATATTCATTGCTTTGCATGTGTCTTGGATATTTACGTTTTGTTCCCGTTCGGATTCTTTTCAAATAAATATGTTTTTTGTAAGAGAGAATTTTAATAATAATTTTAAAAGCACTACTTGCCTGCTTTGGGCAAGATTAATATAGTATTCAGGATTTTGGGAGATAAGGATAAGATGCAAATAACTGTGGCATATATAACTATATGACAGAGCACGCTGTAAAGCTTGTAAGATTCTCTGAAGTTTCAGGCAAGTAGAAACCACATCTGGTTAGGGAGTCTTGTTATTTGAGTTTCTTTTTTAACAGTGGAAAGGGAAAGGTTTTCACTCCTGGAGTTAAAGTGGGAAGGGTATTATAATCAGGGTGTATCACAAACAGGGATTCTCTGGATCTTAAGCCTCTAGTGACCCACTCTGACCATTAAAATAACTGTTATGAAGGAGAATAAAACAGCAAAGTAGATTGGAGCTTGTTGCATTCGGCTAATTTCAGTCATCTGCAAAAAAGCCTGTTTGTTTCATTTCTCCTTAACTCATTTGCAGAGTTCAACCAACTTAAGCCCTCCCCCCACCCCCATTTAATAATAAACCCTTAACAATGAGAAAAAGATCATATATATTGAGTGCATGGATTCTCTCCCTACCCTCGCCCAGTAGATAATAGAAGTGGCATCTAGTATCTGGTTTTCCATTCTTCTGGTCCTAGGTATACTTTCTTTGAATGGATGTGATTTTTGCTGAATTTTAAGTTAATGGCTGTACCTGTCCTAGACTGCTGCAAGGATTTTCATTTAGGGGAAACTGAAGATTGAAGTTGGTCTCTGAGAACCACCCTAGCAGGAAAGTACAACATATGTTACCAAAGCTTATGTGATCCTGTTCCTCTCTCAGATCCAGGCTTCCTCTGCTCCTGCTTTCCCACTAATATTATTTTATTAAAAAATTTTTTTAACATTTATTTATTATTGAGAGATAGACACAGAGCGTGAGCAGGGGAGGGGTAGAGAGAGGGGGAGACGCAGAGTCTGAAGTAGGCTCCAGGCTCTGAGCTATCAGCACAGAGCCCGACTCGGGGCTCGAACTCACAAACTGTTGAGATCGTGACCTGAGCCGAAGTCGGACGCTTAACCAACTGAGCCACCTAGGTGCCCCACTAATATTATTTAAAAAAAAAAAAAAAAAAAAAAATTTTTTTAACGTTTATTCATTTTTTGAGAGACAGAGAGAGACAGAGTGTGAGTGGGGAAGGGGCAGAGAGAGAGGGAGACACAGAATCTGAAGCAAGCTCTAGGCCCTGGAGCCCGATGTAGGGTTCAAACTCATAGACTGTGAGATCATGACCTGAGCCGAAGTTGGATGCCCAACTGACTGAGCCACCCAGGTGCCTCTCCCACTAATATTATTGAAGATTATAGGGAGAGACTTCTTCATGGTATATTCTGAAAAACCTTTCAAAGACCTTTAATACTGACTCTTCATGTGATGTTAGGCAGATTTGGAATGTGTTTTACGAGTGACACTGTTGTGGTCAGAACTTTAGGCACATTAATAGTGGGGGCTAGAATGGATAAGAGAATTGAGGTGGCTTTTGCATAATTCAGGTGAGATATGATGGGAGTTTGATCTTTGGTGATGACAGGGGCTTAGAAAGGAGGAAAAACATGAACAGGACATGGCATCCAGTAGAGAAGGAATAAAATATAAAGTTGAGTAGGAGGTTTTAAGTTTGGAGAAAGGGGGAAACGATTGCAGAAATAAGGAAGTAGGAGCAAAGAACTAGTTTAGAGAGGAACATGAGGAAGTGGTTTGGAAGTATCACTTTGGAAGTGCCAGCAGGTGAAGATGTCCCATGGACAGACCTGGAGCTGTAAATATGAGAGTCACTGAAATAGACTCTCTAGTTGATGTTGGAGCAATGCCTAATGAAAGGAAGGGGACAAGGAGGCCCACGCAGACCCTAGGAACACTTAGAATGAAGGAGTGGAAGAAGGGCGAGGAACCACCTGAGGAGAATGAGTGGCGGGAGGAGAACCTCCAGAGTTCAGTGTCACAAAGGCTGAGGAAGGGAGGGAAGCTTCGGGAAGAAGGCTGTTAGGAATTTTCAGTATCTGGCCTGGTATAGCAGAAGGAGCTGAAGATTTAGAGCAGCACTGTCTGGTAGAAACAGTATGAGGTACAAATGTTAATTTAAAACTTTTTTTAAAAGTTTGTTTATTGGCAGAGAGGGGCAGAGAGAGGGAAAGAGAGAATCCCCAGCAGGCTCTGCGCTTGATCTTACAAGCTGAGATCATGAAATGGACTGAAATCAAGAGTCAGACGCTTAACCCACTGAGCCATCCAGGTGCCTCTCCCCTAAAACTTTTTAATGAACAAGTTTTATAAAGGTAGAAGGAAATAGATAAAATTAATTTTAATAGCCTATTTTATGTAACCTAGTACATCTAAAAGTTTTTATTTCAACATGTAATTAATATAAAAATATACTTGTCTGACTTCTCCTCTAGCGAGTTAGCCCCTTAAGGAAACAGAAGCATTATCTGATTTGGTAGCATCCCCAACAACTATCACAATGTCTGGTTTTGTAGAAGAAACCCTGAAAGTGTGTGTTGATTAAAGGGTATTAATGTTTGGTTTTCACACTGCCCCATACAGTTCCTTAAATTGATGTAAAGCAAAAGAGAGAATGCAAGGATTGCTGAGTATAACCACTGATTTACAAATTAGTTAGATGTGAGTAGTCATGTTTTCATTAAAGATTACTTGTATTCAACCCATTTCCACAATGAATTTGAGACAAACTGGGAGTAATCATACCTTCCATGTAGAGTTACTGAAAGTAAAGGTTTCTTGGGGAAAGATTCTTTAAAATGATTACAAATATTGATAATATAAGACCATAGTCCCATGTCCACAATTATGAAATCCAAAAGCCCCTGAAAAAACCAAAAGGCTTTGTGTCATTCATTTGATAGAAAAATCTAACCTGAACCTATTGTTGTAATTTAAGACTACTTATATGTTTCACTATATAATATATATATTTAAAAAAAATTTTTTTTAACATTTATTTATTTTTTGAGAGACAGAGACAGAGCGTGAGCAGGGGAGGGGCAGAGAGAGAAGGAGTCACAGAATCCAAAGCAGGCTCCAGGCTCTGAGCTGTCAGCATAGAGCCCAACACTGGGCTCAAACTCACGAGCTGTGAGGTCATGACGTGAGCTGAAGTTGAACACTTAACTGACTGAGCCACCCAAGCGCCCCTCACTATATATTTATTAATGTGTTTATTTTGTGATTCTAAGACTTTGAGGGAGCACTAAAAACATACAGTATTTGCATTGTACTACCTTTATAAAATCTGAGAAAAATACGAATTCCAAACACATTTAGTCTTAAGGGTTTCAGGTACAGAATCCTGGATTTGTAAGTCTTTTTTCGTTTTCAGTGCATCTTCTGAGCACATGTAACCATTATTATTTAAAAACAATTATAGTAACTCTATATAACAGACCTCCCCAAAACCCAGTGCCTTAGAGTATTTGACTCCGTATTTGCCTCAAGTTGCAGGACTGTGGATCAGCTAGGGTAGCTCTGCTTTGCATGTCTTATTCTGGGGCTCAGGCTGAAGGGGCAGTGGCTATCCATGGTAAGCTCTTCTCAAGGCAACAGCAGAAGCAAAAGAAGACCAACTCCACAAGCAAAATTCAGCAGTCTGCTTGTGTCACATCTGCTGAGATCCCTTTGACCAAAGCAAGTCAGATGATTGTGCACAAAGGCACAGGGTGGCTAGTAGGCTGCACCCACCTTGACGCCAAAGCAAGTCACAGAGCCTAGCTCGATATCCCGGGCGTGGGGAAGTCTATTTTTCCCTGGGAGATGCTGGGGAGGGAGTGAATATTTGCTGAATAATAATCTAATCTACCACAGATGGCTCACAGAAGTAGAGTGGGACGGAGGAGGGAAAAAAATCACCAAATAGATATATCACTATCCTTGCTCTTTTTGGAGTCTACCACCTTCACAAAGCCTCCTGTAAGACTGAGGAAATTGTTTGCTCCCAGTCTCTTAAAATTCAGAGTCTTTCCAGTATATATATATTCTTGAAGTTTTAAGTTAATTTCAAATTATTTTTATTAAATTTAATTATGAATGCAGTTTGGAGATTGGTTACATTTATTGTTGGATGTGAGGTTTTGAAAACTCAAATAGAGGCTCTCCCAGCCCAACCATATAATCAGAACTTGGGTGGCCTGTCCAGGAAGAAGCTGTCAAACTAACATCAAAGCTGATAAATAACTTTTGTGGAAAATAAATCACAGTCTCATTTGGCACTTAAAAACTTCTGGGGCGCCTGGGTGGCTCAGTCGGTTGAGCACCCGACTTCGGCTCAGGTCACGATCTCGCGGTCCGTGAGTTCGAGCCCCGCGTCGGGCTCTGGGCTGATGGCTCAGAGCCTGGAGCCTGTTTCAGATTCTGTGTCTCCCTCTTTCTCTGACCCTCCCCCATTCATGCTCTGTCTCTCTCTGTCTCAAAAATAAATAAACGTTAAAAAAATTAAAAAAAAAAAAAACTTCTTAGCATCACGATACAAAGGTACTTAAAAAAATACTTTTGGTGGGTTTTTTTGTATTTTTTTTTTTTAATGTTTATTTTTGAGAGAGAGAGAGTGCAAGCAGTGGAGGGGCAAAAGGAGGGAGGGAGACATAATCTGAAGCAGGCTCTTCACTGTCAGCACAGAACCAGATGCAGGGCTGGAACTCATGAACTGTGAGATCATGACCTGTGCTGAAGTCAGATGCTAAACCAACTGAGCCACCCAGATGCCCCTATTTATGGTGGTTTTCTAAGTGAAGAAGAAACTAGTCAATTGACTAGAGTCATTAAACCACCAACTCTTTGTGCTGGACAAGATGGTGATAAATTTCACGGAGATGTTTGTTTATGTGGAATACAAATTTTGTTGGAGTGCCTGGGTGGCTTGGTCCGTTAAGCATCCAACTCTTGATTTTGGCTCAGGTCATGATCTCAAGGTTTGTGGGTGCAAGTCTGGAGTCAGGCTGTGGGAGCCTGCTTGGAATTCTCTCTCTCCCTCTCTCTCTGCTCCTTCCCCAGCTTGTGTATGTGCACTCTCTCCTCAAATAAATAAATAGACTTAAAAAAAAAACACAAATTTTTACGTTTATCTCTGACAGCGAAGAAAGAAATATCAGTAACTAAGTAAGCTTACTGTAAGAGTTTGAGGTTTAGTTGTTACCTTGAGATGGAGTGAGAGACAGAAATGTATGTTTCTGTTGGTGCTTCCTTAAATGGGACTTTTAATAAACTTATTTTTGGGATTCTAAACCTTTGCTCTAATGATACTTTTTGAAGTGCTGATGGATAGGTTTTCTGATTAGATGGACTTTTGTTCAGCATATGTAAGCTTTGAGATTATTTGTATTCTTCTGGGGTTTTTTAGTATCATTGTGTATAATGGAAATTTTAGTTGCCCATCAGAGGATTTCTTTTTCCTTTTATTTGATTGAGCAGGTGTCTTGAGAAAAAGGAAATGGATGGCAGTGAATTCAAGTGCTGTGCTCTGTCAGTCTCAGAAAATCTTTAGCAGGTGGCCAGAGAGAGAAAACAGCAAAATCTACTTCCGTCCCCTTGCAGTTCGGGTCACAAGATCTTCACTTCCCAACAGCTATCTTTTGGGGTTTTTTTTTTGTTTGTTTTTTTGTTTTGTTTTGTTTTTTGGTTCTCAGGGCAAGAATGCTAAGAATGTTATAAAATCAAGTAGTGTCCTTTGCCACACTGCCTGGACAGTTGGACAGTTGGGTCATTGGCCTTCTTCATGCAGTACTCAATTGTTTTCAGCTGTTACTGGACCAGAATCAAATCAGGCTTTGCCTGTGCCTTTCTTTGTACCAACAATGTTTGTTTGTTCACCAGGCCAGGCTGGTGCTTGCCTGTGCTTCCTGCTGAGCTCCATGTAAAGAGCAGCCTTTCCAAGAAGGGTCACCCTGTAGCTTTGTGATCTTCTAAGCATCAGTGGAAGCATGAGCTTTCTCTAAGTGAACTGGAAAAGACCTGGTCTGGGCATCAGAATACTTGGGTTCCGGAACCGGTGTTACTTGCCCCATAATCATGCACTGGCAAATTCTTTCACCTTTCCTGACCCTTAATTTTTCACATGTAAATACAGGATGTGCCTTTGAAAGTGATACTGGGATATGCCAAAGTGACTACCACATTATTGATGCTTCTTACAAGACTTGTCTGAGAAATCTCCAGTGTGATAATCAGTTTGTGTGGTTTCTTGTAATACCTGAACAGACCCTATAAACCTAAAGCTACTAGTAGAAACTACTAAAATTAAAATGACCAGATATGGGGCGCCTGGGTGGCGCAGTCGGTTAAGCTTCCGACTTCAGCCAGGTCACGATCTCGCGGTCCGTGAGTTCGAGCCCCACGTCGGGCTCTGGGCTGATGGCTCAGAGCCTGGAGCCTGTTTCCGATTCTGTGTCTCCCTCTCTCTGCCCCTCCCCCGCTCATGCTCTGTCTCTCTCTGTCCCAAAAATAAATAAACGTTGAAAAAAAAAAAAAAATGACCAGATACAAATACTAGGAGTATATATTGGGAAAACTTTTGACACTTCAATTTTTAATTTAGAGTTAGATCAGTAATTGAAGTTTAAGATCTCATTTACTAGGTTTTTTTTTTTTTTTTAAAGATCTCATTTACTTCTAAGCAGCAGTTCTAGTAGTAATAAAAATCAGCTCACTATAACTTTTTTTGTTTCATAATGTAACTTAATGCTTATTGTAAACTCCCAAAGGGCAGGGATGGAGTTTGTTGCACAGAGGCAACATAATGTAGTATGTGAGCCGTTGCTTTGCTCCTTTGCTTACTGGATGTGACCTTGTGCAAGTTAGTAGACTTCTGTGTGCCACATGGCTTTCATATGTAAAGTGGATGAAGTGAATGCAATTAAGTAAATCCCCTCAGTGTCTGTCTCTGAGTTTTGGTGTAAATAGATAGCCAGTAGGGGTGCCTCGGTGGCTCAGTTAAGCATCTGACTCTTGATTTCAGCTCAGCTCGTGATCTCACAGTTAGTGAGTTTGAGCCCCAGTTGGGCTCTGTGCTGACAGCGAGAGCTTGCTCTCTGCCTTTTTCCCCGCTCGCGGCTCTCTCTCTCAAAATAAAAAAATGAACGTTAAAAAAAAAAAAAAGCCAGTAAACTACTATTTAGTAAATAGACAATCACTTTTCTTTTCCTATTTTATCTGGTAATATACTTTACTTACTTTTTATTTATTTTTGCCCGCATGGCCCCTTCTTGTATTTTGCTTTTTTCATTTGGCTAACACTCTCTTATTTATTTGTTGTTTTGTTTCTGAGGGATTATATGAGAATATTAATGACAGATTTCTGAAGGTTTTTCTGTAATAGAGCTATACTTCAAATGATCTGGTATAGCAGGCAATCAGTGGAAGTGACCAACTTGTAGCTTTTTCTGTTTGCCATCCTCTGGCATTTCTGGGTTAGCTGAGGTGATAGGTACTATACTGGATGTTTTTGTGGGAAAGAAGGGAATAATATGTGCTCTGTTTGCTGATCATTAATGCTACATTAATGTTAAAATTTCAATGAGATAGTCAACTTTAAAATATCTTAGAAGCATAGATCAGAATATTTACTTTGAATGTTTATTGGACTTATAAAAAATATATCTGTTCTATTGGCATGCAGCTCTCTTTTAGGTAAGCTAACATACATGTTGCCAAGTCTTAATTTTATTCGTTTTAAGAGACAGGACCAATGGTATGAATAACCATAAATGTAGGTTTACTTCCACAAAAATCTCTGAATTTTTAAATTGAAGCATATAGAAATGTGCACACATCATAGGTACAGAGCTGAGTGCGTTTTCACAGACTGAAATCCCTGTGTAACTAGCACCCAGATCAAGAAACAAAACATTACCAATACTCGCAAAAACTTCCCAAATATCCACTTTGAGTAAATAACCACCATAAAGGTGACTGTTGTCTCTATTTGTATGTTTAACCTTATTTTTAAAACAAATTTACATTAGTTATTTCTTATTTAGTTAATATTCATTTGCAGTCCCCTGATTTCATGTCAGCTACCCATGGGCTGAAGCTGGAAGGGAGGACAAAGGTTGGCATGGTATTTAAAAGTATGTAGGATAGGAGGGAAGCATACCTTGATTAAAAATTTGTCATGATTTAAATGATCTAGGTATAGGTAATTAAGGGTTAATTTGAACTCAGTACTAGAGGAGAAAATTACTTTCTGTGTGTGTGTTTTTAATCTGCCTTCGGTGTTTTTGATGAAAAATCACTAGAATGTAAAAAGTAGAGTATTTACAGGGTAGAGGATACCCAAGTTGAAAGTGAAAATGAAACCGGACATTGACAAAATACTTTCGTGTGAGTGTGTAAGTGGTAATGTCTTACTGTGTGTAAATGAGAATACTGCTTAGGTATACAAACAGATTTTTTTTTCCTTCTGTATTTCTGAAGACTTTCTATGAAAAGGGAAGTTGAAATAAAAATATTGGCTGATGGAAATTAAGGCAGACAGGCAAATGGGAATGTGTCCCCACCCCCCCTCCCCCCAGGGTGAACTCTGGGAGACCGAATGGAATGTGTAAATAAGGCTGGGCCTGGATGCAAAGGAGAGATCTAAGGCTGGGAGTTAGTTAGGAGTCTGTGATTTTTGTCCTGGTCTGCCCAGTTGTGTGATTTTAAGCAAGTCGCTGAACTTAGGTCCTCTTCTGCATTTGTAAAATGGGTATGTTACCTGCTTCCCCTGGCTTGGGGGCATTGTGGTAAGGATAAATGAGACGACAAAGAGAATTTTGCAAAATTAAAAGCCCTAGACAATTTTACAGAGATAGAAAGGTTAATTTGGATTAGTCATCATAGGAAAAGGAATGTTGAAGAGAACATTCTTTAATATCATTTAGGTCCCTTTGCTCTAAGTCTGAAATCATTAGATATATTTGTGATTGAAAATACTTGGTTTCTCAAGTAGATTTACTCATTACCAAACTGACAAAAGTTTGTCACTTGAAGTTGATGGCAGATTAATACATTTCTGGTTTACAAATTGGTATTATAAGTGTTTGATTCATGTGAATAGATTTACAAGGGTTTGATCAACTCTGGGTGACCTGGTAAAATCCTATTTCAGACCTGGTCCGGGAGCCTGCAAATGACAGCAGCCTGAGAGGTCCTTAGAAAGCTTGGCTTGGAGGAGAACACATGAAAGAAAGGTTTGTTTTGGCTGAATGTAATTTATGGAAGTGTTTGAAAATAAAAGTATAATTGTAATGCACAAAGGATTGTTTTCTTTTTCCTTTTTCAGAACCCCAAGAGGTTTTGTTTTCTGTGAAAAAGTATTTCTATACGCTTGCTCCAATGACAGAGTTACCTGCACCTTTGTCTTACTTCCAGAATGCACAGATGTCCGAGGACAACCACCTGAGCAATACTGTACGTAGCCAGGTACAGTGTCAACCCCTGAAACTGCCCTTGCCAGACTATGGATTCAGTGACCACCTTCCCTCATTTCCAAGAGAGGCTGAGGGGACTGAGCATGCTTTTTCTGCTTTATCAAATTTACCTGTTTGCTGAACTTCAACTGAGGGCAAAGCATTGTACCATTTAGTGCTGGGGACACAAGGCTGTGTGAGACGTAGGTGTTAATATAGTTTCTCCCTGCCTCAGATATCGCCTCCTCTATTAAAGCCTCTCCAACTTCCCCAGCTATTTGTTATTTTACATTAACTTACTCTTACTCTTCCATGGGCCGAGTACATTTTATTTACTTTTATTTTTTCAGTACCCGGCATGGTTCCTGACAGTGCCCAGTAAATGCTCATTGGGAGAATGCACAGTGATGAATGCAAGACTGAGTGTAGAAATCCTAAGAGAGTTCAAAGGAGGGGCACCTGGGTGGCTTAGTCGGTTAAGCATCCTTCTTTGGCTCAGGTCATGATCTCACAGTTCATGGGTTTGAGCCCCAAGTTGGGCTCTGCGGTGACAGCTTGGAGCCTGGAACCTACTTCAGATTCTGTATCTCCCTCTCTCTGCCCCTCCTTGCTCATGCTTGCTCTCTCTCTCAAAAATAAACATAAACATTTAAAAAAAGAGTTCAAAGGAGAGAATCAAGAAAGGGGTGTAATTAGTGTTATGAGACACAGATGTCCAACCTGCCTGCAACTCTGTTAGCTAATCATTACAGATTGAATGTAGATCCCACAGATGGACTGTGAGATAGCTGGGAAATTGGTAGGATTTTTAGAGATGGAGCCAGAATGGGGGAACATAGAAGGCCAACTATAAACTATGCAGGCTGTGAGGGGTCAGGTCGGGTGGGGTGGGATCAGACTTTCCCCTGTTAGAACCAGAGAGCAGAACCAGTGGTGGAAGGAAACAGGTTCTGGGTCAATAAAAAAGAATTATCTCATAATTTGTTGTACATCTGAAAGGGTGCGGACTGCCTTGTGGCTTATTGTGTTTGTCACGAAAAGCAGTTCCAGAGAAGGCTGGAAAACTACCAACCACATCTGCAGAGAGTTAGTCTGTGGAATGAGCAATGAGCTAGAGCACTAACTAGATGGCCTGGAAGTGCCCTTCACACTAAGATTTAGGATTCCAATTAAGGGTCAAAATGTGAGGAGGAAGGCTTCACAAAATGTTCTTTGATGAATGGGTAGGATTAGAGTAGAGCAAACTTCTATCATCACTGATAGAAGAAATAACACTAGTGGAGGAAGAATTTTCCTAAAATATAAATAGACAGGGAAGCTGTATCCAGAGATATGTCATCAGAGGCAGGTCACACTGTACTGCCAGAACATTTTTAATCAAGTGAGATCAAGTTAAAATAATTATCAGGGGAAGCCCTAAAAGGGAACACAAGCTGTAAAGGGTAGTATGTAGTCCGAGGGGTGTGTGAAGGAAGGGAGAGGAGAAGAGTTTTTACCTCAGTTCTTGGTTGATAATGGGTGTTACAAAGACTCGTTTTTGTGGAAACATGTTTCTAACAGCAGCTCGATATGCTCCTTTTTGCTATTTCCCTGGAATGGATTTAAACCAAAAAAAATTTTTTTTAATGTTTATTTATTTTTGAGAGAGACAGAGCATGAGCCAGAAAGGGACAGAGAGAAGGGGAGACAGAATCTGGAACAGGTGCCAGGCTCTGAGCTGTCAGCACAGAGCCTGACGCGGGGCTCGAACTCACCAACTGCGAGATCATGACCTGAGCCGAAGTCGGAAGCTTAACTGACTGAGCCACCCAGGCGCCCCTCCCCGGAATAGATTTTTGAAAAGTTAGCATGAGACCAGATTATGAAGTTCCTTGGTAGTTTCAATGCCACAGACTTTGTAAAACTTTTACTTCAGAGTAGGGAGAGGGAAAATGGGGGACAGTCCCAACTTAGTTTCTGGGTACCCCTTCCTTAACTAGAGCAGCTCCTATTGTATCTTTTTACATATTGATCTTCTGTGTATCCATTTGAACAAAAGATTCCACCACTAACAAATTTTGGGGAAAAACAACAACAACAACACAGTTATATGTCACCTATTTGTTCCAAACCTTCCAAAGGTATCTCATCTCAGAAAAAATCAGGTCTGAGGTCTTGACCGGATTCTTCTCCTTTGCCCCCATCTCTGTCTTATCTCTTATTAACCTCTCCCTTACTCACTGCTTCCTCATTTCTGTCTCTGGGTCCTGGATTATTCTCCCATTCTTCTCAGATGGCTTTCTTCACTTGCTTTATTTAGGTCACCTCATGAGTCACCCTATCAGTGAGGCCTTTCCTTCCTCTACTCCCCTTCCCCACCCTACTACCCCTTATACCCTTCCGTGCTTTACTTGTGCATAGCACATATCAGCATTTCTACCATACTGTCTACTAACTTGTTAATGTGTTTATCTGCCTCCCTTTACTGTGTAACCCTGTATCCCCAGCTGTGGGAATGGTGCTTGGCACATAGTTAGCTCTCCATTGTTAATGCAGTATTACTTACATCCCTCACACTCAGGTTTTGTGGGGCTTTCATGGTATATATATATATTTTTTTGTCTGCCTTGTTTTATACCTTAGTAATTGATAAATTGAAATAAAGGGTGCTGTAGAGGAGTTACAGTTGACATGGGATTTTTACTGATAATTACATATACTCGTGTAATTTTAGCAAGTCTTAGTGCTAATGTTGTCAATGGTACCTTCCAGATCTTTTAGGGGACCACTGCCTAGAAAACCAGGCCTGATTTATTTAATTTTAACCCTGCCATTGATTATGGGATATCAAATAAGTTTATCTTTTGTTTATCTTCTTAAAAGTGTCTTCTGCAGCTTACAGATATCTTCTGTATACATTCTCATACTTTCCAGTTACCATGGGATAGGTATTATTCCCATTTTGCAGTTTAAATGCTTGTCCAAGATCACATAGAAAATTATAGGACAAACCTGGTACATAAAACATAAAACCTGGTACCTGCTTTCTAATGTCAAGCTTCCTCCAGTGTTCTTTCTGTTCTTACAACTATCTCTTACCCCAGGAAAATGTTACAATACTAAAAGGAGATATTGTATGAAAAAATTCTGGGGAAGGAAAATACGAAGTCTTGTGTATTCATTTTGCACCAGTGTACTTGAAACAAAACAAAACCAAAAAGGAAAAGAATCTCATTGTTAAGTTTTTTTTTTTTGCTATAAAGAAGCCATTGTGTACATGCTTTGGTTGGTTATGAAAAAATGGGGGTAAGTCCAAATTTAAATTGAATGTAGATGACTGTTTTTGTGGATTAATTGAAAGCAGCTCTTTTATTTCCCCTCTCGGAGAGTGGATTTGTTAGATACAAGCACATGAAGACAAGCCTCTGCAGGCATCAAAAGTCCTTATCAGGCTTATTTCTTTATTTGCTCAGTGGCTAGTTTAGAAGAATCACAAGGAAATTGAGAGATGTGGAAAGTTTCAGTCTTTCCATGCTGCTCAGGAAAGGAAACTAACATATTGAATGTCTTCAGTGAGTTAGACCCTGTGCTAGATACTGTCACAAACATTATTTAGTTTTAGGGCCATATATTTAGGGCCTCTGAATTAAAGTGCTATTAAAATGTTCTGTTAAGGTGCTTATCTATGACAATATATCCCCTAGAGTGTGCATATAGGTTATTTTAAATATTATAAAAATAAATGAACATTCATTTAAACATATTTTTGAAACTAGAAGGAAAGTAACTTTCTTACAGAATTTATTCAGATATCAGTGTAAAAAATGGACTTCTATTCCTTTACTCTGTCTCTTCCTCCAACGTCAGGAGCATCTGTAGTCTTGAACTTATGGGGCAATCCTTTGGGTTTGGGGGACCTATGAGGATTCAGGAACAGTGATGAATTGGCAATTAGCGGTTGTGGCTGAGTGACCTATAAATAGGCCCTTTAAAGGAAAGAACTCTCATCCAGGTGTAATTTGAAACAGCTGTTTGTAAGTTGGTTTAATTCACTTAATTTCTTAGTACCTCATTTTTCCCATCTGTATAATTAAGATGGTTTATTAGACAAATTCTCTCTCCTAAGTTTCGTTGTGACAAGGAGTTAGGGTGGCCAGCTGTCCTGGTATGCCCAAGACCGAGAGGTCCCTGGAACACAGGGCTTTCAGTTTTAAAACTGGGACAGTCCTGAGAAAATAAGATCAAGGTGATTACCCTATGAGAAGTATAATGAAATTAAAATCATTTGGATCTGATTAACCCAGTCTTACTCAGTTAGATGACTTTGTTGTGTAACTTCAAGTATAATTGCAATGGTATATCGTTAGTGTTCAAGTAGAAGATAACATTTAAAACATTTCTGTCTTTCCAGAAACAAAATGTTGCCCATGACTTCATTCCTCCATCCTTAGCGGATAGATGATGGGCTGCCTTAGCCCAGAAAAGAGGTTTTCCTTTTGTCAGCTATGGGTAATCTCATTCACAGTGAAGGGAGTTAGAGTTTGATGAGATTAGTCAAGAGAGCTGAAAAATTGTGGTCTTGTTTTAATCCAAATGTTTATTTCTGAAATTTTTAATATGAAATATTTTAAGCGTATGCAGGAAGTATGACAAATAATGTAATAAGTACCCATTTACCTACCACCCAACTTTATTAAACTTTAATGTCTTGTCATGTTTGCTTTGTATACTTTGTTAATTTTGAAGAGTATTTTCACTAAGGTTTTTCTGTTTCTGTTATATATTGATCGTACGTGAAATGAAATCCTCACCAAACTAAACAAAATTTGCAATTAATTTGGACAGATGGTCTAATTATATAACAGAAAGAAATTAAAGATAAAATTGGAGCCTCTCTCCCATATTCCCTTCTTATTTTCCTGGCCTTTAGTTCCTATCCTGAATTTAGTGTTTGTCATGCTTACTATATTTATGAACATAAGTGATATTTAATATATCACCACTTTGCAGGTTTTAAAACTGTGTATGAAATATATGTGTGTATGTGAAAGTTGTAGAAGAAAATTCCCACATTTTTGAAATGCATAAGTACATGTTGCAGAAGAGACCTGTTTTTGGAATTTATGTATATATAGATGCATAAAGCTCTAGTTCATTCGTTTTTTATTTATTTTGTGAACATATAAAAATGATCTAGTTTTTGTTTATAAATATTTAATAGTTTCCAGTTTTTCACAGTAACCAGCAGTGTTGCAATGATACTCTTATTCATTAATCCTTCTGCACATGTAAGAGCTTCTCAATGATAATCACTATGATTGGGTATATGGATCTTACATTGTATTAGAGTTTGCCAGTATGTTTTCTGAAGTGGTTATATATCAAGAGCATACAGCAGTTTTCATTCTTTTATATCCTGGCCAGTTTTTGGTATTGTCTGACTTCGTGTGTATCAGTTGGATGGGTTTGAAATGACTCCTCAGGTTACTTTAATTGTATTTTCCTAGTTTCTAATAAGGTAGAACTTTTTTCCTTATGCTTATTGGCCATTTGCATTTCCTCTTCTGCGAATTGCCTGTTTATGTTCTTTGCCCATTTTTCTACTAGTTGTCTTTAAAAAAAAAAATTTTTTTTTAATGTTTATTTTTGAGGGAGAGAGAGAGAGAGTGAGACAGAGTATGAGTGTGGGAGGGGCAGAGTGAAAGGGAGACACAGAGTCTGAAGCAGGCTCCAGCTCTTGAGCTGTCAGCACAGAGCTCAACGTGGGGCTCGAACTCACGAGCCATGAGATCATGACCTGAGCCAAAGTCGTACGCTTAACTGACTGAGCCACCCAGACGACCCTAGAAAATTATTTTTAAAAGAAGTTTTTGAATGTGAAGAAAAGTTGCAAGAGGACAGTGTGCTATTTGAGGAATATCTATGGAAAGGGGAGAAGCATTCAAGGTTCTCTGTGATGAGTGAGGAAGAGTAGTAGGAGAGTTAGAGCAACTGATGTAAAAGAAACTAAAACAGCATGCTAGCATTGGGTCTTTGAAAGCGCCTGTATTGATCGCCATATATTACATTATGCCCTCGAGGTATGTTTGTCAGTCTCCAGTTTAAAAGACTGAAATGTTTACAATGCATTTTAGAAAATTTTCCTTAAAAAATAGTAAGTTTTGGGGTGCCTGGGTGGCTCAGTCTGTTGAGCGTCTGACTCTTGATTTCAGCTCAGGTCGTGATCCCAGGGTCTCCTGGTTCGCATGCTCAAGGCCTGCACTGGCGCTGTCAGCCGTACTGTAAACACGGAGCCTGCTTGGGATTCTCTCTCTCCCTTTCTCTCTGCCCTTCTCTCTCTCTCTTTTCTCCCTCTCTCTCTCAATAAGTAAATAAACATTAAAAAAAGGTAGTTTGGTATGTCACAGGAGCTAAGTGGAGAATTCATTTTATTCTTTTTCCCTCAAGAAAGTTTGCCTTGCTTACTTAGAGGTGGCATTCTATCAAAAGTTTTTACTTTTTTTCCATTAGTTTACTCACCATCTCTAGAAGCTAGCTAATGAGTCAACTATTTCTGACAGAGGCCAAAGCTTACAAGTTGTGAAATAGTTGAAGTTCTTGGTTTCCTAAATGTATTGTATAGTTTGGATATTAAAGTAGCTCTAACAAGAACATTATTTGGGCCTTTTTCTGTAGTTTGTGATCTGTCATAATCCTTAGGTTTACTTTTACTGTACCTGTTAAAATAGTTTGTAATGTTTTTTCTGGTGCAAAATTTTGATGAGTAGAGCTCTTTTTCCTTGACTTGTCATCGTTTTTTGCCAGAAGCCTCCATTTCATCTGATGTGACAGGAATATACTGGAGCTAGAGGAAATTGAAAGTATAAACTTCAGAATAGTGAAAATTCATGTTTTGAGTTGGTGTAGATTTACATCTTTTATGTGGATTAGCTGAGACCTTAGTTTTCTAAAACATAGAAGAATTTTTTAGAGTAAGTCTAGGATTTTTTTATATTGTTGATTAGCCTTTTTAAAACATATATTAGAGGGGCGCCTGGGTGGCTCAGTCAGTTGAGCATCTGACTTCAGCTCAGGTCATGATCTCACACTCCATGAGTTCGAGCCCCCACATCTGGCTCTGTGCTGACAGCTCAGAGCCTGGAGCCTGCTTCGGATTCTGTGTCTCCCTTTCTCTCTGCCCCTCCCCTGCTCATGCTCTCTCTGTGTCTCAAAAATAAAATTAAAAAATATTAAAAAAAATTAAAATGTATATTGGAGCAGGGAGTTTCAAACCTTCTTGTGCATTGGAATCCTCTGGAAGAACTGTTAATAAAAATTATTTGACTCCCAACCCCAAAGTTACTGATTCTGTAAGTCTGAGATAGGGTCACAGAGTTTGCGTTTCTGATCCATTCTCAGAATTTGCCAGTGCTTTCGGTCTGGGGTTTGAGAACGAATTATTTAGGTAAAGAAATGAAGGGAAAGTGACATCAGAGAAAAATGATAAGATTCATAAATGGGATTTTGGAATTTTTATTCATGTTCCTTTATTCTGACCTAAATTTTCTAGACCTTAAAGAGATAAATTGTCAACAGCCTTTTTGATTTACACTAGAAAATGTCAGTCCTTTTAAATGAAATAGAAATAAATAAAATAGAAACCTTAAAGTAGTAATCCATTGAAAGATCAATAATGATTCTCTATATAAAGCAATTGCTGAAGCGTACTTATGTGAGTCCAATACCTTCAGTTGCTAAATTTATAAAATTACAGCATGTTTAGTCTTTAAAAATAAAGGTTTTCTGCATTATCTTTTTTAAATTCAAAACATTAAATGCGAAGAACTTTATTAAGTTGTTAGCAAATCATAGACTGATAGAACTAACCTCATTTCTCTTCTCTTCTCTTCTCTTCTCTTCTCTTCTCTTCTCTTCTCTTCTCTTCTCTTCTCTTCATGTTTATTTTTGAGAGGGATAGGAGAGAGAGGGAGACAGGATCCAAGCAAGCTCTGTGCTGTCAGTGCAGAGCCCAGTGCAGGGCTCGAACTCTCGAACTGTGAGATTGTGATCTATGCCAAAGTTCGACGCTTAACCAACTGAGCCACCCAGGCGTCCCAGCAATATAAAATTATACACTTAAGTGTGGCAATAACTGCCATGAATAAAGTAAAAAAATAAACTGGGCAAAACCAAAACAAATAGAAACAAACAAAAAAAAGAAAAAAAACTGGACAAATTATTATTATGCTGATAATGCATAATGACAGATACACCTTAATGTACAAAGAATTCTTATGAAGTCAAAAGAAATATGAACAATTCAGTAACAGCATGGCCAAAGGATTTGAACAATACTAATATAAGAAGAAATATTAATGTTTGTAAATATATGAAAAGACTAGTTGATCAACCTTAATAATAAGAAACACAGAAGTGAAAACTTTTCATTTTTCACCTATCAGTGAGCAAGGATTGAAACCCACTATGGGGTGCCTTGCTGGCTCAGTGAGTAGAGCATGCAACCCTGGGTTGTAAGTTCAAGCCCCATGTTGGGGGTAGAGATAACGTAAAAAAAAATAAAAGAAACTCCTTGCTACTAAAGATATGGGGAGATAGGCATTCTCATGTGTTGCTCATGGGAGTTTAATTTGTGTTTATTTGGTTAAATTTTTTGATGTTTATTTTTGAGAGAGAGAGACCACATGCAAGCAGGTGAGGGGCAGAGAGACAGGGAGGCACAGAATCTAAAGCAGGCTCCAGGCTCTGAGCTGTCAGCACAGAGCCTGACATGGGGCTTGAACTCATGAACTGCAAGGTCATGACCTGAGTCGAAGTTGGATGCTTACCAGATTAAGCCACCCAGGCGCCCTAGTTTCTGTTTATTTGGAAGCAAGTTGTCAATTGAGTCTGCAAATACATAGGCCTTTTGGAGATAATTTGGCAGTTAAGTCTAAAAATGTACACACATTTTGACCTAGGATTTCCACTTTTGGAAATTTATGTTATACAAATATTACCATAAGAGTGCCAAGAAATGTAGACAAGCATATTTGTTGAAGCATTATGTGTAACAGTGAGAATTTTGAGATAATTTCAATCGTGTGTTACTTATGGCTTATCCAATCAGTAGTGTAAGGTAATGGTTAATAGTAGGCTTTTTTTTTTTAAGTTGATTTATTTATTTTTGAGAGAGAGAGCACGTGAGTGAGCACACAAGCCAGGAAGGGGCAGAGAGAGAGGGAGACATAGAATCCAAAACAGGTTCCAGGCTCTGAGCTGTCAGCACAGAGCCCGACATGGGGCTTGAACCCAGGTACCCTGAGGTCATGATCTGAGCTGAAGTTGGATGCTCAGCCGACTGAGCACCTAGGCACCCCCTAAGTATAATCTTTTAATTACAATAGTAAAACTTAAAGAAAAAAAAAGCAGGGGTGCCTTAGTTGGTTGAGTGTCCAAGACTCTTGATTTTGGCTCAGGTCATGATCCCAGGGTCATGGGATTGAGCCCTGTGTTGGGCTCTGTGCTGAGCCTGGAGCCTGCTTGGGATTTCCTCTCTCCGTTGGCCCCTCTCCCCTGCTGGCTTGCGCAAATGCTCTCGCTCTTAAAAAAAAAAAAAAAAAAAAAAAAAAGGCAGACAGAAAACAAGGTTCAAAACAAAACAAGCACTCCACTGAATTAAAAATACCTCCACAATTTTTGCTGCTTGAGAAGTATTCTCCCTGTTTGAGGATTCACATGCCTTGGGTGGCTGGACTTGTACTTGCATCCTGTTCTGAAGTAAGGAGAAGGGAGAAGGAATTAAAACAAAGCCTCTGAGTTTATCGTGTAGGAGATGTGGGGAATCTGGCTTCATAGGAACTCACTTCCCACATACTTACCATTTCCCAAAGGACCCCACCCTCCCTGACACTTACAACATTTATATAGTGAGTAATCCTTCCCTCTGCCACTGAAATGAAAGCATTTATAATGGCTCTAGCACTTGTTTTTCTGAACCTTAAAAATAGCTTAAAAAAATTTTTTTTAGCACTTATTTATTTTGGAGAAACAGAGCACAAGCAAGGGAGGGGCAGCGAGAGAGGGAGTCACAGAATCTGAAGCAGGCTCTATCTAGGCTCTGAGCTGTCAGTCAGGACAGAGCCCGATGGAGGGCTCAAACCCATGAACCATGAGATCATGACTTTACCTGAAGTCGGACGCCTAACTGACTGAGCCACCCACGCCCCCCCGAAAATAGCTTTTAAAGGCAAAACTATGGAGGCGGTTAAAAAAAAAAAAAAAAAATCCGTGGTTTCCCAGAGTTGTAGTAGGGAGAGAGAGATAAATAAACAGAATATAGAGGATTTTTAGGACAGTGAAACTATTCTATATGATACTATGGTGGATACATATTATTATACATTTTTCAAAACCCATGGAATGTGTGACACAAGACTGAACCTTAATGTAAACTATGGACTTTGGATGATAGTGACATGTTAATGTACATTCATTGATTGTACACTCTGGTATAGGATGTTGATGGGGTAGAAAGGCTGTGTGAGGGCAAGGGGTATATGTAAACTCTGTACTTTGTTTTTTTATGTTTATTTTGAGAGAGCATGTGTGCACCGGCACATGGGGGCTGGTTGGGGAGGGACAGAGAAAGAAGGAGAGGGAGAATTCCCAGCAGGCTCCACGATGTCAGCATAGAGCCGACCTGGGGCTCAATCCCCTAACTGTGAGATAATAGACCTGAGTCAAAATCAAGAGTCAGAGGCTTAGCCAACTGAGTCATCCAACGGCCCTATGAACTCTGTACTTTCTGCTCAGTTTTGCTGTGAACCTAAAATTGCTCTAAAGAGTAAAGTCTATTTTTAAAGATAGAAATGACCTACCAAGCTACACATACAAAAGGCCTATATGTTCTTTATCTTTTAGAAGTCTGTGCTAAAATATCTCTGAATGAAATGATGCATCCAAATTTGCCTCATACACAGGCGCAGGATGTATGGGAAAATAGATGAAATAAGATTACCCATGAGTTAATAACTGAAGCTGAGTGAAGGGCACATGGGACTTCATTTTACATTTCTGACAGTATTTGTTTTAACTTTTTTCCATAATAAAAAAGTGTTTTTTTTTTTAATTAATGCTAAGTCATCATCTTAATATTTAGCTGCGAAGATTTTTCATTTTGGAAATCTATTAGTAGTTCTAGTGTTACTCTCCTTATTTAACACTTTGAAAGCACCTACACACCCCTTTGAGAAAGACCCTTTATTTTTTAGAACAGCTTTATCGAGGTATAATTGGCATTCAGTAAACTACCCATATTTAAAGTATGCGATTTGATAAGTTTTGACATGTAAATTTATCCTTGAAACAACCACCACAGTCAGTGAACTTAATCACCCTCAAAGTTCCTCGTGTTCCTTTGCAGTCTTTGCCTCTTGCCTCTCCGCAGCTACTCCTCATCCCCAGGCAAGTACTGATCAAATTTTTGTCACTATACTCTAGTTTTCATTTCCTAGACTTTTGTACAGATGAGATCATACATACAGTACATACTTTTTTGTCTGGCTTCTTTTTCTTTTCTTTATTTTTAAATACTTATTTTTGAGAGAGAGCAAGCAGGGGAGGGGCAGAGAGGGGGACAGAGGTTCCGAAGTGGGGTCTTCACTGACAGCAAGCAGAGAGCCCAAAGCAAGGCTCAGACTTAGGGAACTATGAGATCATGACTTGAGCCGAAGTTGGATGCTTCAGTGGATGCTTGGTGGCCAACTGAGCCACCTAGGTGCTTTTCTTTTCTTTCTTTTTCTTTTTTTTTTTAATTTTTTTAACATTTATTCATTTTTGAAAGGCAGGGAGAGAGAGCGCGAACGGGGGAGGGGCAGAGAGAGAGGGAGACACAGAAACAGAAGCAGGCTCCAGGCTCTGAGCTGTCCGCACAGAGCCCGATGTAGGGCTCGAACTCACGGACCGTGAGATCACAACCTGAGCCGAAGTCAGACGCTTAACCGACTGAGCCACGCAGGCGCCCCGTTTTTATTTTCTTAACAGAGTTTTTTGAGAAGTGGAAATATGTTGGTTTAGATACTGATGAAATCTTTTGTATCAGTTTTTTCCTTTGTAGACCTTTTTTTGGGTGTCATATCTAAAACATCTTTGCTTAACCCAGGTTCTCAAAAGTTTGTACGTTTTCTTCTGGAAACTTGACAGTTTTAGGTTTTATATTTAAGTCTGTATAGTATAATTTTTTTGTACATCATATGAGATATGGAAAAAGTTCATTTTTCTCCATTTGGATTTCCTATTGTTTCAGTACCATTTGTTGAAAAATTCTCCACCAAATTGCCTTTGTACCTTTGGCAAAAATCAGTTGTCTATGTATCTTTTTATTTCTGGACTTTCTGGTCTGTTCTGTTGGTCTGTTTGTCGGTCTTTGTGCCACTACATTTTCTTGATTATTGTAACTGTATAAGAAGTCTTGAAATCAAATAGCATTAGTTCTCTAACTTTGCAAGTTGTTTTAGATAGCATAGGTCCTTTGTATTCCCATATGAATTTTGCAAGCATTTCTACAAAAAAGCCTGCTGGAATTTTGATTGAGATTACATTGAATCTATAGATCAGTTGGGAGTGAGGTATTGGTATAATTGACACCTTAACAGTAATGAGTCTTGGGGAGCCTGGGTGACTAAGTTGGTTAAGCATCTGCCTTTGGCTCAGGCATGATCTTGTGTTTCATGGGTTTGAGCCCAGCACAGATCCTGCTTGGGATTCTCTCTCTTTGTCTCTCTCTAACCCTCCCTCACTCACGGTTTCTCTCTCAAAATAAATAAAATTAAAAAAAAAAAAAAAAAAAAAAGATGGGAATGCAAGCTGGTGCAGCCACTCTGGAAAACAGTATGGAGGTTCCTCAAAAAACTAAAAATAGAACTACCCTACGACCCAGCAATTGCACTACTAGGCATTTATCCATGAGATACAGGTGTGCTGTTTCAAAGGGACGCATGCACTCCCATGTTTATAGCAGCACTGTCAACAATAGCCAAAGTATGGAAAGAGCCCAAATGTCCATCCACGGATGAATGGATAAAGAAGATGTGGTGTATATATATACAATGGAGTATTACTCGCAATCAAAAAGAATGAAATCTTGCCATTTGCAACTACGTGGATCGAACTGGAGGGTATTATGCTAAGTGAAATTAGACAAAGACAAAAATCATATGACTTCACTCATATGTGGACTTTAAGAGACAAAACAGATGAACATAAGGGAAGGGAAACAATATAAAATCAGGGAGGGGGACAAAACAGAGGAGACTCATAAATATGGAGAACAAACTGAGGGTTACTGGAGGGGTTGTGGGAGGGGGAATGGGTTAAATGGGTAAGGGGCACTAAGGAATCTACTCCTGAAATCATTGTTGCACTATATGCTAATTTGGATGTAAATTAAAAATAATTAAAAATAAAGAATTAAAGAATTAAAAAATTAAAAGAAACAATAATGAGCCTTTCAATCCATGAACACAACGTATCCATACATTTATTTAGGTCTTTAAAAATTTTTTTAAAAATTTGTTTATGTTTATTTTTGAGAGAACGTGAGCGGGAGAGGGGTTAGAGAGAGAGGGAGACACAGAATCTGAAATAGGCTCCAGGCTCGGAGCTGTCAGCACAGAGCCCGATGTGGGGCTCGAACTCATGAGCCACGAGATCACAACCTGAGCAGGAGTTGAACACTTAACCAACTGAGCCACCCAGGCACCCTCCCAAAAACATTTTTTTTTTAAGTTGTGGTAAATAATATATAACAAAATTTAAAACTTACTATCTTAGCCATTTTTAAGTGTCCCGTTCAGTAGTGTTAACTGTACCCACATTGTGGTGCAACAGAGCTCTACAAATTTTTCAACTTGTAAAACTGAAACTCTACACACTGAAGAACAACTCCTCGTTTCCCTCTTCCCCCAGCTCCTGGCAATTGCAATTATGCTTTCTGTTTTTTCGAGCTGATACTTGATACTTCAACAAGTAGAATTGTACAACATTTGTCTTTTTGTGACTTGTTTCACTTAGTATAATGTCCTCAGAGTTTCATCCATGTTTTAACATGTGACAAGATTTCCTTCTCTTTTAAGGCTGAATAATATTCCATTATACATATGTACCACATTTTCTTTATCTGTTGACGGACATTTGAGTAGCTCTGTCTTGGCTATTGTGAATAATGCTGCAGTGACCACTGGTGTACAAATATCTCTTTAAGATATTGCTTTCAATTATTTTGGATATATACCCAGAAGTAGGGTTGCTGGATCATATGATAATTCTGTTTTTAATATTTGTCTATAAATGCCATGCCATTTTACATTCCTACCCATAGTGCACAAGGGTTTCAGTTTCTCTGCACCCTAATATTTGTTACTGTTTTGTTAGTAGCCATCCTAATGGGTATAAGATGATATCTCATTGTAGTTTTGATTTGTATTTCCCTAATGATTAGTGATCTTGAACATCTTTTTTTTTTTTTTTTTTTTTAAGTTTATTTTTCAGGGAGAGGGCAGAAGCGGGAGACGGTCAGGAGCACCCGGGTGGCTCAGTCAGTTGGGCGTCCAACTTCGGCCCGTCATGATCCTGCACTTCGTGGGTTCAAACCCCGTGTCGGGCTCTGCTGATAGCTTAGAGCCTGGAGCCTGCTTCAGATTCTGTGTCTCCCTTCCTCTCTGCCCCTCCCCTGCTTGCATTCTGTCTTTCTGTTTCCCAGTAAATAAATAAATACTTAAAAAAAAAAAAAAAAAAGCAGGGAGGGACAGAGAGAAGGAGAGACAGAATCCCAAGCAGGCTCTGTGCCTTCAGCCCAGAGCCCAATGTGGGGCTTGAACTCATAAACTGTGAGATCATGACCTGAGCCCAAACCAAGAGTCAGACACTCAACTGACTGCGCCACCCAGGCACCCCAAAAGCTATTTTTTAATGTTTTATTTATTTTTGAAAGAGAACGTGCGGGGGGGGGGGGGGGGGGGGGGGGCGGGGCAGAGAGAGGGAGACACAGAATCCAAAGCAGGCTCCAGGCTCTGAGCTGTCAACACAGAGCCCGATGCAGGGCTTGAACTCATGAACCGTGAATTCATGACCTGAGCCAAAGTTGGAAGCGTAACCGACTTAGCCACCCAGGTGCCCCTTGAACATCTTTTTATGTGCTTGTTGGCCTTTTGTCTATGTTGTTTGGAGGAATGTCTGTTCAAGTCTTTTGCCCATTTTAAATGAGATTATTTGTTTTTTGTCGTTGTTGCATTACATCCAAATATATTCTGGATATTTACGCTTTATCAGATACATGATTCGCAAATATTTTCTCCCATTCTCTGGTTCTTTTTTACTCTGTTGATTGTTTTTTTCATGCAAAGAAGTCTTAAAGTTTGATGTAGTCTCATTTTTCTATATTTGCTCTTGCTCTTTAATTTCTCTGAGCAAATATTTTGTAGTTTTCAATGCACAAGTATATTTGGGGCTCCTCAAGATCATGCTCATGTTCAGTGATTAGCTAGAAGGCCTCACAGAACTCTGAAAAGCTATTATACTCACTGGTTATAGTTTATTATAGAGAAAGGATACAAATTAAAATTAGAAAAATGCATGTAGGGCAGAGTCCAGGAGATACCGGGCACAAGCTTCCAGTTGTTTTCTCCCAGCGGAGTTGGAGGAGCAGTACTTAATTCTTCCAGGAACAGCATGTGACAACATGCAGAGTATTGCCAACCAGGAAGCTTACTTGAGCTTTGGTGTCCAGGAGTTTTATTGGCTGTTGGTCGTGTAGACATGACTGACCATAGTTCTCCAGCCCCTCCCAAGGTCAAGCAGATACCTTGTGGCCCAAGACTTCCACCATAGATCACATTGTTAGCAATGTGACCCAAAGCTTCATGTAAATAAAAACACTCTTAACAGGCAGGATATTCCAAAGGCTTAGAGGTTATCGCCCAGGAACTAGGCCAAATCTTTCTTCGGTATGTACAGGGGTTGGACACCCCTTGACCTGCTGAGTTCATCCTTTACAGTAGGCCTTTCATATCTTTTCATCCTTCAGGTCTCAGCTCAAATACCACTTCCTCAGGAAGATATTATCTGACCACATTATCTAAAAGTAGTCCCATCCCACGTATTTTTTTATCACATCACCCTGTTATAGTACCATCCCACATTTATTACCTCTCTCCCCCTGTTTGAAATCAGTTCATGAGAACAAATACCTTATCTGTCCTTTGTCTCCTATATATCTGGCATTCACTTTTTTTTTTTAATTTTTTTTTAACGTTTATTTATTTTTGAGACAGAGGCAGAGCATGAACAGGGGAGGGGCAGAGAGAGAGGGAGACACAGAATCTGAAACAGGCTCCA
This sequence comes from Puma concolor, assembly GCF_028749965.1. Lineage (NCBI taxonomy): Eukaryota > Metazoa > Chordata > Mammalia > Carnivora > Felidae > Puma > Puma concolor. The sequence continues at coordinate 30,078,125 of NC_141672.1, read as the reverse complement.
GGCTCCGAGCTGTCAGCACAGAGCCTGACGCGGGGCTCGAACTCACAGACCGTGAGATCATGACCTGAGCCGAAGTCGGAAGCTTAACCGACCGAGCCATCCAGGCGCCCCGAGCATTCACTTTTTAAAAAATTAATTAGTAAGTGTAGTAATTATACCTAGAAACTAAAACAAAGTACCAAATATGGTTCTAAGTAGCATAAGCCAATGGCAAAGGATATGAATACTTAGTTAATAGAAAAAAAATGCTCATCTTTCCTAATAATAAAAGAAATAGAAGTTAAAATTATACTGCGAGCCCATATTTAACCTATCAAATTGGTAAAAAGCCAAGCATTTCATAGTTTACTGTGTTGACAAGGGCTTGTTGAGATAGGAACTCTTCTATACTGTTGAGTCTTTAAATTGGCACAACCTGTAGGGAGTGGGGTTTGGCAATTGTATCAGGACTTCAAATGTGTTTGTACTTTGACCCAGCAGTTTTAGTTCAGAAAACTTACCTGCAAATAAATATGTTCCGCACATGTGAAATAACTTGCAGGGGGACTTCATTGTAGCAGTGTTTGTAAATGGCAAAAAGTTGGAAGGAAGTTAAATGTCCGTCTTTAGGGATTGGCCTAATAAATTACGATACATTCATACACTAGTTATGTAGCTGGTTTAAGTTGTTTTTTTTTTTCAAGGAATGAGGATGTACTTTATGTACTGGTGTGTAAAAAAATCTCTAAGATCCGTAGTTAAGCAAAGAAATAAAAATACAGAGTGCATTTATTGTGCTACCATTTCTGTGTTAAGGCAGAATGAGAATATATATTGTATTTGCTTGTATATACATAAAGAAACTTTGAAAGGATTTGCAGAGAACAATGACTGGTAACCTGGAGGATGAGACAACTAAGTAGAGAGTTACTGGGAGATTTTCTTACTTCTTATACTCTTTGACTTTAGAACCATGTGAAAGTTTTACTTGTTTAAATAAATTTTATTAAAAAAATTTAAAACCTATAGTCAGTTTTAAGAATAGTATCTGAGGTACTATAAAGAGGAAGGGTTCATTAGACAGTGCTCTAGCATCCCATATCAGCTTCAAGGGCAGGGCAGGGTGGGGTTGGCGTTCATTATAAACTGGAACATCCAGTTGAGTACTGTGAAAGAACATATTATGATTGCCTCTTTCATGCTAGACTTACCCAATTACACTGTTCATGGAGCCTAATAGGACAGCTGTGGTGCCCTAGAAAGAACAGATTTCAAAAGCAAGAGACCTCAATTTGATTCCTGCCTCTGCTGTTGGACTTGAGATTTTGAACAAATTGTTTTAGTGTTCATCTACCAAAATCTTTTTCAACATAGGAAAAGAATAAATGAGATGATGTGAGCATGTTTTGTAAATGATCAAATACTATATAGAGAGAGCTATTATTATTTGTATTTTAGGTTTTTTTTTTTTAATGTTTATTTTTGAGAGAGAGAGAGCAGGCTGGGGAGGGGCAGAGAGGGAGACAGAGAATCTGAAACCGAGAGGGCTCTGCACTGACAGCAACAAGTCTGATGTGGGTCTCTAACTCAGAACCTCAAGATCATGACCTGAGCCAAAGTTGGACGCAACAGACTAAGCCCCCTAGGCACCCATATTTGTATTTTAGTTTATTCTGCACATTAATCGACCCATTAAGTTGGTTATAATTGTATTGCTGAACACTAGTCACAAACATAACATTCTTATCAGCATATGACTTCATCACCTCCTTTAGAGAAAATAGAAATATGAATTCCCTCAACTCTTTGCTCCTCAGCTACTTGTCACACTGTGTCCCTGTCTTCCCGAGCCTTCATTTCCTTCCTACTGGACTTGGTCACTCCAGTGATGTGTGTTCAGCAAAAATTATCTTTCTTGTTGAGTGGTATATATATTTCTACCTTTGGTGCTTTGGAATAGTTTCCTTCCCATTCCTCATAGGGTTTGAGAGTCTTCATAAATACTTTCTCTGTGAGGTCAAAGAGTTACTTCCTGACCTCCAGGCTGAAGTAGAGGGCATCAGTTCCTTTGTAAGGCCAACTCCTCGATCCTTTGTTCCCCCCATTTATCCCCTACCCTATTCCCTGGCTGATATCATCAGTCTCTTCCACTAGTCCTAACTCTTTACTGTGACTTGATAAGTACATTCAAATCTCTAACACCCCTAAAATGTTTTCAAATGTGAATCCCTTCTGTTGTCACATCTTTTAAAAATTTTTTTGCTTCAAAGAATGATTGCCTTTAATTTCTCAGTTTCCATTCATTCCCCAGTTTATTATGATTTATGATCTGACTTCCCTTTTTATTACTTTTGTAAAAATATTGGCCAACTTCCTGCTGCTAAATTCGGTGGCTTTTCATTTCTCATACAGCCTGACTGTTGATGACACCTCTGAAATGTACTTCTCCTTTGGCTTCTGTGATGTATTGGTTCCTGGAATTTCTGGGTTCCTGGGTTCCTCTCCCCTATTCTTTTTTTTTTTTTTTTAATGTAGCATTCTTTTTTTCTTTAATACTTATTTACTTTGAGAGAGCTAGAGTCAGAGTGTGCATGAACAGGGGAGGAGCAGAGGAGGAGCAGGAGAGAATCCCAAGCAGGCTCCGCACTGCCAGCACAGAGCCCAATGTGGGGCTTGAAAACCCACCAGCAGTGCGAGCGTGGCCTGAGCTGAAATCAAGAGTCAAACACTTAACTGACTGAACCGCCCAGGCTCCCCCCTATTCTCTTAATCTCTTTGGCTGGTTTTTCTCCTATCACCTGCTGCTGAAGTTTAGAGGTTATTCACTTTTCTCCTTGGTCGTCATCCCCCTTTGTCTGCCGGCCCCCCCCCCCCCCCCCCCCGCCTTGTTGCATTACATAATGACCAGCAAGTCCATACTGTTCCTGCTTTCCATCTATACACTGTCCCTGAGATTTCATCCATTTACATAACTATAGAAACTAATGACTTCCCCCAACTCCCTTCTGAGCTTGGAATTTTTTTTTAACTTTTTTTTTGAGTTTTTTTATTTTGAGAGAGAGCGTGTGATCTCTCACACGGCAGAGAGGAGAGAGAGAATCCCAAGCAGCCTCTGCGCTGTCATTGCAGAGCCTGATGAGGGGCTCGAACTCAAACCTGAGCCGAAATCAAGAGTCAGACATTCAACTGATTGTCACCCAGGTGCCCTTGGGCTTGGTATTCTTAACTACCCTTGGACTTTGCTGCCTGGTTGCAGGTGCCTCACATAAACCTTTCCTCCAGCCTGCCCATCTTCTTGTGTTCCTTGCTCTGTTAGTGCCATTACCACCTTCCTAATCCCTTATGCTAGAAACCTCTAGGATCATCCTTGACTCCTTCCTGACCATCCACATGGAATTTGCCACAAAACCTGGTCAGTTCTGCTTCTGAAATACCTCTTATACATCTGTTTTTCGTCATCACTCTACCAGGTTTCTCCAAAATGAAACATAATCTAATGTGTCGCTTCCTCAACCTTAACAATTTTTATGACTTTTTAAATTAATTTTTAAAAATTTATTTGTGGTAGATGGGGGGTGGGAGGTAGGGGAGGGTGGGTGATGGGCATTGAGGAGGGCATCTTTTGGGATGAGCACTGGGTGTTGTATGGAAACCAATTTGACAATAAATTTCATATATTTAAATAAAAATAAAAGACATGAAAGGAAAAAAACCTAAACCTAAAAATAAATAAAAATCCAAAAATAAATAAATAAATTTTATTTATTTATTTATTTTTGAGAGAGCAGGGGAGAGAGAGAGAGAGAGAGAGAGAGAGAGAGCAAGAGCTAGGGAAGGGCAGAGAGAGAGAGGGAGACACACAATCCGAGGCAGTCTCCAGACTCCCAGTTGTCAGCACAGAGCCCTGCGTGGGGCTCAAACGCACAAACCGTGAGATCATGACCTGAGCTGAAGTTGACACTTAACTGACTGAGTTGCCCAGGCACCCCAGCAATTTTTATGACTTTTTATTGTCTACAGGACAAAGTCTAAAGACCTTGGGCATGGCAAATGAGGTTCTTTACAACCTGTTCCTAACCTTTTCCTGCAAGCAGCCCTGACAGACTGTTTCCCAGCCAGCTCAGGCGTACTCACTGGTTTTCTGTGTAGGCCTTGCTCTTTAACTTCACACCTCAGTCCCACAGTCATGTCTGCTTGGAGCCCATTCACCTTCCATTCACCACAGTCACTCTTCTGCTCAGGAATTGTATATTTACCTTGCCTTTCTTGACCACATGGAATGATCAGTCCTGCAGCACTTTGTTCATGTCTCTTTTGTAATAGTTATCCTGTATTAAAGCTAACTTTATGATCTTTTTGAGGACAGCATCTAGATCTTTTTAATTTCAGTATTGCCACAGTATAGTACCTAGAATATAGAATTTTGATAATTACTTAAGGGATGAATATATCCAAATGAAGTAAAAGAGAACTCAGCCCACACTGAGTCTGCAGAGCTCCCATGTTGTCTTGTGAACAGCACATTGAGAGGTGGTTAAGAGCTTGTTTTCTGGGGGGCTCCTGGGTGGCTCAGTCCATTGGGCATCTGACTTGGGCCAGGTCATGATCTCGTGGCTCATGGATTCAAGCCCCATGCTGGGCTCTGTGCTGTTTGCTCAGAGCCTGGAGCCTGCTTCAGATTCTATGTCTCTGTCTCTCTGCCCCTGCCCACTCAGGCGCGCGCACGCGCTCTCTCTCTTTCTCTCTCTCTCTCTCAAAAATGAAAATAAAAAAAAAATTTAAAAGAGCTTGATATCTGTAGTTGGGCATGCCTGGGTTCAAACCCTCTCTGTAATGCTTCCTAGCTATGGCCATTCCCCTGTCTATAAAGTGGTGATGACGAGAGGCTGTGAGAATTTAACATAAAGCACATATCACAATCTCCAGTACATTGTAATAATGTTGAGCTGTTATTAAGATTATAATGTATTTTTAATGAATAACAGTAATACTTAGTCAAAAACAAGGTAAAAGTGGCATGTTCTCACATGATTTTCCCAAGGGAACCTGTTCTTTCTTTATTTTGAGAGAGAGAGAGAGCGCGCACACGTGCACATATGTGCAAGCAGGGAAGGGGCAGAGAAAGAGGGAGAGGGAGGATCTTAAGCAGGCTCCACACATGGGGCTCAATCCCACACCCATGAGATCAATCCCATGACTGTAAGATCATGACCTGAGCCAAAATCAAGAGTTGGTCACTCAACAGACTGAGCCACCTAGGTGCCCCTAAGAGAACCTGTTGTTGTTGTTGTTGTTGTTCTTCTTCTTTTTTTTTTAAGTGTATTTGTATATTTGGAGACAGACTGACACAGTGTGGGTAGGGGAGGGGCAGAGAGAGAGACAGAGAGAGAGAGAGAGAGAGAGAGAGAGAGAGAGAATCCCAAGCAGGCTCCAAACTACCATCACAGAACCTGATGTGGGGGTTGAACCCACGAGCCGCGAGATCATGACCTGATCTGAAACCAACAGTAGGGTGCTTAACCAAGCAGATTACGTTTTACCAGCAACAGTGACTATCAGTCTGCTTTCATCTCCTATTCTGTACTTATCTGGGAAGAGGAGTGTTGTTCTTTTTCTCCTGTTATTTATTATTTTTGTTACTGTTGTTAATACTCTTGGTATCCACTCTCCCCTTTACAAAAACTGAGTTTTAGATATGAACAGTGATAAGCGAAGTAAGACAGAGAAAGACAAGTATGTGGAATTTAAGAAACAAAATGGATGAACATAAGGGAAGGGAAGGAAAAATAAAATGTGATAAAAACAGAGAGAGAGGCAAACCATATTAGCCTCTTAAATACAGACAAGAAATGGGTTACTAGAGGGGAGGTCTGTGGGGGGATGGGCTAAATGGGTGATGGGTATTAAGGAGGGTGCTGTTGGGATGAGCTCTGGGTGCTATATGTAAGTGATGAATCACTGGTTTCTACTCCGGAAACCAATACTGCACTGTATGTTAACTGACTTGAATTTAAATTTTAAAAATATATGAACAATGATAACAAAAAGGAAGTTGAACTTGAAGAGTAAGAAAGGGTAAACCCAGGGCAAGGATGAAAATAGTGTTTGGATTAAGAGACTGAGGAAAGTAGAATCTAAGGAAGGTTCTAGTTTTATTCTGTCATTCATCAAATATTTATTGTTGCCTCTAATACAGGCAAGGTGAGGGGTATCAGAATTGTATAAGGCCTAATTTTATCTCTCTCTAAAGATTTTTAAGAATCCTTTAAATAATTTTTGTACACTTTTTTAAATGTTTATTTTGAGAGAGAGAACACAAGTGGAGGAGAGTCAGAGAGAGAGGGAGACAGAATCTGAAGCAGGCTCCAGGCTCTGAGCTCAGCACAGAACCCAATGCAGGGCTGTAACTCATAAACCATAAGATCATTACATGAGCCAAAGTCAGACGCCCAGCTGACTGAGCCACCCACATGCCCCTAAGTAAATTTTTTGAGAGAATTGTAGATTTACATGAAATTGTAAGAAATAGATCCCTTGTATATCACTATAAGGATTTTGTTTATTTTTTAACTTTTTTTAATGTTTTATTTTTTGAGAGACAGAGCGCCAGCAGGGGTGGGGCAAAGAGAGAGGGAGACAGAATCCAAAGCAGGCTTCAGGGTCTGAACTGTCAGCACAGAGCCCAATACTGGGTTTGAACCCATAGACATGAGATCATGACTTGAGTCAAAGTTGGACACTCAACGGACTGAGCCACCCAGGTGCCCCCAGCACAGGGATTTTAAATCTTATTAATAATGAAGGTGAAGGGTGCCTGCCTAGCTCAGCGGTGGAGCATGCTACTCTGGATCTCCGGGTCATGAGTTCGAGCCCCACATTTGGTGTAGAGCTTACTTAAAATTAAGAAGGTGAGACAGTTCCTTGTAAAACTGGTATGAAAGAAACCTCAGATAGAAAGCACTTTATAATTTTGAGAAAGGTGAGATTACTGTGCTTGTAAGCATTAGCAAATAAAGTTTTCACACAGGTGTCAGTTTTTAAGCCAAACCTCAGAGGATGAGTACAATTGCTTTAGGTTGAGAATGGAAGGTGAGAATGAGGTAACCTAAGAGCCAGGTGAGAGAGAGGACCTGGGTTCCTTCACTGGTCAGTGGCGAATAAAATCTAGACTTAAACTGCACATCTCTTGTGAATTGATTCTTTTTGCCTCAGACTTTCAGAACTCAAGTAATGATGGGCCTCTTCTTAATCTCAGGTCTAATTGTTATGTTTTCTGTGTTTAATATAGAATACCTTGATTCTGGGGAGTCTGACTTACTGAAAATAGTTCCTCTTGTGCTTTTAGAATGACAGTAGAGAACGGCTTGAGCATAGCAGTGAAAGGCGGAGGCGTGGCAACCCTGAGCTATCTAACGGACGACCCCAGGGTAACTCACGGCAGGTGGTGGAACAAGATGAAGAAGAAGATGAAGAGCTGACGTTGAAATATGGCGCCAAACATGTGATCATGCTCTTTGTCCCGGTGACCCTCTGTATGGTGGTGGTCGTGGCTACCATCAAATCAGTCAGCTTCTATACCCGGAAGGATGGACAGCTGTATGTATGAGTGTTTTGTTTTATCATTCTCAAGGCTGATACGGCTTTTCTTCATTCTGTGTCATTATCACTTTGGTGGCCTCTGCTCTGAAGGGACACAAAGGCTAGAGAGTTCATTCTCTCTGACAGCCAGAAGCAGTTGAGATAATGAGGGGTGATTATTACTTGATGCTTTAAGTAGAGAAAATGAGAGCTACAGAATTTTATTTCATGTATGGTATCACTGGATAGAGCTGAATTTATTTGGAATTGAGCAGGTAAAGAATTGAATACTGGTTTTTTTCCACCTCAGGGCCATTGGTCCCATTGTTCTGCTGGAAGGTTCTTTCCTTTTCTGGCTTTTTAAAAAATGTGTATTTATTTGAGAGAGAGAGAGGGAGGGAGCATATGTGTGTGTGATTGGGGGAGGGGCAGAGAGAGAGGGAGAGAAAGAATCTCAAGCAGGCTCTGTGCTCAATCCCATGAATCACAAGATCATCGTGACGTGAGCCAAAACCGAGTCAGATGCTCAACCTATGGAGCCACCCAGGTGCTCCTCCTTTTTAACTTTGATGGATTAATTCCTCTCATCTTTCTCATCTTCCCTTAAATGTCTAAGTACTCAAAGATAATTGCCCTGATCCTCATAAGAGAATTAGGTCCTTCCTGATGTTCTTTCTCATAGCAACCTGTTCTTTTTCACCTGTCACAAGATGCAAATCTGTTACTTATTTACAGTATTTAAAGCCTGGTTTCCTTCTATACTGTAAGGCTTATGAGGGCAACTAGTGTCCAGGGCTAGTTATGTAATAAATGCTCAGTAAAAAGTCATTAAATGAAAGGATGAAGAATTAATACAAGCTGGCATTCTCTAGACTCTTGGGAGACTGTTGTGTTGATTCTCTGGTGCTGTTGGTACGACCCCTTTGCCTTTAAGAAAAATGCTTTCAGATTCACCTAGTTCTGTCTCAGGGACTCCCATTGGGCTCAAACAGAGTTTTAAGTGAATTTTAGAATTTGAAATTAGCGAACTGTGTGGTGTTCTGAAAGCCAAACTTGTAATGATTTGGAAGAAACGCTAAGATAATGAGTAAAGGGCAGGGATTGGAGACAGTAGCCAAAAGAGACTAGGTAATATTATCTGTATACGTTAGAGTTAGTTTGGGCTACATGTTATAGAACAAGGGTTAGTAAGCCATAGTCCAAAGGACAGATCCGCCTGCCACCTGTTTTTATAAATAAACTTTTACTGAAACACAACCATGTTCATTCATTTATATATTGTCTATGGCTGTCTTCATACTGACTTCACACTACAGTGGCAGGGTTCAGTGGTTGGAACAGAGACCATATGGCAAAATTTAAAATATGTACTCTCTTGGGGTGCCTGGGTGGCTCAGTCAGTTGAGCATCCCTACTTTTGATATCAGCTCAGGTCATGATCCCAGGGTTGTGGGATCGAGTCCTGCATTGGGCTTTGTGCAGAGTGTGGAGTCTGCTTAAAATTCACTCTCTCTCTCTCTCTCTTTCTTCTCCTCCTCCTCCTCCTCCTCCTCCTCCTCCTCCTCCTCCTCCTCCTCCTCTCTCCCACCCATGCCTGCACTCTCTCTGTCTCTAAAATAAATAATGAAATAAAATAAAATTTAAAAAATGTGTACTCTCTAGTTCTTTACAGAAAGTTGCCTGACCCTGTTACAGGAAATGAAAACAAGTGGTTTAAATGGTATACATATTTTTTCTGTTTCCTAGAGAGTGGTATTGGGTACTCAGTCCAGATTGGTATAGTGACTTCACATTTTTCAAGGATTCAGTCTTCTTTCCTTTTCCTTTAGCTTCTATCATTTATGTTATTCAAGGTTCCTTATTGGTACTGGAGCTCTAGGCTTCAAATCAGACAACAGGAAGGAAGGAGTGGCAGAGAAGAGGATATAAGACATCTCAGCAGAATTAACGCCTTTCTTAGAAGTTCAGCACAACATATCCGCTTATAACTCATTGACCATATTTAGCCTCATGGCCACACCTAACTGTAAAGAAGTCAGAAAAAAGTCTTTTAGCTGGGAGACTGAGGACCTGGAATAAAAACATGTTTATGTGAATGAGAAACCAAGGGGAAGATGGATATATTATATCAGAACAGTTCCTATAGGTGAAAAAAAATAATTGTAAGCCACTGTATTATAAGCCCTCTTCCTCTGACAACTGTTTGTAGCCTCGGTATATGGCAGAACCCAGTTCTTTAACAAATTGCTAATAAGCTATGGAGAAAGAACATTTGAGGAGTAATTATTTCAATATAAAGCATCCACTAGGTGGAGCCAGTGTCTGGTTCACGGAAGTCCACCTCTCCATATTTTGGATATCTCTTTTTATCTTGAAGCACTTTATTTATTTATTTATTTATTTATTTATTTATTTATTTATTTATTATTTTTGGAGTTTATTTATTTTGAGAGAGAGACAGCAGGAGTCATGGAGGGGCAGAGAGAGAGGGAGAGAGAGAGAATCCCAAGCAGGTTCTGCACTGTCAGCACAGAGTCCAACGTGGGGCTCAATCTCATGAACCATGAGATCATGACCTGAGCTGAAACCAAGAGTCAGATGCTTAACCGATTGAGCCACCCAGGCGACCCTAAAGCACTTATTTTAAAGTATAGCTAATTTTCTTAGCTAAAATTCTTGGCTAGATTGCTGAGATGGAAGAAAGGTCACTTAAAGATACCGGTTTGAATCAAAGAAACAAGACAAGGAGAGGGTATGTGGTTTGACCTGGGGCTTTTGTGTTTTGTTTTATTACAGAATCTATACCCCATTCACAGAAGACACCGAGACCGTGGGGCAGAGAGCCCTACACTCAATTCTGAATGCTGCTATCATGATCAGCGTCATTGTTGTCATGACTATTCTCCTGGTGGTTCTGTATAAATACAGGTGCTATAAGGTGAGCGTGAGATATGGAGCTTTGGTTTCTACCATGTTCTTTTTGTGATTGGGTTTTCCTGTCTTGTACAAAAGGGTCTTATGTTGTAGAACTGATTTGATTTTGAGTTTTAATTTTTTTTTAATTGTTAGTTTAACTTTAAAAATTTGATTTTTAATTTTCAGATTTTCTTGAGTACAGGCCAGTGGAGCCTCCTTCAGACCCTGGTGTTAAACTCATTGGTGACTGGTTATATTCCCACTTCTGTATTGGGAGCCATCCATCCCTTACTGTCTCTCCTGCAGGAGCACTAGTTCTTTCCTCGGGAAATAAGGGCAGGGGAGATTGTGCGGGAAAGACACAGGCCCAACACTCCCAGCCTCTGCCCACTTAGCTCACCTGCTAGCTAAGGGATTCACTCTTGAATTTTTGCCACCTGGCACATATTTCAGATGCGTGCCTCAGAAAAATCACAAATTATTATAAGTCATGAGCCTTTAGGGTCTTTCTCAAAGAAATGAAATGAATGATAACTTTCCAAATATTGAAGTCTACTCGATTTCCTTCTATTTATTTCTGTATATTCTTTAACATGGTTAAGATAAAATGTATAATCAGTATGTGTCCTTTCTTAACTTTCACTTTGGGATAAGCATTTTTCCATATTATAAATTCTCAGAAAATATGTCTAAAGGCTACATAACATTTGACTCAATGAGCGTATTGTAATTTACTTTCCCTAATCTCCCTGATGTTGGACATTTAAGTTGTTTCCAGTTTTTTGCTATTCTAAACAATGAATGTCTTTGTGGAGCTTTTTCAGTTTTTCACATTATTTCCTTAGGGTAAAATCCTAGACACAGAATTTCAGGGATGAATTATCTACATATTTTTAACCATTATGGTGTGCAAAATTCCTTTTTCAAAATGATAGTATCAGTTTGTACTTAACACTAGTAGAGAATGAGAATGTCTTACCCTACATTTACCAGCATTGAATTTTAATTTTTATAGATGAAACAAAATGCCTTAATTTGCATTTGGCTGGTATTTAGTAAGATCAAATACCTTTCCAGTGTTCACGAACTTTAAAATTATGCAGAATTTAACCTTGCTTGTTGAAAGTTTGAGTGGGTGGGAGTGTTAACCTAAGTGTTGGCCATCTGTAGTCTTGACATTGTTAGTAAGTGGAAAAGATGGAAGACAGGTGTGTATGATGATGGCAAGTGTCATTAATACTCAGAAAACCAAAGAGCGAATGATGTAAACCCTTGCTGCAAAGCCTTCTCCTCCCCGTTTAAGTATCTTCATGACAATAACTTTGTCTGCCTGTGTTTACTTACTAGGTCCATGTTTCTGCTCTGCTGGACTCACTTTGTGACTCTTATCTAGATTACATGCTACTTTTCTTCTTTGTGTTTTATGGGGAGTCTGTATCCTGTTTAGGGTCATAACCACACCTGTACACCTTTAGGAAGGACCAAAAGTTCATAACAGCTTTAAAAGTTTGCTTTCCTAAGCTTCTTCCTTTCTGTGATCTCCCTGGTATTTTTTGGGTTTTTTGGCCTCCCTTTTCCATTCCTCCAGCTAGAAATGACTTTATTTTACCAATGACGGGGCTTTGTTTTACCAATGATGGGGCCATGAAGTGGGAGGACAGAGAGAAATGAAAGAAGTGCAGTGTGCCCCACTCTCTGGGAAGTACAGCTCCTCCAGGTTACAGAGGAAACTTCCCCTCTGAAATTTAGGCTCCTGCAACCCCCACTGCCACCCCCACAGGATTCTTTGGGGGCTGAATGTGAGAGAATGGTGAAAGGAAAAACCCAAAATTGATATTTTTGCATTCTCTTTTTTGTTAGGAGACCTCTTTCCTGTTCCTTTCCAGAACTAGGCTTCTAGAGCTCTCACTGTCTTGCTAATGCCCAGTCAGAGCTGCATTGAATTCTAATGGAGGAGGATAGTACTGGAGGGGAAAAAGTGATCAACTTATTTCTCATTCCCCAGCCCACCTGACTCTGTTCACTTTTCAGAGTCCTCACCTAGCAGCTGCATGCATTCTCTCCAAGTTTTATGGTTGCGTTTGGCAGGAGAGACAGGATAGGTGTGCTTTTACTCCATGGCACCTCGAACCTCTCTTGATACATTTTTGGTCAGTTTTGTGCATCTTTTAGTTACATCTCATATAACTCTTTTAGAAAGTATGCAAGGGTTTATTTTCAGCCACATTTCTACATTTATTTGTTCATGGGTGTTGCTTTGTTTTGCTTTTTAACATTAAGTTCAAGTCTTAGCAGGCACAGCCAATTCTATAGGAACAAGTTGTTTACTTTGATTCCTAGAGTAAAATAAAAGGAGCTTTTGAGTCAGAAATTCAGAAACTTGCCAGGACCTGTTTGGAAATAAACCCTGAAGATTTGTTATGTCAGTGGTTGGTTGTGCAATGTCTGTGAGAAGCACAAGAAGCTAAAAGACCAAACAAACTTTTAAAAAGGTAGAGACTGAAAAGGCAGTTAATTATTACATATCAGGTTATAGATGAAACTATATAACTTACCAAAAGCACATGATTTCCGGCCTGGCTAGTTCAGGGTTTAGAGGAGATGCCTGCTGTTCTACACTGAAGCATGGCTCTTTTCTTTCAGAACATTTAGCACAGGAAAGCTGAACTAGGGATTTTTGCAAGATGAGAAAAAAAAGCCTGTTTTACCACCTGATGTTCTAGAAAAAGGGCAAGTGCTATTTAGTCATCATCAGAAGAGGCTTTGAATTCAGGTAATAATTCAGAAAATCATAACATTAGTGACAAAAAACCATTATTACAGACAAAGGGCTAATATCTTTACAATATGAAGAGCCCTTTCAAACTATTAAGAAAATTATGAACATCGTAGGGGCGCCTGGCTCCTACGTAGGGGCGGCTGCCTTGGTTGGTAGAGCATGTGGCCCTTGACCTCTGGCTTGTAAGTTTGAGCCCCACATTGGGTGTAGAGATTACTTTTAAAAAAATGAAATCTTTATAAAAAGAAAAAAAAATTAGGAACATCCTATAAATTTTTAGAAACCCAAGCCACAGGAATTACAAAGGAAATGTAGATGGCCAGGAGAGAAACAGAGAGATGTGTATATATGTTTCCTCAATAGAAAAACAAGAAACATTAGAATAACAAATTGATACATTTCACCTATTGACTTGGTAAAGATTAATACAGGCTTTTTTGTGTGTGAAGTCACTAAGCCAATATATATCAATAGTCAGTAATAAGAGTCTGTACACTTTGATTCCATAATTTTCCTTTCATGATATATCTGAAATAAAGAATTTGAAATGCAGGAAAATATGTGCATGCTAAGATATTTATCCTAGCATAAATTACAATTGAAAAAAAATTGGAAATTGTAATTCCCTAAGAAATTGGGAATAAGAAAAGGTTAAGGGGCACCTGGGTAGCTCAGTTGGTTAAGCATCCGACTCTTGATTTCAGCTCTGGTCATCTCTCACAGTTCATGAGATCAAGCCCCTCATTGGGCAGAGAGAGAATTCCAAGGAGGCTTTGCACTGACAGCACGGAGCCTCCTTGGAATTCTCTCTCTACCCCTCTCTTGCTTGCTCGCTCTCTCTCAAAATAAACTAAAAAAATTTTTAAAAGGCAGAATATTAAACTATATATTACTTGATTCTAATATTGTTAAAAGGTCTTTATACATGTAGACAGAAAACATACCTGAAAAAAAAAAAAAGTTAATTAACAACTTTGTCCCCAATCAGTGGGAATTGTTTCCTTCTTTTAGTGTTTATCTTCTCAATATTATGCGTGTATGTTGCTTTTCTTTTCAGATAAATGCTTTCTTAAAATAATGCCCCCATGTTCCCTTGCTGAAAAAACAAAGAGCTTATCTCAAGAAAGATGAGAATTTCTAGTATTCAGTGTTTACTCCTGCTTTTTAATTCAGCACTTAATACGGGGTACCAATGTACATCTTCCACTTGTTAAAGCTCTTCTGTTTTGTAATATTTTATATAACTTTTTAGTTTTGTAATGGATTATTTCTGTAGCTGAGATTTGGGAGCGAGGGACTGGGAAGCCCTCAAGGAGGTTGCTTTTTGCTCTTTCAGCTTTACTGGGTTTTCTGCAGACCAACCAGAGGAAGGGCTCCCTTTAGAATATTTTGCTAAAGTTGAAGTATTCAGAGGGAAGTGTATAGGTGTCTTCACTTTACTTTGATATGTATTAAAAATAAAAAAGACTAATAGATGGCGAACTGGATAGAAATGCTGCAAAGCCAAGTATAGCAAAATGTGAATGGTAGCTGGATATTCACTGTGAAATTCTTTAAACTTTGCTGTATGTTTGAAAAATTTTTTATAATACATTGTTGGGGGAAATTTTTGTGAAAGAACACTAGAAATTAAGTTTGTTGTATTCAGGTAGTCAGTTTAGAATATTCAGATGTCCAAGGAATACCAGCTTCCATGTAAAGCCATTCTTTTGACTTTTCCCCAAATTGTACCATTTTATAAAGTTGTTCTAAAGAAAAAGAGACAGCAGAAATCTTTCAAGACAATCATAGATCACCTTGGGTAATCAAAACAGAACCACAAGAGAAAGAAAAACTAACATACATTTTAATCACAACTAGATTTTGATAGCTTAGAGCCTGATTATTGGAACAACTGGATCTGGGAGGTGGGTGTGGGAGGTTTTTTTTTTTAATGAAGACAAAATAATACTCTGGTAAGAGACTATGTTTGGAAAATTTACTGGTTAAGTAACTTCTGTCATTAAACAGTAAGCTTCATTGAAAGATTGAAGCATATGGGGCGCCTGGGTGGCGCAGTCGGTTAAGCGTCCGACTTCAGCCAGGTCACGATCTCGCGGTCCGTGAGTTCGAGCCCCGCGTCGGGCTCTGGGCTGATGGCTCAGAGCCTGGAGCCTGTTTCCGATTCTGTGTCTCCCTCTCTCTCTGCCCCTCCCCCGTTCATGCTCTGTCTCTCTCTGTCCCAAAAATAAATAAACGTTGGGAAAAAAAAAAAATTAAAAAAAAAAAAAAAAGATTGAAGCATATAATGGGTGTATCCACCTCAAAATAATTTCAATTTGGTTAGAAATTACTTGACAGTTTTTTTTGTGCTTCTCCATTCTGTTCTTAAAATCTCCAGGCTCCCTGGGTTGTATTGTATTTTCCCAAATACACCTGTTACATAAAATTAACATTTAAAATGTTCATCTTGTGTAACAGATGAGAAAAGTCAAATTCTGATTCTATCATATTCATAAGCTGTACATGAGTAACAGTGACTAATATTTGTATAGTGCTGTTTGAATTGTGCATGATGATGGACTTAGAAGTGTTCCAAAGAATTCGTAATATTACTACTTAGTAATGAACCATGTTAAATAAAATAGAAAGTGTTCTAATACTTACTGAAACTTTAGATTCTGAATATTTCATCAAATGGTTATATAATTTAAAGGCTTATTTTTGTTAATACAGTTAATGTATGCATATACAAGTCACCTAATGGAATATCTGATTTTCAATTTTATTGTATTCAGTTTTTTCTATTTATTTCAGAAATACCACGAAAAATTTCCATTGAAAATATTGCTCCTTTAAAGTTTAAATGTGGACCTTTGGTTCCCCAAAAGTCAAATGAATTGATAATTCATTTTAGACTGTATTATTTTTAAAATTTCACATATTTCTGGGGCACCTGAGTGGCTTAGTTGGTTAAGCGTCCGACTTTGGCTCAGGTAATGATCTTGCAGCTCGTGGGTTTGAGCCCCACGTTGGGCTTTGTGCTGACAGTTCAGAGCCTGGAGCCTGTTTCAGATTCTGTGTCTCCCTCTCTCTCTGCCCCTCCCCCACTTGCACTCTGTCTCTCTCAAAAATAAACATTAAAAAAAAAATTTTTTTTAATTTTCATATATTTGTAAAGGAACAAGGTCTGTATATGTCTTGCTGAATTTTCTCTTCTGCAGTAGTTCAGCACCAAAGAGTTCTAATAGAAGTATGCACTGATCCCAAAATCAGTTTGAGTTCTGCCATTTGAAAAGCATAACACATACAGAAATAATACATTATTTTTGAAGTAAGAAATTTGCCTTTTTGTAGGGTTATGGTATCTGTCAGTTACATTGAACTGCTTTCTTTTCTAGGTCATCCATGCCTGGCTTATTATTTCATCTCTGTTGTTGCTGTTCTTTTTCTCATTCATTTACTTGGGGTAAGTGGTGAAATATTTGGTCTGTTTTTCAGGAATTAAATCTGTTTGATCTATATAACTGTGACTTAAAGCCACGTACTTTGTTGATGAATTACTCTTAAATTATAATTGTTTTTATATATAGTTTGTACCTGGTGTATATAAGGCTGGTTAGTATTGTAAAATATCTATGTATATATATATTTTTAATGGCTACACTAAATTTCTTGATAACATCATATGTCCTAGCTATAAAATTTATTTTGCGTGTTTAATTTTATTATTATCATTCTTTATTTTTGAGAGAGAGTGCGCACGAGTCGGAGAGGGGCAGAGAGAGGAGAGACGCAGTATGCAGAGCAGCTCCAGGCTCTGAACTGGCAGCACAGAGCCCCATGCAGGGCTTGAACCCACAAGCTGTGGGATCATGATCTGAGCCGAAGTCGGACACTCAACTGACTGAGCCACCCAGGCTCCCCACATGTTTAATTTTTTAATTAATCTATTTTAGTTAAATATTAAAGTTTATTTTTATTTATTTTGAGAGAGAGAGATCAAGGAGGGGAGGGGCAGAGAGAGAGGGAGAGAGAGAATCTCAAGCAGGCTCTGTTCCATCTGTGCGGACCCCAACACGGGGCTCGAACTCATAAACTGTGAGATCATGACCTGAGCCTAAATCAGTATCTCAGCTTGGGGCACCTGAGTGGCTCAGCTGGTTAAGTACCTGACTCGTGATTTCGGCTCAAGTCATCATCTCATATTTGTAAGATCAAGCCCCATGTCAGGGGCTCTGTGGTAGGTGTGGAGCCTGCTTAAGATTCTCTTTCTCTCCTTCCCTCTGTCCCTCCCCTGCTTGTGCTCACTCTCTCTCTTTCAAAGAATTATAAATAGGGGTGCCTGGGTGGCTCAGTCGGTTAAGCGTCTGTGTCTCCCTCTCTCTGACCCTCCCCCGTTCATGCTCTGTCTCTGTCTCAAAAATAAATAAACGTTTAAAAAAAAATTTTTTTTTAATAAAAGAAAAATAAATAAGCTCAACTTGAGGGGACAAGTGAACTAATTTAAAGGAAACTATTAATAGCACAGTTGATAAGATATGAAAATATGAAGGTGAGATAGGAATATCTAATTTGGAGGAACCATAGTTCTAAACAATGCTTTGATGAAAATTACTATATATAAATCTTTTTAGATTTCTGTTTAATTTTTTTCAGGGAAGTGTTTAAAACCTACAATGTTGCCATGGACTACATTACTGTTGCACTCCTGATCTGGAATTTTGGTGTGGTGGGAATGATTGCCATTCACTGGAAAGGGCCGCTGCGACTCCAGCAGGCATATCTCATTATGATCAGTGCCCTCATGGCCTTGGTATTTATCAAGTACCTCCCAGAGTGGACAGCATGGCTCATCTTGGCTGTGATTTCAGTATATGGTAAAACTCAAGACTGACATTTTGTTCATCACAGAAGTACCTCACTGGTGTGTTTCCCTTCCTTTTCCAGTTATCTTGACTTAGGAAAGTGATAACTGTTACATCCCATAGCTCTTCAGTAAATAAGTAATTAGCTATAGTATCTTTTTCATATAAAGATCTCCATTGTTTTGAGGTTAAGTTCTTTAAAAATGTTTTCTGAGTGCCCCCCAGTTGAACCCAGTGATGGATTAGTGGAAGGATCCATAGACTTCTGGTTAGAAGTCTATAGGACTCAGATTTAAGTCCCATCTCTAGCACTGAGTATCTTTGTGACATTAGGAAAGTGCCTCAAACTCTTTGAGCTTCCGTTTCCTCATTTGGAAAATGGGAACGATGCTTCCCAGAGTTGTAAGAGTTCAGAACATATGTTGAAAAACACTAGCAGAGTACTTTATACACATAAAATGCTCAGTTGGTTTTTAAAATCAAAATTAGGTTACCTACTTCTTATAAGGTAACCTGGGTAGAATTATTCTTTTAAAAATAAAACGTATGTGGGCAGTGTGAGATTCAAATTCATGAACAACCAGTGTGACATGGGTGCTGAACAGTCAGAATGTGCCGTTGCCATGAATAACAAAAGCAGCTGTATAGGTATGTACTTCGTGGCTGTCACCCTGCACGAAAGCCAAAAAGAGATCCATTTTCAGAGGTCAGCATGTGGTCTCTGATTATAATTAGACAGTGCTCTTTTATTGCTATTCAAATGCTTATTAAAATGTTAGGTGACCTGTAGTAGGAATCCTAACCATCCCCACTTGATTAATAAAGAAAAAGTCTGTGGAAATAGAATTAATTTGGTTCTGTTCTCATATTTGAGCAGTCCTAGAACTATAGAAGTCATATATTGTTTGTGCTTTTCGTGATGATCTTAGGTTGTACAGTACTTGATGGTTTGCAGAGTACTCATCTATTATTGCATAGCTGTGTTCTGGCCAGTTCTGGCCCCCATCTAATCAGCAGCTGGTAAATACTTTGCAGAGATTTTACTAATATGTTCTTCAGTGCCTTTTCAACAGCTGCAGTTTGCTTTCACCTTCAAAGGGACACATGCTAGATCTTTACCTAGTTGCTCATGGAATTCTTCAGCAGTGCAACCGTTGCGTATTATTTTTGTTGTCTAGATCTTAACCACATCCAGCTTTCTCCAGGAGCACAGATACAACATCACACTGATGATATTATCCTCTGAAGAGATTCATTTGACATACTCATTGGAGATATACAAATAGTCACAAAGGAGCTAAAAAAAATGGGGTGGGCATTGCCTATACATAGTACAAGGCTTTGCCACCCCAGTTGAATTCCTGAAAATTATTTGGTGCGCTGAGGTGTAGCCGCGCACTGAAGAGAAAGTTCTCAGATTGAGTGGATGTGCAGGGCTGCCTCTACCGGTGAAACAGCAGCAGCACCAAACTGCACATAGTCTTTATTTCATGTTCGCCAGGTATAGACATCAAAGAATGTGAAAACATGGGAGGAAAACCCAAAGAGCCTCCAGACGTAGACGAAACACACATCTGGTGTTTACGGGAAAGCATGTAGGGAAGATGTGCAGTTTCGAGGACTGCTAGGCAATTAGAGGGGTCTGGTTCCCTAACTGGCTCCTGGGAGATCAGGGGGCTCTGTTCTCATTGTGCTATCGCATTTGACAGCCTTGAGACCAGAACATTGCTGATGTTTCAGCAGTTACCCCATTCACTTACCCAGGGCTTACAGTACAGTCTCTGGAAATAACTCCACACTGAGGCCTTCTACATCTCTGACACTGTCAAGAAATAGCAACAGAGCCTCCCTATATCCACAATGTTAAAATAAGCCCCGTATTTTTTTAGGCGTTTTTGGGATCTGGAGGCAACCTATCACTCATTTACAAATTTTACTTAAGCCTGTTTATACTGTTAATAACAAATTGGCCCATCTTGAATTGGGGCCTCCTACAATAAAGGGCTCTAAGAATCTCCAAATTGTAATAGAACAGTCACTTCCCTTAATGTCCCCTCTCCCTACCTCCAGAGAATCATTCACTGTAGGAGCTCTGGCAGCCTCCTTTCACACCTGAAATCTCTGGACCACTTATGATCAGAAGTTGCCCGTGGATTCTGGTGTGAGAAACTGCCCTCCTCAGTCTCCTGCTATATACCATTAGAGTGGCAGTTGGAGAGTACATATTGAGCTCTCCTGGAAACAAAAGTTTTTCACAGGCCCTGAACCTGTGGAGCTCCATATCTTTCTGTGTGTCATGGAGGCAGCATTTTGCAAGTTCAAGACAACTACCAGGGCCTCCCTGCTAAGACAGAAATGTTACCTACAGGATAGAGCCAAGTCTGGGCCTTCTGGAGCATTGCACCTACAAGAGAGGTGGCCCCTTCTATCCTTAGTCCCCTGCTGGTTGACAGGGTGCTAGAAGAGGTCACCCCTCTCTCAGACCCGTGGCTACCTGGGAAGCCCTTTGGGAACAAACGAGTGGACGGCAGTGGGAGTTTGTACACCTTATGGACAGCATCAAAGTTACACGTAATGAAACTTACTAAAGAACTCCTTCTTTTCGTTCCCTAACCCAGACATCCTTGATCAGAGAGTGGGATCCAGAGGTCAGCAAAATTAGCTGAACTTTAGCCAATCATCTTATCCTAGCCAACAAGTGACTTCATCTCTGCATTTTTACAGACGCCTGGGCCATTGCCAATGGTGTAGTCATCTGGTTCCACCAATGGTAGCAACAGCGATTACTTATCCAAGGTTTTCCTCTTTAAGGAAAATAACTGTGAGAATCTCTGGCCTCACAGATAACCAGAATATATATCAAGGTTACACATGTCTCTGTACAAATTAAAGCCACAGTCTAGGCCTCACTTTATCCACTGTGGAGTTCCAGACATTGTTAATAGTGACTATCTCACCTGTAAAAGTACACAATGCTGGGCTCTTGAACAAGGGTTTCAGTGGGACTTTCACCATCCCTACCAGCCCCAGGCTACAGGCCTCACAGAGCACCATTGTGACATACACAAGCAAGTTAAAATTTAATTAAATGGAACGTGGCATTTTCTATCAGTAGACATTACAGGTGAATTGTAATAATGAGTCTGGTGCTATTTTTTATGTCCAAAAACAAAGAGTGCCACTTATGGAGGCAGCTGCCTTCGGTTCAGAACCAGGCTCCTCTCCTATCAGTTATTGGCCGTCTGTTATTAGTCACAATGCTCAACCCCTAAATCTTAGTTATTGTGAAGAGTAAATGAAAAAATACATATAATATATTTAGAACAGTATCAGTAAATGTTAGCTGTTATTTTTCAAAATATAAAATCCCATAATCAAGGCAGTAATTCCTGTTTACTGCTAACAAACCTGAAGTTTAGAGAAGTAAAGTATTTGCCCAGGCTTACAGTGTTTGATCTAGAATCTGAATCCCAAGTCCAGTATGCTTTCTACTGTGTTACATTATTTCTCCCATTTACCCCTCTTTCTACCATACATGATACAAATTATTTCTACAGAGCTTTGAGTTCCTTTAAGAGATTGTATCCATCGTTTAGTGATTCTCAACTCCCTTTTTATAAGGTCTGAAGATTTTTTAATTTGTCACACAGGTTCTAAAAATTCTTAAACAAAATTAAGTCACTTTAATTGTTCTAAAAATAAGGGAGTTTATCATTTAGCGATTCTGTAAGGGGCAGCATGTCATAAAACCGAGATAGTTACAGGACACAGCCCCTTCAAACAGGTTGAAAATCTCATTATTTCAGAGCACGTCAAATTTCCCTTTTGTCATTCAAAACAAATCAAAGTGGAAGCAGTGAGAGCTGAGAATTCTTTGTGTGATTTAGTATATTAGTGGTAGTAGTATAAAAGGAGACATGACCACTTGCTGGTGTGAGGGTTTTTTTTTTTACTTAAATGCATCTGAATGATGACAGTGTCAACACAAGCTGTCAAGTCTTCCTTGACAAATGTAGCTACCCATTTTAATAGTGTTAAATATTTGAAATTTTCTGTACTTCTGTGTTTTGAATTTTTATGGCAATAAAGAAAATGTAAGAAAAATTGCAGTTGATGGAAAGAGATAGAATTAAAAATAGCTGAGGCAAATCTCCTCCTCTCTGAGTTGCTATTTTTATGAAATAGGCCACTTTTCAGATCCACATGCATTCTAAGGCTTGCATATTGTGAAATGCTTTTGACAGGAGAACAAAAGAAATACTAAAGTTTCTCATGCAAAGATTTATTATTTTGTTGTGTTTAAATTTACTTCCCTCTTACTTCAAGTATCCCTAAGTAGTACCTATACTGTTTTTAAAAAGGTGAGGGAATGAATCTTTTACTCTCCATATTTTGAAAAATGGAGTAATCCCCTCTATTAAATTCCTCTCAGTATAAAGCTTCCATCTGTGGCTCCTGATAAGATTTGTTTGGAAATGGCTTGTCTTTGTTTCTGCTTATTGGAAATTGGAAATTCCAATAAACAGAAATAATGATCTTGTCATTATCTCTGCCTCTTTTCTTCAAACTGGGAAGACTTATTCAGTAATGATACACTGTTAACCAACTAGCAGGAAAAACCAAAATGAAATTTACATGGATCTTCTGTATGGTTTTGTGTATCTTGTTTAGGTTGTCCCTCCCCCACCCCCCCCACCAGTTTACCTGCTGTTTATTTCATATTCATTCAACATCTTCCCCTCTAAATAAGACCTTACCCCTTTTCCTTGGTTAATTCCTCCCTAGCAGACCCATTTACAAGTTGAGCTGATATATTTTTCCAGATTAAAAATAATTTTTTTTTCTTTCTAGATTTAGTGGCTGTTTTGTGTCCAAAAGGCCCACTTCGTATGCTGGTTGAAACAGCTCAGGAAAGAAATGAAACTCTCTTTCCAGCTCTCATTTACTCCTGTAAGTATTTTGGAATAATGTTAAGTTAGTAATCAGCTTAGAATTTATAGGAACTCAAACACAAGTGGTTGTGGTCATTATCGTCATACTTTTTCTCATTTTAAAAGCATAGATAACATTAAGGGAACTTCTACACATTCCTGTTTCCTTGGTAACTATTGTCTTCCATTTGAATCTAGTTCAAGACAGTTTTCAATAGATACAGAACTAGAAGAAATAGGGGTGTGCCTGGGTGGCACAGTCAGTCAAGCATCCGATTCTTGATTTCACCTCAGGTCATGATTTCATGGTTCGTGAGTTTGAGTCCTGCATCGAGCTCCATGCTGATGGTGCAGAGCCTGTTTGTGATTCTCTCTTTTCTCTCCCCGCCCCTCCCCAGCTCACCCTCTCTTTCTCAAAAATAAACTTAGAGAAGAAGAACTATTTAGAGAATGGGGAGCCAGTGTTCTCATTTAAAGTCTCGTATGTCAAGAATGAGCATTTGTTATGTACACTTACTGCCAGTGAAGCTTGCCCTAATTCATTGAAAGAATGGTACTGTTCCTTCACAATCTGTTTGCCCCTCTTGTTGTTATTTTGGGGTCATATTCTTCCTAATAATTTGGTACATAAGCATTTGGGCTTTGACCAAACCTGCCAGAGCACTGTGGGGGACATAAAGATGTTTAAGATACTTTGCCTTCCTTAAAGCTCCTTGGCTTACAGTTTAGAGTGTATAAATAAGCAACATCCAAGGCGTTCTTACCTGATCCAGAAGTGGCACAAAGTGTCAAGAGAATTCGAAGAGGGAAAAACCTGGCTGGGGGATCAGGAAGGCTTCATGGATGTGATAGCATTTGGATTGATTGAACCTTTTAAGGATGGTAGGATTTCTGCAAACACAGATGGAAGAGTTGATTCCATAAGGGGGTTTATCACAAGACTGTCTTTGAGACATAAGAATGGGGCATCTTTATCAGATTTCAGATGTTCAGATTGACTAGAACACGGAGTACAAATTGGAAAGGCAGATTAGGGCAAGATCAAGGATAGCTTTGTGTGTCTGGCTTAGATATCTGTATGTGATCACTGAGGAATCACAAAGGTTCTTGAGCACAAGAGAAATGTGATCAGAGCTGTGGCTTTATAAGCTTGCAGCATTGTGCAAGATGAATTGGGGGCAGTGAAAACTGAGGTAATGGGAAGCATAACTAAACGGATAATGCTGTAATTTAGGTGGGAGATGATGAAGGTCTGAATTTTGGTGTTGGGAATGGCAGTCAAGGGAGAGGACTGACAAGAGGTTTTGGAGGTAGAATTAGTAGGTAATTCCTAGCAACCGATGAGAGAAGTCTTAAGCCTGAAGGAAAGGTGATGATGAAACATTTCTCTTGTGTGAGGAATGTTTAGTTTTGTCTGGGCACATATCTTATTTAGTTGATGGGACCTCTGAGTCATCCAGGGAGAAATTTCCACCAGAAGTGTAGAAGCAAAGTGCTAGTTCTTGGGGAAAGGTTGACATTAGAAGTGCAGAACTGAAAGGGTCATTGTGGCGGTGGTAGTTGAAGCTTTGGGAGTGGATGAGTGGTTCAGACAGAAGTGGATGAGGAGAGGTTGTCAAGGAGAGAACTTTGTCAACTCCTGTGTTTAGAGAGTGAGAAAATGAAGAGACAACAATTAAAGAGAGGAAAATATCAGACAATTGGAATAGCCAGGACTTTCCACTTCAAAAACCAGTATCAGGACTTGTTTTCCTAGTCAGTGTGTGAAGTGGCTACATAGTATTCTCTTACATAGATGCTCAGAAATAGGTGTCCTTATTGGTAGACCTGTAGATCATTTCCATTTCTTTTTTGTCACAAACAGTGCTTGCAGAGAGCATACACTTTTGTGAATATTTTTGTAAGATGCATTCTTAAAAATGGAATTGCTGTGGCGCTGGGGTGGCTCAGTCGGGTAAGCATCCGACTTTGGCTCAGGTCATGATCTCACGGTTTGTGAGTTCAGCCCCACATTGGGCTCTGTGCTGACAGCTCAGAGCCTGGACCCTGCTTCATATTCTGCGTCTCCCTTGTTGCATCCACACGACTCCTGAAACAGAATGCTACGGGCACCAGTGACAGTCACAACAAAGTTTATTGCAATGAGAGGCAAGGCTGTCCGTTCGGGACCAACACTCTTGATCAGAGTGCAGCCCCAAACAGCCGGGGTACAGAGTTTTTAAAGCCGATCACATAGTTTTATCATTACCTGGGAACAGAACAGAGAAACAGTTCCCAGATGAGTTAGAAACAGTTCCCAGATGAGGTGATTATTTCAGACTTTCTTCGCTAAGTTGCAACCAGTGGATCTCCTTGACGTTGCCTCTGATGCTCTTTTCTTTGAGCTTTTGTTTCCTTCATTGGTAAAGCCTGATTTACAAGAGTACGAAGCATAATTTACAAGAGTAAAGCAAGGCTGTTATCTCTTGACCTTCAGTGTCAGAACAAAGCTCTTATTTTTCAAGCTACGAGTTAGCCCTATACTACAACTTAACCCTTACACCCTCTCTCTCTACCCCTCCCCCCTCATGTGCGCGCACTCTCTCTGTCTCTCAAAAATAAATAAACGTCAAAAAAATTTTTTTAAAAAATGGAATTGCTAAGTCAAAAGATGTATGCCTTTAAATTTTGATAGATCCAAATTGCCTCCTAAAAAGGCTATACCCGTTTCTATTTCCTTTAGTAGTGTTAAAGTACCAGTTTTGTTATACCTTCATTATTACGTGTGAGTGAAACAAATCGGCAAAAAATAACCTCTTATTTATTTTGCATCTTGGGTTATTAACTAATAACTATTAGTGATTATTTGGACTTTTTTTCATGTTTTTCTTAGCTATATATATTTCTTATTTTGTGACTGGGTATAGTATTGTTTTACATGTTTTCAAAAGTTTTAATTGTGCAACTGATTATGCTGGAAAATATTAAATATGGTAGATAAAGCAGAATTTCACTGTAACTATCATCTCCAATCATAATACCTTACTAGCAGTTACCCCTATAATCAATATGATACATATCCTTGTAGGCTTTTTTTTTCTTGCCTATTATTCTGTTGGGTTATTAGAAAAGCAGTTTTAAGGAGAGAATGTCAAATGCTACAAAGAAGCCAAAGATAATGAGGACTAAATAAACCATATAGATTTGGGTGCCTTGGACATCTTCAGTGGCAATTAAGAGAGCATTTCAGGGGCGCCTGGGTGGCGCAGTCGGTTAAGCGTCCGACTTCAGCTCAGGTCACGATCTCGCGGTCCATGAGTTCGAGCCCCGCGTCAGGCTCTGGGCTGATGGCTCAGAGCCTGGAGCCTGTTTCCAATTCTGTGTCTCCCTCTCTCTCTGCCCCCTCCCCCATTCATGCTCTGTCTCTCTCTGTCCCAAAAATAAATAAACGTTGGAAAAAAAAAAAATTAAAAAAAAAAAAAAAAAAGAGAGAGAGCATTTCAGTAGAGTGATAGGACCAGAGGCAATAGCTCCTAAGGGAAGGAAGTGTGTCTGCTTTGCTGTTGCCGATCCTGGCAGTGGAATTGATGGTGTGGCCAGAGAATGGGTGGTGCAGGAGGGTTGGGACAGTGCACATCACCTACTGCTGCAGATTCCTGTCTCAGAGCCAGGGCAGTGGTGACTTGAGAGGAGAGCAGCTCTGAGGAAAGGTGTTGGCAGGAGACAGAAGATGTAACTGTGTTTCCAGGGTTGAGAGGAAGGAGCCTGTGGAGAAAGCCTTTGAAACGACCAGCAAGAAGGAATGATTAATGGAACAAGGTTATCAACAAAGCAGGTAGAAATTGCTCTAGGAGTTCAGGAAGAGGAATTAGATGAGAACAGGGAAAGACCTGGAAAGAAGGAAAAAGGAAGACGGAAATGCAGAGGGTAGTGAGACATAGTGAAAGATACAGGTAAAGTTGAGAGCACGTGTTAGTTGACCTTAATCTTCTTGTGAACTCGATGTGAAGTCACTTGCGGGAGGTGGAAAGGTGGGGACTGTGCTTGTAGCTAGAGAAGTCTGATAAAGTGTTAAGAAACCCATTGTCTGGAATGCAAGGATCGTTGTGTTACTCTTTCTCCAGTATAAATTTATTATCATCTGCTTCCTGTGTTTTTTAACAGAAAAGAACAGATGACGTTTTGAACATTTTACTCCTAATCACATTTGGGTGTGAGCTTCTTATGTGTTATTCCTGGAAATAAAAATCCATTTATGTTTTTTATATTTGTGCATACAGAATGTTCCACCAAATGTTAATAATGAATGCTGGTTGGAAGTAACCTAAGTATCCATCAAAGGGAACACTTGCAAATAATTACGGTACAATCATAAAATAGATAACTGTACAGCCATTAAAAAGAATGAGGCAGTGGGGCACCTGGGTGGCTCAGTCAGTTAAGCATCTGACTCTTGATTCCGGCTCAGATCATGATCTCAGGGTTGTGAGATCGAGCCCAAGTTGGGCTCTGTGCTGGGGCTTGGAGCCTGCTTGAGATTCTCTCTCCCTCTCTCTTAGCCCCTCTCCTGTTAGCATGCTCGCTCGCTTTCACTCTCTCTCTTTCAAAAAAAAAAAAAAATGCAGTAGCTCTGTATATGTCCAGTTGTGTTTTTTTTTTTTTTAATGTTAAAGATGACATACTAAAAACAGAAAGCAAGATTGAAAGCAGTAATGCAGTGTCCTGTGGGAGGAGTAGGGGAAAGGAGCTGTCTATGGAAGTCTGTATACATGCAATCCTGATGATACTTTTTAAAAACTGACAAAAGGCTAGTAGTGTTTACCTCTGAGAAGTGGGATTTAGAGATTTGGTAGCTTTTATATTTTTCTTTATACCTTTCTCCACTTGTAGAGTTTTAATTGTCCCTTGTGTTTTTTAAAAAGTTAATTATGGATGTCAAAGGGGAGGGATTTTGAGTTTTTAAATTATTATTTGTGTTTTCATAATTTTACATTGTTTTACTGTTCTGTCTACTGTTAGCTTCTGTCACAATAATGTGGTGACACATTTAAGGTGGTTTAAAACTGAAACCTTAAAACTTTAAAACTCAGTGCCTTAAAAATACGAGTCACTTATCACCGCCCTGCCCCCCCCCCCCCCCATATCTGCAGGTGGTTTGATTCACTGAGCTGATCTGAGTTGGCTGTTCTAGCCCAGCTCCACGTGCTCCCTTTCTTCCAGCAGTGGGCTCCTGGAAGACCTGTTCTTACTGGCTAGAGGAACGACAGAGCAGCAGCAAGGCCTTTGAAGGCCTAGGCTCGATGTTAGCATGCCATCACCCCTTCCACATGTCATTGGTTGAAGCAAACCACATAGCTGAGCCCCAGGTCAGGAAGAGGAGGAGAACGACATGCCGTTCACAGTAGCCATGGCACGAGCATGGGTGCAGGAGGGGTGAAGAATTGGCAGTGGTTTTTCAGTTTGCCACAACATTAAACATACATACTGATTTTATACAGCAAATAAGCATTTACTTTGTTGTTTTAAAATATCATTTGCATGTCACATTTTTAAAAACTCAAGTCTGCATAACATTTGACATTCTAAGATATTTTAACAGTAATTCAACATATGTGGAAAAACATTAAACATAAACCTTTACCTTCTGTGTATATCAGACAGGTCCAAGAAAGCATCTGTTCTATGAAATACTAAATCTGGGGGCGCCTGGGTGGCGCAGTCGGTTAAGCGTCCGACTTCAGCCAGGTCACGATCTCGCGGTCCGTGAGTTCGAGCCCCGCGTCAGGCTCTGGGCTGATGGCTCAGAGCCTGGAGCCTGTTTCCGATTCTATGTCTCCCTCTCTCTCTGCCCCTCCCCCGTTCATGCTCTGTCTCTCTCTGTCCCAAAAATAAGTAAACGTTGAAAAAAAAAAATTTTTTAAAAAAAAGAAATACTAAATCTGTCATGAGGATTTTATAAATCACTGAGTTTGAGAGGGCTTCTTTTTTTTTTTTTTTTTTTTTAATATTTGTTGTTTTATATTAGAGTATGAGTGAAGGAGGGTCAGAGAGAGGGAGACACAGAATCCGAGGCAGGATCCAGGCTTCAAGCTGTCAGCCCAGGGCCTGATGCAGGCTCAAACCCACAGACCGTGAGATCATGACCTGAGTTAACCAGTTGAACCATTCAGGCTCCCCTACTATTTGCTCTTTAAAAATGCTGTCCTTTGGGGCTGCTTGGGTGGCTCAGTTGGTTAAGCATCTGACTCTTGATTTTGGCTCAAGTCATGATCTCACGGTTTGTGAGATCGAGTCCTACATCAATCTCAGGCTGCACTGGCAGCTTGGAAGCTGCTTGGGATTCTCTGTCTCCCTTTCTCTCTGTCCCTCCCGCCCCAAAATAAAAAACGTTAAGAAAATAATTTTAAAAAAAGCAATCCTTTTTTGCATTTCTATACTCTTCCCCAGTTAATGATAATTTGGTTTGCAAAAGCATCTTATCCTCACAAAATGTGAGCAGCATTTTTTGTTTTCTGTTTCCATCATTCTGACAGGAAAAAATGTACACCTGGCTTTGGAACTAAATCATTCTTCCCTAGTAGAGGTGGTCTACTCTGGTAGCTTATCAAAAACTGAGGCTAATAGTTCCTTGAGGGTAGATCATTTCATTCAAAGCATTTCTTTGATTTCATATCAGTTTGGGGGAGTTTAGATTATGTTAATTTTTAAAATTGCATATTTTTCTAATCTGAGATGTTTGGTGTTAAAAGATTCAGAAGTGGGTTTTTAGATATTATTTTAGTAGTATTAATTCATTCAACAACTACATATTCTGTTCATGATAAGTTACATCAGTGGTTAGCAAATTACTGCCTGTAGCCAAATCTGGCCCACAACCTGTTTTTGTACAGCCTGTATGCCAAGAGTGGTTTTTACAGTTTTAATAAAAAAGAAAAGAAAAGAGAAGAGTATGTGACAGAGATTAGATGTGACCCATAAGCCCAAAACATTTATTATTTGGCTCTTTATAGAAAAAGTTTGCTGACGCCTGATTTCCATGGTACTATTAATTTTTTTTTTTAATGTTTGTTTATTTTTTGAGAGAGAGAGACAGTGCGAGTGGGAGAGGGGCAGAGAGAGAGGGAGATACAGGATCCAAAGCTGGCTCCAGCTCCAAGCTGTTAGCACAGAGCGCAATGTGGGGCTTGATCTCACAAACCGCGAGATCATGACCTGAGCCGAAGTTGGATGCTTAATTGAGTCACCCAGGCGCCCCTCCATGGTACTATTAAATGTTAAAACAAAAGAGTTTGTTGTTATATTTTTTCATACTTGAATTGAGAAAATCAAATAAATACTTGCTACCTTCATTGCCAAGAAGGCTACAGAAATTCATAAGCCTTATACAGAGTTTCTCTTCTTTGGGTTTGAATTTAAGAGTGTATTGCATACCTGGATTATGTTGACTTTGACCACTTATTTGGGTTATCATACAATGAAACTTGTTTGACCTTAAAATCCTGAAGCCTCAGTAAACAAGAAAGTGTAGCTGTTATAGAATTTTCAGCTTCTTGGGGCGCCTGGGTGGCGCAGTCGGTTAAGTGTCCGGCTTCAGCCAGGTCACGATCTCGCGGTCCATGAGTTCGAGCCCCGCGTCAGGCTCTGGGCTGATGGCTCGGAGCCTGGAGCCTGTTTCCGATTCTGTGTCTCCCTCTCTCTCTGCCCCTCCCCCGTTCATGCTCTGTCTCTCTCTGTCCCAAAAATAAATAAAAACGTTGAAAAAAAAAATTAAAAAAAAAAAAAAGAATTTTCAGCTTCTAGGGGCACCTGGGTGGCTCAGTTGGTTGAGCATCCGACTTTGGCTCAGGTCATGATCTCCTGGCTTGTGGGTTTGAGCCCTGCATCGGGCTCTGTGCTGACACCTTGGGGCCTTGGGCCTGCTTTGGATTCTGTCTCCCTCTCTCTCTCTGCCCCTCCCCTGCTCATGCTCTGTGTCTGTCTCTCAAAAATAAATAAACAGGGACACCTGTTTATTAAACAGGTGGCTCAGTCGGTTGAGTGTCCGACTTTGGCTCAGGTCATGAGTTTGGCTCAGCTCATGAGTTCGAGCCCGCCGTCGGGCTCTGTGCTGACAGCTCCGAGCCTGGAGCCTGCTTCAGATTCTGTGTCTCCCTCTCTCTCTGCCCCTAACTCACTCACATTGTGTCTCTGTTTCTCTCAAAAATAAATCTTTAAATAAATAAACAAACAAACAAACAAACATACATTTAAAAAAGGTAAAAAAAAAGAATTTTCAGCTTCTTTGGTTGTGTATTTGTTTCATAAGTTATTCAGAAAGCCTAAGGGTATTAGGAACATGGATATAATTATAAAATCAGTGATAACAAGCCAGAAATTCATAGATGCCAAGTGTCTTATTTAAAATTGCTTACTGTGACCATAGATTAGACTCAGGTTGCTGCTAGCATTTGGTTTCTGCTATAGCCCTATATGCACATGTTTATAAGTATTTTTGTATTATTGTTAGTGTATTTTGGGGATATTTCCCAAAAGTGGTATTCCTGAATAAAAGGGTTAATGCACAGGTAGTTTTTTTTTTTAATTGAAGTATAGTTGACATACAATATTATAGTAGTTTCAGATGTGATTCAGCATTTATGCACATTATGAAATGCTCACAGTGGTAAGTATAGTTACCATCTGTCACCTTACAAAGTTCTTATATTACTGACTTATTCCCTGTGCTGTACTTTACATCCATATGACTTATTTTATGACTCAAAGTTTGTACCTCTTAATACCCTTCACCTGTTTTGCCCATCCCCCGTCCACCCTCCCCTCTGGCAACCACCAGTTTGTTCTCTGTATTTATGGATTTGCTTCTGTTTTGTTTTGTTTATTCATTTATTTTAGTGTAGTAGCATAAACATCTAGGTTCGTCCATGTTGCAACTGGCAAGATTTCATTTTTTTTTGGCACATACAGTTTTATTAGAGGTTACCAAATTCTCTTTCAACAGGAGCTATATAAGAGCTATACCATTTTTTTTAACCCACCTGCAATGTAGGAGAAGCACCATTTTAAAGTATTCATGTTGTCCTTTAACTAAAATGTGACAGAGATGTGTGTATATACCTAGATCTATATAGATATATATGTTATTTTTATGGAAGGGACATAGAATAAGTCAGTTGACTATCCCCTTTATGTTTGTTGCTTTTAACCTTTTTTTAATACTTGTATATCATGTAATTTAGCATTATTGAAAATCCAGAAGTGAGGCATAATGTGAAAGAAACTTATTCAGTCATCCTTAGAATCATCATGATCAACTGATGCTTTTGTGAGCCCTGGTTTGTTCTTTGATTTAGTTCCAATAAGTAATTTTCATCAGTGATTTCACACTGTTTTAGGAAATTCAGCTAGTCCAGCTTGAGTCTGACTGGCCTGAACAGTTTTCTCTCTGGTTACTTTGCAGGGACTGGAAATAATGAGGAACTGTTTTACAATAGCAGCTGCAGTTGGGAAGCTAGAGTAAATGCTCAGTTTTAGGATTTTTTCTTTAATCTGCCCAAATCAAAGAAAACCTTTTATGGTTTTTAATCTGCATTTATTTCTGATTGTTAACGATACTTAAGGCAACATTAAGAAGATTGGTGATTTGTGTAGGAAGATAATGGCCTGTTCTCTAGTCACATACTTTCTGTGTTTAAAGTTCTTATCTGGACTTTCATCTTTCCCAACAGCAACAATGGTGTGGTTGGTGAATATGGCAGAAGGAGACCCAGAAGCCCAAAGGAAGGTATCCAAAAACTCCAATTGTAATGCACAAAGTAGGTGACTTTTATTTGGTAATTTCCTGTTTTTTCTGGGTCATTGTCCTGTTATATTGGCCGACAGTGAGCTAAGAAGCAATGATTTTAACCTCTGTCTTTGGTCATGGACTCTTGAGCACCTCCTGAAAGCTGTGGTAATATCCAGTAAATACAGATAAATATTTAAGGAGTTCAGACACTCTAAACCCAACTGCACACCCAAGGCACCCTAGGTGAAGAACTTCTGCCATTCAGTGCCCTTAATACCAGTATGGAAAGGTTCAAATTGAGGCTATGATTTAAAAAAGGAAAAATAATCTTGGTTTCCAAACCTGTAAAAATGAGAGCCTCTTATCTGATATGGCCAGGGTAATTTAAGTATAATTTGACTTGAGATGCAATCATGTTTATACCAAGAAGATAAAATATTCCAGGTGGACAGGACTTTCTGGAGGAGAATAAAAGCAATGATCCAGGGTGGGAGATCAAAAGGCCTCTGTGGGTACTACCGAAGATGTTAAGGAGAACATAAGGTAGGAGTTGGTGGAGAGAACTGGAATAATAGCACACCATAAATAGTCAAGAAGAAAGGAAAGTTATTTTTAAAACAAAAAGAGCTAACCTCATGAGGAAGCTGAAAAACAGGCAGAGTAAAGATTGGTGAGAGAAGAAAAAAGGGCCTTAATCGAGTTACTGTTTGTCAGGAAAAGGGAAGTTGGGGTTTTATGGAGCCAGGAGATCTGCCGAGTTGGTGCTGCAAGGAGGGCACTGTCCCCTGAGAACCCCACAGCAGTCCAGGTAGAGAAGTAGGAAATACGTTGGAAACAGTTGTTACAAGGCCAGTTATTATGTTAACCTGTGTGAAACTAAAGAAAATTAAAAGATTGTTATCTATGAGTTATATATGTGAGTATGAATGTGGTTTTGGTACATCAAGATTTTATTCTTCTAACAAATAGTGATTGAGCTCCTGTGTGCCTGGTATTTTTCTGGGCACTGGGGTACAGCCCTGAACAAGATACCTTGTCCCTGTGGAGCTTCTAACCTATTTGGAGAGATACAGATGTTCAACAACTAATTCCACAAATAATTCATACACTTGTGATCAGCCTACAAAGGAGATGTATAAGTTGGTATGAAAGTTTATAGAAGAGGAATTTCCTTTACTTTGGAAAATCAGGAAGGCTTCCCTGAGGAAGTGACAGTAGGTGATGAACCAGCTGAAGATTTGAAGAACTTTCTAGAAGAGGAGACATGGGGAGAGGCCTTGTAGTTAGAAGGACCTGGCTGAACTTCAGAGCTCCTCAGCGGGAGTGCTGTGGTATTTTGGGTGGGCAATTCTTCATTGTGTGGGACTTCCCCTCACTGCAGGATATTTAGCATTCCTGGTCCTCCACTCACTAAATGCTAATAGTGGCTTTGAGGTGTTGCAGTAACCAAAAGGCCTCCATCCTGGTTCTTCAAACACCCCCTGGAAGGGAGGTGCTACCCCCTCACTAAAAACCACTGTGTTAGAAGAACTAGAAGTTACATTGGAACAAAAAGACACAGGGCTCCCAAGAGGGATGTCTGAAGGTTTGGAAGTAGGAGTGAGGAGGGATGGGGCAGAGCAGGCAGTGCAGTTTTTATTTATAAAGCTTATGTTTAGCTTATGTTTATATGATTCTGTAAACTCCAAACCATAGAAGATTCAGGTTTTGTGAAGACCTGGTTAAGAAAAAGAATACAAATTACAAATACAGAATTGCTCTGGCCCCTCCCAGAATTCCATGCAATTGAGAGGCTTGAAGGATGCAAGCTTTACTTGTTCATGGTAAACCTCCCTCTGCTATGAGCATGTTTTACCTTTATTAGAAATAATAATAAAGGAGAGAAAAGGTATTATCAACTTCACATGTATTTTAATTATTTTTAATGTATGGAAGTTTCTCAGGACTTTCATGTTATGCTCACAGTTTTCAGTAAGATTGATCATCGTCACAAAATGACTGGCCCATAAAAAAAATTCACCCCCACTTTCCTACCTCACCCCACCTCCCATAATGGTATGCTTTTTATCCTGGTCACTGAAGCCACTGGTGAGCGCCATCATTTAGGAAGCTTTGGGCAGCCGAGATCAGATCTTTGTTGCTTTAAACAAAGAAGAGTTATGTTCTCTCTTGTGTTAACTTAGAGTTGAGTCCTAAGGTGTAGGCATTTGTGGGGTTGGGGAATTTTATGGTTCGTTGATATCATCAAGGGCCCAGGTTCTTTTCTTCTTCTGGTTCCGTCATCTTTAGATACAATCTAGGTCCTCAGTCTACTGCTTCTCATGATCAGAAGATGGCAACTGCAGTTCTAGGCATTTTATCCAGATAAGACCTCACCCAGGGTTGGAAAGGGGCTGTTTGTTTCTTCCTTGAGTCTCAAAAGAGTGAGAAAAACTTCCCCCCAAATTCAGAGCAGACTTGGCCTCAACACACATTGGCTAGTACCAGCCTCAGCTTTAGAACTGTCATTGGGAAGGGGCGCCTGGGTGGCGCAGTTGGTTAAGCGTCCGACTTCAGCCAGGTCACGATCTCGCGGTCCGTGAGTTCGAGCCCCGCGTCGGGCTCTGGGCTGATGGCTCAGAGCCTGGAGCCTGTTTCCGATTCTGTGTCTCCCTCTCTCTCTGCCCCTCCCCCGTTCATGCTCTGTCTCTCTCTGTCCCAAAAATAAATAAACGTTGAAAAAAAAAAAAAAATTAAAAAAAAAAAAAAAAGAACTGTCATTGGGAAGAGTCATGTGCAGGATAGGTGGAAACCCAAACAAATCCGGACTCTGCCCTCAGGAAACAAGGAGAGAAATGACTATCGGGTAGGCAACCTCCAGGTACTTTTAGAGCTTGTGATTTGTGGTTTAGGAGCCAGCTAACCTAGTTGCAGTCAGTCGGGTAGTTACTGTTTCCGTGTAGTTTTCTTAAAGGTATTAACATTTTTTTCTAAGT
Source organism: Puma concolor (assembly GCF_028749965.1). Taxonomy (NCBI): domain Eukaryota; kingdom Metazoa; phylum Chordata; class Mammalia; order Carnivora; family Felidae; genus Puma; species Puma concolor. Next base: position 30,042,357 of record NC_141672.1, on the reverse strand, counting down.
ATTACAGAGCTGTAATTTCCACTTTCTCTTGAAGGCACAGAAGGTGAGTCCCAAGACCCTGTGACAGAGAGCGATGATGGTGGCTTCAGTGAAGAGTGGGAAGCCCAGAGGGACAACCGCCTAGGGCCTCATCACTCCACGACTGAGTCACGAGCTGCTGTGCAGGAACTTTCCAGCAGCATCCTAGCCAGTGAGGACCCAGAAGAAAGTATGTGTGTTACTCTATGTTGAAAAGTCATGAGTTCCTTTAGGTGCTACATTACCAAACTCCTCAAAAATAAAATGGATCAAGAGTGGTACAGTCTAATTCTGAATAACAGAGTATAGCATTTAGTGGGAAATATTAATAGTTATTGCTTTTCTCATAGTTACATTTGTTAATGGGCCAAATTCTGCCCCTCAGATTTTTGGAAATGGCCTTTTACAGCCTGAACTTTGGCATTTGTTTTAAAAGGTAAAAGATTTTTTGGAAATTAGTATTCCAGTAAGACTCATGACTACAATATTTATGTACAAAAATTTCATTAGTATATTTCCTCTTTGCTGTGTAGAGACCTGTGAGTTTGAATGTTTCAACCTTTTACATCATTATTCCCTTTGCGGGCAAGCACTGTACTTTATTAATTTTAAAGACAAAAGGATTTTGGTTATTGGGAGAAATGCAAGCATTTGTTCAGTGTCTAAGATATGTTGTCACTTAGACTTTGGTTAGCAGTTGGGGTTTCTTGGGAACATTATCAGCCAGTAGAGCCCCTCCCCGCCCCCCCCCCCCCCGCCCCCGCCCCTGGTTAGGGCTCAGTCGTCTCTTCAGTCTTAGAGATGTGATTTATTAAGAGATTAGCACATTTTCCAACTAAATTATTCTCTGTGGGTTTTTTTCCCCAGAAAAGTGAAACTTGATTGATTACAACATTACAGTGAAAATATTAAGTACTTTTAAAGAAACAAACACCTAAATTTCTTAGCTTCTTTACTCACTAATCACTAATTGTTATGATCTTGACATTATCCTTGAGCTTCAGCAGAACACTTCTTACATACAGTCAGCTCAGGTTTAGTCTTTTAACTGGGTCAGAACTTGGCACATACTTAACTTTGGTGCTTGGCTGAGTTTTCCAGATGTTAGAGTCCGCTACAGTCTGTGACTTTCACACTCCAGGGAAACTAGACACAGTTGCCTCGTCTTACAGCCAGGCTTAAGCTTGCCTTTGCTGATATATTCTCTGCCTGCAAAGTTACCACCATAATGAGGTTGCATCTTCTTTTCTCTTTTCTCAAAGGTGCCTACAGCCAAAAGAAAGAAGTAATACAGCTGTTGAGTATATAGCAGTCTTTCATGACTGACCTTGCAACTTGAGTGCTCTCTCCTGATCATCTCTCATGTTCTCTTTTTCTCTACTTTTTTTTTTTTTTTTTTAAAGGAAAACCCAAGTATTGCCCCTCCTAACTTCAGAATGATATTTTCTTTATCTGGGACCACTATAAACTAATAATTGACATTCTTTCATCATCTTAGCATCTGATAACGTAACCATCTCTGAACAACCTTTTAAAATCATTTAATCGAAAACTGAAGAGTTTTTTAATTAGAAATGTAAAATATTAAAAAAAATTTTTTTTAAACATTTATTTATTTTTGAGAAACGGAGAGAGACAGCATGGGTGGGGGAGGGGCAGAGAGAGAGAAGGAGACACAGAATCTGAAGCAGGCTCCAGGCACCCCTAAAATATATTTATCCCATGTGAAGGCTGTTGGTCTTCCTTTTAGTGAATTTCAGAATATACTTCCCTCAAACATCATGCCAGTAGCAGGCTCATCCTAAGTGTACTACTAATCAGTAGACTTAAAATTTATCAACGTAGTAAAATTAGCCTGTTGTTTTCAGGAGTGGAAATTTGAGTCTACAGATTCTTTTCTGTAACCTCAGGGGAAGTGAGGGAGAGGAATTTTACTATTCAAGTAGAAGAAGAGATTTTAGTAGTAAAAAGGTAAAATAGTACATTATAGGCAGGTTGTTTTTTTTTTTTTTAAGACTTTATTTTTGGGTAATCTCTGTACCTGACATGGGGCTCGAACTCACAAGCCCAACATCAGGAGTTGCATGCTCTACCAACTGAGCCAGCCAGACACCCCACGGTTAATTTTAAAACAGTCTCATTACTTCCAAAAGAAATCCCACAATCCTCAGCTGTCCAGCTCTCCAGTCCCTCCCATCCCCCCCCCCACTTAAAGTACACAATGCAGTGATTTTTACTGTATTCACAGAGCTGTGCAACCATCACTACAAGTGAATTTTAGAACATTTTCATCATCTCAGAAAGCAAGTCTATACTCATTAGCTCCCATGTCCCCCCTACACCAGTAAATATACTATCTTAGATTTGCCCATCCTGGACATTTCATATAAATGGAATCCTACACTATATTATCCTTTGTACTAGTTTCTTTCACTTAGGCCAATGTTTTCAAAGTTCATCTGTGTTGTAGTGTCAGTACTTCATTTATTTTTGTAGCCAAATAATATTACATTTTATGTATATACCACATTTATCCATTCATCAGATAATAGACATCTGAGTTGTTTCCATTTGGGGCTGTTATGCATAATGTTGCTATGAACATTCACGTACCAGTTCTTGTGTGGACATGTTTTTATTTCTCTTGGGTATATACCCAGGAGTAGAATTGCTGGGTCCTATGGTAACTCTGTATTTTACCTTTTGAGAAACTGCCAGACTGTTTTCCAAAGCAGCCATACTATTTTACATTCCCACCAGCAGTGTGTGAATGCCCCAATTTTTCCACATCCTCACCAACACTTACTATCTTTTTGATTATAATCTAGAGTAGGTATAAAGTGGTGTCTCATTATGGTTTTCAGTTGCATTTCCCTAATGGCTAATGATATTGAGTAATTTTTTGTGTGCTTATTGGCCATTTTTATCTTTTCTTTGGAGAACTATATTCAGATTCTTTGACCATTTTTATTTGCCTCTTTATTGAGTTGTAATGATTCTTTGAATATTCTAAATACATATTTGTTTTCAGATAACTGCAAAATTTTTTCCCTGCATTATTTTAAAAATCTCATTTCTGTAACATTTTTTTTCTGAAGAACTTAGTTTTAGTTTCTTACAGCATTTAACATTTGAAATTGAAATCTAAGTCTTTCTAAGGCTGTTATATATTTTAGCCTTTATATGTGCCAAGAACGTTTCCTGTATTATTTTTTAACTCATTTTTTTAAATGTTTATTTATTTTTGAGAGAGAGAACGTGAGCAGGAGAGGGGCAGAGAGACAGAGAGAGAGAGAGGGAGGGAAATGGGGACATGGACACAGAATCCAAAGCAGGCTCCAGGCTCTGAACTGTCAGCACAGAGCCCAGTACGGGGCTTGAACTCATGAGCCATGAGATCATGACCTGAGCCTAAGTCAGATGCTTAACCGACTGAGCCACCTAAGCATCCCCACCCCGGCCTTTTTTTTCTTTTTGTTTATTTATGTTTGAGAGAGGGAGACAGAGCACAAGCAGGGGAGAAACAGAGAGCGAGGTAGACACAGAATCCGAAGCAGGCCCCAGGTTCTGAGCTGTCAGCACAGAGCCTGACACGGGGCTCAAAACCACAAACTGTGAGATTGTGACCTGAGCTGAGGTCAGACACTTAACTGACTGAGTCACCCAGGTGCCCCTAATTTTTAATTCTTGATAACAGCCCTATGTAATAGCTCATAATCCCCATCTTAGAGCTGAGGAATTTGAGGATTAAAAGAAGTTAATCAACTTGCTCTGGATCATACAAGTACTTAAATAGTAGCACTGGCCTCTTCTGTACATGTGAAACTGGTGTGTATATTCATCAGTCTGGGAAGGTTAGCAAGTTAAAGGGTAGCTGACCCAGTAATTCATAGCATTGGATTTCATGGGTCATATGTTTATCTTTTCCACTAAGGAAGACTTCACTCTGGCTCCCACAACTCAAGAACACTGGTTTCTCTGTAATATCTTATTAACCAGCCCTCTGCTTATTTCTCACCCACATGTGGAACACACTATACTTCTCAGGGCCCTCTGCCTCTCTCCCCTGGAAGTGGTTTGTCTAACCCAGGCAACTGAACGTTAAAACCAGGGTCAAACTTCAGTTGGGAATAGTTACTTAACAGAAAAATGAAAGCCACTTTTAGTATATGTGCTGCCGAAGCGAGCACTGAAAGCCACTTTTAAAGCTTTATGGATGAATAATGGATCCCAAGTTAAAACATATCTTTTGAATCCATATTTTAGCCTTTACTTTTTTTTTTTAACGTTTTATTTACTTTTGAGAGACAGAGCATGAATGGGAGAGGGGCAGAGACAGAGGGAGACACAGAATCTGAAACAGGCTCCAGGCTCTGAGCTGTCAGCACAGAGCCCAACGTGGGGCTTGAACCATTGAACCATGAGATCATCACCTGAGCCAAAGTCAGATGCTTAACCGACTGAGGCACTCAGGTGTCCCTAGCCTTTACTTCGTTGTATATTTTTTTGAAAAGAATTTGAAGGGAAAAAATGTTGGATAACAGAAAACCTATAGCCTTTGCATTTCTTGTAAGTTTTAGGATCAGCGTGTCAATGTCTACAAGCTACATTTCAAAAAAATGGGAATGTAAAGAATTTTGAATACCCAAAACAATTTTGAAAGAGAAGGACAAATTGGTGGATTTATACTATGTGATTTCAGAACTTACTGTAACACCATAGTAATTTGGTACCTGGGTGGTTCAGTCGGGTAAGTGTTCAACTTCAGCTCAGGTCATGGTCTCATGGTTCATGAGTTCAAGTCCGCATCTGGCTCTCTGCTGACAGCACAGAGCCTGCTTCGGATCCTCTGTCCCCCTCTCTCGGCCTTTTCTCTGCTCATGATCACTCTCTCTCCTTCAAAAATAAATAAACATTTAAAAAAATTAAAGCCATAGTAATCAGTTCAGGCACAAGGAGAGGCATATAAATCAGTGGAACAGAATTGCTAGTCTAGATGTAAATACTTACATTTATGGTCAATAATTTTTTTTACGAAGGTGCTAAAATAATTCAGCAGGAATAGGGTATGTAATCTTTTCAACCAGTGGTGCTGGGACAATTAGATATCCACATGCAAAAGAATGAGTGGAAACTCCTGCCTCACCCTATCCATCCATCATGCCCACAATCAAAAATGAACTCAAAATGGATCATAAACTGAAATGTTAAGTGGTTAAAATAAATTTCTAGAAGAAAACAAAAGAGAAAAACTTATGACCTTGGGTTGGGCAGAGTTCTTCAATACAACACTGATACATAGAAGAAAAAATTGATAGATTGGACTTCACCAAAATTAAAAACTTGCATTCAAAAGATACCATTAAGAGGAGAAATATTTGTACACCCAATTTCATAGCATTATCCACAATAGCCATGAGGTGGAAGCAATCCAAGTGTCCACTGATGGATGAGTGTATAAATATGTATACACACAGTGGAATATTATTCAGCCTTAAAAAGGAAGGACAGGGGCGCCTGGGTGGCTCAGTCGGTTGAGCGCTGACTTCGGCTCAGGTCACGATCTCGCGGTCCGTGAGTTCGAGCCCCGCATCGGGCCCCTGTGCTGACAGCTCAGAGCCCGGAGCCTGTTTCAGATTCTGTGTCTCCCTCTCTCTGACCCTCCCCCGTTCATGCTCCATCTCTCTCTGTCTCAAAAATAAATAAACGTTAAAAATTTAAAAAAAAAAAAAAAAAAAAAAGGAAGGACATTGTAACATGCTGTATAACATGGATGAACTTGAGGACATTATGCTAAGTGAAGTAAGCCAGTCACAAAAAGACAAATACTGTATGATATGAAGTACCTAGAGTAGTCAAACTTAGAGACAGAAAATAGAATGATGGTTGCCAGAGAATGGAGGGAGAAAAGGAGGAGGAGTTTGTGTTTAATGCGTACAGAGTTTTAGTTTTGCAAGATGAAAAGAGTTCTGTGAATGGATGATGAGGATGGTAGTACAACAGTGTGAGTTTACTTAATGCCATTAAGTTGTATATTTTGCTATTAAAAAAAATTTTTTTTAAAGATACCATTAAGAAAAGGAAAAGAGGGGTGCCTGGGTGGCATCAGTCAGTTAAGCATCCAGCCCTTGATTTCGGCTCAAGTTATGATCTCACAGTTCCTAGGATCCAGCCCTACATCAGCCTCTGTGCTGATAGTGTGGAGCCTGCTTGGCATTCTCTCTCTCCTCCTCTCAAATAAATAAACATAAAAAGAAAAAGAAAAGAAGACACAGACTGTGAGAAAAGCTATACAAACCACATTTCGAGTCTGTTCAAGACTTGTGTTAAGGATATATATATGTAGAATGCTTACAACTCAATAATAGGAGATTACCCATTTAAAAAATACAGACATGCTTTGGATAAACATTTCAGCAAAGGAGAAATATAAGAGGTAATAAACACATGAAACTCTGCTCAACACCATTATTCAGAATGGCTATAATCAAAAAGGCTACCAATATCAAGCGTTGGTGAAGGAAGTAAAGAAACTGGAACCCTGAGGTCTTGCTGGTGGCAATGTAAACTGGTGCAGCCAGTATGGAAAACAATTTGGCAGTTTCTTAAAAAACTAAAGATAAACTTCCCATATAACCCAGCAATCCCATTTGTAGGAATCTACCCAATGGAAATCAAAACAATGTCCACACAAAGATGTGTACGCCTGGTCACAGCATGATGTTCATAGCACCATTATTCATAATAGCCCCAAAATGAAAACGTTCCATTGTCCATCAACTAGTGTATTCACACAGTGGAAAACCGACCAGTAAAAAGAAAGTGCAGACAAGTGCAATTTCATGGATAAACCTCGAAAATACATTATGTGAAAGAAGCCAGTCACAAAGACTACATAGTGTTACGTGTCCATTTTATGAAGTGTCTCGAAAAGCCAAATTTATAGAGAGAGAAGACATCAGTGTTGCTTAAGGCCTAGGGTGATGGAAATGTGGATTGTGGTGATGGTTGGACAACTCTACATCTTTTACAATAATTGAACAATGGGTGAATTTTATGAAGTAAATTATAGGGGTTCTTGTGAAGATTTGTTAGAACAAGTGCCAGGTGTAAACCAGGCAGTCAATAGATGACTGCTGTTATTTATTGTTCCTTGTTATATGTAACAACAGCATCTCAATGTTGAAGACCCCAGAGCAAGTCATACAGAATCTGAAACTCATATTGGAGGAAAACAAAAAAGAAAGAAAACCTAGCTAAAGCCAAAATTTATATGTCCTTTACTGCTTTCTCATTCAATACAGGATGGAATATGGCAGTGACACTTTTGAATTGATGGCAAAAAGTAACATTTATATTCATAATCTTTCCTTTTTAGGGGGAGTAAAACTTGGATTAGGAGACTTCATTTTCTACAGTGTTCTGGTTGGTAAAGCTTCTGCAACAGCCAGTGGAGACTGGAACACAACCATAGCCTGTTTTGTAGCCATATTAATTGTAAGTATACACTAATAAAAACATGTCTGAAATCCTCACCTCAGAACTCTGATTATGCTGTCCCTTTAAGGTAGCCTGTTTTATTTTTTGTTTTTTAAAGTTTATTTATTTATTTTGAGAGACACAGAAGACAGCACAAGTGGGAGAGGGGCAGAGAGAGAGGAAGAGAGAGAATCCCAAAAAGGCTCCGCGCTGCCAGCACAGAGCCCGATGCGGGGCTCAAAACCATGAGACCACGAGATCATGACCTGAGCTGAAACCAAGAGTAGGACACTTAATGGACTGAGCCACCCAAGTGGCCCTAAGGCAATCTGTTTTCACCCTAGCTGGGCTGAGTGTGCCATTCACCTGGAGAGCTTTTTAAAAACAAATTAACTGAACCTCACTAAATAGTTTGCCACCTGGCCACCCATTAAAATTACCCATTAAAATTGTGCATCCCTGCCCTGAGATATTTAATGTTTTAATTATGTGGGTTTTTTTAATTCCCTGGAAAGTTCTGATAAGCACCTCTGATTGGGAACAGCTGCTTCAAGCCTGGCAGTGTAGACATGTAGGAAAATAGCTGTGTTAGATCAGTCTTAAAGGGGTACTCATCCTCACTTTGTTCCTGAGTCTGGTGGTGGTTTTGCCTTTAATGCCACAACCTGCAGCAGGCAGTATTCCAGGGGCAGCAAGTCTGAGGCGAGAAAAGCTAACACAGTGCACGATGCCACATAGGTCTTGCTTGTAGCACCACAACATGAACCCCGACGCTTTCAAAACTATAAGTAACTCTTAAGGTATTTCTTACTGGTATTTTTGCTAAAGATGTGATGTCTGATATGTGTCCATGAAGTTAGATGAGAGGTGAGTTGAGAGCCATTACTTACGAGTTTATTTTATGCTGACCTCTGTGGTTTATCATGATCATTATAAACAGTTAGAATTTTCATGTGTTTTATTTTTCTTTATTTTTATTTACTTTTCTGGATGTGTTGTATCTTTTAAGAGGAAAATGACTTATTTTGGATAAACTTGAAATGCTCAGTTTTCAGACATTGTCTTAGTAGTTAGGGTAAAAAAACGGACAATATTATATGGCTGCTCTGTGTTTACAAGAAAGCAACACAAGTGTTCTCCTGCCTTCTGAAGGTGCATATTACACCACTTTGCTGTTTTCGATAACAGAAAGAAATCCAAGGAAGATTTTTGCTTTTACAAAAAGGCTGTTATCATACTAATGAAGGTCTTTCATTAAAAAAAGTGGCATAATTGGAACTTTCAGGAAGTGGGGATATGCTTCGCTTTATGCTGTTTTGGCTTACAAAAGGCTTCATAGGAACGCTCTACTTTCAGATAGAGAAACTTGTATATGCTTCATGAACTTGTATTGGTTTATTCTGTGAGCATCTCTTTGCCCCCGTACAACATAAAGGATGCTTCTCGCCTCCAGGACTTTAGTCAGCCAAACTAAACTCACAGTAGCCAACTCAATATTTTAAGTAGAAATTTCAGTATTATTTAATTTTTTCTTTTTTTTTTTAACGTTTATTTTTGGGACAGAGAGAGACAGAGCATGAACGGGGGAGGGGCAGAGAGAGAGGGAGACACAGAATCGGAAACAGGCTCCAGGCTCCGAGCCATCAGCCCAGAGCCTGACGCGGGGCTCGAACTCCCGGACCGCGAGATCGTGACCTGGCTGAAGTCGGACGCTTAACCGACTGCGCCACCCAGGCGCCCCGAGTATTATTTAATTTTTAAAAAATAGTTTTATTTTTAGATTCTATTCCTTACCTAGAATTAAGTGTGTGCATAATGAACTCTGTATTGTAAAGGAAAATAAATGTTGTTTCCAAACGTAACGAAAAAAATTGCCCTAAATTTTAAGCTCAAAGGATAATATTCAGTGAACTAAATACTTGTGATTGGGTTGTTTTTGCATGAAATACTTTCCTAATTTTGCCTGAGTTTGTGTCTCTCCCCTCTTGTCCACAGGGTCTGTGCCTTACATTATTACTCCTCGCCATTTTCAAGAAAGCTCTGCCAGCTCTTCCGATCTCTATCACCTTTGGGCTTGTTTTCTACTTTGCCACAGATTATCTTGTACAGCCCTTTATGGACCAGTTAGCATTCCATCAATTTTATATATAGTATATTTGCAATTAGAATCCCATGGATTTTTCTCCTTTGACTATAATTAAACCTGGGGAGGACAAAGATGATTTTACTGTGTCCACATCTAACAAAGGCAAGATTCCCAGCTGGACTTTTGCAGCTTCCTTCCAAGTCTTCCTGACCACCTGTACCATTGGGCACTGGAAGAAGATGTCTACAGAAAATGGTTTTGAACACACGTCATCGTGATGGACTGAGTCCCTCGGTGCAAAAACTACCAGATTTGAGGGACAAGGATGAGGAGGAGGGACGGACCAAGAAGTTGCTGTGCTCCCACCAGCAATTTGACCCTTGGTCACAGGTGGATTTTACCAACACTGCAGACTCTCAGGACTCCCATTACCGAGAAGTTAAATGACACGGTTTAAACCAAACAGGACTCTTCATCTTAAACTACATGTTGAAGATCAACCTAATAAACCTGTATTGAACTCTGAACCTTTTCAGGAGGTACTGTAAGGAGAGCAGGCACCAGCAGCAACACGAAAAGGTTTTTGAAAAGGGGCTCTAACTTTCACTTTCAAACCTTTCTGCTGCAGACTTATCATTTTTAAATAAGACTTTTTTTTTTTTTTCACCTTGAGTCAAGTCAGATATGTAGGTTGATTTTGAAAATTTTTGTTTTCAAGCACTGAAACTCATCTATGGTTGCATTTCTTCCCATGGCCAGTCTGAACTTACTTGCTTTATCCTAAAAGTCTTAACCTCAGGTTCCAAATTCAGTAATTTCTGGAAAGAATGGAACTATATCTAAACGGTTTCCTGTCAGCCTTAGGTGAATTCTGGGTTTTCCACCAAATTCTTTATTTTTAGACATACTTGTAGGTTTACTTGCCCTGGTTGCTTCCATTGTTCCCATCTCTCTCTGACTCCCCATAAGCATTCTCTTCTACAGCAAATGAGACAGCTCTGTTGTGGTAGCAGATGATCCGGTTATTCTAGGATTTTACTCTTTGTGTGGTGCAAAGAATGTGTTAATGAATCAGTGCTGTCAGCCTCACTGTCATAATTTCTTCAGTAGCAAATACAATGTGTGCCCAAAGACAGTAGAATTAAAGAAGAGTAAAATGGCTGGTGAAGCACTTCCTGTCCTGTTTTTTCTTTTTTTTTACTACAACCCATTCATTGTCTCTGACACTAGGTCAGAATTTAAACCAATAGCCAAAAGCTGGTGGATTATAAAGTCAGTTGTATCAGTACAAAGTAAGAATTTGGAGAAAGCCATGATTTTACTCGGTGAGCCACGGGAGAACCAAGGGTCAGGAGGCGAACCAGATGCCGAGAAGAGAAAAGATGGGACCACTAACAGCCAATGGGACAAAATGAGTTAATGTCCCGTGGGCAGATCTTAAGGAGGAGAACCAAGTTATTCCTCAGGAACCTCACATTGGGTGTTTTGTGCTTTCCCTTCTGCCTTACCCTTCATTTCAGTGTACCTTTGTACCTTTGAAGTGGGCAGTGGAGTTGAGGTCCTGCGCAGTTCAGCTGGACAGTGCACATAAACGGAGCCATCAGCCTGTGGGCACATGACACCTTTAAGTGGAGCTTTGCTGGGCATAGCCCTTCTTTTACCACTGACCACCTTTAGCCACAGTGATCAGATTATAAGCGTTTGTGAGACATTTAGTCTCCCCCTATGGCTGAAGAAAGGCCAGCTTTTCTTCCTGTTCCTGCTTTCTCTCCAGCCTATCATATGATCTAGTTTGCAGTTCCCTTTGGAGGTTATTTTTGTTTTTTAATGTTTTGTTTTATTTTTTTGAGAGACATAGAGCACCAGCTGGGGAGGGACAGAGAGAGAGACACACACACACACGGAATCCGAAGCAGGCTCCAGGCTCTGAGCTGTCAGCACAGAGCCCGATGCAGGGCTCGAACCCATGAACGCGAGATCATGACCTGAGCTGAAGTTGGATGCTCAACCAACTGAGCCACCCAGGTACCCCGTCCTTGGAGTTTAGAATAGTTGTTTTCTGTCACAGCATATTTTTTTATAAGAAACTAAATTTAGCAGTAGTGTGCTGTTGGAGTATAACTGGAGTTATAAGTAAAAACTGGCTCATATTAGGTAGTTGAGAAATGCAGGAAAAACAAGTCAATGCACAGAAAGAGTGGGGCTTAAAATAGGTTCTCGCATCTCTTTGCTTAGCCCCTTTTTTCCAGGATTCTTTTTCCTCATATATAGCAATGTGGGTATTAACTTCTAGAAAGACACATGATTGAACCACTACAGCAAAGCCACCTGAATATGTTCATGATTTGAGGCAGTCTTGAGGGAGCCCTGATCTAGACTAGTTATTAGTGTGAAGGTCCCAAAAGTACTGTATCTTTCACGAAAGGTTTTATCCCAGAAGAGGGTATGTGGGGGGGTGTGTGTGTGTGTGTGTGATTTAATCCATCCTTTGTATCACTGTCCTATGTAGAAAGATGGCAATAAATCTCGCTTTCTGCAGGACGGACCACAGCTCAGCATAGAACTCTTTTCTTTAAATCGCCAATCTCAGATACAGAACTTTGAACTTTCTTCTTAGGGTCAATTCAGTTGTTTTTGAAATGTCAAAATGCTAGTCTTCCACCATGAAAACTAGATTATCACCAGGGAAAACAGTAGCAAGTCCACTGAGGATGTGCCCTCACACAGGGCAGGGGTGGCTGTGGAGCTGGCCAAACAAAGCAGGATCAGCCCAGGCAAACCTGCTTAATGAAGAGGAGGAAGAAGAGTGACCACTAATGTCTGGGTCTGACTGGCCTACGGAACCAAGAGTGTGTACATACAGAAGGTTGCTACAAACTAGCCTGTGGGCATACCAACCATATTTGGAAGATGACGGACCTTTTTCCAAAGAGGAAGAGCGTGTTTTCCTGTTATTGATTCTCACGAGGTTAGTGTATGGTCGGTCCTAGGATCACCGCTCTCACTGTAAATGATTAAATTTCTTGATTAGAAAAAAAAGCTTTCTAAGCAACTTGAAAGAACAATCATAAGTGAATGATTTATTGATTTTGCTACAGAAGCATGGGCTTTTCACTTTTGAGTTCTTGAATCCTCACTTTTTAAAGTGTCTCTTGTTTTTAAAAACCCTTCTTCCATAACCAGTGTCCATACAGTAAGTTTAGTACTTGGCCTTTACTTGGCCTCAGAAAACTATATAGTCATCCTGGTCATAATTTGTAGAATATGAGACAAAGGTTAAGCTCCCACATAAGATCTTCCAGGGTCAGCGTCTCGAGGAAGCCTGACCTCCAGGGCCTGGCGTTGCACATTTGCCTCATTCATGATCTAGCCCTAGAAGAGAAAGAGCTCAGAGGCCACTATGAAAACATTTATTCAGTGTCTTCCATGTTCCTGGCATGGTGCTCGAGTCTAAATATGTGAAGATGAGTAAGACCTATCCTCAGAATACATCTATAGTTTCCTGTTTCCTGATACACGCCATCTTGAACTTCTCTAAAATATTGGGTACTTGTCAGTAACCCCTTCTTATGGTTACCATCACTTGAGGGCTTATAAAATTGATGTTATAAAGGTGATCTTGATTCTTCCAGAAGCCAACCCTTTCAATGAAGGACTCCTTTTCCTCTATCTGCTTTTGGATAGTCTATAACGGCCTGACCATTCTCCTCACCTCCGGGGGTGTCCACAAAGCTGACTCTGCAAAGGGAACTTGAAAACTGGACATTTGGTCTTGCCCTGGGATGAAACTGTATCATCATCATGAGTTTGAGACCAGAAGTGATCCTTAACGATTTTCTTGCTTCTCTTTAAATGCCCCCAAACACAGATTAAAAACAATGGTTTCAACTCTTCACAGGCTTCAGTGAAATTGCTGAGCAGTGTACTAACAAGGGTGTCGTCATGCTCACCTCCTGAATCCTCTGGATGGCATCATCTGAACCATCCTCTCCTCTGGCAGGGAACACCTCAGATGCGTGCATTAAAAATCAGCCTGGTGCTGAAACAAACCCTTTCTTTGAATGTTTACCAGGGCCTTGGATGCCTGCAACAGTGCCCTCAGGAAGTAGCTGGGTCCACCCTGGGCCCTGGAACGTGGTGTTAGCACTTGAGCCTGGTGTGCGTAGCAGGAAAGATTTCCCAGGAAGCAGTTTTTCTTTGAAGATAAATAATCGTTGCAAGAGGGCAGCTTCGAAATCAATCAGCTGTAGAAAGTAGTACAGGATTGTTCACTGCGGGATTGGAGGTGCCGGTTGCAGGCTTCAGCGGGAACGTTGACATGTTTGTCTTCTCGCTTTTGCTTCTACAGGCACTGCTTTGTACATGATTCAGACAGACTGTGAATACGTCTTTTTTAAAATACCTTTCAGATTCTTGGTGAGATATAATTTTGATAGATTGCAGGTTTTCCTGTGTTTGTCAAATTAATAAAGACTGCATGAATCCAGCTGTGCTAATTTTCTTACGTGAAAGTAGTGTAATGTGTAACTGGGAACTGCTGAACCTTTATCAGGACACAGTTAAGAAACATAAATGCGTTGTTCCTGTTATTCACTCAAAATGGAAGGGTATGGACCATAGCAGGCCACAGCTCTGAAGGATACAGTATTAAGTCCATGAAAAGTCTTGAAACAACTATTCTGAATACTTGGCTTCTGAAAAAATTTTTTTCTAGAAAATATCTAACTCAAATTGATGTAAAAGCTGTCAAAACAGGAACTCACGGGACGTGTATGCTGTAGTGCAGTGCAGATATTTTATGTGCTGGAGGGTTATCTTTTTAAAATCATTATGGGAGTGCCTGGCTGGCGCAGTCAGTAGAGCATGCAACTCTCAGGGTCATGAGTTCAAGCCCCATGTTGGGTGTAGAGCTTACTTAAAAAAAAAAATATCATGTAGGTCACATCAATGGAAAAAAACATTACTTTTATTGATTGTCCTGTCACTTTCCTAAAACTCTCCAAAACCTTTTGTTTCTAAATAGTGAATAGCGTATAAAATGTTGGGAATGATTGATCAGAAATAAGATCGTGGCAAGAAAACGAAATTTGGCCATTGTCCTCAGAAAGAGCATATGGGTGCCTTCCTGGTTATATTGGCTAAGGGCATCAGGAAGCATGGAAGGTGTTCATTGTTCATTCCCTCCTTTGGGAATCGCATCATTTGCTTTTTTGAATCTTGTAGCAGTGTCAGGAAAGTTTGCCACAGAACTATCATGATTTGTCATCTGCTGGGAGAGGTTTCTGGTTTTTAGGGGTACTGACAACAGTGTTCTTAATGAGATGAAGAATGTCCTCTGGCAGAGTTGAGAAGCAAGAATAATGACGCTGGAGTTCCTGCATCACTTGGTAAGTACCACAGTCTTCTGTAGCCCAACCATTCTCTCTGGGTACTTTTCTGTGTGCTCTGCATGTGTGTGTGGTGGGGGGGGGGGGGGGGGAGTGCTTACTTAGGATCTGGTTAGAAGTGAAATGACAGCTTCCATAAGTACAAGCAAGTACAATGTTGCCCCCTTATATTTGGGAGTCCAGAGCAATGGAAGGATCCGCAAAAGGGTTTAAGATGGGAATGTTTTCCAGAAACAAAGTTCGAACCAAATTTGAGAAAAAGGGAAGAATCAGAATTGGCACAAAGACAAAGAACATATGCCAAAAACAAAATCAGGAAGGAGGAGGTATATGAGACACCCAAGGATAATTGGCTTCTGAATTAAAATGATGATTTATCCAGAGGAAAACCCATTTAGCTAACTAAATCTTCCATAGGTACTTAGAATATATCTTCTTCATTAGATGATTTGTAGAAACCATGGAGGATGTGACCTGACCTGCTACACGGGCCTTTCAGCACAGGGGACCTCTTAAAATTTTTTTTTTTTAATGTTTTTATTTATTTAAAAAAAAAATTTTTTTTTTTCCTCAACGTTTATTTATTTTTGGGACAGAGAGAGACAGAGCATGAATGGGGGAGGGGCAGAGAGAGAGGGAGACACAGAATCGGAAACAGGCTCCAGGCTCTGAGCCATCAGCCCAGAGCCTGATGCGGGGCTCGAACTCACAGACCGCGAGATCGTGACCTGGCTGAAGTCGGACACTTAACCGACTGCGCCACCCAGGCGCCCCTGTTTTTATTTATTTTTGAAGGAGTGAGAGAGACAGAGCATGAGCAGGGGAGGAACAGAGAGAGGGAGACACAGAATTCGAAGCAGGCTCCAGGCTCTAAGCTGTCAGCACAGAGTCCGACACCTGACGTGGGGCTCAAACCCATGAACTGTGAGATCGTGACCTGAGCTGAAGTTGGACGCTCAACTAACTGAGCCACCCAGGCACCCCCGGGGGACCTCTTAATCTTGACCAAGATTCATTCTCTTACACAGGCTTGCCCTTCTGTGCCTTGTATGCCACACCCTCTAAAGGGGAGAAATGAAAGGGCCTCAACCCAGGTTTGTTGGAGTCCTAATTTTTTAAGATTTTTTTTTTTTTTTTTTTTTTTTTTTTAGGTAATCTCTACACCCAATGTGGGGCTTGAACTCACAACCCCTGAGATCCAGAGTTGCATGTTCCACTGACTGAGCCAGCCAGGCACCCCAATGGAGTCCTATTTCTTAGGATAAGGGGTGACATACTCTTGCTGCCACTGTTTGCCCTCCCCCCCCCCCAAAATTAACTGCATGGTTATGCCAGGTCAATTCCCTATGCAAAAGAGGAAAGGATTTTGTTACCCCTTTACATAGCATACCTTGAGGTGGAATGCACATAAGATTCTGATTGTGATTAGTTTTCTTGGGTAGCAGACCTAGTCTCAGAGATAGGTATAAGGAAGATCTAAAAGTAGAAATAACACCGGGAGCTAGGTCAGTATATTTATACTACATTTAAATACCCGAATTTATGTGAATTCTTTAAGGGCTGGTGCATCCCCTCTGGACATGGCTAGCACAGTGATGGACACACAGTAGTCTCTCAAATACTGGGAGACACTGAGGAGAGATTTGGGGGACTTTATCCTGCATCTAGATTTTTAAAGATTTTGTCCACCAAGTACCGTAGCCTATTAGTAGTAATTTGTTTTTCTATTTACTAATTAGATTTACCTACACATGCTATAAAATGGCATTAAGCTTGTTTGGTGAGGTGACTGGGTTTTACTTGCATGAGCCAGACAGATGTGAATGTAGGATTTGTTAAGATTTTCTGAAACACTGAAAATGACCTCTCTGCCAATTCTTCTGCCATCGCGGGAATCTATCTGCTTGGGAAGCCTTGGTTTCCCAAGCTTTCTTCCCCTGCCCCATTCCCTCCTAGTTCAGGAGTCTTCTCTGGAATAACCCAGCCAGAAGGTCATCAGCAGACATCATCAGGGGTGCCTTGGTGGCTCAGTCATTTAAGCATCCCACTCTTGATTTCAGTTCAGGTCATGATCTCATGGTTCATGAGATGGGGTCCTGTGGCAGGCTCTGTCCTGACAGCACAGAACCTGCTTGGGATTCTCGCTCCCTCTCTCTGCCCTCCCCTGCTCATGCTCTCTCTCTCTCTCAAAGCAAACAATAAGAAGACATCATCAGGCCTGAGGACTGTAAAGTCCCAGTGGAAGGGGAAGGACTCTTATGTCCTGTCTGACCTCTGCCTTCACTCTTGTCTCTTTCCTGTCTGCTTTCTAGGGCAGGGCTGGTAAAGGCAGAACGGACTTCACATTTTCTTTCTATGGCTACTCTGGCACTCAAATGGCTCTCCTGGCCCTTCAGAAGGGAATTCCGTGAATGTTAAGGGCCTTCAGCCTTTGTGGGAATCCCACAGTGCAACCAGCTAGCTTAGGGGTGAGTGTGTTGACTCTGGTGATGGAGGATACTGCCCCCGAACCGAGGTGCCCCTGTGTCAGATGGGCCCGTAGCAATGACCCCGGAGCAGCCACTGTAGGGAGACCTACGGACCGTCTTCTCCCCACCCCTGTCCACATGTAGCAGGTTATCCTTTGAGGGACTCTTTCTGGCCATCAAGGACCAGATTTTCCCCTTTCCCTCTTGTGCCCTAGAGAAACCGATGAGGTAAATAAATAGACGTGTTACAAGTGATTATGCAACTTTGGTCATTAAAGATGTGACTCACCAAGGCACTCCAAGCCTGTGATAATTGCACGGATTGATTTTTGTTTTTAAGTCAAATGCACTGGTAAACACTTTTGTGAGAGGAGGCAGGTGATCTGACCCAGAGAGGCCGGTCTCAGTGGGACGTCGAGGTGAGCAGGCGGGGCTGCCTGGCAGCTGCGGGCTCCCTGCCCACCTGCTGCTTGGTTAGGGCCCTCCGTCTCCCGCCTCCCCCAGCAGCGCCCTAGCCTGGCGGGCGAGGTGGAGGAAGAGGAGGAGGGCGAGGCCTGGCCACCCCCGCACGGGGCTCCTGCCCCGCCCCGGGCCCCGGGGCCCACCCCCCACGGGGCTGGCCGGCCCAGCTGGTTTCGCAGCCGCGTCCCTAAATCCGCCCCTCCCCGGCCGCCGCCACCGCCTCACCCCTCCCCGGGATCCGACTCCCTCCGTGGGGGCCGCGGGCCTGCGGCCTTGTTCCGTTTCCCGGGGGTCTGACGCTCACGCGGCTCCCCCATCCGCCCGGACACACGCCTCTGTTATTTTGTCGCGGCCCGGTTCTCTGGACAGGGAAGCCAGCAGAGAAGGTCTCTCGTCCACCCTGGCGCCTCTGGCAGGATGAGGGGAGCCAGTGCGGGCAAGTGCACGCAGACCGCGGGGCTGTGCCTCCCAGCTGGCCGCCAGCCCCCCACCCCCCACCCTGCACCCTCTAGCGGTGTGGGGACCAGCGGGCGGAAGCGGTGGAGGGAGCTGGGTGCGTGCACTCACCGCCCCATCCCAGGCCTCCTGGGAGGTAGTTGCTCAACAAGTGTTTGTGAGCCAATGAAGTAATGGTGGATTAGGGGTCCACAGGAGGGGATTTCCATGCAGGACGACGTAAACAGGTCTGTTTAAACAGGGAAGATGTTTTAAGTAGGAACAAACATTTACTAATTTTGCCCTTGTTTATAATGGAGAATGTGGAGACCGGAGGCCAATTAGCCTTATCTGCTTAAGGGACCCTGCATTTTATAGGGGGTGTTCAGAGTTGAATCCAAACAGAATTCCTACCCCAGGCACGCTTGTGATGTTGAGAAATAAATATATGGGTTTGTCCTGGGTCAGTGTCACCACGTTGAATGCAGGAGGAATAAAGGACAGCACAGTTCTTAATACTTGTACTTACCCCTCATTCAACCAAGAAAAGCCCCAGAGGAACCTAGTTGCCTCGTGAAACCAATTCCACTGAGCATTTCCTATCAATGTGCCTCAGACACTACACCCAGCCCATCACAAGCAGTCTCAGGTCGACCACATCCCACCCTGTGAGAAGGGAACCCTCCTCATTTCACAGGTGAGAAAATGGAAGCTTTGAGATGGCGAGGAACAGCCCAGACTCATGCACAACAAAAAGGTGGGAAAAAATAAAAATAAAAGAGGGGCACCTGGGTGTCTCAGTCATTTGAGCATCTGACTCTTTGTTTTAGCTCAGGTTATTATCTCACAGTTCATGGGTTCGAGCCCCATGTCAGGCTCTGTGCTGATGGTGTGGATTCTCTCTCTCTCTCTCTCTCTCTCTCAAAATAAATATAAACTTAAAAAAAAGAAAAAGAAAAAGCAGGTGGGAGAGGCGGCCCAGCCCAGAGCCTGTGCTTCTTAGCTCCAGGATGGAGGGGCACTGGAGACCTGTTTCTGTCAAGTTGGATCACCTCTCTGGGACTCTGTTTTCTCCTCTGTAAAATGCAGAGTCTGACAATGTTTCTGGAAAAAAAAATTTTTTTTCCAAATATAATGTGTTGTCAAGTTGGAAATTTTCTAACTAAAGCTCAACAACAGGGGAACACGAGACCCTGAGCATCTAGGACACTTCCCAAAGTAGCAGCCCCGTGCAGAAACGTCTGGAGTTGAATATACATAAAAGTTACCATCGGAATCATTTTTAAGTGTGCAGTTCATAGGTATTCAAGCCGTTCATAATGTTGTGCAGCTGTCACCACCACAGATGTCCCGGACTAACCAGCCCTCCACCCCGCCCTCCCGGCAGCCCCTGACAACTGCCGTTCTACTTTCTGTCTCTATGAACTAGACTGCTCTAGGGACCTCAAATTAGTGGAACCATGCTGTATTTGTCTTTTTGTGTCTCATTTATTTCTCTTGGCACAGCGTTCTCAGGGTTCATCACGTTGTTGTAGGTTCGTTTCAATAGAAAGATAACCACAACACCATCATAAACCATTACCCAATATATTTCACCCCTCCCCCCCAACATAGCACACTCCCAATCTTAAAGTTGATGTTCCCCCAATCCATGCCTTGTGCTGTGTCTTTGGTGTCTTTCTGCAAACCCTGCTTTGAGAACTTCCTCCCCTACTCTAGCCACCAGTGCAGCCCAGTCACAACTGGAATTCAGGGTGTGTGCTGAGTGGAGGCCTGTGCTGAGAGCCTTCAGGGTCCCCAGGGCCACCCCCATCTCTCTGCTGCCCTCCTTTGTTCTCAGCCCCTGGGGCGGTTGATTCCTGGGAAGTTTCCATTTTAACATTGATTTTTGTTTAATCTATGGTCTTCCTTTTATATTTTTAAATTTTTAAATTTTTTTTCTAATTTTATTTTTTATTTTTGAGAAAGAGCGGAGAGAAAGAGTGCTAGCGGGTGAGGGGCAGAGTGAGAGGGAGACCCAGAATCTGAACCAGGCTCCTGGCTCTTGTCAGCACAGAGCCCAATGGGGGGCTCAAACACATGATCCACGAGATTATGACCTGAGCCGAAGCTGGACGCGTAACCGACTGAGCCACCCAGGCGCCCTGTATTGTCTTCCTTTTAAAAATGAAGAAATTGCCATGCAGGAAGGTTAACTTGCCGGACACATCCCAGCCAGTGAGTACAGATGCCAGATTCCAACCCAGGCCTGGGGACTACATGGACTTAACACCTCTTCCAGCCCCACCGTCTCCCACCGCCTCCCCCACGATGGAATTCAGCAGGCCACCGGCCTCTGTCACCGTCATTAACATTGTGCTAAAGTTGTGAACCCCATTTGTAGTCATGTTGTGTTTAATTTGTGCAGGTCTACAATCCCTTATTTGCAATTATGAAATTCAAAAGGCTCTGAAAACCAAAAGGTTTCTCCTAGGCTTGTGAGTAGGTGTGGCCTGAGGCTATTCAGAGTCTCAGTTTAGCCTATTTAGGTGAATATTTGTATGTTTTGCTGCAGAGGTATCAGTGCATGTAGTTTTGTTGTTGATTTTGGTTGGTTGGTTTTGATTAAAGAAAGCTTCCAGAAAGTACTGGAGGTAGTACGTCATATGCAGTTTAGTAACTTCTAAAATCTGAAAAATGCTCAACCCTGAAACACATTTGGCCCCGAGAGTTTCTAATAAGGAATTGGGGCCTAGACATATGTAATAGGATTACAGTTATATACAGCTGTAAAAATAAAAGGCTTAGACCTAGTTTTATGTCCATGCATTTTTAAGTGGTATCATGCTCTAAAATAAGGGTCAGGATAATAGGTTCACAAATTACTGAAGTTAGAGAAGCTCCCCACCCCACCCTACCCCCCCGACAAAGTTAGTAGAATTTCCCCTTTCATTTAACTTGAGCATTGGGAATTGCGTTTCTGAATTGAGAGGTGCTGGTCCTCTGACTTTGTGAGTAATGTTTCTAGGCCTTTGGCACAAGGCACAGACACTTGTCAGCTTCCAGGCTGAGAATTATCCAAATACAGAGGCTGAAGCGGCAGAGGAGATGAGCCGTGCCCTGAGCGTGCAGTGGAGAGAGACAGAGAAGAAAGGATCTGAAGAGCTTTGGCAGCTGGCCTGTGGGGGTCCCAGTCCCCGGCCCTCCCTGGCAGCCCACAGGGGACAGCAGCAGCAGAGCAGGGGATGCTGAGGCAGAGGCACAGGGGTCTTCAGAGGGGGGAGAGAGGACCTGCCCTGTCCCTGTCACTGCTGATAGGGGCACCGAGGCCACTGCCACTCAGCCATGGGACACCCACCCTGAGCTGAGGGGGACCCTCCGGGCCTGCATGCTGCAGACTGGCCCCACACCCCACATTGACCTTTGTGGGGGCCTGAGCTCTGAAGCCCCCTCCCACTTAGGAAGCAGAGGGTGGGCAAAGTGGGCTCCTCACACCTTCTTCCTTAATGTCTCCAGGAGTTCATGCAGTTAGCTTCTGCAGGAGACTGTAGGCCGACCCTTACGGTGTGTGTGAGCGTGTGTGTGCACACACACGTGTGCAGGGGTGAGTGTGTGTGTTCCCGTGTGGAAGGAAAGGGATGAGATTGAGGCTGGAGCTGCTGGGCAGAAGCCAATCAGGAAATATTTTCTGGAAAGCCCCCTACCTCCCTCCGTGTTGCTGCCCTAACACCAAGCGTCTTCAAATGGCCTCGCCCTCCCTCCTGGTGCCCTGTCCCGGGATCTGGACTGAGGATGGGGCAGATGGGGTGGGTCTGTGTCAGGCCTGATGTCACTGAAGGACATCCCAGGATTTGTTCTTTCTCTCTGGGTGGCCCTCGTGTCTGCAGGAAGTGTCGGGGAGCTGTATTTCTGTCCCACCTTTGAGCATAAACCTCCCCTCTACAGGTCAGGTGGCTTATCTTATGACAGCACTTGTCAGATATACTGAGCTTTGGACTTCTTCTCATGGTCTTGCTCGGTGTTTCAAGGTCCTGACCTGGACATGGCAGCAACAGGGGGAGGAAGACAGATTAGTGTTGGGATCTGAAAGCACAGAGTCAAGTTGAGGGGCAGACTGGCAAGGGGCATTTAACGCTCCCCTCCCCCACCCACCCCCAACTTTGAATGACTCCAGCAAGGGAAATGGATAGATGCATGGGAGGGGGAGGGAAGAAAAGGCAGAGAGAGAAACAGAGAAATCCTCTCATGTGAAGTGTTCTTTTTCCTTTTGGATTTCCTTTTGCAGATAGTTTTATTCTGGATTAACACATAGCGCTAGAATGCAGTGCCCTACTAGAAGGTAAACTCCCCTAGGGCAAGACGGTCTGTGTGTTGCGACAGCTTGGGACAGCCGACCACATCTCTTCCCAGCTGTGTGCTTAGCGACATAACCTTGGTAGCCTGAAAACAGCCATGGAGTATTTACCCACGGAAGTTGATAAAGGCTACTGGGCAGCACTTTTTCCCTCCAGAGAGCTGGGTGTTACTTACGCGTTTGCCACCACTGGACAGGTCTCTCCGCAGCTTCTGGAAGAGGAGGCCTTCAAGTGTCCCTGGAATGAATAAACAACCATCAGCAAGAGAGGGAAGAAGAGAAGCAGCATCCTCTCCAAGTCCAGTTAAACAAGCGCCGTGTGCCAGCAGCTGCACATCGGAATGAGGTTCCCATCCGGGCAACCTGCCGACTCTTGCTTCGTAGGTCTTGGCGGTCAGGGTGCAGCCGTGCTCCTTCCTGTTGGGGTTGGCATCTACGAGGACTATTCAGGGTTTTCTCTGGGGATGATATGGGTCATTGTAACCTGAAAGTGGTGGTGGCAGCTTCCAGAGACCAACAGGACAGTCCTAACCAGAACTGCTCCTGGGCCATGGTCTATGGCATTGGTGGGGACTCTGGCCCTTGTCTGTGCCTGATTCTCCAGGCTTCCTGTCCGTTCCATGAGCTCTCAACGTCCTTACTTAAGCCTCAACTTGCTCAGCTGAGCCTCGCACAGAGGGTGGGTAGAGTAGGGAAGTAGCCGCTATAAAGCGGCTTCCACTTTCCCTGACCTTGCAAGATTCACAATTTAGAGGGAGGAAAGGGACACATTCGTATCACTGTAGTAGTTCCAAAGTGCAATCCTGGCGCCGTGGGAGCACAGAGGTAGGCTTTAAGGGAAGGCCTCCTGGAAGTGGCCTATCCTTGGAGCCTGGAATGGGTTTCCATTCTAACCCAGCCTTACAAGAAGATCTGGCCACTTATTTCTAGGCTGTGTCCCTGGATCTGCAATCTGCTGAGATGATCCAGATGTAAAGAACCCAGGAAACAGGCAGAGGGAGCACGGGGCAGAAGGAACTTTTGCTGAGCACGCACTTAGTAGGAGCTTTATAGCGGCTAAGTACTTCCCTACTCTACCACGCTCTGTGTGAGGCTCAGCTGAGCAAGTTGAGGCTTAAGGAGGTGACATGATTTAGTCCTAAGTTCACACACAGAGCAGAACAGGTTCCCAGTCTAGGTCTGTCTGCCTCCAAGGGCTGTACCCTCTTCTGCACCCTGGGCTTCTCAGACCAGCAGGTAGAAGGGCCAGGCAGAGGGGGATTTACAATGAGAGGGAAGGTCTCTGGTCTCACCCCAGAATCTTCTTTCTAAATCACCATTGTGTGTGTGTGTGTGTGTGTGTGTGTGTGTGTGTGTGTGTGTGTGTGTGTACCAATTGTGCACACAATTTTTGGTGAACAGTTATGTTCTGGGCACCGTGCTCACACATCCCTCTGGGGTAGAGAACTTGAGGCTTGGGAGAGGACTACTTACCCAAGCCAGGAACTGCTCGAGCCTGGCTCCTTCACGCTGTGTGTTGACTCTGCTTCCCTACCTTCTGGTTCTTCTTTGCAGCGGGGGTGGGGAGCAAGAAATCATGGGCCTGGGTGCCTGAGAAGGGATCACTGAGGAAAAACAGGAGCAGACCAGGAAGGTGCCTCAGCGGCCCCACCCCCCAGAGCAGGAGAAGCAGCTTCCTCCCACTTAAGGGACCTTTGACCAAGCCCAGAAAATTCCTGGCTGATGGGGGCAGGGAGTGGGGCTTCTTGAATGGAAGATGCTATTTTCCTTTTCTGGACAGGCTTTGGGTAATTCCACTCCCTTTTCTCTGCCAAGCTTTATCTTTGCCTAAGAATTCACACTAGTCCCGAGGGGCCCCTGCTACACAGCTGCTGCCGCTTCTTTCTTCACTGATGGGTAAGAAATGGGACAGATGTAAAATGCTTATGTTTTAATAAGCGTTTTGTCTGAGCATCAGTGACAACTTAGAGAGTTGATCTACAGGGGCTGCCGCTCTCAATGGGGGCGGGGAGCTTCCTACCGGTGTTTCTCTGCCCGAAAGGAGGCCATGGGAGAAATGACCAGTGCTCAGGGTAAGTAAAGGACGGAAGGTATAAGAAAATGAGGGAGGGGGGCTTGGGTGGCTCAGTCGGTTGAGCATCTGACTTTGGCTCAGGTCATGATCTCGCGGTTTGTGGGTTCGAGCCCCGTGTCGGGCTCTGTGCAGACAGCTCGGAGCCTGGAGCCTGCTTTGGATTCTGTGTCTCCCTCTCTCTGCCCCTGCCCTGCTTGCACTCTCTCTCTCTCTCTCAAAAATAAAAAAAATAAAGGAGATGAGGGAAAAGGACCTGCTGTGTGAACTCCCCACCTCCCATGTGGCCCAGGGCCAATGCTATTTACCTGGGGGTAGGTGATTTTCAGTCAAAAAGGGATGGCAGGCAAGAAGTGCCTTTGCTGAGAAAAAGGACAATGGGGAAAGGAAATGAAGTGTATCACATGTATTGAGTCCCTACTTTGATCCTAACTAGTGCCTTGGGCACAGGTGATGGGGAGGCAAGTTTTGTCCTCAGCCTCTTACAAGGTGAGTCAGGGAGACTCGGGTTCCCACAGAGTGATGCACCATAAACTACAGCAGACAGGGACAGAGACTGAGGGAGCGGGGCGGGCACCAATTCTGCCTGCTACGGTATGGGGAAGGCTTCTAGAAGAGGTGACATTTGGTCAGGGCCTTGAGGGATGAGTAGTAGCTTGCAAGGTAGAGTGGATTTTCAGAGTGCATTCTAGGCAGTGTGAAAAGCTGGCTGGGAGGGTAGCAAACAGCAGCCTGTGTGAGGAGAAACAGCTGTGGCTGAAGAACAGGCATACTTTGGAGATACGCTAGGTTCAGCCCCAAACCACTGCAATAAAGCGAATATCACAATAAAGTGAGTCAAATAGATTTTTTGGTTTCCCAGAGTATATAAAACTTAGGTTTACACTATACTGTAGTCGATGAAGTATGCAATAACATGTCTAAAAAACTAATTAAATTTTTTTTAATGTTTTTAAATTTATTTTTGAGAGACAGAGAGAGAGAGACAGCACGAGCGAGGGAAGAGCAGAGAGAGACTGAGACAGAATCTGAAGCAGGCTCCAGACTCTGAGCTGTCAGCACAGAGATTGACACGGGGCTCAAACTCATGAGCGGTGAGATCATGACTTGAGTTGAAGTCAGACGCTTAACCCACTGAGCCACCCAGGCGCCCCTAAAGCATTTTTTTTTAAGTAAACTGTATGCCCAGCACAGGGCTCAAACTAACAACCCCTGAGATCAAGAGTCGCATGCTCAGCGGGTTAAGCCGACCTTTTGATTTCGGCTCAGGTCATGATCTTACAGTTTGTGAGTTTGAGCCCCACAGGGGGCTCTGCACTGACAGCACAGAACCTGGTTGGGATTCTCTCTCTCCCCCTCTCTCTGCCTTGCTCCCCTCTAAATAAATAAATAAATAAATAAATAGATAGATAGATAGATAGATAGATATTTAAAAAAGAAAAAACAGAGTTGCATGCCCTACCAACTGAGCCAGTCAGGTGCCCCTAAAAAAAACATTTTTTTCTAATTAAAAAAGACTTCATTGATGAAAAATGCTAACCGTCATCTGAACTTTCAGGGCATCCTAACCACTGATCACTGGTCACCATAACATATAATAATGAAAAATTTTGAAATATTGCCAGAATTACCAATATATGACACGAAGTGAGAAAATACTGTTGGAAAAACGGGGCCAGTAGACTTGCTCTAGGCAGGGTTGCCACAAACCTTCACTTTGTAAAAAATGCAATAAAGTGCAATCAAGCAAATTACACACACCAAAAAACACAACAAAAAAACAAAAAACCCCAAAACACAAAACCACGCAACAACCAAAAACCCTCAATCCTCCAAACCAACAACCCAAGGAGGCACAAGAAAGTGAGGTCTGTCTGTACAGAATTCAAGGGCGGAAGAGGCGGACGGCTGGACGCAGAGGTGTGTTGTATGTAAGGTGAGCATGGAGCGGGATGATACAGAGATGGATGGCTTAGAGGAAGTGGGACCGGGGTGGTGACTGGTGCCCCCCCCCCCCCCCCCCCCCCCGTAGAGGAAACACAGAATGGAGGGCAAGCCAAGCTCTGGCACAGACCCAAGGGGATGCAGCACGGGTCACTGCAGGGGGGCGGGGGCTTTCCACTGGGATCGGGGATGGGTGTCCGCAGGGCTGGCTGGGGCGGGGGGAGATGGGGCGGGGAGAAGCCAGCCAGCGGCAGGGAGAGAAAGTCCAACCTCCGCAGGCGTTCCGCGCCGCCAGGCCAACCTCCCATTCCAGGGGCGGGCACCGACGGAGCAGCGCTGCGTGCCCCGCGCGCCCGGAGACCCAGGTAGGAAAGCGGAGGGACAGTGCCCCGGGGGCAGAGGCGGCTCGCTCCGGGGCTGCTGCAGGAACGTGCCCCGCCTGGCCCGCAGGAAGAGCGGTATCGGAGGAAGTAGGGGGTCCCGGAGGGGAACCCGCCTCCGGCTCTGTCCACCGAGGTCACCGCTCCGCACCGCACCTCGGGCGGGGCCGGGAGGTCACCGGCGGGCGGGAGACGCCGGGAGCCACTGGGGCTAGTGGTGGGCGGGCGGACGCAGCCGGAGCCCCGCGCAGACGCCGTCCGCCCCCTCGGACCTTGCCTCGGTGGGACGCCTTTGCCGCGCCTCCCAGGCGCCGGGCCCGGGAGACCGAGCGTGCCCCTCCCGGAGGTGCCGTCAGGGCCAGCACGTGCCCGGTGGCCCTGGCGCCTCGCGTGGGAAGGTCACCTTTCCACTTTGGGGGGGTCTGCGCCCGCGCGTTCCCGGGCGGGCGGGTGGGGGGCGCGGGCACGTCCCCGGGCCGGGACTGCGGACCGCGGGCGCCTCCTCGCGACCGACGTGGGGAAGATTCTTGCGTGGGAGGCAGACGGGGAAGGGTGTCGCACCGGCCTCGGGCGTCTCCGCATCCGCTGGGGACCCTGCGGACACGTGGCGCCTGGCGCGCAGGGACCCCAAGTACGGGTCGCGGGCCAGCCCCCGCGAGGAGGAGCAGACGGGCTTGGCCTCCGCTTCGGCCCTGGTCCGGCACCGCCGCGTTCCTCGGGGACACGGTGTGAAAGGAGCCCCCACTGTCGGGCGGGTGCGCAGCGGGCCCTGCCCTCGGGCAGTTGGGGGAGCCCCGCAGAGTAGTCCGGTGCCCAAGACCCAAGGCTGGTCTTTTCTGCGTTTTTCTCCCAAGTGAATTGAAATAGCCTTCCAGGCTTTCCAGGACCTTGGGATTGCATATGTGGGCCTTGATCTAGTGTAATTGCAGCCGTGGTGGTGGCACCTAGTAGCAATTTTAAGTCCAGTCTTTCTTCTGTCCTTCCGTCTCTCCCTTGGCTCTGCTCACCTCCGCCCCTTAAGGCAGCCGGCTTTAGAGGAGCATCTCCCCAACACTCATCTTGGCATGAGCCCTAGAACAGTACGGAGCTGTTACAGGAGCTGCGGGGCGGGGTGCGCAGAGCAGAGGTCGTCCTGGGCGGTGGGGTGTGGGGAGAGAAGGCCGTCCCCCCTGCCCCCCGCCTGCAAGCCCCAGGAACCTCTGATTTGACTGTGAAAATAACGACCAAATGAATCAGTGTTTGTGCTAAATTAACGAAGCATGTACGTCGCTAAACGTGCCAGGTTACATTTTGCTGAACTTGGCTTGTGTGTGCTCTGTTTTGTCCTTGTAAAATGAAGTCATTTTATGCTAAAAAAAAAAAAAAAATTAGAACATTGGTAGAATTACAGATTTGTAAATTTGAACTTACAAGTCAGTACTCGCTTGCTGTTTTGTACTGAAGGAGCAAATTGCTTATGTCATTCTTTGCTACAGTGCACAGACTGAACACACACACCACACTGGGGTCTACTTGTGGTGACTTTCTTGTGCAGAGAAATGCTGACTTGGGTTTACAGTAGGGTTACAATTGACATTTTTAAAGCATTTGAGCTTTGAAAGCATCTTGGGAGAGTTTTTTAAATGCAACTTTTAAAAATGTTTATTTTTGAAAGAGAGTGCGTTGGGGCGTCTGGGTGGCTCAGTCGGTTGAGCGGCCGACTTCGGCTCAGGTCATGATCTCACGGTCTGTGAGTTCGAGCCCCGCGTCGGGCTCTGTGCTGACAGCTCAGAGCCTGGAGCCTGTTTCAGATCCTGTGTCTCCCTCTCTCTGACCCTCCCCCGTTCATGCTCTGTCTCTCTCTGTCTCAAAAATAAATAAACGTTAAAAAAAAAATTTAAAAAAGAAAGAGTGCGCTGCCTTCGCATGAGCGGGGGAGGGGAAGAGAAAGGTAGACAGAGGATGAGAAGTGGGCTCTGTGCTCATAGCCTGATTCTTTGGGGCTTGAACTCAAACCTGGAGATCATGACTTGAGCCCACGTTGGGTGCTTAACTGACTGGGCCATCCAGGCGCCCCCAGAGAATTTCTTTAAAAAAAATTGTATATATATATATTTTTTTAAGATTTTATTTTTAAGTAATCTCTACACCTAACCGTGGGGCTCAGACTCACAACCCTCTCATGAAGAGTTGCATGCTCCACCCACTGAGCTAGCCAGGTGCCCCTATATTAACAAGTTTTAGAAACAACTGGTGTGATGGATTAAAAAAAATTTTTTTTAATGTTTATTTATTCTTGAGAAAGAGAGAGAGAGAGAGAGAGACAGAGCATGAGTGGGACGGGGCAGAGAGTGAGGGAGACAGAATCTGAAGCAAGCTCCAGGCTCTGAGCTGTTGGCACAGAGCCCGACACGGGGCTTGAACCCACAAACCTGGAGATCATGACCTGAGCTGAAGTTGGATGCTTAACTGAGTCACCCAGGCATCCCTGTAATGGATTTTTAAAAAGCAATCTCTTGGGGCGCTTGGGTGGCCCAGTCAGTGCAGCATGCAACTCTTGACTTCTGCTCTGGTCATGATCTCGGGGTTCTTGAGATAGAGCCCTGCTTGGGCTCTGCGACCTGAGCGTGGAGCCTGCTTGGGATTCTTTCTCTCCTCTCTCTGCCCCTCCCCCACTCATTCTCACGTGCTCTCTCTCTCTCTCAAAAAAAAAAATAAACAAAAATTTAAAAAGCAACCTCTTGCTAAATTAAAAATAGGCTGATTGCTTTGATTCTGAACCGGTCTTTCAACAAGAAGTATTTTTTTAAACGCTTACTTATTTATTTTGAGAGAGAGATGATGTGAGCAGGGGAGAGCCAGAGAGAGAGGGAGAGAGAGAGAATCCCAAGCAGGCTCTGTGCTGTCACCACAGAGCCCTACGTGGGGGCTCCATCTCACGAACCACCGTATCTTCACCTGAGCGGAAACCAAGAGTCCGACACTCAGCCCACTGAGCCACCCAGATGCCCCTCAACGAGAAGTATTTTTAATTGCCCTCTTTTTTTCCCCTTTGAATCGTGAAAGAAGATACTCTTGGACTTTTAGAAGCCAGTAGTAGGCCTTCTCCACTTCCACCCCCCCTCCCCGCCGACATGAGCGCCACTGAGCCCCATGGCCTTCCCTCTGGTCCCCCTGTGGCTCTCTGGTCACCTGTGGGCAACAGGGAGGGAGGGATGCACCCCTGCCCACCCACTGACCGGTCCTGACCCCTGCCCTGCTCACCCCGGCCTCTCCCACAGGCTGAGATGCAGGCCGAGATCCGGATGTTCCTGCTCGTGCCCCTGCTGCTGGCCCCGGCCCCTGGGTCCTCGGTGAGTGCTGCCCTACCTGGCCAGGCTCCCAGCTTGGGAGCAGGGAATGGGGGATGGGGAATGCCCCAGGGTTTAGGACCAGGGAGGAGCCACCCCACCGCAGCTCAGAGCCCTGTCCCTGCAGGGAAGGCCAAAAACAATAAAGTTCTTTTAAAAGCGGATGGCACCTTGAAGGGGTCTAGTCAAGGTGCCCGGAGCTGCCCGCCAGGCTGCAGGGTGCAGTTTGCAGGAATGGCAACTTGCCACTGCCCTCCCCCCACCCAGTAGTCTTCCAGGGAGGAAGGAAGGGGAGGGGGCTGTGCTGGCACAAGCCAAGACGCAGGCTAGATGGCTCATCCCATCTGCAGTCTGCCTGGGACAAAGCGGGCTTCCCCTCAGCTTGACTGTTTGTGCTTCGAGGTTTGTGGGTGCCGGTCATTCCTCCTCGCTGGGGGCTGGCATCCAGGGCAGGGATGGCCAACAGACCTCTCTGAGATGATCGACGTCCTGAATCTGTGCTGTCCCGTAAGATGGACACTTGGTTACTGAGTGGCTACACGTGGCTACTGAGCGCATGACATGTGGCTAGTGCAGCTAAAGAACTAAGTTTTTTCTTTGATTTGATTTCTTTAATTAACTTAAATAGCCACACGAGGCTCATGGATATTGCATTAGTGCAAATTTAGAGGACACAGGAGCCCACTGGTGATCAGTGTAGCTGTTTTGTTAACAGGGGCCCGAAGAACAGCTTCCTGGAGAGCAAACCTGGGGGCCTGAGGTTATATGAAAAATCTTCTAGATGGCAGGACAAACCTCCAGGAGAGGAGGGGCCACAGAGCTGGGCTTGGTCCTGGGAGCTGCTCCTGCCAAGCTCCTGCTGGCATTGACTGGGTGGAAGGCACGGAAGCAGCCAGGTCCCATCCTGCCCCCGGAGAGCTCTTCGCTAGGGGGACCCCCACATCCCTGTCCACCGTCTGTGAGACAGACAGTCCCTGGGGAAGGAGGGGAAATGCCACCTCTGTAGAGTGTGAGTCAAGGTGAGAAGGGGCAGGGCCAGGCAGCATGGGCCACAGTCAGAGTGATGGGTGGGCTAGAGGCCACCTGCCCACGGCCACCTCTGCCACCCCATGGTCCTTGCTCCCTAAATGTCACACCATGAGATCCTTGGCACAGGCTTTCTCTGGTGCCTGGGCATGAAGCCATCGCTCAGGTGGAGGGGCTATGTTGCCAGAGTCAAGGCCCCGGGAGGAGACCCAGAGCCACCCCCTAACAATTGTGTGACCGTAAGCAAATCATCAGGCCTTAGATTCCCTTTAATTGGGGGTTATAATACCCACCCTCAGGTTCCTGTGCAGGTGAAGTGAGTCAAGGTGCACAAAACGACCTGGGTCCTATTAGGTGCTTTCTGTCTTAGGAACACCTGAGCAACCTTTTCCTGCCTCCTCCTCCCCACACCATGTGAGCTCAGGTGGGGCCTAGAACTCTCCTCCGCCCCTCCACTGCACGCACCCAGCTCAGCTGCCTCCTATTTCTGGCCTCCGCCAGGGGCAGAGCCACCACGGGGTCCCCGAGTGCTTCTTGGCTCTTCTCAGTGCTGACAGGGGTTAGGGATGAATAAAGCGGATATGCACCCTGGCCATCACGCCCAGTCACTGCCTGCCAACCCCAGGCTGGTCAGGAGTGGTTTCCTCTGTCTCCGTTTCCACCCACTCACACCTTCTCTCACCCCCACCCCTGCACGGCACAGCACAGCCCTGGGAAGAGCGCAGCAGGAAAGGGGGCCCCTGAGTTGCCCTGGGAGGAGGAAGTCAGAGCAGGAGAGACTGGGTACTGAGAGCAGGAGCAGGTGAGGACAGGCCAGCAGGAGGACGGGCTGGACCCGCTTATTCTGGCTCCACACCATCAGCTTGTGGTTTGAGTAATTATAGAGAAACAAAACATGCCTGTGCTGCCCGTGGCTGAAGCCAAAGCCAAATGTGCTTTCGTTCCTCGGGGAGACAGTGTGGAGGGGTAGGTAGCCCGGCTCTAAGATCTGGCAGGCTTGGTCCCTCCCTCCCATCTGCCGGGCAAGTGGATGTCTGCTTCGTGGGTGCTGGGCACAGGAGGCCAGGGCATGCTTGCAGTAGGGCTTTTGGCCCCTTATGGTGAAAGCTGGTGAGTTCTGTAAATGAATGTTCAGGGTGCCTGGTGTTCTTGCCGAGTCCTTGAAGGGCTTTGGCTCCCAAGGTGAGATCGGGGAATGTTTTTAGGCAGGGGTCCTCTGGGGACCCCCAGTGCCCTTGTGGGGGGCTGAGTGACTCACACTCCTCTGCGTGTCTTTTCCTCCAGGCTCCCAAGGTGAGGCGGCAGAGTGACCTCTGGGGCCCCTGGGGCCCCTGGGGCCCCTGCAGCCGGACCTGCGGAGGGGGCATCAGCTTCCGGGAGCGC
Source organism: Puma concolor (assembly GCF_028749965.1). Taxonomy (NCBI): domain Eukaryota; kingdom Metazoa; phylum Chordata; class Mammalia; order Carnivora; family Felidae; genus Puma; species Puma concolor. The sequence continues at coordinate 30,009,556 of NC_141672.1, read as the reverse complement.
CCCTGCTACTCCCAGAGGTAGGGGAGGCTGACCAGGGCCAGCCTGTTAGAAGAGGGCAGGGGGAAGGCTGGTCGGGGAGTCCGCTGGTCCTGAGCAATAGGTTTGCTCTGGGAGCAGCATCGGTGGAATATTTGGAATCAAGTCCATTTCCCACGTACGTACACTCTGATTCCAACAATCAACCTGATTTCAGGGGAACTAGAGACAGGCCTGCCTCACGTGCCGAGTCTCTAGTTCCTCATGCTTCAGGTGGCAGGTGCAGTAAATTCTTGGTGAATTACTGAACGATCTTCAACAATTGCTAACCTGTGCATTTTCTCCACCTGCAGCCTCTTTAAGTATACATGTCTCCCACTTTAATAAGTGAGAGATCAAGCGCCTAGGTGCCCTGCACTCTGATAGGTGCCATGGCGGGTGGGGCACAAAACAAGGGGGTGACCCTTTGCCTGTTGGTGCGTTACCTCACTATTCTTGAGAACCTTGCGTGAAGAGGAAGAGACATGAGCTATTATTCTAAGCACCTTATGCTCATATACACCTTAAATGGCAGAATAACCTTACCAGATGTGCATATATTCCGTCTTATTTTATCTCCAAAGGCAGAATTGGGGTCTTCTTTGGAAAGCTGCTTTAAGAGGCCGAGTAGCCCCGAGTTAGAGAAAGTCCAGAATAGGCTGCTGAGTCCAGCTTCTTCCAAGTATAAACTCGGGGCTCATTACACCTACCTGGGGGAACCTGTGCGTGCACAGGCATCCCTCCTCTGTCCAGCGGGGCCTGCGGGGGAGCCCCAGGAGGAGGAGGGGGTGTTGGTTGGCGGGGTCCGGGCCTTCCCGGTGCGGTGTTCTCATCCTCAGGACAGACGGAGGCTCCAGCTGCGTGGGCCCTGTCCGGAGCCACCGTTCTTGCCACACTGAGGTAAAGCTCTGGGACCCCCTACCCGGCTGACCTCCCAGTCCCCGGGGCGTCCTCCCACTGGTGCACAGCCTGGGCTGCGGGAAGCCCCTTCCTCACCCCACACCGCAAATGACAGCCTCCCCTCCAGCAGCCCAAGGCCCCAGCAAGGAGGTGCTCTGGAGCTGCACCAAGCAGCAAGGAGGTGTGGGGGGGGGGGGGGAGGAAGCGCCCACCTGCCCCTCCCTTCCCTGCTGGCCCCCCCGCAGAGCTGCCCCACCGGTGCCAGGGACTTCCGGGCCGAGCAGTGTGCCCAGTTCGACGGCCAGGACTTCCAGGGAAAGCGTTACAAATGGCTGCCCTACTATGGGGGTAAGTGGCGGTCCTCCGCACCGGTGCCCCTGCTGCTGCACCCCGCCTTGCTCTGCACTGCGCCCCACCTGTTTGGGATCTCCTCCGTACATTGATCTTCCATTACACAATTCCTACCACCATTTTACAGATGCTCTGTCGAATACATTCAACAACAACAACAACCACCTTACGGTGCCACCGTTCTCCCGGCGTGTGCCCACTGCAGCACAACAGCCGGGGTCATTTTGAGGTCTCTCCATCCTTTTTTCCATCTCTGTTTTTCAAACAAAGCCATGAAGGCCACGTCCTTGCCATGTGAAGCGCGGCTTTGTTTGGCCTGCTCCAGAAGTATTCCTCATGGTGCACAGAGGTCCTCAAGGTGCACAGAAGCCTTGGGGAGGAGGAGTGCTGGTAGGGTGGGTCCATGTTTGGGCCAACTGCAGGCTGGGGCTGCAAGGGGCTTGGTATGGCAAGAGTCCATTTACTCAGGATCTCTGGCCCCCAAGGGCTTGCTCTGAAGAGCTTTGAGGAGAGTGGTTAATTTTTAGAGCAATACGGTTTCAGAAAAAACACTTGTAGGTAATGAAAACATTTTAGAGGCGTCAGAAGATTCCTTAGGCTAATCCTGAGTGTTAGTTTTTACTGCCCATTGCAAATGACTCCTGGGAAGTATGGTACTCTGGATTCCGAATCAATGAGCGTTTATATCCTGTGTGTACCAAGGGATGGGGAAGAGGGTCTTGGCTAGAGGAGTGGCCCCAGGGGAGCCTGTTGACATTCTTTGCTCTGCCTGGATAATTTAAATGTATCCGTATTATAGAAAAATAAGGGGGCACCTGGGTGGCTCAGTCGGTTAAGCGTCCAACTCTTGATTTCAGCTCAGGCTGTGGTCTTGCGGTTTGTGAGTTCGAGCCTTGCAGCAGGCTCCGTGCTGACAGCGTGGAGCCTGCTTGGGATTCTCTGTCTCCCTCTGTGTCTCTCTCAAATGTTTACAAAAATTTTTAGAAAGAAAAAAATTGGAACACAGAGGAAAGGTTAGAAAGGGTCATGAAAGGGATGCCTTCTTTGGTGTTTCACAGGATTGGTCTAGCATTCCATTTTAGCATTTTTCACGTTATTTTCTCTATATACATTTACGCATTTATAGTTATTACATAGCACCATTTTGCATCGTGTGTTATAAGCATCTTCACACGTTACCGCATAGTCCTTGTAATTCTTTATAGCAAAGTCAACGTGCATAGTATTCTATGAATAATTTCCTTAGAATAGCTGACTGTTAACACATGGGCTTGTCTATAAGGATGAGGTAGACCTCTTCAAGTGGCTGGCTTTTTATCTTGGGGTTTTTCTTCAACTTGGTCCCCAGGAATGCAGCAATTTTGTGGCCATCCCTTCTCCCTGGGGTGGGGCGGGGTTCTGAGCCACTGGGGGAACTGCTGCAAGGGCTTTCTCTCTCTGCCATCTGTGTGATTCTGGCCCCTGCCCATGCTTCCCTGTTCCTAGGGTAGGACTTGGTGCTTGCCCGGGGTCTCAGCTTTTCCCTTTGCCTGCTCAGCCCCGAACAAGTGTGAACTGAACTGCATTCCCAAGGGGGAGAACTTCTACTACAAGCACAGGGAGGCTGTCGTGGACGGGACGCCCTGCGAGCCTGGCAAACGGGACGTGTGTGTGGAGGGCAGCTGCCGGGTGAGTTGCGCCCCTGCCCACCTCCCACCTGCTCCCCGCCTCCCCCCATGCTGCCCATCCTGGCCTTGGGCTTATTGAAGGATGTCCCCCTGCCCACCCCCCACCCCCACACCCCTGTTACTCAGCCTGGGGCCCCACTCAGGCTTATTGCAGGATGTCCCCTGCCCCACGCCAGCAGGGCCAGTGGCTCTCATGAGCTTGATGTCTTACCATGACCAGCTTCTAAGGTGTCTTTGCATTGTAGATGCCCTAGGACCTTTTTACCTTTGCCCTTTGAAAACTTGAGCACCCTGATAAGAGCAACCCTCTGGGTGGCAAGTTACAGAAGCCCAACTAAAACTGACAAAGGCGGGCGGGGGGGGGGGGGGGGCGGGGAAGCCATCGGGGGATGGGCTGGCGACTTCAGGTGCCTGGATGAGATTGCTGGAAACGTGAGGTGTGTACATGGCCACCAGCAGCTCCAAGCTCTGGCTGGAGAGGGTGCCCTCTTTCCTGGAGTTCCAGTGAGCTGGGGCTCCCTCTGATTTGTCTTGGCTCGGGGCGTCCCGTGAACCACTCTCTTTGAGCAAGGCGTAGAACCTGCTGATTTGCCCACACCCACCGTTGGGGGGTTCTGAGGTGTTGTTGCCAGAGGAGGGGAGACGGGTGCTGAGCCGGCAGAAGAGGTAGATGGCCGGCCACAGGCTAGATCCAGTGGTTACTCGGCCTCAATGGCTGATGAGTACTCACTGCTCTTCCCTGATCTGACCAGCGACCAGCGTTTGGATCCTGGTGTATCTGTGACTCCCTCTAGTCTTTTTCATCTCCTCCTCTGCCCGGTAGGCCGTTGGCTGTGACCACAACCTAGACTCATCAAAGGAGGAGGACAAGTGTCTGCAGTGTGGGGGTGATGGCACCACCTGCTACCCTGTCACAGGCACCTTTGATGCCAATGACCTCAGCAGAGGTGGGGGTTCTCTGGGGGCCCACAAGCCGTTGAGACGAGGGTGTGTTGCCTGTCCCTTCCTCTCCTGCGTTCCATTCCATCCAAGTAACCCTCATGGCACTGGGAGGGTCCAATCTGGCAAGTGTGATCTCACACTGCCACCAGCTGGATGCCCCTGCTCAACCCTCCCCCACGGTCCCCATTTCCTCCCCCCTCCCCCCAATCCCCAGTCAGTTTGGACACCCAAGCCTGCCGACCCTTCTCGCCTTTGCGGGGCCACTTTCCCTTCTGGAGGACTCTTCCCCAAGCTGCCCAGCCCTGCCTGTCCCTGACCCCGTCTGTGCTGCCGGGGCGTGGGTGGGCCCAGAGTATCCTTGCCCCTGCAGGCTACAACCAGATCCTCATAATTCCCTCGGGGGCTACCAGCATCCGGGTGGAGGAGGCGGCCGCCAGCAGGAATTTCCTGGGTGAGTGGTCCGGGGCGAGTCTGGGCTGTGGCAGGGCGGTGGGTCCTGCCCCAGCTGCTGACCGGGCGGCTCACCTCTGCGCAGCGGTGAAGAGCATCCGTGGAGAATACTACCTCAACGGGCACTGGACCATCGGGGGTGCCTGGGCCCTGCCTGTGGCCAGCACTGTCCTGCACTACGAGCGAGGGGCCGAGGGGGACCTGGCGCCTGAGCGGCTCCTGGCTCGTGGCCCCACCTCAGAGCCCCTAGTCATTGAGGTGAGGGGCTGCCAGGGAGCGGGGCCACCTGCTCCCCGAGAGGCGAGGTGGGGGCCACTGTCCTGCTGATTAGGAGGGATCCCACTGGGGGCAGGCCTCAGTGAGGACCCTCCCGCACAGCTCCTCAGCCAGGAGCCCAACCCAGGCGTGAGCTACGAGTACCACCTGCCCCTGGGCAGCCCCCAGCCCGGCTTCCACTGGAGCCACGGCTCGTGGAGTGACTGCAGCACCGAGTGCGGTGGAGGTGAGGGCAGCCCCGGGGAGATGGACACGTACGTGGGACATTTGCATGTCTTGGGGGTCACCTGGAGGAAACCCAGGGGTTGGGGACTCCATGAAGGGTCCCCCCCCCCTTCTAAGCTAAGAGAACCAAAGAAGGCTTCCCCGAGGTGGCAGCAGAGGCTGGGCTCGGAGCCGATGACCATGCATCGTAGTAGGGTTCCATCACCAGCAGATCATACTCCTCAAACCTCACTTTCCTCATCTGTAAATCGGAGATGACGATGGCACGTATCCCAGGGGGTCAGCTGAGAATCAAGATGACACTTGGGGTGTGTCCAGAATGATGCCCAGCCCAGAGAATGCGTTTGGTGGAGGCTGACTGACCCCCCGCTGCCCGCGATGGCCGGGCCTCTACAGGTCACCAGTCCCGCCCAGTGTTCTGCACCACTGACAACGAGGTCTACCCTGACCACATGTGCCAGCCCCAGCTGCGGCCGACTGACCACCGCCCCTGCAGCACTCACCCCTGTCCGCAGACCAAGCGGTGAGGCCTCTGCCAGCCCCCTCCACCCATGGTGGGGCCCGGGCCCTTGGATAGGAAGGCAGTGTGGTCTCTAGGCCACTTGAGCAAACAGTTGGGTTGGTCCAGGTCTCCCTACAGCTGTGGCCAGAGTGGGGCAGAGGCAGCTGCCACGGGGGGAAAGCAGTAGAGGGGCACGGGCATGAGATCCAGGGCTGTTCTGTCCATTCATGTGTGCCCAGTGCTCAGAATGTCCAGGCCGGTGGTGGGAGAGTGGGGAAAGGTACTGGAGGCCCTGTCTGAGCCAGCAGGGGACTTGGCAGATGCCAAGAAGTGGGCCAGGGATCGGGCCAGAGGGCCTGTGGGCATCAGCCATGCCTTTGTTCATGCACCAAGGACCTCTTACCTGCACCAGCCCAGAGCGTGGCACCTTGCTGGGGCCCAGCGTGCCTGCAGGAACAGGTAATCTGCAGGCCACAGGCTCCCTGCCACGTTGGTGCAGTCCTTCCACTCTCATGGCCTTGGTGGCAGCTGGCCTCTCGGGATGGTGGTGGGCTTGGCTTTGCATGGTGCACTCGGGGCTGCCCTGTCCTCTGGTCCTTGTGCCGCAGGGCTGGGCGGTACCACTCCACGAGTGGGTGAGCACGACCCCTCTGGGAGATGTCCCAGCTAAGGTCAGATGCAGTGGCAATGGAGTCTGGCTGGGGACGACAGGGCACCTGGTGAGAAGGAGAAAGGGGGATCGAGTGAGGACAGGAAAGCTAAAACGGGCAGCTAGGCTCCGTGCTGTAGGGACCAGTGCTCGGTGGTGGGAGATGGCAAGTGGAGGGCTTGGCCTTTGGTGCAGAGCTTTCTGCTTCCCCTCCCCCCTGCACCTGTCAGGCCTAGATTGGGGCCGGGTTGGGGGATCCCCAGTCCACTCTGCGTGTGACAGCCGGTGCCAGCTTGGGCCTGGGCTCCGGCTCCTGCTGCTGGGCCAGTCTGACTGGATTCCTGCTCCCTGCCAGCTGGAAGACGGGGCCCTGGTCACCCTGCTCAGCCTCCTGTGGCGGCGGCTCCCAGTCCCGCTCTGTCTACTGCGTCTTGTCCGATGAGGCTGGCGTCCAGGAGGCCACTGAGGAGGCCGGGTGTGCAGGCCTGCCCGGGAAGCCCCCCACCATGCGGCCTTGCAACCTGCAGCGCTGTGCATCCTGGAGCGCGGAGCCCTGGGGAGAGGTGAGGCCCCTGCCTAGAAGGGGCTGGGGTGGGGGTGGAGGGAGGGGAGGAAATCAGGTGCTGGGCCTTGGGGGTCTGGGCGGCAGCAGAGTCTGACTGGGAGGCTTCTCCTCTGCTGGGGAAATAGATCCGGGGAGGTAAAGTGACCTGCTAGGCGGTCTTGGGAGCTGTGGCCAAGGTGGGGGCTAGGAGGAGCTTCTTGGACTCTTCCTCCTTCTCCAGGATCCCAGACAGGGTGGGAAAGCTTTGCCTTGGCACAAAGAAGCAGCTGAGCCCATTGTTTGGGGGCGAGGGAGGAGCTGGTACTGTCTGGGGCTGCTGGTCAGCTGCTTCCGGCACATATATATGTCCAACTTTTGAATGAGGGTTGTGGAAAATGTACCTAAGCTTGGTGTCAGCAGCCCTGGTGTAGGCTGTGTGGCCTCAGAAGAGTGACTCAGTCTCCCTGAGCCCGGGAACCGGACGTGGGCAGTAGAGTGCTGTCCACCCTCCGTGCCGGCAGGTGCGCCTCCAGCTGTCTGCCCTGGCATGGCTCCTCCGGGCGAGGACGAGCTCCTGCTGACAGCCTGGTCCTTACAGTGTTCTGTCAGCTGTGGTGCCGGGATCCGGAAGCGGAGTGTCACTTGCCGGGGCGACGAGGGGTCTCTGCTCCAGGCGACAGCGTGCTCCTTGGAGGACCGCCCCCCCGTCTCTGAGCCCTGCGCGCATGAAGACTGTCCCCCCGTCAGCGACCAGGCCTGGCATGTGGGCGCCTGGGGTCTAGTGAGCACTTGCCTCCTTCCCTTCCATGGCTGCTGCCCAATCCCGGCCCCTTGGGTCTCTGACAGGTGGCCGGACACTTGACCATGCTTGGGTCTGATCTGCATTACCGGGCGTGTTCCCCCTCCCTTCCTTGTGGGGACCCCCAGCCTCAGGGTCTCTCTCCTTCTGTTTGCATGCCTACCCCGCGGGCCCCAGTGCTCCAAGAGCTGCAGCTCGGGCACTCGGCGTCGCCAGGTCGTCTGTGCCCTCGGGCCGCCCAGCCGCTGTGGGAGCCTGGCGCAGTCCAAGCCTGGGGAGGTGGAGCCCTGTAACACACAGCCCTGCCACCTTCCTCCAGGTGAGGACGGGGTGGGGGTGGAGGGGGTGTGGAGTGTGCCTGGCCTGACCTCTTTCCCCACCACGAACCAGCCAGCGCTTCCTAAGTGCCACACGGGCACCGGCGGGGCTCCTGCGTCTCTGTCTGCTGAAGGCTTTGCCGCCCGCAGCCTCTAACTCTGTGCAGCCCCGTGATCAGCCCGGTTTCCCCATCTGAGGCCGTGTCCCCATCCCACCCCCCAAAGCCCACGTAACTGCCGTCACTCTTGGGATTGTTTCCTTGTGCCGCAGTGATTGCATACGGCTTGTCAGGCCTACTGGCTTCCTTAAGTTCCCCCCCCCAGAACTTACCACGAGGTGGGTACTCGGTAAATGTTTATCATCGAATGACTGCGTGATTGAGTACAGAGGAGGGAGGTGGTCCAGGAGAGCTTGTCCTCACACACTGCTCCTGCCCTTGTCTTCCCCTTCCCCTCCCCCTCACCCCCATCCTGACTGGGAAAGACGTCCCAGGTGCGAGGAGCTGCAGGACAAAGGGCCCAGAGGCCGGTACTTGCTCGGTGTGAGGACGGGATATAGAGGAAGAATGTGGGTTGGGGCTCAGCTGGGAGGAGGGGAGTGTGGGTGGCAGCCCCTGATACCGTAGGAAGGTGTGTTTGGCCCTGACGTGCTAGTGGTGAGGGCCCCGTGAGCCACGATGGTAGACCTCCAAGGGAGGCCCCTGCCACGGTGACTAAGAGCAAGTTGTCTGGAGTTAGCAACTAACCTGAGTTTAAGTCTCTACTCTCTGTTGCTGACCAGCCACGTGGCTCTGGGTGAGTGCCTCTCCTCTCTGATTCTCGATTTGCCCACCCGTACAATGGGGTTAATAAGGGTGCTTTTCTTACGATGGTAACTTGGCACTCTGCAACACACAGAGCTTGATAAGCAAAGGGTCGGAAGCAGTGGTGGTGAGGCCGTGTGGGGGCCCCTGGGCCAGGCTCCTGGGGTGCCTCGGCCTGGCCTGGCCTTTGTGGTGCATGAGCAGGAGGGCCCTCCAGCTCCTCTGAGTCCAGCCCCCTGGAACCACTGACACCTTCCTGGAAGAGGTGGCCCTGAGCCTGCCCCAGAGAGGCATTCACATAGGTAGAAAGGAAGGAAACAGAAAGCATTTCAGGCCAGGCTGAAGTGCAAAAGAAATAACCTTCACTGCTACTTTTATAAAAATTATCTGTGTTCGTTGTAGAAAATTGGAAGATATTAGGAAAGTGGCATATAGACAAGTGGGATTGCCTCGATCCCATGCGTTAGTGCGATGAATCGAGTGTGTTTCCTTGTTTTGTGTGTGGGATTTTGTGCATGCTTTCCCCCCTTACAGCCATTTGGTGTGTGAACGTTTTCTCATCTCCTGACTTCTCGACAGAAGTCCGTGATGGGCGGGAAGTTAGAACTTAGGTGGCTTCTGGGGTGTAGGTACTGTTACTAACGCTGTGGTGCTAACTGGTGTGTCCAGGGGAGTCCTGCGGAAGCCTCTGCTCCTTCTCTTTCTAGAGCAGCACTTGCTGGCAGAAATAGAGGGCAAGCCACATCTGTTACTTAAAATGTTCTAAGAATCGCATTTAAAAAGTAGGAAGAAGGGGCGCCTGGGTGGCACAGTTGGTTGGGCGTCTGTTGATCTCAGCTCGGGTCATGATATCAGAGTTCATGAGTTTGAGCCCCACATTGCGCTGATGGTGCAGAGCCTGCTTGGGATTCTGTCTCTCTCCCATTCTCTCTCTCTTTGCCCCTCCCCCTCTTGTGCGCCTCTGCTCACTCGCTCTCTTTCTCTCTCTCTCAAAATAAATAAACTTAAGAAAGGAGAAAGAAACAGGTGAATTTATATTAAATAATGTTTTGTTCAGGGCGCCTGGCTGGCTTTGTCAGTAGAGCATGTGACTCAATCTCAAGGTAGTGGGTTAAGCCCCATGTTGTCGGGTATAAAGATTACTTAAAAATTTCCTTAATTTAAATAGTGTTTGGCAGGAGGCCCCTGGGTGGCTCAGTCGGTTAAGCGTTCGACTTCGGTTCAGGTCATGATATTGTAGTTCGTGGGTTCGAGCCCCACATCGGGCTCTGTGCCGACAACTCAGAGCCTGGAGCCTGCTTCGGATTCTGTGTCTCCCTCTCTCTCTCTGCCCCTCCCCTGCTTGTGCTCTGTCGCTCTGTCTCTCCCCCTCAAAAATAAACATTAAAAACATTTTTTTAAAATAATGTTTTATTTAACCCAATTAAATATTTTTAACATGTAAGCATTATAAAAAATGGCAGGATATTTTACATTCTTTTTTTCACAAGATTAAAAAAAATAAATCTTCTAAATTCTGTGCATCACTCAGACAGCATATCTTAATTCAGTTGCTAAAATTTCACTGGCATACTTGATCTATATTTAGATTTCATAAAATGTACAGTTGGAAGAGTAGACTCGCATACTGAAGTTGTTCCAAACATACTGAAGCATTTTCCACTAAGTGAATCGAGCATCAGTTTTTAAGTGTAAAACTAAGTTAATTCTAATTAGAATAAACGTAAAACTCAGTTTCTCGGTCACTCTGGTCACATTCCAAGTGCTCAGTAGCTAGCTCTGCCTGAGGCCAGTAGGGCCCCAGAGCCAGCCCTCAGCCAGCCTGCGGGGGTGGTGGCAGGAGGTCTGTCCAGGGTAGGTGGGGCTCTTAGGGCTGGGGACCTCAGGCCGGGACTGCCTATTAAATTTGTCCGATAGGGGGCGCCTGGGTGGCTCAGTGGGTTAAGCGTCCGACTTCGGCTCAGGTCACGATCTCACTGTCCGTGAGTTCGAGCCCCGCATCCGGCTCTGTGCTGACTGCTCAGAGCCTGGAGCCTGTTTCGGATTCTGTGTCTCCCTCTCTCTCTGACCCTCCCCTGTTCATACTCTGTCTCTCTCTGTCTCAAAAATAAATAAACGTTAAAAATAAATTAAAAAAAAAATTTGTCCGATAGGCCCAGGGGAGCCATTGAAAGCTTTGCAGGTTGATAGTGACACCGTGAAAGCTATTTAGGAGGACAGTCTGAAGCGGAGCCTGTGGGAGCAGGACCCTGGCGGGGAGCAGGCTGCAGAAACGCAAGCGCTCACAGGGCCCCTGAACAGGAAGGGCCAGGCACTTGCCCAGCAGAGCCTGGGGCCCAGATGGTGCGTGGGAAGGGGCCCCGGACTCCAAGTTAAGCGTGAAAGGTGGGTGAGAAGAGGGGAAGCCGGGGCAGGGTGGGCTGGGCAGAAAGGTGTTTTTCAAGTTGAGCTGACAGAGGGGCCTGCTGGCTGGGGACTGTGAATGCGGTTCTGGGGGTGCCCGCAGGAGATGACGGAACTGGGGAGAGAGAGTGTGAGTCTGCCTTCTCCCGGGGTTCGGCCTGGGTGGGAGAGGCCATGAAACGAAAACAGATTTTACTGCGTATCTGCTAGGGTCTTCCGGCCCTAAAGTATTTTTTGAATATTCCCTGGGGGCTGGCAAGAGCTAGTCCTTGTGGAGATGGAATTTTCACTTAGTTTTTATAACTTTGTTCCATTATGTGGTAATATGCGTATTGTGGAAAATTTGAAACACACAGATAAATAGAAGGAAGTCCCCCACTCCCATCCTGCCACCACACCCCCCCACACACCCCCCCCCCCCCCCACGAAGTGCTCAGAACCTTTCACCAGGAGCATTTTGGGGTGAGTGCTGTTATGCATCATAAAAAAAATATTCCTGTTCATACTTACTCAGCCTTTTGTGGTTTTCTCCATTTTATGACAAAAAATCTTTTTGATAACTCTGAAGTGGTTAAGTATATACCATAAAATTCACCCACTGGAATGGTATAATTCATGATTTTTCGTAAGTTTATTACCAAGTTGGACAATAAGGTGGTGAAAAAAATCTCTCATGTTTCTGAGCAGACCCTCATCTGCTCAGGAAGACAGGCCTGGTTGTTTGTTTAATTCCAGTATATTTAACATATGGTATTATATTAGTTCGAGGTATACAATGTAGGGATTCAACAATTCTCTACTCCGTGCTCATCGTGGTAAATGTGCTCTTAATCTCCTTTACCTATTTCCCCCACCCCCCACCTGCTGCCCCTCTGGCAGCTATCAGTTCTCTGTGGTTACAAGTCTGTTTCTTTCTCTTTTTTCTTTGTTCATTTGTTTCTTAAATTCCACATATGAGTGAAATCCTAGAGTATTTGTCTTTCTTTTATTTTGCTTAGCATTATACTCTCTAGATCCATCCATGCTGTTGCCAATGGCAAGATTTCTTTCTTTTTATGGCTGAGTAATATTCCATTGTGCATATGTACATCTTCTTTATCCATTCATCAGTCGATGGACACTTAGGTTGCTTCCAAATCTTGGCTACTGTAAATAATGCTGCAATAGACATAGAGATACATACATCTTTTTGAATTAGTGTTTTTGTATTCTTTGGGTAAATAGTAGTAGAATTACTGGGGGTCATGTGGTAATTCTACTTTTAATTTCTTAAAAATCTTTATTTTTGAGAGAGAGAGCGCACAAGCAAAGAAGGGTAAGAGAGAGAGAGAGAGAGAGAGAGAGAGAGAGAGATACAGAATCTGAAGCAGGCTCCAGGCTCTGGGCTGACAGCACAGAACCCGATGTGGGACTCAAACTCATGAACTGTGAGATCATGACCTGAGCCGAAGTTGGACGCTTAATGGACTGAGCCACCCAGGCGCCTAGTTTTAATTTTTTGAGGAAGGCTGGAGAAGAATTTTAAACATACAGAATAGTTGAAGAACTGTATAGCAAGCAGCCATGTACCCACACTTAAATTCTATACCTGCTATTTTGTTATATGTGCTTTTTCATGATTTACTCCCATCCCTTCATCTGTCAATCAAATTGTGTGTTTTTTTTTTTTGAAACAAGTGTTTTTAATATGGAATTTTTTTATTGAGGTGAAATTCACGTAACATACCGTTAACCGTTGCAGTGTATGCTTTGGTGCTGTGTACTCACAATGTTGTACGATCACCCGCTCTCCTCTAGTTTTAAAATATTTCATCACCCATAAAAGCATCCTGCTGTACCCCCTTAAGTAATCACTCCCCGCTAACCCTAACTGCCTTCCCTGGTAAGCTGATATGCTTTCTGTCTCTATGGATTTGCCTGTTCTGGATGTATCGTATAAAAGGAATAATACACCTTTTGTGCCTACCTTTCACTCAGCAGGATGTTTTTATTTTTCTCAATTTTATAATTTTGAGAGAGAAGAGAGTGCGGTGTGGGGGGAAGGGCACAAAGAGAGGGGGAGAGAGAATCTTAAGCAGGCTCCACCCCCCCCCCCCAAAAAGGGGTCCGATCCCGTGACTGTGAGGTCATGAGGACCTGAGCTGAAATCAAGAGTCAGATGCTTAACCAACTGAGCCACCCAGGCAGCAGAATGCTTTTAAGGTTCATCCAGGCTGGAGCACACATCAGCACGACCTCTTTCTTATGGCTGATAACAATTCCATGGATATGCCACAACCTGCTTATTCATTCTTCTATGGATGTATATCTGGGTTGTTTCCATCTTTTGGCCCTAACAGATAAGACTACTATAAATGCTCATGCGTAAGTTTCTGTGTGGACATGTGTTTTCATTTCTCTTGGGTGTATGCCTTAGAAAGTGCTAGGCTCTATGATAATTCTATGTTTAACTTTTGGAGGAATTGCCGAACTGTTTCCATGGTGGCTGCACCAATTTACATTTCCACCCGCGGTGCCTGAGGGTTCCGGTTCACCCACGTCCTCACTGACACTTCTTACTTCAGCCTTTTTTTTTTTTTTTAATTTTTTTCAACGTTTATTTATTTTTGGGACAGAGAGAGACAGAGCATGAACGGGGGAGGGGCAGAGAGAGAGGGAGACACAGAATCGGAAACAGGCTCCAGGCTCTGAGCCGTCAGCCCAGAGCCTGACGCGGGGCTCGAACTCACGGACCGCGAGATCGTGACCTGGCTGAAGTCGGACGCTTAACTGACTGCGCCACCCAGGCGCCCCACTTCAGCCTTTTTGATGACTGCCATGCTAGTGGGTGTGAAGGAGTATCTCACCATGGCTTTGATTTGCATTTCTGTAATGACCGATGATGTTGAACATCTTTTCGTGTGCTTATTGGCCATTTGTATATTTTCTTTGGAGAAATGTCTGTTCAAGTTCTTTGCCCATTTTTAAAATTATTTTAAGATTTTCGTTTTTTAAAAGTTCATTTATTTTGAGAGAGAGAGAGTGAGCAGGTGCACAAGCCGGGGGGTTGGGGGTGGGAAGCAGAGAGGAGGAGAGACAGAATCCCAAGCAGGCTCTGCACCATCAGTGCAAAGCCCGATGCGGGGTTCGAACTCAAAAACTGGGATTGTGACCTGAGTAGAGATCAAGAGTAGGATGCTTAACGGACTGAGCCACCTAGGCACCCCTTTAAGATTTTAAAGTCATCTCCACACCCAGCGCAGGGCTCAAACTCACAACCCTGAGATCAAGAGTTGGCTGCTCTACCAACTGAGCCAGCCAGGTGCCCCACTTTGCCCATTTTTTAATTGGATTGTTTGTCTTTTCATCAGTTCAATCTAAAAGTATCATTGCTTTGTTTTACGTAGTTGGGATCAAACACCGATGCTAATTTTATATCTGGCTTTTCTTTTTGCGCAACATGTAACATTAGTGTTTTCTAGGACTAAAGACTCTTGAAAGAGGGGAAGGGTGTATTAGGAAATCACAGGTCTGCTCGTTCTCGCTTCTGCTGTCCTGGGTGCCCCAGGCGCTGCCTGAGTGGTGGGGTGGGACCACGTGGTGGTTAGCGTGGCCACGGCGTGGCCTGACCGCCCACTCCCTGCAGGCGTCCCCAGCATGCAGGACATGCACAGCAGCCCCAGGGATCCTCGCATATCTCTGGGGCCTCAGGCGGCCCCCACCTCAGGTGAGAAGCTCAGTGGAAGCCCCCAACACAGGGCCCTGGAGATGGAGGTTGGGGGGGGGTAGGTGGTTTAGGGGGGCTGGGGAGAGGTAGGTCTGGTGTGGACATAGATGGAGAGGTGTCCAGGCGGACACCTCATGTGTCTTCTGCTTCCTCTTCTTTCTAGATTCCAGAGGCCAGTGGTGGGCCCGTCAAGAGCAGCCCTCGGCCCAAGGAAACCCCACAGGAGCCCAGGGCCTCCACCTGCCAGCCCCAGCCCCCTCTTTTCAGCAATCCCCACACAGACAGTCTGGCTTGGCACCCCACGACTGCAGACTCAGCCCCTATGGGTGCTGTCCTGATGGCCACACTGTATCTCTTGGGCCACAGTGGCAGGGCTGTCCTGGGGCCTCATGTCAGCAGAGCAGGTAGGTGCCTCTTCCTCTTCACCAAGTCAAAGAAGGGAGATGGGGCCGGGGGATGGTATCTGATGGGCAGGGCAGCGACTCCGAGCAGAGAGGGGGTGGGGTTTGCAGAGCTCAGAGATGGGACTTCCGAGGTTGTTATCTCCCAGCTGCCCTGATTGTGCAGTCTTGGGGACTCTGCTTCCTGTCACTACCTTCCTAATGTGCAGAGTGGGGGTAAGAATTTCCGCTTTCGCTACCGAAGTCAGCCCGTTGAGGTGTAGCCTGAGGCTCTGGGAAGGCACGTGGGATAGAATTCTAGCTTCCAGATCCAAACCAGGCTACCGGTCTCTCCGGGGCTGGGGCGCTGAGAGCCCAGACTTTGGGGCCAGCAGCCCGGTGGCGATCTATCCGCTGTGTGCTGCGTGATCAGGGCAAGTTATTCCTTTGGTCTTGGCTTCCTCTGTGAGACTGGGAACAGTGACAGCCACAGGCCGGGTTGCCGTGAGGATGGAACCATCCCAGGGTGCCTGGCACACGGAAGGAGCTCTGATGTGTTCCTCTTTCCCCTTCCTTCCCGTCTTGTGGTTGACAGAGCTGAAACAGGAGGAGGGCTCTGCTCACCCCTCTTTTCCCCATCCCCCATCTACTGCGATTTTGTAAAACCTACCCGGGAAGCCAAGATTTGTGCAGGCTTAGTGAATTTTCTCCTCGGTTAGGGGTTTCCGCCTTGGGTAGGAGTTGAGGAACCGTCAGGTATCAGGAGACACGGCCCTGCTTATCGTGTTACTGCTGTGTCCCTGGCTGCCACTGAGTGGTTGGTGGATGTGGCTTGGCATGCAGAATGGTATGCCCCACGTGGAAGGACATGGTGTCTTCCGTTCGGATCCTCAACTGCTCAGCTCCCAGCATAGGGAGCCTCAGAGCCCAGTTTCCAGGATGCTGGAAGCTCGGGGGATCCCGTGAGGGTGGGGATCAGGGGTTGGGTGGTGACGAGACTGCTGTGTGATGTTTGTCTAGGTACGGGTGCTGCCCTGATGGGGTGTCTGTGGCTGAGGGGCCCCATCAAGCTGGCTGTGCAGCATCTTACAGCAGTGATAAGACCGGGAGAAGGCCGGTGTCGAGAGCAGTGGCTTCCACAGTAAGTGTCTGGTTCACATGAGTGGGCAGGAGTCCCGCACCTGTTCAGCGCCACTGTGATCCAGACTCTCTGCACTTGGGCTTCAGATACGGGCCTAGGCTGGAGTGGGGGTGTGTGTGTGTGCAGGGGGGTCCATCTGACCTTCCCCTGAGGCTGAGGTACTGCAATTCTGTCCCTCCCTCTTCCTGTCCTCCTTCCCCAGGCAGCCTAGAGTCCCCACCAAGAGCCAGACCTATTCCCAACTTTCCCAGTCTGGGTTTCCTCCGCAGGCTCCCAAGGCCCACCAGCCCCAGGCTCAGCAGAAGGAGCCCAGTGAGTGCCAGGGCTCCCGGTTTGGCTGTTGCTATGATAATGTGGCCTCTGCTGCTGGTCCTCTTGGGGAAGGCTGTGTGGGCCAGCCCGGCTATGGTGAGTGGATGCCCCTTCATCCTTCCTGGTGAGTAGGCTGTGGTCCCGCTTTGCCCTCCTTAACCACCACAGAGCCCCACCCAGATCTTCCTACCAGCTCAGTTATTCATTCATTTCTTTGACAAATATTTACTGATCACCTGCTAGGTGCCAGGTCAGAGAACAGTGCCATATTGTTCTTGTTTCCAACAGTTTGCATTTGAAACCATCTGACTGCTTGTGGGAGTTGGGGAGAATTGTAGGCAGGGCGCCCACAGACAAGGAAGGCTTGTCACAGACAAGGAAGGCTTGTCCTGCCCTGCCCCCACCATGGGGGCTCAGCCCCTTCCAGAGGCAGAGATGGTATAGGGTGGTCAGAGCCCAGATGGACAGGGATGTCCCCACCCTGCCTGGGATGAGTCCTAGAGGGAGGTCATTGAGACTGGAGTATGGGATATGTGGGTGGCACCGGCAGGGACCCTCATGGGGACCTCAAAAGCCAGATGGGCTGGTGGTCAGAGTCTGCAGGAGGCTGGTCCCTGGATGGGACCCCCGCAGGGGCCAGCCACAGTCACCTCTGTGTCTGTAGAGAGGCAGAGCAGGGCTGTGCTGGGAAGGTAGGCCATTAGAACAGGCTGGCTGGGGGCTGGAGGCGGGTCCAGAGGCTGGGCCTCTTCACAGATGTCCCTGCGAGCTGAGGGCTGGGTTCTTATCTCGAGCTAAGTACATCAAAGCCAAGCTCGGTGCGGTGCGTGTGTATTCTAGGGACCTGGGTCAGGCATGGGGAGGGGCATGAGGGAGCCAGTCCAGGTTGCTCATGGCCCTGACCTTCTGGAGCGCTCTAGTTCTGTGGGTGGAGGTGGACGGGCTGATCCCGGAGGCTGCTGGTGATCCCAGCCCAGGTAGGTCTGGGCAGTGAGCAGACTGTCCCCAGGGCCAGGTCAGGGGCCCAGACAGGGGTGTAGACCCGCTCTGTGATCTTGGGAAGAGCCTGGCTCCCACATCTGAGGCTGAGGGGGCGGTGGGCACTTCTTGGCAGAGCTCTGCCGGGGCAGTATCTGCAGCCTGATGACCTGCCCCCTCCCTGCCCCTTCCCTGCCCCCTCAGCCTACCCTGTGCGGTGCCTGCTGCCCAGTGCCCATGGCTCCTGCACGGACTGGGCCGCCCGCTGGTACTTCGTCCCCTCTGTGGGCCAGTGTAACCGCTTCTGGTATGGCGGGTGCCATGGCAACGGCAATAACTTTGCCTCCGAAGAGGAGTGCGTGAGCAGCTGCCGGGGACGTCAACAGGAGCCCCCCGGACCTGAGCCTGGGGCCTCTGGCCAGAGCACCCATAGAGACGGTGGTGGCAGCGGTCCTGGAGGCCAGCAAGAGGCCGGCGGGCACAGGACGGGGGCCACAGTCCAGACGAGGCCCTTGCCTTCTGGTGGCCTCTGGTGGCGAGACCGAGAGCCTGGGCCTGGAGAGGAGGGCCACGCCCAGGCCTTTGGAGAGAGGCCCCTGGGCCAGGAGCTTGGGCCCAGTGCCCCTGGACTGGGCGGAGATGCCGGGAGGCCAGCGGCGCCCTCCCACAGCTCTTCCTACAGGTGAGGCCTACCTTCCCCAGGTCAGGAGCTGCGCCCATTGGAGCTCAAACCCTGAAGTCCGCAGATCCTCCCGCCCCATCCCTAACCTCAAATCCTCCAAATGGTCTTGCCTGGGGAGGGGCCTTCGCCAATAGATGGTGGGTGCCTGGGTCTGATCTTGCCGGGACGCCCCGGGGCCTGTCTAGTTGGAAAAGCTTGCAGGCTTCGTGACATTTGGCAACTCATCCAACTTCTCCAAGCCTCCGTTTCTTGACCTGCAAAATGGTGATATTCTCTCTTAGATTTAGTATGGGTTCCACAGTCTTGGGACTATGTCCTATTAATGAGACTTTTGGGGAGAATAGAAACAAATAAGTAAAACTTGAAATTCCAAAGGGATCAAGCAGTGGTTTAGTTCTACACGGGAATCTGGTGTGAGCTCTCTCTCCCGACCTCTCCACGCCCTGGGCTCTGTACCTCCCTTGCTGCTGTTGCAGGACCAGGTTGAGGTAGCTACGTCCAAGGGCATGGTG
The DNA here is from genome assembly GCF_028749965.1 of Puma concolor. Taxonomy (NCBI): domain Eukaryota; kingdom Metazoa; phylum Chordata; class Mammalia; order Carnivora; family Felidae; genus Puma; species Puma concolor. Next base: position 29,991,002 of record NC_141672.1, on the reverse strand, counting down.
GGGAGCCAGGGTGGGGGTGGAGTGAATTCCTGAGGCCACGGGCTTCTAGAGCTGGGCCTCCCAGGGGACCCTGTGACCCCAAAGGTGCCTGAGACAGGATGGGCACCGAGCTCTCTGTGGTGGGACACTGATGGAGGGGGAGTCCCTGGCCCTGGCGCTTGTGTTGTTAGTGCAGGTTCTCACCCCCACTTCCCAGGATCAGCTTGGCAGGCTCAGAGCCAGCCCTGGTGCAGGCAGCCCTGGGGCACTTAGTGCGCCTCTTCTGTCAAGACGACACCTCCCCGGAGCCCCATGCCAGGTGGCAGAAAGATGGGCGGCCCATCTCCTCTGACAGGTGATCTCCCCTGGGATGGGAGGGTGCAGGCAGGGTTATGGTAGGAGCACTCTGGTAGGAGCACTGGGGCCTGAGAGGGCCTGGGCTCACTGTCCTCCTCATTCAGGCACAAGCTGCAGCCCGATGGCTCCCTGGTCATCAGTCCCCTGCGGGCAGAGGACACTGGCACCTACAGCTGTGGCAGCAGCAGGCCAGGCCGTGACTCTCAGAAGATCCAGCTTCGTGTCACAGGTCTCTGTCCCCACCCCACGCCCAGCGGATTGTCATGGCCCCAGGTGGGAGGCGCTGGCTGGGAGGGCCTGAGCCAGGGTGCTCCCACGCTGGAGGGGCCCCTTCTGCTGGCAGGGACCACGTGCTCCAGTTGGGCCAAGGTGGATGTCTTCCCCCTTGTGACCCTCATTTTTCCACATGTCCCTGGCCAGCCTCGTGGCCCTTCCTTCCTTCCACTGCATTCCCCCCACAGCTCACCCCTTCTCCTGGCCTCATGACAGGGGGTGACGTGGCCGTGCTGTCTGAGGCTGAGCCAAGGCACTTCCCTCAGACCAGGGACCCAGCCCAGGGCCACAGTCCTCGGGAGTCCAGCCTAGTGGGGAACGCGGGGGGCCTGGGGGCTGTCTCCTCCTTGCAGATTCGGCCCACGACCAGGTAACAGTGCAGCAACGCCATTCTGCTCTCAGCCTACCCCACTGGAGGGCCAGGGCCGATGGGGGCCCCAGTGGTGAAAGGAAGGGAGAGTGGGTGGGGTCACAGGGCTCTGCCGGGCAAGGACTAGGGAGGTGGAAAGGGAGCCCTCTTCCCTTCCCCAAACAGTTGAGACTGGCCCATGGCCCAGGGCACAGGAGCTGAGGGAAGGGAAGCAGAGCAGGAGCTGGAGAGCCTGAGATGGCCTTGATGGGAGTTTATAGAGGGGTTGCAGAAGGCTGGAGGGGCCCAAGTCAAAGTGCCTTGTGCAGGGCAGATGTGCAGGATCTCAAAGCAGATGTGCAGGGCAGGGAGCAGACAGTCGAGATTCTGGGGTGGTGGTTGGGGGTGGGGAAAGCGAGAAAGCTGGAGGTGGCTTTTAGACTGCCCCGGGTAGTTATTGGTGATGTCCTGACCAGCACAGAGCAGCTTTCTTAGGAAGCTGAATGTGGCTGGAGAGGGAGAAGGGGGTCAGATGCTTGTGCAGAGTCCCCCCTCTCATGGCTGTGGGGTGCTTGTTCTGCAGGCTGCTTCTGGACAGGAACCAGCCTAGGGTGGTGGACGCCCATCCAGGTCAGCGGATCTGGTTGACCTGTCGTGCTGAGGGCTTCCCACCCCCAGCCATTGAGTGGCAAAGAGATGGGCAGCCCCTCTCTTCCCCCAGGTTTGTTCAGCTCCTCTCTTCCCCTTCCTGTCCCGCCTTTAGCCCCTGACCCTGTCCAGGCCTGAGGGGAGGGAGCTGCCAGGTGCCACCTCTGGTCAGTCCTGAGCAGGACTCCAGGGGCTCTTGAGAGAGGATACCGCTGGGGGTAGGGCTCCTTGGGCAGACCAACATTTGGGTTTCTGGGTCTTTCCACTGTGGTTAGTGGACAGAAGTAACAGGCTAGCTAAGGAGAGGTGATGGCTGAGGGACAAAATGGAGGCAGACCCATTTCTGGCTGTAACCATAACAGCATGGGCATGTATCGTGCCCATTAGGAGTATGAGGCTTGTTCTCTATCATACAGTCTTCAGGAGAGCCATGTGGAGGTAGGTGCTATTTTATCCCCATTTTACACACAGGAGTTTAACACGCCTTACAGCTCCTAAGTGGCAGAACCAAGATTTGAGTCTACTGAATGAGCACAGCAAGAACTAGAAACCCAAACCAGAATTATTTTGTAATTGGAGATTGGAAATGGTTTATTGCCAGGCTTAAAAGTCAGGTACCTTCAGGTAAACGAGAGAGCTCAGCATCTGGAGGACCTCAGGGCCTAAGGTTAGATTTGCTCAGACCCTACTGAAAGGGCCACTCAGCCTCTTATGGGGAAAGGAAGACCCTGCCCCACCCCCATTTCTTCCAGCCCCTTGGGGGAGGAGCTACCTGACTGTGCTTTGTCTCTAGACACCAGCTGCAGCCCGATGGCTCTCTGGTCATCAGCCACGTGGCTCTGGAAGATGGTGGCTTCTATGCCTGTGTCGCTTTCAACGGGCAGGACCGAGACCAGAGATGGGTCCAGCTCAGAGTTCTGGGTGAGGTGGCAGTCCTGAGGGTCAGGTGGCACAGGTGGGGCAGGACTGGTGTGGTGGCTGACAATGCCTCCTCCTTGCCCTAGGGGAGCTGGCCATCACAGAGCTGCCCTCTACTATGCTGGTGCCAGAGGGTGACACGGCCAGGCTGCTATGCGTGGTGACAGGAGAAAGTGTAAACATCAGGTGGTCCAGGTAAGGCTCTATTCCAGGCAGGCCTGGCCCTCAGAGGCTTGTAGTTTGGAGAAGACACTCACCTTTCTGCAGCGATACTGCTGTTCCCACTGCCCGCAGCCTTCATTCTTCAACTCCTACCCGCAGGCCTGGTGGCAGCTCCCCCTTCCCTACACAGCGGGGCCCCACAGGACTGCTCTCTTTCTTTTGGTTGGGCTACACCAGGGTCTCTCAACCTCGGCACTCTTGACATTTCAGACCTGATAACTTTTGGTGGTTGGGGCAGTTCTGTGTATTGTAGGGTGTTCAGCAGCATCCAGGCCACCCACCCACTAGATGCCAGTAGTACTTCTTCCCAAGTCATGACAGTTGACAGTATCTGGAGATGGGGGTAGAGAACCACTGGGTATACTCAGCTGTGGGGACTTCAATGTCGTTTACACCAGATCAGTTGCTCTTTTATTCGTTCATTCCTTCTTTCAGCAACTTTTTTTTTTGGCCCCCTTCCTCCTTGCAGTGTGTCAGCAATAGCCTAGGCTCTGGGGGTCTTGGGGGTAATCTGAGCCCCCCAGATACTCCCCAGGCAGGAGATAGCCCTGTGTCCCCTGAGCTCTAGAGGTCTGCCATCAGTGCTATCTGTGCACAGAGCGCTGAGGCTGCCTTCTATCTGGGGGAATCAAGGGGTGGCAATGCAGGTGACTTTGGCTGAGCCTTAAAGGCTGAGGAGGGGAAGGATGTTCTTGATCAAGCCTCAGAGGTGAGTACTGGAGAGATGATGTCAGGATGGGAAGGGGCCTGCACGCAGGAGGGAGGCAGGGAGCCTCCGTAGGCTTTTCAGCAGTTGTTCTTGGTGCAGGCCTACCTTGATCAGGTCAGGCCTCTGATTATCCTTTCAAGCTTCTGTCTTCAATTTTGCTTCTCCTTGATCTTACCAGCAGCAAACATGCTCAGGAGCCCCCGCTTTCAAAGCATAACATAAAAGATACCCTCCTCTGACCCTGTATTTCCCTGCAGACCCTGGCCTCATCTGGAGTCTCCCCCTCACAGTATGGCTGTTCATACTGGGGGTCTCCACCTGTTCACCCCCTACTCACAGCTCAGTCCTTGCACAGGGGCTCACATCCACCCACCACTCCAGGATACTGACCTGTTCCTAAACGTTCTGGACGTGATCTCAGTCCCCACATGACCTGAGAGGTGTTCTTCTGCTGACCATTTGCACCTCCTGACATGCTCCCTCCTCTTGGCTCCAGGAAACTACTGTTTTCTGGTGTTCTTCCTTCTCTGGCTGCTGCTTCTGTTTTCCTGGCTGGTTTACCTTTTCACACCAATGTCTCGGAGGCGGATGCACCTCAGGGTCTGTCCTTGGTCCTTGGCTTGTCTAACTTCACCTTGGGCAACCTTGTTGACACGTGGTTTCCAGGGCCACCCAGTGCTGATAGACTATCTGGGTCCAGACCTCAAATCCAATGCCTCTTTGTATCTCATGGGCACCCAGAATGCCAAATGGTGGAAAAGAACACTCACCGTTGACCTGTCCTCCCCACCCTGGATCTCCCCATGGTGGAGGGGCACCGCCATTACCCAGCAACCCTGAGTAACCACTGTGGTCCTTCATTTCTCCTCCCTTACCTTGCACATCCTCCCCTTACCCATGTGTGCACTTCTGTAGGAGTTACTTTCCTGCTCTCTGCTTTCAGGCTTGTCTTAGGCCCAGTCATCCAAGGGCAGATACTCTGTCAGTCCTGCTTAGTTCACACTCTTCCATTCCCCCCAGGGTCCAGTCCAAACTCCCATTGAGGCCTTGTCCACTTCTCTCCCTGCTCTGACCATGGCCTCTGCCTTCCAGCTCCCAAGTCCCTTTGTTCTTCCGTTGCCTGGCCAGCTGCTCCTCCTCATTCTCAAGTCGGGTCTCAGCTCTGTCTTCCTCAGGGAGGGTGCCCCTAAACACCTACCCCAGTACCCTCAAGGCAGAGAGCGGTTACGTCGCTTGCCCAGCACAGGGCCCGGCATCACACAGCTGCTGGAAAGACTGTTGTTGATAAAAAGTGAGAGTGGGGCTTCCCTTGTGGGTAAGAGGCAAATTCATGGTAATTTAGACCAGTGTGCTCAGTTGGGATGAGTTCCCTCTACTTTTGAGTTATTTTGCTCTGATAGTGTTCTTTTTGGCACCTGGCCCATCTCTTTCTTGAAGTGAGGGTCCTCTGTCCACAGTGATTACCTCCTCCCTTTGTCTCTGGGCTCTGGGGCGCTGGGAGTGGCAGCATGGCCTCCTAGGGCCTCAAGACCAGAGGCCGTGGACGGCTCTCCCAGTGTCCTGTCCCCTTCAGGAATGGGCTGCCGGTGCGGGCCGACGGGCATCGAGTCTACCAGTCCCCAGATGGCACACTGCTGATCCACAACCTGCAGCCCAGAGACGAGGGCTCCTACACGTGCAGTGCCTACCGTGGAAGCCAGGCAGTCAGCCGCAGCACGGAGGTGAAGGTGGGCCCGCCGGGTAAGAGGCCCACCCCAGGGACTCACTTGTTCCCAAAAGCCGGCTTTGTGCTGCGCAGGTCTGAGTGACTCTAGTCTGAGTCCTGGCTCACTCTGCCGGTTCCTGGTAGTGTCACCTGTGGCAAGGGGCTCTCCTGAGCCTCCCTCTTCTCACATATACAGAGGGCTATTCCACCACCTGAGAGGGCTGCGGCGAGGTGAGGGAAATAATGCAGATGATGGGCATCTGGTAATAGCTTAATAGATGACGTTAAATATTTAGATTTACTGATCTTGAGAAGTAGGATATGTAATACTTAAGGCAGACCATTAAGTCTGTCCATTCTAATTAGGGTGGCAAAAAGTGCTCCTATGATTGAGAAGTGCCTTCGTGGCCCTTTGACCATATAACTCAGAAAGGGAAGGGCAACTATTAGTATCGTCATCTTACAAATGAGACAGATATCCAGAGACCTTACGTGATGTCTCCACAAGTCACACGGCAAATTAGTGGCCCAGTTGGGACTACAACCTAGTCCTCATATTTAATTTTCTTTTCCCTAAAGTATCACACCTGTTACTGGGCAGTTTGATATTTTAGTTTTATATTCTCTAGCTCTTGCTCTGAGTTACATTTCAATAAACCTAAGCACCATATCACAAAACAATTAGTTTCATACCACTAAGAAAAACATGCTGTTAAAGACACAGTGCTAAGAGACCATCAATTCAGATGCAGTCTAATTTCAGAGGTGTTAATTTGGAGATGCACTTATTTTCACACTTTGAGAAGATGGATTCATAAGAGCCCTATATTCAAATAAGCCAGAGGGAAGGGGGCAGAGGAGGCTCTGCCCTGTGCCCAGCCTGCCCTTCCACGTGTCCTTGGTCTGGGTTCATGGATTGCCTGGACAGCAGGGCAGTGCCCCAGGCTGAGCCACCAGTTCTCAGGAGGCCTCCAGCAGGCTTGGGGGAAAGGTGCCAGGGCCTTTCCTGTCCGCCTGGACGTTCACAGCAATCAGGGCTGCAGCACTGCACCAAGAGTGTTGTTTTAGCAAGGGCTGTCAGGCCTGGCTGCCGCCTGTCTGCTACGCCGAAGGTGGGAATTGGCCAGTGCTAGAGGATGAAGGTCTGGGGTAGAAATGCTGCTTAGTGGATCAGACTGACATGTAGGCTTCCAGTTTGTGAGCTCCTTAGGACAGCCACTGGGATTCGAGTCCTTAGGCCCCCAGGTCAGTGCCTGGCATCACTAGGTGCTCAGGCTTGGTGACTGAGTGCATGAAGGCATTACTTTGGCAAAAACACTGTGCTGCAGGGGCCGCTTCTCATCTCTACTGTGCCCAGCATACTGATCTCTTGTCTACATACCAACCAAACTTAACAAGACTCTAGATAAACCAGAATGCGGATTTATGTGAGAAAAAGAGCTGTCAGAGGAGCCAGGTGTTCATGTTTGTGATTAATTGTAGATCTGTCTACAGGAGAAGCCGAATTATAATCAGAACCTTGTTTGAGGGCAAAGTCTGGTGGGGCTCCTGCTGATGTGTGGTTGTAAGCTGAAATGGTCTGGCATGATGGGCCTCCAGGACAGGACAGGAGCCGTCGGAGTCAGGCTCCTGCCCTCTGCTGGAAGAGTGTTGCTAATCTTAGATATTTTGTGGGCACCTTTCATGCTTAGAAGCGGTCTCTCCTTTGTATTCATTCTGATTAGGCTGCAGACTTCTGCTCTCACCTGTTTATGCTTTTTGTAGGGTCTCACTGCTTGAGGCTGCCTCATGCCTCACTCTGCCCTATTCATGGTCTGGTGGCATACTGCAATTAACGGTAGCATCAGAGTAGGGGGTCTTGACCTAGTCTTGCTCTGGTGTAAGGGACATACTTCTTTTGAGGACCTCTCAACCTTCTTGCCTAAAAGACTTGCCTAAAACACTGTAAGGATAGAACATAGGGCATCACTCACTTTTTTGAATGAGAGGGAATGAGGCTATGGAACAAAACACGGGTAAGCACTCAAATTTTAGCCACAGTTACTGTGTGCCCAAGGTGCTATTATCATCTCCATTTCAGATGAGGAAACACAGGCAGAGAGCTTAAGTAACTTGCCCAAAGTCACCCAGCTGGGGAATAGGAGAGCCAGGATTGTGCTCAGGCCTTCTGGCTCCAGAGCTGGTGTGCTTAACCATCATGTGGGACCCCAAACCTCTGGGCCCTGTGATAGGCCCCCGGGCTGCAACTGCTCAGAGAAAGTTGATGCCAGAGTGACAGATTTCTTAATATGTACGAATGGTTTGCTATTTATGTAAATGTAGGTACAGTTGATGCTTGAGCAACACAGGGATTGACGTGCCAATACTCTTTGCAAAAATCTGGGTATAATTTTGACTCTCCAAAAATTTTACTAATAGCCTGTTGATCAAAGCCTTACTGATAACACATATTGTATATGTATTATATAGTGTATTACAACAAAGAGAAATTGTTGAGAAAATCAAAGGAAATACAGTACTGTATACAGTATTCATTAAAAAAAAAATGTGGACCCATGCAGTTCAAACCCAAGTTGTTCAAGGGTCATCTGTAGTTTGTATTCTTATTATACTGATATACCAAAAGTCATTCACTACTCAGATACAGTCTGTTAGTTGTATTTTTGGGAGGAAGCAAGGGGAGAGAGAAAGATTAAGCCTATGAGGTCTGACTTTAGGGAAGGTGTCACTCTGGCTTAAGCCAAAAGCCCCGTCCAGAAGGGAAAGGGAAGTTAACTAGGTAAGGCCACTTCAGTCCTATAAGGAAGAAGCAGAATGAAACACAGGGGTTGTTTTTTCAATAGTCCTGTTTATTTTTAAAGTAGTCTCCATGCCTAACGTGGGGCTGGAACTCATGACCCCAAGATAGGTAGTTGTGTGCTGTACCAACTGAGCCAGCCAGGCGCTTTTTTTTTTTTTTTTTTTAATTTCTATGTCCAACGTGGGCTCAAACTCCTGACCCAGTTATTAAGAGTCACATGCTCTACTGACTGAGCCAGCCAGGTGCCCTTCTCACAAGGATTTTTAAGATACAGAAGACCCTGGCACATTTGGCGGTGGGTGGGGGTGGGGGTGGCAACCAGCATTTTTGTGCTCAGTGCAGTATTAGAGCCATAGTTCACAAGGCTGTTCTAATCACTTTGCCTAATACTTGCTCTCTCTGGGGGGCGGGGGAGTGTGGGAAAATTGGGAAGATGGGGAATGAAGCGACTGAGACGCACTGGGGCTACTGAAGGCACAACACATTAAATCAGCAATGAGAGGACAGCTCTTGCCAACTCAGAATTTTACTTAGCTTGATCCTACTCCCTTCCCAGTCCAGGGGCTAAGGCAGCTGTCATTCAGCTCTTCAGGTCACAATTGCAAGGGTAGGAGTTAACTTCAGGAGATGTTTAATCATCCGGTCAGTCACTATTTGGGAGTCTGCATTGGGCTGAGTTTGCAGGACAACCGGAGGACCACTGCATGCCTAAATGAGGCCCATGGCGGGGGGTGGGGAGGCACTGTAGACACACGTGTTAAAAGGTTCCAGAATAACTGTACTTTTTGGGAATCTGGCAGATCTAGTGTTGCTTTCCTTTAAGGCAAAGAAAGAATAGGTGGGACTTTTCAGCGTACACAGCTTCCTTAACCACTTTCTCTCCCTTATTTCACAGCACTGGCAGCCCAGTCCAGGGACCTCAGCAGGGCGTGTATGGATCAGCCTGAGCTGGCCAACTGTGATTTGATCCTGCAGGCCCAGCTCTGTGGCAACGAGTATTACTCCAGCTTCTGCTGTGCTAGCTGTTCCCGCTTCCAGCCTCACGCTCGGCCTGTCTGGCAGCAGGGATGAAGGCGAGCTCCAGCCCCAGTCCTGAAGCAAGTCTCAGGCTGCTGTCTCTAGCTGGCAAAGGGAGCGATCTTCTAGAGAATGGGCTCTTTCAGCCCCCGACCCCCTGACCCCCCCAGCCCCCCCCACCCCACAGTGCTGTGCCTCAGCAGCAGACAGCACCTGCCTCGCTTCCGACACTACGGGCAGCGGTCAAGAGGAGTCTGCTTGGATAAGGACACCCTTTACTTTATGGCTTCCTTCTATAATTTCTGTTATACAGGATCAATTCACTGGGTTCTAAAGCAAGCTACCAGGGTTCTCACTTCATTTAAAGCTGGGTGGGGAGGTGTGTAATGGGTTCAAAGTTAACACCTGTCTCACACGGGCACACTAACTCTTGCTGTGTCAGGCAAGTTTCTTTGCTAGAACTCCATCTCATCTAGTGTCAAACAGTGGTCCATTAGTCAACCTCCCCCTTCCAGGTAGTGTAGCAACCAGCTTCAACTCGCATCTGTACATACAGTTAATGGCATGTTTGTGAAGCTCTTGCCAAAGTGGAACACGACATGTAAGGCTCAGTACAGGGATGTGGGATGAAGGAGCGGCAGCTGCGTTATTGTGTGAGCATGACAGGATGGGGTCGGGGGGAGCTCCTTACTTTCATCAGAAGCTGGTGCCTGAAGCCCTCCTCCTGAGGCTGACCTGCAGAGCCTGGTGGTGAGGACTGCCTCACACCTGCATCAAGCTGACAGACCTGTTCTGTACAGTGACCAACTGGGAGCCTCTCCTCCCCAAGCAGGAATCTGTGAAGCAAAATGTTTGCTTCCAGATACAAATCAGACTATTAAAAACAGGCAGCAGCAGGATAGGGGACCAATGGAGGGGAAGGCAATGTATTAACAATGAAGGGATTTCAGTTGGAAGAAATCCTTCTCCATCCCTCAGAACCTCCGGTTCCTTGCTGCTAAACAAGAGGCCTGGATTCAATGAGCTTCCAGGTCCCTTTCCACTTTAACCTTCTACCCATCCTCCAGTAGACTGGCTGGGCTAAGCCAAGGCTAAGCGACAGGTTATTCTGGGACACAGGAAAGACAGGCATTATAGGGAAAGCTTTTATTACCAACGCACTGGCTGGAAAAGAGACAAACTGCATCATGGGTGAGTGATACTTCTTCGTCTACCTCTCATTCAGCACAGGAAACATGGGTTAGGGGCAGAGGTATTTTTTTCTTTCCATTTAAAAAAAATACAGAGGAGCATCCCCTTTCATTTATCATGGCTGGTTTTGCTATACAAATTGGAAACTAAGGGCTATTTTCCTGGACTCCCCAATTCCTTATTTGCCAATTGGCAACGTAATTTAGAAGGTAAGCCTGAGGTTAGCTAGCTCTTCTTAGAACTAGTCACAGAAGAGCGGGCCAAGGTTAGGGAAACAATAAAACTCAATCTAGACAAGTGGTTCTCAACCCTCTTCCATACTGGAAGCTTTTTCTTTAAAAAACAAAACAAAACAAAAAAACACCCTGAGCAGCACCTGGGTGGCTTAGTCAGGTTAAGTATCTGACTTTGGCTCAGGTCATGATTTCACAGTTTGTGAGTTTGAGCCCTTCATCAGGCTCTGTGCTGACAACTCAGAGCCTGGAGCCTGGTTCAGATTCTGGGTTTCCCTCTCTCTCTCTCTCTCTCTCTGCCCCTCGCCCACTTGCACTCTCTCTCTCAAAAATAAATATATAAAAAATACCTGAATGTGGGTCCCCACCTGCTCCCCAACATGAGAATTTTAAAAGCTTCCCAGGTGGTTCTAATACATATCCAATGCTGAGACTCACTGCTTCAGTCAGGGCCTTCTCAGAATGTGAATCTTGTTCTGATTACTAGGTCGGGGGGGGGGGGGGGGGGGTCAGGGGTGGGGCTGAGAGTCTTCACTCCTAGGTGAAGTCCATGCTCTTGTTCCAGACCACACTTTGAGCAGTAAGGATCTGACATCAGAGATATGCTTAGGATGAACCAAAGCCTAAAGTATAAATACAAAAGTGAATTTTAAGAGTAGACTAGTCCTGATGGGCACAATAGATAAAGGGGACTAAGAGGTACAATCTTCTGGTTGTAAGTCACAGAGATGAAAGGTATAGCAGAGAGAATGTAGTCAACAATACTGTAATAACATGTGTGGTGACAGATGGTGACCACACTTATTGTGAGCACTGTGTAATGTATACAATTATCAGATCAATATGTTGTACACCTGAAGTTAACATTGTATGCAAATTATACTTCAATAAAAAAAACGTCCCAATAAAAGATTTTCTAGACATCAAACTGGAATTCAGCAGAATGGAGCAAGAACAGACCAAAAAGAACTAAAACACATTTACTAATAAAGAAAAGGGGAAAGACCAGCCCTTCAGGGGCAAAAGCTTCTACCACGAACATTTATTTTTGTTAAAGCAGATTATAAATTCTCATCAGTACAAATATATATAACTTACATTTGATTGTAAGGCCAACGTTCAAAAGTAAAAATGAGATGGGATCTCACGTCGTTACCAGAGGTCAAGTGGCTACAACTGGCAACGGGATGCTCTCACCACAAGTGGGGGGACCGGCTCACACACAGCTATTAAACCAGAATCTCCATCCCCACAAAGCTGGTGGGGACAAAATCTAAAGGACAAAACAAAACCCGAGACCCACATGACAAATCAACACAGTAACCTGTGCTCCCGTCCATGGATATGATTAAGTCATTGTCACCTTAGTGTTAAAAGTAGAGGATTAACATAAGGAAACTGCAGCAGTATATAAAAGAAAATACGTATTCTCTGTAGAATGTATTCAGACTGATTCCATTAAAATTACATTAGGATTTCATCATAGGTTTAAAACCAGGACAATACTGCTCTTTCATTTTTGTTAAAACTACCACCTAGGGACTGTATTGGTCATACGCATGATTGTTGCTGCAAGGTGCTACTTACAACGAATGATACCAAGTAATAGGGATCCCATCTGCAACTCTCAACCTCTCCTCTCTCCACATCAATAGGCATCACTGATAAATCAATCTTATGTACAATTTCTTACAGCTAACCCTTTTACCTTTGGCAAGATTACTTACAACTCATACAACTTTTTAATATTGAGAACTATTTAAAATATTCTAAATGCATAAAAATAAAGATTTTGGCTTTTTTGATATATATTTATAATATTTATTCTTACTCAAAGTGGAAGCTCAACTTTACCCCTAAAATATAGCTCTGTTGGGCAGCTGCTGTGCCCTCCTGGGAATTCTGGCAGCACGGCCTGCCTCTCGTCCCCAGCCCAAGCACAGGCCACCATGTTCTTGATCTCTAAGACAGGCCAGTGAGAGGCGGCAGGTGAATGGCCTGAAAAATGAAGGGTGATTGTTTTGCTTCCCGTTGTGTTTTATATTCCAGTAAATGTGCTTTGAATACAGATTCCTATTCAGATACTCTGCCTCTCTGCTGCCAGAGATTTTTAAGGGGCTGAGGGAGTAGGAGGGGGACAGAGGGCAACATTTCCTTGACTTCTTTAGCCCAACTGCAAGACAACTCTTCTCTAGGAATGTTTCTTCCATTTTTTTCAAAATCACCTCTCCTAGCACTCTGTGCCTGGACATGCTCCTTAAGACCTTTGGGATTAGTGAAAAGTATACTGACTGGGAACACAAAGTTCCCTTTGCTTCTTTGACCTCTGCCCCTGCCCTTGCCTAAGTATGGGCAAAATACATAAGCCATAGAGACTACTTAAAGTTCAATTTCAAACGTTTTCTGTAAGTCACTGGAGAAAGGGTTGGTGGGAGAGGGGTTAGTACGCTGCTTGGACTTGCTTTCTAATGCAGCCCACTGGGCTTCGAAGGGATCCACCGGGCAGGCCCCTGCAGGAACCTCTGTGTGCTTATCTCCCGAGGCTAACCTGCCATCGTCTACACCATTGAAAGCTGCAGAACCGTTGAGGTGCTGAGCAGGAGGCTTAAAGAAGGGACTGGCAGTAGCACTGCTTGTCTCATACTGAGGGAATGTCTGCTGCTTGACCAGGCCGGGAGACTGATGGGAGTGGGCAGCCTGAGGGTGGCCTGCAGTGCCAAACACGTTGGCTACCATCTGGGAGGGAGTGATGCCCACCACAGGCACATTAGGGGCTGGATAGGGCATCCCATTGGCCACAGGATAGGACTGGGCAGGGACAAAGGCTGGTGGCAGGGGTGGGACCACACCCACTGGTACGGGCTGAGAGGTGAGGAATGCATTCCCTTGGAAAGATGGCGCTGGCTGGGTGATGGCAGTGGGTGGAGGAGGCTGGAGAACTGGCTGCAGAGAGGCAGCTGAGGCCTGGGGCTGCTGCGCCCGGACACTCTTGGACACCTCTTCTAACCAGCGGTCAGCCTCAGAGGGAGTGCGTCTGTGACCAGCCTGGAAGAGACCTGGAGATGCGGCACCAGAAGACTGACTCCACTCGGTCCCTGAAACCAATGAGATCAAGAGAGACAAAAGAATCAGAATCGTTAGGGGCTTCTTTCCTTACCTGATAACCTTGGTTACCTGAATGATCCTAACATGTGGAACAAGTGCCCCTAATGGGACACTTTGTAGTTCTAGCAGGTGTGAGAAAAGTCTCTATTACCAGCTGAGGAGGTTTTGCTTTAGGACAAAGGAAACCTGTCAGACCATGCTGCTATCGCAGCCACACTGAGGAGCTGTCTAGATAGGGCTCAGACCCCATGGAACTAAGGCAGCTGGCTGGCATCTGAAACCCCTTCCTATTGCTGTGGCTCCTCCGTGCTACAGAAATTGGCCTGCACATGCTCTAAAGAGCCCAAGGTGATTCACCTTTTGCTCTAACAGAATAAAAAGAAAATAACCAGGGACATGGTGCTGTACTTTGTGGCCCCTGTCTTGCTTCGAGAGACATGTTATCTTTCAGGTGAACTGCCTTTATTACTATTAAAATTTGTTTTGATTTTATAGTTAACAAATGTTCATTACAGAAAAACTAGAAAGTAAAGCAAAGCAAAAAACAAAGCTTTTTCTGTAGGCCTGCCATTGTAAGAGGCAAGGTTCCCACCCTTGTTACGGGCATATCCATTTATCTCCAAATCCAGTGGTCAGCTCAGGGTTGGGCCCAGGAATCTGTATTTTGTGAAAGTTCTAAGGGGTAGTTGTGTTCTGTAGCCCTAGAAACTATCAGTCTAATCTCTTGAGTTCCTCTCCTTCACCATCCTTTCCTAATAGTTTATTTCCAGGAGGGAACACACTTTTCCTGAAAGGATTCCTCCCCGGTTCCCACTTGGGTAAATGGCTGATTTCTGAATTGGCGTCACTTATCTGATCCCAGAATCCTCACCACCACCCATGGCCACCTTACCCGAACGTGTGGCTGCAATTCCCTTGTTAGCAGCATCAGGGGCATGGGCCCAAGGGTTGGTTTCACGCACAGGCATTGCTATGGGTGCTAGAGCAGTATGGGCTGGCTTAGCAGCAAGCACATGGAAGGCTGAGTCAGTGCCATTAGCTACAATGGGAGCAGACAACATCGATGGAGTTAATTCATGCAGGGTGAATGAGTGACCCCTTGGAGCTCGGTCAGGCCGATGTGCGATAACGGTGGAACAGATAAGACAGAAAAGTTGGTGTTGGGATAACCATGCCATCTTGCAATGGATACACAAACCTTTGGGCAAAGAGGGAATTAGAGGTAATTAAAATAGCTATACTGATAAAAAAGTCAAATGACTGTTCTAGGAAAATATGTGAACAGGGAGAGAGGGAATGAAGCCTAGAGAAACAATTTCCAATTAAGTTGAACAGAGCTGCTCTTTCTTACAAGCAGCAAAAATCAATTCTAGGTATAGCTTAGCCGTTGGCATAAGATGTAGACAAAGCATTTCCTTCTCCTACTACTTTTCCAAAAGATCAAATTATGCCAACAATAACAATGTGTTAAATATAATGATCCTCTATGATGTGCCAGACACTATGTTAACAGTACTTAAGCATTCATCATCCTATTTAATTCTCTCAAAAATCCCATAAGGCTGGTATCCTCATACTACAAATGAGAAAACAAATTTGGTATATATTTTCATTTGCTTAATAAATTTTTATATTTTCATTTGCTTAATGTTTAATTCGCTACAGAATTAATTTCATCTCTTTGAAGTTTTTTTCCCTCAGTAATGTTCATAATATCTCAAAGCACTATTATTCTTTCCTGTCTCTCTTTATGAAAATCTCTTAATCCTTGCTCCTTTACTCCAGACATCTTTTCCATCAGTTTCTATTCCTTATCCCAGCTCTCTATCATAGTTAGTATGGAGCAAGCACCTTCCCCTGCCCTATACTTCAATCACTCCCTCTTCAAGATGGGCAACCATGCTTATGGCATTGGTATTACTTACCCCAGGGCTTGTCTTAAAAGACTAGCTCACTCATAGACTGGGAGCCGCTTGTGGGCAGGGAAAGGACTACGTTCTATTAGTTTTGTACATCCCATTGTAAATAGGCACTGTAAATTCAGAAATAGGTAGCGGAACATAACAGATAACGATATTCAGAAAGACCTGGGTTTAAATCCTGTCTGTGCAATTTGGGAAATTTATTCAACCTCTCTGAGCCTCATTTTCCTGATTTGTATTGCTTACCTCAAAGGGTTGTTGTGGGGATTAAATGAGAAAATGCTGAGTCCTCATCATGATGTGGCAGGCACTGTGCTAATATCTGCTCAATAAATTGTGCCTATCGTTGGTATTATAAACATTTGTTAGATGAAATGAAAAGCCATTTGGTGCACATGATTATAATAGATTTTTTTGTTTTTGTTTTTAAAAGAGACTCTCTGAAGGAAAAGCATTGGTAGCTTCCTCAGAAAGGAATGGGGTACTGTCTCCCCGTTTTGAGCTCTTTCTCAAAAGAAATGAAGAAATGGCGATTATAAGAGTTCAAATTCTAGGGGCGCCTGGGTGGCTTGGTCGGTTAAGCGTCCGACTTCAGCTCAGGTCATGATCTCACGGTCTGTGAGTTCGAGCCCCGCGTCGGGCTCTGTGCTGACAGCTCAGAGCCTGGAGCCTGTTTCAGATTCTGTGTCTCCCTCTCTCTCTGCTCCTCCCCTGTTCATGCTCTGTCTCTGTCTCAAAAATAAATAAACGTTAAAATAAAAAAAGAGTTCAAATTCTAAAAGTCTATTATTTAAGTTATATATAGACTCTTTGCTGACTTCAGAGTCAACACCAAGTATTAACTCAGTATCCTGGAAACAACAACTTTTAGTTAGTCCTCAATGCCTTTACAAAGGTAAATTTTAGGACACTTGTTACAGAAGATGAAATGAACTAAGAAGCCAAAAGAAGTGCCTTTTTCTTTATGAGCCTCTTGTGGTAGGATGGAGATGAGGTGAATCCAAGTCTTCTTAACCTTGGCACTACTGATAACTTGGGCCAGAAAATTCCTTGCTGTGAGGGCTGCCATTGTGTGCACTGAAGGATGTTTAGTAGCATCCCTAGCCTCAGCCCAGATGACAGTAGCAACCACTCCCTACCAGCTTGTGACACCCCAAAATGTCACCAATGAATGCCAAATTTTCCCTGAGAGGGGCAAAACTGCCTCGGGTTGAGAGCCACTCTGCTAAAGAAAGCATATGCTGGAACCAACTCTGATGACTGCTGCTTCTGGAGAACTGGCTGGATACTCTGAATAGTTAAGTGGGAAGTAAAGCAGTGGGTTGGGACTACAGAAGCTCTTAACAGAATGGGATCAAAGACAGAAAGGTACATGCAGTGATGAATGCAGACATTCTAGGAAAAAGGAACGGGAACAAAGCACAAAGACATTGTGGAAAAGGGGTATTAACAAATCTGAGACATCATCCAACAGGGAAATTAACAGGTCCGACCAGCTCTTGGGAAGCTCAGAATGCCCACCGAGAGTCAGTGAGCTGTGCCATGAAAGTACAAGCTTCACAGAGAACAGCTGAGCAGGCTCAGAGGGCACCAACCTTGAAAGGCAGGAGACTGTGGTGCTAGCACTGTCACCGGTTTGGTCATTGGGGCAGATGAGAAGGGATCCTCCGTGGGTGTGCTGAAGGCATTGGTGATCTGTGAGCACAGGGAGCTGATACTCTCTGCCTCCCCTTCTACTTCTGGCACTGCAAGGCAAACAGAAAATGGTTCCAGACAGAAAAACTAATCCTGAAATATAACAGTATGACACAAGGTGGCATTTTATAACACATCCCTTATTTGCGAAAGGAAAAGTCTCAACTGTCAAGTGGGGCTATAAAAGCAGCTTCAAAAATTTAGTATAAAATGTCAACAATTTATGTACCAAGGACTATCTTCCTCCCTGCAAATCCCCAGTTCTTTATTTCCTTTCCTGTGTGAAACTACTGAGAAGTTGGTATTCTTTTTTTGTGTCAGTTAGCTACATTTTTCTGGAAGACATCTGCAACCTGTTTGCCTTCCAACTAATTCCCAAGGCTGTGATCTGCATAGAGTTCTGGAGCCACTTAGTAACTCTATCAGAAGATGGGTTAAAATCAGGGGCACCAGTGGCAGCTTAGTCCTTCTCTCTGTAATAAGCTACAATAATATCATCACTCATTTTTTTTTCCTGAAGTAGCAAGTATGTGAACTGTGATAACATGAAAAAGTAAACTGAAATCCAGGACTCTATAGGCTTTGTTCTTTAAAAAAAATTTTTCTTTAATGTTTATTTTTGAGAGAGAGAGACACACACAGAGTGTGAGGGGGGCAGCAGAGAAAGAGGGAGACACAGAATCTGAAACAGGCTCCAGGTTCTGAGCTGTCAGCACAGAGTGCGACGCAGGGCTTGAACCCACGAACCATGAGATCATGACCTGAGCTGAAGTGGGATGCTTAACAGACTGAGCACCCAGGTGCTCCTAGGCTTTGTTCTTAATATTGACTCTGGGATACTTCTGTCACAGGGGAAGCTGATAATGTGTGGTGAACCTTTGGTTTGCTCAACTATGAAAAGAATGGTTTTTGTTTCCCATCTGCTCCAGAAGAAGACTGAAGACAAGGTATTAGAAGCATCTGGAGTTTCCATTTTTATAGGTGTTGAGAGCTGGAAAGACCCTCAGTAATCATCCAGTCCAACTGTTGTTTAGGCCTCCTTTCATCCGTCAAAAGAACTTAACACTCTGGACTTTTATACCATCACTGGGAGTGTCTTATTGAAACAGTCTTCCTCATATTCTGTTATAGCACTGGCTTGTCATGTCTCAGAGTGAAGTAAAATAGAGCCCAATAAAAGCACTGACCAGATCTGACACTTTAGCTCTGGATCTTACGATGAGGATAGAACTACCAGGGCTGGCTCAGCTGTACAGGGGCCACACAAAGGCCTGTGTGGCAGTTCTGAAAGGTAATGAATATATGTGAGCAAGCTCACTGTCTCTGATGAAAAACAGATTTTTGATTTAAACAGGAGACCCGTTTTGAGTTTCCTCCGTACGGAGTCAACCAGCCACAAGGACAATGAGCACTTATCCATTTCTTCTGGTACATCTGAGAGTAATGCTATTTGAATAGATGTGTTTCCAAAGCCTTTTAAATTAATTCTCTGTTGGGTCCCAAATGGCAGGATTAGAATGGAAACTCGAGACCCTTGATGTCTGGAAGCAGGTTGGCTGAGAGGTAGCACACTTCCATCAGGACAAATCACAAACCTTGTAGCTCAGTGTAGGAATTTCCATCATGGCTCTGATACCTATCTGTTGAAGAGAAATGAAGGATTCACGACCCTCTCCATGAACCTTACTTTTCTCTCAATGGGAAATGACACAAGATACATACAACCATCAACCAGGCTCAGAAGAGAGGGTGGCTAGTTTGATGGGTTTAGTGTTACCACTGGAAATAACGATAGTGCTTCAGTGCAAAGCACTTATGAGTCAGGTGGATGCTGCATTACCTGCATTTTTTATGGGGAAATCAGTCTTCCTCTGCATAGTGGAAGGCAACTCATTGATGCGCAGGGATAGTTGGCGTTTAAAGGGTGACATCTTCTGGCTAAGAGCAGGAAATCCTCGGAAAGAGCCTTGGCGAGCAAGTTGTTCAATGGGCGCATGCCGGCGTGGGATGGCATGAGGATTGTTCGTCTCCAGAGAGGCAGTGGCATCCGAAGTGGGAGAGGTGGGAGAGGATGGGGATGGGGCAGTGTTGCCAGGAGCCACTGATGAGCCAACAGCTGTCTTATCTGTTTCAGCTCAAGAAAGTCAAGAGAAAGAGGACCTTAGCAGTCTTCAAATAATTCCGGCTTATACAGTCAAGGAACTCAAAACCTTCTTATGTCCTTTTACCCATCTGCTTCCCAAAGTCTCTTAAAGGGCAGGTTACAAGCAGGGCTCAGATCTCCTACGTTTCAAATAAAAGGTTTAATATCCTACTACGTGTCACATGATATATCTACTAAGACACAAATATCAGATCTTTGATTCTCATGCAATGATTCATAACTTAAGATTTTCTTTAAGACACTGACCAAGATTAAAAAAAAAACCCCAGCACCTATGAACTCCTAATGTGAGATCGTTTATAGAATGATGATTCATAGTTTTCAATGTTTGCTTGTTTTTTGGGAGAGAGGACTTTGGAAGTGGCAGAGTCAGAAAGGTCTAAACAAGTGTAAGTTTGATTAGATATTAAAGAATGTCAAAAGGCAGTCTTTAAATCACAAACAATGTGCATTTGTGTCTCATTTGAATAAAAGCATACAGAAGCAAAATTTTAAACTTTTTTTTTTTTTTAATCTATACCCGACGTGGGGCTCCAACTCACCACCGTGAGAGTTGCACGCTTCACCAACGGAGCCAGCCAGGCACCCCCATAAGTAAAAGTTTAAACTGGATTATACCTAAATACAAAACTATTTCCATGTAAGTACCAGCTGAGTCCCATTCTGAATGTGGTAAATCTCTACCTGCCTCCCCTCATAATGCTCTAGATGTTAGACTCAACCACTTCGGCAGCTGCTGTGTGTAGCCAAGAGTATTATTTGATGGTATTAAAGAATATGCTTCCAGTCTGAAAAATCACTGTAGCACACTGAATAATAGCTATGCATATTAAATTTTCTGATAAAAATAGCATGGTATTTTATTCTTTGGTATTCTGGCACAAATGTTTATAAAAAATAAAAAAAAATTCACAATCAAGAATTTAATTTCAAATAAAATGTGTACCCTTTTTTTACCTTAAGAATTAGAGTTGTTTGGGTCAATTCAATGAATGGCATTCTTTAGTGGCTGGTTTAGAACTAAAAGCATACAGTAAAAAATGAGCAAGATTTTTATCAAATCTTGTATATTTATACTGAACTTTTTAATTCCAAAATATTGCTTGTGGGTTTCAACTCTAGCTGCACACAAGAATGCAAAGCATTTTCCCCCAAGCCCTATCATTTAGTTTTACAATACACTCAAACCCAACTTTACACAAGAGACTTCTGAGTGACCTGAATTGTCCGCACAGGTATTTCTGCTATGCTGCCACGTGTATCTGCAAAAAAATCACACTTTGCAAAATCACACACTAAAATTTGGCTATGGGAAAAAGAGGGGTTAGCTTCTATGGACTTTTTTCACTAAAGCACTAAAACACAGTAATAATCTAATAAGAACAACATCACTGTGAAATTTCTACCCACATTTGTACCTAGCATCACCATCAGTGGGTCCTTTGTAGCCTAAACCTGCAACTTGTACTTCTTCCTTCAAGAATGTAGGTCCTTAGTAGCATGTACCTCTCACAGAGATCAGATACATCAAAATTAGAAGTCTGTTCCAGGATGTAGATTTCCCCAATTTTGTTTTTAAACATGGGGGGTAATGTCTTTGCAGCTTCTTCAGCTGCACTCTCAGCCTCCTCAGACAGCTTCTGGTAATGGAAAGAGTAAATACTTTGGAAGCCACTAAACCACTTACTGTAAAGGAAAGGCCTTTGTTTAGGTTTTCAGCTTTGTTCTTAAAGTCTTCATATACTGCTAAGAGTTCTCTTTGTGAGAAAGCTTGCCCCTGAGAGCTTCCAAATATTAACCTGCTGGGAAAAATGGCTTAAATAAACATAAATTGTAATAGAACAGATTGTACCTTTCTTGGCATCTTGGATTTGTTTCATAATCTCCTCTCTTTCTGCTTGCTCTGTGGCTGTTGTGACACGGAATGATCCTTCTCTTGTAAAAGTGGTCCGACTGGCATCAAAAGTAGCAGTCACTCCACATTCCTTCTCCCGCTTCTGTTTCCGTTCCAAACAGGCTGCAAATGCACAGCCTACTGCATGACTCAATCTCTCACCCTGTATATAACAGAAGGTTTAAAAAAACTTTTTTAGAGTTACAGTACAATTACAAATAAGCTTGGACCACAAATAAGTCTGTTTTCTTAAATTAAATTTTATTTTTTTAATTTACATCCAAGTTAGTTAGCATATAGTGCAGCAGTGATTCAGGAGTAGATTCCTTAATACCCCTTACCCATTTAGCCCATCCCCCCTCCCACAACCCCTCCAGTAACCCTCTGTTTGTTTTCCATATTTAAGAGTTTCTTATGTTTTGTCCCCCTCCCTGTTTTTATATAATTTTTGCTTCCTTTCCCTTGTGTTCATTTGTCCTGTGTCTTAAAGTCCTCATATGAGTGAAGTCATACGATATTTGTCTTTCTCTAATTTTGTTTAGCATAATACCCTCTAGTTCCAACCACGTAGTTGCAAATGGCAAGATTTCATTCTTTTTGATTGCCAAATAATACTCCATTGTATATATATACCATATCTTCTTTATCCATTCATCCATTGATGGACATTTGGGTTCTTTCCATACTTTGGCTATTGCTGATAGTGCTGCTATAAACATTGGGGTGCATGTGCCCCTTTGAAACAGCATACCTGTATCCCTTAGAATAAATACCTAGTAGTGCAATTTCTGGGTCGTAGTTGCACCCAGTTCTATTTTTAATTTTTTTGAGGAGCCTCCATACTGTTTTCCAGAGTGGCTGCACCCATTTGCATTCCCACCAGCAGTGCAAAAGAGATCCTCTTTCTCCGCATCCTCGCCAACATCTGTTGTTGCCTGAATTGTTAATGTCAGTCACTCTGACAGGCGTGAGGTGGTATTTCACTGTGGTTTTGATTTGTATTTCCCTCATGATGAGTGATGTTGAGCATTTTTTCATGTGTCAGATAGCCATCTGGATGTCTTCTTTGGAGAAGTGTCTATTTGTGTCTTTTGCCCATTTCTTCACTGGATTATTTTTCTGTGTTGAGTTTGGTAAGTTCTTCATAGATTTTGGATACTAACCCTTTATCTGATATGTCTTTTGCAAATATCTTCTCCCATTCCATCGGTTGCCTTTCAGTTTTGCTGTTTCCTGGATGTGCAGAAGCTTTTTATTTTGATGAGGTCCCAATAGTTCATTTTTACCTTTGTTTCCCTTGCCTCTGGAGACATGTTGAGTAAGAAGTTGCTGCGGCCAAGATCAAAGAGGTTTTTGCCTGCTTTCTCCTTGAGGATTTTGATGGCTTCCTGTCTTACATTCAGGTCTGTCATCCATTTTGAGTTTATTTTTATGTATGGCGTCAGAAAGTGGTCCAGGTTCATTCTTCTGCATGTCGCTTTCCAGTTTTCCCAGCACCACTTGCTGAAGAGACAGTCTTTATTCCACTAGATATTCTTTCCTGCTTTGCCAAAGATTAGTTGGCCATACGTTTGTGGGTCCATTTCTGGGTTCTCTATTCTGTTCCATTGATCTGAGTGTCTGTTCTTGTGCCAGTACCACACTGTCTTGATGATTACAGCTTTATAATACAGCTTGGAGTCCAGGATTGTGATGTCTCCTGCTTTGGTTTTCTTTTTCAAGATTGCTTTGGCTATTCGGGGTCTTTTCTGGTTCCATACAAATTTTAGGATTGTTTGTTCTAGCTCTGTGAAGAATTCTGGTGTTATTTTGATAGGGATTGCATTGAATATGTAGATTGCTTTGGGTAGTATTGACATTTTAATATTTGTTCCTCCTATCAAGGAGCATGAAATATGTTTCCATTTTTTTGTGTTTTCTTCAATTTCTTTCATAAGCTTTCTATAGTTTTCAGTGTATAGATTTTTCACCTTTTTGGTTAGATTTATTCCTAGGTTTTTTATGGTTTTTGGTGTAATTGTAAATGGGATCGGTTCCTTGATTTCTCTTTCTGTTGCTTCATTGTTGTATAGGAATGCAACCGATTTCTGTGCATTGATTTTATATCCTGCAACTTTGCTGAATTCATGAAATCAGTTCTAGCAGTTTTTTGGTGGAATCTTTAGGGTTTTCCATGTAGAGTATCATGTTATCTGCGAAGAGTGAAAGTTTGACCTCCTCCTGGCCAATTTGGATGCCTTTTATTTCTTTGTGTTGTCTGATTGCTGAGGCTAAGACTTCCAATACTATGTTGAATAACAGTGGCGAGAGTGGACATCCCTGTCATGTTCCTGACCTTAGGGGAAAAGCTCTCAGTTTTACTCCATTGAGGATGATGTTAGCGTTGGGTCTTTCTTTTTTTTTCAACGTTTATTTACTTTTGGGACAGAGAGAGACAGAGCATGAACGGGGGAGGGGCAGAGAGAGAGAGGGAGACACAGAATCAGAAACAGGCTCCAGGCTCTGAGCCATCAGCCCAGAGCCCGACGCGGGGCTCGAACTCCCGGACCACGAGATCGTGACCTGGCTGAAGTCGGACGCTTAACCGACTGCGCCACCCAGGCGCCCCAAGCGTTGGGTCTTTCATATATGGCTTTTATGATCTTGAGGTATGCTCCTTCTATCCCTACTTTCTTGAGGGTTTTTATCAAGAAAGGATGCTGTATAATGTCAAATGCTTTCTCTGCATCTATTGAGAGGATCACACGGATCTTTTCCTTTCTTTTATTGATGTGACAAATCACAGATTGTTTTGTGGATATTGAACTAGCCCTACATCCCAGGTATAAATCTCACTTGGTTGTGGTGGATAATTTTTTTAATGTATTGTTGAAACTGGTTGGCTAGGGGCGCCTGGGTGGCGCAGTCGGTTAAGCGTCCGACTTCAGCCAGGTCACGATCTCGCGGTCCGTGAGTTCGAGCCCCGCGTCGGGCTCTGGGCTGATGGCTCAGAGCCTGGAGCCTGTTTCCGATTCTGTGTCTCCCTCTCTCTCTGCCCCTCCCCCGTTCATGCTGTGTCTCTCTCTGTCCCAAAAGTAAATAAAAAAAAAAAAAAAAAAAAAAAAAAAACGTTGAAACTGGTTGGCTAATATCTTGAGGATTTTGCATCCATGTTCGTCAGGGAAATTGGTCTATAGTTCTTCATTTTATTGGGGTCTTTGGTCTTGGCTTCATAGAAAGAGTTTGGAAGTTTTCCTTCCATTTCTATTTTTTGGAACAGCTTCAAGAGAATAGGTGTTAACTCTTTCTTAAATGTTTGGTAGAATCCCCCTGGAAAGCCATCTGGCCCTGGACTCGTTTTTTGGCAGATTTTTGATTACTAATTTGATTTCTTTACTGGTTATGGGTCTGTTCAAATTTTCTATTTCCTCCTGTTTCGGTTTTGGTAGTGTATATGTTTCTAGGAATTTGTCCATTTCTTCCAGATTGCCCATTTTATTGGCATATAATTGTTCATAATATTCTCTTATTATTGTTTTTATTTCTGCTGTATTGGTTGTGATCTCTCCTCTTCCATTCTTGATTTTATTTATTTGGGCCCTTTCCTTTTTGATCAAACTGGCTAGTGATTTATCAATTTTATTAATTCTTTCAAAGAACCAGCTTCTGGTTTCATTGATCTGTTCTACTGTGTTTTTGGTTTCGATAGCATTAATTTCTGCTCTAATCTTTATTACTTCCTGTCTTCTGCTGGTTTTGGGTTTTATTTGCTGTTCTTTTTCCAGGTCTTTAAGGTATAAGGTCAGGTTGTGTATCTGAGACCTTTCTTCCTTCTTTAGGAAGGCCTGGATTGCTATATACTTTCCTTTTATGACCACCTTTGCTGCATCCCAGAGATTTGGGGCTGTGGTGTTATCATTTTCATTGGCTTCCATGTACTTTTTTTTTTTTTTTTAAATTTTTTCAATGTTTTTATTTTTTGAGAGGCAGAGAGAAACAGAGTATGAGCAGGGGAGGGGTAGAAAGAGAGGGAGACACAGATTCCAAAGCAGGCTTCAGGCTCTGAGCTGTCAGCACAGAGCCCGATGCAGGGCTCAAACCCATGAGCATGAGATCATGACCTGAGTCAAAGTCGGACACGCAACCGACTGAGCCACCCAGGTGCCTCCCATGTACTCTTTAACTTCCCATATACTTTCTTTAACTTCTTGGTTAGTCCATTCATTCCTTTAGTTCTTTAGTTCTTTAGTCTCCAAGTATTTGTTTCCTTTCTAAATTTTTTCTTGTGGTTGATTTTGAGTTTCATAGCGTTGTGGTCTGAAAATATGCATGGTATGATCTCGATCTTTTTGTACTTGTTGAGGGCTGATTTGTGTCCCAGTATGTGGTCGATTCTGGAGAACATTCCATGTGCACTGGAGAAGAATATATATTCCGCTGCTTTAGGATGAAATGTTCTGAATATATCTGTTAAGTCCATCTGGTCTAGTGTGTCATTCAAAGCCATTGTTTCCTTGTTGATTTTCTGATTAGATAATCTGTCCATTGCTGTAAGTGGGATGTTGAAGTCCCCTACTATAAAGGTATTATTTTCAATGAGTTTGTTTGTGATTGATTTATATATCTGGGTGCTCCCACATTTGCAGCATAAATGTTTACAACTGTTTGGTTTTCTTGGTAGACAGACTCCTGAATTATGATATAATGCCCTTCTTCATCTCTTGTTACAGTCTTTATTTTAAAGTCTAGATTGTCTGATATAAATATGGCTACTCCAGCTTTCTTTTGTTGACCATTAGCATGATAGATGGTTCTCCATCTCCTTATTTTCAATCTGAAGGTGTCCTTAGGTCTAAAGTGGGTCTCTTGTAAACAGCATATAGATGGATCTTGTTTTCTTATTCATTCTGTTACCCTTTGTCTTTTGATTGGAGCATTTAGTCCATTGATGTTTAGAGTAAGTACTGAAAGATATGAATTTATTGCCATTATGTTGCTTGTGGAATTTGAGTTTCTGGTGGTGTTCTCTGGTCCTTTCTAGTCTTTGTTGCTTTGGGTATGTATGTATGTATGTATGCATTTATTTATTTATTTCATCTTTGCTCTCCTCAGAGAGTTCCCCCTTAAAATTTCTTGCAGGACTGGTTTAGTGGTCACAAACTCCTTTAATTTTTGTTTGTCTGGGAAACTTTTAATCTCTCCTATTTTGAATAACAGCCTTGCTGGATAAAGAATTCTTGGCTGCATATTTTTCTGATTCAGCACATTGAATATATTGTGCCAATCCTTTCTGGCCTGCCAAGTTTCTGTGGATAGGTCTGCTGCAAACCTGTTCTGTCTTCCTTTGTAGGTTAAAGACTTTTTCCCCCCTGCTGCTTTCATGATTCTTTCCTGGCCCGAGTATTTTGTAAATTTGACTATGATATGCTTTGTTGAGAGTCGTTTTTTGTTGAATCTAATGGGAGTCCTCTGTGCTTCCTAGATTTTTATGTCTGTGTCTTTCCCACGTTAGGAAAGTTTTCTGCTATGATTTGCTCACATAACCCTTTTACCCTTTTTCTCTCTTTTCATCTTCTGGGACCCCTATGATTCTGATGTTGTTCCTTTTTAATGAGTCACTGATTTCTCTAATTCTTAAGTCATGCTCTTTTGCCTTAGTCTCCCTCTTTTTTTCTGTTTCATTATTCTCCAGAAGTTTGTCCTCTATATCGCTGATTCTCTGCTCTACCTCATCCATCCTTGCTGCCATGGCATCCATTCGAGATTGCAGCTCAGTTATATCATTTTTTATTTCATCCTGACTAGCTTTTATTTCTTTTACCTCCACAGAAAGGGATTCTAATCTATTTTTGACTCCACCTAGTCTCCTTATTACCATGATTCTAAATTCTGGTTCAGACATCTTGCTTGTATCTGTGTTGGTTAAGTCCCTGGCTGTCGTTTCTTCCTGCTCTTTCTTTTGGGGTGAATTCCTGCTGAGTTCTGTGGTTCAGGTTGTGCAGATTGTTGTGTTAATCCTCAATCAGTTTTCTAGGTCTGCAGGATGGTTTAGTGTTGATCTGGCTGTATTTCATGGACACAAGACGCAAAAAATACTTTCATGCTATTCTGCCATCTTCAAATAAGTCTGTTTTTACACAAGGCAAAATGTTGGCAAGTCCAGCTTAAAATTATATTTTATTTTTGAAGCTTATTTATTTATTTTGAGAGAGAGGGAGAGAGATCACACAAGCAGGTGAGGGACAGAGAGAAGGAGAGACAGAATCCCAAGCAGGCTCCGTGTTGTCAGCACAGAGCCCAATGTGGGGCTTGAACTCATGAACCGTGAGATCATGATGTGAGCCGAGATCAAGAGTCGGATGATTAACTGAATGAGCCACCTAGACGCCTCTAAAATTATATATATATATTTTATTTTATTTTATTTTATTTTATTTTATTTTATTTTATTTTATTTTATTTTATTTTTATTTTTGGGACAGAGAGAGACAGAGCATGAACGGGGGAGGGGCATAGAGAGAGGGAGACACAGAATCGGAAACAGGCTCCAGGCTCTGAGCCATCAGCCCAGAGCCCGACGCGGGGCTCGAACTCACGGACCGCGAGATCGTGACCTGGCTGAAGTCGGACTCTTAACCGACTGCGCCACCCAGGCGCCCCTAAAATTATATTTTAATATATATTTTTATTATTAATATAATAATAATATATTTATATTTTATAATATTTATATTTTATATATTTTATATTACATATATATTTATATATTATATTTTATAATAATAAAATAATATATATTTATATTAAAATAATATATTTTAATATATTAATATGGCAAATTAAATGAATAAATTACCTTAGGTAATGCTAATGATACTTTACTGGAGTGGGCACTGGGTAAAGTGACCATGAGTAACCTGTACTTTTGTGACCAGCCACTGAGACCTTCCCAGTCAGGTTCTCTTTGTTACTCATATTAGCTTTAGAGACACTGCTCAAGGTTTGAGGCCCTAAGTCTTGACACAAATCTTACATTTGCCAATTAAGGGAACAGTGGTAATATGTACCAGCATTTCTAAGAAACTACTGGAAAGGCAGGCAAGTTTCAGGAGCTTGAATAGACTGTCAACATATCTAGGACAAAATGTGCAAACCAAGAACAAAAGGTACAAACCTAAGACTTTGGATAACTAATACAACTCCAGCAACGACAAGGGAATTATGAAAAGGAAAGCTTAGCTTTCTCAGTCTCCTCTATCCAAATGCCACACTCCCCTCCCCAACACCCTACCCCATTCTAGACCCTCACTGCTTTGATGCTGTCCCCCTTTCCTATCTTCTAGCTCTCTCACAACTCTCCCTCTCAACCACACACAGGCAAAAATTAAAGTAGGTTTTCACCCACACTGTACACTTAAAAAGGAATTAGATAAAACTGATTTGTCTGTGTGAGAAGAGAGCTTATATAAACTTAACATTATTATTTTTTTTTTTTTAATTTTTTTCAATTTATTTTTGGGACAGAGAGAGACAGAGCATGAACGGGCGAGGGTCAGAGAGAGAGGGAGACACAGAATCGGAAACAGGCTCCAGGCTCTGAGCCATCAGCCCAGAGCCTGACGCGGGGCTCGAACTCACGGACCGCGAGATCGTGACCTGGCTGAAGTCGGACGCTTAACCGACTGCGCCACCCAGGCGCCCCAAACTTAACATTATTTTAAAGAAATGCTGGATTACCTAAATTTAATAAACTCAATGGATTATTTTCAACAGGGTTATCTGTATTTTAAAGCATATCCCTAATTGTGAAATAACAAAGTTAGAGATGATATAGTAACTTTTGGCATCACTAATAGTAAGAAGAGATATTTGACAACAGAGAGCCCTTTGTGGAGTTTTCAAAATCACACCATGTAGATAGCTGTAGCTGCTCCTACATATGGTTCAAGTAATTTCCCTGAATTTTATATGCCAATATCAGATATCATAAGGAGGAGTAATGTCGGAAATGCCTTTTGTCCCTAAAATATCACACAAATGTAAACTGTAATATTTCACATAATTGCTTATTGCTTATTAAAAGAATGAGTTACTTTTTATGAGTCCACATGAGTTTCCATCTACCTTCTTAGGAGGATGATACAAGGGTAGGGCACTGAAGCATGAAATAGGAAAGAGAACCGGAGTTTTAGAACCTGTCTGCTTTTGAACACAGCTCTATTACAAGGACAGAGCTATTGTCCAAAGAAGTTTAATATTGCTCCTAGGCCTAGGGCAGAAGTTCTTGAAGACAGACCCTCCCCAAGGCCCATCTGAGACCCACTGAATGAAAAACTCTTGAAGGTGGGGCCTAGCAAACTGTTTTTATCAAGCCCTCCAGGTGATTCTGATACAGAAGAACCATTGGCCAAGGAGATTCAAACAGCCTGAAATGAAATACCAGGATTTGACAATAAAACAGTTTTTAAATTAATATAAGGAAACTCTTGAACTCTTGATTTTGTGAGTATAGTGATAGCAAAATGCACTGCTTTATGGCTTAAGATCTGAGAGACAAAGGAAGAAAGTGTAGTTTATTTACCTCAACTCATTAACACACTGTGTCAAACCAAGGAGGTACAGCTTTGACAATATTAGCCACGGTTTTCAGAGCAGTTAGCATGTGTCAGACTCTATACTAAGAGTGCTTATATCAATTATCTACTTTAATCTTCACAATTGTTATCTTCATTTTATAGAAGTGGAAACTAAGACTTAAAGAATGTCAAGTAACTTTCCCTAAATCCCATAGTTATAAGTACCAGAACAAGGCCTGAAACCCAGATCTGAGTCAGAGCCTGGACTCTTAACAGTTTATAGCGCTGTCTCCAACAGCTTTGAAAAAACATTTTGGTGAATTTTAGAGTACAGCCACCACTTCCCTTTTAGATTAAACACTGGCAAGATTTTATCGAGTTGTAGCCTTCAGGAATGACTATACTGCCTTATTCTGTCTGGCCTCACAAAAAACTCAGTAAAATGGGATGGGTAGGTGGCTCAGTCGGTTAAGCGTCTGACTTTGGCTCAGGTCATGATCTTGTGGTTTATGGGTTCTGCCTTGCGTCGGGCTCTGTGTGGACAGCTCAGAGCCCAGAGCCTGCTTGGGATTCTGTGTCTTCCTCTCTCTCTGCCCTCCCCTGCTTGTACTTGGTCTCTCTCTCTCTCTCAAAAATAAATAAACATTAAAAAAATTTTTTTAAACTCAGTAATTACAGGGGTGTCTAGGTGGCTCAGTCAGTTGAGCATCTGACTCTTGATATTGGCTCAGGTCATGATTCTAGGGTCATGGGATTGAGCCCTGCATCAGGCTCAGTGCTGAGTGTGGAGCCTGCTTAAGATTCTCTCTCTCTCCCTCTGCTCCTCTGCGCCACTCATGCTCTTTCTCTCTCAAGTAAAAAAATATATAAAACTCAGTAATTACAATTACACATTCAATGCTCTACTGTAGTTAAGATCATCATCATCTGAGAGACTTGTCTTTTAAGTCAGAATTTTGGGTAATTTACATGAAGGATAATAGGTTAATTATTCTCCATTTTTAAACAAAACCAAAAATTTCTACTATGCAACAATTTCTGGCATGCCAGAAATTCAATGTACCATAATTTAGTTTTTTTTTTTTTTCTTTAAATTAATCTCTACCCCCCAATGTGGGGTCTGAATTCATGACCCCGAGATCAAGAATCACACGCTCCACTGACTGAGCCAGCTAGGTGCCCCAATATTTTTATTTCTTAATTAACTGAAAATATACTCCAACTCAGCTCTTTCATTTATAGAATTTCTTTGCAAATAAATTTATAAGTGCCTTTCAATGTCAGTATCTATACCCAGATGTATTAGCAAATAAATACATGTAAGAATCTTGAACACAGTTCTAATAATGAAAAGTTTCAAGTAAAGTTTAGCAGCAACCATCACCAGAGCACTTTTACTTTCCTTTAATGACCTTGGATCTCAGCTAATTATGGAGCTCTGTGGGCTCAGGGTCACACCAAGAGTGTGAACTACTTGAATAAAAGGAGTAAAAGCAGGCTAGTTTGACACTTCCAAGTGCTGTAACAGCAGGTACATGTTAGAAATGTAGTGGAGGGGCACCGGGGTGGCTCAGTTGGTTAAGTGTCTGACTTCAGCTCAGGTCATGATCTCACTGCTCATGGGTTCGAGCCCTGCATCTTGGGATCTCTGTCTCCCTCTCTCTCCGCCCCTCCCCGCACTCATGCTTGTGCACACGCTCGCTCTCTCGCTCTCAAAATAAATAAATAAAACATTTGAAAAAAAAATGCAGTGGAAATTTCTTGGCCAACTGAGGCTAGTCATGATGAAATCCACACTGTTGGACTCACTGTGTCCTTGACAGCCATGAAGCAATGACAGATCCAGCGCCGAGTGGTGCCGTCACGACATATGTAAGAGAAGGCTCTATCAAAGTTCCTATCCGGAGCACAGAAAGAAACTTTTTCTATTGTCTGGTCAACTATGAGGTCCTAGAAAAAGGGAAGCACAAAGGAACAGAGGACTTATCAAGTTATTCAAGCTTCTCAGAATAAACACAGGATGTTCACTTCACAATAGAGTCTCCACAACAAATGAATTGAGACTATGAAATAGCTAGATCTGAGGCCAGCAGCCTGAATACTAAGAATTTGACTTAGGAGAAATCCCAAGAGGCACTCTGCCCAGATGCCTCTCTCACTTCATCTTCTGTTCTAAAACATATGCTTGCTGCTTTTAGTTTTATCATGGTATAGTCCATGCTCAATTTGATAATATATGTAAATCACTATATCTCATTTGATTCCCATATAACTTATATTAACTTAGTGATCATTTAATTTTAACTATAACTTTTTTATATACTTGCTGAATGGCACTGTATACACACAGTATAAACATTACACAGAATGTTTTTTAAAATCTTGAGGCTCTGAGATTCTTCGATGTGATATTCCCAGTCTAGAATCCCTAGATGCTGAGGTGGGGCTGTAAGAGCTAAAACATAAAATCAAACAAAATAGTTTTTATAAAGCATCACCATAATGGCTCATTATGATTTTATTTTGCATAACGTGCTTACTATGAATTTCCTCTTTAGCAAAATGATTCTTCTTTTGGATTGTCTGTCATTTTTCTTATCGATATGTAGGAGTTCTTTATATATTCTAAATATGAGCCCTTTATAGACTATATGCACTGCAAAATTTCTTTTCCATTCCTGATGAGTCCAAGGGTGAAAAGCCACCAATTACTATTATCACTAAAGGTGGAAAAAGAACCAATTTAATACCAGTGCTACAAGTAGCCAGCAGGGGGCAAAATCACTTTCTAACTGGTATAAAACAATTAAAAACATAGCCTCCATGTATAACACATTTCATCCAAAACATTAAAAAAAATACATAAGTTCTTAACAATAAGTTTAAATGATCATTGTTTTCAATAATAATGTACATTTAAGAGTACCACTTCTTGGGACGCCTGGGTGGCCCAGTCGGTTAAGTGTCCTACTTTGGCTCACATATTCCTTTTATGGCAAGCATATAAGAGCAGGGCAGAGGACTACAAAACAAATTTTAAGAGGGCAGTACATTTAAGCTTTTAAAGCTTTAAAAGATGTGTAGAGGGGCGCCTGGGTGGCGCAGTCAGTTGAGTGTCCAACTTCGGCTCGGGTCATCATCTCGCAGTTCGTGAGTCTGAGCCCCGAGCTGGGCTCTGTGCTGACAGCTCAGAGCCTAGAGCCTGCTTGCAATTCTGTGTCTCCCTCTCTCTGCCCCTCCCCCGCTTATACTCTGTCTCTCAAAAATAAACATACATTAAAAAAAGGGTACCACTTCTCTTGAAATTAAAAAAAAAAAAGCCTTACATGGAAGGTCAAAAGAACTCATGCAGCTGTATTAAGTCACTTAAAATGTATCAGACAAGTTACCCATCAAAATTGCTCTTTACCTGTAGACTCCCCCCCCCAACCCTTCAATAATACATGATTTTTTTTTTAGAAAAATTGCCTTCATGTTAAAATTTCTCCAGGCTTTAGGTCTCTTAGGAAATTTTAATTAATGATTAAATGTGCTTATATAACACTTTTATGGTCTCTAAGGTCAGAGTCTATGTCTCTCTCTTTTCTTAATATAATTTATCATCAAAGTGGTTTCCATACAACACCCAGAGCTCATCCCAACAACTGCCCTCCTCAATGCGCATCACCCACCTGCCCCTCTCTATGTCTTTATTCTTTATGCATGTAGGATCATTTTCTTTCAAATGATAAATGCCACTTATGATTTGAGATATTACGTAGATTCTAAGTAAATGTTAACCAAATAAGCCATTTACTAGTCCTTAAGATTTCACTTAAATTGGGTGTTTGGTTAAATGGCAGGTTAATCATTTCAAATATCACTTTCTAAGAATATAGTTCCCTTTATTAAGGAACAAGAAGAAACTTCAGGTGTGGTCTTTTTTTTTTTTAATTTGGTAAAAGGTCCATCATCTTTTACACCAAATCTGTGGGGCTAAACATTTTCTTAAAATGTGTAAGAACGAAATCTTAACATTAAGTTCAAATGCTTACTACATAAACATGCTGTCATGTAGAGCAAAATACTGAGAGAATTGTATTTTTTATAAGGTAAATGAGTAACTAATTTCGTTTCCTGAACACTAGTATCTCAGAAGACTGTACTTTGGACAAAGTGGAAGGATAGAGTGAGTGCAGCAGCTTAATGGCATTATATCTGATCATTAGGGATAAAATTTAAACAACATGAGCAGTAACACATTAAAGCATATAAAATGTTTACCTTAGTTTTTTCATCCACAACTCTGAGTCCATCTGCTGATACCCACAGGACTGCCTTAACTGCTTTCTTTCCAGTCTTTTAAGAGAAACCAAAAAGGAAGGGGGGAGACACACAGATATATAATATTTAAAAAAAAAAAGTCATCTTCAATAGAAAACACTGACTTCTGCCTTCCAAAAGTCACAAGTACAGATGGAGTCCGAGTTCAGGAGGGGTGCCCAAAGCCAGATACTCAAACCAAACTGCAGAAACATTCAGGAAAAAAACAAGCCAAAGCCATTATTGTAGAAACACAAGGCAAAACAATAAGATAAAATTAAGTAAGGGGGAAGGGACAGGTGGACTCAAAACCATGATATCACATTCCATAAAGGGCAAAGAATTCATAAGTAGATTCTTCACCCCTTTAAAAAAATCAACCAAGAAAACCAAGAGTCAGGTAAATATTAATACATAAGGAGTTACACCACAAGTATCTTCTACAAACGTATTTACAGTAAAAAGCAATATACATAGGTCTAAATTGAGATGCTGACCTATCCTCTGACTCCAATGTGTACAGCAGAACCCTTGGTCATCTGAAATTTTCATGTTAAATACCCAAGAAGTCTTCATTATTTCTATAATAATCTTTAAAGACCATTATTTCTTCTCTCAGGATTAACACAGAACTGGTTTAGTTTTTAATTTGACATTAAATGCATGGAGACATTTTGGGGACATAGGAGGATTTAAAAAATTAAAAAAAAAATACTATTATTATTACATGAATTCTTTTTACTGGCTGAGAAAAGACTTCTTTTGGCACACAAGAATCATGTGAGAACAAGCTGATGTAGGATTTCTCTTGTGATGGAATGAAAATGAGACAGTGGGACTTTGTAATAGTAATTTAACAGCTTCCTGTCTTTTCAAATGCTCCAAGGATACAAGCAAAATAAAACGAACGCAAAATAAACGCTGAGAATAGGTGTTAGAACATCATTAAAAAGTATAAATTAAAAGGAAACTGGTAGTAAAAAGTTGCAGCAGCCTCCAGAAGGGACAGAAGAGGATAAAGAAATGTCTACCATTCTCCTCTGTATGTGTCCAAGCCCAGAGCTCCTCCATATGGAAGGCATGGCCTTATTTAAATGAACTGTGTGCTTTACTCTGGGCTCATCATCTCCACTATCAACACACATCTGATAAGAGCCTAGCACATGCCAGGCAGCAGAAACACTTAAAAGTTTACAGCCCACTGAAAGGTGATGATTAAACAAAAGATAAATAATATAGTAGGAAGTGTTATAGTAGAGCTGAAAAATGTATAATGATGTCAGCAAGGAGGCATGGTCAAATCTATTTGTGGAATCAAGGAAGGTTATTCAAAGGAGAAGATCAAACTAGGTTCTGAAATAGTTTCTCTAGATGCACAAGGTAGGGGTAAGGAGTCAGGGAAGTGACAGAGGTTGTGGACATGGCAGGCAAAAGAAACAGCAGCACAGGCTATGGAAGCAAACAACATGGCAAGTCTGTGCTCTTTAAAAGCTTGAAAGTGGGATGGGTAAGCGAGGAGCAGTGGAAGATAAAGCATAGGAAAGGCCTAGCCATGGAGAGCCTTGTACACTTAAGAATTCTATCTTACTTACATAGGCAATTAGGAGCTACTGACTGAATTTTTAAATGCATTTAAAAAATATCACTGTGGCAGCAGTATAGATGGGTTGGAAAGAGACTGAAAAGGAGGCTGAAAGACTACAACATGATTCCAGATGGCAGAAAATGAGGGTTAAGCTCTTTTCATTGAGATTGGGATACAGATGAGAAAGTTTTAAATGGAAAATATAAGAGAGAAATAGGAAGATCCCTCTCAGGTTCCTGACTTGGGTAATTAGGTAAAGATGGTACCACAAACTAAGAGAAAAGAAGGGATGCAAAAACAAGTTTGAGAGGGGAAGAACAGGATTTCAGTTTTAGACAAGCAAAGTTTGGGATGCCTATGCAATATCCAGGTAGAGATAAACAAGAGGTTATTGGATATTTAGGTCTGAATCTCAGTAGAGAATTCTAAGATGGAATTTTAGTTTGGGAAATATCAATCATGGGAGTAAAAAGAGGGCCAAGACCTGGAGAGAATATCAATAATTAAATAATTGGGAGAAAATGAGTCTCTGAAGCATCAGAAAAAGAATAGCCAAAGGGACAGAAGAATGGAGAGACTAGGGTTATTGAAACTAAGTGAGAAGGGTTTCAAGAAACAGTAGGCGGTCCAAAATGTCAAGTGTTGCAAAGTGATTAAGCAAGAAAAGATGTGAAAAGTGTCCACTGGATTTAGCAATGAAGAAGATGTGGTAGAGTGATAGAGTTGTAAAGGTTAATTTTGTGTGTCAAATTGGCTATGCTATGATCACACAGTTTTTTGGTCAAACAGTAGTCTAGATGTTGCTTTGAAGATATTTTGTAGATGTGATTAATATTTACATGCAACTGACTTTGGATAAAGGAGATTACCCTTGATAATATGGGTAGGACTCATCTAATCAGTTGAATACCTTAAGGGTTAAAAACAGGCTTCCCTGAGAAGAGATTTCGCCTCAAGTCTCTAATACAGAAATTCTGCCTGAGCATCCAGCCTGCTGGCTGGCCCTATACATTTCAGACTTGCCTGCCCCAATTCTTAAGCCCCTCCCTCTTTATATATGTATAGATATAGATATCTAAATATATACATATACATATATGTGTATATACATGCACACAGAAAGAGAAAACAGACGGTGGTTCTGTTTTTCTGGAGGTCTTGACTAATACAGAAGTGGAAGTCAGACTAGGTTGGGTTGAGAAGTAAATGAAAGGCAAGAAGAATCTGTAAATGTTAAATACTCTCTTCAAAAAACCTTTCCTAAGCTTTTGCACAGCAAAGGAAACCATGCACAAAATGAAAAGGCAACCTACTGAATGGGAGAAGATATTTACAAATTATATATCCAATAAGGGGTTAATATTCAAAATACTCAACACCAAAAAACCCTAAATAATCTGATTAAAAATGAGCAGAGGACCTGAATGGGCACTTTTCCAAAGAAGACATACAGATAGCCAACAGATGCATACACAGATGTTCAACATCACTATAGTAGCAAGGAAATACAAATCAAAACTACAATGAGATATCACTTCAGACCTGTCAGAATGGCTAGAATAAAAAAGAAAAAAAAATAACAAGTGCTGGCGAGGATGTGGAGAAAAGGAAACCCTCACGTACTGTTGCGGGAATGTAAACTGATGCAGCCATTGAAAAAATTAAATAGAAATACCATATGATCCAGTAATTCCACTACTGGGTATTTACCCAAAGAAAATGAAAACACTAATTTGTAAAGATACATGCACCCATGTATTTATTGCAACATTATTTACATCAGCCAAGATATGGAAGCAACCCCAGCGTCCATCGATAGATGAATGGATAAAGAAGGGTAAAGCACACACACAATGGAATATAAAAAAGAACGAGATCCTATCATTTGTGACAACATGGATGGACCTAGAGGGTATTATGCTAAGTGAAATAAGTCAGATAGAGAAAGACAAATATCATATGATTTCACTTGTAGGTAGAATCTAAAAAACAAACAAAACCCCCCAGCAGAAACAGATCCATAAATACAGAGAACACACTGATGAGAGAGGGGAAGGGGGGAGGAATGGACTAAATAGGTCAATGGGAGTGGGATATACAGGCTTCCAGTTATGGAATGAATCAGTCATAATGACAAATATAGTCAATGGTACTGTAATAGCATTGTAGTGACAGATGGAAGCTACACTTGTGGTGAGCATAGCATAATGTATAGACTTGTTGCACCTCTATGTTGTACACCTGAAACTAATGTAACATTGTGTGTCCACTATACTTCAATAAAACACAATTTAAAAGTTGACAAAAAAGATAAAAAATAGGTGCTGGGACCCAGTATCCACATAGTAGCAGGTGCCTTTACAGAAGAGGTCTGAGTGGGGCTCGGACAGTCACCCTAAGCTTTTGCACCATGGATTTGCTCCATGAGGGCAGGGATTTTTTCCATCTTTATTATTTACTGTTGTAACCTCAGAGCTTAGAAGAATGCCTGACACAGTACAGGAGTTTAAGAAATATCTGCTGGGAGTGCCTGGGTGGCTCAGCTGGTTAAGTGTCCAACTTTGGCTTAGTTCGTGATCTCACGGTTTGTTGGTTTGAGCCCCACATTGGCTCTGTGCTGGCAGCTCAGAGCCTAGAGCCTGGAGCCTGCTTTGGATTCTATGTCTCCCCCTCTCTCTGCCCCACTCCCGCTCACACTCTGTCTCTCTCAAAAATAAACATTAGGAAAAAAAAAAAAAAAAGAAATATCTGCTGAAGGAATAAAGTTGCTAAATATCTACTAAAGGGAATAAGGGAAAGTTGATCAGTAACACAGAAGACTGACAAATGACAGTGAAAATCCTGTGTAAGAAATTTAAATTTGCAGCTTTATCAGTCCACTGATTGTTCAACTGTAGTCTGCAGTGTTCAGCATCTGAGTCAACAGATAGGACTACTTCCAGGTTGGGAGACTGAAAGCAGAAAAAAAATCAAAGGTCATTATTTAAGTAATCTCTACACCTAACGTGGGGCTCAGACTCATGATCCCGAGAACAAGAGTTGCATGTTCCTCTGACTGAGCCAGCCAGGTGCCCCTCAAAGGTCATTTTAGAATGGGATTGTTCCTCATTTAGTCTCCTTACCATATGTAGCAAAATATAAGATTTTCTTGGCCCAATTACACTGTTATGAAAACATCTCTGCTTTTTGAGGTATGCCTATATAATAAATTTTATGGTATTGTACTAATATATCACTGAGGCACTGTATTTATCATATTCCATAGCCTTTGATCTTCTAAATAGGGGAAGAAAACATAGTATGAGTTCTTCTTGTATTTGTTCCCACATTTGGGTGCCGATTCTTGGATACATATAGTTACTTCAATCAGATGTTGAGATATTAACACTCAAAGACACCTGTAGCTGAATTTAAGTCCAGACTTCATCATACATATTCTATGGTAGCAATGCTCCTGTAGTATTTGTGCATTTTATAGTCTTCCATTCTGATAATATAAACTAAGATCGCCAAGCACTTTTCAGAAAATGATAAAAGTCATAGAAGATCAAAGTTTTTGCTTTTATGTGCCCTAAAAATGTCTATTCAAGCCAATATCCTAGGAGGGAAGGTCAAAGTTAGCTAACCGAAAGACTGAAATACAAAGATAACCCAGAACAAGTATGAAATACAGAATTTAGGTACATCTTAGTGATGCAAACACCCCTTAAAAAAAGACTACATAATACTTCATTAACCATTGTTCCAAAACTATTTTTTAAATAATTTCAAAGTTATAGGTAGTTCACATTGATTAGTCACTTATGAAAAACATGGTTTTACAACAAAAAGAAAATTGCTTATTCTTCAAGGAAAGAAGATGCGTTTAATAACATGGACGGAACTTAAGTAACTTCATATTTAAACTGGTAAAATCTGAGAAATCACACTAACCTATGAGTGAAACATGACAAATGTCAAGTATAACTGAGCTAGAAACCATGCAACTCTCTGTAAGTCCAACTTAGAATTTTAAAATTAACATCTGCCATAAGCACTTTTTTATATAGGTAGACATAAGCCAATACAGAAATTAAACAGACTCTGATATTAAGAGAAAATGATAGCAGTTAGTGGATCTATTACAAATTATTGAATTAAGAAACTTGTACTGCAAGTAAGAGAAATGCACAGGTAATGTTCAAATGAAAATATAAGCGAAGAAACAAAATGATTGCAAAACTGACACAGAAATAGTAACTTTAGCTAAGTATACTAAAAGATCACTTTCCCCTAAATATAAAAGCTACTCACAATAAAAGGCAATTGAAATAACTAATTACAACAAAGAACTGTTATCTACCTACCTATCTCCAAAGACTGTTCGCTTGTTTTTAAAAAGTAGATATCACTTAAAGAAAGAAAAAGGATGATGATCACATATTGGTGATAGTCTTGGTAGGCATATCCTTATGGTTGCTCTTTAATTTTACATATTGGTATTATCTAGGGAAGTACTTCAGACTTCCAGTTGTAGAAATACGTTTTTAAACTGTTTAAATCAGAGATTGGCAAACTTTCTGTGAGGGACAAGATGTCAAATATTTAAAGCTTTGCAGGTTATAGAGTCTATGTCACAACTTATTAACTCTGCTACTGTAGTGGAAAAGCAGCCACAGACAATATGTAAACAAATGGGCATAGCTTTGTTCCCGTAAAGCTTTATTTATAAAAACAGTGGGCCATAGTTTGCCAACCTCTGATGTAAATCATCATAATCCCTGAAAAGTAACCACTAATTAAATCTTTTTGGAAAGACAATATTGAAATATTAGACTCATTTGGAATTATATCTCTGAATTATCCTTATTCTTTTTCTTCCCTTTCTTTCCCTTCTCCCTTCCCTTCCCTTTTCTTTCTTTTCTTTCCTTTTTCCTTCCCTATCTTTCCCTTCTCCTTTCCTTCTTTCTTTTACAAATGTGCTTATATGCTATCTATTGTTTCAAAATGCAACTCAGATCTCAGTGCTGCCCAACTCCAAAGTTCTGATTCCCAAGATCACCAATGAGATAAGAACGTGCAATTAATCAACATAAATAGAAGTGATATTTGCAGGCAAGACAATTCTGCTAGATGTATGATAGTAGATAAGAGCAAAAAGGTTAAACAGCTGTTCTAATGTTTAAGCCAAAGCAAATAAATGCTGTAAAGACACGCAGGAAGCATAATTTGGCATAAATGAAATGTTAAGAAGCAACTGCAGCAAACAGACCACTTTGGGCAGGAAAGGCAGAGCAAGTCATTCTTTCTGAGCAATAGTAATTTGCCACTCTATTGTGCAACGTTCTTTCTCTACAAACCAAAATGATCTTCGAGTGTACCCAACATGTAAAGAATCACTGGTCAGTCTTTCTGTCACACCTACACACAGAGATAACCCAGTCATTACAGAGTAATGACATGCTAACAGGCAACTATAACATGGTATGCCTTGTAATAAATGAGTAAGAAGCTTTTGTTTCACAGAAAAATGGGCTTCATTTTTTTTTTAAATCTGAGAAAGACCTTAAAATGATATTTGAATTTACGAACAGAACTGTATAAGGAACAAATTTTGTCTTATAATTCCAAGATACAGTGAATATTCCCTAAAGGACAAAATGGCAAAGGGAAAGAAACACAACTTTCACCAGTATTTGAGGCTGGCATTATCTCTAATGGCTGTTTCACTAACACTACAGTAACCCTTTAATCTGGGACATTAAGTTACACTATATTTCCTGCATTATAAGTGAGAGGAGCCTTTAAAGGTAGCAAACAGCATGAAGGTTGAAACAAACAGCAAA
Source organism: Puma concolor (assembly GCF_028749965.1). NCBI lineage: Eukaryota > Metazoa > Chordata > Mammalia > Carnivora > Felidae > Puma > Puma concolor. The sequence goes on along the minus strand of NC_141672.1, from coordinate 29,949,554 downwards.
GAAAGATTTCTGGAGGCAGTTCAGCTCTTCCAGTTTGCTAAGTCACTTTTAATTGTCAGAAGGGGGGAACCTAGGGATTATTCTAATACTATGAAGATTCCATAGGTATCTCAAATTCAACCTGTCTAAAACCAAATTCATCATGCCCCTTCTCACAATGAACAATTCCCCGATGCTTGGTCAACCATACCCAAAGCTTGGGGCATCTGTTTCCTTCTGCATATCCCTAGCTTGAATGAATGAGTGAGTAGGAGAGCATGTTTCTCTCTCATCCCAGTGGTCCTGTGAATGCTGTTCCTTCTGTCAGAAATGCCTTTCTCCTCTTCGTTTAACTGGAAGTCATTGTTTTACATCTCAGCCTTAGGTGTCACCTCCTCTTAGAAGCCTTCATCACACTCTCACATTCAATCTTCCTCTCTGCTCTAGTAATACCTGTTTCTGTCACATGATTTGGTAACCATTTCTTTACCTGATTCCTTCCACTACAGGCTGAACTTGAAAGCAGTGCATTTGTCATTCATTCATTTATTCAGTCACTAATTCAAATATTTTGGAGCAGGTCCTATGGGTCACATACTATTTTAGGCATTAAAGATTCAGCAGTGAACAAAATAAATGAAGATTTCAGTCTTAAGAGAGCTTATGTTTTAGCGAAGAAAAGACAAACAAATAAATAAACTGTATGGTATGGCAAATGGTGATAAGCCCTATCAGAGAAAAATAAAGCAAAGAGGAAGAACACAAAGTATGTGTATATAGAGGAAGGTGGTATTTGGAATTTAAAATGAGGTTCTCAGTGAATGCCTCACTGAGAATGGGGCTTTTGAAGAAGGAATGGAAAGAGATGAAGTGAGCCATGCATATATCTGGATGATGTGTATTCCAGAATAGAGGTTACAGCAAGTGCAAAGGTCCTGAAGCGGAAGCAAAGCTAGTGGGTTCAAGGAATATCCAAGAAGCTAGGGTGGATGGAACTGAGGGAGAGTAGAAGATAGGAGAAGGGACAGTGGGAATTCATGTACTATGGCCTAGAAGGCCTAAAAGACTCTGGCTTTTATTCTGAATAGGGCAAAAAGCTACTGGAGGATCTGGGGCAGTGGAACAACACAATGAGCCCTCTGTCTTAAAAAGATCACTCAGGCTGATACCTTGTGAACAGATGGTAAGGGGAACAACAATGAAAGCAGAAGTAGAACACCACTGCAATGACTCAGGTGAGAGGAGAAGATGGCTTGGATCAGGGCAGCAGTGCAGAGGTAATGAGACAGAAACTGTTGATGGAATAGATATAGGGTACAACAGAAAGAGAGGAGTAAAGATTAGATCCAGGATTTTTAGCCAGAGCACAGGTACAGAGTTGTTGTATAGTGAGATGGGGAAGATTAGGGGAAAGTAGTTTGGGAGGAAAAGATTAGGAATTAGGTCTGTGACACGGGAGTATGAAATGCCTCATATAAAGTGTTTGATGATGATGATGATGATGATGATGATAACAATACCTAACAGTTGCCCACTATCGCAGGCTGTTTTGTGCACTTTGCTAATATTTACTTATTTAATTTTCACAATAATCACATGAGGTTGGTATTATTATTATTATTATTATTATTATTATTTTTTATAGAGGGGAAACTGAGATACAGAATAGTTAAGAACCTTTCCCAAAGTCACAAAGCTAGTAAGTGGCTGAGCCAAGATTAAATGCAAGAACCTGACTCTTCAGAGTCTGTGCCCTAGCCCCTATGCTATATTGCTTCTATGATGGAAACACCACTATGAAGTCAAGAGGCAATGTCAAGATAGAAATTTCAGTCATTGGCACAGAGATGGTATTTAAATCTATGACACTGGATGAGATCATCAAGGGAGAGGTGTAGGTAGAGAAGAGTCCACAGACTGGGAAGTAGGCAGCAATATGAGGGAAAACAAGAGCAGGATCCCTGAACTCCAGATGAACTGTGTTTTATAGCAGGGGAGGAATGGACTATGAGAGATCTGCTGATAGGTCAGGTAAGGGGGTAGGTAGGACCTTTAGAATAATGATACAGAAAAAAACTTGACAAGAACAGCTTTGGTGGAGTGGTGAAGGTAAAAAGACTGATTAAATAGGTTTAACAGAGGAAGGGAGAGCAGAAACTGAAGGCACCAAGAAGAAACATTTTTTAAATAAAGACGATTTGTTTTGATCCACTATAAGAAAGAAAAACTGATATGGAAAAGAGTGTGGGGAGCATTGCTGGAGTAATAAAGAACTGGAATAATAAGAATCTAGTGGAGGAGATGGTCTCGGCTAGGAGCTCATACAGTTCATCTCCTGAATAGGAGGGAAAACAGAGCATATGGGCATGGATGTAGGTAGGTGAGTAGATGCGGTGCCAGCGCATGCTAGAGTTTTCTTCTGATTGATTCTATTTTTTCAGTGACGTAAGAAGCAAGGTCATCAGCTGAAAGAGAACAGAGTAAGAAATTCTGGAGGCTTAAGGAAAAAAGAAGTGTCAAATAGTTACCTAAAAATGAGAAAGTAAGAGCTAAAAAAAAAAAAAAAAAAAAAAAAAAGATTGTCTTGCTCATCTTTATATCTAGATAGCCTAGCATACTCCCTAGTATGTTTTACATAGTGTGATTTGAGCTCAAGAACCACTGTGTTTTCATGAATACAAATTAAAAAAGATGACTCCAAAAGTTGATGAATTTGTTTGTAATCTAGAAGAGGTCAGTGTTTGACATATTAGTTGATCATGTTATAGGAAATAATGAAACCAAGGATAATTGGAAATCTTCTGATAACTCTTGAGATTGTCTTTTTTTTTCCCTTCAGAAATTTGTTACAATGGACTTCAAAAGGGGGAAAAAAACCCAAATCATAAAAGGTGCATCTAATAAAATACAAAAGAAGGTAAAATTTACATAAGGGCATGGGAATTTAAAAAACAGGAAGACAAGGAAAGAGGCAGCAGATATTCCCTCTCTCTTAAAGAAAAGGATCCAGAATGAAGGTAAGCAGTAAGTATGATTTGTTACAGAGGAGAAAATCTGGGAAATCTAAAACAGAATGTAGATGTTGAGTACACTGACTTGAAGAGTAGTCATAAATACCACAAAATGTTTTCTCTCAACAATTAGGACTGAAAGTAATATAACCACATATTACTCTTCAACCATGCATTCTCTAAAAGACAACCATTTCTAATTATGCCATTTAACAACTGAAAAAGCAAAAGAACATGAAAAAATATATTTGGCAGGACATTAACAGGATCTGCTAAGAACAGATATAGTATTTTTGGTGATTTTTACACAGTTAGAAGTGCCCTCCCCTCTCCGAATTCAAAGTGACATAATAGCCCAAGGAGGAGTTCATAAACTCAAATATCTATGGGGAGCAGTTCATAAACTCAAATATCTACGGGGTTAAAAGCAGATAACAAATGAGTGAAGCAGGCTGAGTGCAAGGACATTAGGGAGTTGCAGGGATTATGGCAAATAGGCAACCAAAGGGTACACTGGCTACTCAACTCAAGCCACTGCTGCCACATAGAAAGCATTGTTTTACGAGATCTTCCAATTCTTAAGATATTCTAAGTTTCATGTGAAAACTCTCATGTTTGACATTTTGGCAACTAATTCAAATTTATAAACTGTGCAAGGCATACAATGCATGTTTGTGGGAAACATTCAGGCCCTTGTGCTATCTAGCGTACTTCTGAGAGAACATCAATATGGAGTAGGTGAAAAACTCTACACCAAGTTTCAGAAAACCTTGGTTTCAGGGTAGGCACTGCTCTTTACTACTAACTGGGTGACTTCTTTGAGCTTGGTTGTAAAATGTAGTTTCATGAACTATCCTAATTCACTGAGTGGTTGTGAACAGTAAATAAGAAATTAGGTCAAAGCATATCACAAACTATAAAGCTCTATATGAATATAAGCAAATCGCTTTGAGATAATGGAAAATATATACTGGTCTCTGCCCCTGGTTCTGGGCACAAAGTTACTGCAACCCTTGTAACTTCCTAATTTCCCAAGTGATAAGAGCACTATGAGCATCTCTTGTTCTGATATTTGGTCTGTGACTCCATCCCTGACACAGAACTCCTAAAACCCTTGTAAATTCCTAAGAGATAAGGACACTGATAAGGAGCATCTTTTGTTCGATGAGGCAACTTTGGGTAGGCTCCTAGATAAGGGCTGATCAGCAGAAAGAACAAGCCATGATGAGAAGCTTGTTCAGCCTCACCTCAGATCCATCCTCCAGGGAAGGAAAGGGGTTAGAAATCATTAATAATTGATCACGCCTATGTGAGGAAGCCTCCATAAAACCCCAATAGTACAAGGCTCAGACAGCGTCCAGGTTGGCAAACGCATCGTACTAGGAGAGTGACACACTCCATCTCCACAGGGACAGAAGCTCCCGGAACCCTCCCAGACCTCACACTGTGCAGCTCTTCTTCTGTTTCTTTTATCGTATCTTTTAATAAACTAGTAAACATAATTAAGTATATCCCTAAATTCTATGAGCTGTTCTAGCAAATTAAACCAGAGGAGGGAATTGTGGGAACCTCCAGTTTTTAGCCAAACTGGACAGAAGTTGTAGGTAACGTTGGGACTTACTACTTGTGACTGGCATTGGAAGTAGGGTAGGGGAAGTCTTGTGGGACTGAGCCCTTAAGGTGTGGGATCAGACACTATCTCCAGGTAGACAGTGTTAGAACTGAGCTAAAGTGTGGAATAACCAGCTGAAGTTGCAAAAAATTGGTTGGTGTGGGAGAAAAAAAAATCTCTACATATTTGGGGACCAGAAATGAATATTTTATGTGAGTAGTAAAGGAAATTCATAGAAGAGAGACTCACAGGAGGTAGACTGACTGGAATTTTTCTAATACAATAGCCTAAGAACATTTCATATCTCTATTCAATCAGTTCCTCATAAAATGGGAATATAGTTTACCTAGCTCAGAGGGTTCCTCAAATATATTAAAATTATAAAATCCTTTTCAATCAAATGTTAAGTGCCATGTAATCACTTGGGTTAATCAAGTATTTATTTGGTATGGCCAAATACACTAATGAAGCTGTATGCAGTACATCCTAAAAAGTTGAGTACATTCTTGGCTCTCCTAACAATGGTGAGCAATTTAAATTTTTTTTTCAACGTTTTTTTAAATTTATTTTTGGGACAGAGAGAGACAGAGCATGAACGGGGGAGGGGCAGAGAGAGAGGGAGACACAGAATCGGAAACAGGCTCCAGGCTCCGAGCCATCAGCCCAGAGCCTGATGCGGGGCTCGAACTCACGGACTACGAGATCGTGACCTGGCTGAAGTCGGACGCTTAACCGACTGCGCCACCCAGGCGCCCCAATGGTGAGCAATTTAATGTAGCTAGTTTGGAAAATGGTTCTCGGGGTTTTTTTCCTTCTTTCTAAAGACGTGTGTAAGCTTGGGGCGCCTTGGTGGTTCAGTTGGTTAAGCGTCTGACTTCGGCTCAGGTGATGACCTCGAGTCCCACATTGGACTCTCTGCTGTCCTCACAGAGCCTGCTTCAGACCCTCTGTCTACCTCTCTGCCCCTCTCCCACACGTGCCTGTGTTCTTTCTCAAAAAAACAAAACAAAAAGACCCAAGAGGCATATAAGCTTACAATGAGCTAATAATACAGTAACAGACTCAGGTTTATCTGTTCCCTATTGCAAAAGCTTGTGGAGACACTGCTTCCATTAACTGGTGATGCAGGAATAGGGAAGTGACCCATTGGTCAGGTTCAGGAAACAACTTAGGAAAAAGAGGAAGCAATCCTCCTGGCGATGATCTATAAATCCCGATTCAGGGCTAATAATCCTTTCATCTACCTACTTTTATGCAAATGTGCTTGGTGGACACCCCTCTTCCTAACTGTTGTTTTCTTTATCTTCGACCACTAAACCATACATGACATGAAGGCTAAGAAAGTGTCAAAATTTATGAGAAACTGTACTGGATTAAAAACTCAATAGTTAAAAATATTGTAGTAGCATTGTATGGTTACAGAAGATAACTACCTTTATCATAGTGTTTCAAAATGTAATTAACTATAAAATCACTATACACCTGAAACTAACATGCTATATATGTGAACTATACTTTAATTAAAAAAAAAAAAACAAAAAAACAACCCCCTCACCCCCCCCCCCCCCAAAAACCTACCAGGATGCCTGGGTGGCTCAGTCGGTTAGGCGTCCGACTTCAGCTCAGGTCATGATCTCACACTTTGTGGGTTCAGGCCCTGCGTCGGGCTCTGTGCTAACAGCTCAGAGCCTGGAGCCTGCATACAATTCTGTGTCTCCCTCTCTCTCTGCCCTTCCCTTGCTCATACTGTGTCTCTCTATCTCTCTCAAAGGTAAATAAGCAATAAAAAACAAAAACAAAAACAACCCCCCAAAACAAAAAACCTACCTATCATATACCGTTCGATGAGATTCTTCATTTTCAGCTTTCATTAAGTCACAATTGACCTGGCAAACTTGACAAACCAAGTCTCTTCCGCCAGGCAATTTCTTGTAGATTAGTGTGCAAGTGGGTTGAGTAATGGCAATTTGAAAGATTTCAAAGGCTCCAAATTAAAGTTTTTCATTTAAAAGCACATTTCTGCTGAGATTATGGGTAATGCTTCTTCCCCATTGGTTTTTATAATTTTTTAAATGACTTACTATAACATAAAAAATTATACATTAGAATAAAATTGTCCTGCCATAAAAAGAATTCTCCCTTCAATAACAAAAGAATTCTGACAGTCACAATGGTTCACAGATGCTAGTAGGAGATTGTTTAGTATCTTTTTTTCCTTTTTAAAAAAGTTTTTATTTAAATTCCAGTTAGTTAACATATAGTATAATATTAGCTTCAGATGTACAATTTAGTGATTCCACACTTCTATACAACACCTACTGCCCATCTGCTGAGCGTCTTTTAAGGAAATTCTGTGAGAGTAAAACTCACTAGTATGATTTAAATATCTCCAAATAAGGGGCTCCTGTGTGGCTCAGTCAGTTAAGCGTCCAACTCTTGGTTTCAGCTCAGGTCATGATCTCATGATTTGTGAGATCAAGACCCGAGCTGGACTCTGTGCTGCCAGTGCAGAGCCTGCTTAGGACTCTCTCTGCCTCTTCCCCACTCATGCTCTCTCTCTCAAAATAAATATTAAAACAAATTAAAAATAAATAAACATCTCCAAATAAATACAATGTTGGTTTGAACCACTGAAAAAACCTCTTTAAAGCCTTAATAAAAAAAGTGAGTTGAGGGGTGGCTGGGTGGCTCAGTCAGGTAAGAGTCTGACTCTTGATTTTGGCTCAGATCATGATCTCATTTGTGGGTTCTAGCCCCACATCAGGTTCTGCACTGACAGTGCAGAGGCTGATTGGGTTCTCTCTCTCCTTCTCCTTATGCCCCTCACCTGCTTACACGCTCTCTCAAAATAAATAAATAAACAAAAAAACATAAAGTGAAATAAGTTTATAGGAAGCTACTTATTAGCACCTTTTAAGGTTAAATCTTTTTATTTTATTTTAAAGATTTTATTTTTCAGTAATCTATATACCCAATGCGGGGCTTTAACCCACAACCCTGAGATTAAGAGCCACACACTCACCAACTGAGCCAACCAGGCACCCCAAGCTTCAATCTTTAAAACTTTGGTTGTAAATAATAAGAAAATAGAGTGACTGTATAGCATAGTGACTAAGAATGTGGGCTTTAGGGGCACCTGGGTGGCGCAGTCGGTTGAGCGTCCGACTTCAGCCAGGTCACGATCTCGCGGTCCGTGGGTTCGAGCCCCGCGTCGGGCTCTGGGCTGATGGCTCAGAGCCTGGAGCCTGTTTCCGATTCTGTGTCTCCCTCTCTCTCTGCCCCTCCCCCGTTCATGCTCTGTCTCTCTCTGTCCCAAAAATAAATAAACGTTGAAAAAAAAATTTTTTTTAAAAAAAAGAATGTGGGCTTTGGAGTCAAATTATCTGGGTCCAAAATTTTAGCTTCTACCACTTATCAGATCTGTGAATTTGGGCAGGACACCTACCTCTATAAACTTTAGTTTCCTCACTGTAAAATAGGGAGAATAATAATTTCAGGGTTATTTTAAGGATTGAGATGATTCTTAATTTTCTTTCTCATGCCATATAATCATGTTGCAAAATGCAACAGTGTGACCCAGTTCAGCTATACTGTAAGTGCACCCTGACTCCATTCTATATAGCAATGAATATTGCCACTTTGGGATGATTTTGAGTTGAAAGCTACCTTTGTTCCCTAACAGCATGTTGTATAACCTTTTAACAAGTTTTTTCTATAAACCAAATCAATATTTTCTATAACCCAGCCTTCTATGCAAGGTCTATACAAGGTTATTATTATTTATTTTATTTATTTGAGAAAGAGAGAAACCCAAGCAGGGCTCAAACCACAAACCATGAGCTCATGACCCGAGCCAAAATCAAGATGCTTAACCAACTGAGCCACCTAGGTGCCCCAAGGTTGTTTTACTAAAGTAGACATATTAAAAACTGATCACTTGGAAGCTAGTTTAAATTGTATAATAATTATGGTGATGTAAAATTGCTTTGAGAAATTCTATTTGGAAAAGAATAAATATCCACAAAAACTTCCTTAACAATTATGCCTATTTATATAGTTAACCTTTGAATACTGAACTGTGTAAATCCACTTATGTACAGATTTGATAAATACAGTACTGTAAATGTATTTTTTAAGATTAAAAAAATTTTTTTAATGTTTACTTTTGAGAGAGAGAGAGAGAGAGAGAGAGAGAGAGAGAGTGTAAGCACGCACAAGTGGAGGAAGGGCAGAGAGAGGGAGACAGAGGATCCGAAGCAGGCAAAGCAGGCTCCACACCAAGAGCAGAGAGCCCAATGTGGGGCTCGAACTCATGAACCGTGAGGTCATGACCTAAGCTGAATTCAGTCGCTTAATCCACTGAACTACCCAGGTACCACAAGATTTTCTTAATTAACATTTTCCTTCCTCTTGCTTACTTTATCATAAGAATACAGTATATAATACATATAACATACAAAATATGTGTTGATGGGGCGCCTGGGTGGCGCAGTTGGTTAAGCATCCGACTTTGGCTCAGGTCATGATCTCATGGCTCCTGAGTTTGATCTCCACTTAGGGCTCTCTGCTCTCAGTGCAGAGCATGTTCAGATCTTCTGTCTGCTTCTCTCTCTGCCCCTCCCCCACTTGTGCTCTGTCTCTCTCTCACAAAAATAAACATTAAAAAAATATATATGTGTTGATGGACTGTTTATGTTATCGGTAAGGTCAACAATAGGCTACTGTAGTTAAGTTCATGGAGAGTCAAATATCATACAGGGATTTTCCACTGCGGAGAGGGATGAAGGCCCTGATCCCTGGCATTGTTCAGGGTTAACTGTAATGATGCAGATATCTATAGGATTAGTTCTTTCTAGATATAGACTTGTTAATTTAACTCAAACTCAAGATGTCTACTAAGAAATTTTATTGTGACATATGTGGGTAAATTATATGACTTTCTATTTCAGATTCACAGCAGTAAACTGAATCAAGCCATTCAAGCTCTTCAAATTTGTTTATAGACAAATTTATAGTATAAAGGTGACCTACATGAACATGTAAAAACAAGTTACAACTAAAATATTTACTTAAGAAATGGAAACTATTTGTTCTTTAAAACAAATTTCCAAGGTAACAAAACCACCTTGTAAAAAAAAAAAAATTGTGATGGGATTTTTATATTCACATTAACTTTTTATAATTTATAGTCAGTTATCCAATGACAGTAGTGTTTTCTTATGCTGTCTCAGTCTGAATTATTTTGTAGCACTTACTCAAAACTAAACAATGATAAGCTTTGACACAAAAATGTTAGAAATGTATTTAGCTATTTGTATATATATTCTTAATTTTAAGAAACTCTGAACATTAAATAATCATTACTTGAAAAGCATGTACAGAAAGAATATCACACATAATGATAGATATTTGGTAGACTGCTAATTAAGATAATTTTTCTTAGATTAGCAGCCCAGGTTTAAAAAAAAAAAAATCACAGTAAAACCCACTTGCTAAAAACCCAGCTAATATGCTAGTATGAACAGCTTTGTAAGATCAAATTAAATTTAATACCTAGCTTTGAGGAAATAATCCTCTTTTAACTTATCTGCTTTAATTATTAGATTTTAGTATCAACAGACACACAGTTAACATCATAGATAGCAAGTTTCCAATTTATTAATTTCCCTCTATAGTCAAATCATTTCCTGTATTATGAAGAAACCAATGTCAGTGCTATACTAGGGGTGTAACTCCTTATAAAGCAAGCACGAATGTGGCATCAAACTTACTTTTCCAAAGAAGCCTTTGAAGAACTTCCTTTCCTGGAGGAACAGGGGGACAAGTCGAGCGCTATTATTGTATGGGCTAAATGTCCCAGGGTTTCACACCAATAAGCACATACAGAAGTTGGGTAAAGGGCAAAGTAGGAGAAGGGGAGGGAGTGAGAGTTTTAAAGAGTTATCCATACCAGGAGTGACAGGGAAAAAGGAAGGGTGCATGAAAATGCAGGGAAACATACTATATGGCCTAAGAATCCATGAAAGGAGTGAGAAGAAATCAGAACCTGTGTATCCATGCAGAGCAACTAGTTAGTTTAGTATTCTGTATTTACTTTTGAAACAGAGATTATCCAAATTTGGCAGCAGAGAAAAAGATGAACACATATTGGTTTGGCAAGATTTGCATTTTAAATTTCCTAATAGTGAGTAGTAAATACATTTTTCAATTTCCATATACATTTTTTTCAATGTAAACATCAGTGGTCAACTATGTGGAAGTCATGAATTAAAAAAACAGTCCACATTTGAATAACCACATAAAAAATGCAACACATAAAATTAAATTATGAGTATGTAGCAAGAATCCTTGTCAAACTTTTTCTTACTGAGTTCAAGAGGTTACTTAGAGAATCCTTACTTATGCATTAGGATCAATTTGTATGTTATATCTGGGCTGATCAATTCCACAACAATCATGGGGGAAATAATAGATATGTTCTATTCCAAAAAGAGAATAAATCAGCTATAAAGAACACAAAGCTAATGTTTTCATTGCAGCTGAAAAAACAAATATATCTGAGAACCAAACAAGAACCACAAAAGAAATTTTAAAAATAGGGTTTTGTTTTCTTTTAAAATGCTGTTTTAGAATAAAGAAACTTGCATTGACAGTTCTAAGTATACAGCTCTGAAACTATGTAGATAAGAGAGAGCTAACTATGGTCCCAGCACCAATCTTTAAGCATGTACAACTTTGAAAGCTGGCTACCATTTAAAATCAGAACTTGAGGGGCGCCTGGGTGGCGCAGTCGGTTAAGCGTCCGACTTCAGCCAGGTCACGATCTTGCAGTCCGTGAGTTCGAGCCCCGCGTCGGGCTCTGGGCTGATGGCTCAGAGCCTGGAGCCTGTTTCCGATTCTGTGTCTCCCTCTCTCTCTGCCCCTCCCCCGTTCGTGCTCTGTCTCTCTCTGTCCCAAAAATAAATAAACGTTGAAAAAAAAAAATTTTAAATCAGAACTTGAATGCAAAGTAGATGGGTTCTAACCCAAGCTGTCTCAACTTTACATTTCCTAACTCTGGTTGAACTATACGTTAAGCTTTTTGATTTTAAAATCAGCGTTTAATGTTGGATAAGTATCTAGAAAAAGACAAATGTACTGAAATTTTGCTCTCTCAAACAATTTATAAACTCATTCACTACTCTCAAACACTGAATAGTTTGTTTTCTACCTAAGTTTTGAAAATCACAAACAGCATCAAATATTTCCAAAAAATGTTTTGAACTTAAGCTGGAAAAACAATGAAGTAATTGAGGTAGTTATTGTAATAAGAGTAAGTTTATTTCTACTGCCAAGTTTGGTGACCCTAGTTTTGTTAGACTGTGAGTAACCATCAGCTTTTAAAGATGCAGCCCAAGTTAAAAGATTCACCATTCTTGAGGGCTAGGGAGGAGAGGGAAGGAGATCTGTTAATATTTAATTTAGCTCCCAGGAAAGCTCTTGTTAAACATGTAGTTTGCCCTCTTCATAAAAGACTTCAGATGTTAACAAAAAAAGTTGACGTGCAAATGCATTAAAAGATAGCTATCAGAGAATATTAGTGTTTTTTTAAAAACAAGTTATGATTCTTTTACCTGCTAAAACAAGAACATATATTAAAGCAAATATATCAAATAGTGAATAAAAAAACAACATATTAGAAACTGTCAGTATAATGAAACTAGTCTAAAACCCAGACAGAGAATGAGAGACATTCAGAGACAACGGGAAGAAAAGACCTTTAAAAGGAAGAGTGTATTGAACTAGTGTCAAGCAAGATAACCAAAGGCCCTATACACTTTTTACAAAATAGACTGATAAATGACATTACTACTCATCCTGAAACTGCCTATGTCATTAAAGGCACTGAAAATGGGCAATAGTTGTTTCTATTATTTATCCTATACAATCTAAGTCCCAATGCAGCTAATTTGTGCACTCATGTCACAAAATAAATGAGTAGAAAAATACCTTTAACTAACTTTATCATACAAAGTAAAAAGAATTTAAACATATTTATGCTCTTGAAAAGCATTTTGAAAATTCAATTTTGTTTAGTTACAGTATCTTTTTGTTTGAGAATATTAACTATGCACATAACTTCTAGTTGATATTAAAGTAATCCTAAATTATAAGAGACTACATTGAGGAAAAATAGAAACCATACTTGCAAATTATCCAGCTTCCTAAATTATTTATAAATTTAAGAAGCTCTAGAATGTCACATTTTTAGTTCAACTATCATCCAAGTAATAAGTTTACGATGTTTGTTTTGCTACTTAACTGATATATTTGAGCTATATAATTCTTTAAATTTTAAAACTCTGGCATTCAAACTAGTTACATATTTCTTCTTTAATTTTCTTTTACATTTACTTCCATTTATTTGAAAGTCTAAGAAGGAGACATAGCTTTTGGTACAATATAACCATCTGGCACAGCAGATTATAGATGTTTGATGAATGTTTGATAAGGGGCAGGAGGCAACCAGAAATTTCTGCACAGTAAAACTATGAAAAGAACAGAAAAATCATAAATATTTGTGAACTAATATGGTCTAAGAAGAACAACATCCTGAAGAATTCCAACTTACTGCAAGCCTCTCAGTATAGAATTAGAAAGAATATTTGTAAGGGGGAGTTTTATTGACTATAATAAATAGGAAATTGACCCCGATTACCCAAAAATTCAATCTTATTTGTTAAATACATGTTTATCTATCTGAAATTATACACAACATTTGCCCCAAGTCTCTTGGATAGCATTAGTTTGAAAAACTTTAAAGAACTTCTTGAATGAAAAGTTCAGAAGTGGTCAACTTCCCCTGAAAGTTTAAAAGTTTAAGTATATCCAGAAAAGCAATTGACATATATAAAACTTTGTATTAGTCATAAACGACCATAGGGAAATCAGGATATTTTAGAGATACATAAAAGGGTTTCATAAACTTTAAAACACTAAATGTAACATATGGTAATGATAATTGTTAGGAGATTTGATTTGACCACATATTGAGGGCCTAATTATTTTCTGTATACTCATTCTAGAAATATTTTTTGAGTGGCTACTATGTACCAAACACTGTTCCAGGCATAGGCATAATTTTTTAAATGGCAATTTGGTTACTATTTCTGATGAAAATAAAACCCATTAAATTTTATTAACTAAATAGTCCCATACCTCAAATAATCATGTTTATAGTTTATAATCTTCATGGTTAAAAAAAAGGTAAAAATTTCATTTGATTAAAAAAATTAGTTTTTTTTATTAACTTTATACATTTAAGTAATTTCTACACTCAACATGGGGCTTGAACCCACAACTGAGATCAAGAGTCACGTGTTCTTCTGACTGAGCCAGCCAGTTGCTCCTAAAAAAATTAGTTTTAAAACTAGCTGGTGAAGGGGCGCCTGGGTGACTCAGTTGGTTAAGCGTCCAACTCATGATTTTGGCTCACGTCATGATCTCATAGTTCAGTTTGTCAGTCCAAGCCCTGTGTCAGGCTCTGCACTGGCAATGCAGAGCCTGCTTGTGATTCTCCCTCCCTCCCTCTCTCTCTGTTCCTACCCCACTTGTGCGTGCGCGCGCGCTCTCTCTCTCTCTCTCTCTCTCTCCAAATAAAAAAATAAGCTTTAAATAAAAACAAAAATAAAATTAGATGGTGAATAATGGCCATCTCTGGGATTGCAAGAAATTTTATGTACTGTTTTTATTCATTTGTATTTTACACAATTAACTTATGATGTATATAATGAAGAGATGTTTCTAATGAAAAGTAGGCTTAAAGAAAACACTTAAGGAGCACCTGGATGGCTCAGTTAGTTAAGTATCCGACTTCGATTCAGGTCATGATCTCACAGTCTCCTGGGATCGAGCCAGGCCTGGAGCCTGCTTTAGATTCTGTGTCTCCCCCTCTCTCTGACCCTCCCCTGCTCAAGCTCTCTCACCCTCTCTCAAAAAAACCACTTAAGCGGATTCACTACTCATTAAACTAAATACCATTTCTTAATATATTCTGTACAAACTGAAACCATCCCTAGTTTTCCCTTATTTAGAAAGTGAACATGAAGCCACACTCTGAATTAAAAGACTAGCCTTCTAAGTGTAAGTTATATAAGTTATAAGATTTAATAACTATTTGTAGTTTGTTTCAGGTCTACGTAATATATTCACTGATTTGTCTATTGTTTTCGATCATTAGTATTATGATGCTTAAAATATTCTTTAATGACTAGTAGGGCAAATCATTGCATTACTTTAAAAATTTTCTAAGCTAAACTTATTCTTCTAGTGAACTTAGAATTATTTTGTTAAAGAAGAGACTGAATTTATGTTTCTTGGAAAATTACATTACTTAGGCTGTATGTAACTGGAGAATAAACTCAAGTGGACATGACCAATCTATAAATTATAGTTTCACATACCATAATAGATGAATATAATCCCTTTAACATTAATGATGATTAGACTAGGAAGGGCTTCAATCATTTAAGAATTTAAATGACCAAAATCTGAGGTAAATGTTATGTATGTGTGTGTATATGTACATGTGTCTACATATTGGTTTATTTTTAGTTTTTTGCATACTATAATCAGTTATTTTTCTCCTTTCCCTTCTACAATAGATTCACAGACATTTGTTCCAAAATATAATAGACCTCTCTAAGTTGGTTGCTTCTTTTTTATTGTATCTTTTATATTGAGGGATTACAGAAGAGGTCATATGAGATGTACCAAGAAGTAGAAAAGTTTTGATTATTAAGCAAATTGATAAAAAAAAAAGCACTCACTAGTAGCCAGACTTGTGACAGCCTACCATACGAGCAAACCTAAAGCAACAAGTATTTAATGCTGTCTAGGGCAGGGCATGCAAAAGTAATGGTTAATGCTTTCATAGCAAAAGGGTAAAAGGCCACACATTGGAGAGAAGGAAGGTTGCGAAGAGGATTGTCAGAGTTTATGAAACATTCTTCAAATCTATCCACAATATGATATTAACACTTTACTGCAAACTTTTATGAATTCTGAATCCATTCTCTCCTTTTACTAAATACACAGGCCTGTGCCTGGGATTTGTTTTATGGTATAATAGGCAAAGAAAACATTATGTATCCTGGAAAAGGCCTCTCCATTTCAAGTATGCTCAAGTTTGTGCAAAAGGCAGGGGAAATACACTGTTTATGTTAAAGGAGTATATAGAAGGAAACTGGGGAGTAGTAGCCAAAATAGTAAGCCCTCCCCCCAACTGTAAACCTCACTAGCCATCATCACAGGTAACTCTATCTTCTACTTTTTCCTGGAAAGCTGTTTATTGTAGTAAATTTAAAGTCAGTAATTAAAACCCAGTTATCACAGTTAAGACACTAACTCTAATAGTTTTCTCTTGGTTTTAGAACATTATTCATCTGTAAGATTTCATACCACTTGTTTAATTTAGGTTCTGAATCAAAAGTAACTTTTGGATAATGTCTGGCCTAAATTGGCAACATTGGTCTTTATTATTGACATCTTTGGATGACAACATGAGATGCTCTTTATTAGAGAGCCCACATCTTTTGCCTTAAAAGAAATACTGTTATTGGATAGCGAATCATTAAAATTTATTGAGCAAAATCTTTAAAAAAAATATTTCAGCATATAGATCAACCCTGGCAACCATCAAATACATACAGCTTTCAATCTTTTTACAGCATCTTCACAGATGTGCATTCCTCTTGACTCATCAACTTCTACATGGCCGAGGTACTGTAGAAAAGAAGAAAAAAGTTAGGGTTATTGCTATGCTTATTGAGTAGCTACTATATGGCAAGTATCAGTTGGTAGAAAATTGAATATCAAAATTTCTGCACGTAAGAAACCACTACTACAGAAGAGTTAAGATAATGTTTCTAACCCTCAGTGTCCTCATATAAATGAGATTTAGAATAAATGTCTCAAAGAGCTGTTATAGACAAGTGAAAAAGTACATGGTAAGCACTAAATGTTACCTAAATCTATTGGATCTGAACATAATAGCCTGTGCTAGACACAGTTACTGTGTCTCTGAACACAAAAAATAATCCTAAAATCAACTGTGTATGTATACATATATAAATACATGTATGTATATGTATACACACATATTGAAAAAGGCACAAATAAAAAGAACAGTTACTCAAAGGATGAAGAGATCACATATTCCTTTTATGGCAAGCATATAAGAGCAGGGCAGAGAACTAAAAAACAAATTTTAAGAGGGCAGTACATTTAAGCTTTAAAAGATGTGTAGAGGGGTTTGTCAGTTTGAGCCGTGAGCTGGGATCTGTGCTGACAGCTCAGAGCCAGGAGCCTGCTTGGGATTCTGTGTTTCCCTCTCTCTCTGCCCCTCCCCCACTCACACTCTGTCTCTGTCCCTGTGTCCCTCTCAAAAATGAATAAACATTTAAAAAAATATTTATAAGATGTGTAGAATTTGAAGAGGCAAAAATTGAAAGGCTAGAAAACTATTTCAGGCCAAGAGAATTTAACAAAAGTTATAGGTGTAGAAAAGCATAACTATATATCTGCAAGTATTCCTGTTTGGCTAGAACATGAGGTATATACAGCTGGGGAACTTTAATGCTGGAATGTGTCTTTATTTTTATTTATTTATTTATTTATTACAAATGTTTATTTATTTGGAGATAAAGAGAGTGTGTGTGTGAGTGAGGGAGGCGTAGAGAGAGGGAAAGAGAATCCTAAGCAGGCTCTGCACTGTCAACGCAAAGCCCGACAGACGTGGGGCTTGAACTCACACAAGCCTTGAGATCACAACTGCAGCCAAAATCAAGAGCTGGATGCTTAACCCACTAAGCCACCCATGGGCCCCGAGTCTCTCTTTAATCCTAGAGTCCATAGAGAGCTAATAAAGCTTTTTTTTGCAAGGTTACAGTAATGTAATTCAAACTGTACCTTAGCATGGGAATAGGTAAGAGAAAACAGAAGGGATGGTGGGAATATTACAAAAGTACTCTTATTTATGTATTTATTTATTTTGTGACAGAGAGAGAGAGAGAGGGAGGGAGGGAGGGAGGGAGGGAGGGAGGGAGTGCGAGCCTTGCAAGCAGGGGAGGGAGAGGGAGGGAGGGAGAGAGAGGGAGGGAGGGAGGGAGGGAGGGAGAGAGGGAGGGAGGGAGGAAATCTTAAGCAGGCTCCATGCTCAGCACAGAGCCTCATGAGCTCCTACAACCCTGGGATCACGATCTGAGCCAAAATCAAGAGTTGGACACTCAACTGACGGAACCCCCTTGGCGCCCCTGAAAGTGCTCTCTTTTAAAAGGAAATTTATGGTCTGGTTCTGGGTTAACATTGAGTAGACCCACTTTTCTCTGTCCAACCCGCTGAATGAAACCATAAAACCTGGACAGAATGCATGGAGCACCTATCTGAGGTCTCTTTTGTAAAGAGTAGAAAAGAAATTCAAGAAGAATACCAGGATCTTAGATATATATTTTTAAAAAAAAATTTTTTTTTCAACGTTTATTTATTTTTGGGACAGAGAGAGACAGAGCATGAACGGGGGAGGGGCAGAGAGAGAGGGAGACACAGAATCGGAAACAGGCTCCAGGCTCTGAGCCATTAGCCCAGAGCCTGACGCGGGGCTCGAACTCACGGACCGCGAGATCGTGACCTGGCTGAAGTCGGACGCTTAACCGACTGCGCCACCCAGGCGCCCCAGATATATATTTTTTAATATTTATTTATTTTGAGAGAGGGAGAGAGAATGAGTGAGCAAGCATGGATCTGGGAAGGGGCAGAGAGGGAGAGAGAGAATTCCACACAGGCTCTGGGCTGTCAGCGCAGAGCCTGATGCAGCGCTTGAACTCACAAAACTGTGAGATCATGATCTGAGCTGTAATCAAGAGCCAGACTCTCAAGATGCCTAGCCGACTGAACCATCCAGGCACCCTAAAGTACTTCTGAACTGGCAGGGAGTTTACCTCCCATTCTCCTCCTCCTTTTTTCCTCCCTCTCTTTTTTGATGCTTCCAGTTTGAACTTAACACAGCCAGAAATCCAAAAGTGAGTGCTGTGGCAAAGAAAGAACTCTGAGGGAAATAAAAAAGAACTCTGGGAAAAGCACTCTAGCTGTGGCTCTAAGATCAGGAGAGAGTATAGGAATCATACTCCCTTTTATTTATCTCTCTTAATTCTTTGTTGTCTCACATCCCAGCTCCCCAAAATATCCTGTGGTGGTGGCGCTGATGGCAGCAATGGAAACCTGCAAGAGCCACACTTCTGAGGGAGGGGAACTTTCCTCCTGGTTAGTGAAACTGTGATTCCAGGAAGATGGGACCAACACCCTTTCTGCTTTTTTCCCCCTTTGTATATCTCCCACCATTTGGCCCTGCATAGAGGTGAAATAGTGGGAACGTATGGAAGAGCAGAACAACAAGAACCCCAGGAAACACAGGCATAGAGTTTAAGTAACTTGCCCAAGGTCACTGAGCTAGTGAATACTCAAACCCAAGCAGCCTGACCAAGAACCATCTTATAATGCTCATATGTATGGAATTTTTCATTTTTACTCAAATCTTTCCAATACTGCATAAGTGCATAAAACCAGTGTATTACAATCAATTTAGGAAACTATTTGACTTCAAGTAACTTGAGGCATCAATCATAACGATCATTACCTAAGACCAAAATAATTAAATGTCTGAAGAATTTTAACAGCTATAATTTTGAGTGAACATTATATAAATAGGAAGAATCCTCACTTTTTAGTGAATCAAATGATGTATTATATATAGTTCCAAGCTGAAGGAGTCTAACCTCTTTAGGCCAAATCTGAATAATATGAAATCCAACAAGATAAATCTTTACATACTCTATTTTAGATTGTCAAGTACAACAAATTTTGGCTACAAATTTTATTTTCTAAACACTTTCTACCTAGATCCACATTTAGTTCCACTCTTTGGTTTTATAGATGAGAAACAGTGGTAATGTTTTCTCAAACTCAACATCACTGAATCCATTATGGATACTCAGTATATACAAGGGCTTCAAATTTTAGAGAATTTCTAAACTACTACATTAAAAACAATACATAATAGTGTTTCATATCAATAAGAAAGGATGCTGGTAGCAAATTTTCATGTGTACCTTTGTCTGGCTCAACAAAGGATAACTTTAAGACAGATTCCATATTTCGTCATCTTTGCTTACCTCTTTTTTCTACTAAGTTAGAACAATTTTACCCCCAAATTATAGGCTATCAGAAAAGTCAAATGTTTGGTGGCTCTGAACTAGCTCTAGATGTTCAGATTGACTCACACTCAGAAATAATAAAGTACTCTCTCACTGAAGACTGTTTTCATCATTCAGTTAGATGCAATAGTGATAGGTATATTACACTCAAATTCTGGAAAGCTCTATTTTTCAGCTTAGAAGACAATGATGAATGGACTTTTAAATACCTCCTTAGTTGAATTCAGCTCTAGAAAGGATTGCTTTATTTTCTGTTGATATTTGGCCTTTTTCAAAGTCCAAAAACATAATTTTAATTTTGTGGTCCAATAAGCAAAGAAAATAAAGCAGTGGGAAAGAGTAAAATCTTAGCAACTGAACTATTTGCATCATTGTTCTGACATTTTAACAAATTCTGGCAGCTCATTCTTAGTGCCTTGTGACATATATTAAGTTCTTTTTGTTTCTTTACCCTTAATCACTGACTTGAAATGCCAAGTATATATTTTTTAAAATTACATTATCCTGGACTTTCTATTTTGTTCTACTGTTGTGTCTTCCTATTGTGGCACTATAACATGCTATTTTGATCAACGGTTAATTTAAGAATGCATTTTAACATGGTTTAGCATGGTCACTTTCACTAATTTTTCTCCCACAGAATTTTCCTGGTTATTTCCTATGTTTAATTTTTGGTATCAACTTTGGAATAATTTTGTTCAATTCCTGTCCAAAAAAAACTTTGGTGTTTTAATTAAGATCACCTTAAGTTCACTAGTTAATTTGAGAAAAACTGACATTATAATACTGACCTATTCCATCTAACACTATTTATTCAAGTCTTTTATATCTCTGAAGTTTTATAGTAGCCTTCAAATATACTCTTGTACATTTCTTTCTAGATTAATAAGTATATTCCATAGCACTGCACCATTTAACATTCCCATCAAAGTGTATGACGGGTTCAATTTCCCTACATGCTCATCAGCACTTTATTTTCTATCATTTTTTAAATTATACCATCCTTTAATAGGTAGTATTAAACAAGTAGTATCTTGTGATTTTGATTTGCATGCTCCTAATGACTAATGATACTGAGTATCTGTATCTTTTTGTGTGCTAATTAGCCATTTGTATATCTTCTTTGGAGAAATACCAATTCATATCCTTTGCTCATTTTTTAAAAATTGGCCTATTTATATACTTTTTAAGTTTTATTTAAATTCCAGTTAGGAGTGTAATATTAGTTTCAGATGTACAATATAGTGATTGAACATTTCTATACACCACCCAATGCTCATCACAAACAAGTACACTCTTTCATCTCTGTCATCTATTTAACCCACCCCCCACCCACCTCCCTTCTGGTAACCATTAGTTTGTTCTCTATATTTAAGAGTCTGTTTCTTCATCTGCCTCTTTTTTTTCCCCTTTGCTCATTTGTTTCTTAAATTACACGAGTGAAATCATACGGTATTTGTCCTTTTTCTGACTTACTTTGCTTAGCATTAATACTACTCTTTAGCTCTATCCACGTCCTTGCAAATAGCAAGATCTTATTCTTTTTTATGGCTAAGTAATATTCTATTGCATATATACACCACATCTTTATCCATTTGTCAATCGATGAACAGTGGGCTGTTTCCATAATTTAGATATTGTAGATAAAGCTGCTATAAACACCGGAGTACATGTATCTCTCCGAACTAATATTTTTGCATTCTTTGGGTAAACACCTAGTAGTGCAATTGCTGGATTGTAGGGTAATTCTATTTTTAACTTCCTGAGGAATCTCCACTCTGTTTTCCAGAGTGACTGCATTAGTTTGCATTCCCAACAGTGCAAGAAGGTTCCCTTTTCTTCACATCCTTGCCAACACCTGTTGTTTCTTGTGTTCTTGATTTTAGCCATTCTGACAGTTGTGAGGTGTTATCTCACTGTAGTTTTGATTTGCATTTCCCTGATGATAAGTGAGGTTGACCATCTTTTCATGTGTCTGTTGGCCATCTGTATGTCTTCTTTGGAAAAATGTCTATTTATCTCTTCTGCCCATTTTTAATTATTCATTTTTGGGGTGTTGAGTTTTATTTTTTTTTTTTTCAACGTTTATTTATTTTTTTTGGGACAGAGAGAGACAGAGCATGAACGGGGGAGGGGCAGAGAGAGAGGGAGACACAGAATCGGAAACAGGCTCCAGGGTCTGAGCCATCAGCCCAGAGCCTGACGCGGGGCTCGAACTCACGGACCGCGAGATCATGACCTGGCTGAAGTCGGACGCTTAACCGACTGCGCCACGCAGGCGCCCCAGGTGTTGAGTTTTATAAGTTCTTTTTAGATTTTGGATACTAACCCTTTATCAGATATGCTATTTACAAATATCTTCTCCCATTCCATAGGTTGCCTTTTAGTTCTGTTGATTGTTTCCTTTGCTGTGCAGAAGACATTTATTTTGATGTAGTCCCAACAGTTCACTTTTGCTTTTGTTTCCCTCGCCTCAGAAGACGTACCTAGAAAGAATATGCTATGGTCAACATCAAAGAAATTTACTGCCAGTGTTCTCTTCTAGGATTTTTATGATTTTACATCTTACACTCAGGTCTTTAATCCATTTTGAATTTGTTGTTGTGTATGGTGTAAGAAAGTGGTTCAGTTTCATTCTTTTGCAGGTAGCTGTCCAGTTTTCCCAACACCATTTGTTGAAGAGACTGTCTTTTCCCCACTGGATAGTCTTTCTGGATTTGCTGAAGATTAATTGACTACATAGTTGTGGGTTCATTCTTGGGTCTTCTATTCTGTCCCATTGATCTATGTGTCTATTTTTGTGTCAGTACCATAGTATATTGATTACTACAGCTTTGTAATATAACTTGAAATTCAGAATTGTGATGCCTTCAGCTTTTTCTTTCATAAGGTTGCTATGGCTATGCAGGGTCTTCTGTGGTTCCATACAGATTTTAGAATAGCTTGTTCTAAGCTCTGTGAAAAAAGTTGTTAGTATTTTGAGAGGGATTCCATTAAATGTGTAGGTTGCCTTGGGTGGTATAGACATTTTAGCAATATTTGTTATTCCAACCTATGAGCATGGGATGTCTTTCCATCTGTTTGTGTCATCTTCAATTTCTTTCATCAGTGTTTTATAGTTTTCAGAGTACAGGTCTTTCACCTCTTTGGTTAGGTTTATTCCTAGGTATCCTATTGCTTTTGGTGCAACTATAAATAGGACTGATTCCTTAGGTTTTCTTCCTGCCGCTTCATTATTGGAGTACAGAAATGCAACAGATTTCTGTACACTGATTTTGTATCCTGAGACTTTACTGAATTTGTTTATCAGTTCTAGTAGTTTTTTAGTGGAATCTTTAGGCATTTCTATATATAGTATCATGTCATCTGCAAAGAGTGAAAGTTTTACTTCTTCCTTGCCAATTTGGATGCCTTTTCTTTTTGTAGTCTGATTACTGTGGCTATCACTTTTAGCACTATGTTGAATAAAAGTGGTGAGAGTGCACATCCCTGCCTTGTTCCTGACTGTAGGAGGAAAGTTCTCAGTTTTTCACCATTGACTATGATGCTAGCTTTGGGTTTTCCATATTTGATACTTGGCCTTTTTTATGCTGAGGTATGTTGCCTCTAAACTTGCTTTGTTGATGGTAGTTATCATGTATGGATGTCGTACTTTGTCAAATGCTTTTTCTGCATTTATGGGAATGATCAAAGTTTTTATCTCTCTCTTTTTTATCTTTCTCTTATTGATGTGATATATCATGTTGATTGATTTGTGAATACTGAACCACACTTGCAACCTAGGGAAAAAAATCTCACTTGATTAGGCTGAATATTTTTAATGTATTGTTGGCTTCAGTTTGCTAGTATTTTATTGACAATTTTTGCATCTATGTTCATCAGGGACATTGGCTTGTAGTTCTCTTTTTTAATGGTGTCTTTATCTGGTTTTGGTATTGGGGTAATGCTGGCCTCACTGAATGAATTTAGAAAATTTCCTTTCTTTTCTATTTTTTGGAATAGTTTGAGAAGAAAAGGTATTAACTCTTCTTTAAATGTTTGGTAGAATTCACCTGTGAAGCCATCTGGTCCTGGACTTTTGTTTGTTGGGAGTTTTTTTTATTACTAATTCAATTCCTTTGCTGGTTATCAGCTTGTTCAAGTTTACTTTCTGTTTCAGTTCTGGTAATTTATATGTTTATAGGAGTTAATACATTTCTTCTAGGTCTTCGAATTTGTTGGCATATAGTTTTTCAAAATATTCTCTTATAATTTTATTTCTGTGGTATTGGTTGTTATTTCTTCTCTCTCATTTGTGATTTTACTTATTTTGGTCCTTTCTCTTTTCTTTTTGGTATGTCTGGCTAGAGGGGGTGCCTGGGTGGCTCAGCTGTTTAAGTGTCCAACTCTTGATTTTGGCTCAGGTCATGATCTCACAGTTGGTGAGATCGAGCCCTGCAGTGCCTGCTCAGGATTATCTCTCTCCCTCTCTCTCAAGGTTTATCAATTTTGTTGATTTTTTTCAGAGAACCAGTACTCCTGGTTTCATTGATCTATTGTTTTATTAGTTTCTATATATTTTTGCTCTAATCTTTTATTATTTCCTTCCTTCTGATGGCTTTAGGCTTTGTTTGTTGTTCTCTTTCTAGCTCCTTTAGGTGTAGGGTTAGGTTGTTTATTTGAGATTTTTCTTGCTTCCTGAGGCGGGCCTGTACTGCTATACACTTCCCTTCTTAGGAAAGTTTTGTTGCACCCCAAAGGTTTTGAACTGTTGTATTTTCATTCCTTTGCTCATTTTCTAATCGGGTTGTATGCCTTTAAATTGTTGAGTTGTAAGAGTTCTCATTATATTCTGGGTATTAAGCCTTTATCAAATACATGATTTCCAAATACTTTCTCCTATTCTGTATATTGTCTTTTCACTTTCTTGAAAACATCCTTTGTGCAAAACTTTCAAATTTTGATGAAGTTCAATATATCTATTTTTTCTTTTATTGTTCATACTCTTGATGTCCTATTTAAGACTCTGCTACCATATTTAAAATCATGAAGATTTGGGGCGGCTGGGTGGCGCAGTCGGTTAAGCGTCCGACTTCAGTCAGGTCACGATCTCGCAGTCCGTGAGTTCGAGCCCCGCGTCGGGCTCTGGGCTGATGGCTCAGAGCCTGGAGTCTGTTTCCGATTCTGTGTCTCCCTCTCTCTCTGCCCCTCCCCCATTCATGCTCTGTCTCTCTCTGTCCCAAAAATAAATAAACGTTGAAAAAAAAATTTTTTTTTAAATAAAAAAAAAAAAATAAAATCATGAAGATTTACCCCTGTGCTTTCTTCTATGAATTTTATGGTTATTACTCTTATATTTAGATCATTGATTCAGTAAGTTAATTTTTTACATGGTTTAAGGTAGAGCTCTAACTTCATTCTTTTAAATGTGAAAATCCTAGGGCGCCTGGGTGGCTCAGTTGGTTGAGTGACCGACTTCGGCTCAGGTCATGATCTCACAGTTTGTGAGTTCGAGCCCTGCGTCGGGCTCTGTGCTGACAGCTCAGAGCCTGGAGCCTGCTTCTGATTCTGTGTCTCCCTCTCTCTCTGCCCCTCCCCACTCATGCTCTGTCTCTGTCTCAGAAATAAATAAACATAAAAAATTTTTTTTAATGTGAAAATCCAGCTGTCCCAATGGATGCATGGATGACAATTCTTTCCCCCTTGAGTGGACTCTGCACCCTTGTCAAAAATCAATTGAACAAAAATATATCAGACTATATTTAATCTATCTTATTTGCTTCTTCAATCTGAGGATTCAAATACTGCTTTAAATGAATTCATCTTCCTCTCTCCTCCTGTAGCTCCCATTAGGCCTGGAAGTTCTACTGGCCTTTTTAATTTGTTCATCCATGTTTCCTCATCTCTTTTTCATATTTTCTCTTTATCATCTTGTGCTGCATTCTGGGTAACTTTATTAAATCTACCTTCCAGTTTGCCAATTCTCTTTTCAGCTAGGTCTAATGCACTATTGAATCTATCCACCAAATACAATCTCAGTAACAGTATTTTTCATTTTAAGAAGCTCAGATTTGATTCTTTGTCAGATTTAATTCCTTTTTTTCATGTCTTATTTTTTTCTTATGGTTTGAATTTTTGTATGTCTCTAATGATTTTATATATCCATATTTTATAGTGTCCTCTATAGTCTTCAATTCAAGTTCTTACAGAGCTAATCTTGTCCTTTATTGTATAATCCTTATTATATCTGCTGATCATTTCCATATATGATTTATAACTTACTTTTTAAACTGTAAGTTCATCCTCACTGAAGCTCAATTTCACTGAGGGAAATTCATGCATTCTGGAATATGGAGTGGTTTTATATTTGCTTCTAAAAGATACCCCAGGTGTATCAGTAGCCTAAGACCTATTGTAATTAATTTGAGGATTCTTACACCATGCAGGTTTTAGCATCTGAAGTCCAAATCCACAGTTTCAATTTTTCCTTAGAGACTCCTTTTTTTCACCCAGGATCTGAGCAGAGGCAAGATTCTGCTTTTTAATTTTTTTGTTTTGTTTTTTGCTTCTTCTCTTAGTTCTCTATTTCACTGATTATAAAGCCCACTGAAGTTTCTGGTTCTATGCTGGGTTCTCAGTTCTGATGCTCTGGTTTTTATAAGTCCAGGACTTTTAGAATGAATGTTAAAACCAAAGGCTCTAGCTCACAAATCTTCTACCTCCTAGGTTGTACCATGCCAGCATAATTACTGCTGTGTTTGCAAATTCCCTCTTAATTTCTAGTAACTGGAGAGATCGGTCTTTATTGAAAGCTCAGATGTGTTTTAAGAGAAAAAGGTTGTTTATAAATGTATTCAGCATTTCTAGATATTTGTATTGGGAATATTTCTATGTTAGCTTAATACACTTTTTGCAAGAATGAAAACACCTGTCATATTTTTCAACAAAACTGTTTTTGCTATCTATTGGTTTCAGTATATCTTGTAAGTAGCCAAAATACTGGAGTTTCCTATAATTTTAAGCAGTTTTTTGGTTGATTCTCTTGGTTTTTCAAAGATAACATCTGCAGAAACAAATAAGACACAAAAAGTCTTGATTTCCCACTTTTATAACTTTTCTTTTTTTTTTTAATTTTTTTTTAACGTTTTATTTATTTTTGAGACAGAGAGAGACACAGCATGAACGGGGCAGGGGCAGAGAGAAAGGGAGACACAGAATCGGAAGCAGGCTCCAGGCTCTGAGCCATCAGCCCAGAGCCCGACGCGGGGCTCGAACTCACGGACCGCGAGATCGTGACCTGAGCTGAAGTCGGACGCTTAACCGACTGAGCCACCCAGGCGCCCCTGTAACTTTTATTTTCTTATCCAAAGGTACTTATCACCTTTTCTAAATCAGTGTTGAATAACAGTCCTATCTAAGAGCAACCTTGGGGTGCCTGGTTGGCTCAGTTGGTTAAGCTTCTGACTCTTGATTTCAGCTCAGGTCATGATCTCATGGTTGTGAGATTGAGCCCTACATCAGGCTCCACGCTAGACATGGAGCCTGCTTAAGATTCTTTCTCTCCCTCTGCCCCTCCCCTACTCACTCTCTCTAAAAAGAAAAAAAGAAAAGAAAAAGAAAAAAAGAAGAAAAGAAAAAAAAAGAGCAACCTCATCATCCTCCCAAATTCAATGGAAATATTTCACCATGTATGACCCTGGGACAGTTTTTTACTCATTTAAAGAATGTATTATTCTATTCCTATTTTGCTAAGAAGATTTATTGGGATTGAATAATATTTTAAACTGTAAAAAAAAATTGAGATGTAATCCACATCACATAACCATTTCAAAGTGAATAATTCAGTGGCACTTAGTACATTCAGTGTTGTGCAATCACCGCCTTTATCTAATTCTAAAAGAAAAACCAAAAGAAAAACCTGTACACATTAAGCATCTACTACCTGTAGCAGCACTTTCCCGAAGCCCCTTAGCAACCTATAACCTGCATTCTGTCTGTATGGATTTACCTAATCTGGATATTTCATATAAACGAAATCATACAATATGTGATCTTTTGTGTCTGGAGTATTTCACTTAGCAAGTTATTTTTGAGGTTCACACATCGTAGTATATAGGAGAACTTCATTACTTTTTATAGCTGATACATACAATATTCCACTGTATGTATGTACCATAGTTTGTATATCCATTCTTCCACTGAGGGATATGTGGGCTGTTTCTACCTTTTGACTTTATGAATAGTGGTGGTATAAACAAGAATGAATGTACACGTATTTATTTGAATTTTCACTTCTTTGAGGGTATATACCTAGCAGCAGAATTGCTGAGTCCTATGATAACTCTGTGTTTAGCTTTTTGACGAACCACCAAACTACCATCCACAGAAATTGAACCATTTTACTTTCCCACTAGTAACGTATAAGGATTCTGGTTTCCCCACATCCTTACCAAAACTTATTTTCCTTTTTTTTTTTTTAAAGGAGAACCATCCAAGTGGGTGTGATGTGGCATTTCATTGTGGTTTTGATATGTATTTCCCTAATACCTAATGATGTTGAGTATCTTTTCATGTACTTGTTGGCCATCTGTACATCTTCTTAGGAGAAATTTCTATTCCAATCCTTTGCCTATTTTTAAATCATGTTCTTTTATATATTCTAAATACTAGACTCTTATCAAACATGTGATTCCCAAATATTTTCTCCCATTCTGCAGTTTTTTAATCTTCTTGATAACTTCCTTAGTGCACAAAAATTTTACATTTTAATTAAGTCCAGTTTATCTATTTTTTCTTTTGCTGCTCATGGTTTTGATGTCTTTTCTAAGAATCTATTGCCAGATCCAAGGTCATGATAATTTACCACTAAGTTTTCTTCTACGAATTTTATGGTTTATAAGACTTAATAGTCTTATATTCCTTAAAATTTTTTTTTAATGTTTATTTATTTTTGAGGGGGGGGCGAGAGAGAGAGAGAGAGAGTGAGAGAGAGACAAACAGACAGCACCAAGTGGGGGAGGGACAGACAGAGAGGGAGACACAGAATCCGAAGCAGGCTCCAGGCTCTGAGCTATCAGCACAGAGCCCGATGCAGGACTAGAACCCAGGAACAGTGAGATCATTACCTGAGCTGAAGTTGGACGCTTAACCAACTGAGCTGCCCAGGTGCCCCTATTCTTATATTCTTATATTCAATTTTAAGTTAATTTTCTGTACATAGTGTAAGGTAGAGGTCTGGCTTCATTTTTTTTCAATGTAGAAATCAAGTTGTTCCATCACCATTTGTTGAAGAGACCATTCTTTCCCCATTGAATGGTCTTGGTACCCTTCTCAAAAATCAATTGGCCACAGATGTATAGGTTTATTTCTGTACTCTCAATTCTATTACATTGTTTTATACATCTATCCTTATGTCAGTATGACATTGTTTTGATCACTATAGATTTGTACTAAGTTCTGAAATCCACAAGTGTGTATCATTCAACTTTGCTTCCATTCAATGATGAAGTCCTTTTCTTAGGTTCATCAATGTGATGAACTATATCAAATTTCCTAATACTGAATTATTTGTGGATTCTTAAGTTAAACCCTACTTTGGTCTTTATTATACTTTTAGATCCTACTTGTTCTATTTTTCTGCCTACTTTTTTATCCATATTTATAAGTGGAACTGGTCTGTGGTTTTCTTTTTCTTTTAGCTATCTTTGTTATATCAGGATTCTGTTAATGCCATAAAAAAATCTGGAAACCATTCTTTTCTCCCCCAACCCCCATATGCTCTGGTATAGTTAAAGAGCAGAAGAATTATTCTTTGAGGTTTTGAAAGAATCAACCTGTGTAACCATCTATAATCTTTTTGGGGAGATAGTTTTGGGTTTTAAAAACACTATTTCCTTCATGGTTACAGGCCTATTCAACTTTTCATTTTCTACTTTAATTAATTTTAGTAATATATGTTTTCCTAGAACATTCTTTTTTTAAAAGAAGAGGAGGGAGGGGCAGAGAGAAAAGAGGAGAGACCTGACGCAGACCCTGTGCTGACAGTAGAGAGCCTGATGTGGGGCTCCAACCCACAAACTGTGAGATCATGACCTGAGCCAAAGTTGGACACTTAACCTACTGAGACACCCAGCGCCCCCTTCCTAGAACATTCTTAATCTAAAATTTCAAATTTATCACCATAAACTATATAATGTTCACATAACTTAAATCTGTGATTGGGTCTCCTCACTTTCTTATCTCTAGTATTATATATCTGTGTTTTCTTTCTTTTTCTTTATTAGGACTCATTCCTAATACTATATCCAAGTCACTTAATCCCTGTTTCCATTTTTTTTTTTAATTTTTTTTTTCAACGTTTTTATTTATTTTTGGGACAGAGAGAGACAGAGCATGAACGGGGGAGGGGCAGAGAGAGAGGGAGACACAGAATCGGAAACAGGCTCCAGGCTCCGAGCCATCAGCCCAGAGCCTGACGTGGGGCTCGAACTCACGGACCGCGAGATCATGACCTGGCTGAAGTCGACGCTTAACCGACTGCGCCACCCAGGCGCCCCTCCATTTTTTATTAATAATAAAATGACAAAGTAGGGTTTTATGGTCGCTGAGATATGAATATAGGTTTCCAAGTGTTTCCAGAGGATTTTATTCTATCATTGTGGTGACTTCAACTGATCTCTTATGGGTATTTATCCCGGTAAAAAAAAAGGGGGGGGGGGCAGGGAGACTTAATGGAAAGGAGAGAACAAAAATATCTCATATATGGAATGACTCTTAGCTGCAAAATCTATTTTGGAAATGTGGAGATGGAAATCAGTGTTGTGCTTTACTAGACTATGAGAAAAACATGCCCATTGAAAAAAACATTATTAAAGAGGTCTCTTTTCTTTTCTGAGACACTATCTCACTGAAGAATTGCAGCTGACTTGTGTTTTAATGGCTAAAATATTTGACACTGGGACTTCTTTTGTCTGTATGCCTTTTCCAAACTCCTTCTGAGTAAGGGACTTTTATTCACAAAAATGTACTTTAGAAAAACTAGTATGTGGAATTTCATTCTTGGATGAATTAGGTCATTTTTCCTTTTCTTGAAAAAATTATTCAAATAGATTTCCCCCCTTATTTTTGGTAATGTTAGCTATGAGAAGAAATGCAGAGTTCTGATGTGAAAGACTACGTAGTCAACACTTCCCAACATTAGCAAAAAGTAACATAATGATTAATTTACAAGAAAGTGTAAGGCACATTATCAGGTATACATGTCCAGTATTATATAGCAAATATAGGATGTAGATGTGTAGAACATGATATCAAAACTTGTTTCAGGCCTTTAATCAAAGGAGAGTAGTTAAGTCAAATTAAAATGGGTTACTTTTACATATAATTTTGGAGTACAATTACATTTGAACAAGTCATCTGACCTAAATATATGCATTAAATCTAATCACAGAAGTTTAAAGCTGAAAAGAACTTAAAGAGATTCAGAAACTTTACCTTTCAAATGTGGCACAGAGTGTCAAAAAAGTTAAGTGATTTACACAAAGTCATATAACTAGTAAATTAACAGAGCCAGGAATAGAACTTTGATCTTTTCACTTCTAGATCTTTCTTCTTTCAACTATCTCACTATCTTCTGTTTACTATCTCACATTACCTCTGCAACTTTGCTATTCAAATAATGGTTTATAGTTTACTGGTCTTACATACATTAACTTAATGCTAGTCTACTTTAAAAAAAAAAAAAAGGAAGAAAGAGAGGTTGATCAAATAGGAATATCATCCATTTTGGCAATGTTGTTTATGGTTGAAGTGGGTGGGGGGCATTCTTCCTCAGAGCTCAATATTTCCTTCATAAATGAAATTACCCTGACTTTCCTAGTAACACTATTGTACTGCTAACCAAAGAGTAGATATGGGGGATTTTGCTTTATAAAAATATTATAGCTGATAAGTAAAGAAAGGATGACAGAATTAAAGTATCACCATTTTGCAACTTAATGATTTAATAATCCCAGGCAATGATCATGAATGGCTACTGATATCACAAAAAGATAATCAGCTATTGTGCGTCTCCTGATCATAGCCCACAACACCAATGCAGTATTCCTGGAAAAACAAGCAAGCAAGCAAGCAAGCAAGCAAACAAACACAATCTAAGCTAAATCTGATCAAGCCTTTAAGAACCAACCCACAAAAATTATAGGAAACAGGGGCGCCTGGGTGGTTCAGTCGGTTAAGCGTCTGACCAGCTCAGGTCATGATCTCAGGGTTCATGGGTTAGAGCTCTGCATCTGGCTCTGTGCTGACAGCTCAGAGCTTGGAGCCTGCTTCGAATTCTGTGTCTCCTTCTCTCTCTGCCTTTTTCTGACTCACACTCTGTGTCTCTCTCTCTCACAAAAATAAACAAAACATTAAAAACATTTTTTTTTTAATTACATGAAACAGAGGAACATGTTACACAGAATGAATTTTTGGCATTTTCAATTTGCTGAAGAGTGAAGAATTAGAGTTCCAGACCAACTAGATTAACACCAGTGAACACCAAAGTATCTCAATTCAAATGCCAAAAAGAATTCCCTAAAAGTAGAAGTAAACCCGAAGTAGACAGAGCCTTCTTAAAACTGTAATCCAGCTTCTCTTAATATAAAACCAGACAAGGACATTATGAGAAAGAAAAATTACAATCCATTCAGGAGCAAAAGTATAGATGTGAAATTTTTGAACAAAGTATTAGCAAAGAGAATCCAGAAATATACTCAGTAAACTCAACTTGATTGAGTACCTCTAATGATCAAGTTGAGCTTATTCCAGGAATGTAAGGTTAACTATTCAAAAAATCTACTAAGTATAATTTACTACCCAACAGAATTAAAGATAAAGATTATATAATCTCTATAGGTACAGAATACACTTCTGATAAAACCTAGTTTCCACTCATAATTTAAACTATTTTTTAACCAAGAACAGAAGGGAACTTGTTTAATCTGATAAACTGTGGCAAGATTGGGAATGAGGTAAGAATTCTTGTTATTACCAATTCTACTCAGAGTTATATATCAGTCCCTGACCAATGAAACAAAGGGACAAAAAAACTTTTAAGTATATATAAGAAATACAACAATAATTATTCAGAGATAATATAACTGTATTAGTAAAAAACCCAAAGGAATATACAAATAAATTATTAGAATTAATAGATGAGTTTAGAAGGATTGTAGATATAATTTCAACATACAAAAGCCAATTGTATCATTTCACAGTATATACAAATATTGAATCATTATGTTGTACATCTGAAACTAATAAATGTTATATGTCCATTATATTTCAATTTTTTAAAAAGTCAATTGTATTTCTATAACAGCAATAAGCAGAAAATGAAATTTTGAAAAAGACACCAATAACAGAATCAAAACTAAATGCCTGATGTTATCCTTCATTCATCAATCTATTCTTCTAACCACGTCTTTCCTAAAATAATATGGCAACTCTACCCTTCCAATTGCTCAGATCAAAAACGTTGGCACTAGGGATGCCTGGGTGGCTCAGTCAGTTAAGCATTGGATTTCTGATTTCAGGTCAGGTCATGATCCCACAGTTCGTGAGTTCAAGCCCTGAGTGAGGCTCCTTGCTAACAGTGGGAGCTCACTTGGGATTCTCTCTCTGCCCCTCCTGTGTGAATGCTCTCTCTCTCTCTCTCAAAATAAACAAACAAACTTAAAAAAGAAAAAACACCTTGACACTATCTTTGATTTCTCTTTCTCTTTGTCAACACTTCACAAATTTAATAAATCAACAAATACTACCAGCCCTATCTACAAAATACATGCAGAATCTAATCCCTTCTCACCACTTTCAGTACTATCACCCTGATGTAAGCCATCATCATCTTTCAGGTCTGGATTTTCATAACAGCCACTTAACTGGTCTCTCTGCTTTCACCCTTGCTCTTCTCTACAGTAGATTCTTAGCACAAGAGTCAGAGTAATCCTTTTACAATCTAAGTTATATAATGTCACTCCTCTGCTCAAATTTCTCCAGTGGCTTCTCATTTCACTCTAAATAAAAGCCAAAGTCCTTAAAATGGTCTTATAAGACTCTATACCACTGGTTTTTTCAAAGGGGTGTGTTCAGGAAATATATGGAGGCATTTTTGGTAACAGTGACTTGGAAAATTACTCATAGGTATTGTGCACAGATGATACCCTGCTTCCTGTATGACATCTGACTGTGCTACTGGGCATTAGTATCCATTTTAAGTGAATGGATAAAAACTTATTTGTAATTATTTAAATCTAACTCCATTTTACATATATACACAATATTTTTTGCATAATTGCAATTGCTATGTCAATCGAGGAAAGAATTTTACTTTGATAAGAATTTTACCAAAAGCTGTTCACCATTTCAGAAAATAACATCACCACTTACAATCCACTTGTGGTATATGAGTTATCAATATATCGTATCAGTCTACATTTGCAGCTCTCATCCACAGTGATTCTAAGGTAAAGGTTTACTACTTTAGGTCTTCTAGGGTAATTATGTCCAAGCACTCACACACTGGTTTAATTTTATTAACGTTTTTTTGTTTCTTCTTTATATATTTAATTATGTAAGCATAAGTAGGTTATACTATGTATATATTTCATTTAGGATAGTATAAGAAGTATTATAAGATATTTGTAGTAAAAATATAGATGATAGATCTGACCAGTGTGAAAAGTATTAAACTACATGCATGATCAGGCACTCTGCTACTTAGCTGATCTTACCTCTACTTGTACTACCTGCTCTAAATACACTGGCTTCCTTGCTGTGTCTCCAACATACCATTCTCCTGCCCTAGACCCTTTGCACTTGTTGCCCTTTCTGTCTACAATCTGCCTCTTACTTTCTTTGAGTCTTCACTGAAAAGTCACTTTTGCAGTGAAGGCTCCCCCAACCATCTTATTTTAAATTTCACTATCCTTATCACCATGCACTTCCTTCAAACCTAGAACCCTTTTGATATACCAGGTACTTCATACATTTTTATTTTTTCATTGTTAAAACCAACTAGAATGTATACACTGTGCAGGAATTTTGTCTGTTTTGTTTGCTATACTACCCATGCCTAGAACACTGTCCGGCAAACAGCAGGCATTCAGTAAATTGAATAACTTTTAAATGAATTAATGAATTACTAGACTCATAGAGAAGAAAATGTAACACATTACTTAGCTCTACATTAAACAATTAAGAATCATTATACTGAAACCTCTTACACTAAACTTGACAAAGAAAGGGGGACAGGGGCACCTGGGTGGCTCAGTCGGTTAAGCATCAGACTTTGGTTCAGGTCATGATCTCATGGTTCTTGAGTTTGAGCCCCCCCAATAGGTGAGCAAGAGCCCCACTTCGGGTGAGCATGAGCCCTGCGTCAAGTGAGCATTAGCCCTGCTTCTCTCTCTCTCTCATTCCCTTACTAAAAAAAAAAAGAAAAGAAAAGAAAAAAAAGGAAAGAAAAAGGAAAGAAAAGAAAAAAAGAAAGGGGGACAATTTATGGTTGTAGGACAAAATGTAAATGTTACTGACCTTATAATACTAAAAAGAAAAGCACAGTTGACATAAGTTTGAAGAGAGGGGTTTTAGTATTTTTATTTTATATGGTAGAGAATCGAGACATACCATCTAAAATTAAAGAAGAAAAAATTTATGAGTATAGGAAACTAATAGAAAAACCAAAAATAATAATTCCAAAAGTCTGGGTGGAGAAGAGACAAAGAGAAGATGGAAGGACAGGATATGTGGGTTAAATGATCCTTTGTCACCTTTACAGTGGAGAACCAATGATAAAACTGGTAAGTTAAGAACAGACACTAAAATGATATTATCTAAAGAAGGTAAAATATTACCAATTATAGAAGCAGAAATAAAAATGGTTAAATGTCCCTGGGAAGTGGGATTAGTGGTAGAGAAGGTGTTGTTTTCTCACCACAAGCACATATTACTTCAATGAAAAATTTTAAGTTTAAATTAAATTCAACACCATTTTAATAAAATTTTAATTCACATATCATGGTTATAAAATCATAATGTAGTCCTTAAGAACACAATCCTCTAGGGGCGCCTGGGTGGCTCAGTCAGTTAAGAGTCCAACTCCAGCTCAGGTCATAATCTCGTGGTTTGTGAGTTTGAGCCCCATGTCAGGCTCTGTGCTGACAGCTCAGAGCCTGGAGCCTGCTTCGGACTCTGTGTCTCGCTCTCTCTCTCTCCCCTGCTAATACTCTGTCTCTCTCTCTCAAAAATAAATAAACTTTTAAAAAATTAAAAAAAAAGAAAGAAAGAAAAAGAAGACAATCCTCTAAATCTAGACCACAGGAATTCAGTGTTGGCTTCAAATAATCAGATATCACCAACTATTCACTAGCACTATCATGTAACAGAAATCTCACTGCATCATATTATGTCATAAACAAAATCATCAGCTCTTAAGAGATTCTGAATAGAGCTAACACTTCCTTTCAAAATGCACAGCAAATCATGAGTAACTGAAATGCTTGGGATTCATAAACCAATAACATTTCACAGTTTATGTTAAAAAGTTATCTGAAACAAGAAACATTTTTCCCAAATTTTTAATGTTTCAGTAATCTCTACACCCAACCGGGAGCTTGAACCCACGACCCTGAGATAAAGAGTCCCATGCTCCTCTGATTGAGCCAGCGAGGCACACCCAAATTTTTAATGTTTCAAACAGAAAACCAGATTATGATGTATAGTTGTCACTGTTAGCAAGCTAGAGAACTAAGAAATGAATACAATGTATCTATCTATTAACCAACTGGTCACTTCGATTGATTTATTTCATTGGTACCATATATGTGAACCTTACGTTTGGATCACTACCAATCAACTGGAGCATCTTCCAAAAAATTACAGTGTGAGGCAGCTATGAAATGAAACATTATTGCATATGCAGAAGATTGTCACATTCAGACAATAAAATTATAAGTAGCAATAAAAGTCCCATCCCTTGGGATAAATAGAATTTTTAAAGCTGTAAGAGATTGCTGCGACCAATGCATTAAGTCCTCAGGCATCAAACATCTATCAAAAGCTTCTGACTCCTATTCAAGAGAAGATATTTAACTTACAGTGTTAAAAATTCAATTAAGGAAAAAACCCAAGAAATAAGAAATGCAGATTTAGAACTCCAGTATTCAGTTGGCATCTAACAAATAACAATAACAGCAGCACCAAAATTTATTGTATACTATGTGCCAGCAGTGTTGTGTTTTTCATGTACCGTATTTGCTCATTTATTTCTCAGAACACCTATATTAGATAAGTACTATTTCTCATTTTACAGCTGAAGAAACAGAGGTGGAGAAAGTTTAAGTAATTTGATTATGGTCACAGTTAATAATAACTGGCATAGCACCAATACAAACTTGGGTAGTTTGGCCTGAAAGCATATGCTCTAAATGGATAAAGAAATTGTGGTTTATATACACAATGGAGTACTACGTGGCAGTGAGAAAGAATGAAATATGGCCCTTTGTAGCAACGTGGATGGAACTGGAGAGTGTGATGCTAAGTGAAATAAGCCATACAGAGAAAGACAGATACCATATGTGTTCACTCTTAGGTGGATCCTGAGAAACTTAACAGAAACCCATGGGGGAGGGGAAGAAAAAAAAAAGAGGTTAGAGTGGGAGACAGCCAAAGCATAAGAGACTCTTAAAAACTGAGAACAAACTAAGGGTAGATGGGGGGTGGGAGGGAGGGGAGGGGAGGTGATGGGTATTGAGGAGGGCACCTTTTGGGATGAGCACTGGGTGTTGTATGGAAACCAATTTGACAATAAACTTCATGTATTGAAAAAAAAAAAGAAAGCATATGCTCTAGATGCCTCTCTAAAATTTATTACAGAGCCAATGAAGGACAGAAAGCAGGCAAGTGACATAGTCATATCTGCAATTTAAGAAGATCACTATTACAGCCTTAAGAGAATAGTTTGAAAGGGATTAGCCACAAGAAAAACAGTCAAGAGAACTATAATGGTCTAGGGAGAAAAAAAAGCTGAGGACTCGATTAAACAGTAGCAGTAGGAGAAAGAACAAAAAGGCAGAGGATAGATATTTAAGAAGTATAGATATAATGACAGTGACTGACATTGTTAGTTGCCTACATGTCAGCCAGTCTTTCAACGGATTTCCCCTGCCAAAAGAGCCTAACTCCTTGGTACAGGCTGAAAATAGCAAATAATTGCTTTCTTGGCTTTCCTTGCAACTATAGCATGGAAGTTTAATTCAATCCTAGCCAAAGGAAAAGCAGTAGGAAGTCTCTGTGTGTATGTAAGGGGCTGTCCCATTCTGATATAAAAAACATTTACTCCCTAGTCTTTATCTTTAGATAATGATGAGTGAGGGTATAAATTATTCTTTTTTTAAAAAAGTTTATTTATTTTGAGAGAGAGTATGTGAGAGAGAGCAGGGAAGGGGCAGAGAGAGGGAGAGACAGAATCCCAAGCAGGCTCCACGCTGTCAGCACAGAGCCTGATGGCAGGGCTCAAACCCACGAACTGTGAGATCATGACCTGAGCCAAAACCAAGAGTTGGATGTTCAACTGGACTTGGCCAGCCAGGTGCCCTACTTTAAATTAGGTTGCTGGATTCTGTCTGTTAATATTTTGTCAAAAGTTTTGTGTTAATATCTATACAATAATTTAGTTTGTAGTTTCCTTCTCTTATGCTGTCAAGTTTTAGAATGCTACACATATAAAAAGAAATTTCTAAGTTTATAAAATGAATTTGGAAGGCACTGATGAACAAATAAAGCATGACATACTCTCTCTCTCTCTCTCTCTCTCAAAATAAATGAGTACACTTTAAAAATATATATATATTAATAGTTCCCTTGGTATGTTAGGGTTGGAAAGTAGAAAAAGGGAGGTAGGTAACTTTTACATATTACGATATTTCTTCTACAGGAGTTGGTCTTTTTATATTTTGTTTCTTTGGAGTTAGTTTTGGTCATTTATACAACCCAAGAATATTACCAATTCTATCCATGTTTTCAAGTTTATTTGCCTATATTTTTTTTAAGAGAGAGAAAGAGAAAGGGCAAGAGTAGGGGAGAGAGGCAGAGGAAGGGGGAGAGGGAAAGGGGGGGGAGAGAGAGGGAGAGAGAGAAGGAGGGAGAGAGAGAGAGAGAGAGAGAATATATATATGAATCTTAGGCTCCATACTCAGAGTAGAGTCTGATGCAGTGCTTGATCCCATGACCCTGGGATCATGACCTGAGCCAAAATCAAGAGTTAGATGCTCAACTGACTGGGTCACCCAGGCACCCCTATAGAATCTTAATTTTAAAAATGCCATTGGTATCTGTGATTATTTTCCCATTTTATTTTTTTTTTTGTGCATTCGTGCACAAAACTATATTTAGTAACTTCTAATTTAGTATTAACATTGTACATCAAAATACACGTTACATGGTAGGTAAGCCACTGGATCAGAAATACTGAAATAGCAAGAGCCCTACTTTCTGTACCATGGCTATATGCTTACACGCAAAATAAAAAAAGCCTGTGTGATACTGTGATTTATAAGAAACACAGATTTGGTCATTCAGATAACCACAATATATTTCTCATATATATTTGGTCTTCATCCACAGTTCCTAACTCACAGCTCCCAAAATCTTTGGAATTTCCTGAGTATTGAGAGTGATAAAGGCGTCTTTTGTTTCATAAAGGAGGCAACTTTCTCGGAAAACACCTAAGGATGGCAGCTGGTTGCCAGGAGGACCAACCATGTGAATAAAGGGTTGGATCTGTCAGTCTCACCTCCCAACCCCTGGAGAGGGGAGAGGGGCTAGAAACTGAATCAGCCAATGACTTAGTCAATTATGACTATGTAATGATACCTCATAAAAACCCAAAAGGACAGTTTTTTGGCTTTTATTTTTGGAGTGCTTCCATACTTGGGTAACCAGAACATTTTCACATGCCACCAAGCCAGTCCCCAAGCTCCATGAGGCCAGAAGCTACTTTGTTCAAAACCTCACTCTATATATCTCTTTATCTCACTGTTGATTCATACCCTTTATCATGTCCTTTCATCAACTATTAAATGTAAGTGTCCCCTTGAGTTCTGTGGGCAGCTCTAGCCAATCTCTAAGGAGATCATTGGATCTCCAATCTGTAACTGGTTACTCAAAAACACAGGTTAACAGCCTGGGGCTTGTGACTGGCATCTGAAGTAGGGGGTGAGAGGAAAGTCTTATAGGACTGAAGCATGAAACTGGAATCTGATGAATTCTCAAACACTACGCTGGTGTCTAAGAGCTGCTTGGTGTTGGTAGGGCAGGGGGTGGGGAGATGATCCCCCTCACCATGTTCTAATGGACAACACAAAAAACCCTATTATTAAAATACTACCTCTGAAAACTTCTAGCACAATGGCAATCCTTATCTTAGAAAGAAATGGGGCCCAGAACAACTTGGCAGATCACTTAATATA
Organism: Puma concolor; assembly: GCF_028749965.1. NCBI lineage: Eukaryota > Metazoa > Chordata > Mammalia > Carnivora > Felidae > Puma > Puma concolor. The sequence continues at coordinate 29,909,215 of NC_141672.1, read as the reverse complement.
GCAAAATGTTGGTCCAGGAGGTAAACACATCCAATTCCAGCCATTCATGTGCTCAATTCTCCATTTGGTCTATCCGATTTGTACATACCAGCCCACTTCCTGGTTCAGGATTATAACCTTAAACCAATGGAATGAAGTCCTTCCATCTCATTTAGCAGTGAATTGAATTAGATTCAGAATTGAATTAGATTAGATTAGATAAGCATAAATCCTGTATCCAGCCCCTCAAATCTCCCAAATTTGAAGGTAATGAAATCCAGAATCTATCCAACAGAAGGTCCATTTTAGCTTTCTGTATGTATTCTACATAACTAGAGAATTAAGATTTTAATTACAAATCAAAGGACTGATGAATTGGCTTAGATTCCAGCAACTGATTTTAACTGAAAATAACACTAGCATTTTAAAATATAATGTTAGTACGCAATTACAAGTAAACTTAGTATATTACTTTAACTGATGAAGCATACTGGTTTTTTTTGTTTTTGTTTTTTTTTTAACGTTTTATTTATTTTTGAGACAGGGAGAGACAGAGCATGAACAAGGGAGGGTCAGAGAGAGGGAGACACAGAATCTGAAACAGGCTCCAGGGTCTGAGCTGTCAGTACAGAGCCCGACGTGGGGCTCGAACTCACGGACTGCGAGATCATGACCTGAGCCAAAGTCGGCCGCTTAACCGACTGAGCCACCCAGGCGCCCCTGAAGCATACTGTTTTAATCAACGGTTCTCAAAATTTTTGGTCACAGGACCCAATTACACTGAGGACTCCAAAGCATTTTTGTGTCAGTTATATCTATTGATAATTTTACTATATTAGATATTAAAACTAAGAACTTTTAAAAATATTTAATTCATTGAAAAATAATAATAAATGCATTTATATGTTAATGTAAATGGCATTTAATGGAAAATAACTATATCAAAATGAAACGATTTTGTGAGAAGGGTGGCACTGTTTCACATTTCTGCAAATCTCCCTAATATCTAGCTTAATAGAAAACTAGATTCTCAAATTTGGCTAATATCTGGCTTAATAGAAAACTAGATTCTCAAATTTGCATCTAGATTCAATCTATTGGAATATGTCGTTTTGATACATATTTTCACACACAGATATATAGTTGGAAAAGAAAGTACTTCAGGATCTCACGAAAAGATTTTGGGGACCTCACTTTGAGAACCACTACATTAAGTTTTTATAGGTAATACTTCACTTGTAACATTAAAATTCCTCCTCCATTAAAAAAATTATTGGGGCACCTGGGTGGCTCAGTCAGTTAAGTGTCTGACTCTTGATATGTGCTCAGGTCATAATCTCACGGTTCACAAGATTGAGCCCCACGTCAGGCTCTGCACTAAGCATGGAACCGCTTGGGATTCTCTTTCTCCCTCTCTCTCTCTCTCAAAATAAACACTTAAAAAAAAAGATGATCTCTGTTACACTAGCAGAATTGCAAGACAAGGTTTGAAACCTACTTTAATTAATTACTAATTAAATTGTAATACTAAATTGTACTTATACAGGCACCAGTATACTTTAACATACTTGGCAGAGATCAAACTAGTTGCAGTTTCACTTGATTACAGTCTAGTAATCACATTTCTATTTCCAGTAATTGCATATTCTGTATCTCCCATTCTCTGGAGTAGCTATTCTAATGTCTTCAAATCTAATTCCACAACTCTCCTCACTCTTCTACAGATGTCTTCACTTCCTATTTCCTTGAGAAAATATGCCTTTAAACTCCAAATTTAAGCCACCAACACCATAAATGTAAGGCATTTACACTCTGTTTGTTACCTTTGCTACTATTAAAATAGAAGCAGCATCCTTCCTCCATCTAAAACAAATCCACTTTCTACATGCTTCTTAAAGGCCCTTTAGTTATGCTCAAGTCTCTCCTACCTTAAAAACAAAATTCAACATAAAATCAAACTACCAGTGATTTATAGACTTTAACTGAGTAAACTTTATGGTATGTAAATTATATCTAGTAAAACTGGTAAAAACAACAATAACACACAGCTTTTCAACCTCACACTCCCTTTGCTACTCTGCCTTTCTGCTCTCCTTTGAAGACAAACTTTTTCATTAAAAATTTTTTAACTACCTTATTGAGGTATAACTGACATATAATGAACTATATATATTTAAAGTTACAATATGCTGAGTTCTTGCATATACCTGAGAAACCGTGATCACAATCAATATAATAATCAGCCATCACCACTAAAAGTTTCCTTGTGGGCTTTGTAATACTTCCCTTTCTCCCCTCCCCATCTTCACACAACCTTGTCTGACGAACTTCTCGAATTAGTAATCTCTAGATTTGTCATCTTCTTTCTTATTTTGCATCCATTCACTCCTCAATCTAGACTCCATCCTTATGACTCCACTGTAAGTGCTATCATTAGAATCACCAGGACTTTCAAATTTTTAAATTAATGAAGTTTCATTTTCTCCTCGATAGCACTTGACCACTTTCTCCTTCCTTGAAACTTGGCTTCTGAGATCACACTCTTCAGGTTTCCCTTATACCTCTCTGGCTACTCATTCTTATTCTCCTTTGAAGATAACCCATTTCACTGCCTGTCCCTTCTATGTTTGTCCTAGGCCCCCCTCTCCTCTCACTTCTTCTAGGCAATCTCACTTACTCATGACTTCAATGATAATTTATATATAGTCAACTCTCATTATTCAAGGATTCCTTATTTGCAAATTTGCCTACTTACTAGAATTTGTTTGTAATCTCAAAATGAAAACTCATGGTGTTTGTGGTTAAGTAGGTATCTTCATGTCCGTCTTTCCTAGACACCTCAAAAGGAATTCATCTTCCCTACCCTCAAACGTGTTCTTCCTCAGTGAGCATGCTCACCACCTTACTAGCTGTCTACACGGGAAACTTTTTATACCAACTCATCAGTAGTTCAGAATTCAGTAGTCCCCAAGGCAAGGCCAGATAAGACATCATTTGTCCAGCTATATTTGAGGAAATTCATCTATTTTTAGGCTATAGAAAATAATTCAGGTTCTGATTCTCCTATCCAACCATATGGCATTTGTACTTAAGTGCATGGGGTGGGAAGGGAAAGCAGATAAGGGGTGGGGAGCCACAACGTAGAAGAGGGGATGAATGTTTTGTCAAAAGGATTTCAAAACACCATTTGGAGAAGATCATACAAAAAACGTCCTAAGTAAGGTGTCCTGCCTGCATAAGATGTAAATCTTACATCTTAAATGTTTATCTCTAAAGCACATCTAATCAGCTGTTTCTTATGACAAATGACAGTACCACTGAATGATAGTGAACCTTATTTATCACACACAAAACACTTAAAAGTTGTATATTTCATAGCCAATTGGAAGTGCTTCGATTAATTTTACTTCAGTTATTTCAGTACTATATACCAGCCTCTCAGAACCCTGTGAATGAGGTTTTTAAAAATATATATATATATATGTTTATTTATTACAAATATAACATGTTCATGACAAGAAATGTCACTAGTTCCAAAGGATACATAGTGAAAAGTAAAAAGATCCCCAAACCTTCACACCATTCTGTAATTCATATTTATTTGTGTCTTCTTAACAGGTTTTTCTTATATATATAAGCAGATATATAGATTTTTTCTTTAAAAAAATTTTAACATTTATTTATTATTTTTGAGAGACAGAGCACAAGTGGGGGAGTGGCAGAGAGAGAGAGAGAGAGAGAGAAACAGAATCTCAAGCAGGCTCCAGGCTCCGAGCTGTTTGCACAGAGCCTGACGTGGGGCTCGAACTCACAAACCATGAGATCACTACCTAAGCTGAAGTCAGACGCTTAACAGACTGAGCCACCCAGGCACCCCAGATTTTTTCTTTTTAACTATAAACAGAATCATACTATGTATACTATTCGTGCCCTGCTTTTATCACTTAATAATACACTAAAGTCATCTTTCTGTATGAGCATGTCAGAGAATATTCTTTCAGTGTTTCCTCTGTCAGTCAATGATCATCACCTCTATCAGTCTGGGACAAGAAACCAGGTATCAGCCTTAACACCATTCTTTTTCATTCCCTAGGTTCAGTCCATTTCCAATTCCTATTGCCTTTATCTCTTAATTATCTCTCAATTTACTTCATTTCTTTTCGTCTCCACAGTTACCATCTTAGTCCAGACTAAACATGATCTCTCCTCTGGATTATTGTAATAATCTTTCACCAGACTCTTTGCACCTACTATGGACTACCTCCAAACCACACCACACCCACAGTCCCAGTTTGGGAAGAGGAAAAAGTTCTGGAGATGGGTGGTGCTGATGACTGCATAACAATATGAATGTTACTAATATTAGTGTACTATGCACACAGAAATGGTTAAAATGGTGAATTTTATGTTACATATTTTACCACAATAAAATGAACAAAAGATGAAAAAAACCCACACCATTTAGTGGCTTCCAGTAACTCTTAAAGTCCAAAATCCTTAACATGGCCTACAAGGGCCCCACCCTATTTCTTTCCAGGTTCATCTCATATAACTTGTTACACCATAGCCTTCCCTTTTTAAAAAGCACTTATCGGGGCGCCTGGGTGGCGCAGTCGGTTAAGCGTCCGACTTCAGCCAGGTCACGATCTCTCAGTCCGTGAGTTCAAGCCCCGCGTCGGGCTCTGGGCTGATGGCTAGGAGCCTGGAGCCTGTTTCCGATTCTGTGTCTCCCTCTCTCTCTGCCCCTCCCCCGTTCATGCTCTGTCTCTCTCTCCCAAAAATAAATAAACGTTGAAAAAAAAAATAAAAAATAAAAAGCACTTATCTCAGTTTGTAATCATATTAATGCAAATATCTAATTAAAGTCTGTCTTCCTACAAGGACACTATCAACTCTACAAGAGCAAGAACTGTCTTTTTATTTACCACTTAGCATATGTCTGGTGCACAGCAGGTATTCAAAAAATTTTATTAAATGAATACAGACCTACCTTATTCTTTTTTTTTTTTTTGTAACGTTTATTTATTATTGAGAGAGAGAGACAGAGCATGAGCAGGGGAGGGACAGAGAGAGAGGGAGACACAGAATCCAAAGCAGGCTCCAGGCTCTGAGCTGTCAGCACAGACGCTTAACGGACTGAGCCACCCAGGCGCCCCTCTTGTTTTTTAATAGTGGCAAAGAATTCCACTTAATGGGTTCCTAACGTCTTTATCTAATCCCAGAATGATGGGCATTTAACTTGTTTCCAGATTTTTGCTATCAAACGATGCTAAGATGACCACTTTTGCCAGTATATCTGTGAATGTACTTAAATGTAATTCTTTTTTTTAAGTTTATTTTTTTTTAGTAATTTCCATACCCAACTTGGGGCTCAAACTCATTACCCCAAGATCAAGAGTTGCATGTTCTTCCAATTGAGCCAGCTAGGTGCCCCTTAAATGTAATTCTTAAATGTAAAATGTCTGGTCAAATGAAAAGTGCATTTAAAATTTTAACTGATATTTCCAATGCTCTCCTAATAGGTTATAATTTATATTCCAAGCAATCAACAATGTGTAAAAGTACCCATTTCCACACTACTCGTATAATCAAAATGAGCCTATTTTGGGGGGTGAGGTTGGGGGAAGTGAAGAGTGTTAGTTTTTGTATGAGAGGGTTTTTTTCATATCTTAATATCATGCCAAAAATTTTAAAATAAAATATTTAAGTTTATTATCCCTATAAAAGAACTCATTTCAGCGAATAAGTAGCAAAGCTAAGTGATTAGGATTTCTTTTTTTTTTTCTTTGAGAGACTGTGTGCACAAGCAGGGTAGAGGGACAGAAGGCGGGGGAGAGAAAGAGAAAGACAGAGAGAGAGAGACAGAGAGACAGAGAGAGACAGAGAAGAGAGAGAGAAGAGAGAGAAAGCAGGATCCTTACTAAGTCTGGAAACCTATGACCCTGGGATCAATACCTGAGCTGAAATCAAGAGTCAAGACACTTAATCAACTTGAGCCACCCAGGCACCCCAGAAAATGCTTAGTAATTGACAGACTGTGGAAAAATTTGTATATTTTTCATGTATTTATTTAAAACGTATATTCTATAAATCACTTTTCTGTCATATAGATTTTTTTCCTTTCTGAAGCTTCAGGCTATGTTTCAATCAATGGTAGAAAATCACAATAAGACTATGTATACATAAGAATATGTAGAAAATAGAGAAATATGTTAACATTTTATATTAGACTAAATTTTTTTCTGGAAGATATTAACATTTTGGTCTAGTTCCTTCTATTTTTTTATATCCACACTTAATACACCTCATAGCATGCTTATATAATTATAAATTACTTCTTTTCACTAAAGAGTATAACATGTACACTTCTTTCATGACCTTAAATGTGACCCTTCTTCGGAGTGTCAAGTAATAGTAAGAAAAAACACCTATATGGCACCCCCTTCTCTAGATCTTCATTATGTTATTACTTCTTTGAGCTTCCATTTTCTGATCTTACAGGTGAAGGCATTAGTTTAAATGACCTCTGTAAGATTAACAGTTATAAGATTAAAGAGAAAATTCCTTTTGATTTAACTCTTTTAAGATTTTCTAGAACACACCAGGCCTGTATTTAAGAAAACAGACTCCCTATTCCCTCTGCTCCACCACTTAGTAAACATTTACCACTCAAAATAATTTCATTTGTAATAATTTGGGACTTGGGAGCACCTGGGTGGCTCAGTTTGTTAAGTGTCCGACTTTTGGCTCAGGTTGTGATCTCTAGGTTTGTGAGTTCAAGTCCCACATCAGGCTCTCTTTTTCAGATCCTCTGTCACCCTCTCTCTGTCTCTCCCCTGCTTGTGCTCACTCACTGTCTCTCAAAAATAAACAAAACAAGGAAAGCTATCCATTCAAAATTGTTATCAAAAATAATAATAATAATAATAATAGTAATAGTAATAATAATAATAATTTGGGATTTTTAGATATTTCAGGATTAGTTTTTCATCAGAAATAATCTTATTTGTAGTGATTCTAGAGTATATATCAGAAATTCCTATTTAAATATAAAGAGAAAAAAATCACTAATTATAATTGTTTTCCTTATTAATTCTACCTTGAAGCAGAAGATGAAGAGATTCATTTTTAGAGGGTTCTCTTTTAATTGTCCTAATTAATAGGATTTCACACACAATAGACTATCAATTCTTTTCCACATCTAGAATTACAGAAGCATGAGCTCTTACCTTAACTGGGAAGCTACATTTTCCAGTACGAACCCCTTCTTCATCTGTCTGCCACTGATGTGGACGACTGGCCTCTGGAACATAAACATCTTTCTTTCTCCTAAAACTTTGCCGTAGTTTATTCATTTTAATTTTTACAACCTGCAGACAGAGTAAAAGAAATAGGAAAAAGAAGTTATTATCTTCTCATATATTTAAACTTTGGATTACTATGCTGATAAAAAACTAATGTTCCAAATTAAACATTTTGGTTTAATAGAAAATGAGCAATTAGTATCCCTCTTCTTAGAGTAACTCTAAGCTCAAACAAATCATTTCATTTTTCAAAAAAACAACTATAATACTAATTCAAATAACTTCTATGATTTGAAGAGATGTTATTCTAAGAAGTTTCAAGCATTTTAATTGTAATAATCCAATGAATATTCCTATTGATCTACCCCTCAAATCCATTCTAATTCCTGAATAAGGAAATCTGTACATGTAGGTCAAATTATAGACTGCTAACGATTTCTGAAAACATTTTGAAAACTTTCATACTTATTAGGAAAACAACCATTTCTAAACACTAAAATTTAGGACCTTTTTGACTTACTATTAGAAAACATTAAACAAAGTATGGACTGTAACCACCTTTTCATAAAGATGTTTTATAAAAAGGAAGAAAATAAAGTTTCCTTTAAACATACTTAAAGAAGAAGTTCTACTAGGATTAAATTATTCTAAAGAAAAAAAATTCTTGCAAGTAGTATAACATCAGAATGTACTTTCATATCTATAATTATTACAGAATGAAAGTAAACTAATAGCTTTCCATTATAAAGGTCCAAGTCTCATCATTAACTCTGTAAATTAAAAGGGATTAAACTATAGTCATTTTTGGTTTTGTTACTAGAAGAGGTACCTCTCTAATGCCTTCAGTAGAAATCACAAAACTACAGGGAAGGAAGGCCTAACTGATAAAAAACAACAGGACATTCAAGAACCTATGAATAAATGTAATGAATAAGTGTCCCTTTACAGAGCAGGTCTCAAAATCTGAAACCAATATCTCCAGTTTTCTGTTAAGGAGCATAGCATTGTTCATTCTTTCCTTGAAGGGATTTAACCACCTCAACCAGCCTCAAAGAGATCTTAACTTTTGAAAATGATGTGACAAAGGTATAAAAGGAAACATCTCTGTCAGAGTGTTAAAGAGCAAGGAATTGAACATTAGTTCCCACATGACACCAATGAAAAGCTTCAAAAATCAAAGTTAGCATTCTGAGGAAAATAATTTTGTATTTTAAAATGCATAATGCCACACCAGAACTATTACTAAATTAGCTAATTTGCACAGACAAGCCAATCTTACCACACATCTTCTTAAAAGGTAAAAATTCTGACAAATGGCAATGTAAAAACCCCTGGGTTTTCTAAAAATGAATTTATTTTTTCTCAAATCACAATTGATTTGTAGAGTATATGAAGTAGATACTAAATAATCACACGACTGGACAAAAGATAGTCCACTCTTTTGCCTTTAAGTAGATGACTCATTCCTAAACTACTTTAAATAAGAGTCTACCTTAATCTAATAGGCTCCCCTCATTCCTCCCCAAAATTCCACCACCTTTCCTGACAATACATCCTGTTATTACTTCCTCGTATCGTACTTTAAAACATATACACAAATATAAGAAAATAAAAAAAGACCTATATCCTTGCTCAAGTTGGCACTCTGAGAATCTTGAGGTAAAAAGCCCAAGAGCTTCCTTTCTTCTTAATTTCTTTCTCTTAGCAAAAAAAGAGGTGTAGGGGGGTAACCTACACTCAGTTGTCCTGGTCAGACACCTGAAAGTCATCTCCTCATTCACTCTTTCTCTGACCAACAATTCTGCTGCTTTTGCCTCCTTAGTATATCTTGAATTCATTCCCCCACCCACCACATCAGTTCTATCCTCAGACATTTTTGTGTAAATTATTGCCAAAGTCTATTACTTAATGGTTGCTTTGCTTCCAAGAAAGGTCCATTCTAATCTGTTCTCTTGATTACTGCCAGAGTGCTTTATAAAACACAAATCTGACCATGCAATTACTCAGCTTAAAATCCTTCACTTGCTTCACAATACTTTCCAGATAAAGTCCAAATTCCTAAACTTGGCAAAACACAGTCCTTTTTCATCTGGCTTCACTCACCAATCCCCATTGACATGCTAAGCTCCAGCCACACTAAACTACTTACAACTCTCCAAACAAGGCATGCCCTCTTTCAGAGCCTATTTGTGTGTTCCTCCATCTGCCTAGCAAGACCTTTCCCCATTTGCCTCTGATTAAAGTCTACTCATCTTTGGAGAGTCAACTTGGGAGTCTTCAGGGAAGCTAGTAGCATTGTCTTCTTGACAAGCCCCTAGCTGGATGGGGTTAGGCCCTTCCATTTCATATGATTCCCATTAATATCCTTGGATTACTTCTTTTACTGCACTCATCAAACCTAACAGCAATTTTCTATTTCCTTAATAGTAAACTGTATCTTATTTATTTAAATACTACCCCTGCATCTTAACACAGGATCTCTCATATACATGGCACACTATAAATTTGAAGAAATAAAAGATAAAATAGACCCCCATCATATTAGATAATATTTACCAGGTAGGATAAATGTAGACATATAGGAGCAGAGAGAATCACCGGTGTTGGAAGAGACTGCAGAGATAATGGTAGGCCAGCCTCCCACTGACAAAAGAACCACCTTGACAACTTCCCTTAAAGGAAGACATACGGTCTCTGTCTAAATAACTCTAGTATAGGTTTATTTCATCTTTGGGCAGTTACTTATTGTTGTACATTCTGCTGACCAATAAGAGAACAGAATAGAAGTGTCAAGATTTGGAATCTAAATATCTTGTGACTGGGGCCCGAGTGGCTCAGTTGGTTAAGCGTCCGACTCTTAGTTTCAGCTCAGGTTATGACCTCATGGTTCATGAGTTTGAGCCCTGCTTAGGGCTCTGTGCTGACAGTGTGGAGCCTGCTTGGGATTCTCTCCCCGCCCTCCCCCCCCGCCCCCCCCCCCCCCGCTCTCTCCCTGTCCCTCCCCTGTGCATACTGTATCTCTCAAAAATATAAAAAAAAAAAAATCTTGTGACTTTCAGTACTAAAATCATTATCAGCATTTCTACAGAGAGTATTACTTATCAGTGATTTTCAAATTATGCTTTAAGTAGCCCTAGGATTTCCAGGGAGGAGACCCAGGTGCCACTGGTTGGTTGTGGAAATAAAGAGAACAAAGTTAGAAGACTACACTCAATTCAGGAGGGACATCAGGTCCCTGTCACAGCTTCAAACAAACTCCACTTTATCTGATTCACATATTGGGATTCCATATATGTTTAAGGAAAGGGTTTCATGGCTGAAAATTTTTTGAAAATGAGTGATATAATCATAACAGTTCTAAAATGAACTTGGCAAAATGAAAATATAATATCTTGCTTGTTACTTAATGAGTAACTACCAATGGTTTGTAAATAACCAAGGGAGAGACCAAACATTCTGTTTTCAAGTAATCTATATATAATGATTTTGCTTACAAAGACAAAAGAGACAACAAGAAAAAATACAAAACCTGTTAAAATAAAGTAACATTTACTACAGGCCCTCCATAAAGTTAAACTTTACTACCAAATAAAGAAAATCATACCCCTCGAGAAAGTCCTGGTTGAACACAGGTATATATTTTTGTTAGTATAAAAAATGAGAACAAAAAGTCTTACTTTGGGGGCACCTGGGTGGCTCAGTTGGTTAAGCGGCCGAGTTCGGCTCAGGTCATGATCTCATGGTCTGTGAGTTCGAGCCCCGCGTCGGGCTCTGTGCTGACAGCTCAGAGTCTGGAGCCTGTTTCAGATTCTGTGTCTCCCTCTCTCTGACCCTCCCCCGTTCATGCTCTGTCTCTCTCTGTCTCAAAAATAAATAAACGTTAAAAAAAATTAAAAAAAAATCTTACTTTGTACCACAAACTAAATTAAAAAAAAAAAAAAAGTCATCCCCATTGTACTAGCTAGACATAATTGCCAAATGTAGAAAATCTCTTCACAGTTCTCATTCTTAACTGCTCTGCAAAATTTGACACCATGATTCCAGCTCTCCTTTGTACACTTCTTTCCTTGTTGTCTCTCCCCACTCCAATACCCTACACCTCTGGTTTATCTTCTTCACCTCTGTTGCTGCCGATACTCTGAGGGCTTCCTCTACTTTTTCCCACCCACTGAGGGTAATTCCCCAAATATTGGTCCTCAATTTGTACTTCCTTGTTTATACTATCACTCTTGGTGAAATAATCAACTTAAACCATCACTCCAACTGTGATGATTTCCCAATAATAATAATCTTACTCTTGTATTCAAATTCCTCTATTTAGGTGCATTGGTGTTGCCTCAAATACATCAATTTAAAGTTAAATCATCACCTCTTACCTCCCCTTAAGTCCTCCCCTTCTTTCTGACCCAATTTGTTTGGGTTAGTAAAAACTGAGAACTTACTATGTGCTGGGCCCTGTTGCAGATGCTAGTGGATACAGAAATTAATAAGACAATTTGCCTTTAGGTGGCTCTCTCCCCTCGTGAAAGGTTAATGTAATAATAGCACTATGCAAAGTATGCTCTGGAAGCACAATCAAGGTTCAGGAAACATTTCCTATAGAAGATATTGCCCGAGTTAACTTTTAAAGGAAGAACAAAAATTAGCCACATACAATAGGAGGGAAAAGATATTCCAGGTAGAGGCAACAGCATCAACAAACAAATAGATGCAGGAAATCAAATGCTAGGCAGCAATTCAAGAAGAGTGCAGACAAAGATCAGGTACTGATTTCATCCTACGGACAACCAGAAGCCACTAAAAGGTTTTACACACGTCAATGACATGGTCAGAATTGCAACATAGTTAGATTATTCTGGTGGTAGTATGGAAAACAAATCTGAGGGCAAAAGACTATAAATGAGTTAGAAGGAGTTTTAAATAGTCTAGGCAATTTATGAAAACAGCTTGAACTAGGCCAGTGGTAGTGGTGTAGCTAGAAAAGGGGAAAGGAAAAGTTTAAAAGTAAGAGTAGCAAAGAGAATTGAGTCAACATGATATATCTGCTGCAGGAAATTTTCTTTTGCCCAGGGTGATAAGACTAAACCAGTAATTAGCTTCACTGTTTGCTCCAAGAAATTCTTGCAAACTAACTTATCTGGGCAAACAGTGTGTGCATTAGAGCAAACAGGTCTCCTGACAGGATAACAAATTGCTTCAAGACCCTTTTCTTATTATGTCCACTAATTCTAAATATCACGTCAAAACCCCGCCCATCCCAAACAGTTCCCCATCTTGAAGGACGTGCCTTAAAACACATGAGTACAAATCTCAAATCCCTAGAAATACTCTTTCCTGACTTCCCCTAACTACCAAGACTCTGTCAAAGTGGTGCTTGCCCTTGTTGCAGTAAGTTTAATAACCTCAGCTTTGCTGAATCAACAGGATTCTTTTGTTGGGGAAAGTCAATGGCAGGAATTGGTGACAGATTATGGATGTTAAGGAAGAGAAATAAATCCAAATATGACTCCTAAGTTTTAGTTAGGCCTCAGCAAAATGAATTGTTGAATTTGAGGGGGATGCTGATAGGGCTTCCACGTAGGGATGTGTAAAGGCTTCTCTTGGGGGAGAGGTCAGGGCAATGATAGACAGTCACTATAGGTGTAATTTTTCCTGTGAATGTCTCTTCATTTTCCTCTTTTTCCCTAATAGAAGGTAGGATGCAGTAAACAGAATTAAACTCAGCTTACCGAAACATGGTAAGAAGTGCACGCACTACATAATTGGCCAGTATGTACTAATACATACAGCCATACCAGTGATTACATTTTTGCTATGCTTACATTCTAGACAGTAAATAGCCACTGTGCTAGATTTCTCTCCTATCCATCAATTCACCTTCCACAACTCAACAACTAATAGGTTAATACCCAGTTTAACAAAGTACTAAGGCCAGTGAAGGTTTTGATTGGCCAGTAACAATACAAGTCAGATTCCAAAGTCCCATCTCTCCCAGGCACACCCGTTGGCTCCCTACATGGTTCTCAGAGGGTTGCCCTCCCTTTGTGGGCAACTGCCTGGTCCAAAGAGGAAGATGCAATAACTCTCCATTCTGTCCACCATGTGGGTCCCCATCTCGAAATATTCCAGGTGAGATCAGGAATAGACGAGTTAGAGAAGACAGCACCGTAAACAGTGACACTAGCTATCCAGTAGTCAAACAGACCAACTAGCTCTTCATTAATGGATAAAATAGCAAGATCCAATTATATGCTGTCTCCAGTAAACCTACTTTTTTTTATTAAAAAAATTTTTTTAATGTTTATTTTTGAGAGACAGAGCATGAGCAGGGGAGGGGCAGAGAGAGAGGGAGACACAGAATCTGAAGCAGGCTCCGAACTGTCAGCACAGAGCCCAATGCAGGGCTGGAACCCATGAACTGCGAGATCATGACCTGAGCCAAAGTGGGACGCTTAACCAACTGAGCCACCCAGGCGCCCCTACAGTAAACCTATTTTAAACATAAAGACACAAATAGGTTAAAAGTAAAAAGACAAAAAACAATACACCACATTAATAGTAGTCAAAATAAAGCTGGAGTGGCTGTACATTCCCTTCTCAATAACCAATAGAATAAGTAGGCAGAATCAGCAAGTATATAAACAGCAAAACTTGAACAACAGTATCAACCAACATGATCTGATTGACATTTATAGAATTCTTCTATCCAATGATAACAGATTATACATTCTTCTGAAGTGCATGTGGAACATTTAGCAACACAGACCATATTCTGGGCCATAAAACAACTCTCAAATTTAAAAGGAATCGTACAAAGTATGATGTCTAACAACAATGGAATTAAATCACCAAATATTTGTAAACTACATTTCAAAATAGCCCATGGGTCAAAGTACAAATCAAAAGGGAATTCAGAAAGTATTTTGGACTAAATGAAAACACAATCTATAAAAATTTACAGGATGCTGCAAAAGCAATACTTAGCAAGATAGCACTAAACTAGTGCTTTTCAACCAGGGACATTCACTGCATATCTGGACACATTTGGGAATATCTGGAAATATTTTTGGTTGTTCCCAGGGAGGTGTTATTGGCATCTAGTGGGTATTGGCCAGGGACACTGCTAAACATCCTATAGGACAGCCCCACAACAAAGAATCATCTAGCTTAAAATGTCAATAGTGCCACTATTGAGAAACCCTGCACTAAATATCTATTTTTATAAGCTTATTTATTTTGAGAGAGAGGGAGGGAGGGAGGGGAAGGACAGAGAGAGAGAGAGAGAGGGAGAGAGAGTGAATTCCAAGCAGGCTCTGCACTATCAGGTTCTGCACTTGAACTCATAAACCATGAGATCATGACCTGAGCCAAATGTGGACGCTTAACTGACTGAGCTCCCCAGGTGCCCCAAAATGTCTGTACTTTTTGTTTTTAAAAGAAAGGTCTTACTTAACCATGTCCTAAGCTTCCACCTATAGAAACTAAAGGGACAAAGAAGTGCAAAGTAAGCAGAAAAAAAGGAAAGAGCAGAGATCAGAACAGAAAGCAGTAAAAAGTAGGAAAATAAAAACAGAAAAAGGGAAACCAAAAGATTATTCTTTGAGAAGATCAACAAACTGATAAACCTGTAGCCACACTGATCAGGGGGTAAAAAGATACAAATGATCAATATCAAGAATGAAAGAATGTCATCACTATAGAAAAGAATAATAAGGGAATATTATGAACAAGTTTAGGCTAACAAATTCATTGATAACATGGAAAAATACCTTGCAAGTGCCAAACCACCACAGTTCACTTAAGATGAAATAGATAACATAAACAGTCCTATACCTAACCTATTAATGAAATTGGATTTATAGCTAAAAATCTTTCCACAAAGATAACTCCTGGGCTATGGATTCACTGATGAATTCTACCAAACATTTAAGAAATCATACCAATTCTATGGGGCATCTGGGTGGCTCAGTCAGTTGGGTGTCCAACTTTGGCTCAGGTCATGATCTCACAGCTTGTGAGTTCCAGCCCTGCGTCAGGCTCTGTGCTGACAGCTCAGAGCCTGGAGCGTGCTTCGGATTCTGTGTCTCCCTCTCTCTGTGTCCCTCCCCTGCTTGTACTCTGTCTCTGTCTCTCTCTCTCTCTCAAAAATAAAGATTAAAAAAAATTAAAAAAAAAAAAAAGAAATCATACCAATTCTATGCAAACTCTTACCAAAATATTGAAGGGCGGGGGGGGGGGGGGGGATGAATATTTCTCAAATTCTTCTATCAGGTTAATAAGAGTCTCCTGCTTTGGTTTTCTTTTTCAAGATTGCTTTGGCTATTTGGGGTTTTTTCTGGTTCCATACAAATTTTAGGATTGTTCGTTCTAGCTCTGAGAAGAATGCTGGTGTTATTTTGATAGGGATTGCATTGAATATGTAGATTGCTTTGGGTAGTATCGACATTTTAACAGTATTTGTTCTTCCGAGCCAGGAGCATGGAATCTTTTTCCATTTTTTTGTGTCTTCTTCAATTTCTTTCATAAGCTTCCTATAGTTTTCAGTGTATAGATTTTTCACCTCTTTGGTTAGATTTATTCTTAGGTATTTTATGGGTTTTGGTGTAACTGTAAATGGGATCGATTCCTTGATTTCTCTTTCTGTTGCTTCATTGTTGGTGTATAGGAATGCAACCGATTTCTGTGCATTGATTTTATATCCTGCAACTTTGCTGAATTCATGAATCAGTTCTAGCAGTTTTTTGGTGGAATCTTTAGGGTTTTCCATGTAGAGTATCATGTTATCTGTGAAGAGTGAAAGTTTGGCCTCCTCCTGGCTGATTTGGATGCCTTTTATTTCTTTGTGTTGTCTGATTGCAGAGGTTAAGACTTCCAATACTATGTTGAATAACAGTGGCGAGAGTGGACATCCCTGTCATGTTCCTGACCTTAGGGGGAAAGCCCTCAATTTTTCCCCATCGAGGATGATATTAGCATTGGGTCGTTCATATATGGCTTTTATGATCTCGAGGTGTGCTCCTTCTATCCCTACTTTCTTGAGGGTTTTTATCAAGAAAGGATGCTGTATATTGTCAAATGCTTTCTCTGCATCTATTGAGAGGATCATATGGTTCTTGTCCTTTCTTTTATTGATGTGATGAATCACGTTAATTGTTATGCGGATATTGAACCAGCCCTGCATCCCAGGTATAAATCCCATGTGGTCGTGGTGGATAATTTTTTTTAATGTATTGTTGGAGCTGGTTGGCTAATATCTTGTTGAGGACTTTTGCATCCTTGTTCATCAGGGAAATTGGTCTATAGTTCTCCTTTTTAGTAGGGCCTTTGTCTGGTTTTGGAATCAAGGTAATGCTGGCTTCATGGGATAAGTTTGGAAGTTTTCCTTCCATTTCTATTTTTTGGAACAGCTTCAAGAGAATAGGTGTTAACTCTTCCTTAAATGTTTGGTAGAATTCCCCTGGAAAGCCATCTGGCCCTGGACTCATTTTTTGGCAGATTTTTGATTACTAATTTGATTTCTTTACTGGTTATGGGTCTGTTCAAATTTTCTATTTCCTCCTGTTTCGGTTTTGGTAGTGTATATGTTTCTAGGAATTTGTCCATTTCTTCCAGATTGCCCATTTTATTGGCATATAATTGTTCATAATATTCTCTTATTATTGTTTTTATTTCTGCTGTATTGGTTGTGATCTCTCCTCTTCCATTCTTGATTTTATTTCGGTCCTTTCCTTTTTAATCAAACTGGCTGGTGATTTATCAATTTTATTAATTCTTTCAAAGAACCAGCTTCTGGTTTCATCGATCTGTTCTATTGTTTTTTTGTTTTTTGGGGTTTTTTTGGTTTCAATAGCATTAATTTCTGCTCTAATCTTTATTATTTCCTGTCTTCTGCTGGTTTTGGGTTTTATTTGCTGTTCTTTTTCCAGCTCTTTTTTTTTTTTTTAATTTTTTTTTCAAAGTTTATTTATTTTTGGGACAGAGAGAGACAGAGCATGAACGGGGGAGGGGCAGAGAGAGAGGGAGACACAGAATCGGAAACAGGCTCCAGGCTCCGAGCCTCAGCCCAGAGCCCGATGCGGGGCTCGAACCCACGGACCGCGAGATCGTGACCTGGCTGAAGTCGGACGCTTAACCGACTGCGCCACCCAGGCGCCCCTTTTTCCAGCTCTTTAAGGCGTAAGGTTATGTTGTGTATCTGAGATTTATGCTTTCCTCTTATGACCACCTTTGCTGCATCCCAGAGGTTCACAGTTCCTGAGATTGAGCCCCAAGTCAGGCTCTGTGCTGACAGCATGGAACCCACTTGGAATTCTCTGTCTACCTCTCTTTCCACCCCTCCCCTGGCTCACGTGTGTGTGTGCATGCTCTCTCTCTCAAAATAAACATACATTTAAAAAAAAGCTATAGACCAGTATCTCTCATGAGCATACATGCAAAAATTCTAAACAAAATTTTAGCAAATCAAACCAAACAAAACATTGAAAGGATAATACATCATGACTACATGGAGTTTTTCTAAGAAATGCAGTTAAGTAACATTCAAAAATCAATGTAATTCACCTTATTAGCAAAATTTAAATGTCCCTGTCAATATTTAAGTTTGAAGCTATGTCTTTTCTTCCTTGAATTCAAAGATTATACTGAGATTTTTTTTTAATGGGTTAAAAGTCAACTAATTTTAAGCATAATATTTATATATATCATAGAAAGTTAATACCTAGCCCTGATTTTTTGGTGTGAATTACAGTCATGTACTCCCAACTCCACCTCAGATGTCTTCAAATCAAATTCATGTTTCCTTTCAATCAAGCTCTTCCCCCTGATTTTCCTATTTCTACGTAACATTTTTACAACCATCAAAGCTTTACAATTGTAACAGCAAACTCTGGGTGTGGAGCCTGATGCTGGGCTCATTCTTACAACTGTGAGATCATGACTAGAGCTGAAATCAAGAGGCAGGTGTTTGCGCGCCTGGGTGGCTCAGTTGGTTGAGCGTCCGACTTCGGCTCAGGTCATGGTCTCGCGGTTCAGTTCGTGGGTTCAAGCCCCGCGTCGGGCTCTGTACTGACAGCTTGGAGCCTGCTTTGGATTCTGTGTCTCCCTCTCTCTGCCCCTCCCTGGCTCGCGCTCTGTTTCTCTCTCTCTCTCAAAAATAAAGAAACATTACAAAAATTTTTTTAAATAAAAAAAAGGGTAAAATTATAAAAAAAGAGAAAAGAGGTTTCACATTTATTTGAAGATAAGATTTGTTTTACTCAGCATCCCGTAGACATTCGTTCATGTAAATTTTAATTTACATATTACAAAACCTTGAATATTTTAATTAAAACTTATTAATAAGTATTTATTAACTATCTACCATGGCATAAAGCAATAAAAAGAACAAAAAAAGCCTGCCTCTATGAAGATAGAAAATAAGTAGGCAGATGATTTACAGATAAGATCAAATAAGTTTTCAGCATGTTTGCAAACTGGGTATTAAACACAGCCTTTATTAAAAATTAAATTATACACCATATAATAAAATATATTATTAAAAAATTTTAAAGTTTATTTCTCTTGAGAAAGGAGAGAAAGCACACAAGGGAAAGAGAATCCCAAGCAGGCTCTGTGCTGTCAGTGCAAGCCCGACTCAGGGCTCCATCCCACAGACTGTGAGATCATAACCTGAGCCAAAATCACAAGCCAGATAATTAACCAACTGAGCCATCCAGGCGCCCCTAAATAAGTTATTTTATTTTATTATTTTTTATTTTTAAAAATACAATTTATTATCAAATTAGCTAACATACAGTGTGTACAGTGTGCTCTTGGTTTTGGGGGTAGATTCCTATGATTCATTGCTTATATATAACACCCATGCTCATCCCAACAAGTGCCTCCTCAATGCCTATCACCCATTTTCCCCTCTCCCCTGCCCCCCACATCAACTCTCAGTTTGTTCTCTGTATTTAAGCATCTCCTATGGTTTGTCTCCCTCCCTCTCTGTTTTAACTATTTTTTCCCCTTCCCTTCCCCGATGGTCTTCTGTTAAGTTTCTCAAGTTCCACATATGAGTGAAAACATATGATATCTGCCTTTCTCTGACTGACTTATTTCACTTAGCATAATACCCTCTAGTTCCATCCACATTGCTGCAAATGGCAAGATTTCATTCTTTCTCATTGCCAAGTAGTAGCCCATTGTATATATAAACCACTTCTTCTTTATCCATTCATCAATTGATGGACATTTAGGCTCTTTCCATAGTTTGGCTATTGTTGAAAGTGCTATAAATATTGGGGTACATGTATTCCTATGAATCAGCACTCCTGTATCCTTTGGATAAATTCCTAGTAGTGCTATTGCTGGGTCATAGGGTAGTTCTATTTTTCATTTTTTGAGAAACTTCCATACTGTTTTCCAGAGCGGCTGCACCAGTTTGCATTCCCACCAGCAGTGTAAGAGGGTTCCCATTTCTCCACATTCTTGCCAGCATCTGTTGTTTCCTGGGGTGTTAATTTTAGCCACTCTGACCAGTGTGAGGTGGTACCTCCATGTGGTTTTGATTTCTATTTCCCTGATGATGAGTGACGTTGAGTATCTTCTCATGTGTCTGTTGGCCATCTGGATGTCTTCTTTGGAAAAGAGTCTATTCATGTCTTCTGCCCTTTTCTTCACTGGATTATTTGTTTTTTGGGTATTGAGTCTGGTAAGTTCTTTATAGATTTTGGATACTAATCCTTTATCTGGTATGTCATTTGCAAATATCTTTTCCCATTCCATTGGTTGCCTTTTAGTTCTGTTGATTGTTTCCTTTGTAGTGCAGAAGCTTTTTATCTTGATGAGGTCCCAATATTCATTTTTGCTTTTAATTCCCTTGCCTTTGGAGACGTGTAGAACAAGAAGTTGCTGTGGCTGAGGTCAAAGAGGTTGTTGCCTGTTTTCTCCTCTAGAGGTTTGATGATTTCCGGTCTCACATTTAGGTCTTTCATCTATTTTGAGTTTATTTTTGTGTATGGTATAAGAAAGTGGTCTAGTTTCATTCTTCTGCAGGTTGCTGTCCAGTTCTCCCAGCACCATTTGCTAAAGAGACTGTCTTTTTTCCATTGGATACTCTTTCCTGCTTTGTCAAAGATTAGTTGGCCATAGATTTGTGGGTCCAATTCTAGGTTCTCTATTCTATTCCACTGGTCTATGTGTCTGTTTTTGTGCCAATACCACACTGTCATGATGATTACAGTTTTGTGGTAGAGGCTAAAGTCTGGGACTGTGATGCCTCCCACTTTGGGTTTCTCCTTCAATATTACTTTGGCTATTTGGGGTCTTTTGTGGTTCCACACAAATTTTAGGTTTGTTCTAGCTTTGAGAAGAATGCTGGTGCAATTCTGATTGGGATTGAATTGAATGTGTAGATTACTTTGGGTAGTATTGACATTTTAACAATATTTATTCTTCCAATCCATGAGCATGGAATGTTTTTCCATTTCTTTCGGTCTTCTTCATCAATTTTCTTCATAAGTCTTCTATAGTTTTCAGCATACAGATCTTTTACGTCTTTGGTTAGGTTTATTCCTAGGTATTTTATGGTTCTTGGTACAACTGTAAATGGGACTGATTTCTTCTCTTTCTATTGCTTCATTATTGGTGTATAGAAATGCAATTAATTTCTGTACACTGATTTTGTATCCTGTGACTTTGCTGAATTCATGTATCACTTCTATCAGCTTTTTGGTGGAGCCTTTTTCGGGTTTTCCATGTAGAGTATCATGTTGTCTGTAAAAAGTGAAAATTTGACTTCTTCTTTGCCAATCTGGATGCCTTTTATTTCATTTTGTTGTCTGACTGCTAAGGCTAGGACTTCCAACAGTATGTTAAACAACAGTGGTGAGAGTGGACATCCCTGTCATGTTCCTGGTCTTAGGGGGAAAGCTCTCAGTTTTTCCCAATTGAGGATGATATTAGCTGTGGGCTTTTCATATATGGTTTTTATGATGTTTAGGTATGTTCCTTCTATCCCAACTTTCTTGAAGGTTTTTATTAAGGAAGGATGCTGTATTTTGTCAAATGCTTTTTCTTCCTCTATTGACAGGATCATATGGTTCTTATCCTTTCTTTTATTCATGTGATGTATCACAGTGATTGATTTGCAAATATTGAACCAGGCTTGCAGCCCAGGAATGAATATCACTTGATCATGGTGAATAATTCTTTTTATACGCTGTTGAATTCGCTTTACTAGTACCTTGTTGAGAATTTCTGCATCCAGATTCATCAGAGATATTGGCATCTAAATCTCCTTTTTAGTAGAGTCTTTGTCTGGTTCGGGAATCAAAGTAATGCTGGCTTCATAGAATGAGTCTGGAAGCCTTCCTTCCATTTCTATTTTTTGGAACAGCTTGAGAAGGATAGGTATTAACTCTGCTTTAAATATCTTGTAGAATTCCCCTAGGAAGCCATCTGACCTAGGACTCTTACTTGTTGGGAGATTTTTGATACCTGATTCAATTTCTTCACTAGTTATGGGTCTGTTCAAATATTCTATTTCTTCCTGTTTGAGTTTTGGTAGTGTGTGGGTATCTAGGAATTTGTCCCTCTCTTCCAGGTTATCCAGTTTGTTGGCACATAATTTTTCCTAATATTCTCTGATAATTGTATTTCTGAGGGGCTAGGTGTGATAAGTCCAGTTTCACTTGTGATTTTATCTATTTGGGTCCTCTCTCTTCTTTTTGAGAAGTCTGGCTAGGGGTTTATTAATTTAATTTTTTTTTTTTTTTCAAAAAACCACCTCTTAGTTTCATTTCATTCTTAGTTTAAAATCTAGTTTTTCTGATATTCATTGATCTGTTCTACTCTTTTTTTTCGATTCTATATTTTTTATTTCTGCTCTAATCTTTATTATTTCTCTTCTTCTGCTGGCCTTGGGGTTTATTTGCTGTTCTGCTTCTAGTTCCTTTAGGTGTGCTGTTAAATTTTGTATTTTAGATTTTTCTTGTTTTTTGAGATACGTCTGGATTGCAATGTATTTTCCTCTTAGGACTGCCTTTGCTGCATCCCAAAGGGTTTGGACTTTCATTTTCATTTTCACTTGTTTCCATATATTTTTTAATTTCTTCTTTAATTGCTTGGTTTACCCATTCATTCTTTTAGTAAGATGTTTAACGTCCATGCATTTGGAGGTTTTCCAGGCTTTTTCCTGTAGTTGATTTCAAGTTTCAAAGCACTGTGATCTGAAAATGTGCATGGTATGATCTCAATTATTTTATATTTATTGAGGGCTATTGTGTGACCCAGTATGTGATCTATCTTGGAGGATGTTCCATGTGCACTTGAGAAGAATGTGTATATTCTGCTGCTTTTGGATATAAAGTTCTGAATATACCTGTCAAGTCCATCTGGTCCAGTGTATCATTCAGGGACACTGTTTCTTTATTGACTTTCTGCCTAGATTATCTGTCCATTGTTTTAAGTGGAGTATTAAAGTAAACTGCAATTACCGCATTCCTATCAATAAGATTGCTTATGTTTGTGATTGTTTTATATATCTGGGGCTTCCAAATTGGGTGCATAAAAATTTATAATTGTTAGCTCTTCTTGGTGGATAGACCCCATAATTATAATATAATGCCCTTCCTCATCCCTTGTTATAGTCTTTTAGTTTAAAATCTAGTTTGTCTGATATAAGTATGGCTATTTCAGCTTTCTTTTGACTTCTAGTAGCATGTTACATGGTTCTCCATCCCCTGACTTTCAACCTGAAGGTGTTCTCATGTCTAAAATGGGTCTCTTGTAGACAGCAAATAGATGGGTCTTGATTTTTATCCATTCTGATACCCTATGTCTTTTGATTGGAGCGTTTAGTCCATTTACATTCAGTGTTATTATTAAAAGATATGGATTTAGTGTCATTGTATTATCTGTAGGTTTCATGCTTGTAGTGATTTCTCTGGTCCTTTGTAGTCTTTGCAACAATCCAAAGAGTCCCCCTTAGGATCTCTTGTAGGGCTGGCTTAGTGGTGATGAACTCCTTCAGTTTTTGTTTATCTGGGAAAACCTTTGTCTTTCCTTCCATTCTCAATTGACAGTCTCGCTGGATAAAGGTATCTTAGCTGTATATTTTTCCTATTCACAACACTGAATATTTCCCGCCACTCCTTCTGGCCTGCCAAGTTTCAGTAGATAGGTCTGCTACTTACATTCATGCGGCTACCCCTGTATATTTTATTATTTTTTAAAGGTTTATTTTTCAGAGAGATAGAGCACGCATGCTCACATGAGCATGAGCAGAGGAGGGGCAGAAAGAAAGGGAGAATCCAAAGCAGGCTCCAGGCTCTGAGCTGTCAGCCCAGAGCCCAATGTGGGGCTCAAACTCACAAACCATGAGATAATGACCTGAGCTGAGACTGGACGCTTAACTGACTGAGCCACCCAGGTGCCCCCTAAATAAGTTATTTAAAACAAAGGTAATAAATACTAAAAACTTATCACTTCCTGATCATTTTATTACATTTTATTATTTATGCTCCTGAAGTTATTTATGATTTTGTATCTGTATGTGGAAAAAGTATGTAATGCTAGGCTATTCTGTATCTCCACAACATCATATTCAGTGACTTCATGTTGGTGGCTTGAAATCAGCCATAGTGGAAGTATCTACACCACGGAATTTGGCAAAACCTACTAATCATAGCTTGAGTGATTGTTTTATTAATGTCCGGATCTAAGAAATTGATGGAGAAAATGTTAATGTTGACTAAATTCAAAGCATGTGCTGTCTAGAACCATTACATTATGAACTACACAAAAATGGAGAACATATTCTTCTAGTAATTGAAAACTACTATCCAATTCAGCAAAGAAGTTTCTCACATCATCAACATGCCAGGGAAATGTTGACATACACCTTCATTGTTTCACTTTGACCTTAGTCATTAGCATAAACCGAAACATCAACCATCCTTCAAGCTACAACTACACAGAGAACTAGTAGCGACACATTTACTAGCACACCACTGACTAGCATGTTAGAAGATGGTAAGTGCTATACACAAAAAGATGAACAGCGTTAAGAGGGGGATCAGAAGTGCTGGAGGCAGGGATAAAGTTTTAAGAAAGTAACATTTGAGCAAAGAATTAAAGGAGCTAAAAAAGTGAGCTATATGAACAGGATGAGAGTTCCAGAAAAAGAAAATAATCAGTGTGAAGCTCCTGAGGGGCTGGCTTGTCTCAAGTGTCTGACAAAAAGAAAGGAGGTCAGTGTGTTCAGTGCAAAATGAAGACAATAGAGTAGGAGAGAGGAGACCAAATGGTTACACAGGGCAAAGTCATATAGGGTCCTGTAGGCTAAACACTGATTCTTCCTCTGAGAGAAATGGGAAGTCATTCAAGGTTCTAAAAATAGAATTTGTTTTGCAATTGGCTGCTGGGTTAAGAATGGATTGAAGAGGGATGCCTGGGTGGCTCAGTCAGTTAAGTGTCCGACTTTGGCTCAGGTCATGATCGCACAGTTTGTGGGTTTGAGCCTTGTGTCAGACTCTGAGCTGTCTTCAGATTCTGTGTCTCCCTCTCTCTCTGCCCCTCCTCTGTTCACACTCACTCTCTCTCTCTCGCTCTCAAAAGTAAACAAAAATTAAAAAAAAAAAAAGAATGGATTGAAGATTTCCTTTTTGATTTCTTGGTGGAACCATTCATTGTTTATAGCATGTTCTTTAGATTCACGTATTTGGGATCGTTCCAGTTTTTTTTTTTTCTTCCTTGTGATTGATTCCTAGTTTCATAATGTTGTGATCAGAAAAGATGCATGATGGGGCACCTGGGTGGCTCAGTCGGTTAAGCGCTGACTTAGGCTCAGGTCACAATCTTGCGATTTATGAGTTTGAACCCCGCACTGGCCTCTGTGCTGACAGTGTGCAGCCTGGAGCCTGATTCAGATTCTTTGTCTTCCCCTCTACTCCTCCCCTGCTCGTGCTCTGTGTGTCTCTTTCTCTCTCAAAAATAAATAAACGTTAAAAAAAATTTTTTTAAGAAAAGATGCACGAATAGGATTTCAGTTTTTTTGAATCTGTTGAAATTTGTTTTGTGGGCCATCATAATCTATTCTATAGTACGTTCCAGGTGCACTTGAAAAGAATGTGTATACTCCTGTTTTGGGATGGAATGTTTTGACTGTATCTGTTAGATCCATCTGGTCCAATGTGTCAGTCAAAGCCACTATTTCCTTGTTGATTTTCTGTCTGGATGACTACTATCCATTGATGTAAGTGGGGTGTTAAACTCCCCTACTATTATTGCATTACTGTTAATTTCTTCCTTTATGTCTGTTAATAGTTGCTTTATGTATTTAGGTGCTCCCATGTTGGGTGTATAAACATTTATAATTGTTACATTCTCTTGTTGGATTGTTCCCTTTATGATTACAGTATCCTTCTTTGTCTCTTGTTACATTCTTTGTTTTACATTCTATTTTGCTTATATAAGTATTACTACCCCAGTTTTCTTTCTACTTCCATTTGCATGAGGAATGTTTTTTCACCCCTTCCCTTTCAATCTGCATGTGTCTTTAGGTCTCAAGTGAGTTTTATAAGTAAACTGCTACAGCCACTGTGGAAAAGAGTATGGAGGTTCCTTAAAATGTTAAAAATAGAATTACCATATGATCCAGTAATTCCACTACTGCAAATTTCCCCAAAGGAAATGAAAACATTGGAGTGCCTGGGCAGCTCGGTTGAGCATCTAACTCTTGATTTCAGCTCAGGTCATGATCTCACAGTTCATGGGATCAAGCCCCACATCAGGCTCTGAGCAGACAGTACAGAGCCTGCTTGGGATTCTCTCCCTGTGCCCCTCCCTGGCTTGCACGTCTGTGTGTGCTCTCTCTCAAAATAAATAACCTTAAAAAAAAAAAAAAAAAGGGAAATGAAAACACTAATTCAAAAAAATACATGCACCCTTATGTTTACTGCAGCATTATTACAATAGCCCAGATAATGGAAGCAACCCAAGTGTCCATGAATAGATGAATGGATAAAGATATGGTATATGTGTACAATGGAATACTACTCAGTCATAAAAAAGAATGAGATTTTGCCATTTGCAACAACATGGACCCTAGAAAATACAAAGCTAAGTGAAATAAGTCAGTCAGAAAAACACAAATATCATATTATCTCACGCATATGTGAAATTTAAGAAAGAAAATAAACCAAGAAAGAAGAAGACAAAGAAAAAACCTTGTCTCAAATACAGAGAACAAACTGGTGGCTATCAGAGGGGAGATGGTAGGGGGATGGGTGAAACAAAGGGGATTAAGGGTACACTTATCATATTGAGCACTGAGTAATGTATGGAATTGCTGAATCAGTATACTGTACACCTGAAATTAATATAATATGTAAATTATACATAAAAAAAATAAAATGAATGAATAAAAAATGTTTTGGAAACAGAGGTGGTGGTTGTACAACACTGTGAATGTACTAATAAATACCACTGAATTATTCACTTAAAAACAAAAAAGAATGGATTGAAGGGAAAAAGCATGAGGTTAGGGAGACAATTAGGAGGCTACTATAATAATACAACAGATGATGGTGAACTGGATCCAGATGGTTAATAGTAGAAGTGCTCCTGAATCTGATTTCCTTAACAGCTCTAGAAAATGCACTGTTCACTGATACAGTATCTGTTGAAATCACATTAAGTCTATTTAAATGGGAGACAGGTATAGGAGATCCCACTATTAATGCTGAAATTAAACACAAACAGATCAACTGTTTCAAACAGGAAGTCTTATCTACAGTATCAATCAAAAGATCAGCTGAACTGTCCTATTTTTCATGGCAATTTAACTTCATGCTTAACAAAATAAATAAATTTCTTCAACACTGCCTAAGTGTATGAATGTATGATGGATTACATGCACATTTTAGAGTAATTTGCTCTACACAGGGAAGAATAAAGAACAAGAAGATATAATAAATATCAGGCATCCACTGTGTGAATAATACTATAGTAAGAGTTTCATGTGCAAGTTTACAGATTGTTAAGAAGTAACTGTCCCTAACCACAGGAAGCCGGCATGAAAGGGAAGAGACTAATTATAGGATTAACTCCTAAATACCCCCTAAAAACATCACATACAGAGAATGGCAAAATAAAACCCCAAATAAAGGAAAGCATTCTAAACCAATTCTCTGTTAAGAAAAACTTAACTAGTAAGCTAAAGTTCTTTAAGCTAAAAACTTAACTAGTAAGTAAAGTTCATCTGACATGTTCTCAACAACTAAGGAGGTTAAAATTCCTAAAATAATCTTCTATGGCCAGTTCAGTCATGTAAGGTATACTACTATTATGTCTTTAAACAAACAAAAATTCTCTAATATACAATAAGGAACAATAATTGATTCACATGGTGAGCCACAAGCTGGAAACGGTCTTATCTGTTGGAAAAACGTAATGAAACTAAAAAGACCAAGAATTAATGGCACAAAAAGTATAATTTCTAACAATGGCTTAACAATGTGGCATATGTAGTTAGTTTTACGGTAATGAAGTTGGATTATTTTAATATAAAAATATTTTAATAAGAGTAACTATAATAATACAAGACTTTCTATAGTGGTTGTTTACATTAGAATGGACTACTCAGAAAGACTGCATAAGTATCACTTTTCTGAGTAATCAGGAATATGCAAATCAAAACACCATATGTCATTTTACCTCTGTCAATTTAGCAAATATTAAATAATCAAATAATAAAACATGGAGCAAAAGCATTCTTATTCCCTTAATAGGAGCATAAATTGGTGCAACCATTTTGAAAAGTAATCTGGCATTGCCTAGGAAAGTTGAAGACACATATTCCTTTACAATTTACTAATTCCATTTCTAGGTCTACATTCTAGAGAAACTCTCACACAGGTGTACAAAAAGGTATGCAACATAATATCTACGTAGCACTGTTTGTTGTAACAGTAAAATAACACTAGAATCTAATTATCCATTCAGAGAAGAAATACAGAATACTCACACATTAGAATACCCTGCAGAAGTAAAAATGATACCTTGATAAAAAATAAATCTCAAAAAATAAATTAATCAAGAGTAAGAGAAGTAAAAAGGAATGATCTACAGCATATAACATGGATGAATCTCACAATCACAATGTTGAAAGAAGGGAGCAAATTGCTTATAGTATGATTCATTTATATACATACTAACAACACTGAGAAAATATCACCTATATAACAGGCATTGTACACATTGCAGGTAATGATTCATTTAATCCTCAAAACAGCACTATCAGGTAAATTCTATATTTTTTAAGATTATTTATTTTGAGAGAGAGAGAAAGAGAACATGCACACACATGCGGGGTGGCAGAGAGAGAGACAATGTGAGCTGACAGCGCAGAGCCAGATGCGGGGCTGGGGGCTCAATCCCTTGATCCTGGGATCATGACCTGAGCCAATATCAAGAGTCAGATGCCCAGCCAACTGAACCACCAGGTGGCCCAAGTAAATTCTATTTTTAATCTCTTTTTTCATACATGAAGAAGCAGGCACAGAGAAGTAATTTGCCCAAATTACATGGTGGCAGAACCACCTGGCATAAGAATCTGTGTTCTTAGTTTTCTGACAATACACTGCCTCTCAAAAATATGCAAAACTAAACAAGATAACATCAAGGATACATACATAATTAACAAAACTAAAGAAAATAAGAGAATGATAAACATAATTAAGAGCAGTGTTACTGAGGTAAAAGAAAGGGGGACATAACAGGGAAAAGTTCACATGGGGACTTAAAAGTTTTAGTAATGTTCTAATTCTTTATTTTGTTTTTATTTTAATCCCAGTATAGTTAACATGCAGTATTATATTTGCTTCAGGTGTACAACATAGTGATATGACAATTCTATACATTATCCAGTACTTCTCATGGTAACTGTACTTTATTTCTTAAGTTTATTTATTGCTTTTGAGATAGAGTATGCAAGTGGGGAAAGGGGCAGAGAGAGAGAGGGGCAGAAAATCCCAAGCAGGCTCCACACACAGCAGAGAGCCTGACTAAGCTGGATCTCACCAACTGTGAGATCATGACCTAGGCCAAAATCAACAGTGGGACATTCAAGTGACTGAGCCACCCATGTGCCCCAGTAAGGACACTCTTAATCCCCTTCTATTTCACCATCCCCTCTGGTAACCATCAGTTTGATCTCTATAGTTGAGAGTCTGATTTTTAAATCTTTTTTCTTTGTTTCCTTCATTTCTTAAATTCTACATATGAGTGAGATCACATGGTATTTGTTTTTCTCTGACTGACTTTTTCACCAGCATTATACTCTAGATCCATCCATGTTGTTGCAAATGGCAAGATTTCACTTGTTGTTCTGGCTGAGTA
Source organism: Puma concolor (assembly GCF_028749965.1). Lineage (NCBI taxonomy): Eukaryota > Metazoa > Chordata > Mammalia > Carnivora > Felidae > Puma > Puma concolor. The sequence goes on along the minus strand of NC_141672.1, from coordinate 29,879,552 downwards.
ATATTCCACTGTGTAAAACGCTACATCTTCTTTACGCATGCGTCTATCAATGGACACTTCCATAATGTGGGCTGCTTCCATAATTTGGCTATTGTAAATAATGCTGCAGTAAACACTGGGGTGCATGTCTCCCTTGGGATTAGTGTTTTTATATTCTCTGGGTAAATACCTAGTAATGGAACTACTGGATCATAAGGTAATTCTATTTTTAACTTTCTGAGGAACCTCCATGCTGTTTTCCACGGTGGCTGCACCACAGCATTCCAGCAGCAGCAGAGCACAGGGGTTCCTTTTTCTCCACATCCTCACCAACACTTGTTTCTTGTGTTGTTGGTTTTAGCCATTCTGACAGGTGTGAGGTGATATCTCATTGTGATTTTGACTTGCATTTCCCTGATGGCTAGTGATGCTGAACATCTTTTCATGTGTGTGTTGGCCATCGGTATATCTTCTTTAGAGAAATGTCTGTCCAGACATTTAGAGAAAGTGGTCTAGTTTCATTCTTTTCCATGTAGCTGCCCAGTTTTCCCAATGCCATAGGTTGAAGAGACTGTCTTTTTGCCATTGTACATTCTTGCCTCCTTTGTCAGAGATTAATTGACCATATAATTGTGAGTTTACTTCTGGGCTCTCTGTTTTGTTCCATTGATCTATGTGTCTGTTTTTTTGTGCCAGTACCATATTGTTTTGACTACTACAGCTTTGTAGTAGGTCTTGAAATCTCCGTTTGTGATACCTCCAGTTTTGCTCTTCCTTTTCAAGACTGCTTTGACAGTTTGGGGTCTTTTGTGGTTCCATACCAGTTTTAGGATTATTTGTTCTAGTTCTGTGAAAAATGCTGTTGGTTATTTTGATAGGAATTGCATTAAATCTGTAGGTTGCTTTGGGCAGTATGGCCATTTTGACAATATTTGTTCTTCCAGTCCATGAGCATGGAATGTCTTTCCATTTCTTCGTGTCGTCTTCATTTCTTTCATCGGTTTTTCAGAGTACAGGTCTTTCACCTCTTTGGTTAAGTTTATTCCTAGGTATTTTATTATTTTTGGTGCAGTTGTAAATGGGATTGTTTTCTCAATCTCTCTTTCTGCTACTGCATTATTAGTGTCTAGAAATGCAAAGGATTTCTGTATACTGATTTTGTATCCCATGACCTTACTGAATTAATTTATCGGTTCTAGTAGCTTTTTGGTGGAATCGTTGGGGCTTTCTATATGTAGAGTCAGGTCATCTGCAAATAGTGAAATTTTTTACTTCTTCCTTACCAATCTTCCTTACCTTTTATTTCTTCTTCTTGTCTCATTGCTCTGGCTAGGACTTCCAGGGCTATGTTGAATAAAAGTGGTGAGAGTGGATATCCTGGTCTTGTTCCTGATCTTAGGGGAAAGGCTCTCAGTTTTTCACTGTTGAGTATGATGCTAGCTCTGGGTTTTCCTTACATGGCCTTTTTTATGCTGAGGTATGTTCCTTCTAAACCTGCTTTGTTGAGGGTCTTTATCATGAATGGATGTTGTACTTCGTCAAATGATTTCTCTCCATCTACTGAAATGATCATGGTTTTTCTCCTTTCTCTTGTTGATGTGATGCATCACGTTGATTGAGTTGTGGATACTAAACCACCCTTGCATCCCGGGAACAAATCCCACTCGATTGTGTGATTGTGGTGAAAGATTTTTTTAATGTATTGTTGGATTCGGTTTGCTAATATTTTGTTGAGGATTACTGCATCTGTGTGCATTAGAGATACTGGCCTGTAGTTCTCTTTTTCTGTAGTCTTCATCTGGTTTTGGTATCAGAGTAACGCTGGATTCACAGAATGAATTGGAAGCTTTCCTTCCTCTTCTGTGTTTTGGAATAGTTTTAGAAGAATAGGTATTAACTTTTCTTTAATTGTGTTGTATAACTCACTTGTGAAGTTGTCTGGTGCTGGACTTTTTGTTTCTTGAGAGTATCTTTATTACTGATTCAATTTCATTGCTGGTAATTGGTCTATTCAAATTTTCTATTTCTCCCTGATTCCGTATTGGGAGGTTATATGTTTCTACGAATTTGTCTATTTCTTCTAGGTTGTTCAATTTGTTGGAATGTAATTTTTCATAATATTCTTTATAATCCTTTGCATTTCTGTGCTGTTAATTCTCCTCTTTCATTTCTGATTTTCTTTAAGTCCTCTCTTGTTTTTTTCTGATGAGTCTGGCTGAAGGTTTATTAATTTTGTTGATCTTTTTGAAGAACCAGCTCCCGGTTTCATTGATCTGTTTTACTGTTTTTTAGTTTCTATTTCATTCATTTCTGCTCTAATCTTTATTTCCTTCCTTCTACTGGTTTTGAGTTTCATTTGTTCTTTTTATAGCTCTAATTTTAGGTGTATGTTTAGGTTATTTGAGATTTTTCTTGCTTTTGGGGTTTGTCTATACTCCAATAACTTCCCTCTTAAAACAGCTTTCGCATCTCAGATTTTTGGATCAATGTGCTTTTGTTTTCATTTGTCTCATTGTATTTTTTTTTCACTTCCTCTTTGACTTCTTGGTTGACCCATGCAGTGTTTAGTAACATGTTATTTAAGCTCCATGTATCTGTGTTCTTTCCAGGTGTGCGTGCGCGTGTGTGTGTGTGCGTGTGTGGTTGATTTCCGGTTTCATAGTGCTGTGGTCAGAAAAGGTGCATGGTATGACTTCAACTTTTTGAATCTGTTGAGACTTGTTTTGTGGCCTAACATGTGATATATTCTGGAGAATGTTCCATACTTCAAAGGAATATGTATTCTGTTCTTTTAGGATGGAATGTTCTGAATGTATATCTCTTAGCTCCATCTGGTCCAATGTGTCATTCGAAGCCACTGTTACCTTGTTGATGATCTATCCATTGATGTGAATATGGTGTTGAAGTCCCCCACTATTATTGTATTACTATCAATTAGTTCCTTTATGTTTGTTATTAGCTGCTTTACGTATTTCAGCGCTACCAGGTTGGGTCATAAATTTTTACAATTGTTATATTTTCTTGTTGAATTATTCCCCTTTAGATTATGTAGTGTCCTTCTTTGTCTCTTGTTACAGTCTTTGTTTTAAAGTATATTTTGTCCTATATAAGTATTGCTACCCTAGATTTCTTTTCACTTCCATTTACATGATAAATGCTTTTCTATCCCTACCCTTTCAATTTGTATGTGTCTTTAGGTCTGAAAACAGTCTCTTGTAGGCAGCTCTTACTTTTTTATGCATTCCACCACCCTGTGTCTTTTGATTGGACCATTTAGTCCATTTACATTCAAAGTAATTGTTGATAGGTATGTACTTACTGCCATTTTGCTATTTGCTTTATGGCTGTTTTTGTAGTTCTTCCCTGTTCCTTTCTTCTCTTGCTCTCTTCTCTCATGATTTTTGCTTTCTTTAGCCATATACTTGGATTCCTTTCTCTTTATTTTTTGTATTTCTATTACAGATTTTTTACTGGTGGTTACCATTGGTTCATATATAACTTCTTAGGCATAGAGCAGTCTATATTAAGTTGATGGTCACTTAAGTTTAAACCCATTCTTTACTACCCACCCCCACCATTTTTTAGGTATATGGTGTCATACTTTCTTATATCCTTTTATTTTGTGAATCCCTTGACTGATTTTTATAGATATACTTAATTTTACTGCTTTTGTACTTCCTAACTTTTCTCACTCCTGCTTACGGTCTTTCCTTTCCATTCAAAGACTCCCATTTAACATTTCTTGTAGGGCTGGTTTAGTGGTCATGGATTCCTTTAATTTTTGTTTGGAAAACTCTTTATCTCTCCTTCTGTTCTAAATAACCTTGCTGGTAAGAATAATCTTGGCTGCAGGTTTTTTTCTTTCAGCACTTTGAAAATATCATGCCACTCCTTTCTGGTCTGTAGAGTTTCTGCTGAAAAATCAGCTGAGAGCCTTATGGGATTTCCCTTGTATATGGAGAGTTGTGTTTTTTCTCTTGCTACTTTAAAAATTCTCTCCTTATCAGTACTCCTTGCCATGTTAATTACTATGTGTCTTGGTATGATTTTGTGGCTCTCTTTGTGTCCTGGATCTGGATTTGTTTCCTTTCCCAGATTTGAGAAGTCTTCAACTATTATTTCTTGAAATAAATTTCCTGTCCCCCTTTCTTTCTCTTCTCTTTCTCGGATCCCTATAATGTGAATGTTAAATAATGTTCTAATTCTCCTTCTTCTTTTATTTTTTTTATTTTTTTTTATTTTTAAGAGAGAGACAGAGCATGAGTGAGGGAGGGCAGAGACAGAGACACAGAATCCAAAGCAGGCTCCAGGCTCTGAGCTGTCTGAACAGAGCCTGATGTGGGGCCTGAACTCACAAGCTATGAGATCATGACATGGGCTGAAGTTGGACACTTAACTGACTGAGCCTCCCAGGCACCCCAGTAATGTTCTAAATCTTTAAGAAAAAAATTTTTTTAATGTTTATTTTTGAGAGAGAGAGAGAGAGCGAGCAGGGGAGGAGCAAAGAGAGAGGGAGACATAGAATCCGAAGCAGGCTCCAGGCTCTGAGCTGTCAGCATAGAGCCTGATGCAGGGCTTGAACTCATGAACCATGAGATCATGACCCAAGCCAAAGTTGGACGCTCAACTGATTGAGCCACCCCAGGTGCCCCTGTTCTAATTCTTTTTTTTTTTTTTTTAAGTTTTTTTAATGTTCATTTATTTTTGAGAGCGAGTGAGCAGGTGAGGGGCAGAGGCAGAGGGAGACAGAAGATCGAAAGCAGGCTCCACGGTGATAGCAGAGAGCCTGACATGGGGCTAGAACCCACCAACTATGAGATGGTGACCTGAGCCAAAGTCAGATGTTCAACCGACTGAGCCACTCAGGCACCCCACCCCTGTTCTAATTCTTAAACTGAGTTGTAGATACACAAGTTTTCCATTCATTATGCTCTATACCCCACATATGTTATATATATTCTTTTGGATAGATCAACTATTTTATAATTTTAGGTGAAGATTAAGGTGGAAAATCCTTTCCTGAAACTGAGGATTAAGATGGGGAATGTAGAAATATAAATACATACACACACATAATTAAGAGACATCTAACAAAGAGTAAGAAAAATAAATCACACATAGTTATAAAACTTAAAAGACTTTCTCACTTTTATTTAAAAAAATAAAGTCATTGAAATTTAGTCTGTCCAGCCAAATCTGGAATGAACCAGAAGCCTTTAGAGGTGCAACTCTTAGAGAAATGGGAACTTTCTAGAGTTTTTTCCCCCCTACATTATATTTGTTTGCTTTTATTTGTTCTATAGTCACAACCACACCTCTAACTTTAGGCCTCTCTTGTATATAAATTATAAGGACGAGTGGAAAAGACAGGAGTATGCTTCAGAAAGTTAACTATGAGGAGAAAAAACCCCAAAACTATAGCCCAAATTTGATATACATAGGAGATATAAAAGACACACTCAGGAAACTTGACCCTGACACTTAAGATTGCTTCCTTGTAAGAAAAAGAAACAAAGCCAAAATGGTATGATTACTCTAATTTTTATAAATGTATTAACTAGTACCAAATGTAACCATATATAAAATAAACTATTAAACCATAGGTACCATTTTGAAAACCTGAAAAAAAAAAACTCACAAATTTCCTTAAATTAGCTAAACTTTTTTTCAGGAGACTCTAATCCCACAAGGCTATTCCAAAGATAGCACTAAAAGCAAAAATCACATAAATTGATAATTATCTTGGGAATACCTCAAATCATCCACAAAGTATAGTATTACACTATCTTGCAATAAATCCAACACAAACAGGATTTTTCTAGTATGGAACAGTTTGCTACTTTCAACTGAATACAGTTAAAGTAGCTGCCTTATGCTTAGGAACTATGCCATGAGAAAAGCTTCTATCTAGCACTAGAATCACACGGTATGCTCACACTGTGGGAGGCACAAAAACACTGTAGAGAAGAAACTTGCTGAGTAGAACAGCAAAGAGAACCTAAATTTCATTTTATTGCCTTTAACTTTATTATTCTCTAAACAAATATGGTTGGATGTGAAAATATACAATCCTACTATATTCTTCCTCACACTTCTATTCCAGAATTCTACAGGGAAAGTTATGAGAAAAAAAAAATGCACTGACTGTCCATCTGCCAAAAACATTTTTTTATTCACTCACTAAAATTTAAGCTAAAAAGGACATATTAAATAATCATTACATTAACAAAGAATATTGTACCACAAGCAAAAAGTCTTTCATCTCTGAGTTTTCTTTGATTTCTACTATTTCTTATGGTGTGTAATATGCTTTCAAGTCATAAGACATTTAAAGTGAAAAAAAAATCTTTTTATTTCATCAAGTTAAGTAAGTTTTAAAAATATAAGGAATCCTAGACTTTCCACATGGCCAAAGGATTCAGCAGTAGGTCATCTAGTCAATCTCCTACTGAATCAATGAATTCTAAGAATTCTGGATTACATTAAATATTGGCCTAACTGGCATAATTTGCCTAACAGGAAACAATTTATAACTTATTAAGTTGTATCACTGGCTCAGTGTTCCACTTAGGCACGGAGCCAAGTGAATTGCAACAAAGTACAGCTTCATCATCCACAGTAAAATTAAAATACTCAATATTAAACTTACAGAATTAATAAAATTCATTTTATTTTATTAATATTTATTTATTTTTGAGAGAGAGAGAGTGAGCAGGGAGGGACAGAGAGAGAGGAAGACACAGAATCCAAAGCAGGCTCCAGGCTCTGAGCTGTCAGCACAGAGCCCGACACAGGGCTTGCACTCATGGACCTCAAGATCATGACCTGAGCTGAAGTCTGATGCTCACCCGAATGAACCACCCAGGTGCCCCAATAAAATTCATTTTAAAAGCTCAGTCACTTTTATGATAAAAATTAATTTACAAACAGATTCATAGAAAGGTAGAAAGAATAAAGGGCTGGTTTTGCTTTTTTTAAAATTTACTTCTCAAAAGAAACATTCATTTAGTTCTTGTATATACACAGTTGTTGGTTAATTTAAAATTTGTTTCTATTCCAGTTCAAATTTATGAGTTACGTATGTTAGGATATCCTGAACACAATATTGTCTTATTTCAGAAAGTTCTGCCATCTACAGCATTTTCAAAGAAAAGATTTTAAGAACAGATTATTCTAATTTTTCAATAGCTAAAACTAAAAGTTGTTTTGCTATCAGCTGTCAGACCAGAGGTTTAAAAACAACAAATTAATCTTGGTTGTCCTAAAGATTGGTATTTGAGAAGGGAACACTGTCACAGTTTGAATGCCAAAAGTCTTCAGCCATATACTCCCTCACCCTGACTGCCTTTTAGACCACATGTTCTTGACCAGGGCATCATGCATCAGGCTCTTAAGATTTGGCAATGCCCTAATATTACACACAAACTTGAATGTGCAATTGTCTGTGCACTTTCTGGGACCAGATTCTTCAACTTTCATCAGAATCTCAAAGGATTCTGTAACTATCGAAAATTTAAGTGGATTTAAACAGTATTTTGTGATCCTGATCTATCATCAGCGTTTAATTTTCAGTTTCTACCTTCCTTTTAATCTTCCCACTCATCTTGTTTACAAAATTATTTCTTTTGTTTAGATAAAGAATAAAGAAGCTCTGGCTTCTTTATTCACTCTTAAAAGACTGTAAGAGAAAACTAGAGCTTCATAAAATGAGTAAAGAACCTGTCTACTTAAAACTGCAGTCAACAGTGGTTTCAAAAGCTGACCTTGTAATATTTTAAAAACCTGCAATATTAAAGAAACAAAACTATCTCTTCTGAAGACTTTTTCTTTCGGTTAGTTACACAATCAATTTTATCTTTTAGTTGATCTCTTGCCTTTCAATTGAGAAAACAATCGGTGAACTTAATTTGCAATTCAGCTATACTCACCTCTATCTTTTAAGGCATGTTAAGACTGAACATATAAAAATATGACCATCACCCCTAACCTCACAATACAAATATATACAACTGACTTCATTAAAATGGTGTTCCTTCAAAAATTAAACCGTACTTATAAAACAAAATGGTTTTCTCTGATATAGCAAGGACTGATTTAGCAAGGAACATCCTGATGAAAAAGGGCAGAACTGCTGAGAATGCTAGCCTACTTTTACACTGACTTCCCTCCTCTAAGCATCTGTTAAGTGTGGGATGAGAAAAAGGTGCTGAATCTGGAGAGGCAGACTAGAAAAAAAATATATTTGGTTCCAAGAATTTAAAAGAGAGACAGAAATGTCACTGGAAAAATTATAGAAATAAGAAGGTTAAAAACAGCTCTGCACTCCTTTCCTCACAAATAACTTCACATATTATCTACAGACATCATCTCTTCAATTCTTTAACCCTCTCCGCTCTGTGATCGGACTCCTTTTCCCTCACAATCCTCTCCCCTTATCCAAACCATTAACAAAAGACTTATAAAATATTATCTTAAGTTTGTCCATTGCTCTTTATCTCCACCATCAGAACCATGGTCCAAAACAACTTTCCCTCTTATCTTACTAGTATAAGCCATCAACCAGTATTTATCTTTATTTCCTCTACTGTCCCCCTCTGATCAACTGTGTACAAGGTAGCCAGTGTAATCTTTAAAAACGTAAAATGAATCATGCACTGCATAATAGTTCCATGGCTTTCTAATGCACCTTCAAATTAAATCCAAACTCTCAGCATTTGGGAAGTCAGTATGGCAGAATAACTGACAATGCCCAAGAAATGCTTGGAACAATGCCCAGAACATCACAAAGGTTGAGTAAATGTTAACATATAAGGTATAGCTCCTGCCTGCTTCTCTTACCTTGAGGTGACACTCTCCCCAGCTATGAGCCTTTCAGTTAACTAAAAGCTCTCTCCCACTTTGGGTTGGCTATTTCCCTGTCTGAAATGCTTTTCTTTCAGACCCTTCAAGAACTTCTGTCTTTCATTCATATCTCAAGTCTCAACCTAAATATCTTATTGGGGAACCTGCGTGGCTCAGTTGGTTAAGTGTCAGACTTCAGCTCAGGTCACGATTTTGTAGTTTGCGAGTTCAAGCCCCGTGTCAGGCTCTGTGCTGACAGCTCAGAGCCTGGAGCCTGCTTCGGATTCTGTGTCTCCCACTCTCTCTGACCTACCCCTGCACATGCTCTTTTTCTCTCTCAAAAATAACCATTAAAAAAAAATATTTCTGGATGTGCAAGTATTTAAAAAAAATATATCTTGTTGACGAGGCCTTCTTTTTTCCTCTAAATACCGTTCTCTATTATTCTGTATTATACCATTCTTTTTATTTCCTACAGTGTTTATAGTTCATAATTTTTTTTTTTTGTTTCATTGGTTAAACCCTTGACCATCATATGACTAAGCATCGATCCAATGAATTCTCAAAGTTGCTTTATATAGGAATCATTGGGCTCTGTTCTTTCTATCCAAAATGTACATGTTTATCTTCTCTTACTAACAAGCTAAAAAATTGATCACTAATATAAATATATCACAGCCCATGCTATGATTCGTTATATGTACACATTTCCCTTACTTGTTTAAAACCCTGTGTCCAACAACATATTATGCTAGGTGCTGGCAGAAGAGGAACCAGCATGAAGTACTAAAGATTATTTCTACCCTTAAGGTCTTGAATGATATAAGTAAGCATAGGATAGGAAGGACAAAAAAGGGGATGCATTTCAAGCAGGGGATGGGTTGGAATGAAGGAAGAGTCATGATACGTATAATGTATATTTCGCCAAAACTAACATGCCAGAGATTGCAAGATATGTTGCACTAAGAAAAATTCCTGCCAAAATTAATTATTAATAACTGTTCATTAATTGTGAAATATCATGAGTAGTAAGATGCATACCAATATGAGATAGATCCCAGTTTCAGAGATGTTAAAGTGTAAGGAAAAGAGGAAGTAGGGAAGGGAGAAGAGGGGAAGGAAAGGGGCAGGGGCAGGAGAAGAAGAAAGAAAAATGACCATTCAATTATTAATATAAAATCAATCTTCCAAGAACTTCAAAAAGTCTCAATGATATGGAATACTGGTTATTCACTAAGTTTGTTATCAGGAAGGGGAGAAAAATCCCTAAAAAGAGTGGTCACAGAGCAACCCATACTTTCATATTGTTTTCATTTGCTTTGCATATCTTTGCCTTTCCCTTTATTTTTAGCTTTTCTAAATCACTTTTTATATCTCTTACATATAGCACATAGTTGAGTCTTGCTTTGTGAACCAAACTGAAAATCATGAATTTTTTTTAGAGGTGAGTTAAATATAACAAAAAAGATAAATCTTTTAAAATTCATGTATTTCAAAACTCCTAATTGACTTGAGGATCATAGGTCATGGCTTAAAGGAGCAAATATACCTAAAAATTATAATAGCAAATGAAAAATCTTAAGTGGATATAGTTAAAAATAATGAAAATATCCCATTTCAAACCTTATTACGTCACTTATAAATGTATAATTTTTTTAAATGTTTATTTTTGAGAGGAACAGCATAAGCAGGGGAGGGGGAGAGAGAGGGAGACAGAGGATCCAAAGCAGGCTCAGCACTGACATCAGAAAGCCCTATGCGGGGCTCAAACTTGTTAACCATGAGATCATGACCTGACCCGAAGTCAGACACTTAACCTACTGAGCCACCTAGGTACCCCTATATTAATTCAAGTTAGTTAACATACAGTGTAGTCTGGCTTTAGGAGTAGAACCCAGTGATTCATCTCTTACGTATGATACCCAGTGCTCATCCCAAAAAGTGCCCTCCTTGATGCCCATCGACCATTTAACCCATCCTCCTACCCACCTCCCCTCCAGCAACCCTGTTTGTTCTCTGTATTTAAGAGTCTCTTATGGTTTGCCTCCTTCTCTGTTTTTATCTTATTTTTCCTTCCCTTCCCCTATGTTCATCTGTTGTGTTTCTCAAATTGTTGTGTTTCATGACTGAAATCATATGGTATCTTTTTCTGACTGACTTATTTCACTTAGCATAACATACTCTAGTTCCATCCACGTTGTTGCAAATGTCAAGTTTTTTTTTTTTAAGTTTATTTATTGATAGAGACACTCAGGGGAGGGGCAGAGAGAGATAAGGAGAGAGAGAGAATCCAAAGCAGGTTCTGCACTGTCAGCGTGGAGCCCAAGATGGGACTAGAACTCACAAACCGTGAAATCATGACCTGAGCCAAAATCAAAATCAGATGTTTAAGTGACTGACCCACCCACCCAGGCGCCCCACAAATGGCAAGATTTCATCCTTTTCCATTGCTGAGTAGTATTCCACAGTATATCTATATAGATATAGATACACACACCACTTCTTTATGCATTCATCAGTCGATGGACATTTGGATTCTTTGCATAATTTGGCTATCGATGACAGCACTGCTATAAACATTGGGGTGCATGTGCCCCTTCAAATCAGCATTTTTGTATCCTTTGGATAAATTTTGTACCCTTGGGTAAAATTGCTGGGTCATAGGGTAGTTCTATTTTTAATTTTTTGAGGAACCTCCATATTGTTTTCCAGAGTGGCTGCACCAGTTTGCATTCCCACCAACAGTGCAAAAGGGTTCCCCTTCTTCCGCATCCTCACCAACATCTGTTGTTTCCTGAGTTAATTTAGCGACATGCAGAAAAATGAAACTGGACCAATTTCTTACACCATACACAAAAATAAATTCAAAATGGATGAAAGACCTAAATGTATAATTTTAAATGCTTATATGAGAAAAAAGCCTAGTAATTGGCGAGTTAAGCATCTATCTGAAGGAATCACAAAAAGAAAACACAAAGAAATTAGAATAAAATTCCACTTCCAGTAATATATCAGGCTAGATTTTCACCCAATTATCTCATTGAAAACAGCTAAAAGTGATGGGTAAAATTTTATTTCAAAAAATATTAAAAGCACTGAAGCATGAAGAGTTGACAAGATCATAAAGGAATAACCAGACCACAATCTATAAGAAAGCAGAAACTCAAAGAGAGCAGTGGCATAATGAAAGAGTTTTTATCCTGTATACATCTGCATAACTCACCAAGTTGAGCTTCACTTTTGATGATCTCTTGGGAGAAAACAGAAATCAAAGAATAAGACCTACCCAACATGGAAATGTAACAGGAGACCCTTTCTGCATAAAACTGAGACCTGCCCCCCCACACACACCCCAAAAGTTTTATGTTCAGGAAAAGAGTGAACAGGAAGTAAATCCAGTCCATCTCTTCCCACATCTCATCACTGAAGGACAAGGAAATTTGTCTTCTTAATGCAAAGAGAACAAGGATTTCTAAGAGGTTGTGGACAAGAAGGCTCATACACATATTTGCAATCCACAGTCACCCCATTAGGGTGGCACAAAACCTCTAGGGATAAATTTAGTCACCATGTTGCAGTACCCTGAGGTATCTGGGGGAAAAAAACTAAAGGTATATACTCTTGAAGCAACGCATTTCATTCTCGGGTCTCAAAGAAGAACCACAAATATTTTTCCAGGGAAAAAAGCAATTCACAGTAAAAGTCTCACACAGGAAAAATAAAAAGAAATCTATACCTAGGCACAGCATATGAAAGTTCAGGAAACCAAAAACATAAACAGTACAAAAGCAGCCAGAGATAAAAAAAAAAAAAAAAAAAGACACATTCACTTATATTAACAACTATTAGGCAGCTGATTTATCAATATAAACAATGGAAACCAGAAGGGAGTGGAATTATTTCTTCCAATGACTAAAATAATACTGCCAGCCTGTAATTTTATACCTAGTGAAATATCTATCAAAAAAAAAATAATACACTTTCAGACAAAAACAAACAAAAACAGAGTTTACTACAAAAAATCTCATTAAAGAGAATTCTAAAGAAAAAAAAATCTTCAAAAACAAAGTGATCCAGATGGAAAAATCTGAAATCACTGGAGGAATCAAGAGCACACAAAGTTGGGAATGACATCACACTCAGAGGCTCACTGTCACCATTTTCTGCCATGTAGACCGAAGAATAGAAAACCCAGTTGACAATGAGACAAAAGAAACAGACTCAAAGGAAAGAAGTAAAGTCCTAGTAGCACTGTAAGCCCCTGGGTGCAGCTGTTCTTAAGGCCGACTGAAATCCTGTACCTGGGGGGCACCTGGGTGGGCTCAGTCAGTTGAGCATCCGACTTCAGCTCAGATCAAGATCTCACAGCTTTTGAGTTTGAGCCCTGCATTGGGTTCTGTGCTGACACCTCAGGGTCTGAAGCCTGTTTCAGATTCTGTGTCTCCCTCTCTCTCTCTCCGCCCCTCCCCTGCTCATGCTCTGTCTCTCTCTCTCAAAAATAAATAAACATTAAAAAAAAATTTCTTCATGAAATCCTGTCCTTGGAAAATATGAGATACTCTAATGCCCTTATATTAGATTCTGCTTTTCACTTAAAAGGTATGTAAAGGAAAATGGCCAAAAATTAATAAACAGAAAACATACAATAGAGAAAATCAAAGTCAAGCACTAGTTTTTGACACAGCTAAGAAAATATATAAACGCTTTAGCAAGATAGATGAAGAAAAAAAGAAGTCACAAAAAATATTAGGAATAAAAAAGAAATACTAAGCAGAAATTTAAAAGATAATAAAACAATGCTTTGAATAACTTTATGCCAAATACTCTTAAGTTTATTTATTTATTTTGGGAGAAAGAGAGAACACGCACATGCACATGAGCAAGGAGGGGCAGAGAGGGAGAGAGAATCCTAAGCAGGCTCAGCATCGTGAGTACAAAGCCCAACACAGGACTTGAACACATCAACTGTGAGATCATGACCGGAGATGAAATCAAGAGTAAGATGCTTAATCAACTGAGCCACCCAGGTGCCCCTATGCCAAATACTTAAAAAACAAAACAAAACAAAACAGACAAAACAGAGCCCCATGCAGGGCTCAAACTCACAGACCGTGAGATTGTGACCTGAGCTGAGGTCAGATGCTCAACTGACTAAGCTACCCAGGCGCCCCAAAGAAAAAATTTTTCTAAAAACTGACGTAACTACAAACAGAAAATTTAAATAAAACCATTAGAAAACTGAATACATGCCTACCAAAAAAATTCTAAGCCCACTCACTCCCCCCAAAATACTAAGCCCAGACAGTTGAACAGAAGTTTGGCCAAATGTTCAAGAAACAGGAAACAGATCATTCTAGTCTTTTGTTTTGTTTTGTTTTTAATTTATTTATTTGAGAGAGAGAGAGAGAGAGAGAGAGAGCGCACTAGGAGGGAAAGGTCAGAGACAGCGGGAGAGAGAGAATCCCAACCGCACTTTTTTCTCAGCCCAACATGGGTCTTGATCCCACAACCATGAGTTCACGACCTGAGCCAAGGTCAAGAGTCTGACATTCAACGACCAAGATACCCAGGGGCCCCAGATCATTCTAGTCTTACATAAACCGTTAGTGGCGATGGGGGGACCAGAGTGGAGGGGGGAGGAACAGTTCTCAACTCATTCTTTGAGGCTGTTATAATCTTTTTGACATTTGTTTTTATTAATTTACTTTTTTAAACTGAGATTTATGCCCCATATGGGGCCTGAACTCACAACCCTGAGATCAAGAATCACATGCTCTACCGACTGGGCCAGGTAGGCACCCCAAGGCTGGTATGATCTGAACACCAAAATCAAACAAAGATAATGTAAGAAATGAAATTATGGGCCAACATTACCCATGAACATAGATATAAAAATCCTAAATGAAATACTAATAAACTAAATCCACTTGTATGTATAAAAAAAAAAAAAAGACTATCATGATTAAGTTTGGTTCATTCCAGCAATGCAAGGGTAATTCAATATTAGAAAATATATAAATGTCATTCACCACCCTGAACAGAATAAGGAAGGACAACATATGATCTCACAAGTACAGAAAAAGTGTCTGATAAAACTTAATACTCATTCTTCACACACAAAAAAACATCTTAGCCAACTAGCAACAGAAATGTCTTTAACCTATAGTATATCTATGAAAAACCTACAACAAACAGTGGGGCATCTGGGGCTGAGTTGGAAGAACATGTGCTCTTGAACTCTGGGTCACGAGTTAGAACTCCATGTTGGGTGTACCGTTTACTTAAACAGAGAAACTTAAAAGAAAAAAAATCTACTGCAAGCACTATTCTTAATCATAAAACATAAGCACCCACTTTGTTTTTTTTTTTTTAATGTTTATTTTTGAGAGAGAGAGAGAGAGACAGAGACAGTATGCAAGAAGGGGAGGGGCAGAGAGAGAGGGAGACACAGAATCCGAAGCTCCAGGCTCCAGGCTCTGAGCTATCAACACAGAGCCCGACACAGGGTTCAAACTCACAAACCGTGAGATCATAACCTGAGTCGAAATCGGATGCTTAACCAACCGAGCCACCGAGGCATTCCATGAAGCACTTGCTTTTAAAAATTAAGTGCAACATGGGGCGCTTGGGTGGCTCAGTCAGTTAGGTATTCAACTTCGGCTCAGGTCATGATCTCATAGTCTGTGAGTTCGAGCCCTGTGTTGGGCTCTGTGCTGACAGTTTAGAATCTGGAGCCTGCTTTGCATTCTGTGTCTCCCTCTCTCTACATCTCCCCTGCTCACACTCTATCAAAAATAAATAAACATTAAAAAAAAAATTTTTTTTAAGTGCAACATAAGAATGCCCACTATTAACACTTGTATCGAATATTATACTGTAAGTCCTAACTAGTATAGTAAGACAAAAAAAGGAGAAAAGATGTAAGCATTGCAAAGGAAGACACAATTTGCATTCACATTATTTTAATAAAGTAATTTAGTAAGGTGATTGAACATAGATCTGTTTACCAAAAAAGCTTACATCAGCAAATAGAAATGGAAAGGAAAAACAAAAGAGGAAAAGTATACTATTTATAATAGTAACAAGAAATAAGGCATCTAATAATTCAAAGAGAAGGTTTGAGAGACATTTAGAGAAAAATAAAAAACTTTACTGAGATATTTTTAAATATTTAAAGAACTAGAAAGACATACCATGTTCAAGGATAGGAAGATTCGGTATCATATAACAGAATTAATGCACGTGTAGATTAAAAGTTACAAAGATCTTTTTTAAAAAGTTACAGAGATGTGGGGCACTTGGGTGGCTCAGTTGGTTAAGTGTCAGACTTTGGCTCAGGTCATGATCTCGCAGTTTGTGAGTTCAAGCCCCACATCAGGCTCTCTGCTGGCAACACACAGCCGGCTTCAGATCTTCTGTCCCCCTCTCTCTCTGCCCTCCCCTGCTTGTGCTCACTCTTTCACTCTCAAAATAAATAAAAAACCATTTAAAAAAAAAAGTTACAGGGAGATCTTGGGCTCATACACAAGGCAAGTCCCATTTTATGTATTTATTTAATTTATATATACCTATGTAATATATATATAACATACATACATAATATATATATATAATATACACACACACACACACATATATATATATATATATATATTTTAATTTTTATTTGAGAGGAAGTGCAAGCCAGAGAGGGGGCAAATGGGGAGAGGGAGAGGAAGAAGAGAGAGAAGGGGAGAAAAGGGGGAAAGAGAGGGAGAGGGAGTGGGAAAGAGAAAGAATGAATGCCAAGCATGCTCCACGCTCAGTGCAGAGTCCAATGGGGCTCGATCTCACAACCCCAGGATCATGACCTGAGCTGAAATCAAGTCAGACGCTCAACTGACTGAGCCACCCAAGCACTCCTGGGCAAGTCCCATTTTAAAATAACAGCTTTGGAATATTTGCAGAACTTGACCCAAAATACTCCCATTTATGCATATATTTGCAATTGGTATAAACTTCTTAGTCACTGATCACATATTTTACTTTAAGCTATAGTAAGAGTGGATGTGGCACTTCAGAATTCTTTTTTTTTTTTAAATGTTTTTTAATGTTTATTTATTTCTGAGACAGACAGAACATGAGTGGGGGAGGGGCAGAGAGAGAGGGAGACACAGAATCAGAAGCAGGCTTCCAGGCTCTGAGCTGTCAGCACAGAGCCCGACGCGGGGCTCGAACTCACAAACCGTGAGATATGACCTGAGCCAAAGTCGGTTGCTCAACCAACTGAGCCACCCAGGCGCCCCAAGAATTCTTACAGCTGCAATGAACAAGTATTAGTAAAGAGTACGAGATCAGTGCGTGGATGAGTTCTAGCTGAATGTGCTGTGGCCCCACCAGTTCAAAGGTCAATCACTGTGCACATTCAATACAATGTTAAGTTCTGGTAACTATTCCTGCAAATGATGAAATGTTGCCAACATTTTACATAACACATAAGGTTTTGGTTATTTGTAATTATCTACAAATATTGCCAAAATATCTCCTTAAAAGCCACCTAAAAATGTAAACATTTATTCTGAATATAAATTGCATTTATAAGGAGAAAACAGATAAAACACACTCATAATACAATGATCATATAGGGCTCAAAGGGTATTTATAGTGGAACTATGTTTGGTCCTTATACGTAAAATATTCTTGTACTTGTGAGGCTCATAAGCAGTTGCCCAGTTTGTTCTACCACAGATGTGAAATTGATTAAATGTATGATTTTCCCTAGGTCTAACTTATTCAAATTTAATTTTAGCTCATGTGAATTTTATGATACCTTATATTGGTGCTTAAACTTTCCTTATTCAGTTTCCTAATATAGAAATAATGATCATTTGTTTTACTAACTCCTAGGAGATGATTATTGATGGCTTACTATGTGTCAGGTACTGTTGTAAGTGCTTTGGTACATATTATATAATTTAATCTTTACTTTATCAGGTGGATAATATTACTATCACCATTTTACAGATAGAAAAACTGAGGTACAGAAAAAGTTAAGTCACTTTCCTAATGTCACACAAGTAGAAAAGCTTAGGGATTCATAACCAGGAATCTGTCTCGAGAGCCCAGACCCTCAATTACTATGTTACACTTCTTTTCACAATATTTAAAAGATACATAAAATTATCATGGACAGAAAAACTCACCATTAAAAAAATTATTAATAACAGTTAAACAACAGTTAAGCAATATTAATAGCAATATAACTTATCATAGGTTGATACTTAACAGCTATTTCAAAGTTTCATGGCTACAATTAAGAGTTCTGAAGTTGGACAGACCTGGCTCTGAATCTTGGCTGTGCCCTTTACAGTAAGCTGTGTGACTTTGGACAAGTTTCGTAACTTCACCAAGCCTCAGTTTCCTCATCTGTAAAATGAGAATAATAAACATCTCACAAAATTGTTGTTGTAACATAATTACTGCTATGTTACAGTGATAGGGTAACTCCAAACAAAATACAGGTACACAAAATACAAAGAGGAGATTCTCAATTTACCCCAGAGAACAGGACTTTATTCTAATGATGTAAAATGACCACTACAAGTTACCATAGAAACTATAAAATCCACACACTGGTGTAGAAGCAAAATCTCCTCTAATTCATAACAAATATTTCCCCTAATTACAAGTCAAATGCCTGAGAGGTAAAAGACTGAATCTGTAAAATATAAAATACTATATAGACACAAAGAAAGAGACGAACAGAACAGACACTGTTGTTTGCTGACAACTCGCACAAATTCCATTCCGTACATATCCTTTCTAAGACTGGTAGTATTCGGGGCACCTGGGTGGCTCAGTCCGTTGGGCGTCCGACTTCAGCTTAGGTCATGATCTCACAGCCTGCACCAGGCTGTGCTCCTGTGCTGACAGCTCAGAGTCTGAGCCTGCTTTAGATTTTGTCTCCATCTCTCTCTGTCCCTCTCCCACTCATGCTGTCTCTCTCTCTCAAATATAAATAAACATTAAAAAAAAAAAAAAAAAAAAGACTGATAGTATTCAAGGGGCCCAAAATGTGAATAGCTGTATCGACAAGGAGTGATTCCTAGCTATGGTAGGAAGAAATTTTTGTAAGAAAAAGACAAAGAAAGAGGCATGTCATCAAAGCAGGGTATTAGTATATTACTACTAAGGAATGATTATTTCATTTATAACTAGTATTTTATGGGTCAAACAAGTTTAATTGTCACTATTGCTGCCTTTAGAATCTCAATAAAATAATTTTACAATAAATAAACACATTTCTATTAATATCTGCATTTACCAATAAATCATCTGTAACATTATCTATTTGTGATAAAGTTAGTTGTTTCTTTGAAGGGGGAAGTTTTAGTAATACAATATAAAAACCTGTTTTTAAAGGAATGATAGGAATAATATTTTACAAAAGCCCTATAGGATAATTTTGTTAAACAGCTCATCAATAATATTATCAGGGTGAGTTTTTATGAATGTCACCAGTCTAATAGCAAGAATTCTACTAAGTATTAAAATAACTTATTACATAAAAATAATTATTAAAATGATTGTTCATTGTAGCTCAAAGATTTATTTGTTTTTAATGTTTATGCATTTATTTTGAGAGACAAAAAGAGAATGGGTGGAGGAGGGGCAGAGAGAGACTGGGACAGAGGATCTGAAGCAAGCTCTGTGTTGCAGCAGACAGCCTGATGTGGGTGGGGCTCAAACTCAGGAACTGTGAGCAATGACCTGAACTGAACTTGGACACTTCAATGACTGAGCCACCCAGGCACCCCTAGCTCAAAGATTTAATACAGAACGCCCATTCCCTAATATATTCCCTTTTAACAAATAATTGCAAAAACATCAACAGACATATGAAAAGATGCTCATCATCAATAATCATCAGGGAAATGCAAATCAAAACTACAATGACAAATCACATCATCTTTGTCAATGACTAAAACCAACAACACAAGAACAGATGTTGGCAAGGATATAGAGAAAAAGGAACACTCATGCACTGCTGGTGGGAAAGCAAACTGCTGTAGTCACTGGAAAACAGTAGGCAGGTTCCTCAAAAATTTTAAAGTAGAAGTACCCCATGATCCAGCAATTGCACTAGTAGGTACTTACCCAAAGAATACAAGAACACTAGTTTAAAGGGATACATGTGCCCCTATGTTTATAGCAGCATTATTTTTAATAGCCAAGATATGGAAGCAGCCCAAGTGTCCATCAATTGATGAACAAAGAAGATGTGGTAAATATATACAGTGGAATATTAGCCATAAAAAATGAAATCTTGCCATTTGCAACAACATGGATGGAGCTAGAGAGTATTATGCTGAGTGAAATCAGAGAAAGACAAGCGCCATATGATTTCACTCATACGTGGAATTTAAGAATCAAAACAAATGAGCAAAGGGGAAGAGAGACAGAGACATAAACCAAGAAAAAGACTCTTAACTATAGAAAACCAACTGACGGTTAACAGAAGGGAGATTGGGGGGTGGGGGATAGGTGAAATAGGTGATGAGGATTGAGGAGGAGTGCACTTGTTGTGATGAGCACTGCATTTTATATGGAATTGTACCACTAAATTGTACATCTGAAACTAATATTACACTGTATGTTAACTGGAATTTAAATTAAAACTTTAAAAAACTAAACAAAAAATAATTCCAAAAATAGCCTTCAAATTTTCTTAATAAATTTATAAAGGTTTTTGTCTGGAATATGGCAATCTGTTTTCACAAAGCACCCTTTTTAAAGAAAACTTATTAGGGGCGCCTGGGTGGCGCAGTCGGTTAAGCGTCCGACTTCAGCCAGGTCACGATCTCGCGGTCCGTGAGTTCGAGCCCCGCGTCGGGCTCTGGGCTGATGGCTCGGAGCCTGGAGCCTGTTTCCGATTCTGTGTCTCCCTCTCTCTCTGCCCCTCCCCCGTTCATGCTCTGTCTCTCTCTGTCCCAAAAATAAATAAATGTTAAAAAAAAAAATTTAAAAAAAAAAAAATAAAGAAAACTTATTAGTTAAATAGGAAATCCTTAGGAAATCCTTTAAAAACCTATTGTAAACATATCAAAGGAAATGAATATAGGAAAATAAGGTGCTTGAGGTAACTTGGCCATTACAGAACTCCAAACAAAAATTCAAGTCCTTCTGCTCTGTATCTTAACAATTTGTAATTTTTCAACTTGATAAGCATTTCCTTCACTACTTTACTTTCTCTAAGTGATGAGAATAATTTTTGTCCTTTTTGTGACTCTATTAATAACCAATAAAATCAAGTTGTTCAATCACAACTCACAAATATGAAAAATTGTGACTTAGGAATTTTTAGGGAGCTTTTTATTTTATATAGCTTGCAAATACCGCTGGTTATTTACATTTCCCTCATTTGCTTTGTCATTCTTTCACACTTTTTTTTTCCTGAACCATGTGAGTGAGTCGCAGACACTGTACCATTTTAGCACTCGATGTTTCTTTTTTTATTATTAAATGTAATTTATTGTCAAATTGCTTTCCATACAACACCCAGTGCTCATCCCAACAGGTGCCCTCCTCAAGGCCTATCACCCACTTTCCCCTCTCCCCCACCCCCCCATCAACCCTCTGTTCTCAGTATTTAAGAGTCTCTTATGGTTTGCCTCCCTCCTTCTCTGTAACTATTTTTTTCCCCTTTTCCCTCCCCCATGGTCTTCTGTTAGGTTTCTCAGGATCCACATATGAGCAGCACTCAATGTTTCTATGTATTTTCCCAGGAAGACAGATATGCACTTAGATAACCACAGTGTAGCAAATCAGAGCAGTATTGTATCAATGTTAAAATTTCTGTTACATAATTACACTCCATGTTCAAATGTTTCCAACTGCCTTAAAAATGTCCTTTAAAGCTACTGATTTCCCCAGTCCAAAATCCAATTCAGGACCGTGCATTACATTTAGTGGTAATGTCTCTATAGAAACTTACCATCTGAACAGTTCCTTAGTCTGTGTCTTTTAAAACTAATATTTTAAAAGAATATAGACTAGTTATCTTGTAGAATGTCCCTCAATCATGTTTGTCTGATGGTCTCTCATGTTTAAATTCAGGCTATGCATTTTTTACAGGAATGTCACAAAGTAATGTTGGGTCCTTCACGCACATATCAAAAACTCCAAGAGGCTAGTGGGTTCTATTATCAGTGATACTAACTTTGATCATTTGGTAAAAGAGTCTCCTGCCAAGTTTCTCTACTGTAAAGTTACTAATTTTCTCTTTGTAATAAGTTAATATTTTGTAAGGAACTATCTTGAGGCTATGTAAATATCACGTTCCTTATCAAACTTTCACCTAATAGTTTTGGTACCTGTAAATTATTCTTGCGTGAAAGTACTATTTAAATTGTTCTGAAATAGTCATTTTTTCTTTTTTCTTTTTTTAATGTTTATTTATTTTTGAGAGAGAGAGAGAAAGAGAAAGAGCATGAACAGGAGAAGGGTAGAGGGAGACAGAGACACAGAATCCAAAGCAGGATCCAGGCTGTGAGCTGTCAGCACAGAGCCCAACGTGGGGCTCAAACTCACAAACTGTGAGATCATTACCTGAGCTGAAGTCGGACACTTAACTGACTAAGCCACCCAGGTGCCCCTAATCTTTCTCAGTTGTGCTAAGTCGTATCACTCACATCTTAAACTCAGTCTGAATCTAAGTACAAAACTGCATAATAATAACAGGTATCATTTAATCAGATCTTACTATGTGTAAGCTAGTTCCTACCCTTCCCCTATGATCATCTGTTAAGTTTCTCAAATTCCACGTGAGTGAAATCATATGATATGTCTTTCTCTGACTGACTTATTTGCTTGGCATAATACACTCTAGTTCCATCCACATTGTTGGAAATGGCAAGATATCATTCTTTTTCATTGCCAAGTAGTATTCCATTGTGTGTATATATACCACATCTTCTTGATCCATTCATCACTTCATGGACATTTGGGCTCTTTCCATAATTTAGCTATTATTGATAGCACTGCTATAACCATTGGGGTGCATGTGCCCCTTCAAATCAACACTCCGGTATCCTTTGAATAAATTCCTAGTAATGTAATAGCTGGGTTGTAGGGTAATTCTATTTTTAATTTTTTGAGGAACCTCCACACTGTTTTCCAGAGTGGCTGCATCAGTTTGCATTCCCACCAACAGTACAAGAGGGTTCCCCTTTATCCACTTCCTCACCAACATGTGTTGTTGCCTGAGTTGTTAATTTTAGCCACTCTGACCAGTGTGAGGTGGTATCTCACTGTGGTTTTGATCTGTATTTACCTAATGGTGAGTGATTTTGAGCATATTTTCATGTGTCTGTTTGCCACCTGGATGTCTTCTTTGGAAAAGTGTCTACGGGCACCTGGGTAGCTCAGTCAGTTAAGTGTCTGACTTCGGTTCAAGTAATGATCTCACAGTTCATGGGTTCAAATCCCACATCAGGTTCTGTGCTGACAGCTCAGAGCCTGGAGCATGCTTCAGATTCTGGGTCTCCCTCTCTCTCTGCCCCTCCCCCACTTGTACTCGGTCTCTCTCTCAAAAAAAAAAAAAACTGAATAAGGGGCACCTGGGTGGCTCAGTTGTTTAAGCATCTGACTTCGGCTCAGGTCATGATCTCCTGGTTTGTGAATTCGAGCCCCTCAGTGGGCTCTATGCTTGACAGCTCAGAGCCTGGAGCCCGCTTAAGATTCTGTATCTCCCCCTCTCTGCCCCTCCCCTGCTCATGCTCTGTCTCTCTCTGACTCTCAATAATAAATAAATGTAAAAATATATATATTTAAAAAATGAGCACATACTAAAAAAATTAAAAAAGGAAAAGTCTATTCATGTCTTCTGCTCATTTCTTCACTGGATTATTTGTCTTTTGAGTATTGAGTTTGGTAAATTCTTTATAGATTTTTGATACTAACCCTTTATCTGATATGCCATTGCAAATATCTTCTCCCATTCTTTAGGCTGCCTTTTAGTTTTGTTGTTTCCTTTGCTGTGCAGAAGCTTTTTATTGTGAACAGGTCCCAAAAGTTCATTTTTGCTTTTATTTTCCTTGCCTTCGGAGAGAGACATGTCAAGTAAGAACCTGCTGTGGCCAAGGTCAAAGGGGTTGCTGCCTGTTTTCTCATGTAGGAATTTGATGGTTTCCTGTCTCACGTTTAGGTCTTTCATTCATTTTGAGTTTATTTTTGTGTATGGTGTAACAAAGTGGTCCAGTTTCATTCTACATGTTGCTGACCAGTTCTTCTAACACCATTTGCTGAAGAGAGTGTCTTTTCTTCATTGGATACTCTTTCTTGCTTTGTGGAAGATTGGTTGGCCATATATTTGTGGGTCCATTTGTGGGTTCCACTGATCTATGTATCTGTTTTTGTGTCAATACCACACTGTCTTGACGATTACAACTTTCTAATACAGGCTAAAGTCCAGGATTGTGATGCCTCCAGCTTTGTTTTTTTTACCCCCAACATTACTTTGGTTATTCGGGGTCTTTGGCGGTTCCATTCAAATTTTAGGATTGTTTGTTCTAGCTCTGTGAAGAATGCGGGTGTTATTTTGATTGGGACTGAATTGAATGTAGCTCTGGGTAGTTTTGACATTTTAACAATATCTGTTCTCCCAATCCATGAGCATGGAATGTTTTTTTTCCATTTCTTTGTGTCTTCTTCAATTTCTTTGATAAGCTTTCTATACTTTTCAGAGATCTTCTACCTCTTCGGTTAGGTTTATTCCTAGGCATTTTATGTTTTTTGATGCAATTGTAAATGGGATCGATTCGTGATCTCTCTGTTGCTTCATTATTGGTATATAGAAATGTGACCGATTTCTGTACATTGGTTTTATATCCTGAGACTTTGCTGAATTCCTGTATCAGCTCTGGCAGTTTTTTGGTGGAGTCTTTGGATTTTCCATGTAGAGTATCATGTCATTTGCAAAAAGTGAAAGTTTGACTTCTTCTTTGCCAATGTGTATGCCTTTTATTTTGTTCTGTTGTCTGACTGCTAATGCGAGGACTTCTAACACTATGTTAAACAACAGTGGTGAGAGTGGACATCCCTGTCACGTTCCTGATCTGAGGGGGAAAGCTCTCAGTTTTTCCCCATTGAGGATGATACTAGATGTAGGCCTTTCATATATGGTTTTTATGATGTTAAAGTATGTTCCTTCTATCCTGACTTTCTTAAGGGTTTTTTTTTATTAAGGAAGGATGCTGTATTTTGTCAAATGCTTTTTCTCCATCTATTGACAGGATCATATGGTTCTTATCCTTTCTTCTATTAATGTGACGTATCACGTTGACTGATTTGCAAATATTGAACCAGCCCTGCAGTCCAGGAATGAATCCCACTTGATCATGGTGAGTAATTCTTTTTATATACTGTTGAATTCGATTTGCTAGTACCTTGTCAAGAATTTCTGCACCCAAGTTCATCAGAGATACTGGCCTCTAATTCTCCTTTTTAGTAGAGTCTTTGGTTTGGGAATCAAGGTAAGGTTGGCTTCAAGCTTTCCTTCCGTTTCTGTTTTTTGGAACAGTTTGAGAAGAATAGGTATTAACTCTGCTCTGCTATAAATGTCTGGTAGAATTCCTCTGGGAAGCCATTTGGTCCAGGACTATTATTTGTTAGAAGATTTTTGATAACTGATTCAATTTCTTTGCTGGTTATGAGTCTGTTCTATTTCTTCCTGTTTGAGTTTTGGTAGTGTGGGAGTGTCTAGGAATTGGTCCATCTCTTCCAGATTGTCCAGTTTGTTGACACATAATTTTTCATAGTACTCTCTAATGATCTGTTTTTCTGTGGTGTTGGTTGTGATCTCTCCTCTTTCATTCATGATTTTACTCCGGTCCTATTTGGTACCATTTGGGTCCTCTCTCTTTTCTTTTTGAGACATATGGCCAGGGGGTTATCAATTTTGTTTATTCTTTCAAAAAAAACCAGCTCTTGGGGCGCCTGGGTGGCGCAGTCGGTTAAGCGTCCGACTTCAGCCAGGTCACGATCTCGCGCTCCGTGAGTTCGAGCCCCGCGTCGGGCTCTGGGCTGATGGCTCAGAGCCTGGAGCCTGTTTCCGATTCTGTGTCTCCCTCTCTCTCTGCCCCTCCCCCGTTCATGCTCTGTCTCTCTCTGTCCCCAAAATAAACGTTGAAAAAAAAAAAAATTTAAAAAAAAAAAACCAGCTCTTAGATTCATTGCTCTGTTCGACTGTTTTTTGGATTTTATATTGTTTATTTCTGCTCTAATCTTTATTATTTCTCCTCTTCTGCTAGCTTTGGGCTTTTTCTGCTGCTGCCTTTCTAGCTACTTTAGGTGTAAGGTTAGGTTGTATATTGGACCTTTCTTGCTTCTTGAGATGGCCCTGAATTGCAGTGTATTTTCACCTTAGGACTGCCTTTGCTGCATCCCAAAGGATTTAGACTATCTTGTTTTCATTTTCATTTGCTTCCATATATTTTTTTTAGTTGTTCTTTAATTTCCTGGTTGACCCATTCATTCTTTAGGAGGATATTCCTTAACCTCCATGCATTTGGGGACTTTCCAGGGTTTTTCTTGTGATTGATTTCAAGTTTCATAGCATTGTGATCTCAAAATATGCATGGTATGATCTCAGTCTTATTATACTTATTGAGGGCTATTTTGTGACCCAGTATGTGATCTATTTCGGAGAATGTTCTATGTGCACTCGAGAAGAATGTATATTCTGCTGCTTTAAGATGAAAAGTTCTAGGGGCGCCTGGGTGGCGCAGTCGGTTAAGCCTCCGACTTCAGCCAGGTCACGATCTCGCGGTCCGTGAGTTCGAGCCCCGCGTCAGGCTCTGGGCTGATGGCTCGGAGCTTGGAGCCTGTTTCCGATGCTGTGTCTCCCTCTCTCTCTGCCCCTCCCCCGTTCATGCTCTGTTTCTCTCTGTCCCAAAAATAAATAAAAAACGTTGAAAAAAAAATTTAAAAAAAAAAAAGATGAAAAGTTCTAAATATATCTGTTAAGTCCATCTAGTCCAATGTGTCATTCAGAGCCATAGTTGCCTTACTGATTTTCTGCCTAGATGATCTGTCCATTGCTATAAGTGGAGTATTAAAGTTCCCTATAATTACAGTATTATTATCTATACAGGTGTTTATGTTTGTGATTAACTGATTTATATATTTGGGTACTTTCATATTGGGGGCATAAACATTTACAACTGTTAGCTCTTCTTGATGAATAGACCCCGTAATAATGATATAATGCCCTTCATCTCTTGTTACGGTCTTTGTTTTAAAATCTAGTTTGTCTGATAGAAGTATGGCTACTCCAGCTTTCTTTGGCCGTCCAATAGCATGATAGATGGTTTTCTATCCCCTCACTTTCAATCTGCAGGTGTCCTTAGGTCTGAAATGAGTCTCTTGTAGACAGCACATAGATGGATCTTGGTTTTTTATCCATTCTGATACCCTACGTCTTTTGATTGGGGCATTTAGTCCATTTATATTCAGAGTGATTACTGAAAGGTATGGATTTAGTGCCATTGTGTTAGCTGTAGGTCTCATGGTTGTGGTGATGTCTCTGGTCCTTTGTAGTCATTGCTGCTTTCCACTATCAGAATACCCTTTAGGATCTCCTGCAGGACTGGTTTAGTGGGCACGAACTCCTTTAGTTTTTGTTTGTCTGGGAAAGCCTTGATCTCTCTTTCTATTCTGAATGACAGCCTTGCTGGATAAAGGATTCTTGGCTGCATATTTTTCTTATTCAACACAGTGAATATTTCCTGCCACTCCCTTCTGGCCTGCCAAGTTTCAGTGGACAGTTTGCTACTACCCTTATGTGTCTACCCTTGTTGGTTAAGGCCCGTTTGTCGCTAGCTGCTTTCAGCTCTCTTTATCTTTGTATTTTGCCAGTTTCACTATGATATGTCATGGTGTTGACCTGTTTTTGATTTTGAAGGGAGTTCTCTGTGCCTCGTGGACTTGGATGTCTGTTTCCTTCCTCAGATTAGGGGAGTTCTCAGCTATAATCTGTTCAAATAAACCTTGTTCCCCTTTCTCTCCCTCTTCTTCTGGAACTCCTATATATGGGTATTATTTTCGTTTCATGGAATCATCAGCTCTCTAATTATCCCCTCATGATCCAGTAATTTTCATTCCCTGTTTTTCAGCTTCATCATTTTCCATAATTTTATCTTCTGTTTCACCTATTCTCTCCTCTGCATCCTCCATCCTCGCTGTCCTTGTATCTAGTTTATTTTGCATCTTATTTGTAGCATTAAAAAAAATTTTTTTTAATGTTTATTTTTGAGAGACAGAGTATGAGTGGGGGAGGAGCAGAGAGAGAGGGAGACACAATATCCAAAGCAGGCTCCAGGCTCTGAGCGGTCAGCACAGAGCCCAACATGGGTCTCGAACTCACCAACAGTGAGATCATGACCTGAGCCGAAGTTGGATGCTTACTGACTGGGCCACACAGGCGCCCCTGTAGCATTTCTTAATTCACCATACTTCGTAGGTCTTTAATCTCTGCAGCAAGATTCTCTGCTGTCTTCTTCGTTTTCAAGCCCAGCTATTAGTCTTATGTTATTCTAAATTCTTAGTCAGATATGTTGTTTATATCTGTTTTGAGCAATTCTCTGTCATTTCTTCCTGGATTTTCTTTTGAGGAGAATTCTTCTGTTTCATGATTTTGGCTAGGTTTCTGTCCTTTACGTGTTTTAATAGCTTGTAATGTGTCCTGCACCTGTGAGTACTACTATATTAAAAAGGGATCATACACTGTCCAGGGCCTGGCACTTCAGGAAGTGTTTTTGGAGTGTGTTGCCTGCATTCTGTTGTTGCACATTTGGCTGCTCTATCCCACTGCTCAGTCCTCTGCAAAGCTCCTCCTTGCCTGTCATGGTAGAGTGTCTGGACCTTCCATCAGGTGTGCTTTGTTAATTGAGATCCTGCCGAGCTGTCTCCTCTACCTGTGGAGATCCTTCTGCCACTCTGCAGATTAATTTCCTGGGTGTTCCAAGTGATCTGACCTCAATACAGCTGTGTTTGAGGGTGAGGGAAATCCTGGTCACCCTATTTCTCCATCATCTTAACTCCTCTCCACACTTTCTCTCTACACTGGGCACCCCACTCTTCTTCACTCCAGCAGCAGCAGTGACAGGGGTGGGGTTTCTGGGAGTGGAAAATCTCACTAGGTTATATTTGAGCAGACAGGTCTGAAGATATTGAGTAGTAAGAGGGAAAACCCAAGTACACAGGTGAGAGAGAGCATTCTGGGTCAAAGGAACACCAAGTGCCCAATTCCTGAGGCAGAACTATGCCCAGTGTGTTTGAGGAATAGAAAGGAGATAATGTAGCTATATATAGCTTTCTTAGTAAAGGGAGAATGGGAAACGAGGTCAGAAAGGAAGCCAAGTTCTTCATATGGTTTCACAGGATATTATGAGGGGAGAAATCAGGAGTTTGGTTGTTAAGCCCAATAAAATGTAAAAGTTTATGAGTAAGATAGCTATATGTCAAATTAACTTTTGAAAATGGCTAGCTCCAAGTCTACCACACGTAATATTCATCATTAAACAGTCCTAATTATTCCAAGTCTGGAAGCAGTATCTCCTTCCTCTGAATCACTGCTTTTTCAAAAACTTCTGGTAGCATTTACTACATTTTACATATTATAACTATTGGTGTAGATCATGTCCTATAGAATTTAAGCACCTTGAGAGTAGAATTCATAGTTTATAGTTGTTTAATAGTAATAAAGGGCCACTGTTGGGATGCCTGGGTGGCTTAGTTAAGCATCCAACTCTTGATTTCAGCTCAGGTCATGATCCCAGGGTTGTGGGATCAAGCCCCATGTTGGACTCTGCTCTGAGCATGGAGCCTGCTTAAGATTCTCTCTCTCCCACTGGCCCCCTCCCCTGCTTGCACTCTCGAAAGAAAGAAAGAAAGAAAGAAAGAGAGAGAGAGAGAGAGAGAGAGAGAGAGAGAGAGAGAGAAAGAAAGAAAGAAAGAAAGAAAGAAAGAAAGAAAGAAAGAAAGAAAAGAAAAAGAAAATAAAAGAAAAAGAAAAAAAAGAAAAAGAAAAAAAGGGCCACCACTTACTGAGGATATTTATCAGTCAGCTCATTTAATCCTATTATCACTTCCATTAGTATTTAGCGCATCAGAAAATTCAGGTTTAGAGATATTAAATAACTGATGCAAAACTATACAGATAATTAGTAGGGTAACATTTTAACTCAGGTTTGTCTGACTCTAGAGCCAATGTTCCATGTTGTCTTTAATCAACTTCAGCATCTAATTTAGAACCTTGTTTTCAAAAGGCACCTAATATATTTGTACCAAATAAATAACTAAAATAAATAACTCTGTTTAGGGACAGAAGATGAATTAGAGTCAGACCAATGATCAGACCAGAATTGGAAAAAGCAGGGAAAAAAAGATAAAATCCTTAACAAGGCTTGTAAAAAGTTTGGCATAACTTTGGGCTTGCCCATTGGTCCAACTACACCTGTCCTTTGATATCTTAAACCCGCCATGCTTCCTTTCACCATAAGGTCTCTCTAATTGATAGTTTTAACAATTGCTTACTTTTCCCTAAGTTAATTCTACTCATTCTTTTTTTAATTTTTATTATTTTTGAGAGAGAGAGAGAGAGAGAGAGAGAGAGAGAGAGAGAGAGAGAATGAGCCAGAGAGGGGCAGAGAGAGAGGGAGACATAGGATCTGAAGCAGGCTCCAGGCTCTGAGCTGTCAACACAGATCCTCATGCAGGGCCTGAACTCACGAACCAGGAGATCATGACCTGAGCTGAAGTTGAGACGCTTAACCAACCGAGCCACCCAGCTGCCCCCAATTCTACTCATTCTTCAGAGCTCTGTTCAGATATCACTTCCTCAAAGTAACTGTCCTTGACCACTGCCTCTCTCACCTGAACTAAATCTCTATAATAAGCAAGTAACATCCTGCTTCTCTTTTACACTTTATCACAATATAAATAAATGTGTACTTAATACGTCTCTTCTCTGCAAGAATAAAAACAGCATGAGGGCAGGATCCTCATCTGTCAAGTTCACTGCAAATGATTAGTAAATGCTTAAAATTGTTTATAATATTGCCTTATTATTATAAGTTATTATTTAGGAAATGATTTAATAAGAGACATCCCTTACAAATTATTATAGAGTAGACTGTGTCTGATCAATTCTCCTGGCAACAAAATCTATAAAAATAGGATTTAAAAACAAAAAAATATACACAGAAAGCAGATTAGATATGAGAAGCCAAAATACCAAAGGAAAAGAAAAGGCAGAGCTAAGCCTGACATTCACTACTTTTTCCTCCTGAGGCAACTAGCTGCATACTAGACCTTTTGGCCGTCTCACAGGACTGCAGAGACAGAAATTAGAGCTCAGGGCGTATCAAGACAGGTAGGATTTGAGGGGCTGAGATTCCACATAAAAGGCAACCACAGAAAAATGAATCTGGAAATTCTGTACCACATTTGCCCTTAGGGTATTTACTGAATCCTAACCTGTGCATGGAGCAAGAGGGCTGGGGGGAGGGGGGGGTGCTATTTTAAAGCCAAAAAGGTAAGTAGAACTTCTGGTAGGTTCACAGTGCTGGGAAAAGAAAAATTACAGTTCAGGGCCTGCCAAAAAGGACAGCCTCTGGCAAATACCCCAGGATTCCATTTGATAGCTCTGAAGGACAACACTCTTCAGAGTAAGGGGAAACTGGATTTAAACCAGCTCTTAAGAAGTCTAAAACAAAGCCTCAAGTCATCTCAAGCCTGTATTGGATCAAGGTCATTTGCTCCTACTTTTAAATACCACTACAAGAAAATTAAATCCTTTCTAGAGAACAGTATCATTAAAACCCTCTATAATTTTTTATACACAATATCTGACATTCATTTTAAAAATTACTAGAAATGCTAGGAGACAAGACCAAATGACTGAAAGACAAGAGAAAAAGCAGGCAATAAAAAAAGACCAAATGGTGATCCAAATATCTTAAATCACCAGACACAGATTTTAAAAGAACTGTGATTAATATGTTCAGGAAAATAGATGAGAATTTCACCAGAGACTTGGAATCTATACAGACAAATAAAAAATCATAAAACTGAAATTCTGAAACTAAAAAATAAATATAAAATTAATTAGAAAAACATGCTTAAACAGATTTGACACTAAATAAATTAGAAAACAGATCAATAGAAAATATCCACATGAAGGACAAAAAAAAAAAAAAACAGATGAAAAACAAGAAAAGCACATGAGAGGCATATAGGCTACAGAGAAAGATAGAACATACAGTTCTGCAGAATCCCAGAAGTAGTGAATGCAACTGGGGCAGAAACAATATCTTAAAAATATTCCAAACCTGACAAAACACATCAAGCTACAGATTCAAAGGGGTCTATGGAATCCAAGCAACTTAAATACAAAGAAATCCACCTGGAAGAATTATTTAAAACTGAAGAAGGGCACCTGGGTGGATCAGTTCGTTAAGCATCCAACTTTTGATTTAGGCTGAGGCCATGATTTCATGGTTTGTGAGATCAACCCCTGCATTGGGCTCTGTGTTGACAGCATGGAGCCTGCTTGGGATTCTCTCTCTCCTTGTCTCTCTGCTTCTATTTTTCCCTCAAAAATATATAAAAAGACTTTTAAAAATGATAAATTAAAAAAAAAAGCTAATGGAAACCAAAGACACTGCTTCCCTAACAACAACAAAAAGTGGAATCAGAAGACAATAGGATATATTTAAAATACTGAAAGAAAATAACTGCCAAGCTGGAATTCTATGCCCAATAAAAATACTCTTCAAAAAGCCTCCAAATTTATCCTATGAAGCCAGCATTACTCTGATACCAAAACCAGATAGACACTACAGAAAAAAAGAACTACAGACCAATATCTCTAATGCACATAGATGCAGTAATCCTCAACAAAATATTAGCAAACCGAATCCAACAATACATTAAAAAAATCTTTCACCACAATCACACAATCAAGTGGGATTTGTTCCTGGGATGCAAGGGTGGTTCAGTATTCACAACCCAATCAACATGATACATCACATCAACAAGAGAAAGGAGAAAAACCGTGATCATTTCAGTAGATTTAGAGAAAGCATTTAACAAAGTACAACATCCATTCATGATAAAGACCCTCAATAAAGCAGGTTTAGAAGGAACATACCTCAGCATAAAAAAGGCCATGTAAGGAAAAACCCAGAGCTAGCATCATACTCAACAGTGAAAAACTGAGAGCCTTCCCCTTAAGATCAGGAACAAGACCAGGATATCCACTCTCACCACTTTTATTCAACATAGCCCTGGAAGTCCTAGCCAGAGCAATGAGACAAGAAGAAGAAATAAAAGGTAAGGAAGATTGGTAAGGAAGAAGTAAAAAATTTCACTATTTGCAGATGACCTGACTCTACATATAGAAAGCCCCAACGATTCCACCAAAAAGCTACTAGAACCGATAAATTAATTCAGTAAGGTCATGGGATACAAAATCAGTATACAGAAATCCTTTGCATTTCTAGACACTAATAATGCAGTAGCAGAAAGAGAGATTGAGAAAACAATCCCATTTACAACTGCACCAAAAATAATAAAATACCTAGGAATAAACTTAACCAAAAGGTGAAAGACCTGTACTCTGAAAAACCGATGAAAGAAATGAAGACGACACGAAGAAATGGAAAGACATTCCATGCTCATGGACTGGAAGAACAAATATTGTCAAAATGGCCATACTGCCCAAAGCAACCTACAGATTTAATGCAATTCCTATCAAAATAACCAACAGCATTTTTCACAGAACTAGAACAAATAATCCTAAAACTGGTATGGAACCACAAAAGACCCCAAACTGTCAAAGCAGTCTTGAAAAGGAAGAGCAAAACTGGAGGTATCACAAACGGAGATTTCAAGACCTACTACAAAGCTGTAGTAGTCAAAACAATATGGTACTGGCACAAAAAAACAGACACATAGATCAATGGAACAAAACAGAGAGCCCAGAAGTAAACTCACAATTATATGGTCAATTAATCTCTGACAAAGGAGGCAAGAATGTACAATGGCAAAAAGACAGTCTCTTCAACCTATGGCATTGGGAAAACTGGGCAGCTACATGGAAAAGAATGAAACTAGACCACTTTCTCTAAATGTCTGGACAGACATTTCTCTAAAGAAGATATACCGATGGCCAACACACACATGAAAAGATGTTCAGCATCACTAGCCATCAGGGAAATGCAAGTCAAAATCGCAATGAGATATCACCTCACACCTGTCAGAATGGCTAAAACCAACAACACAAGAAACAAGTGTTGGTGAGGATGTGGAGAAAAAGGAACCCCTGTGCTCTGCTGCTGCTGGAATGCTGTGGTGCAGCCACCGTGGAAAACAGCATGGAGGTTCCTCAGAAAGTTAAAAATAGAATTACCTTATGATCCAGTAGTTCCATTACTAGGTATTTACCCAGAGAATATAAAAACACTAATCCCAAGGGAGACATGCACCCCAGTGTTTACTGCAGCATTATTTACAATAGCCAAATTATGGAAGCAGCCCACATTATGGAAGTGTCCATTGATAGACGCATGCGTAAAGAAGATGTAGCGTTTTACACAGTGGAATATTACTCAGCCAGAACAACAAGTGAAATCTTGCCATTTGCAACAACATGGATGGATCTAGAGTATAATGCTGGTGAAAAAGTCAGTCAGAGAAAAACAAATACCATGTGATCTCACTCATATGTAGAATTTAAGAAACGAAGGAAACATAGGAATGCAAACTGGTACAGCCACTCTGGAAAACAGTATGCAGGTTCCTCAAAAAATTAAAAATAGAACTACCCTACAACCCAGCAATTGCACTACTAGGTATTTATCCAAGGGATACAGGTACACTGTTTCGAAGGGGCACATGCACCCCAATGTTTATAGCAGCACTATCAACAATAGCCAAAGTATGGAAAGAGTCCAAAATGTCCAATGCTGGATGATGGATAAAGAAGATGTGAGATATATATATATATATATATATATATATATATATACACACACACACACACATACACACATACATATATATACACACACACACACATATATATACATACATATGTATATACATACATACATACATATATATATATATATATATATATATATATATATATATAATGCAGTATTACTCCATATATATATAATGGAGTATTACTTAGCAATAAAAAAGAATGAAATCTTGCCATTTGCAACTATGTGGATGGAACCAGAGGGTATTTTGCTAAGCAAAATTAGAGAAAGACAAATACCATATGACTTCACTCATATGAGGACTTTAAGATACAAAACAGATGAACATAAGGGAAGGGATTCAAAAATAATATAAAAACAGGCATGGGGACAAAACATAAGAGACTCTTAAATATGGAGAACAAACAGAAGGTTACTGGAGGGGTTGTGAGAGGGGAGATGGGCTAAATGGGTAAGGGGCATTAAGGAATCTACTCCTGAAATCACTGTTGTACTATATGCTAACTAACTTGGATGTAAATTAAAAAAATAAAAAAACTTAAAAGGTTAAAAATTTTTAAAAAGGCAATCAAATGAAGGAAACTTAAAAAAAAAATGACCATTTTGCCAGTTAATAATAATGTTATTTTCTGATGTGTGTGGTTTTATGAGCCTTTTTAAAACCTGTAATGATTTCTCATTCTGAATATTCACTTTATTAAGAGAAAATATGTAATAAACACCATGAGAAAACCAAAACAAACAAACAAAAAAATGAAGTAAAGAAAAGAGATTAAAGAAAACAGACTCTTAACTACAGAGAACAAAAGAATGGTTACCAGAGGGGAGGTGGGTGGGGGATGGATGAAATAGAAGGAGATTAAGAGTACACTTACCATGATAAGCACTGAATGATGTATAGAATTGCTGAATCACTATATTGTACACCTGAAACTAATATAACACTGTATGTGAACTATATTAGAATTAATATTTTTTAAAATATGTTTAAGCATAAAAATATTAGGATAAATTCTCTGAGGAAAGGAGAATGAAAATACGAGTTTAGGGAAAAAATGGGAAGAAGTAAAATTTCTCATTATTAAAGAAGAAGAATCCTTCAAATATAAAGACAAAATAAAAAATGCTTTCAGGTAAGAACAGAACATTCACTACCAGTAGACCCACAGTAAAAGAAAGGAAGTATCTATGAAGAAAGGTAGTAATCTCAGATGGAAGCATGGTAACATAGGAAAAAAGAAAAAGTATGTGAGTAAAATTAAATAATTACAGATTTAAAACAACAAAATAAAAACAAAGCAAAAACAAGCAACCAAGAGGAAAATGATAAATGTAATGAAAGGGTAACAATGTCCTTGTGTTGTCCAGAAAATAATAGCAGGAAATTTTCGCAAAAATGGCCATAGGGGTGCCTGGGTGGCTCAGTAAGTTGAGCATTTGACTCTTGATTTCAGCTGAGGCCATGATCTCCCAGTTCGTGGGATCTTCACTGATGGCATGGAGCCTGCTTGAGATTCTCTCTTTCCCTCTCTCTCTCTCTCTCTCTCTCTCTCTGTCCCTCCCCCACTTGTGCATGCTCACATGCATGCACACTCTCTCAAATAAATTTTTTTTAAATGGCAACAATTTCTTCATTCCTTATGTACACTCCTTTATACTGTGACTTAGCTACCTTCCTATCAAGAGGTGGAATCTATTTCTTTACCTCTTTAATTTGCATTTTGTCCATGTGACCTGCTTTGGCCAATGGGGGTTAGAAAACATGATACAACAGATCTTTCCAACAGAAACTTTCAACACAAGTTTCTTCAGTGATGAAAATGTTCTACATCTGTGTTACCCAATATAGTAGCCACTAGCCACATCCGGCTAGTAAGCACTTAAAATGTGGGTAGTTTGACAGAAGAACTAGAGTTTTTATTTTATTCAGAATAATTTTAATGTATTAAAATTTATGTAGCCACATACAGCTAGTGGCTTCTGTACTGGACAGCACATCTCTAAAATTTAGATGCTAGAGATACTGAGAGTAGTGAAAATTAGATTGGATAACACTGGAAAAGCTGAGTTTGACAAAGTTAAGGCCCATAGTCACTTGCTACAAATAAATATTCCAAACATTCTTTTTTTTTGTCTCAGTACCCATAAACTCCAAAATGTACTACACACTGATAAAACAATAAACTGAAAAAAAAAATAACTTCACCATATCCTGCAAAAAAACAATTATTCATCAAATGTTGGCAGACAACTTTACCTAGAGGGCTTTCCTAAATTATTAGCATAAAATCCCCAGGAATTTCCTATTTTTTTTACAGTTTTTTTTTAAGTTTAAAGTTTTTAAGTTTTAGAGGCCTTCAAATTCTACCAGATGAATAGCTTTTAATTAAATAACTTCAGGTAATTATTCATTTACTACATTACTTACTTCCCTGCAGCAGTTCACTATCTTTTCTTATCCTCTTCTCTACCCCCACCCCATTCACCCTAAGAGAAGGAAGAAGTTGATCCAATGCTGGTACAATTCCACAGATTTTTTTTTTTCAACTTGTCAGCATTAAGTAGGTCAGTTTTCTGCTCTACTGGGTGTTTTGGCAATAGGTTTTCTTACTAGAATACCATGGCTACTCTGCCTGGTAAGCACATACCACAAAGGAAAAAAGATTCTGAGTAACTCCTAAAGAGTGAACAGGCTGCATGATCTCTAGAAGAAAATCCCTGAGTCCTAACTGAATACCATCAGGAAGTTCTGACAGAAAAACAAAAAACAAAAACAAAAAAACAGGAAAAAAAACTCCAAACTTTTTCCTATATTGTACAATCTAAAGGTTTTAAAGGTCCTTAGTATCTAGCAACCACAAAGATTTCATTGATACTCTAATATGTACCCAGCCTAATCCTAACCAGTGAGATTATAAATCAAAGGGAATAAAGGACACCTAATCTATCAGATGCTTTAAGAATTCCAATAGAAGAAACCTTACCATTAAAACTAAAATTCTGGAAAACATCTCCGTGGTAAGATATAACTTCCTTGTAAAGAAAAAATTTTTTTAATCAGAAATGAAACTTTTAGGGGCGCCAGGGTGGCTCAGTCAGTTAAGTGTCTGACTTTGGCTCAGGTCACGATCTCACAGTTCATGAGGTAGAGCCTGGGCTCTGTGCTGACAGCTCAGAGCCTGGAGCCTGCTTTGGATTCTGTGTCTCCCTCTCTCTCTGCTCCTCCCCTGCTCGTGCTCTCTCTCAAAAATAAACATTTAAAAAATTATTAAAAAAAGAAATGAAAATTTTAATGACTGTAGTACAGCAGAAAGCAAATTTGGTAGAAGTTTATTAGAATAAATGATTTATACATATTTTATTACTTCTTTTAAAAATCAGTATTGCCTCTCTGTTGTGGGTCTGAGTACTCAGTTTCACATTTTTCATCATTTGTAAATCAAGTATTAAAGAAGAAACTTGACAGGTACATATTCACCAGTTTACTTCATACTAGATCCAAAGTTCTTCAGGGGCAAGATTAATATCCCCTATTAAGAATAGGGTTTCAAATGAAAAAAAAAAAAAAAAAAAAAAAAAGGCTGAAACAAATGTATTTACTGGATTTGTTTCCCAGAAAATTCCAAGAATTTTGACAAATTTAGTAAAGGAAAATGTACATCTTGCAGGCCAGATCACTAATTGATGTGACTATAGTGTACACTTAAGTTCACCAGGAATAAATTACATGAAAAAATGCATTGTGGCCCATATTCATATCACCATAACTTATGTTGATGTTCACAATCTACAGGGGTGGTATGGGTGGGTGGGTGGGTGTGTGTGTGTGTGTCCAAAGTCAGCTCCATCCTGGAGACCAATTATCATCTAA
Organism: Puma concolor; assembly: GCF_028749965.1. Lineage (NCBI taxonomy): Eukaryota > Metazoa > Chordata > Mammalia > Carnivora > Felidae > Puma > Puma concolor. Next base: position 29,840,813 of record NC_141672.1, on the reverse strand, counting down.
AGAGAAATCTCTCTACCTAAGGATGAAAAAAAGTTTACTTGGAGACAAAAAGTCACTGCACTAACAGTATTCTTATTTTCTAATATTTCCATTTGTTTATATCTTCCTATATTCCAATATCATTTAGGTAGCCATAGTTCTTCCAGCTATATACTATCATTTCTATAATTTTCTCTTTTATTATCAGTAATCTACCCATCTCAGAATATATTCTTCTGTTCATTTAAATTCCATCTGAATCTCTCATCAACTTGTTTGGAACAGAAAATGGAATTCAAAGGCATGTGGTTTTTTTGTGTTTTTTTTTTGTTTTTTAAAGGCTATGGTATCATGGGAAAAGCTAACAGATGGTTTGATGTAGCATATGTACTTTATTTTCTATAGTTCTTTTGCTCTATATACCATATCTCTAATAGGGCTGTAACACAGGTGAGAGAATATTGGACTTGAAGTCAGAAGACCTGTGCTAAAATCCTCACTGGCACTTTCAAACTATATGACTTTAAATATGTCACATAATGTCTGTGGCCCCCACTTTATACATATCTTTTCTTATTTTATAAGATAGGCAAAAACAAAGCTAATACTATTCCTGTATCTTGGATAGGGAAATACACAAATGACAAAAATAACTTTAAAATCATATAATTGGGTCACTTTGTTGGCTCAGTTGGTTGAGCATCCAACTTCAGCTCAGGTCATGATCTTGCAGTTCATGAGTTCGAGCCCCACCTTGGGCTTGCTGCTGTCAGACGGTCAGCACAGAGTGCATTTCAGATCCTCTGTCCCCCTCTCTCTAGCCCTCCCCTACCTGCGTTCTCTCAAAACTAAATAAATATTAAAACAATAAAATAAAATCATATGATTAAATAGCCACTGTTTAAGATGTGACCATATGTACATTGTGATTTCTACTGGCATTCTTTCCTCTTAAGTGTACTACCTTAAACTATATTAACAGAGACAAACTGCTTATGTGTATTGCCTTACTTTAACAGGCTTACATGCCAAAAGATCACCAGAAATTAACTACGTTTATCTACTTATCAACAAAAATGAAAAACAAGTGTACCAAACCCCTAAAATATAACTCATGTTATGAAGGCATAACATATGAAGAGTATTTTAAATTTTTTTTTTTCAACGTTTATTTATTTTTGGGACAGAGAGAGACAGAGCATGAACGGGGGAGGGGCAGAGAGAGAGGGAGACACAGAATCGGAAACAGGCTCCAGGCTCTGAGCCATCAGCCCAGAGCCTGACGCGGGGCTCGAACTCACGGACCGCGAGATCGTGACCTGGCTGAAGTCGGACGCTTAACCGACTGCGCCACCCAGGCGCCCCTAAAGAGTATTTTAAAAACAAACAAAAAAAGGCAAATGACAATGACAGATGACAAAAAGAGGAATATAAATGCATAATACAAATATTTGGTCCATTAATTCTATTTCTAGGAATTACAATAAGGGCATAATACAAGTATACAAAGATGAATGTAAAAAACATTCACCATAGTACCATTTATAACAGTAAAAACTATAAGCTTAAATGTAAAAAAAAAAAAAAAGTTGGGGGACTGGCTGAATAAATTAAGGCACATCTACCATGGCATACGATGTAGCTTTTAAAATTATGAAGTGCTAGGGGCGCCTGGGTGGCGCAGTCGGTTAAGCGTCCGACTTCAGCCAGGTCACGATCTCGCGGTCCGTGAGTTCGAGCCCCGCGTCAGGCTCTGGGCTGATGGCTCGGAGCCTGGAGCCTGTTTCCAATTCTGTGTCTCCCTCTCTCTCTGCCCCTCCCCCGTTCATGCTCTGTCTCTCTCTGTCCCAAAAATAAATAAAAAACGTTGAAAAAAAAAAAAAAAAAATTATGAAGTGCTAAAACAAGCCCCTCCTTCAAGGACACGAAAACACATTATGATAATGGGATAAAAGGCAAATATTGTTTGCAAAAGCATTCTAAAGTTAACATTGCTCTCATTTGCTTTTAGAAAAAGTAATTTACTTTAAAATTTCATTAAACATGAAAGTAGAATGAGATTTTTGTGCTTATCAAGGAATTTTTAAAAATCTTTTCTCATTTTATGTATTTTAGAGAGAGAGGGAGTGCGTGAGCAAAGGACAGGGGTAGATGGAGACGGAGAATCCTAAGCAGGCTCCACGCTCAGAGCAGAGCCCGACATAGAGCCCAATCCCACAACCCTGAGATCACGACCTGAGCCAAAATCAAGAGTCAGAAGCTCAACCGACTGAACCACCCAGGTTCCACTATCAAAGGAATTTTCAAAATGATGTCTACTTAAACATCAAAGCTCATATCCTTTTTTTTGAAATTTTCTCCAATCCTCCAAGCAAAGTTGGAAGCTCCCTTGACAGTGTACAAAATCACTCTTTCAGTATCTTTGTTATCGGAGTCATTACCCTGCACTCTGCACTGTCTTGTCTTCCTTATGAGACTAAGTTCCTTGAGGACAAAAATAAGGTCTTAAGCAGTTTTGTATCTTGATACTTAAAACAGGTCCCAGCACACAGCAGACACTCTATAAAATGCTTGTTGAATGTCTACATTCAAACTCTACTTTTCTGCTGATGAGATCCACAACTTGAGGCTACGTCAGACAAATCTCTCTCAGCCTCAGGTTTTTTGTTTGTTTGTTTGTTGTTGTTGTTGTTGTTCTTAAGCAACAATGGGGATACAAAACCAGGACCTATTTTAGAGAATTGTGTGAGGGACTCAAGACCTGTGTATAAACATATTTGACCTGACTGGTATATACATGGCATGCAAATAATGTTACTCTGCTTTGCTTTTTTCCTGATGACAGTGTATCATTAAAAATTAGAGAAACTCATCTACTTAAAGAGAATTGAAATGCTCAAAATGAATTGTACAGACCGTAATCCTGCAGAAATTTAAATTTTAAAAAATCATTCACCGGCACTTGTTAGGGAAAGTAATAAAACCATTAATTATTCCAAAGGTGAAGATTCTGCTTCTCTATTTCAGACAGCTGTTGATATTGATACTATAGTTCAATGGTTCTCAAGTTTTTGCATGCATCAGAAATCACCCAGAAGGCTTGTTAAGGCACAGATTGCTGGCCCCTAACTCCAAGGTTTCAGATTCAGTATAACTGGGCAGAAGGCCCAGAATTTACATTGCTCATAAGCTCCCAGATGATGCTGATAATGCTGGCCCAGGGACCACACTTTGAGAATCATTTATATAGGTAATTTAGCAATCAAGTCCACAGTCTTTCCCAGGATTTTTTTCTGATACTAGAGGAAAGTTACCTCTCTTTCTCTAGGATTGAGGTTATAAAACCAATATAAACTGGGCCTGCTTGCAGCCTTCTTCCTTGACTACATACATAAATAAAGCTACCTGTCTCAGAAGGAAAAGAAGTAAAGAAAAATAGAGCTGAGTAATAAGGAATAAAAGTGGGAGCCCCTAACAGTCATTTGAGCCCCTAAATCTCTACTAAATCAGATTTGACTCTAATTATCAAATCAGATTGACTAATTATTCAATTACTTGGGCCAATAACTCTTCTTCCCCCTTAAGTTGGGTTTCTGTCCCCTGCAACTATTAGAGTCCTACCTAAAACTGTGGGGAGAAGAGATGGAAGAGATGAAGGCACAAGGCTCTAATAACATACAGCTGTCCATAATTCTTGGCAGTGAAATAGCAAATTTTCAGGTGAGATTACATTTTGGCTATAACCTGATGGTCCGAAAGAAGCTACCACATTTGAGGGGTTTCCTGGAAACTCATTCCCTCACTAGAATTTGTGACCAAAACCTTTTTCACAAGTTCACACTTAAGTGTCAATGGATTCCACAAGAAATGAGACAGTTGTGCCTAAATCAATACATAACCTCACTTAACTTTATTAGCCGTAACTTATAGTGAGGAAGATCTCTAAAACTAGCCACATAGAGCCATAATTTATTTGGCCTATATCAACAATTAAAATGTGTGATTATTCCTCCATTCACTTATTAAGTCTCTACTACACAAGGATATCATGATCAATCTGTCCAGCAAGTAGAAGTTCACCAGACAACCAAATTTAGGAGCCACCTATACTGAGATGACAACTGAATCCAGGAAACTGGAGAGTCTGCCTAGGAGATGGTCTACAAATATCCTCAACCTGGTTCAAAGATGAGCTCTGGGAAAGGTGGGGTGTGGTGGGGGTCCTATAAACTCCCCAAACTACAGGTAAAGTTTAATAGGCAAATTTTTCTGATAAGAGAGAGCATTCCTTATACTAGATTCTGAAAGGAGGACAAGTTAAGAACTACCAGTATAAGGAGAGGAAATATCAAAGGAGAGAGCTATGTATGAGGAATGCTTATATCAAGAAGAGAAATCGTGGGGTGTCTGGGTGGCTCAGTCAGTTGAGCATCTGACTCTTGATTTTGGCTCAGGTCATGCATAATCCCAGGATCATGGTATCAAGGCCCACATCAGGCTCTGTGCTGATTTTGTCTCTTCCTCTGCCCTTTCCCTCTTTCTCTCTAAAACAAACAACAACAACAACAACAACAAAATGGAGAAATCAAAAGGCATCTACTTATTACTAGGTACCTATGAGAATTATGCTGTGCACGTTACATATATTGTATTTAATCCTGATAATAATCTTGTGAGATGGGTATCAGCAGCTCAGTTTTACAGATAAGAAAACTGAGGCACCAAGAAATCAAGTGACTTAATCCAGGCTAAGCAGCTATCCAAGCTATCACACTGTACTGGAAGGTAAGATGAAAAAACAAAGAACTGGGGGCTATCATTTCAATTCCAATCTTCTTTTTTCCTTCAGAGCAGAATCTCTGAGAACTTAACTGTTCAGGTCAAGAACATAAACTTTGGAGAGACATCACTTCAAACAGAACTATTTAAGCTTAATCTGCCTAAATTAAGGCATTAAATTGTTAAATAATAAAATCGTTTCTGAGGCTGTATAATCTGGAATATTGGCAATTTGGCAGACCCTATTAATGTCATCATAAAATTAAGTTTTGAATCCAAAGCACTCATTCTAGGGGGAAGAAAAAAAAAGTCCCTTAAGGATGAAGCTTGGGATAAGGGCCAGTTTTGATGTTTGCAACTCTTCTTCAATAAAAGTTCAAAATGAAGAAACATGGGTGCCAAAAATCAGGGCCAATGAAATATAGCAAAGCTGCTTAAATTATCCTCTTTTAGCCAATACTAATAAATTCTAGCTCCTAACCTAACAAAAATCTTTTTAAGTTTATTCATTTATTTTGAGAGAAAGTGTGCATGTGCATGCACAGTGGGGGTAATGGGTGGGGAGTGGGGCAGCAGAGAACCCCAAGCAGGCTCCACAGTCAGGGCAGAACCCAACTCAGGGTTCAATCTCATGAACCGTGAGATCATGACCTGATCTGAAATCAAGAGTTGAACACTTAACCAACTGAGCCACCTAGGAGTCCCTAACAAAAATCTTTAAAATAAAGTATTTACAAGAGGAGTCACAAGCTCTTGCTAGGATATTTTGCCCCTTTCTAACAGCTTATAACCATTAATAGCAACTTTCACAGCAAGCAGGTCTTAACACACTTTAAAGTGGTGTTTCAGAACAATGTAATATGCCAAAGGTAAGGAAAGAAGCATGAGTTAATCATTCACATGGGGATTAAAGGTAGGTACTCACAGGTATAGTCACACATGATGCTAGATGTGTTCTGCAAGCAAGGCATAGTTTTTTTTCCCTCTGTCTGAACTGTCCTCTTTTTGAAAGTATAAATAACATTAAAACACTTTATTGTTGAAGACAATGCAAGTGAAATGAGTTCCAGGATGGATACATTGATATAGATGCAGCTAGAAAAGAAGATCTTTAACCTGTTTTTCTCTCCATGGAACTAGAACCTAAAATGAAATTGATGTAGACTTCATGTGGTAATGGAAACTAGTAGTCTTTTTAAAATACAACTTGGCTATCCATCTACAGATTTTTAAATGAGCATATATCTAGAAATTTATCACACAAAAATCATCAGACCAATCAGATAATTTATGGTATTATCTATACCACTGATTCTCATCAGTGATTCTACATCAGAGTCACCCTCAGAGCTTGTAGGACCATAGACTGGCTGGGCCCTAACAGAAGAGTTTGTAATTCTGTAGGTCTGGATGGAGGCTAAGAATTTACATGTCTATAATATTTCCAGGTAATCCTGATACTGCTGCTCCAACGACCACACTAAGAACCACTGATCTATACAACGTACTTCTATGAAGCCATTAATAGTGAAGTAGATCTATATTGATACTATATACATATGTGTGAATGTGAGTTTGAGTGTGTGTGTGTGTGTGTGTGTGTGTGTGTGTGTGTGTGTGTGTGTATGCAGTAGTGTGCTGATAACTGGCTCTGGATGGATTTAGGCAGAGAGAAAGAAGCCCTGATTTATAGCATTTGCCAATTTCTGTGGTGTAACTATTCCCACTATAGCTAATATCAAGTTACCAATGATTTTGGCTTGCATAATTCTTTAATTACTGGTTCTGGTAAGCCAATGCACACCATGTAGAAAAATATCTAAAAGGATATAAGGTAAAACTGTAATAGCAATTATCTTTGAGTAGAAGGATTATGGGAATTTTATTTTATCATTTTCTGTTTTCTCAATTGCTTTATAACATTCTTACTTTTATAATAAAAAGCTATTAACAGTTTAAAAAATAAAATGGAGTTATCAATTTAGATTAGAGTTCTTGACAGTTGAAATTTAGCAGCCCCTCTATCAGAAGGGACAAGGATATTTAAATACAGATCTATCCACTATTCTTCCACTATCCTTTACTAACCAGGCCTTGCCAAAGTGAGAAAAAGAGAGAGCAAGCAAATAAGAGAATAAGGCCTAAATGGGAATTCTTTAAAGTCTAGTCCTGCAACATCGAGGTGTTAATAGCAACCATAGAATTCAAGCGGAAAATAAACTGAGACAGCTGCAACTTACTACTATAAGCCCAGTTTCACAAAGGGAGTAAGAGCATAATCCCTCTAGCCTTGCCTCATCAAAATGTAGGCTTAGGCTTGATTAACAGTTCACCAAAGTATTGTTAATGGCAAAAAAAAAAAAAAATAGCATATATATCCCACAATATAAGATCAAATAACTTAAAGCCATAAAATGAAATGATATGCACCTATTACATGGTAATATAGATACATTTCCAAAAACACAGGAAAATGGTCATAAATCATTGTGGAATGGAAAGTGTACATTACAAAACTGGGTATATGATCCTATTAATGAACAAAAATACACATTTGTGTATAAATTTATATGTGTATGAATATTTAAAGACCAGAAAGATATAGCCAAAGTTAACAACAATTATCTCTGGACGAGGGTATTATAGATGATCTGCATTTTCAAAAATATCTACAACAGGGACGCCTGGGTGGTTCACTTAGTTGAGCACCCAACTCTTGATCTGGCTTCAGATTATGATCCCTGGGTTAGGCTCGGCACGGAGCGTGGAGCCTGCTTAAGATTCTCTCTCTCTCCACCTCCCCCTCCCCGACACAGGTACACACTTGCTCACTCTCTCTCCCCCTCTCTCTTGAAAATAAAAAATAAAAAATATAAATTAAAAAAATACACCTACAGGGGTGCCTGGGTAGCTCAGTCAGTTGAGCGTCTGACATCAGCTCAAGTCATGTCTTTCAGTCTGTAAGTTGGAGCTCCATGCTGGGCTCTGTATGGACAGCTCAGAGCCTGGAGCCTGCTTTGGACTCTGTGTCTTCCTCTCTCTCTGCCCCTCCCCTAGCTCACTCACTCACTCTCTCTCTCTCTTAAAACTAAACATTAAAAAAAAATTGGAGGGGTGGCACCTGGGTGGCTCAGTCGGTTAAGCATCCAACTCTTGGTTTCTGCTCAGGTCATTATCTCATGATTCAGGAGTTCAACCCCCGACATTGGACACCATGCTTACAGTGAGGAGCCTGCTTGGGATTCTCTCTCTCCCTTGCTCTCTGCCCCTCCCTTGCTCATGCTCTCTTTCTCTCTCTCAAAATAAATAATAAACTCAAAAAATTACAAAAAATACTCTATACAAAAAATTGTTTTAATACATCTACAAAAAAAAAACAATAACAAAAAGAAAAAAGGCAAATTTAAAAAATATCTACAACAAATATGTATGATTTGGGTAAATTTTTTACTCAACATGCAGGGGAAATGCAAATGGTATCAAGTAAATAAAGAGATGTCAAATCTCATGCTCAATCACAGAAATATAAATTAAAACAAAATACTACTTTATACGCATCAGATTGCAAGACTAAACAGATGGATAAGACCAAATGCTGGTAAGGATTTAAGGAAATGGGAACCCTTATACAGTGCTGGTGGGAGCATAAACTAGGCAACCATTCTAGAAAACAATCTGGCAATATTTAGTAAAATTAATTATGTATACAGACCATATGTCAGCAATTCCTTTCCTCAGTATATACCACAAAGAAACCTTTGCACAAGTCAAAAGTATAAGGAAATGCATAGCAGTACTTTTGTGTTAGCAGTTTCCAAGCCACACCTAAAAATCCACTAAAGAAACAAATAAATAAAATGTAGAAATGTGCATACAATGGAATATTATACAACTGTCAGTAGTTATAGATTTTTGTTTTTTTAAGTAGGCTTCACACCCAGCATGGAGTCCAACGCAGGGTTTGAACTCATGACCCTGAGACCAAGACCTGAGCTGAGATCAAGAGTCAGACTCTTAACCTACTGAGTCATCCACGTGCCCCTAAACTAAATTTTAAATATGTTTAAATCTTAAGAGAGCACTGAGCAAAAAAGAACAAGTGAGATTCACAGCACAACACCATTATATCAAAGTCCCAAAATTCATGCCATTTTACCTTGCATAAGCAAAAGCTCACCTTCACAACTAAATTTAGAAATCTTTTTGCTTCCAAGAATAATAGTGTCCAGTTTCTGCAGCTGACTGATGTTTTTGAACAGATGAAACATTTTCACTACTAATGAATATCCCTTTTACTACAAATAAAGTAAACCTCACATAAATTTCTAAAGTAAATTCGATGACTGGTTCCCTATTATAATTTTATAAGTAATAACTAAAAATAGTAAGAACAGATGCTTTAATTTATTTATTTATTTATTTTTTTAATTTTAGAGCGAGAACATGAGCAGGGGAGAGGGGCAGAGGGACAGAGAGAGAGAATCCCAAGCAGGCTCCGCACCCGGTATGGAGCTTGATCATCAGGGTTTGATCCCATGACCCTGGGATTATGATCTGAGCTGAAATAAAGAGTCAGATGCTCAACTGACTTAGCCACCCAGCCACCCCCAGGAATAGATGCCTTTTACTGAAAGCCTACATGGTACTGCACAAATAGCCTACATGGTAATGCACTATACAAATAGAATCTCTAATCCTTCTAATAATCCTGAGATAAACACAGCACATTAATAAACTATCTCAGAGAGATTAATTGATTTGCCTAACACCACACATTTATTGTGTAGTGAAACTAAGAATCAAATCAAGTCTGTCAACTATGAAGTCCATGCTCTTCCACTCTAGCACAACGTCTAATAACATCTCCTTGTCACACTTCCAATACAGCAGGCACTGTAGTAGGTACTTACATAAATTATCTCCTTCACACTTGACAATTACCCTAAAAGTCAGGTATTATTAACCCCATTTCACAGATGAGAAAACAGATGCTTACATATTTATTTTTTTTAATTTTTTTTTTAACGTTTATTTATTTTTGAGACAGAGACAGAGCATGAACAGGGGAGGGGCAGAGAGAGAGGGAGACACAGAATCGGAAGCAGGCTCCAGGCTCTGAGCCATCAGCCCAGAGCCCGACGCGGGGCTCGAACTCACAGACCGCGAGATCGTGACCTGAGCTGAAGTCGGACGCTTAACCGACTGAGCCACCCAGGCGCCCCCAGATGCTTACATATTTAAAACCATGCCCAAGGTCCCAAAATTCAAGCTAAGGTTTGCCTTGCATAAGCAAAAGCTCACCTTCACAACTAAATTTAAAATTCCTGGGGCGCCTGGGTGGCGCAGTCGGTTGAGCGTCCGACTTCAGCCAGGTCACGATCTCGCGGTCCGTGAGTTCGAGCCCCGCGTCAGGCTCTGGGCTGATGGCTCAGAGCCTGGAGCCTGTTTCCGATTCTGTGTCTCCCTCTCTCTCTGCCCCTCCCCCGTTCATGCTCTGTCTCTCTCTGTCCCAAAAATAAATAAACGTTGAAAAAAAAATTTTTTTTTTTTAATTTAAAATTCCTTTTGGGGCTCCAGAGTGGCTCAGTCGATTAGGCGCTGGACTCTTTATTTCAGCTCAGGTCATGATCTCAGATCGTGAGATCAAGCCCCCCATCAAGACCTGCACTGGGCATGAAGCTTGCTTAAGATTTTTCTCTTTCTCTCTCCCCTGTTCACATGTGGGCACCCTCTTTCTCTCTAAAAAAAAAAAAAAAAAAAAAAAAAAAAATCAGAGATGGAAACTGGTGCATTCTGGAAAACATTATGGAGGTTCCTCAAAAAATTAATAATATAACTACCCTACGACCCAGTAATTGCACTACTAAGTATTTATTCAAAGGATACAGGAGTGCTGATTCAAAGGGGCACATGCCATGCACCCCAATGTTTCTAGCAGTGCTTTTGACAATAGCCAAAGTATTGACAGAGCCCAAATTATTACTATATGTTAACTTGGATTTATATTTTAAGATATATATATAATATTAGTAAAATTCCTTTTGTTTCCCACAAAACCCAGTAAGATGTTACTATATATTCATAAAGTACCTATGTACCAAATATCATACTGAAGTCAAATGAATTTTTGAAGGAAAATGAATGCAATCATATAATTGTGACAGATTCTATTAACTGGCTGCCTAAAAAGCCATTCCCAAATCCTTCCTTCCTCCTTGCCTCTCACTATAGAGGCCAAAAGCTACTTACAGTTAGAAGTGACTATATGACCCAATTTGGGCCCAGGAGACATTAGAAGTAACTTGCTAGAAGCACTAATAGGAAAGCTTTTGCTCAGCCTGGACCTTTTGCCTTCCTCCTTAAATGTGGGTGGAAGGCTGGAGCTGGAGCTGTCTTAGGGCCATGAAGGCCAAGCAAATCACAAAGATACGGGCCCCAACATTGTTAAGCCACTGAAACAACATGAGCAACTGCCTACTTCCAGAATTATGTAAGAAAAACAGACCTTTCTTTGTTTAAGCCTTGTAGTCAGGTTTTCAATTACTTAGAGTTGAATACAATCCTTATACACCACCATATCAGAAACTCTACCACAACTTTAACTGTAATTTCCTGACAAATAACTAAAACTAAAGTTACTTGCTAGTCCTAAATCAGCCTGACAAAGTTATAATCTCCTGATAAGGACTATTCTAAGTATTTGCTCAGACAGCTTTAGGAAGTCTGAGCTGAGGGAAGAATGACAGAAAACAAGAATACAGAATCAGGAAGATCCAGGGGCTCTGAATTGCACACATGGTAGGAGCTCAGACTCTCAAAACAATTACCAAGAGTATATCATCAAGAGGGCCATCCCCTCAAATAATAACTTAAGCCTTCAAGAGTAAACTTCAAAACAAAAACCTGGGAACATTAAGACCACTGTCTCCCCAAATTCACATTGCTAATATTCTTAGGTATGATATGGTATTGGGAGTTAAATAGAAAAATAATTTGCTTTTATTACATATTTATTGAAGTATAATGACCTTTTTTTTTTTTAGAAGATGGACACTTAAGTACTTAGGGATGAAGTATCATGATGCCTGCAACTTTCTTTCATGGTTCACAGAAAAAAATACACATGTATTAGAATATATATATAAAGCATATATATAAAGTATGACAAAATATTTAAGTTACTGAATTATCAGAGAGATACAAATGTTCAACGTACTCTTCTTTCAACATTCTTACACACTTGAAATGTCTCATAATAAAAGTTGGCATTAATGTTAGTTTCCTGGCTTGGGTATTTTGCTATAACTATGTAAAATATAACCACTGGGGAAAACTAGGTAAAAGTCACACCAGACCTCTCCTCTTTTTACAACTTCCTATGAATCTAGAACTATATCAAAATAAAATGTTAAAACCAAAGTACTGAGAAGACTTCTTGTTTGGTAATAGGATAAACAAACACCTCCCTTTATCTCTCACTGAACTATAAAACCTGGACAGTATGCATCAACAACTATTTGAAGACCCTGAAAAGTAAATATTACAGGTGGATTTGGGAACAGCACCAGAATTCAAAGTATCACTGAACCTGCTGTGAACTTAACATTTCTTTCCTCTAGTATTTTCCAGCCTAAACTCAACACAATCCAAAACTCAGAAGTGAGCACTATGGCGCAGGTGGTGAGAAATACAGAAGAAGCCCTCTAGCTCTCGCTCAAAGCTAGAAAAGGGAACGTGTGACGCTCAGAAAAAGTGAGGATTCCCAAATCCTTTGGGAATTTTTCCTCTCTTTCTCCCCATCCTTTCATGTTCCAGTCCCCAGGTCTTCTGTGGTGAGTACAGCAAAGCAGCAGCAGCAGCAGCAGCAGCAGCAGCAGCAAGAGTATCTGAAAATAGAAAGCCTCCAGGGGTGAAAATTTAGAGGGGAACCTTCCTCTCCATTCAATGGAGGAGCCCTTGCCTCCAAGTGGACAGGACAAACTCCATTTTTTTTTCCTTTTCTCTGTGTCCTCAGGGAAATGAGTCCATAAAGTTGTTTATGAACTCTGAGCTCACCCTCAACTTATGTAGGTATGGACCCAATGTAATACATAACAAAAACTTTGAAAACTGAGATAATGGGTAGAGCTCCCAGAAGTAATCACTATCAGGTCATCCAAGTGCCTCATTCATAAGGCTATTCCATTCACTTAAGCAATAAGTATTGGATGAATAAGGCCCCTTCTTTGTCCTCAAGGAGGTAGCAGTCTAGGATAGGATGTAGTAAATAACTGCAATTTAGTTTGAGAGCTGCTATAATAAAGGTACATACTAGATACAGAGTTATTGCAGAAGATGAAGCAATTCAATGGACAAGCTAGGGAGCACTTCAGAGAAGTGATTTAGCTGGAGCTTAAATGATATATTGTGGTACCCCTAAAAAGACAAGGTGGGCAGGACACAGCATTCTGGGAAGTAGGAAGAGCTGGCAAAAGCTCAAAGGCAGAAGAGCATTGTATATTAAAGGAACTACAAGGAATTTGGTGAGAATAATCTTAAAGGAAGCACTGAAAAAAAAAAAAAAACCCGTAAAAATAAACAGAAGCACTGAGCTGTAAGATTGAAGTGTAGCTAGAAAACAGATAAAAAGTGTAGGTCCATAAAGGTACAGCTCCTTAAACATCACATTAAGAAATTTACCTTTTCTTCACAGATAGCAAAGTATAATTATGAATGGTACAATCAGACCTGTGACTAAGGATAATTCTAGATGTTTTCTATTTTCTGACTGTTGTGGACTAGAACAGTGACTTCCAAACTTTTTTGATCCCATACCCATTACTAAAAACTTTTGAGTATATCCCCTCAATATATGTATATTTATTACATTTAGACATTATTATGGTCAAATATATTAAATGTATACATATATTAAATGTACAAAGTAGAAAGTGTTTAAATGATGACATAATAAATAATAGATGAAAAGTAGAAATAATTCAAACGCCCATCAACTGATGAATTAACTTTTTTTTTTTTTAATTTTTTTTTTTTCAACGTTTATTTATTTTTGGGACAGAGAGAGACAGAGCATGAACGGGGGAGGGGCAGAGAGAGAGGGAGACACAGAATTGGAAACAGGCTCCAGGCTCTGAGCCATCAGCCCAGAGCCCGACGCGGGGCTCGAACTCACGGACCGCGAGATCGTGACCTGGCTGAAGTCGGACGCTTAACCGACTGCGCCACCCAGGTGCCCCAATGAGTTAACTTTTTAAATTGGTATATCCAGCATTAAATGGTATATGCCTGGCTGGCTCAGTCAGTAGAGCATGTGACTCCTGATATCAGGGTTGTAGGTTCAAGCCCCATGCTGGGTGTAGAGATCACTTAAAAATAAAATCAGGGGTGCCTGGATGGCTCAGTCAGTTGAGCATCCGACACCTGGTTTCAGTTCAGGTCATGATCTCATAGTTTGTGGCTTTGAGCCCCACATCAGACTCCGTGCTGACAGTGCAGAGCCTGCTTGAGATTCTCTCTCACTCTCTCTCTCTGCCCCTTCCCCACTCACTCTCTCTGTTTCTCAAAACAAACTTTTAAAAAATTTAATAAAATAAAATCATAAATTTATAAATTCATAAATAAATAAATAAATAAAATTGGTGTATCCATACAACAGAATACTACTCAATAATAAAAAGGAACAATGCTGATACATGCTACAATATAATGGCCCTCAAGAACATTAAGGTAAGTAAAAGAAGCTGGACACAAGACCACATGTTGTATGATTACATTTATATCAAATCTCCAGGAAAAGCAAATTTTTAGAGACAGAAAGTAGATTTATGATTACCTGAGGCTGGGGTTAGAAATAAGAATTGACTACAAATAGGCAGAAGGGATTTCTAGGAGGTGATGAAAATGTTCTAAAACTGAATTGTGGTGATGACTATACAACTTTGTAAATTTACTAAAAATCACTGATTTGTACCCTTACAAGTGAATTTTATGTATATAAATTATTTGTCAATCAAACTGCTTGAAAACAAAAAACTAAACATAATGTGAACATTTTAATGTAGAAATCTATGCAAAGTAAGTTCCTAATTGCCTAGAAAACAGAAAGGTGGAAGTAAAAAGGTTGTTAAGGGGCCTAATTGACAGTCAAAAGACACCATGGAGACCTAAATGTAAGACAGTGATAGTGAGAACGCAAAGAGGACTTGCTTCAAGTTAAAATGCAGAGTAAGGCTATCAAATTATCACATCAAAAATTACTGAGATTACATATTTAACAGGTACATATTACATCAATAAAATAAACAATATTCTTATTAATCTTAAAATTCCAAAAACCAGACCCAATCAATACAATCTCAGCTTTGCTCTGGTGAAAGAATTTTTTTATTTTTAAATGTTTATTTATTTATTTTGAGAGAGAGAGGGAGAGAGAGAATCCCAAGCAAGCTCAGCACTATCAGCACAGAACCTATGCGGGGCTCAAACTTGCGAGTTGTGAGATCATGACCTGAGCCAAAACCAAGAGTCAGATGTTTAATTGACTGAGACACCCAGATGCCCCAAGAGTTAATTTTATTTAGTACCCTGAGATCTGAAAAATTCCTTCTTATGGCATTGTCATTACTTTACAGACTTAGCTCTGTAAGGTGCTCAAGCCTCTATTCTTCTTTACTTCTTAATCAATGTGTCACAAATCAGATAAAATGCAACATGCTGGACAGTGGTACAGTTTTATGATATGTATAACCACTTTTTCTTATATGATTAATAGACTCTGAAAATAACACATTTTTCATTCCATTATGTTTTTCTGTTAAACAGAACTTTTTAATATATATAAACTAGTATTAACACATAATACTCAAAAAGAGGAGATGTGACTTAAATACCAATGTCAAAAAACCTGGTTAATCTTTAACTCACCCCTCACTGCTCATTCTAACCCTGGTTTTATTAAGCACTGATTTTTTTTTTTTTTCAAAAATTTTTTTTAACGTTTATTTAAGACAGAGAGAGACAGAGCATGAACGGGGAAGGGTCAGAGAGAGGGAGACACAGAATCTGAAACAGGCTCCAGGGTCTGAGCTGTCAGTACAGAGCCCGACGTGGGGCTCGAACTCACGGACTGCGAGATCATGACCTGAGCCGAAGTCGGCCGCTTAACCGACTGAGCCACCCAGGTGCCCCTTAAGCACTGATTTTCTAATTTACCTCTAACTACTGTCAAAATTGGACTTTCCTGATATTTATCCAGTTTTAAGACTTTCAAGAGATTCAAAGATGTCAAAATTCTTAAAGTCTCCTTTTTCCAAAGATTAAATTATCCCAGTGGGAGGGGGAGTTCTGATTTCCTCCTGCTATAGTCAGAAAAGGCTTTTAAGATTCATCTTTCTTATAGTTTTTTCTTATAAATTCAAACAGTTATTTGAAATTCAGAATTAATGAACAAGTTTTCTTTTCCACAGATAGATGATGAAAGAAAAACATCTCTGTAAAATATCTCCATTAATGACAGCATGACTTTCTTCCAATCAGAACTCAACAATTTTCCTCACCTGTTCACTTCTCTTATCCTTAGATCACTAATATGAATGTTTACTGATTAACATACAATCTGTATCCTAATGAACAGGGACCTAGGAAGTTTTTACTGTCAATCCTCTGACACAGACTCCTCAATTTGTAAATTTGTAAAAGTAACTTGGAGTTAGTAAACTTCCAAACTTTCTCAGAAGCTAACATTTCTTTAAAATATTATAATCAGGGGCGCCTGGGTGGCGCAGTCGGTTAAGCGTCCGACTTCAGCCAGGTCACGATCTCGCGGTCCGTGAGTTCGAGCCCCGCGTCGGGCTCTGGGCTGATGGCTCAGAGCCTGGAGCCTGTTTCCGATTCTGTGTCTCCCTCTCTCTCTGCCCCTCCCCCGTTCATGCTATGTCTCTCTCTGTCCCCAAAATAAAATAAACGTTGAAAAAAAAAAAAATTTAAAATATTATAATCAGGTTAACGGGGCGCCTGGGTGGCTCAGTTGGTTAAGCGTCCGGCTCCAGCTCAGGTCACGATCTCGCTGTCTGTGAGTTCGAGCCCTGCATTGGGCTCTGGGCTGACGGCTCAGAGCCTGGAGCCTGCTTCCGATTCTGTGTCTCCCTCTCTCTCTGCCCCTCCCCCGTTCATGCTCTGTCTCTGTCTCAAAAATAAAATAAACGTTAAAAAAATTTTTTTTAATATTATAATCAGGTTAAAATCAAGATAAATCTATACTTTTAACGATACCTTATAATGTAAAATAATCTTGTCTTGATGAACGATTAAGCTATTACAATATTACTGAATTGACAAAAAGAAAACTTAGTACTTCACGTAACATGAAACATCATCCTATGCGTCAAAAGGCAAGACCTCCTTGGCAAAATGCAGAAAATAAGCCTAGCTCTATTAAACACTATAAATAGTTATGCATTAAGGGTGCCCAGGTCATTCAGTCAGTTGAGTGTCCAATTCTTGATTTCAGCTCAGGTCATGGGTATGGGACTGAGCCCTGAGCCAGGCTCCACACTCAGTGTGGAGCCTACCTAAGATTCTCTTTCCCTCTGCCCCTCTTCCCTGCTTGCATGCTCTCAAAAAAAAAAAAAAAAAAAAAAAAAAGCATTAAAAACAATGTCCTATTCAACACTGTACTAGACATTCTAGCTAGAGAATTAAGAAAAAAAATAAAATAAATCCAACTTGGAAAGGAACAAGTGAAACTATTTTTATAGAATGGATAAAAAAATGTGGTATATACATATAATAGAATATTATTTAGCCTTAAAAATGAAGGAAATTCTGGGGCGCCTGGGTGGCTCAGTTGGTGGAGCTTCCGACTTCAGCTCAGGTCATGATCTCACAGTTCGTGAGTTCGAGCACCGCATCAGGCTCTGTGCTGACAGCTTGGAGCTTGGAGCCTGCTTCGGATTCTGTGTCTCCTTCTCTCAACCCCGCCCCCACTTGATCTTCCCCTCCCCTCAAAAATAAACAAACATTTTTAAAAAATTTTAAACAAAAATGAAGGAAATTCTCACATATACTACATCAAATGTCCTTGAGGACATTATGCTCAGTGAAATAAGCCAGTCACAAAAAGACAATACTGTATGATTTCATTTATATGAAGTACCTAGAGTAGTCTAATTCATTGACAGAAATAGAATCCTGGTTGCCAGGGGCGAGGGGATGGGAGTATAGGGAGTTGTTTAACAGGTATCAAGTTTCAGTTTCACAAGATGAAAAGTTCTAGAGATTGGGTTGTACAACAATGTGAATGTATTTACTGACATTACACTAAAAAAGAGTTAATATGGTAAATTTTATGCAATGCCAATCACTTCCTTACCACAAATTTTACACACTTTTGTTAAATATTTCATACACAAAAGGTGTTATACCTTTTTTAAAATTTTTTAATGTTTATTTTTCAGAGAGACAGAGCACAAGTGGGGGAGGGGCAGAAAGTGAGGGGACACAGAATCTGAAGCAGGTTCCAGGCTCTGAGCTGTCAGCATAGAGCCTGATGCGGAGCTCGAACTCACAAGCTATGAGATCATGACCTAAGCTGAAGACTGGAAGCTTAAACAACTAAGCCACCCGGGCACCCCAGTGTTCTAATTTTTAATAATGGGGTGGGGAGTTCCAGAGAAGAAAGTCACACAACTTCTGTTTTGCCAAAAATCTGTATAAGCATGAACTGAATGTCATTTTTCAATGGAGTGTCACTGTAATTTTAGAGATGGGAATACTAAAGAAAAAAAAAAGAATACTGATGAGTAGGATAACCAGTAACCCCAAAGAAATATAATTTCTGCCTTCCACAATTATTCAAATTTTTTTGCATGTTAAAAGAATATTTACATATTCATCTTTACAAAAGAACTTTTATCATTTACCTCCTTCCATGGATTGAATAAAATGTCACAGAGTAAACACAATCATATTTGCAATTTCTATAGGGTTTTTTAGAAGTTTTTATTGTTGTGGCACCTGGGTGGCTCGGTCGGTTAGGCGTCCATCTTCAGTCTTCGGCCTAGGTCATGGTCTTGACGCTCCAGAGTTAGAGCCCCACGCAGGGCTCTGTGCTGACAGCTCAGGGCCCGGAGCCTGTTTTGTTTTTTAAAATTTTTTTTTTTTTTAACATTTATTTATTTTTTTGGGACAGAGAGAGACAGAGCATGAACGGGGGAGGGGCAGAGAGAGAGGGAGACACAGAATCGGAAACAGGCTCCAGGCTCTGAGCCATCAGCCCAGAGCCCGACGCGGGGCTCGAACTCACGGACCGCGAGATCGTGACCTGGCTGAAGTCGGACGCTTAACCGACTGCGCCACCCAGGCGCCCCTCCGGAGCCTGTTTTGAATTCTGTGTCTCCGTCTCTCTCTCTGCCCTGCCCCTGCTCACATTCTGACTCTCACACTCTCTCTCAGAAATAAATAAACATTAAAAAAAAATTTTTAATGCTTAAAACAGGGGCACCTGGGTGGCTCAGTCGGCTAAGCATCTGACTCTTAGTTTTAGCTCAGGTCATGATTTTGTGGTTTGCGATCAATCAAGCACTGTGCTGGGCTCTGCGCTGACAGTGCAGCCTGGGATTCTCTTTCCCTCTCGACCCCTCCCCACTTGCACACACATACACACACACTCTCTCCCTCTCTCTCAAAATAAATTTAAAAATGCTTAAAACAAAAAATAAGGTAAGTTAATGACAAAAGGTTTTATATATGTTTGTGTATATATGCATATATTGTTGTTACTGTTATTTAATATACAATATTTTACACTAACCATTATTCCCAATCTATGTCTACTGGAAAACATCTCATCTTGTTTTTAAATGAAAAATGAAACAGAACAGCTTTCCCATTTATTACACTTTGAACTAAAATATATTGTTTCAAAGAATGAAATCATTTACAACAATGTGGATGGAACTAAAGGGTATTATGCTAAGTGAAATAACTCAGAGAAAGATATCATGATTTCACTTACACATGGAATGAGAAACTCAACAGATCAACATAGGGGAAGATAAGGAAAAATAAGATAAAAACAGTGAGGGAGGCAAACCATAAGAGACTCTTAAATACAGAGAACAAACTGAGGATTGCTGGAGAGGTGGGGGGGGAATGGGTTAAATGGGTGATGGGCATCAAGGACGGCACTTTTCAGGATGAGCACTGGGTATCATATGTAAGAGATCAATCACTGGGTTCTACTCCTGAAGCCAAGACTACACTGTATGTTAACTAACTTGAATTTGAATTGAAAATAATAAAGTAATATAAACTATATTATTTCATAAACTCAGTCAATTCTGATTATTCACAGTAAAGAGCAAACTTCTGAGATTACCTCTATTGTCACAATTGCTGGCTCAGTCATTTTCCACTGTAGGATATCTACCTGTGAGTACCTAGGAAATAGGACTGAACCAATGCTGCCAAATTAGGCTCATATCTAGACAGCAAAAAAATTTCCTCGGTCTAAGAAATAATGAGTATATGTATATATATAATAGTACATATTAATTATAGCTTATTTCCCACTTATAGTGAACAACATCTCCATGTAATACTTAGAGGATAATCTAAAAATATTACCCCATTACATCCAGAAATTAAGTACTAGCTATATTCAAACCTGCGACAGGTAATTTATATAAATGGTGAGTAAGTGTGATTAATACAACCAAATACTCTACAACTTGGTAAGTTTTCTTGTTCCATTGGAAAAAAATGTTTAATTACCAGAAATTTAGCAAGTAAAATTGTACAATCCAAAAAGAGCTTACACAGTTTTCCTCAAAAGCAGCAGAAAAAACAAACTTGATGCATACAATAACACTGGCACTAGTTTTCTTAAATCTACCATATTGGAAACCAGTTTCCCAAATAATTCTCCAATTATTAAAATAAGGGGGGAAAAAACAAGTAGCCTTTGAACTAAAATAAAAGAAATATAAACTACATTGTTTCATAAACTCAGTCAATTCTGACTCAAAAACAAAAAACCGAAGATGCAGATCTTATTTTTTAATATTTATTTATTTTGGGGTGGGGTGGGGGAGACAGAGAATCCCAGTCAGGTTCCATGCTGTCAGCACAGAGACCAATAAGGAGCTCGAACTCAAACTGTGAGATCATGACTTGAGCGGAAATCAAGAGTCAGACACTCAACCAATAGAGCCACCCAGATGCCCCCAAATTTTATTTTGCATCTTGTTTATAAATTTTTATCTCTATTTTTGATTATGTTGCTTTGTTGATACAAACAAAAATTCAAAATCTATTTCACCTCTTCCTGTTTAGGCATCTTATTTTCAGCATCATACTCTACTCAGACAGGAAACGCATGCAAAATTCTTACTGGACTCAGACACCATAATTTCCTGCCAATATTCCTCTTTTCATATATTATACATGTTGTTTATATTCTTCATCTTAAAAGTAATACAAACTGTGCCCCATTATATTCTTCCAAGATAGCTACAATGGGAGATTCCATCCCACTGTATCTCTTCTTATAATGAGATGTTGATATTCCTCCCTTCAAGTGGTGTGGTCTATGTCCACCCCCTCCTCTGAACACAGGTGGGCCTTACTGACTACTTCAACCAACAGAAAAAAGCAGATTTAAGACTATGTGACTTCCAAAACTAAGTCAAATATGCCATGCAACTTCACCTTGTTCTCTTGGGATGCTCTCTCTTGGAACCTAGCCACCATGCTGTGAGGAAGCCAAGCAGCCAAAATGAAAGGTCATGTGTAGGTGTTCTGGCCAAGAGCCCAGGCTGAGGTCCCTGCCAATAGCCAGCGTTAACCACCAGACATATGAGTGTGCAAGCCTTCAAACGATTCCACCGCCCAGCCAATCAAGCCACCCCACCCTTCCAGCTACTCCACCTCAGGCTACATATTAACGGAGACAAACTGTCCCCCCCAAGTAAGTCTTGACCAAATTACAGAAACATAATCAAAATAAATGACTGTGGTATGTTTTGAACCACTAAGTAAACAATAGATAACATAAGCTCATAAATAAAATTTGAAAAATGCACAAAAAGAGGAAGAAGAAAACCTTTAATTACACTAAGTTTCACCACTGTTAACATTTTGACACATATTTTACCATCAAGAAAATATTTTGCCCCACTCACCTAAGATTTCAAATGCTTTATTTTTACTGGAATAAAGGGCCAAGTTTTAAAGGTAGTCAACTGTTTGTATCTAACTAGAAATAGGAAGGGAAAACATTATAGTCATTCTACTTTTCTTCTCTTTACTCTTTCACATACCTGTCCTTAGTGAGGTATCTGAGGATGGCTGGTACACCAATATTCCAATCTATGGATGTGAATCAAGACCTTGGGTTGCAACAGCAGCTGTACTGGACCTCCTCCCTGGAAGAAGTTGCTGAAGCCCCAAATCTGAAATTTTAAGGAAAGAAAATACTAAATATAAACATTTCCTTTCAATCACTTATAATTCCATCTCCACAACTAAATGGGTGCTGGCAGAGTAGGTTAAGATTACATGTAAGTGAACACACAGGTTTCACTAAAAGTGGAGTAATGCGGATTCAAGATCCAGCTCTACTTCTTACTAGATATATGATCTTACTGAAAGAACGAATTAGGGCACCTGGGTGGCTCGGTTGAATGTCCGACTTTGGCGCAGGTCATGATCTCCCGGTTCGTGAGTTTGAGCCCCACATTGGGCTCTGTGCTGACAGCTGGGAGCCTGGAGCCTGCTTCGGATTCTGTGTCTCCCTCCCTCCTTCTCTCTCTTTCTGCCCCTCCCTTGCTCACACACTCTCTCTCAAAAACAAACTTAAAAAAAAAAGAATAAATTCTCTGTGCCTAAGTCCCACCATGTAATGAAGACTGTGGTGACTGGATCAAAATCTTGGGCTAGGAGTTAGAAGATCTAGGTTCTAAACTCAGTTATCATTCTGCCTTGCTGTAAGAATTTTGATACTTCTCTGGGTTCAGATATACCATCTCTAAAAGGAAAGGGTTGTTTTAGATAATAGTTCCTGAAATCTAATCCTTAAACAGATGCCAGCCATGACTAAAAAATGGGTGTAAAGTTACCAACTGTGCTTACTCTGAGATTGTCTTTCCTATTTTTTGTTATTAAAATGGTTTCTTTTATGAGATGATGTGATAGACAGTAGTATAGTTTTTTAAATATCTTGAAGAGTCAAAATCAAAAGCCTATAGCCCTATGTAAACAATATAGAATTCTTTTTAGAAATTCTTGTATGTATGCAACTTACATGAGCTCTAAAACCCCCTCTACTTCTAACATTCCACATATTTACTATTCAACTAGCATTTTTTAGGTACCTAAAATGTGACAGACACTCTACCAGTTGCTGGGGAAGCCCCAAAATAAATAAGATTAGTCCCTGCTCCTAAAAACCTCCCAATCTAATAGGGAAATAGACACATAAACCTCAAATACAATTTAACAGGCTAAGTTTTGTAATAGAGGCTTTACACCTTGCAACATACAAGAGGTAAAATAGCGGAATGAATGAATTTTTAAATTAAGTAGGATTTTTTAAATTATTACTTAAGATTTTATTTGCAGGGGGTGGGGGCACCTGGCTGGCGCAGTCAGAAGAGCATTCAACTCTTGATCTCAAGGTTGTGAGTTCAAGCCCCACAATGGGTGCAGAGATTATTTAAATAAATAAAACTTTAAAAAATGAGATTTTATTTCTTTAAGTAATCTCTACACCCAATGTGGGCCTTGAATTCACAACCCTAAGATCAAGAGTCACACACTCCACCAACTGAACCAGCCAGGTGCCCCAAATTAAGTGGGATTTTAGAGCTGTATAATTGTATGAAGAATTACTCAACCTCTTTAAATCTCAATTTCCTTACTTGCAAAACAGGAATGATTACAGATAACACAGAGTTGTGGGAAATAGGTAAAATGTAAAAACAAAGGACAATCCACCCGAAAATTTGCCTTATATACTTTCCAGAAGACAAATTAAAAATGTATCATATATTAATGACCTGGCACAAAAGGGATTATTTACAATACTGATTTACACTCAGAGGTACCTTTGTACACTAACTTCTAAACATCTGAAGGCTTACAACCAAGTTTGCTCCATTTATATTCCTAGCACCTAGTACAATTCCTTAATAATGGCAAGTATTAATAAATAGTTTATTAGAAAAAAGGACTGAATGAACGAATGGCTTTTTTAAAAAAACAGGAACTAAAGTTATAATAGCTGAAAGTAAAAATTCTTAAGTTTTCATTCAAAACTAATTTTAAGTGTGTATTTTAAGTACCCAGACCTGTCATATTAGAACCTGGATACGCAGGCCTGTTTTAAAAAGCAAAACAGGGGTGCCTAGATGGCTCAGTCGGTTGAGCATCCAACACTTGATTTTGGCTCAGGTCATGAATCTTAGGGTTATGGGATCAAGTCCTGTGTCAGGCTCTGCACTAACAGGTTGGGGTCTACTTAGGATTCTCTCTCCCCTTCTCTCTCTCTGCCCCTGCCCCACTTGCATGCACACACGCACAGGTGCACACACACACACACACACAGGTGCACACTCTCTCTCTCTCAAAAATAAATAAACTTAAAGGAAGGAAGGAAGGAAGGAAGGAAGGAAGGAAGGAAGGAAGGAAGGAAGGAAGGAAGGGAGGGAGGAAGGGAGGAAGGAAGAGAAAGAAAGAAAGAAAGAAAGAAAGAAAGAAAGAAAGAAAGAAAGAAAGAAAGAAAGAAAGAAAGAAAGAAAGAGAGAGAGAGAGAACTCCCAGGTTGGTTTATGTTCCAAGTAGCTGTCCCTAGAGGAACGGATCGGAGAAAGAAACTTAAGCACAGCATTTAAGCTTTATTCAGACCTGGAAGACAAAAATCTGACATACTTCCCACAAAGAACATGCCTATGGAAAAAAACTACAGTATCTATTTTAAAAAAAAACAACAAACCACTTATTTTTACTTTTTTTTTTTTTTTTACTAGAATTGCTATGCCCATTACAGTGATCATAAAGAGGAAACCTTCCCAATTACAAATTAAGACCTCCTACTCAAAACTTAACTCATAAATTCTGTTTATCCTAAATATTTTATCCTAAATATTTACTTTCATCATACCCAAAGATCCTCCTTTCACTTCCCAGTATCTGTTCAAAGGTGTTAGAACCAATCACCATCCAATCTCAATTCTGAATGACTTTCAAAAAATGGGTGATTACCTCCTTAATATCATATCCCTTCTTAATATGTAACCACTAACAGCTCTCATAACTACATTTTGCCAAGGCCAAGTGTGATGTGCTACTCACAACTCCAAGCCTGTGCTGCATGGCTCCAAACCATTCTTCTCCAAAGTAGTAGCATGCTATTCTCTTCTCTTAATTACATACGAATTCCTTGTACTCAAAATGTGGTTCATCAACTGGTACCATCTCAGGCCCTACCTTATACCTACTAAACAGGTTCTGCATTTTAACATGAACGTCAGGTGATTCATACAAAGAAAATTTTGAGAGGCACTGTACTAATTCAGGGTCCCTTCCTCCTGCCTTACAGTTTTTGAATTGCGATTTGCCATATAAGGAAAGAGATCCTTTTTCTTTTGAGCATATTAAGACCCACCAGGGGTGCCTGGGTGGCTCAGTTGGTTGAGCGTCTGACTTCGGCTCAGGTCATGATCTCAGGGTTTGTGGGTTCAAGCCCCGCGTCGGGGTCTGGGCTGACAGCTCAGAGCCTGGAGCCTGCTTCCGATTCTGTGTCTCCCTCTCTGCCCCTCCCCAGCTTGCATTCTGTCTCTCTCTCTCTTTCTCAAAAGTAAATAAAACATTAAAAAAAAAAAAGACCCACCAAAATGAAGTGAGGAATATTTAAATAAGATTACACAGTTTCTTCACAACCTTCTTTTCATAAAAGACTGTAAGTTTTATGAAGCCAGAGACTTCACTGTATCCTCAAGACTAAAACAGTACCAGGTAAATATTTGTAGAAGAAACAAAATAGACAACAGATGATCCCTAAAGTCCTCTGACTTTTAAATCTTTGGCTCTTCCATTTGCCATGTAAACAAAATTCTATCTAAGGAAAGGGAAGCTAAAAGATCATCTAAATTTACAAAATAAAAAATATGCCACCTTAAATGACTTGGTCACAAGGTCACAAGGCAGGTTCACTATTAAGTTCATAAAGCTCAAAAACATTTTTATAATATCATATTTTTTTTAAGTTTAAATTTATTCATATTAAGTAACCTCTACACCCATCATGGGGCTTAACCTCACGACTCCAAGATCGAGAGTCACATGCTCCGGGGTGCCTAGGTGGGTCAGTAGGTTAAGCATCTAACTTCGGCTCAGGTCATCATCTCGCAGATCTCGATGTGGGGTTTAGGCCCCACATCAGGCTCTCTGCTGACAGCTCAGAGCCTGGAACCTGCTTTGGAATCTGTGTCTCCCTCTCTCTCTGCCCCTCCCCCACTCATACTCTCTCTCAGGAGCACACACTCTCTCTCAAAATAAAATAAAACACTTAAAAAAAAAAAGTCACATGCTCTTCCAACTGAGCCAGCCAGGCACCCCGGTATCATTGTATTATAAATATTAATATATTTTATAATTATATTTTAGGTCAAATGACAATACTTCCTCTACATGTACACTATCATCCAAGTAGCTAGCAAAACTCAAATATCCAGAAAAGTTGTACACTCAAGGGTTTAAGGAAACCTAAAATGTACACATTGTTGCAAAGTATCTGTACATAAAAACTGAAGATTTCATAGTATGATTAGTTTCTTCAAAGCCAGAAGTAAAGTGCTTCCAATCTTTACTGCACTTTAAGTTGAAATAGAGGAAAGAAACAAAAGGGATAGAAAAAAATAAAAATACAGAAAAGAAAAAAAAAAAATAGGGACCAGATATGGCAACCGGATAGAGAAGTGAACAGAGGTAAATAGCAATCAAAAGTCTCAAGGAATGTGATTTAGGGACTTAGAAAAGGAAAAATGGCTATAAAAGCAAAAAGCAGAGTATCAATTGAACCAACATCCATTTCAGGAACTTCTAACACATAGTGCAAGAAATTCTGGGAGCAAGTAAATTCTAGAATATCTCTGGGGTTGGGGTGCCTGGCTGGCTCAGTTGGTAGAGCACCTGACTCTTGATCTGAGGATCATAAGTTGAAGCTTCACATTAGACATGGAGCCTACTTAAAAAAAAGAGAGAGAGAGAATGTTTTTTAATTTTTATTTTAGAGAGAAAGAGCGCAAATGGGGGAGACGGGCAGAGGGAGAGAGAATTCCAAGCAGGCTCCACGCTCAGCACACAGCCCATCACGGGGCTCAATCCCAGACCCTGGGATCATGACCCCAGCCAAAAATCAAGAGTGAGAGGCTCAACTGACTAAGCCACCCAGGTGCCCAGGGAGAGTCTGTTTTTAGAATATCTCTAGGATCCAGGCACCTGGTGGCTCAGTCGGTTAAGTGTCTAACTCTCAATATCGGCTTAGGTCACAATTTCACCCTTGTGGGATAAAGCCCTGTGTGGGATTCCACCCTGGGTGTGGAGCCTCCTTGGGATTCTCTCCCTTTCTCTTTGCTTCTCCCCTGCTCATGCTTTCCCTCTCTCTTGCTGTCTCTCAAAATAAATAAATAAACTTTTTTAATTTTTTTTTTTTTTTTGAGAGGGAGAGAGAGGCAGAGAGAGACAGAGCACGAGCAGGGGAGGAGCAGAGAGAGGGAGACACAGAGGCTGAAGTAGGATCCAGGTTCTGAGCTGTCAGCACAAAGCCCAACATGGGGCCCAAATTCATGAACTGCGAGATCATGACCTGAGCAGAAGTCAGTTGCCCAACCGACTGAGCCACCAAGTCAACCCAAAACAAATAAATAAACTTTTAAGAAAATGTTTAGAATATCTCTGGGGTTGGTGGATCATTTCTCCCACCTACCATAGCCTACATAACTAAATTAATAAGGAACAAGGAAATACATCCCTAACCTCTTCAGAGATTACTAAAAAGCAAATTAGGTTCAATATGTACTTTGTTTTCTATGGCAAGCGCAGGTCTAGAAAGTTTTCATTAATCTCTATGAAGATTTTCATTAAAAACAAAAAAAAAATTAAGTTTTGATTCCTCACCTACCTTCTACACCTCATTTTCCCTATTTATGATATTAGATTTAGTCCAAAACATAGATATAATCAGTTCATGCAGAGATTTCTATTTCTAAAAGACATTTTCTAGAAATCTATTATATGCAAAACAAACAAAAAACAACAAAAAAAAAACCCATAAATGTTAAATTAGGGTGAGGAAAGACCACCAGAACAAGGTACCAAAGTAGAAATCATAGACTGACTATAAAAATGTAAAACAGGGCTGCCTGGGTGGCTCAGTCAGTTGGGAGTCCGACTTTGGCTCAGGTCATTATCTCACCGTTCGTGCGTTTGAGCCTCACATCAGGCTCTGTGCTGACAGCTCAGAGCCTGGAGCCTGATTTGGATTCTGTGTCTCCCTTTCTGTCTCTCCCTGACTCACGCTCTGTCTCCCTCTGTCTCTCAAAAATAAATAAACGTTAAAAAAAAAATTTTTTTTTTAATGTAAAACATCTATGAGTGCCTGACTGGCTCAGTTAGAAGAGCATGCAACTCTTGAACTAGGGGTCCTGAGTTTGAGCCCCACACTGGGTGTAGAGATTACAATCAATCAATCAACCAATAAATAAATAACTTTATTTTAGATGTAAAACATCTACACTGCAAAAGTCATCATGAAGGAAAGTTAAGACATGAATGACAAATTAGTAAAGTATCTACAATATAAAACAGAGATTTAATGCCCTTAATGTATAAACAGCTCCTATAAATTAATAAAACAACATGGGTAGAAACACATGAAAATATAACTTATGAAAGAAGAAATAAGATCATAAGCACAAGATGTAAATTTCATTAGTAAGAGATACAAATTATCATTTCAGATTGACAAATACTAAAAATATCAGTAAGATCCATACTGTTCTATAAGTTATGTGTTATAATCATATAACACATCAGTAAGATGTGAATCAGTAAGATCCATAAGTGTTCTATAAGGCATATAAAATCTGGCACTCCTATTCACTACTATTGAGATTCTACCTATCAACAGTTTATCATTGTAAGAGCTTTCAAGAAAATAAAGACATTTCAAAATATGCCCATCCTTTGACCCAACAGTCCCACTTGTAAAAAATGTATTCTAGGGATGTAAAATGTAAAAAATCCCATTCTAGGGATGCCTGGGTGGCTTAGTCAGTTGAGAGTCTGACTTCAGCTCAGGTCATGATCTCACAGTTCATGGGTTCGAGTCCCACATTGGGCTCTGTGCTGACAACTCAGAGCCTTGAGCCAGCTTCAGATTCTGTCTCCCTCTCTCCCTGCCCCTTCCCCCTCTCAAAAATAAACAAACATTAAAAAAATTTATTCTAAGTAAATGGATGTGTTTAAATATATATGTACAGAAGAGCCATTGCATACGCCCAGCACGTAGCCAGTGTTCAATTAGTATCTGATGAATAAATAGTACTGTTGAATGATCATAGCATTGTTATAATAGCAAAACTGTTACCATTACAGAAGTATCTAATAAACCATGATATATCCATACATTGAAATCCTATACAGCCATTAAAAATGATAATGCAGGGGCGGGCGCCTGGGTGGCTCAGTCGATTAAGCATCTGACTCTTGATTTCAGCTCAGGTCATATCTTGTAGTGAGTTTGAACTCCGGGTCGGGCTCTGCGCTGATAATGTGGACCTGCTTGGGATTCTCGCTCTCTTTCCCTCTCTGCCCCTCCCTGACTTGTGTGCACACATGCATACTCTTTCTCTCTCTCTCTCAAAATAAACTTAAAAAAAATTTTTAATGATAATGCAGATCTATAATTATTAATTAGGGGAAAAAAACAGTAAACCATATGGTGGTTCCTCAGAAAAAGTAAACACATAATTACCACATGATCCAGCAATTCCATTTCCAGGTATATAACCAATAGAATTGAAAGAAGAGACTCAGATATTTTTTACAGCAAAGTTCATAGCAGCATTGTTTATAATAGCCAAAAGATGGAAACAACCTAAATGCCCACTGAAAGATTAAATGACAAGCAAAATGTGGCATATACATACAATGGAATATTATTCAGCCTTAAAAAACAATGTTCTGACACATGCTACACCATGGATGAACCTTGAAAACATATGCTAAGTGAAATAAAACCAGATACAAAAGGACAAATATTGTATGATTGCATGTTTTTGAGATATACAAAACAGTGAAATTCAGACAGAAAGGTAGCATGGTTGTTGCCATGGGCTGGGGGAAGGGGAGAACAAGCTGTTACTGTTTAATGTGTACAGAGTTTCAGTTTAGAAAGATAAAGTTCTAGAGATGGATAGTGGTGATGGCTGCACAATAATGTGAATGTACTGAATGCCACTGAACTGTACATTCTGAAATAGTTAAAACGAAAAAAATTATAACGTGGTTAAAATAGTAAATTTTATGTTATGTATATTTTATTACAATAAAAAATTATAATGAAAACAATAACACATCTTCTAGACTGGAATAAACACTGTTTATTATTTTTGAGTTGTATTCATAAAAAGTGAGATTTAAAAAATGCATTACTTTGGTTATTTCTGTTCTATTATTATTATTCAGTATCCCCTACACAAGTCATCAAGAATAGTACCGAATGCACACCTGTCAGAATGACTAAAATCAACAACACAAGAAACAACAGGTGTTGGCAAGGGTGTGGAGAAAAAGGAACACATGTGCACTGTTAGTGGGAATGCAAACCGCTACGGCCACTGTGGAACACAATACGGAGGTTCTACAAAAAGTTAAAAGTAGAACTACCCTACCATCCAGTAATCTCACTACTAGGTATTTACCCTAAGACTACAAGAACACTAATTCAAAGGGATACATGCACCCTATGTTTATAGCAGGATTATTCACAATAGCCAAGATGTGGAAGCAGCCCAAGTGTCCATTTATTGATGACTGGATAAAGAAGATGTGGTGTGTGTGTGTGTAATGGAATACTATTCAGCCATAAAAAGAATGAAATCTTGCCATTTGCAACAACATGGATGGAGCTGGAGAGTATAAGGCTAAGCAAAATAAGTCAGAGAAAGACAAATACCATATTTCATTATATGGACTCTAAGAAACAAAACAAACAAGGGGAAAAGAGAGAAATCAAGATACAGATTCTTAATTATAGAGAACATACTGATGTTTACCAGAAAGGAGGGGGGTGGAAGATGGGTTACATAGGTGACAGAGATTAGAGAGTGCACTTGTCATGATGAGCACAGGATGAGGTATGGAACTGTTGAATCATTATACTGTACACCTGAAACTAATATAACACTGTACATTAACTGGAATTAAATTAAAAACCTAAATATAAAAAAATAGTACCAAATGTAAATATTCTTCATCTGAAGTTCAAAGCATAGCTCTGTAAATTACAGTTCACATACCTATTCTAAATAATAAGACACTAAATCAGAGTTAAAACATGTAGCTTCTGTGCTTTTTACAAGTTACTTAAGATGAAAGTCAAATAAATTCCCATGTAAACTAACTCTCATCCTCTTCAGCAAAAAATCAAGCTACCTAGAATATAGCAAAGAACTCCAGTAAGAGGAAAGATCTCAAGTATCTGCATATGCACATTAGAAAATCACCAGAAAACTGAAGAATAAACTACCGAGATGTGATCCTTTGAGAATATAC
Organism: Puma concolor; assembly: GCF_028749965.1. Taxonomy (NCBI): domain Eukaryota; kingdom Metazoa; phylum Chordata; class Mammalia; order Carnivora; family Felidae; genus Puma; species Puma concolor. The sequence continues at coordinate 29,809,220 of NC_141672.1, read as the reverse complement.
AGCTTATGGTCAAAATAAGCAAAAAGAAGGGCCAAGTGGGACATCAAAGTAAACATCAAGAATAGAAAGCTCCAACCAATCCCATCTTGCCCCTTGCATCCTCTGAGAATGGTCTGACTCTGGTATAACTCACATATTTGATTAGGGTATACCTAAGTAATTCATTCCATAAAGGAGTGAAAGGTATGTAAGGGGTGAATCCAAATTTAGTCCTATCTGAAACTTTATTGAGCTCAAGTACCAGAAGTTTCCAGGTGTGGGAGCAGTGCTCTGCTTATCCAGGTGCACTCTCACCTCATGAGATGCTGCCCTCTGGCACACTCTATAGGCAAAGTTAAGTCAAGTCAACACACTGCTCTCCACAAGAAACCAAGACACCTATTTTAAACTGCGAAAACATTTGGGTCACAATTAGCACTTAAAGAGGACGAGAAAAGTAGGGGCACCAGGATGGCTCAGTTGGTTACACATCCAACTTTGGCGCAGGTCATGATCTCGCGGTTCGTGGGTTGGAGCCCCCACATCAGGCTCTGGGCTGACAGCTCAGCCCAAAGCCTGCTTCAGATTCTGTCTCCCTCTCTCTGCCCCTCCCCCACTCACACTCTGTGTGTCTCTCTCTCAAGAAGAAATAAAACATTTTTTTTTAATTTTTTTAAAGAGAGAAAGAGGGGCGCCTGGGTGGCTCAGTCAACTGAGCATCTGACTTCGGCTCGGGTCATGATCTCGCAGTCCATGAGTTCAAGCCCCACGTCGGGCTCTGTGCTGACAGCTCAGAGCCTGGAGCCTGTTTCGGATTCTGTGTCTCCCTCTCTCTCTGCCCCTCCCCTATTCACGCTCTGTCTCTGTCTCAAAAATAAATAAACGTTAAAAAAAAAATTAAAGAGAGAGAGAGAAGTAAAATGGAAGAGATGAGTGCATCACCCATATTAAGGATGAATACCAATCTCATTTTTCTTTCAACTCTGTGTATGGGGGGCAGGTCACCATATCAAAAATGTTTAAAATTCACTGCTGTAAGGAAATGCTTGTACGTTTACACCTGAAGACAAGCAAAAATATGTGTGCAATACCAACAAAATGGAAATAAAACAAATGTCCATCTTTAGAAGAAAAGATAAATTGTGGTACAGTCTTACAACGAATACATATATCTGAGAAAATGAATCATGGTTACACACACTGATATGGATGAATCTTAAAAACAGAATACTGAGGTGTGCCTGGGTGTCTTAGCTGGTTAAGCGTCTGGCTCTTGATTTTGGCTCAGGTCATGATCTCACAGTTCGTGGGTTTGAGCCTCACATCGGGCTCTGTGCTGACAGTGCGGAGCCTGCTTGGGATTCCCTCTCTGTCTCTGTCTCTCTCTCTCTCTCTCTCACTTTCAAAATAAACTTAAAAAAAAAATACTGATTAGCCAAAGCAAATAAAAATATATACGTAGTATATGTATATATGTGTAACATGGTTCCATTTTTACATCTAAAAAATAGGCAATACTAAACAATATAGTTTTGAAATACATACAAATGCAGTAAACTTAAAAGAAGGGAATAATAAAACCAAAATAAATTTCTGAATAGTTTCATCCCCAGTGGAGAGGCAGGTGAGTGGAAATCAAGGAGAAATATACCAACAATATTGGTGATGTTCTATTCCTTAACCTGGGTGATGAGTTCACAGCTATTGGTTTTATTACACGCTTCATTACTTACATACACAGTACCATATTCTCGTCTGCGTATTAAATACTTCATAATGGGAAGGGAAAACAGAAAAGGAAAAGAGAGGGGAAGGAAAAAGAAGGATGGACACCTATAACATAGGTCAACATGCACCTCCTATCTCTCCCTGGGCAGGCAATGTAAAGTCCCATTAAATATAAGCTTCGTTCTGGGAATGCCAGCTGGTGCAGCCACTCTGGAAAACAGTATGGAGGTTCCTCAAAAAACTAAAAATAGAACTACTCTACAACCCAGCCATTGCACTACTAGGCATTTATCCATGGGACACAGGTGTGCTGTTTCAAAGGGACACATGCACCCCCATGTTTATAGCAGCACTATCAACAATGGCCAAAGTTTGGGAAAAGCCCAAATGCCCATCAATGGATGAATGGATAAAGAAGATGTGGTAAATACATACAATGGAATATTACTCAGCAATCAAAAAGAATGAAATCTTGCCATTTACAACTACATGGATGGAACTGGAGGGTATTATGCTAAGTGAAATTAGTCAGAGAAAGACAAAAATCATGACTTCACTCATATGAGGACTTTAAGAGACAAAACAGATGAACATAAGGGAAGGGAAACAAAAATAATATAAAAACAGGGAGGGGGACAAAACACAAGAGATTCTGAAATATAGAGAGCAAAGAAAGGATTGCTGGAGGGGTTGTGGGAGGGGGGATGGGCTAAATGGGTAAGGGGCATTAAGGAATCTACTCCTGAAATCATTGTTTCACTATATGCTAACTAATTTGGATGTAAATTTTAAAAAATAAAAAATCAGGGGCGCCTGGGTGGCGCAGTCGGTTAAGCGTCCGACTTCAGCCAGGTCACGATCTCGCAGTCCGTGAGTTCGAGCCCCGCGTCGGGCTCTGGGCTGGTGGCTCGGAGCCTGGAGCATATTTCCGATTCTGTGTCTCCCTCTCTCTCTGCCCCTCCCCCGTTCATGCTCTGTCTCTCTCTGTCCCAAAAATACATAAAAATCGTTGAAAAAAAAAAATTAAAAAAAAAAATAAAAAATCAAATTAAAAAAAATATATAAGCTTCATCCAAAAACCCCACTAAAACATAAGATTTTTTTTTTAAGAACACAAACCTGAAATGAAGGCAATTTTTCTATCCTCAGTTTAAAAAAAATTTTTTTTTAACGTTTATTTATTTTTGAGACACAGAGAGAGACAGAGCATGAACGGGGGAGGGGCAGAGAAAGAGGGAGACACAGAATCGGAAGCAGGCTCCAGGCTCTGAGCCATCAGCCCAGAGCCCGACACGGGGCTCGAACTCATGGACCGCGAGATCGTGACCTGAGCTGAAGTCGGACGCTCAACCGACTGAACCACCCAGGCGCCCCTCTATCCTCAGTTTTTAAAAATTAAGATGATACCTGATGTAATATAAGAAAAAGGAAAGTAACTTAAAATAATACATTATAATATGTAAATGCTCAGGTATAACCATCCTAGATTTCATATTATTAAGGAAATAGACACTGGCACATATACACAGAAATGCCATGCACACATCTACAAAGTAGACTGACACAAATGAGTTGTACTGGAAAATCAGATGCCAAAAGGGGCAATGCCATCGGTAATACGATTTTCCAAAACAGTTAACAACTCATTAAAGTTCTGAACAAAACAAAGTACAATGTAAGACTAAGTAGTTGCATTCCTGGAAAATTTAGTGTCTATTAAAACCATACAAAATACTACTTTGTTTAAATGTGTTTAAATGTGTTTAAATGTGGGGTGCCTGGGTGGCCCAGGCTGTTAAGTGTCTGACTTCCACTCAGGTCATGATCACACAGTTCGTGAGTTCAAGCCCCATGTCTGGCTCCGTGCTGACAGCTCAGAGCCTGGAGCCTGCTTCAGATTCTGTGTCTCCCTCTCTCTCTCTATGCTCCTTCCTCACTTGCGCTCTCTCTCAAAAATAAACATTAAAAACAATGTGTTTGGGGCGCCTGGGTGGCGCAGTCGGTTAAGCGTCCGACTTCAGCCAGGTCACGATCTCGCGGTCCGTGAGTTCGAGCCCTGCGTCAGGCTCTGGGCTGATGGCTCAGAGCCTGGAGCCTGTTTCAGATTCTGTGTCTCCCTCTCTCTCTGCCCCTCCCCCGTTCATGCTCTGTCTCTCTCTGTCCCAAAAATAAATAAACGTTGAAGAAAAAAAAAAAAAATTTAAAGATTTTTAAGTAATCTCTACACCCAACATGGAGTTCAAATTTATAATCCCAAAATCAAGAGTCACAGGGGTGCCTGCGTGACTCAGTCAATTAAGCATCCAACTCTTGATTTCAGCTCAGATCATAATTTCACAGTTCATGGGATCAAGCCGTGCATCAGGCTCTGTGCTGTCAGATTCTCTCTCTCCCTCTCTCTCTGCCCCTCCCCCCACTCATATGCGCCCGCACCCTCTAATAAATAAATATACTTTTTTTAAAAGAGTTGGGGTGCCTGGGTGGCTCAGTCGGTTGAGCAGCCAACTACAGCTCAGGTCATGATCTTGCGGTCTGTGAGTTCGAGCCCCGCGTTGGGCTCTGTCCTGAGAGCTCAGAGCCTGGAGCCTGCTTCCAATTCTATGTCTCCCTTTCTCTCTGCCCCTTCTCTGATTGCTCTCAGTCTCTCTCTCTCTCTCTCTCTCTCTCTCTCTCTCAAAAATAATGAATAAAAAATTAAAAAAAAAAAAGAGAGAGTTGCATGCTCCACTAAGCCAGCCAGACACCCCAGAAAAAAGTAAAATTTTAGCAATTACCATGATATATAGTATGTAATTACTTCCTAACAGCGAAAAGGTTCTGGATCGCAATTTTAATCAATCTTCTACTTAATCCAACATTCCAGAACCACACCATTGATTCTGAGAGTTAAAGGGTTAACAATGTATTTTTTTAAAACCTTTCCATTTGGGGAGACATGCATAACCATTCAAAACTTTATAAAATCTCGGCTTAACCACAGCACCTCTAACGTAGTTACTAGATCACTCCTTTCAGAATAAATTCTCTGAAGTTCATTTGAGGATAACAAAATGATGAGATGGCATATTGAATTAGTTCTCATTCATGACTGGTAGATTACTTTAAAACTCTAAATAGTATTGTGCTATGCTTCTTAATTGATAATACACTTTCATAGATCCAAACACTCATGTGCATACAATAGTTTACAATATAAGACAAAAATAAAAGCAAAGGCATACTCAGAGTTTGATGTAAAAGGAAAAAGGAAGTAGTATATCTTATTATTTCAACTGAAGTAATAAGGAAGATCACTTATCAGCAAGCACAATCTTCTTAGACTCATCTCTAAAGGGCAGAATAATGTAGTCTTCCTAAAAAGTAATAGACAATAATCTACAAGACTCAACTCTCCACTAAATTGAATCCAAAACCCAAGAATAATAATTTGGCATTTCTATTGTATGTCTTTTAATGTTTATTTATTTTGAGAGAGAGAGAAAGAGAGAGTGCATGTGTGGAGAGGGGGTTGCAGAGAGAGAGGGAGAGAGAGAATCCCAAGCAGGCCCCATACTCAGCATGGAGCTTGATGCAGAGCTTGATCCCACAACTGTGAGATCACAACCTGAACCAATATCAAGAGTTGAAGGCTTAACCAACTGAGCCACCCAGGAACCCCTTGACATTTCTTTTTTTTTTTTTTTTTAATGTTTTTATTTATTTTTGAGACACAGAGTGTGAGCAGGGGAGGAGCAAAGAGAGACAGAGAGGGAGACACAGAATCCGAAGCAGGCTCTAGGCTCTAAGCTGTCAGCACAGAGCCCAACATGGGGCTTGAACTCATGAGCAGAGAGATCATGACCTGAGCCAAAGTCAGAAGCTTAACCAGGTGAGCCACCCAGGCGCCCCTTGAATTTCTATTTTAAAAGAAACTATTTCTTTTCATCTATACTTCTAAATTCACAGGTAAAGTTTGAGTAGGGTGAAGACTTTAGGTAGTGAAAATATGCAAGCATATTAGTTATAAACTACACACATGCTGTCTTATAACATACTTTTTAAGATTTTATTTTTAAGTAATTTCTAGACCCAAACATGGAGCTTGAACTTACAACCCCAAGATCAAGAGTCACATACTCTACAGACTGAGCCAGCCAGGAGCACCTGCCTTATATTTTATCTCACCATTTTGTTCCTCTTTCCCAAAGAAGAGTTATACTCAGTCATAACTATGATTGTTTAAGCCAAAAACTCTACCTCAAACAAAACCCTAATTTTCTCCCTCATACACATGGTCACTTCCCTTTTCCTGACTTGAAATTCACTCCATTACAACTTCCATAATCTCTGTGATATCTATACATACTGCACCGACTTTTTTTATTAGTAGCTAATGGAAAATATATGCAATAGAACTTAATATCAATTGTTTGAATATTTTAAAATGCCAGCACAAATACAAAGAATTAAGCACTTAAGCACTTTATTATATTGAAAAAAATTGCAATTCATCTTGAAAAACCTCAAATTCAAAGTTGCTAAGACACACATTAAAATTAGATTTAAATGTCTTACCCAAAAGCCTCAAAACATGCCATAATCCCCAGACATATTTGCAGAAATTTCAAATACTGATTGACCAGTGTTTTGGGGTCATTATACATATAGATATGGATATGGAAATGGATATAGATATAGATATCTGTCTAAACACAGAAACCAAAAAGGAATTACAGGACTTACTTGAAAATTTAAGAGCTACCATATATAAAGCACTTATATAGGCTAGGCATTGTTCATAGAATTCAGATACAGTATGTATATAATCTCATTTCATCAGCATAAAAAACAAGAGGTAATGGCTATAATTCAAATTTCGTTTTTATTTTTTTAATATTTATTTTTGAGAGAGCAACAGAGTGCGAGCAGGGGAGGGCCAGAAAAGGTGGGGGGGTGCATAGAATCCAAAGCAGGCTCCAGGCTCCCAGCTGTCAGCACAAAGCAGGACACAGGGCTCAAACCCACGAGTGGTGAGATCATGACCTGAGCTGAACTTGGACGCTCAACTGACTGAGCCACCCAGGAGCCCCTATAATTCCAATTTTAAAGATGAAAAACTGTGACTTTGAAAGATTAAAAAGATTTCTACGAGGTGCAGTAAATTCACCCAAATAACAATATACAAAATATGTCAAATACATAAATAAACAATGCATAACTAGCTCAAAAATGAACATAAATCTCTCTCAAGCAGCACTAAGAAACATAAATGCAAATTGGCAAGCAGTGCTAAAGCCACGAACCCACTAGGGTCGTAGTCCAGAAACAGTGGCAGCTGGAAGTTTGGCTTCCCTGGGGAACAGGGACTAAAAGTGCTCCATATAAGACAGAGGGTTTATCAGAGCTAAGCCAGAGCAAGGGCTGGGGTAGGGCTCCCTCATAAAGAAAACTTGGGGTGCCTGGCTGGCTCAGTCAGTGGAACATGCGACTCTTGAGCTCAGGGATGTGAGTTCAAGCCCCACAATGGATACAGAGATTACTTAAAAATAAAATCTTTAAAAAAAAAAAAAAAAAAGAACACAACTTGCCAACTCTGCCTGGAGGTATGGTTTATACTAAATCACTCCAATGAAGGTTGCAGGACACAGACCCAGCTTCAAAACCAAAAAAGTAACCAGGCCACCTGCTAGCTCTGTGACTAGATCTGCAATATCCACACTATCACCAATATCTCTGAAGGGCAAGAACTCTAAACCCGGTTCTAGAATTGGGGTCCACAGGCAAACATAAAATTTCTATACAAGGAGGGAGGTGAACACAGAGGGACAGTAAAAGCTCACTACGTCTCAATAATATTTGCAAATGGTATATCTGAAAAGGGGTTAATATTCAAAATATATAAAGAGTGTATATAACTCAACGCTAAAAATAAACATAATAATAATAATCTGATTAAAATGGGCAGAGGGCCACACCCAAAAAATAATCCAGTGAAGAATGGGCAAAAGACATGAATAGATACTTCTCCAAAGAAGACATCCAGATGGCCAACTGACACATGAAAAAATGCTTAACATCACTCATCATCAGGGAAATACGAATCAAAACCACAATGAGATACCACCTCACACCTGTCAGAATAACTAACATTAACAACTCAGGCAACAACAGATGTTGGCAAGGATGCAGAGAAAGAGGATCTCTTTTGCATTGTTGGTGGGAATGCAAGCTGGTGCAGCCACTCTAGAAAACAGTATGGAGGTTCCTCAAAAAACTAAAAATAGAACTACCCTACAACCCAGCCATTGCACTACTAGGCATTTATCCAGGGGATACAGGTGTGCTGTTTCGAAGGGACACATGCACCCCCGTATTTATAGCAGCACTATCAACAATGGCCAAAGTATGGAAAGAGCCCAAATGTCCATCGATGGATGAATGGATAAAGAAAATGTGGTGTATATATATATATATATATATATATATATATATATATACACACACACACACACACACACACACACACAATGGAGTATTACTCGGTAATCAAAAAGAATGAAATCTCGCCACTTGCAACTATGTGGATGAAACTGGAGGGTGTTATGCTAAGTGAAATTAGTCAGAGAAAGACAAAAATCATAAGATTTCACTCATATGAGGACTTTAAGAGACAAAACAGATGAACATAAGGGAAGAGAAACAAAAATAATATAAAAACAGGGAGGGGGACAAAACAAGAGACTCATCAATATGGAGAACAAACTGAGGGTTGCTGGAGGGGTTGTGGGAGGGGGGATGGACTAAATGGGTAAGGGGCATTAAGGAATCTATTCTCGAAATCATTGCTTCACGATATGCTAATTTGGATATAAATTTTAAAAAATAAAAAAGTTAAACAAAAAACAAACAAATAAATAAATAATAAAATGGGCAGAGGGCCTGGGGCGCCTGGGTGGCTCAGTCAGTTAAGTGTCCAACTTAAGCTCAGGTCATGATCTCACAGCTGGTGGGTTCAAACCCCCCGTTGGGCTCTGTGCTGACAGCTTAGAGCCTGGAGTCTGCTTTGGATTCTGTGTCTCTATCTCTCTCTACCCCTTCCCCACTCATGTGCATGTGCTCACACTCGCACTCTCTAGCTCTCAAAAATAAACAAACATTTAAAAAAATCTTTTAATGGGCAGAGGGCCTAAATAGGTATTTTTCCAAAGAAGACATACAGATGGCCAAGAGACACATGAAAAGATGCTCAACATTACTAATCATCAGAGAAATGCAAATCAAAACCACAATGAGCTATTACCTACACCAGTCAGAATAGCTACTATCCAAAAGAAAAGAAATAACAAGTGTTGGCGAGGATGTGGAGAAAAAAGAACCTGCATGCACTGTTGGTAGGAATGTAAATTGGTGCAACCACTATGGAAAACAGTAGGAAGGTTCCTCAAAAAATTAAAAATAGAAATACTATATGATCCAATAATTTCACTACTGGGTATTTACCAAAAGAAAGCAACACTATTCAAAAAGATATATGCATCTTTGTTCACTACAGCATTATTTACAATAGCCAAGACATGGAAGCAACCTCAGTGTCCATCGACAGATGAATGGATAAAGCAGATGTGTTACACACACACAGACATACAAGAGGAATATTACTCAGCCATAAAAAAGAATGAGGTCTTGCCACTTGCAACAATATGGACAGACCTGAAGGGCATTATGCTAAGTGAAATAAGTAAGACATCAAAAGACAAATACCACATGATTTCACTTATATGTGGAATCTAAAAAGCAAAACAAAATAGAAACAGACTTATAAACACAGAAAATAAATTAGTGGTTGCCAGAGGGGAGAGAACAGGAGATAGGCAGAATAGGTAAAGGGGATTAAGAGGTATAAACTTCCAGTTATAAAATAAATAAGTCATAGAGATGAAAAGTACAGCATTGGGAATATAGTTAATAACACTGTATGGTGACAGATGGTCACTATATTTACTGAGATGAGCATTGTATAATGTATAGGATTGTCTAATAACTATATTGTGCACCTGAAATTAATATAACATTGTATGTCAACCATACTTCAATAATAAAAACTTAAAGAAAATAATAGAAAATAATTAAATTATACTTTCCTTTAAAAAAAGAAGACAAATCTGTTATATTCTGGACATTCCATTCTCTATTTCCTGAATGTGTAACTAATTAAGACTTTCTGGTGCTTCCTCATACCCATGGGTATTTGTAAGATAAATCCTCATTACTTAAAATAACCAGAAAAAACCTACCACTTAATAATCATGATAATCTGAAAAGGGTTGTTTTTTTTTTTAATGCAATAAAGTTACAAAAACCTATTTCTAACTGGTAGCCTTTGACAACTTCAAAACTAAAGCATACAGGTTGCCACAACTAAAGAAAAGTGTCTTTATAACTAAACTTGTTGATTATGTCTAAGCAAACTTTAAGTGATGCAGGATCTCTCAAATTTAGCCTTCCTATTATCAACCAGACACAGTCCTATTATCAACCAGACACAGGACTTTCCTACCACTAGGAAGGGAGTGGTTTCCAGCTTTAGGATGACACAATTGAAAGGTTCCGAAAAGGAATTAAAAATAGTCTCTAGAAGGAATAACTCAGAATAAAAAGTGTGTTTTAGTAAAACAAACATCAAATTAGTAATCCGTTACTTAAATTCTAGACCTACCTCTGTCACTAACTAGTTGTGTGACTTTGGCTAACCTAACTTAGGCTTCAGGTTCTTTTTCCCTACTAATTCTAACATAACATTCTTTAAAACACCTGACAGGAATGTTTGCTCCACATAAACAATTCCAAATTTTCATGTTTTCTAAAGTTTCAAAGAACTTTACAAATGCTAATGATGCCTATCACTCTCTCCTCCCAAAAAAGTCACATAAGTAGAATCTAAAACATTTCCTTGAGGGGCGCCTGGGTGGCTCAGTCAGTTAAGTGTCCGACTTCGACTCAGGTCATGATCTCACAGTTTGTGAGTTCGAGCCCTGCGTCGGCTTTATGCTGACAACTCAGAGCCTGGAAGCTGCTTCGGATTCTGTGTCTCCCTCTCTCTGCCCCATCCCCACTCATGCTCTGTCTCTCTCTGTCTTAAAAATAAATAAAACATTAAAAACCATTTTTTTAAACATTTCCTTGAGAGTTTTCCAAAGTACTTTAATATTTTTTAATGTTTATTTATTTATTTTGAGGGAGAGAGAGAGAGAGCACATGCATGCACATAGGGTCAGAGAAAGAGGGGGAGAGAGAATCCCAAGCAGGCTCCACACTGTCAGCAAGGAGTCCAACGTGGGGCTTGATCTCACAAACCATGAGATCATGACCTGAACCAAAATCAAGAGTTGAATGCAACCGACTGGAGTTACCCAGGCACCCTGAAATTCAGTTGTTTTTTTTTTTTGATGTTTATTTTTGAGTAAACGAGAGAGAGAGACAGCATGCAAGTTGGGGAGGGGAAGAGGGAGAGGGAGACAGAGAATCTGAAACAGGCTGCAGGCTGTCAGCACAGAGCCAGACATGGGACTCAAACTCACCAAATGTGAGATCATGACCTGAGTCGAAGTCGGAGACTTAACCGACTGAGCCACCCAGGCACCCCCCGAAATTCACTTTCAAGTATATACTTCTGAGTTTGAAAAATACATACAGTCATATAACCATCACTACAATCAAGACACAGAATAGATACAGGCAATGTAGAATACTTCCCAAAAAAATTCCCGAATGCCCCCCACTCCCTGGCAACCACAGTTTTCTGTCCCTTTAGCTTCACTAATTCCAAAATATCTTAAAATACAATCATACAGTATGTGGCCTTTTACGTCTGGCTTCTTTCACTCAGCATAATGCATTCGATATCCACCTATGCTGCTGTATGCACTACCAAATAGTATTCCACTGTACAGAGGTACCAGAGTTGATCAATTCACAGTTGAAGTACATTTGAATTTGTTTCCAGTTTGGGGCATTAGCACAGAGGTTTCTGCTTGACTGTAAATTTTCCTTTCACTTGAGTCCTAGGAGTGGAACTACTAGATCACTACAGTACGTGTGTGTTTAACTGTATATGAATACCTGCCAAACTGTTTTCTAAAAAGACTGTACCAGCAATGAATAAGAGGTTTCTGGGTTTTTGGGTTTTTTTTAAGTTTTTATTTTGAGAGAGAGAGAGAGAAAAAAAGAGAGAGAGAGAGAGAAAAAAAAGAGAGAGAGAGAGAGAGAACACACAAGGGAGCACAAGTTGGGGAAGGGCAGAGAGGAGAAAGAGAATTCCAGGTAGGATCCACAAGACCAGCACAGAGCCCGACATGGGTCTTGAACTCACAAACTATTGAGGTTGTGACCTGAGCCAAAATCAAGAGTCAGACACCTAACCAACTGAACCACCCAGGTACCCCTGAATAAGAGCTTTTTAATGGTTTTAAGGAAAAATAAATTTATATCTTATGTTACAAATTTCATAGAAAGATCCCACATAGGGTGCCTGGGTGGCTCAGTCGGTTAAGCGGCCGACTTCGGCTCAGGTCATGATCTCACGGTCCGTGAGTTCGAGCCCCGCGTCAGGCCCTGGAGCCTGTTTCAGATTCTGTGTCTCCCTCTCTCTGACCCTCCCCCGTTCATGCTCTGTCTCTCTGTCTCAAAAATAAATAAATGTAAAAAAAAAAAAAAAAAAAAAGATCCCACATAGATCCAGATATTTATCAGAGGAAATTTTCCTGTGTGCTATATATATGTAGAAAGCAGTTAACAAAGGATGTTGATTTGATAAATATTCATATTTATCAAATAGATATTTTTTAATAGGCTTTAAAATGTCATGTTTGAAATCATACTCAGGTCGTGATCTCACCGTTTGTGAGTTCAAGCCCCACATCGGGCTCTGCAGCAAGAGCTCGGGGCCTGCTTGCAATTCGTTCTTTCTTTCTTTCTCTTCCTCTCTCTCTGCTCCTCCCCCATTTGTGCTCTCTCTCTAGATGAATAAATAAACTTAAAAAAAAAAAAAAAAGATGCTCAACCAACTGAGCCACCCAGGTGCCCCCAAATAAATGTTGGTTTTAATGAGACCACCTACTTATGAAACCCTCCACTTCCACTTTCTCCCTATCATTCTCCTGGTTTCACTTGTCTTTTTTATCCAATACAGATTTCACAGTTCAATTACTGCTTGCACCCAATTTAATGTTTCCCACGTCTCCTTCACACTCTCCTACCAAAACTCCTGTTAACCTTCTCTATGACCAAAACAGAGCAGCCAAATAGTGACAAAAATCACATATCCACTCAGACTGATTACTGTCCTAAATTCACAATTAACAACTTCAACCACAGCAATATTACTCTAAAAGCTCTCTGTAGTGGCTGTTGTATAACTTGTCCTCAATCCTTAAACATTTCACCCCTCCTCTCCATTTCTCCTGCTCCTTAGTTTACAATACTTTTATTAAGAAAATAGAAGCCATCAGATGAAAGCTCCCTATTTTTCCACAACCAAATCTATAACATACCCCCCCCCCAAACTGAACCAGTCATCTTCTTTTCCCCTACTTTAAAATGAGTAAGTATCTCTGATTACTATTAAATGGCCACTGAAGTTTGCTCTTTGTAGTATCTTTCACTTAAAGATTTCCTTCCTTTCATAATTCACTCTGGTATCATCAATTGTTCCTCCTCTACAAGATCATTCTCATTTTCATGTAAACATGTACCATTACCTCCCATAGTTACAGGGTTTTTTTACGAGTACCCCATCATTCCCTACACAGCTATGCCCCACCTCCTCCCCCATTCCTCAGTTGACATTTATAGTCACATTTCTCAGAAAAGTATCAGCTCTCACAGTCTCTAATTCCCAACCTTTCATTCACTATTCAACCTGCTCCAAACTGATCCACCTTCACAAGTTCATTGAAACTGCCTCTTAAACAGCACACTTAAAGGAATAAATGAAGAGAGCTTAATGGACAGACTATTTAGAGAGCTATTAAGAAGCTATTACCTTCTCTAAACACCTAGAAAGTACAGGGGTACAAGTTCTCACCTCTCTGTAACCTTAAGTTACTGGAACCAGAAAAGGCTATGGCAGTGGAAAAGGTACTTTGCAGCTAAGCAGCCACAGGTGGAGGTATGCAGTTTTTGCCTAAACTGCAGCCACACAGGGAAGAGGAAAAGGAATAAAAACCCTAATCTCTTTTTCCTTCCACTGTCCAATCTCCTGTCAATTGTACCTCCACTGGCAGAACACAACATGAAGCTAGAAGGCAAAGAAGCCTGGGTGATATAAACCATGGAGGTCAGCCTTCTGAAGCACAAAGCAGAGAAGAAAAGGGCAAAAACAGATCTGGAGAGACATACAGAGATGGCCAACACAAGATTGTCAATAATTTCCATTTTGATATATCAAATTGGCACGGTTCCTCTCTCCTCTCTTGGCTTCCATGACATGACAAATCCTAGTTTTTCCCCATATAAACTCCCTCCTCGCCCTTCATCAGATAGCATATTTGGGGTTGCTCTGAGCTCAGTACCAGACAGCTGATCTTACCTTTTCCTCATGCCTCTCAATCCCATCTATATAATGACAATTCCCAACAGCACCTTTCCTTAAGCTCCAGCCGCCCATATCCCAACATTATCATTTCAGATGTCACTTGGAAATTCACAGATCCAAAACAATCATTCTCATCCTCTTAAAATAATGTTCGGGGGGCGCCTGGGTGGCTCAGTCGGTTGAGCGTCCGACTTCAGCTCAGGTCATGATCTGGCAGTCTGTGAGTGTGAGTTCGAGCCCCGCGTCGGGCTCTGTGCTGACAGCTCAGAGCCTGGAGCCTGTTTCAGATTCTGTGTCTCCCTCTCTCTCTGCCCCTCCCCTGCTCATGCTCTGTCTCTCTGTCAGGGATGGGTAAACATTAAAAAATATTAAAAAAAAAAAAAATGTTCGGGGTACCTGGGTGGCTCAGTCAGTTAAGCATCCAACTCCGGCTCAGGTCATGATCTCACTGCTCGTGGGTTCAAGCCCCGCATCAGGCTCTGTACTGACAGCTCGCAGCTTGGAGCCTGGAGCCTGCTTCAGATTCTGTCTCCATCTCTCTGCCCCTCCCCTGCTTGCACTCTGTCTCTCTAATATAAATAAAAAATATTAAAAAAGATTTTTTTAAATGTTCTTTTCCCACTCCACCTATATCTCAATAAACGCCAAGCCAGAAATTTGGGAATAAGCTTTTATTCCTTTGATTTCTTTTTCTCCTTCACATCTAATCCATCAGTAAATCTTGAAAACTCTACAGCTAAAATGTATCTTGAATCCATCCACTTCTGTCTCTACTTCCAACACCCTCCTAAATTGCTCTTCCTGCTTTCTTTCTTGCTTCCCTACAATCCAATTACCAGATAACAGCCATTTATGTTTTCAAAATGTAGATCATATTTATCTTATCCTCTGCTTACCATCCTTCAATAGTATCCCATTACCTTTAGAACAAAATCCAAATCCCCTACAGCAACCTACAAGGCACTTCATGATCTGACCTCTTTATACCTATCTAAAGTAGCATCTTAAAAGCTACTTTTCCTCACACCTAGGAGGTTCCAGCCTTACTTCAGTTCCTCAAAAATTCAAGCTCTTTCCCACTTTAGTCTTCTCACATGCACAGAATACCTCTAGCTCTGTGCATGATGGCTCCTTTTAATTCTTCATAGCAATTCAAATGTCAACCCTAAGTGTGGCCTTCTCCAACAAGATCAAAACTAGTTCCCCCTTTATTCTCCCATCACAGCATACTATTATTTTCATTGCATATTCTAAAATGGCAATTTTCCTGTGTACTTATTTATCTTCTTATTGTGTATCCCCTTCCACTACATTATACGTTTCATGGGGGCAGAGATGATTAAGTTAACTCAAGTCCAACACCACTGAGGATCCACTACATGCAAAGAACTATGATAGGCAACTGTGGGAGTGACAAAGAATAAGTCAAAGTGACAAAGATCCTGTTCCCAGTATGTACATTATCTACTTAAGGAGAAAAATGTATATTTAACTATAAATGCAAAGCAGAAAAATAAATAAATAAATAAATAAATAAATAAATAAATAAATAAATGCAAAGCAGATACTATGCCATATAATTTTGCTACAAAGTGGTATGGGATCAAAAGAGAAAGAGATAAAATGTAGAAAAAGTGATGAATAAGAAAGCCCTCATATAAGAAGATGGTTCTATTATGGCTTAGAAGGATAACAGGAAAAAAAAAACATTCATTCGAAGCAGAGCAAACAGCCTTAATAAAAAGACAAAAAGGGCAAAAAGTGAAGGACACACAGGAAGAGGAGGCTAAAAAGATCAAAACAGCTACAGCATAGAGAAACTGTAGAATCCCAATGGAATATTCAATGATGGGGGCGCCTGGGTGGCGCAGTCGGTTAAGCGTCCGACTTCAGCCAGGTCACGATCTCGCGGTCCGTGAGTTCGAGCCCCGCGTCGGGCTCTGGGCTGATGGCTCAGAGCCTGGAGCCTGTTTCCGATTCTGTGTCTCCCTCTCTCTCTGCCCCTCCCCCGTTCATGCTCTGTCTCTCTCTGTCCCAAAGAAAATAAATAAACGTTGAAAAAAAAATTTTTTTTAATAAATAAATAAAAAATAAAAAAAAGAAATATTCAATGATGTTAGTTAGGGAACAGAAAATTTTCAGTGAGTGTGCTACAGAATTCAACCTCACCCACTATAAAATGAAAATATAAGGTATTTTCTTTTCTTTTTAAAGGTTTTTTTTTTTTTTTTAATGCTTATTTATTTTCGAGAGAGAGTGAGCAGGGGAGGGCAGAGTGAGAGGGAGACAGGATCCAAAGCAGGCTCCACGCTGACAGCAGAGAGCCTGATGCAGGGCTCAAACTCATAAACCATGAGATCATCACCTGAGCCAAAACTAAGAATTGGATACTTAACCGAATGAGCCACCCAGATGCCCCAAGGTTTATTTATTTTTGAGGGACAGAGCACAAGTGGGGGGAGTGCCACAAGAGGGGGGACAGAGGATCCTAAGTGGGCTCCATGCTGACAGCAGTAATCTGGATGCAAGGCTCGAACTCAGGAATCATGAGATGGTGACCTGAGGCAAAGTCCTACACTCAACCTACCGAGCCACCCAGGTGCCCCAATATAAAGTATTTTCAAGTAAATGAAAACTAAGGTCCTTTCCAGATCTAAATTTCAAATGATGGAGCTCATATACACAACTAGTTTTAAAGTAAAAAGTGATCATGCTCGGGGCACCTGGGTGGCTCAGTCGGTTAAGCGTCCGACTTCGGCTCAGGTCGTGATCTCGCGGTCTGTGAGTTCGAGCCCCGCGTCGGGCTCTGTGCTGACAGCTCAGAGCCTGGAGCCTGCTTCTGATTCTGTGTCTCCCTCTCTCTCTGACCCTCCCCCCATCCATGTTCTGTCTCTCTCTGTCTCAAAAATAAAAATAAACGTTTAAAAAAAAATTTAAAAAAAAGTGATCATGCTCATTGAAAGAATGTTTCATCAATTTCACATGGAATTTAACATGACTTTTAAGGTGGTTTTAAACTAACTGTCTAAACAATTTTGGGGGGCACCTGGGTGGCTCAGTCAGTTAAGTGACTGACTTCAGCTCAGGTCATGATCTCATGGTTCACGAGTTCAAGCTCCACACTGGGTTCTGAGCTGACAGCTCAGAGACTGGAACCTGCTTTGGATTCTGTGTCTCCCTCTCTCTCTCTGCCCCTCCCCCTCTCATGTGCGCGCGCGCGCGCGCGCCCTCTCTCTCTCTCTCTCAAAAATAAAAACACTTAAAAAAATTAAAAACAAAAGATTTTAAATAACAATTTTTCAAAAATCTTACTCCTTCCAAAACTTTAATCCAAAAGGAATATGGAAAGAGGTGGCAGGCAGGGGGTAGGGGAGTATGACCACTCAAGATATTTAATATCACACCCACTCAAGATATTTAATATTACACCCACTCAAGATACTTAATATTACACCCAGCCCAAATCTGAGAATAATTTAATTAAAAACGTCTGAAAGACAAAGGCAAGTTTTTTAGCAAAATTCTCAAAAGTCGTAATTTACGGATATTAACTTGTAACACTGTTGTTCATAAGCCTTTAGACAGTAACTGGCTGTTGTTCACTATATTCATTCAATAAGAATGTACGGATTACTGATAAAATACCTAGGGAGTCTAAACAGTATACACAAAAATCATAGAATTTTAAAGGTTAAGAGAGATTTAGAAGAATAATCAAGATAATTTTAAAGAAGAACAACATGGGGGTATGAGGCTGACTCACCATACCAGACACCTAAATTTATTACAAAGCTACAGTAAATAAAAACAGTACAATACCAGCTCTGAGATAGGCAAACAGAGCATAAAAAAGGCCCACATGTAAATAGAAATGATATATGACTTACAATCCTTAATGAAGATTGGTGACAAATGGTTGCTACTCTATAAACAGCATTGGCACTTATTTTCTGTTTAAAAAACTTAATTATATTCATATATTATTCATTATAATTTCAGAATAATTTGAATATTTCAGCAGTAAAAAAACTTTAAAGATCATTAAATACCATCACTTCATAAAAGAAAAACAAAGACCCAGAGAGATTAAAACATTTAGGCAAATCATAGCGTGGCCACACAGGAATTAAACCCCTATCTCATGATTTCTTTATTGAAGAGTTTACATCCTTTCATTCAATACACACAAAATGCTTCCCATCTACCCCAATTTCTTTAAGTTACCCATGATATCAACAACGTCAAATCAGAAGTGGAGAAAGATACAAAAGGTGTGGCAACATAAAAAGCCAATACATACTTTCATTTCCTTCCTTAACCTTCTTTCAAAGAAATTCAAAAATCTACAGGGCACATGGCTGGTTCAGTCAGTGGAGTGTGCAACTCTTGATCTTGGAGTTATGAGTTCAAGTCCCACATTCGGTATACAGATTACTTACTTAAAAATAAAATCTTAAAAAAAAAATCTAGGGGGTGCCTGGGTGGTTCAGTCGGTTAAGCATCCAAGTCTTGATTTCGGCTCATGTCATGATTTCACGGTTTGTGGGTTCAAGGCCCACACCGGGCTCTGCGCTGGCAATGCAGGGCCTGCTTGGGATCCTTTCCCTCTCTCTCTGCCCTCCCTACCCCCTCAAAATAAATAAATAAAATAAACTTAAAAAAAAAACCTAGCCCTACTCTAAAAGATTAATCTTATCTAAATCCAACATGCGAGAGATTCAGGAAGAAAATAACTTTAATTTTGTTAATGTTTTTATTTTTTGGAGAGACAGAGAGTGAGAGTGGGGGAGGGGTAGAAAGAGTAGGAGACACAGAGTCTGAAACAGTCTCCAGGCTTTGAGCTGTCAGCAGAGAGCCAGACACAGGGCTTGAACTTGTGAAACAATGAGATCATAACCTCAGCTGAAGTCGGACACTTAACCAATTGAGCCACCCAGGCGCCCCAGAAAGAACACAGCTTTAAAAACAGATTCTTGGGTCAGCATGTTATAAATATCTATAAATATCAAGTGTTTAGGGAGTGCTGTTATTAGGCCCAATATTTTTCAGTCACAAATTCCATCAACCTCATATCTCACTCAGTTTGTTTCCAGAGGATGTTAAACATTTACATTTAGAGATTTTTACAAAGACCAGTTAAACAAACACTGCTGAAGACTGTCTGAAAGTAGTTGCTCCAATTCCAAGGCTCAATTAAGGTACAAACAGAAATGACATCTTCTCTAGGAAAGCACTCAATCTCAGGTTACTAGAGTTGTTCACCATCTGTTAATTCAGATAAAACTTTCCTTCCATAAATCACCCCCACCCTGGGATATATGACAGGAGTATTAAGAGTGAAGTGAGAGAGACTTGCAGAGAACCTATTTGCAAACTTTGAAATCCCAATTTGGGACGCCTGGGTGGCTCAGTCACTTAAGCGTCTGACTCTTGGTTTTTCGGCTCAGGTCATGATCTCATGGTTTGTGACATCAAGCCCCGTGTGGGGCTCCGCGGTGAGAATCCTTGCTTGGGATTCTCTCTCTCTGAAAATAAATAAATAAACATAAAAAAGAAAAGAAATCCCAATTTAAACAATGACCACCACTGCCACACAAGGATAGTGCTCTATAAAAAACTAAAAATTGACTGCATTTAATCACTTAAGCACTGAAGGGTAAGAATATGACCTCTGGAGCCAGATTATCTATGTCTGAGTCTACCATTTGCTCTGATTTTGGGCAAATTGTTTAACCTCTGTGCCTCAGATTCCTCAACAAGAAAACAGGATAATAACACCTGCCTCATAGGAGTTATTGCAAGAATTAAATTAGTGCATGTAAAGCACTTAGAACAATGCCTAGAATACAGCATTAGCTGCTGCTAGTATTATTACTACCTGATCCCATTACTAGATATCAGTTCTCACATGTGGCTCAAATACAGACTAGTTTCCTAGCTAGATTATGCAATTTTAATGTTCCTGAATCAGCAATTCAATGTACCAAATTCAAAATAAGCTCTACAAAACACAGCCTCAAGTCTTCCTTTTGAATCATTTACTATCAAACAAAATTCTCACAAATAATAAACAGCCAATTTTTTCTTAACTCCAATAAATCTGTATGAATTATCACTACAATATGTAACTTGTGAAAAATCATACGCTTGAAATAAATCCTTCTCATTTTACTTAAAAAAAAATTTTTTTTTAATGTTTATTTATTTTTGAGAGACAGAGACACAGAAAGAGTGTGAGCGGGGGAGGGCAGAAAGAGGGGGAGACATGAATCCAAAGCAGGCTCCAGGCTCTGAGCTGTCTGTCGACACAGAGCCTGATGCAGGGCTCAAACCCACAAACCATGAGATCATGACCTGAGCCAAAGTCAGACGCTCAACTGACTGAGCCACCCAGGCACCCCTTCATTTTACTTTTAATTACAAATTAAGCTCTGATCTTACAAATCAGATTAATAAGTCTAGATCCATATGTAGTAATAAAACATCCTGAACTTTTTATTAAGATATTTGATATTAATCTGCAAATTTGCTTTGTAAAGATTTAAAAAAAAAAAAAGTTCAACATCTTTATTCATCTGGAAAATGCAAATTAAAACCATTCTAACACATCACTTTGTACCCACGAGAATGGCTAAAAAAAAATCAAAGAAATTAACAACCCAAGTGGTGGCAAAGATTGGCAGCAACTGGATTCATACACTGCTAGTAGATTAAAAAAAAAAAAAAAAAGAATTTGCCAAATGGTTAAGTTTATTTATTTTGAGAGAGAGAGAGAGAGAGAGCGCGCGAGCGAGCAAGCAAGCAGGGGAGGGGCAGAAAGAGGGAGAGAGAAGATCCCAAAAGGTTCCGCGCTCTCAGCGCAGAGCCTGAAGTGGGGCTCAACTTTACAAACCATGAGATCATGACCTGAGCCGAAACCAAGAGTCAAAACCAAGTCACGCACTTAACCAACTAAGCCACCCAGGCACCCCCAACAATTTCTTATAAACATACATGTACCCTGTGGCCTAACAATTCCCCTCTTAAGTATTCAACCAAGGGAAATGAAACGTATGTTCCCAAAAAGACGTGTACAAGAATGTTTATAGCAGCCTTATTCAAAGCAGGCAGAACTGGAAATAACGCAAATGTCTATCAACAGAAGAATGGAAAAACAAAGTGTGATATTCATAAAATGGAATACTGTACGACCTAGGAAATTATCTGTTGTTTAAAATAATATGAATTTATTATTCAATGAGGATGTCTTATTTTCTTCAAATTCTGTCTCATTTTAAAATGCATTTTTATCCCTAGTTGAAAATAATTTTTATTCTGAAAATAATCTTATTTTTTGTTTAGTAACTCACTTGAGGTTTTGTGCCATAATATAAACTTTTGAAAATTTTTAACTTGGTGCTCTTAAGAGCCAAATAAACCCCAGGGTCTTATTAAGTGATACTCCTTTTATTAAGTGATACTCTTAAAGGTATGTACACATATATTTTCTTTTCTTATGCATTCTTGGTGCATGTTCATCCTAAATGCTCCCTCCAGAAATTATCCATGTATAAAAAGATGGCTGGCTTAAAATGGCTACTATGATGGAAACAGTGTCTTAGGGAGATACAACTTGTACTTGAGATAAACTGAATACTCAAACCATGGTTTAGGGCTTAAATGGCATTGTATTTAAAATGCATTTTAAATACTATTGCTGTAACTTTCCATTTCCTTAATAAAAAAATATAAAACAAAATTAATCTCAAAAGTATGTTACGCAAAAGAAGCCAGATAAAAAGAATATACATAGTATTATTCCATTTATATGAAATTCAAGAACAGACAAAATCAGAAAGCAGTTGCAAGGAAGGAGGGCAAAACAGAATTGAAAAGGACATTAAACCACTTTTGCTGATCATTTACATAAATTAAATCACAGCTTTGAATATTATCCATCCCTAGATTCCACATAAAAATTAAAGACCATGTGGGGCGCCTGGGTGGCTCACTTGGCTAAGCATCCAACTCTTGATTTTGGCTCAGGTCACAATCTCATGGTTCACAGGTTCAAGCCCACATCAGGCTCTGTGCTGACAGCACGGAGCCTGCTTGGGATTCAATCTCTCCCTCTCTCTTTGCCCCTCCCCAGCTCATGAGTGCACACGTACTTTCTCTCTCTCAAAAATAAATAAACATTAAAAAAAAATTAGAGATCACTCAAAAAGAGAAAAAAAAAAGACAAAGAACAGAAACATAACTTCACTTGAAGGAAATACTTAAAGGTTAATGATCACATTGAAAATATTCCACTAGTGATAAAATATGAATTTCAGAGACTAGTTACTCTTTTCTCCCTATCAAATTAGCAAATATTTTTAAATGATAACACTGCTGGCAAAGATATATATCTCAAGCTCATACATTGCTAGTGGGAATGTAAATTTGTACAACCTTTCTAGAAAGAAATTATGCAATGTTTTGCTCTCTTGAGAACCCTTAGAAATGTAAACCTGAACTTGATAATTCTTATGGGAATCTATCTTAACAATATAGAAATGTGGATAAAGATTATATGTTTAGCAATATAAATGAAGATTTGTTTATAATTTTTTTTAATGTTTATTTTTGAGAGAGAGAGAGAAAGAGAGACATGGATCGTGAGTGGGGGTGGGATGCAGAAAGAGAGAGGGAGACACAGAATCTGAAGGAAGCTCCAGGCTCTAAGCTGTCAGCACAGAGCCCAACACAGGGCTCGAACTCATGTGCCGTGAGATCATGACCTGAGCCAAAGTCAGACACCTAACTGACTGAGCCACCAGGTGCCCCAGATTTGTTTATAATAATTGGCAATTAATAAGCAATCTGAATGTGAAAACTATGGAAACTCGTTGTATAAATGATGATATATCCTTTAATAGAATTTTCTTCAGCAGTTTGAAACTGTTTTCAAATAATTGTAATGATATTAAAATGCATGTTAAAAAAAAAGCAGGTTCCAAGGGCTCCTGGATGGCTCAGTGGGTTGAGCATTTGACTCTTGATTTCTGCCTTAGGTCATGATCCCAGGGTCGTGGGATCAAGCCCTGCATAGGGCTCTGTGATGAGTGTAGAGCTTGCGTAAGATTTTCTCTCTCTCTCTCTCTCTCTCCCTCCCTCCCTCCGCCCCTTACCCCGACTCAAGCACACACTCTCTTTGTATATAGAGTAGAATAGAATAAGCAAGTTCCACAATTATGTATATAGTAAAAACTTGCATAAGGTAAACACAGACATAATAAATGTTAATATCATTTAAAAAATAATGAAGGGTCAATATCATAGAGACTTTGATTATATTTCACAAGTATCTGGGCTTTCTTGCACAAGTGATATCCTACACTGATTAGGTCCACTAGAGGTGGGGGAAAAGACCTAAAGAATAAGAACATTCATTGAAGGAACACACCATTAGTATTACTTGGCTATACAAACAGCCAACTTATCAAATGAAGTCAAAGACCTTCAAGGTATGTTAAGTCTATAACAAGAAAAAGTTACAGAATTCAATATGATGCAAATGTATACCAATCATGTTTAATTTGAGCTAAGGAAAATAATTAGGTGATTTAGTTATTTTCCACAGAAGTAAGCCCAGCTCTTTTACAAAGCAATGAAAAAGATGAGAAAAGCACAGTAAGAAGTCAAGCCAGCAACCTAATTTCCCAGGACATTAGTTCTTACTTGGCAAAGTACTGCCCTCAGAACTCTACAGAGAGGAAACACATAAAATTCAAATACCATGTAAAAGATGTATACTATACTTTGCTTTTAAGATCTCCAAAAAGAAAACAATTAATGCATATTAAAACACAGAAAAAAAGAGCTCAATTTAGAGTTAAATGTTCTTAAAGCAAAGAATTGGTTTATCTCAGGGAACCTGGGTGGGTTGGTCAGCTAAGCGTCCGACTCTTGATTTCGGCTCAGGTCATTGTCTGGAGGTTCCTGGGTTTGAGCCCCTGCATTGGGCTGTGTGCTGACAGACGGAGCCTGGTTGGGATTCTCTTTCCCTCACTCTCTCCCCTCTCCCTGCTCGCTCTCTCTCTCAAACAAAAAAGAATCAGTGTATCTCAAAAGGCTAAGTAAATCGCACAAGTTGTAAAAGAACTATATTTTTACTATACTTTAAATGAAAAGGAAAATAGCATGCTATTTCTCACTTTCAAGTAGGATTACATAGAAAACCTTGATATTAAAAAAAACTTTGATATTAATGATGTTAATTCTTGATTGTGAATTTACCTCGGCTAATTAAAATCCTTATAATTTTTCTCTATGTTTTTAAACATCACTATAGAACATTTCCTTGAATTTCCATAAAGAATAAGGCTTTAGTATTTGATCATCCCTCAGAAAAAGGCTATATGTTTAATCCAAAAGAAGTGTCTTCTTTAGATAAAAAGATACTAGGTAGGTGAGTCAAAGAGGGGAAAGGCAGGGAGAGAGGGGAAAAAAGAAGGGGTATAATAGAAACTATTGTTCCTTTAAGTAACATGTTTAAAAAATCTGACCCTAATTTCCATTAAAAGTCCAGCAGGGAAGCTTGCCTAGAACTACAGACACAAGGTTGCCCTGTAAGCAGAAAAATGATACCTGAACTTCATTTAATGTTCAAGTATAAAGTAACATAAGGATGGGGGCGACTGGATGGCTCAGTCGGTTGAGTGTCCGACGTGAGTCAGGTCATGGTCTTGTGGTTCGTGAGTTCGGGCCCCATGTCAGGATCTGTGCTGACAGGTCAGAGCCTGGAGCCTGCTCCGGGTTCTGTGTCTCCCTCTCAGTCTGCCTCTCCCCTGCTCATGTCCTCTTCTTTGTCTCTCAAAAATAAACATTAAAAAAAATAAAGTAACATAACAATGAAATCATACAACCATATATTTAAATCAGTGGGTTCATTTATAACCCATTCTTGCAACTCTAAACTGCTTCCCTCAGCACCATGACCCCAACTGCCACAGCAGACCAAAAGGCCAACAAACTACTACTTGGAAGAATTAATAACAAGACAGAATATTTTATTAAACTTTTGTAACAGGGGTGCCTGGCTGGCTCAGTCAGAAGGGCATGCAACTCTTCATCTCGGGGTCATGAGTCAGAGCCCCACGTTGGGTGTAGAGGTTACAAAACAACAACAACCTTCCCCCCAAAAAAGAAAATATTTGCAAATCACATATCTAATAAGGACTTATACCCAGAATGTATATTTTTTACAACTCAAACTCAATAATAAAAGGCAAATAACCCCATTTTTTAAATGGTCAAGGGATCCTAAAAAACATTTCTCCAAAGATAAACAAATATCTAATAAACCCATGAAAAAATTCTCATCATTAGCCATCAGGGAAGTTGAAAACAATACCACAGTGAGTTATCACTTCACATCTACTAGGATGGCTATAATAAAAAACAGAAGTAAAAAAAGTGTTGGTGAGGATATGGAGAAACTGAAATATTCATTTCCCACTGCCAGCAAAAATATAAAATGGTATAGCTGCTTTAGAAAACTGAGTTACCATATAACCCAGCAATTCTACTACTAGATATATTATCAAAGAAAAATGAAAACACATGTTCATACAAAAACTTATACAGGAATGTTCACAGCAGCTTTATTTGAAGACAAAACTGGAAACAATTCAATATCACAAGAGAATAGATTTTTTAAATTGTGATATAACCATATATTGGAATACTACTCAGCAATAAAAAGGAATAAATTCTTGATGCACAAAATAACATGGATAAATCTCAAATAAATTAGGTAGAGTGAAAGAAGCCAGACCTATCAAAAAAGCACACACCATACAATTCTCTTTGCATAAAATTCTAGAAAATGAAAACTAATCTATGATGACAGCAGATTAGTGGTTACCTCTGTGGGTAGAAAAGGAGAGATAGATTACAAAGAGGCATAAGGAAACTTTTAGAGTGGTTAAGTATTGTCCTTATCTTTTTTTTTTTTTTAACTTATTTTGAGAGAGAGAGAGTGCACACACACACAAGCAGGGAAGGGCAGAAAAAGAGAGAGAGAATCCCAAGCAGTCTCCGCACTCAGCACAGAGCCCAATGCAGGGCTCAAACCCACGAACCATGAAATCATGACCTGAGCAGAACCCAAACGTCAGACACTTAACCGAATGAGCCACCCAGGCGCCCCAAATGTTCCTTATCTTGATTGTGGTGGATAAATAGGTAAAAACTCATCAAACTGTATAAACATGTACAATTTCCTTGTAGTTGATTATGTCTGAATATATCTGTCCAAAAAAAAAGAAAGACAAAAAAAAGAATGTATTTGCCATGTTAGGGGTAACAGAAGTATACTAGTGTTTCTGAAATGGCACATTTGGGTAAGTAAAAGGTAGAAAAAGTAGGCTGAGAGCTTTTAAGGATGAACCTTTGAAAAGTTAAAATAGTAACTGATCTCTATATGATAATAGCTGAATATATTCAACATCGACTGACAGAGCAAACAGTCAACCAAAACTACTATGAATTCAGTCTAGCCTTCAAAATAAAAAATTTAGTTCATCTCAACATTTATACATATGATATATATGTATAAATGTATAATACATGTAATATGTATATATGTATGAAAGTAATAAGTTCTAAAAATACATGTTTTAGCTATACATATATTTTTAGAACTTATTACTTTTGTCTATGATAATATTTGATGAGAAAATGGATTAACTGTAGAAAACATCCACTCCAACTCAAAGAGTTGCAGGTAACAAATTGAGAACTGCTAATAACGATATTCAATGCCAGGGAGACCCAATACTTAAATATTAGCTTAAATAAAATACAAGTCAAGTCTAATGAAAAATGTGTCTAATCGGTTCCATAGCTATACTTCATAACCCAAAATAATTTAGGGATTAATTATCACACTGCCAATCTGGGTGGAAGTAATTAAGAATTTACTGTGACTTAAAGGCAAAAAATATAGTTGAATTAAAAGAGAGATTCAAGTTATTCCACAGATAGGACTAAAAATAAGATAACTGGAGTGCCTGGGTGGCTCAGTTGGTTAAGCGTCTGACTTCGGCTCAGGTCATGATCTCACCGTTAGTGAGTCTGATCTCTGCATAGGACTCTGTGCTGACAGCTCAGAGCTTGGAGCCTGCTTCAGATTCTATGTCTCCCTCTCTCTCTGCCTCTCCCCCACTCATACTCTGTCTCTCAAAAATTAATAAACATTAAAAAAATTTTAATAAAATTTAAAAAAATTATGTACACTAACTAAACTTAAGGCAAAGTCCATTACATCATGAATGTTATAGAAATTACACACCTGCTTTCATCAGAGGTAATTTAAGAAATATAGCTTTTAACAGCTTTCTACAGATACAGATTTTTCTTTCACCTTTGACCAAATCCTTAACAAAGGAAGCTACTTAAATAGTAAAGAAGACTGTATTAACTGTAGGGGAGGATAACTAATTCCTTCTAACTGGCATTTAAAACTAACTTAGAACCATTCAATCTATAATGTTTAATAGTTTTTCTTGAAGTAGGGTTAAGGGTTCCCACTGCTAACAAAAGCATACAAAAACTCATACAACAATACATATTTGGAAGAGGATCAGGTAATATGCTAGAGCCCATGACCACACAGTAAAATATGAGCCTCATTTGCCCCATGTTTTAGTCTAATCTACCAAACTAAACCAACCACATAAACAAACTAAGATGGTAAATGTTTAAAGTACATATAAAAATTTTAAGTAAATTCTGGTTTTCCTAACTGCCAAATTGTTTATACTCACACTATTTGGAATATTAGCCCTTCTAAACAGAGAAGTCAACAATAGGCTTAGTACTGTTATAATTATTAATAATTAACATCACCATGTGTTGACTGCCCACTATTGGCAAGGCACTAAACAAAATGATTTTCATTTAATTCTCATTATAAGGCTGGTAAAGAAGCTATTATAAGCTCCATTTTATGGATGACAAAACCGAGGCTAAGGGAGGTTCAATAAAATGACAAATTAGTAAATAATAGAGCCAGGAATCAAAAACATGGTCATATAATTCTAAAACCTGGATTGTGTCCATTCTATCATGCTTCCTCAGAACACAATGCCTTTTTCAATTTCATAATATAGTAGTTACAAATATCCTTCTGTCACCATCAGGGTATTCTATGGTTCTGTAAGATTCTTTGAAAAAAAAATTATATTGATTAAAGAATACTGGGAGCGGGGCGCCTGGGTGGCGCAGTCGGTTAAGCGTCCGACTTCAGCCAGGTCACGATCTCGCACTCCGTGAGTTTGAGCCCCGCGTCGGGCTCTGGGCTGATGGCTCAGAGCCTGGAGCCTGTTTCAGATTCTGTGTCTCCCTCTCTCTCTGCCCCTCCCCCGTTCATGCTCTGTCTCTCTCTGTCCCAAAAATAAATAAACGTTGAAAAAAAAATTTAAAAAAAATAAAAAAATAAAGAATACTGGGAGCAAAAATTCCTTATAACAAAGTTGGTTATATTAAAAATATTTAAATAAACCTTCATAAATCATGCAAAACAGCACAACATGACACAACTAAAAAGCACCGAAGGTATACTTGTACACGACTGACCAGGACAAAGCATCACTAACTTTTACTTCTCTAAGGTCAAAGATAGCCAAGGTCAATCTTAAGTAAGTTACAAATTTTGCTTTTCTCAGTGTTGCTAGCTTCCCTGACTTTCCCTTTATTCAGGAGCCAAATAGTGTTCTACAGCTTTCAATCCCTCTTGCTCCCTAAATAACTCAACTTTGGTGGTGAGAGAAGGGGAAGTCACTGAACATTAATTATTAACACACTAGCTCCTTGGTTAACCCATTTAAGATGGCTGGGGGTCTCTTCCTACTGCTTAATCCCAGACTCCACCAGAGAAAGACAAATGGTATGACTTGCCCTAGTTATGACTGCTAGGGACCTATTCCCAAGAGTTGCAGAAGCAGAGACAAGTGTCCAGCCTTCTAAATCCACATGGTACTGCCCAGGCTCCCATCCTCTAGGACTAGCAATTCTCAGTCTATTCACTTGCATTCTGACCTGCTTTCCTGAGTGGAAGATAACAAAGGAAGAGTTATAGCAGGCAGTGGAAACTGCACAGTACAAAAAATATGTCCATGGGAGAATGCTGCAAATAGGATCATCCTCCTTTACATATGTCACCCTAGGAAAACTGCCAAGAGGGGCTCACTACTCTAGACATACTTCCTACAGATCCTCCAGACTCCTCCTTAAACACATGTCAGTGTTCTCCTCGTTCTCCCTTAGTTTCAATCCTCCTTTTGCTCTAAGATTTCCAAGTGTGTATTTTATATTCTCAAAAATATATAAGCAGTATCATGAGGACATCCTATTTATCAGAACCTGTGGCTCAGATGTGAACAAACATCCTAAGGTTTTTTATACAGTACTCGTAACTTTAATAATGAAAATCCCAATAGGTTATATTACTGAAACAAATTTTCTTGGCAAATAATTTATCATGTCAAGATTAAAAAAATTAGATAGCAAATTTATTTTTTAATATTTAAGGAGTACAATTGTTTCCTTTCTCCCTAGCCCTATCAAGGAAACATGTATCAGAATTCAGAAACTGGAATTCAGAATTCAAGAGTCATTCTGTGGAAATCACAATCTATCAAACATAATAGATATGTTTTGGCAAGCTAAAAATAAAATGCAGGTTTTCAAGTACTCTACTAAATAAACAAGGGGCGCCTGGGTGGCTCAGTCGGTTAAGTGTCCAACTCATGGTTTTCGGCTCAGGTCATCATCTCACAGTGTGTTAGTTAGAGCCACGCACTGGGCTCTGCGTGGACAGTGTGGAGACTGCTTGGGATTCTGTCTTCCTCTCTCTCTCTGCCCCTCCCCTGCTGACTCTCCCTCTCTCTCAAAAAAATAATAAACTTAAAAAAAAAAAAAAACAACACCTTTTTTTTAAGGTGGTAACTTTCCCAAGGGATCTTTTCTGATAAAAGTAATTCTCTCAGCAAACTGAAAACCAGACATAGGTTTCTGTACCTTTACACTACTAAATTCTCAGGCACCAACATTTCCATCAAGGTTTATTATATGGGTAGTTGAAGGCCAGCAGCAGAGAGAGCAGATCAGAAGCTATTTATAAAAGAAGATAAAATGCTACTGAAATAGAAAATAAACTTAATTAACTAGTGTTAATTGAACTTCTTTTCTAAATCATTTACTTGAATTTTCTTTGATATGTGAAATTAAGTCTCACCAAATTGTAGTCAGGAACACAGTTTCTTTGGGACTTAGAAACCACCATTCATTCAACTACAGATTACTAAATCTCACTATAAAATGAGTTGAGCAATCAGAGCTATTCATAGGTAAGTGTGATTAGATTATGGATGAATAATAAGTCAACTGAATAAAGTCCATTTATTAAAAAGCAAGTAATCAAATTGGTCAATGTTCACAATTACGAACAGTGAACTTTTATATTTTTCCCCCACATTCAATTATTAAGGTTTTACATTCCTCCATCAATTAGCAAAGAATTGAATGATCTATACAAATGTGTCCACCAACTGCACAATGACTTAAAGAACAACCACTGTGGTGGCAGGGATCCTCCATTTAATGCAATGCAAGGAATTAAAAAACTTTCATCCTTGGAACCTTTGTTACAAAAATCAGTAAATTTCTTTTGTGAAAAGACTGCTTATTTTTTTCAGTTCAAAAGTATAATGATTATATATTTTGTAGTCTTCCAAACAAAAATTTTAATGAAATATAAAAATCTGAGAACAATTATTTTTGAGAGAAAAAATTATGTAAAAATCCTAATGCAAAGCTACACCAAGAGTTTCTTCACAATTTCATAAAACATTAATGAAAGGGCCACATAAATCCCTTAGATTAAAGATTTTAAAGAGAGCTGCAAGAATCTCTAAGTTTTCAATACTTTCTCTGTTCCTGTAGCCACAAAAATTAATATAATCATCTCTTCCTAAATATAAACCATCTAGGTTTTTACAGAAGAAAAAGGAAACCAAGAACAGCACAGAAAATACACATATTCTTAATATAGCTGTAAAAAGGTATTGTAGATTGTATTTAGGTCCCCAAACAAGTTAAGTTTACAACATGTGGCACATCCAGTTCATTCTCAAGGGAGAAAATCATCAAAACAAAAGCTCCTGCTTAATAAACTATTTGCTTTGTAGTTAAGCCTCTATCCCAGGTACATTTTACTGTGAATTATTATCACTTTCTTCTCTCTTCAAAAGCCTAGAAATCTAAAATACACAAGTATATCTGATTCCCTTAAAAATGCTTTCATATTAGGGGCTCCTGTATGGCTCAGTTAAGCTCCGGTCATGATCAATCCCAGGGTCCCATAGGGCTCCACACTGACAGCAGGGAGTCTGCTTGGGATTCTCTCTCTCCCCATCCCCTGCTCATGGGTACAATCTCTCTCTCTCAAAATAAAATAAACTTAAAAAAAATGCTTTTATATGTTTTGTATTAGTGTAAGGCCATGAGAAGCCTTATATTACTTTCACTCTCTTTTAAAAAGGAAACACTCCTTTGCTTTTCTTCTTTGAAATGTGTCTTACCTGGTTTTTACTTATTTTCTATACATGAACTGTTCTCAAACCAGTCCATTTCAGCGTTAGTTGTTTACTGCCAATATGTCTGTGCATACTTAGGTTTTTTTACAGACAATGGGTTACCATACCGTGGTATAAAAAGAAAGGTAAACAAGAGGGCACAAGTGAAACACCACTCAATTTCATTTCTCTGACTCAAATTTCCTTAAGTCCTCATGCCAAAGATTCTCAATATCTAAAAAGAGGCACAACGCAGTATGTGATCAGGCAAACATAGGAGAAACCAAATTGGAGGCTAAAGAAATTAAATAGAATGTACGACCACCTGAGACAGAATTACCAGAAAAATAAAAATAAATAATAAACTCAGTCCCTAGAAAGCCCTACTGAAGGGCTACTTTTGCTGCACTGCATGGCTCAAAACAGTTTTTCAAACTCCTTTGACTAGAAGAAACAGATTTTACATTGTGACCTAGTACACACACAAGAAAATTTTCCCAAAACAACATTTTTCTTCACCAAATGCAATGCTAGTCAATTCTGTTCTATTTCATTTTATTTTCAATGCTGGTGGTAACCCACTAAACTGATTTTATAAATTACTAATAAATCACAATCCACAGTTTGAGAAACATAGGGCTTAATAGAGGATATCCCTTATATTTGGATCATTTTTGCAATCTGCCTCTACTTGTCTCTAGCAGGGTAGACAGTTTGAGAAGTTTAAACATTATTACTGTTTTCATTGAAGTAAGTGGCTTTTAAGGTGGGATCCTCTGACCATCACCTGAGATAAATGCAAATGCTCGGGACCCACCCCAGATGTACTGAATCAGAAACTCTGGCCAGCAGTCTGTATTTTACCAAGCCCTCCAGGTGATTCTGGTGCAAGCTAAAGTTTGAGAATCACAGCATTAAAAAAACTCGGGTCTTTATCCTCTATTTAACAATCTAGTCAGTAAGTACCCACTGCTTACTCGATGCCAGTCACTATTCTAAAAGTTCTACAAATATTAACCCATGTGAAAAAACAACCCTATGAAATAGGGACTATTATTATCACTATCGTACAGATTAGGAAACTTGCACAGAGAGGTTAAATTATCCAAGCTAAGTGGTGGAATTTATTTTAAATTTGGCCAGAGTATGTCTATCCTTTCATGACTCCCCTCTTTCTGATCAAGTCCCCAGTCCTTCCTACTCCCTTAGTTTCAGCTACTCCTCACCTCCCCTTTTTCCTTTCAAATTCCCCATCCTGTCAATGTCCTCATTTTCTAATATCATTGGTGTCATCCTAAAACAAAAATTTTTTTCTAAGCCACTAGAATGCAAGTCACTTAACCCTGCTTTTAGGATGCTCTTCTCTTCCACCTTAGTATTATGAAGCCGAAGTTTGTTCTATGTCTGAAGTCCTTAGAATCTACTAATAACTACACTGTAAATTTCTCATATCTGCTGTTACGGCCAGTTTCCACAAGACCACCACTCTCTTCCAGAGCAACCTTCTCCTACTGCGTCCTATCTACGCCCTATCTACTTCGCGCTTCCCACAAGGAAATTATTTCTCCCCGCCCACCCCTGTGTCATTTTGCGTGACTACTCTCCAACTGAGAGAACTTCCACTCCCCGGTAGACCCCCTCAGCCCAGTCTCAAATCCGAACTACTGCTCCAGGTCCCATGGTCCCCCGCGGATTCTCAGACCCAGGAGCTCCCAGTCCAGTCTTGGGTCTCCCATCCCAGACAAGCGGTGGGGGCTGGGAGCTCCTGTTCCTCCCCAGCTGTTCAAGGTCTCCACAGGTCCCACCCTCCTAAGACCCGCTTCTCCTAGACTCCCCCGGAGTCCTCCACCCTCGGACAGCCGCCTTTCTCAGGAGAGTCCCCAACCCCCTCTCTGCCTTTCCTCGACGCCCCTCGCTCAGACCCAGGCCGCTCACTGTCACCCCGGACCCCGGCCGCCCTCGGTGTCTCTTCTCCCTCGGACCCGGGCCACTCCCAGTTTCCCGGCCCCCCAGCTCCCTCCGCTCGGGCCGCTCCTGGGTTTCCCGGGTTCCTCTGCTCTCTTCCCTCGCACCCCAGCTGTCCTGGGTGTGTATCCCCGAGTCACCCGGTCCTCGGACCAGGTTGTTGCCGGTCACCCCGGGTCATCCCCCCTCTCCGGGACCCCGTCCGCTCCCGTCTCCTCAGGGAACTTACCGCTCACACACCGGCCGCCGGTCAGCGCCCAAGCAGCGGGACGTCCCAAGGGACCTCCCGGCACGAACCGCTTGGGTCTGCCCCCAGCCTATGTTGCCAACGCGAACTCCGCCGCCGGGAACCGGGCCATTCTCCCACCAGCCCAGTCGGAGCGAACTCGCCGCAGCCGCCGCCGCCGCCGCCGCCCTGGCCCCGGCCCGACCCGGCCCACAGTCCAGGCCCCCTTCCTCCGGCCTCCGCCTCCGGAGCTCCGAGCTGGAGTTTCCGCCCCGCGACGGCCCCCAGACCTCAGGCCCGCGCTACCGGCACTCACCTGCCGCTGCCCCCAACCAACTCCAGCGCCACTGCCTTTACCTCGGCCGCCAGTAGCCATCAAGCGCCACCACCTCCCCCATGACAACAGGCCCACCCCGTTTCATAGTTCTTACCTCTCCATTGGATAGTGGGGGGGCGGCTCTCTATTCTGATTGGTTTCACTTACCCGTCTGTCATAGCTTCCTCACCGCCCCTTTTCCTGGACCCGGTATTAGCCCCCTCCCGGACTCACAGCGTCCTGGACCAAGCTTTCGTTGTAATTGGTTGATGGTAGGGCAGTTCGAAGTTATGATAGGCTACCGAAAATGTCTGTTAAATCAATTGGCAAGGGATGTAGCTCCAGGGTTGGTTCAAACTTGGGCACAGTTTGGTTGCGCAGTAGAAAGCAAGGAAGGGGCCGATGTTCACAAGCGAGGTTACCGGGGAAGGGTTAACTCTTTGTTGTAGAGTTCATTCTGTAAACTCATCCCTTTCTCCAGTTCCCTCCCTATTAGGAGAAGTTTATCACTGATAGTTTAGAGGGTAGTACTTACAAAACACCAACATCAGAGGTTGTGTTTAAGGAGTGTTTTCCAACTCCTTGGGAGAAAAGCACTTACACAGATAAAAATGTCCTCTTCTTGAAGTCTCAATGCACCCTATTTCCTTGAAGTTCTTTCCAGAAGTCTTCATGCTAAAGGGCAAAGCACAACCATTTATTTAGTAGAAATCAGCCCACTTTGGTTGCAGTTACAACGTCGTTAATAAACTGAAGTGGCATGTTGAGAGTTCTCCAGACTCACCCCTGGCTCCTGCCAAGTGACCAAGCAGCCATGAGCAAGTTTGGACGAAATGGGCCACATTTCCCCGTGTGATGCTCTGGAAATGAGAATTCCGTCCCTCCCCGCCCCTTCTCCCAATTTGATTTTTATGTTCAGCAGTTCATAAATAGCCCTACTAGATGTGTGTCAGATATTTGAAAGCTTGTCTTTTCCTAGCATTCTAAATTAGGACCGTTGAATGAATTGCAGTTCTTTTCTCACATTAGCACAATGCACGAGAATAAATGATTGCATTTTTTATTCATTTGGGTACAAGTCACAGTACGCATTTTTGAGAAATCTGGTGTTGCTATAAAAACTCTTGTGCTCCTAGAAATATATCCATCCTTAGATTTTGCTTTTCTTTTTAATTTCCACCCACTTTTCATGCTCCTAAATAACAAAACGTTTGCCTGATTACTCTTTAAATTTCTAAGTCAGATTTAAATATACCTTTCTCACAACTCTACCTATAATACACAAACCCATGGACCATGAAACAAACCAGAGATGGATTGGGACAGGTCAAGGAGGCACCCCCTCACAAGCATTACCTTATGGTTGGGAACTTCCTGTGAGACTGAGAATCTGGACTTCAGAAATTTTGTGCTTTGCCCCTTTCTTCTTCCAGCTAACTCTTTGTCCCATATCTCTTCTACTCACCTCCCTGTCCTTTGCAGAGCAAGCTACAAGTAGTCTAAAACTTCACTGTTTGTTATCCAGGGGGAAAAAAAAAGTCTAATTTCTAGCTTATATTTTTAGTCAACTTTGAATAAACTACATATCACCAAACTAAGCAGAAATTATTCCTCCAGTAACTATAACAATAAGGTGTCTTTTCCTAGTTATTTTCTGGAACTTTCCTCCCCCTTCCCTCATCCTCACCTTCCAGTTTAGAAATAACCTCCCCTTCAATTCAATGACTCATAAAAAGCCTGTAAAGGAAAGTGGAAAAGTCAAAATAACTTCGGAGATGTCTGAATCATTCAGTCAAAGGAAAGATCAGACATTGACCATGATAAGATGGAAGCCAAGACATAAGGCAAGCCTGAGCTAACATCCATAACAAATGAAGTAACATGCAAATGTGGAGATTCCCCAATGAGAAGGAGGTATCAGCATATCCTTTACACAGCCTTTTATTATATTGCCAGCAGCTTTCTTCTCTCTAGTCTTGGCAGTATGCCCTATCTACCGATTTTAGAGCAAGTTAGAAGGCAATTAATGTCCTGGCAGATAGGAAACAATAACGTCATAGGAGGGCATGGGCATTATTATGGTACTTGGGGTAATAATGGCTCTTGTACAGCCATAGTGATTTGGTGCCATAGAGAACATAGAATTAGTCCAGCCTCACTAAGAGGACTTGCCATCTAAGTCCAGGAGCTCAACAAAATAACTATCACAAAACAAGGAATACTTCCACAAAGGTCAGCTATTCATTCCGTTCCGTGAAAACAAAGTACTCACAAATGTTTTCACTCATACATGCATATATACATTTTACCACTCCTGTTCCTTATGGAAATCAGTTAAGAAAAAAAAAGTAAAATAAACATGTTCAGTCCAGTAAGAAAAGAAAAAAATCTTAAAGAAGGAAGATTTTAAGGAACATTCTTTGATCCAACAGAAAGCTATTTATTATGTTATTAAAGTCCACACAGTACTAGAAAGTTTATTGCTTGTGCCCCACGTTTTGATTTTGCATGAGCCTTATCACATAACCTTACCACATAATTCATCCAGCCTCTCTTTTCTTTCCTGTGTTATGTCTTCACCACTCTTAAGACCCCATCTTAGAAAGCAAGAACACTGGAGTCAGGGAGTCTGTAGCTTTGTGTTGTGTGGCTGGCTGTGGAGGTGGTGCAGATGGTATCTGTTCAGAGGCACTTGAGCAAGACCAGGATAGCAGGTATATTAAAGGCAAAAATAGCCTTTATAAATCCTGATTACGTAGAAAATGAAGGACTTGCGGCGATGTCCTGATGTCTAAGGCCTCGGGCTTCAGCGAATGCTGATGCTACTTTCTGCTCTCTTTTCATCATATCACTTTTCAAGGGAGCAGAATCCAGGTTTCCTGTCATTTCTATTTTAGTCCGGGGTGGGGGCAATGTCACTAGGGAAAGCTCCTTTTCTGTTTGTTTATTTTTGGATTCCCCTCCCCCAACACTGGATTCTAGACACAATTCCAAATGGATTAGCGAAACAAACAACTGGTGGGGAAGAAAATCATTCTGATAGTAGACAAGAGCCAGAGCTGCCTGTTTCTAGCAATTGGAAGCAAGCCAAGATATTTGATAAGAGGTAGTTCCCTGAGTCAGGGATCCCTGAAGATGGAGACTGATGGGATGAAGGGATTAGAGAGGAGGGGTTGGGATAGGGAGGGTGGGGGGCAGGGCCAGCAGAGAAGAGAGTAAGGAAAGCTAGACAAAGTCAAGAGGCCACAGAGTTCTGAGCCAGCTTAGAGTCCTACCCCCATCCCTCTGGCTGTGGACTTTATACCAGCTTGCACAATTATACCAACAAAGTGTAGCCTGTCACTGGTTGAAAGGAGAACCATGCCAGAACTTTACCCTATGGGATCTTTGCTCCACTGCCACCTGGAAAGCCTCCCTGAGCTCAAAGACTGCTGCTCTGGCATCAGGGCAAAGCTGACAAGATTCGTGCAGCCACCTTTTATAAAGGTGATCACTGGCACAAAGCTCTGGATGAAGGAAGGGAAACCGTCTGGAAGAAGATGTTTTCACCATCTCAAACTGCGGAGATTCCAACACAGAGAAGTGCCAAGCTGCCTTCCCTGCTGGAACAAAGCACTGTGGTTTCAAAGTTCAAAGCTGTCTCCCATGGATGGGACGAAGCTTAAAAAAAAAAAAAAAAAGGTGTGTGTGTGTGGTTTTTTTTAAGTGAAAAATGGTGTTCCTACAGGTAGAACCATTTGCTTTCTAATGCTAGGGCTCATATGATCTTTAAATAGCACATCAGATCGCCTCATTATGTAATGCATGTATTTTCATCCTCAAGAAAAATGTGTACTACCCCTTTACCCACCTTGCATTTTATAGATAAGATAGCTTGAGTGCTTGCAAAATGGATGGGCTGCAGCTCTTAGCTCTGCCATTATGCTGTTGAATAGAGCCCCTGGTTACTATCACTAGATCTATGGGTGGACCAGCCATTCTTCCGCAGCAGGGAGTGGGCTGCTCAAAGCACCAAGCACCATTTAAACTTTTGTCCATCTCTGTTTTACACACAAAGAGTTTCCTGGAAACATGGCTGCATTCCAAGGATTTCAGAGAGTAGAATGCCTTCTAGAACTACAGTTTGCCAAGCACTGGAATTACGTAAGAAAGTAGACTTGAAATCAGTCTTGAATCTAAATGTGTTCAAATCCTGACTCTGCCATTTACTAGCTGTGTGGCTTTGGGAAAGTTGATTTATATCCCCAAGCTTCAGTTTTCTTCATCTACAAAATGGGATGCGTTAGTTACAAATTACCCCAAAACTTAGTAACTTAAAACAACATTTATTATCTCCATTTCTGTGGGTGAGAAATCCCGATGGAGCTTAGCTGAGTCCACTAGCTCTGGGTCTTACAAGGCTGTAATCATCTCAAGGCTCAGTCGGGATGGATCTGTTCTCAGCTCATTCACATCATTGTTGATAGAACTCAGTAGCTCACAGGCTTTAGACTAAGGCCTTAGATCTTCAGGAGCTATTGAATGAGGCCTCCCGCAGTGCCTTGCCATGAGGGTCTCTCCACAAAGCATCTCAAAACGTGGCAGCTTACATCATCAGAGTAAGCAAGCAAGAGGGCAGGCCAGCAAAAGAGAGACTTCTGGCAAGACAGAAGTCAGTCACTTGTAATCTAATCACAGAACTGATATCGCATCACTTTTGACACATTCTACTACTGAGAAACAAGACATTAGGTCCTGCCCACGCTGAAGGAGAGAGGATTACTCGAGAATATAGACACCAAGAGGGGGATCACTGGAGCCACTTTAGAAGTGGCCTACCTTAGGAAATAATAACAACACCTCCTTGTAGGTTTCATTTAAAGATTAAATGAGAGGGCTACTTGAGTGGCTCAGTCGGTTGAGCATCCAGCTTCTGCTCAGGTCATGATCTTGGTCATGATCTCATAA
This sequence comes from Puma concolor, assembly GCF_028749965.1. NCBI lineage: Eukaryota > Metazoa > Chordata > Mammalia > Carnivora > Felidae > Puma > Puma concolor. The sequence goes on along the minus strand of NC_141672.1, from coordinate 29,769,885 downwards.
TTCGTGGGTTCCAGTGCCGCATCAGGATCTGTGCTGACAGCTCAGAGCCTAGAGCCTGCTTCAGCATCTGTGTCTCCCTCTCTCCCTCTGCCCCTCCCCTGCATGTGCACATGCTCCCCCTCTCTCTCCCTCTCTCATTCTCTCTCTCAAAAATAAACATTTTTAAATAAATAAATAAATAAATAAATAAATAAATAAATAAATAAAAGATTAAATGAGAGAGGGGCATCTGGGTGGCTCAGTCAGTTAAGCATCTGACTCTTGATTTGGGCTCAGGTCATGATCTCACGGTTGTGAGATCGAGCCCGGGGTCCGGCTCTGCGCTGACAGCACAGAGCCTGCTTGGGATTCTCTCTCTCTCCCTCTGTCTTTGCCCACCCCCCCCCCCACCCCTGCCCTGCGCTTTCTCTCTCTCTGTCTCAAAATAAATAAATAAACGTAAGAAAAAAAAGATTAAATGAGAGAAAATATTCAATTTAAGCCCTGACATATATAACTGGCTTATATAATAATTATTATTCCTATTTATGTTATTATTGAGTATATAATGGTTTTCTCCCCCTTCTAGCTATTAGAACAAAATCTTCATGAGGAATAAATGAGATAATCTACATAATTCAGGAAGCACTGAGCACATGGTATGTGCACAGTAGCCATTAGTTATTATTAACTTTTATGAGTATGTGATATCTGTTTTCCTCTCCAAGCTACTGGATATGCTATGATTATAGTAACCTTTCCAGGATGATCTTATTTTCAAATGTTTTGTCTCATTTATCTATGTGTATCGTATACTTGCCAGAAGGTAATGGCAGATTTGGGATTCATAAAATATGGCCAACAAATCTAAACTTCAGCCTAATTTCCTGCCTGCCCTATGCTATGGGGATGTGCTCAAAGAAGATATGCTCAAAACCTGCAAGGTGGGCTCATTATGGCAGCACCTCCTTTATGCAGAAATCTGAGCTTGGCTCCATGGAAGTTCCCGGGGGGAGGGGGGACGGGGGGGGGGGCAGGGACTTGGTTGTGTGGTCTTTGTCCCTTTCAAAAAAAAAGCTGGTCACCGTGCAGTCTGCTAAGTCAGTCCTCAACTGAGGATAAGAGAAAGGGTAATTCCCACACAGGTTCTGTGGATACAGTAAGGACACTCAAGAGAAAGTTTCCATACCTGGATTGGGAGCAGCAAGAACCAAGAGACTAAAAGAATAGCAATTTTGCAATTAGAAAGTGGGAGGAAGAGGGGCACCTGGCTGTCTCAGTCGGAAGAGTGTGCAGCTCTTTATCTCCAAGTCATGAGCCCCATGTTTGGGTGTAGCAATCACTTAAATAAACTTAAAAAAAATTTTTTTTAATTAAAAAAAAAAAAAAGAAAGGGGCACCTGGGTGGCTCAGTCGATTAAGTGACTGGCTCTTGATTTCAGCTCACGTGATCTCCACGGTTTGTGAGTTTAAGCTACGCATTGGGCTCTGGGCTGGGCTCTGGGCTGATGGCATAGAGCCTGCTTGGGATTCTCTGTCTCCCTCTCTCTCAGCCCCTCCTGCATGCTCTCTCTCTCTCTCAAAAGTAAATAAACTTTAAAAGATAAAAATAAATTTTTAAATTTTTAAATAAGAGAAAGTAGGAGGAAGAGAGTCTAGTTTGCAACATGAAAGAAAGATTACTAAGAGGTTGGAGTGACTGGGTCGAAGCTAGGTTCCTTATAAGGAAGGAGGATATGGAGGGGTGGCCTATGGCCAGAGAAAATGAGGAAGTATAATCAAAGAAACCCCATTATTTTGGCTCTGAGTCATTTCTCAGGGTTCACTCATGATTATATGAGAAAAATGAGGGGGGTTCTCCTAAAGTATAAATAATCTTTAGACCAAAGACACTATAGAAAGACAAAGGTTCAAGTACTCATCTGATCTCATCTTTTCAGGCCAGAAGTATCTATCCCCAGTCTCTCTTTATCCTCCCAATGCCTTCTTCCCCTGCCCCATTTGTGTACATGTTCTTTCCTTCTGTCCGTGTTCCATGCAGAAGAAAAAAGCTCCTCACAAGGAAATGCCTTAGGATCCTTTAGACTGGAATTGTTTCTCTCTCTCTCTCTCTTTTTTTTTTTTTTTTCAAGATTTTATTAAGCAATCTCCACACCCAACATGGGGCTGGAACTTACAACCCTAAGATCGAGAGTTGCGTGCTCCACCAACTAAGCCAGCCAGGAGCCCCTGGAACTGTTTCTTGCTGCAGAGTCACCTTCTCAAGCAGTTTCTGCTATGGTGCTACACCGTTAGAGCTCAATAAATATTCACAGATGATGACAGTTTACACCTCTGCCTCCAAATCAGGTCACCTGCCCAGCGGTGATTTTAACAGGCCCATGGATTTTCTGAGATGCACTAGCCCTAGGCTTTTCTCCTCCTGACTTGTCTCCAGACATTACCAGACTTGTGCACAGAAAGGTTCAAAGCAGAAGTTGCTGAAAAAGTTCTGTGAGGTTAAAGGAGAGGTGTGTAGCAATATCAAGTTCCTCCTTCTGTGAGTCTTGTCTTCTCTCCTTCTAACTCTGTATTTTCTCTGTGTTTGGAGACTTGTAAGTTTCAATACCTTTCAGTAGCTGGGGAAAACCTCTGCTCCTCTGCAGGATGGCCAATTTTAGAAGGGAAAGAAGAGGCGGGGAGATGAGGACTTGCCCCCAGGAAGTCTGACTACACAATAGGGATGGTTGTATTTATTTATTCAGCCCTTTCCTACAGGCAGCCAGGGCCGCAGCCATTTCATTTTGCTCTCAGGAAGTGTATTTAGTGGTAGGCTTTCTTTCTTTTCCTGTCAGTTTCCTGCAAGAGGACATCAGTGTCTTCTCAGTGCAGCAGCTGATAAGAAGGATGTTGTTGCTCAAGGAGAGACAGACATACCAATTTCCCATCACAGACCCAGACCCTTTCAAGGGCACAGAGAATTGGGCTTGGGTGTGGAAATAGAAGACTCTGATTTCTGCACCTATTTCCCTGGTGCCATTTTCCTCGCTGAAAGACTCTCTTTAGTGGGATACAATAATAACATCTTCCACCTGTGTAGAATTTCACACTTCCACACTTGTCCAAGGTAGTGTCCCACTGTACAGAAGCGGAGTTGGAGGCACTGGTATTTGGCATAGCCTGGGAGTTACTTTGTAGGGTTAACATGAGGAGGCAGCTTTGGTGTCAACGTTATGTTCTGGGGAAATTCAACAAACAGTGTAGGCCTACCCTAAGCTGGATTCCATGACTAGCTTCTACTACTACAGCGGAACCTTCTGACATTCCCCTCTCCCAGCCACCATTGGGTGGGGTGTCCCTCTTATACACACGACCCTTCCACGTTGGATACACACATCCCACATGTAAGCTTCCTTAGTTCCTATTCCTCCTGCATTGTGTCAGCATTGTGATACCAAGAACCACATTCATGCTGCTCGTAGCTGCCCAGCACAGGGCCTGGCCCACTGTAGTTCACTACATATTTAGTGAATGAATGAGTCAGGAGTTGTCTCTAGGAGCAGCCTTGCCACCCTACACCATCACTTATTTTGGGGTGGTGCTCTGGGAGTTATAAAAAAGGCATGTGCTAATTATCATATAATGATCACTAGTGGTTATAGTAATTGGTAGGTAAAAAGCACAGGAGTGGAGTATGACTAAATAAAGCCCTCTGCCAGTGTATAGGGCCCATCCCTGCATTCTGAATTTGGAATCCCACTGCCTGTCTTTGTTAGATTCCCCAACACAGAGGTACTCCTTTGGGGAAGGCCCAACACTGGGGACAGGAAGAGTTCAATTTCTTCCGAGACCATTCTGGTCTGGATATTAAAATACAGACTGGACATTAAAATGGCGGCCCTCAGACTCTAAGACGGATTTCCCTTTAAGGGTCTGCACTGAGCCATCCCTCCTCCAATCAATCAATCAATCAATCAATCAATAAGAACCTAACTCCCTCAGGATGAGTGATAGAAGCCAAAACTCATCCTTCTAATCCTTTCTTCTTCCCATCGAGGCCAATATTCATGGCCTCAGTCCCTCAGTGGGAACAAGAGGGCAATCTGAGAGGAAAAAAAAAAAAAAAGACATTTCCCTCCCTTTCCTTCCTCTGGGCCTGTGGCTTCCTGTTGCTGAGGGGAGGTGAGACTGGAGATAGGGAAGGAGGAAAAATAAGCCTAAAACACAGTACTGTGATGGCCTCGAGTCTGTGGGAGGAGGTGCAAACTGGGATAAAGGATGACAAGACATGAAGAATCCCTGTGGATTCTTCAACAGTTCCTGCATCCCCGATGTGACCATGGCACAGCTCAGTTGCCAGGACACTAGGGAACCAGAAATGCAGTCAGTAGGAGGTAATGACAGCAAAGAAACAGGCAGATCTGATATGTAGGCCCCTACAAAGAACTACGCCCTGTGGGAGTACCACAAACTGCTCAAGACTGGGTAGCAAAGTGGAGTAGGTACTGAGGGTGAGACCTTGAGTCAGGAGGCCCACACTCTTTTCAGCGTAGTCATCAATTTATGGGAGGACCCCAAGTGAAAGATGAATGTCAGAGATGTGGCTTAATCAGCTACCTAGGGGATGAGTAGGTGTTGGTGAGATGCTTTGAAATCTCTAGATGAAAAGAATTGCCAGGAGAAGTTATTATTATTTTGAATGTGGAGTTATTATTATTTGGAGTGTTGATCATACGGAAGCCAGAGCATCTTTGAGCAACCGTATTGGAATCAGAGGCCACAGTTTTTTCACCTTGGGCGGACCAATCCCAGTTTCATAGCTGTAGAAAATAGTGATCTATTTTCTAATAACCTTAGCTTAGAGCAGGGTCATTGTTGAGGGCCATAAGGAATACAACCAGAAATCTCATCTCTGGAGTATTAGAAATTTCCAACCACGCTCTAATAAATTTTCTGTGCAGACAGATGCTGGCCAGGTCTAACTTGCCTAGAGGGTTGTACAGGCTGTGATTGGATAACACTTCTCTCTCTCAGTATCTCTCCAAAGCCTACTTTCTCCTCTCTTTCTCTCTCTCTCTCTCTCTCTTTTTTTTTTTTTTTTTACATGTACATAAGGCTACTTAGAAACTTGGATTCATCAAGGGACAGTTGGAGATCCCCAAATGATCACCCCAATTGTAGCTCTCTACCTACAATCACTCAGTGTTTTTGTTTTGAAGAAAGTGGTTAAATCAGACCTTTTTCCTTTTATTTGTCAGGTATGTGAACCTGGTATTCTTCTCTATTCAACCCCTTGTGTGTTTTTCTATAAATACTCCCACTCCACTCCCTTCTCTGGTTTCTTTCTGCAAACCATTCAGGTTGTCATTCTGAAGGAGTATGTTAGTCTTTGAACAATTAAGTAAAAGTATAAGCCCCTTCCCGGTCTCTCCAAAGCTAGCAGGCTGACTAGACTCATAACAAGACTTTAACCCAAATCTGCAACAAGTGCTCACCTGTCCTGAGTGACCTAAAGCGGCAGCCATCCCAGGTCACAATTATCACAGGAACAGATATTATTTTTCTGCTCTTGCACAAAGCGGGCAAAGGTTGTCTACCTGATGCAGAATGGATCACTTGATAAAGCCAGAGCTGCTTGTAAACAAACAAACAAAAAATCACAAGAATGGGCATGTGATTAATAGGCCCGCTTTAGGGGGAAAGCGGACCCAAATCCACAGTACCACAAAAAGCATGGGTTAAATGAACACGGACTCATCTCTGAAATCCCTAAATCTTAGGATTTCAATGTTATTTACAAACTTCCAAAAGAGATAAGCTTAGTACTGATAAAAAGGAATATTACTTCACACTGTAAGTGATAAATGCACGAAATTCTTACCCAGGGAAGGAATATAATCAGAATATAGAAAGTACATGAATTGCAGAGCCATTTATGAGTGAACCAGCCATTTTTCAACCCTGATTCTATATTAGAATCCCAGGATCTGGAGCACCTGGGTGGCTCAGTCAGTTAAGCGTCCAACTTCATCTCAGGTCATGATTTCACGTTTTCATGAGTTTGAGCCCCAAGTCAGGCTCTGTGCACTGACCTCTTGGAGGCTGCTAGGGATTCTCTTTCTCCCTTTCTCTCTCTCTCTGCCCCTCCACCACTCATACTTTGTCTCTCTCAAAATAAAAAAATAAAAAAAATTAAAAAAAAAAAAAGAGGATCCCAGTTTCCTCTCTTAGTTCCAGGGATTTCACTTCACTAGGGTGGAACAGGGTCCAGGGATCTGTATCTCATTTTTGCAAAACTCCCTCAAGTGATTCTGATTCATAATCAGGTCTACATTCCACTACTTAAATAACCTTTTCTCCAGAGAGACTACTGAATGGCCTATGGGTTTCACCCAGCCTAGTAATCCCTATGATCCTAACTGTCAAAAGGCTTGGTTAGAGACAAGCACAACTGGTATCCTTGTGACATGGAACAAACCCTAAAGCAGCCATCAGACTCTGGATGCCCTGATCAAATCTAGTAGTATAACAGTCCAGTGGTCCCTGACTCATTTAGAAACTTCTCCAAGATCTGAGACTTTCCTGCCACAGGGATGAATCAGTTGGGGCTTCTTAGAACATTTCCTTAGAACTTTCCTTTGGAAGGAAGTATTCAGATTTGCTTACCAGAATAAGGTGCAGACTTCTTTAAACATTTCCCCCTCTCTTTTTTGTAGCGTTTAGCAGAGTACTGGGCATTCATTTATTTATTCAGCAATATTCATTGCTTAAAAATTAGATACGTACTCTATGCTGATACTTTGTTAGTGAGGATATAAATTAAGCAAATACCACAGTGTTAAAACAGGCCAGATGTGATCTCTAGCCTTTTAGGAATCTAACAGGCTCTCAAATTTTTAAACTTTTATTGTAATGGCTGGGTACAGTGGAACAGCTATTCCAGGAAACTCTACCTAAGGGTCATTCCATCCTCTTAGGATAGCAGCATTTGAGTTCTTCAGAAGATATAGCTATCCCAAGGCTAATAACAACTGTAAAAGAACATGCCCATCTTTTCTTCCTAAATGTACCTAGGAATTAAGGGTAAAGATGGACTTCCAGAGGATGAAAACTATGCTTTATTCACCTTTGGATCCCCAATAGCAGATACATACAGTATGTTGTGTACACTAAGTGTTCAGTGGTTTTGACTGAGCAAATAGATTAATGAAGCTTGAATCTCAGTTCTGCTACTTACTGTGACCTGTACAAGTAACAGAATCATTCTGACCCTTGGCTTCCTCATGATTGGGACAACTACCTTGCCTACTTGATATAGGATTAGAAATCCCATGTTTTAAGAGTCATTAGCACTGTGACTGGCATAAGGTAGGTACTCAACAAATAGTTGTGTAATAGTACATAGTTGTTACCTGGACAACAGATAATCAGAAACTCCTAACCAATATGTATGGCTCTTACCGACACCTAGTGGTGCAGTCTTAGAACACATACCAAAAATCTATAAACCGCTCACCAAACTCCACACCCAAAAAGCAAATAATCCAGTGAAGAAATGGGCAGAAAACATGAATAAACACTTCTCTAAAGGAGACATCCAGATGGCCAACAGGCACATGAAAAGATGCTCAACGTCGGTCCTCATCAGGGAAATACAAATCAAAACCACAATGAGATACCACCTCACACCAGTCAGAGTGGCCAAAATGAACAAATCAGGAGACTATAGATGCTGGAGAGGATGTGGAGAAATGGGAACCCTCTTGCACTGTTGGTGGGAATGCAAATTGGTGCAGCCGCTCTGGAAAACAGTGTGGAGGTTCCTCAAAAGATCAAAAATAGACCTACCCTATGACCCAGCAGTAGCACTGCTAGGAATTTACTCAAGGAATGCAGGAGTACTGATGCATAGGGGCACTTGTACCCCAATGTTTATAGCAGCACTCTCAACAATAGCTAAATTATGGAAAGAGCCTAAATGTCCATCAACCGACAAATGGATAAAGAAATTGTGGTTTATATACACAATGGAATACTATGTGGCAATGAGAAAGAATGAAATATGGCCTTTTGTAGCAACATGGATGATGGAACTGGAGAGTGTTATGCTAAGTGAAATACGTCATACAGAGAAGGACAGATTCCATGTGTTTTCACTCCTATGTGGATCCTGAGAAACTTAACAGAAGACCATGGGGGAGGGGAAGAAAAAAAATGGTTAGAGAGGGAGGGAGCCAGAACATAAGAGACTCCTAAAAACTGAGAACAAACTGAGGGTTTATGGGGAGTGGGAGGGAGGGGTGCGTGGGTGATGGGTATTGAGGAGGGCACCTGTTGAGATGAGCACTGGGTGTTGTATGGAAAGCACTTTGACAATAAATTTCATAATAAAAAAAATCTGTAAACAATAAGAACTAATAACGAGTTCATTAAAGTTTATGAATATCAGAAAAAAAAAAAAAAGAACACATCCCAAACATATCAATTGCTGGTTTGAAACTTAAACTGGGGACTAACTAGGAACTGCTGAGTACCTGCTTTACACAAGTAACATTATTTAAGCCGCACCAGTTATTTTCAATCCTCATTGCATATTAGAATGGGTTGTGAAGCTTTTATTTTTTTTTTTTTTAATTTTTTTTTTCAACGTTTATTTATTTTTGGGACAGAGAGAGACAGAGCATGAACGGGGGAGGGGCAGAGAGAGAGGGAGACACAGAATCGGAAACAGGCTCCAGGCTCTGAGCCATCAGCCCAGAGCCTGACATGGGGCTCGAACTCACGGAGCGCGAGATCGTGACCTGGCTGAAGTCGGACGCTTAACCGACTGCGCCACCCAGGCGCCCCGGGTTGTGAAGCTTTTAAAAATTTGTTGGTGTCTGGGTTTCACCTTCAGAGATTCTGACTTAATTTGCTGGAGGTGTGGCACGTGCTGTGGCATTTTTAAAAAGCAATTTTAAAAAGCAACCAGGTTGAGAACCACTGTAATCGACCCACGAGATAATTATTATTCTTTCCATGTTACAAATGATCAAAGTAAAATTCAGAATGATAAAGTAATCTGCACAGAGTCCTATACTTATTAGTAGCAGAAGGAAACTCGAACTCAAGTGTACCATTTTTCTACCACATCACATAGCCTTTGCAAAGACTTTTGGAAGTCGGGTGTGCTCCACTTAGCTTTTCAAACTTAAGGGCATTAGGGAATTCCATGATCCAATGGGGTGAAGTACTCCAAACAACAGTTTGCTGTTGATGGGATAGTATGGTCCAATGAAGGCACTGATTTCCTGAATCCTCTCTCTAGACTCCCTCTTCCCGGAGTTCAAACTCAAGTGCTACGGAGATAGATAAATGAGCAATGTGAAGTTGTTTGATTGTGAATTGAAGAGCTACGAGATAAATTTAAAACTTTTCTTTTCTGAGATCATGAATATGTTAGAGAATTAAAACAAATTAAATTAATCATCTATTATTGAGTTTCAGGAAAGAGCTGCCTGTACTGTTACTGCATGCTTACAGGTTTGGCCAAAACAGTTGAGATGATAGGTATCAGCAGGTAAAAGAAAATGAAAGGGTCTAACATGTGAGACTGTGTCCTAAACTGGCCTCCCACAGAGGTCCTAAGAGGACAGATGGATGATCTGGAAAGGCATGCAAAGCACAATCTCTTCCAAATCCATCCTATAGAACATACCAGCTCAGCCCAGGCATGCAAAACAAATGGGACCTCATTGAGTCAGTGAGGAAGGCTGCAGCATTTTGTAGAGATGGGATCCAGGCCACTGCTTGGTTCAATTACTTGCTAGGATGATTTCCCTGAATTTTGAGAAATGTTTCTTTGGTTGGTGCTGGGCAACATATGGGAACAGGCTGAGTGCCAAGGTTCAGCCAAGTGGGCAATATTCTAGAAATTTACCACGTGAAAAGTCTGTATCAAGAGTCACAAACTATCAGCCTAAGGGCAGAATTTGGCACATAGATGTATTTGGCACAGTGTTAGCTTATGGTAGTCTTAATATTTTTAAATTAGTTGCCATTATTTAACATCAGAGAGATTTCATGTAAAAATCTCAATTTTTTTTTGTGTGAGATGTAATATACAGAACCTTGACTGTCCTGGTCACCTACTGTATCCCCAGAACCTAGAACAGTGCCTAGAACATAATAACTGTTTAGGACATATTTTAAAAATAAATGTTATTCAGAAATTAATTAATTAATTAATTAAAAAGTAATAAGAATAAAATAAATGTTATCCAAAAACAGGCTTATAAGAGGAACTGTTGTCTTCATTTTACAGTAAACAAAAGAAGTATCAGAGAATTTAAATAACTCACCTAAGGTCGCACAATTGGTAAGTAGCAGACTATTTGGATTCGGATGCGTTTGACTTCCGAACTGGTGTTCTGTCCATCGTGCCACACTGCTCAGCATCCTACACTGGTGGGCCTTTTGTAATCATAAAAGGCTTTCAATCTAGACTTTTTTTTAAGTTTATTTATTTATTTTGGGGCAGCTGGGTGGCTCAGTCAGTTAAGTGTCCGACTCTGGCTCAGGTCATGATCTCACGGTTTGTGAGTTCAAGCCCCTTGTCAGGCTCTGTGCTGACAACTCAGAGCCTGGAGCCTGCTTCAGATTCTGTGTCTCCCTCTCCCTGCCCCTCCCCTACTCATGCTCTGTCTCTGTCTCTGTCTCTCTCTCAAAAATAAATAAACATTAAAAAAATAAAGTTTATTTATTTATTTTGAGAGAGGGAAAGAGAGAGAGCCAAGGAGGAGCGGAGAGAGAGGGAGAGAATATCCCAAGCAGGCTCCGCACTGTCAGCGCAGAGCCAGAGAGGGGGGCTAGAACTCATGAACATGGAGATCATGACCTGAGCCAAAACCAAGAGTTGGAAGTTTAACCAACTGAGTCACCTGGGCATCCCTCAATTTAGACTTTTTAAAAACAGTTTTATTGAGATATAATTATATGCCATACAATGCACCCACTTAAAGCATACAATGCAACGGGTTTTTTTTGTATATTCACAGGGTTGTGCAACCATCATCACAGTCTAATTTTAGAACATATTTGTCTCTCCTGAAAGAAATCCCATTAGTAGTCAATTCCTTTTCTCCTCTCCCTCCCCATTCCCACCTTTGTCAGTCCTAGGCAACTACTAATCTACTTTCTGTCTCTGTAAATTTGTCTCTCTGGAAATTTCATATAAATCATACAATATGTGGTCCTTTGAAACTGGCTTCCTTCACTTACTTGAACATTTTCAGGGTTCAGCCATGCTGTAGCCTGTATCAATATTTCATTTATTATTATTTTTAATACCTCATTTATTCTTACTGAAAAATAATATTTTATTGTACAGATACAGCAAATTGTATTTATCCATCCATCAGTTGATGGGCATTTGAACTGGTTCCACTTTTTGGCTATTATGAATAATGCTGTTATGAATATTCATGTCAATTTAGATTTTTGACATTCTTTCAAAAGTTAGTCATTGTAATGTTTTGTGTTAAAAGCAGTGATTTAAGTGTATATGTTAAAAAAAATCTACCATCATTTATTAAAATTCAGTTTGGGCACTTTATTTATTTATTTTTTTTATAGTTTAATGTATTTTAATAGCAAACTTACAGGAACAGCACAGAAGACAGACAACATTAAAAACATGTACTTGCATGTAGGACAACTCAGTTAGAAAAGTATAGTGAATGGATGGAATCTACCGTATGATAAAAATGCTACAAACACCATTTAGTCGCCGTCAATAAGAAATTTACTTGTTTTAAAAAAAAATCCAAATGCTGGCATTGTCCAGAAAAATTTAACAGGTTTATTTATAATTGTTATAAAGTTGAACTGCTGAAACGTGTTCACTGAAACATTCTGACTTGCATTAATGCTTTATGTCCCTGCATTTATATTAAAAATTCACACACAAATGAAAACGGAAAAACTTGCCAATACCTGATTTGTGTCCCCGATGTTTCCATTTGCAATCATATACTTCGGTACCTTTTGACCCCATGGAAAAAAAAATATCTAATGTTCAGAACTACAATAACAGGAAGAAGAGAATTTTTTTTTTTTTTAAAGCATGAAATGTTTTCCATCAGAGCGGATTCTTAACCACGTTCTCCACGTATGCGGTGCGCTAGCTGGACGTCTTTCGGCATAATTGTTACACGTTTGGCATGGATAGCGCACAGGCTGGTGTCTTCGAAGAGGTTCACCAGGTAGGCCTCGCTTGCCTCCTGCAAAGCACTGATAGCCGCGCTCTGGAAGCGCAAGTCTGTTTTGAAGTCCTGAGCAATTTCTCGCACCAGACGCTGGAAAGGAAGTTCGTGGAACAGAAGTGCAGTGGACTTCTGGGAACGTCTAATTTCGCGGAGTGCCACGGTACCAGGCCTGTAACGATGAGGTTTCTTCACCCCTCCAGTAGAGGACGCACTCTTGCGAGCGGCTTTTGTAGCCAGTTGCTTCCTCCGTGCTCTATCCCCAGTGGATTTGCTGGCAGGCTGCTTTGTACGAGCCATGGTACTGAGACTTTCTCACTTACCCCCCTTCTCCTTCGGCTGGAGCTCGGTGAGCTAGAGGCGGCGCTGGCGTTAGCGAGCGACAGCCTGGGCACTTTATTTTTTAAAGTACTTCTGGAGGGGCGCCTGGGTGGCTTGGTCGGTTAAGCGTCTGACTTCAGCTCAGGTCATGATCTCACGGTCCGTGAGTTCGAGCCCCGCATCGGGCTCTGTGCTGACAGCTCAGAGCCTGGAGCCTGTTTCAGATTCTGTGTCTCCCTCACTCTCTGCCCCTCCCCCTTCATGCTCTGTCTCTCTCTGTCTCAAAAATAAATAAACGTTAAAAAAAAAAAAAATAAAGTACTTCTGGAGTCTCAAAAATGTTAAGAGTATCCAGCTCATTCTTGACCCCTGAGAGGGTCTGATGCTGCCTCTAAACAGACAAGCCTATTTTATCCAACTGGATGACAAATTCCTCAAAGTAAGAGAAACGGTCTTATGCTTCCTGACATATCCATGATGAGTAAATAAATACATGCATTTTTAAAAATGTTTTATTTGTTTATTTTGAGAGGGGGAGAAAGGGAGGGGAAGAGAGAGATGGAGAAAATCCCAAGTAGGCTCTGCACTGTCAGCACAGAGCCCAACACGGGGCTCGGTCCCATGAACTGTGAGATCATGACCTGAGCCGAGATCAAGAGTTGATCTTAACTCTTAACCCACTGAGCCAGCCAGGCGCTCCAATAATACATGCATTTAATAAATGTTTGCTGACAATACAGATCATCAAGAAATGATGGGGGGTGTGCCCGAGTGGCTCAGTTGGTTAGGCATCCGACTTTTGATTCCGGCTCAGGTCATGATCTCATGGTTCATGGGTTTGAGCCCCACTTCCGGCTATGCACTGGCTGTGAGGAGCCTGCTTGGGATTCTCTCTCTTCCTCTCTCTGCCCCTCTCGTGCTTGCGCGTGCACACTCTCTCTCTGTCTCAAAATAAACGTTAAAAATTTTTTTTTCTTAAAGAAATGATGGTAGAGCGAGAGGATTAAGTGATAACCAGGAGGAGATTGTGAAGAAGAGGGAGTAAATTCTAACACAGATGCTTTCCTTCTGACCCACAAGCCCCACTTTGCTGTTGGTCTTGTCAAGAAGATTGCTGTTGATGGTAATTCACTAATGGATACTAACTTAGCTGGTATGTGTAAACTGATAAAGACATGAATCTTGGTTGAAAAATGGAAGTTTTCTCTAGATCTCAACCAAGAGAAGGTTGGCACTTCATTTCTCTCACATGCTGGGCCAAACAGAAGCTTCCTTTTAGGGTAGGATAGGGAGCTGTCACTTGTTTAATCAGCCAGTGGAGATAATGAAGGTCTGTGGCAGAAGAAAGGGAGAGGAAAGAGGAAAAGAGGAACAATAAAAAGGAGACAACTGAGAAGGGCATGTCCTACAGATGTTTCAGTCGGGAAGGACAGGCAAGCCTCTTTATAAAGGGTTTGGGATACTCCTGGAGTATTTTGTCAGTATAATATTTTGTTTATATGAACAGATTAACAAAAGCAAGCTCATTCCTTCCTCCAGCCTTTTCTCATATCCTTCCCCTCATCTGGAGGGTCTTCTCTCTGTCTATCCAAGGCCTGTGCACTGAGATCCAAACAAACTCCTGTGTCTTCATGACTATTCCAGCACCTCCCACCTCCACCCCGACTCCTACAGCACATCTGCTGGGTGCCACACATTTCCTACTAGATTAAGCATATTGTCTTTGAAAGATTCTTGTATGTATGTCTTATAAAACCCCTTGTAAACTCCTTGAGCACAAGGGTCATTTCTTCTGCGGCTGCTACATCTCCCACAGTGCAGACCTTCTACTAGACCTTCTGTCTGGCCTTGCTGACTGACTGAAGTGTTCATTGGGCCCTCTTGTTCTGGCCAGCAATGCAGAGTGCACAATAAAGTCCTTTCACTATGAAATGACAAAGTCAAAGATAGAGGGGCTGAGAAAGTACTTGTACAGAATTATTTATTGTCTCAAATGCCTCATGGTAGCCAGATTCCAGAATCCTCGGGTTTGATAGAAGTGGAAATAACTTTGATATCCATGATGATACTTTTTGAATCAGTATTTCACTTGGAGGGAATGTATAAACGAATAAATAAAAACATGGGTTACATGAGTCAGGGAAAGGAAAGATTTTGTTTTGTGGTTAGCTGATATTCCCCCAAAGTCCTTTTTTCCCTGTGTTCCATAGCTGTGAGGCATTCATGGTGGAAATTACTGCTTTTTATATTTCTGGTGATAACAGTGTCACTGGAAGAGAAGAAAAAGGGAAAGATTCACTTATTTTATAGTTTATATTTTCACCTCTAAATGTCCCAAAACTTTGTCAGTTATAAATAGAGATCAGTATTTAGGAAAGAAAGCTGGAGTCACACTACTTTGAATTCTGGGTCTCTCCTCTTCCATGGGGATTTATTTTATTTTATTTTATTTTATTTTATTTTATTTTATTTTATTTTATTTTTTTATTTTTTGGCATTGTGTTGTGAGACAGGGAAACTGAAGGGACCCCATGAAAAAAAGCTGTTTTTTTTCTTTGCTCCTTTTCCTGCTTCTATTTTTGCTAGGACCTGTACTCCCACCCTGCATCAGGGCTTATGGTACAAACAATGTATGCCCTCCTTGTAAAGGTCAAGGGGTTAATGAGTTCTTTGGAGCCTTGCAGCACAATAGATGATATCTAAGAAGTGACTTCGTGGGGTGGTCACGAGGTTTTCCAAGACCCCTGGCTCCAGGGACATAAGTGACTTATGGAAGACACCTGAGCACTCACCCATGTTTTGACCAGTTCCTGGATCCCTGAGAAGACGTACACTAGACCACAACCCTCTGGAAAAACTCTAGACCCAAGCGAAGATGAGACTCCTGT
Source organism: Puma concolor (assembly GCF_028749965.1). Classification (NCBI taxonomy): domain Eukaryota; kingdom Metazoa; phylum Chordata; class Mammalia; order Carnivora; family Felidae; genus Puma; species Puma concolor. Next base: position 29,754,476 of record NC_141672.1, on the reverse strand, counting down.
TCCTTTTCCTTTCTCGAGTCTCCCTAATGTTCCATCTGTATCTACTCTCTCTGTATCTTCAATAAACCCTGGTCTCATTTCCAGTTGGTTCAAGTTTGATTTCTATCCTGCATGAAGCCACAGACCTTCTTGGTTGGTCCTGCAGGAGCCCCTCTGGGTTCTCGACCTGGCCGGCCTGCATCAGTGTGCTCTTGCAGACTCCCATCTAATGACACATACATGGTTTGCAACTCTTTCATCATGCGTAAAGCTTTAAAGCCATAGGGTACTGTTGAGGTTCATGAGAATTGTTAATCAGCCTTGTGAAACTGCATCAATGTTTCCAAGGGATCTAAAAGTGTTCATGCCCACCTGTGTGGTGCAAAGGGAAAATGATTGCACCAGCTTGGTTTTCTTACTACACTCTTGTGTTGTTCTTGTTGTTTTTAATTTTTAATTTATTTTTTAAGTAATCTCTATATCCAACGTGGGGCTCAAACTCTCAACCCCGAGATCTAGAGTCATATGCTCTTCCGACTGAGCCAGCCCGCCACCCTGATTTTCTTGTAACACTCTTGTAAAGAACTTGCTCTAGAACAAGACTAGACTTGTAGATTAAAAAAAAAAAAAATTACGAAAGCTGTCTCTTTCCTAGACAAATGGTACTCTAGTTTGGGTTTCAGAGGGCTCTTTATATACCTTGCAAGAGATGATGGGTCTTTCAATATTTCTACTCTAGTAAAATTTGGAGCTCTGACCTATAAATTAGTTTGTAACCTATCGGTGGTATGGGAAAATATGCTCAATCATGTAATGTGATGTCAATTTTCTTTAACCTTCTGGGTAAATGGTGCACATTAAAAAAACAGGACTACTGTTAAATAGATTTTTCTTTATATACATAACGACAAGGAGACTGTACGACATCAATTAAAGAACCAGGATGTGACTAGGTCCACTGCTGCCTGTCTTGGAGCAAGAGAAGGGATCGTCCTAAAAATAATCACCTTTCCTTCGGGGGGAAGAGGATATGACCCTGGAAAAAACTTCTCTCTGAGTATTTACCCAGCTAGAGATCTGGATTGTCAGATCCAAATGGTCCCATCATGATCCTTTTTTCCCGGGCAGTGCGTAGATCTTTCACAGGTGATGGTCGACCTCTGCTTCTTGTGTTTAGGCCCAGGACTGGACTCTGTGACCACGGATTTGGTGTGCGGGGCCTGACAGGCTGCAGAGAAATATCAACACATGAGTGCATATGCCAAACATGTGGTCTCACATAAAAGGTAGACCCAAAGAGAAAGCCTCATGAGCCACAGTTTATCAGAACAGCTCTATTAACTACTATAATAACTAAAAAAACAGATCATATGAATTCAAGACCTGTCTTTCCTTGTCCCCAGTCAGAAGCCTAACGTGGCAAATATGCCTGAATTTTCTGCCCAAGAAGTCTTGGGTATCTGTGTGATGTTTGGGGTTAGCCTACATTTTCTGTCTTTACTACTATCATGCAGAAGCAGCAGCAGCAATGGGCCACTCTTGTAGCCGTGAATAAAGAGACCTGCTCCAGGGGTGTGCCGAGGAGGTGTGTTCACTCAGGGTGAATAGTCCCTGGGGACGCAGTCCTGTTCTATTTCAACCCATAAACCAATATAGTGATGGCCAGGATTGAGCCTGTACCTAGGTTAAAGCATCCTCAGAAATCTAGATACTTCTAATATCAATTTTCTGTATTAGTCCATGAAATAATAAAGAGAGAGATCCTCTGTGGAGAAAAAAAGAACCCTTATGCACTGTTGGTAGGAATATAAATTGGTACAGCCACTGTGGAAAACATGTATGGAGTATCCTCAAAAAGTTGAAAATATAAATACCATATGATCCAATAATTCCACTACTGGGTATTTACCAAAAGAAAACAAAAAACACTAATTTGAAAAGATATATGCATCCCCATGTGTATTGCGGCATTATTTACAACAGCCAAACTATGGAAGCAAACTAAGTGTACATTGATAGAGAAATGGATAAGGAAGATGTGAGAAACACAGTCACATGAATATTACAGCCATAAAAAAGGATGATATCGTGCCATTTTTCAACAACATGGCTGGACCTGCAGGGTACTACGCTAAGTTAAATAAGTCAGATTGAGGAACACAAATGCCATATGATTTCACTCATATGTGGAATCTGAAAACAAACAAACAAACAAAAAACTCAAAAAAACAAAAAATGAAGGGGCACCCAGCTGGCCCAGTTGGTGGAACATTTGACTCTTGATGTTGGGGTCATGCGTTCAAGCGCCAAGCTGGGCCTAGAGCTTACTCAAAAAAGAAAAAATAAGTAATAAAGAATTTTGAAATGAATAAACAGGAGCACCTGGGTGGCTGCATTGGTTAAGTGTTTGACTCTTGATTTCAACTCAGGTCATGATCTCATGGTTTGTGGGATCGAGCCCCGCATCAGGCTCTGCACTGACAGTGCGGAGCCTGCTTGGAATTCTGTCTCTCCCTCTCTCTCTGCCCCTCCACTCCTCTCTCTCTCTCTCAAAATGAACAAATAAATTTTAAAAAACAAACAAAAAATATACCAACGTGTAAATACTGAATATGTAAATGTTAAAAGTTAGACCATTTGCCTCTATTTAAACTTAAAATGAAAACACTTATCTTTGTAACGATTTTTTTTTTATTTTGGGGGCACGTGGTGGATCAGTCTTGATCTTGGCTCAGGTCATGATCTCACAGTTTGTGAGTTCAAACCCCACATTGGGCTCTGGGCTGGTGACACAGAGTCTGCTTGGGATTCTGTCTCTCCCTCACTCTGCCCCTCTCCCCCATCAAATAACATTTTTTTTTTAATTTTTTTTTTCAACGTTTATTTATTTTTGGGACAGAGAGAGACAGAGCATGAACGGGGGAGGGGCAGAGAGAGAGGGAGACACAGAATCGGAAACAGGCTCCAGGCTCTGAGCCATCAGCCCAGAGCCTGACGCGGGGCTCGAACTCACAGACCGCGAGATCGTGACCTGGCTGAAGTCGGACGCTTAACCGACTGCGCCACCCAGGCACCCCTCAAATAACATTTTTAAAAAGATTTTTTTTTTTAAATGAGCAGCAGGCAAAAGTTTAATAGAGTATAAGATCAGAAAGTGTGAATAGCATGAAAGCTGTCTTTACAGAGAGCTGGCATTCAAAAATGAATGCCCCTAAAAAAAGATTAAAAAAAATTTTTTTTTAAGATTTTATTTTTGAGAGAGTTAGAGAGAAAGAGAGAGAGAGTGAGCGAGAGAGTGTAACCAGGAGAGGGGCAAAGGGAGAAAGAATGAATCCCAAACAGGGTCCACACCCACTGTAGAGCCCAATATGGGGCTCCATCCCACAACTGTGAGATTATGACCTGAGGCAAAATCAAGAGTCAGAAGCTTAACTGACTGAGCCACCCAGGCACCCCAAGGTTTTATTTTTAAGTAATCTCTACATCCAGCATGGCACCCAAACCCCCAACCCTGAGGTCAAGAGTCACACGCTTCTGGTGCCTGGGTGGTTCAGTTGGTTAAGCGTCCGACTTCAGCTCATGTAATGATCTCACGGTTCAATCATCATCCCATGGGAAAGTAGCCACAGGCAGTTTATAATGAATGAGTGTGGCTGTGTTCAATATAAGTTTACATGTGGGCACTGAAATTTGAGTTTTGTATACATTTATGTTGCAAAATATTATTCTTCATTTAACATTCAAAATTATAAAAATCATTCCTACTCCATGGAGTGTTTAAACACCAGAGACAGGCTGGATTTGGTCTGAGGGCCACAATTTATTGACCCCTGAATTATAGTAATTTAGTAAGTCTTAAAAACTAAAAGTCAGTAGTCTCAAAGTTAGACTGCAATCTGTCTCACATTGGACGAAGCAAAGGCTTATTCCTTGAGGCCTTAACCAAAGTAAATCAAAAATATATGACGTAAAACATGAAAAGTTCTTCTATTGCCCGTAATCCCATTCCCAGAGAAAACATCTGTCTTCAGTTTGGTATATATCTTTCCTGATATTCACCTGTGCAAACACATATACATATGCACACAACATATATGGTTCTAAAGAAACCATATATAGGGGCGCCTGGGTGGTTCAGTCGGTTAAGCGTCCGACTTCGGCTCAGGTCATGATCTCATGGTTCGTGGGTTCGAGCCCTGCATCGGGCTCTGTGCTAACAGCTCAGAGCCTGGAGCCTGTTTCAGATTCTGTGTCTCCCTCTCTCTCTGCCCCTCCCCCACTCACGCTCTGTCTCTCTGTCTCAAAAATAAATAAACATTAAAAAAAATTAAAAAAATAAAGAAACCATATATAAATGTATGAATTGTGTTTTTTTAACAAAAAATAAGACAACATATATATTGTTTGGCGATTTGGTTTTCCAATTTACAATATATTTTAAACATCCTTCCTTGTCATTCTTGTTAACAATTGCCTATCAACAGGCATTTGCATCATTTCCAATTTTGAAATTAGAAGCAATGAACATCTGTATGTGTGTATCTTTGTACACATGAGTGAATATTTCATTTTTTTATGTTAAAGGTTTATATTAACTAATTTATTTTTTAAAGTTTATTTATTTATTTTGAGAGAGAGAGTGTACTTGCATGCAAGTCGGGGAGGGGCAGAGAGAGAGGGAAAGAGAGAGAATCTTAAGCAGGCTCCCCACACTGGGTTTGATCTCATGACCATGCAATCATGACCTGAGCCAAAATCAAGAGTTGGATGCTTAACTGACTGAGCCACCCAGGCACCCCATCACATGGGTGAATATTTTTAATTTTTTTTTAACATTTATTCATCTTTGGGAGACAAAGAGAGAGCATGAGTAGGGGAAGAGCAGAGAAAGAAGGAGACACAGAATCTGAAGCAGACTCCAGTCTCCGAGCTGTCAGCACAGAGCCCAACGCGGGGCTCAAACCCATGAATCATGAGGTCATGACCTGAGCCGAAGTCAGACGCTCAACTGACTGAGCCACCCGGGTGCCCCACAGGTGAATATTTTAAAGGATAGATTTCTAAAAGTAGAATAATTCAGTCAAAGACTTCAATTTTTTTATATTGGTGAAGTCATCCGAAAGTTTATACTAGAGTTTCTCAATCTTGATTCTATTGACATTTGGGTTGAATAATTCTTCGCTGTAGGGCTGTACCATACATTGTAGAGTGTTTATTAGCATCTCTGGTCTCTGCCCATTATATGCCAGTAGCAACTTCCTGCTGTGACAACCAAAAAATATCTCTAGACAATGCCAAATGTCCCCGGAGGGCAAAATCACTTTGGGTTGAGAATCACTGCCCTGGACATTTGTTTTCTTTTATTTTCCTTTTATTTCTCTTTTTTCCTATTCCCCTTTCAACAACTTCTCATATGATCCTTCCTTCATGAAGGAAAAGTACTTAAAGGAACTTGTGATTCAGTATATATCACCTGTGAGATAATAGAAAAAATATGTGTTAGTCTCCTCCACCACCCATTCCTGGCACAGAGCTCCTGAAGCTCCCATAATTTCTTAAGAGTACTAAGAGCATCTTTTGTTCTCATATTTGTCCTTGACCCCTTCCCTGACACGGGGCTCTTAAAACCTTTGTAAATTCTTAAGTGATAAAGAGAAAGTGGAGCATATTTTGGTCTATTGAGATAACCCTGGGTGGGCTTCTGGGTGGGAGCTGGTCACCAGAAAGACCAAGCCATGATTAGAAGCTTGGGATTTTCAGCCCATTCCTCAACCTTTAGAGAAGGTAAAGGGGCTAGAAACCAATAATTAATAATTAATTATGCCTGTGGGGGGAAGCCTCCATAAACTCCCAATAGTGTGGAGTTCAAAGAATTTCTGGTTGGTGAACACATTCACACCAGGAGTGTGACACACACCCCAACTCCATAAGAACAAAACCTGCTTTCAGAACCCTCCCAGACCTCCCCCTATGTGGCTTGGTCTGGCTGTTCATTTCACTTGTCCCCTTCATCGTATCCTTAATAAACTGGTAAACATGTCTCCCTGAGTTTTGTGAACTACTCTAAGAAATTAATTGAAACCAAGGAGGCGGTTGTGGGAACCTCAGATTTGTAGTCAAATTGGACAGAAACTGAGGGTAACCTGTAGACCTATTACTTGTGATTGGCATCTGAAGTAAGGCAGGAGCAGCCTTGAGGGCCCAAGCCCTCTTAATCTGTGGAATTGGACACTATCTCCAGTGTCCAATTCCACACTAACTCCAGAATTGAGTTAAATTGTAGGACCCCAAGCTGGTGTTGCAGAGAATTGCTTGTTGTGAAGAAAAACCTTCATGCATCTGGGGACCAGAAGTGTCCAAGTGAAGTGTTGTGAATGTTTTGTATGTGAAGGGTAAAGGAGACACATAAGAAAGACACAAGAGGAGGAAAGAACTGGCTTTTCCATATACAAGAGGGAAAAACTGAGGTTGTTCTAAGATATCACCCCCCTGTTATTGAGACAAGGAAACTGAAGGGACTCCATGAAAAAAAAGCTGATTTAAAAAAATTTTTTTAATGTTTATTATTATTTTTTTTTTGAGAGAGAGAGAGAGAGAGAGAGAGAGGGAAAGTGGGGGAGGGGCAGAGAGAGAGGGAGACACAGAATCCAAAGAGGGTCCAGGCTCTGAGCTGTTAGCACAGAGCCCGATTCGGGGCTTGAACTCACAAACTGTGAGATTATGACCCGAGCCAAAGTTGGATACTTAACTGACTGAGTAACCCAGGTGCCCCCCAAAAGCTGTTTTTTAACTCCTTTTCCTGCTTCTATTCTTGCTAAGACCTGCACTCCCACCCTGCATCCGGGCTTATGGTACAAACAATGTATGCCCTCCTTGTAAAGGTCAAGGAGTTAATGAGTTCTTTGGAGTCTTGCGGCACAATAGATGATATCTAAGAAGTGACTTCGTGGGGTGGTCACAAGGTTTTCCAAGAACACTGACTCCAGACACCACTAACTCCTGACACCGAGACCCCTGGCTCCAGGGACATAAGTGACTTATGGAGGACACCTGAGCACTGGCCTTGTTTTGAACGGTTCATGGATGCCTGAGAGGATAGTACATCAGACCATCATCCCCAAATCCCAGATTGGGAACAAAGACAAGACTCATTCTTCTTTCCTTTTTTAAAAAAAAAAAAATTTTTTTTAATGTGTATTCATCTTTGAGAGAGAGAGAGAGAGAGAGAGAGAGACAGAATGTGAGTGGGTAAGGGGCAGAGAGACAGGGAGACACAGAATGTGAAGCAGGCTCCAGGCTCTGAGCTGTCAGCACAGAGCCTGATGCGCGGCTTGAACCCACGAACCGTGAGATCATGACCTGAGCCAAAGTCGGACGCTTAACTGACTGAGCCACCCAGGCGCCCCTCATTCTTCTTTCCTTTTGGAATCTCCCAGATGCTCTGTCTGCATCAGCACTCTCTCTATATCTTCAATAAACTCTGATCTCACTTCCTGCTGGCTTGAGTTTGATTTCTATCCTGCATAAAGCCAAGGATCCTCTTGGCTGGTCCTGCAAGACCACCTCTGGGTCCTCAAACCCAGACAGCTTGTATCACTATGGGCTGAATTGTATGCCCCTCCCAACAAAATTCATATGTTAAAGTCCTAACCTCTAGTACCTCAGGATATGATATTTGGAGATAGTCTTTAAAGGGGTAACTAAGTTAAAAGGAGATCATTAAAGTAGACCCTAATCTAATATGACTGGTGTCCTTTACAAGACAAGGTGCCTTTCACAAGACAAGGAACAAGGTCACAGAAACCAGCTCCATCAATACACTGACCTCAGACTTCCAGTCTCCAGAACTATGAGAAAATAAACTTCTTTTGTTTAAGCCTTCAAGTCTGTAGTACTTTGTTATGACAGACCTAGCAAACTAATACACCTTCCAGTGTATTTGAATTTTATTTATTTTTTTGTTTATTTAGTTTGAGAGAGAGCAAGTGCAAACACTCAAGTAGGAGAGAGGGAGAGGGTGAGGGAGACAGAGAATCCCAAGCAGGCTCCATGCCATCAGCACAGAGCCCGATGTGGGGCCCGAACTCACAAACTATGAGATCATGACCTGAGTCAAAATCAAGAGTCAGCCACTTAACTGACTGAGCCACCCAGGTGCCCTAATTTAACTTGTTTTCTATAGCAACTTCTCCGATAAGCAATTATTAACTTCTATAATCTGAATGTCAAGTTCCTTTGATTTTCAAAAAATTTTTAAATTTATTTATTTTTGAGAGAGAGGGAGAGAGAGAGAGAGAGAGGCAGAGCAAGTGGGGGAGGGACAGAGAGAGAGGGACAGCGAGGATCCCAAGCAGGGCCTGCACTGTCAGCACAGAGCCCAACGAGGGGCTCAAACTCACGAACTTCAAGATCATGACCTGAGCCGAAATCAAGAATTGGACTCTTAACCGACTGAGCCATGCAGGGGCATCTCTCTTTTTTAAAAGAGAATTCTATTGACTCAAAAAAAACAGAAAAGCAAGACAAACAATGGCTAGAGATCGAGAAAAATGAGATGAGTTTGGGAAAGTAAAGTTTGTTACTTAAGAGTTAACTGGCTTCAAGTTAACACACTCCTTGCTTGCTGGAGATGAAGGACCTTCATCTGTAACAGAACCAATTTGCTTTCTTTGAGATTTGCTGGCCACTGGCCTTGTGGAATAGAGGACCACAACGTTCGAAGACCACAGAAGCCAGCAAATCTGTTTGAAGTCCCCTTAGCTTTCTGATTAGCTCAGATACCTCTTAGCAACATGTTTTTCATTTTTAAGGTCACACAAATGACTTTACTGACCTCTTTGCACATATGTAGACCTTGTCCTCCTTTGCAGAAAGAACAGACTATTCTTGCACAACCCTTGGGTACCAAGGAACCAGAACTTGTTGCACAACCTCTGAGTAGTACCAAGATAACTGAGGCTGGCATCATGGAGTCTGCAGCGGGCGCCGGCTGGCTCATGATCTTTCGCTCGCGAACGCACGCGCGCGCGCACACACACACACACACACACACAATTCTGGAACAGGCAGAAACCTGGGAGTTCTCCTTTGGACAAGAGTCTGCCTTCTCCCTAGATGGCCAGACTCCTGAATAAAGCTCATATTCCTTTTCAGTCAAAACTTATCTATTGTCTTTTGAGCATTCGCCTTTCAAGTGACCGGCAGCTGAACTTGTGTTTCATTAACAGTATGTTTTATGTGGAAAACCCAGAACATACAAACAACCAAAGAAGATAAAAATCACCTGAATCCCACTATACAAAGGTAATCACGTTAAAAAAAAATTTTTTTTTAATGTTTATTTATTTTTTGAGAGAGAGAGACAGAGAGTAATCAGGGTAGGGGCAGAAAGAGAGGGAGCCACAGATTCTGAAGCAGGCTCCAGGTTCTGAGCTGTCAGCACAGAGCCCAACGCGGAACTCAAATTCACAGACCGTGAGATCATGACCTGAGCTGAAGTGGGACACTCAACCGACTGAGCCACCTAGGCGCCCGCAAAGGTAATCACTGTTAAATATTGTGGTGCAAAGATCATGACCTGAGCTGAAGTGGGACACTCAACCGACTGAGCCACCTAGGCGCCCGCAAAGGTAATCACTGTTAAATATTGTGGTGCACCTTACCTTTGCGGTAAGCTACAAAACTTTCTTTAGTAGCATGTTTTCTTTGAAATAAACAACAGGCCCCAAGGGAGTCACTTTTGCTAAACCCCATCAAGACTCAACATTTAAACATAACTGCACTTCCAGCCTCTCCCAACAGTGGAACTTTAAACCAATCAGTCTGGAATTTCCAGATCTGCACCGCTAAGGTAATCCGTATGATAAGACCCTTTGTCTTCCCCTATGGGAAGGTAACCTCCACTGAAATATCCCATTCTTTTAACTTCTTTGTCCCACCCTCTTTCTGCCTATAAAATGCCTGCCATTTTGTACAACTTGGAGCTCCTTTCTAATTGCTGGATGGGATGCTTCCTAATTCATAAATTTGTTGAATAAAGCCAATTAGATCTGAAAACTTACTCAAATGTTGCTTTTTAACAGTATGTATGCCTATATGGATAGGTAGGTATACACATACACATCACACATACATAAATGTCCCCCCACATGGGATCCTACTGGAATACTTGTTGTGTCTGCTTCTTTTCCCACCCAATGATACATTAAGAACATTATTCCATGTCATTCAATTGTATTTCTGAAGATGGTTATTAATATCTGCTTTTATAGTGAGAACTAAGTAGCATTACAGGAAAAGTGATGAAATTTTTAAAAAGTCAGGCTCCAAAAGATATCTCTCAGTCACAAGGGAAACTAGAAGACAGATAGCAACAACACTCTTTGCGGAAATCACAAAATGTTGAAAAAGCAAAGGATGAGGTCACAGGACACACTGAGAGGAGATGTTTGTACCGGATGTGGAAAATATAAATTTAGAGCTCTCCTCTAGCTGAATTTCTTCCCAAGCTTTGTGAGCCCAGAAGCACAGCCCATCCCCCTAGTTCACTGCAGGATGTATCCCTAGTCTACTGAAAACTATTCCCTTTGAAAAGGTAGTTAAATCTCCCAGTGACAAACTAAACTACCTTCTTCAACACTTCCCCAGGGATCTGATATTTTGGCCTTGCCAGCACACACAACCTGTGTGTCAATTAAGAAGAGGGATCCCGGGGCGCCTGGGTGGCTCAGTCGGTTAAGCGGCCGACTTCAGCTCAGGTCACAATCTTGCGGTCCGTGAGTTCGAGCCCCGCGTCGGGCTCTGGGCTGATGGCTCAGAACCTGGAGCCTGCTTCCGATTCTGTGTCTCCCTCTCTCTCTGCCCCTCCCCCGTTCATGCTCTGTCTCTGTCTCAAAAATAAATAAAACGTTAAAAAAAAAAAAAAAAAAGAGGGGTCCCTTTCCTGCTGTCCCTTCTTCTGTACACTGAAGCCCTAAACTAGACACAGGACTTGGGAGGATATGATACTGCCCCCCTGCCACCCGCCCCAGCTCATACTTTGACCCTTGGTCTAAACTGCAGAGTAGTTCCTTACACAATGGCCTTGTCTGATATGGTCCCTGTAGATTTACTTAAACTTCCATGGAACATATGCAAAAATAATCTTAATCTCCCCATCCCAGCTGTCACTTTGCCCAATTCAAGAACTTCCTGTCTTATCCCACTCCAAGTTCCTCCAAACCAGGCCAAGGGCACACAAGCCATGTTATAGGGCTTTGCTCCATAATAATAAATTATTATTATAGCTACCATTTTTTAAGTGTTTAGTTCTGTACCAGACCCTGTGCTAAATGCCTTATATGCATTATTTTATCTTCACAACTCAATGAAGAAGGAAGTTTAATTATTATTCCCATTTTACAGATAAGATTGCTGAGACCTGAGAGAGTAACTTGACTGGGCTAATAATGCCACAGATACTAATGAGTGACAAGGAATCAATTCTGGTTGGTCTGTTTCCCACAAACATTTCCCATGCATCTCTTGTATGAAAGGCAGTTTGCTAAAAGCAAGAGAAAAAGGCATAAGGAAGACCTTTCCTTGAAATCCCACCATCTTTGAAAGAGTTTACAGTTTAGGAAGTTTAGGAAGGAATATGACAAGCACACGATACACCAATACAAGGCACAAGGTGCTAAGCTCGTGCGAAAGGGTCAAAGTTCTCTTAGAGAGATGGGAGAGCCTTTGGGGAGGAGATGGAATATGAAATGGGCTTTAATAAGGGTTTTCGCAAAAGATGTTTGGAGGACAGCATTTGGGGGAAACAGCGTGAGTAAAGGTATGGAGAACATAGGCAAGGAACAATAAATAGTTTAACTTACAGAAGTAGAGCTTGGGAGAGTTGTGGCTGATAAAGCTGTAGCATTACATGACTTCGGTACCTAGCTAAGGAACTTGGATTGGTGGATGGAATACCAGATGGGTTTTGAGTGGGGTGATGGCAAGTCTGGGTATACAAACCTGAGAAAATTAATGTTGTAGCTACCTGTGTTATAAATTAGCACAGGGAGAGATCAAAGATAGAGATCAGTTGGGAGGCTACTTGTAATAGACCAGGAATTCTTGGTCTCAGTACTATTGACTTTTGGGTCAGATAATTATCTGGGTGTGTGTGTGTGGGGGGGGTGTTCTTTGCACTGTAGATGTTTAGCAGCATCTCTGGCCTCTATTCACTATATATTATAACATTCCACCCCACCCCCAATTGAGGCAAAATCGCCCCCATTGTGGGCCACTGTAATAGACCATATTACAGGCAGAAATTTTAAAAGGTGGATGTGACACATGGGCAAGGGTAAAACCTAAAAGCTTTGGTAAGTGTTTGGAGTCCAGAGGACTGGGGATCAAATAGAACCAGTGAAAAGGCCCTATAGGCCATGTAGTCTAACATACTCCTAATTGCTTGCAACACTAAACTCTTTAGAAGGGCAATTTGGTAAACCCTTTTGAAGGTAGTTTGGTAAAACCTTCTAACAATAACAAAAACTATCTTGCCTTTTGGCCCAGCAATTCAGTTCCTGGAAATTTATCTTAAATGATTCAAATGAAGACACAGAATCTTTGTGTACAAAGCAATAATACTTACATGGAATAGTGACCATGCCGTTCTCAACAATTGCACCCTCATACCTACATACATTGAACAGTGCCTGCTAAATGAGAGGCTCAGATTTAAGAAGTCAATTTAAGATTCAGATGTGTGATCCAAAACTCTGGAGAAGTCGTAGCTAATGAAACAAAATCCCAGATGGGGTGAAAAAGGCAGATATCAAGAATCCAAGTATAAAAGCTCATAACTTTCTTTTTTAACTTCTTTCTCATATCATAGAGAGAGAAATGACTGGAATTTTGTCTATCCGTGCTTTTTTTTTTTTTTTTTTTTCTAATGTGAGGTTGTGTCAAGGAGGGATTTGAACTTACAACCCCGAGATCAAGTCATATGCTCTACCAAATGAGTCAGCCAGGCTCCCCCCACCCTCCACAGTTACTGAGATTGTGTATTGGCCAAAGGAGGAGGGAAGTTATGGCGTCAATCAATGACGTCATCTGCTCAGAAAGACCCGGTGCGCCCCCCATCCCCACTCCGGTTTGAACTCTGCCTGAGGAATCTCGCTCTTTGCCCGAGGACATTCCTTTAAAATAAGAATTTCGAGACTTCCCGTGCAAAGTTGCTGGGAAACACGCTGTTCAGGAATGAGGACGTCCTGGGGCACACTCCAATGTACAGAGATTAAAGAGTTCCCGGCAACTTGGTTTTTAAATTGCCCTGCAAACATGAAATCCTAGCTGATCTGGCAGCTACTCCGCTATGGTGGCGAGAGACAGCCTACCAGCCGGGCGAGAGGGAGGCGCCGGGCGGAAGAATGGCAGGCGTGGCCAACCCGGAGGCGGCTGGAGGCCGCGCCCCCTTCCCAGAGTGCCCCGCAGCCGCTCCCCGCGAGATCTCTTTTCTAGCCCGCCCTGGCCCGGCTCAGAAGGCGCTCCCACCATGGATGGGCTTCGGGCTAGCGCAGGGCTGTTGAGGCGCGGGCGGTTGAGACGCCGGCGCCAGCCGCAGCCACACAGCGGGTCGGTCCTGGCCCTGCCCTTAAGGCCCAGAAAGATCCGAAGGCAGCTGAGGAGAAGCGTGGCGTCCCGCATGGCCGCGCTGAGGGCCCAGACACTGCCGAGCGAGGACTCGGAGGACTCGAGGGTGGAGTCGACGGTCGACGATCCTGGAGACCCGCTGGCTGGTGGGGCAGCGACCATCCCGGATGCGGCCCGGCGAGAGCCGTACGGTCACCTGGGGCCTGCAGAGCTGCTGGAGGCCTCGCCCGCGTCCCGCTCCCTGCAGACCCCCCGCGCGCTGGTGGAGGCGCAGACCCCGCCGGCCCGCCTGGTGGAGGCTCAGACCCCGCCGGCCCGCCTGGTGGAGGCGCCCGCCCTGCCCGCGCGCCTAGTGCCGGCTCCCGCGCCTCCCGCGCGCCTGGTGGAGGTGCCCGCTGCGCCGGCGCGCGTGGTGGAGACCTCGGCGCTGCTGTGCCCTGCCCAGCACTTGGCGGCCGCCCCGCCATCCGTGGCCCCCGCAACGCTGTCGGGGCCGCAGGTGGATAGCACCGGCGGGGAGTTGGCCTGGGACTCGCCGCTGCAGCGCGTCCTGGCGGAGCTGAACCGCATCCCCAGCAGCCGGCGGCGGGCCGCGCGCCTCTTTGAGTGGCTCATCTCGCCCATGCCGCCAGACCATTTCTACCGGCGCCTGTGGGAGCGGGAGGCGGTGCTGGTGCGGCGGCAGGACCACGCCTACTATCAGGGGCTTTTCTCCACCGCAGACTTGGACTCCATGCTGCGCCACGAGGAGGTGCAGTTCGGGCAGCACCTGGATGCTGCTCGGTACGTCAACGGGCGGCGCGAGACCCTGAACCCCCCCGGCCGCGCGCTGCCTGCCGCCGCCTGGGCCCTGTACCAGGCTGGCTGCTCCCTGCGCCTCCTCTGTCCGCAGGCTTTCTCGACCACAGTGTGGCAGTTTTTGGCCGTGCTCCAAGAGCAGTTTGGCAGCATGGCAGGCTCCAACGTTTACCTCACGCCCCCCAATTCGCAGGGTTTTGCCCCCCACTACGACGACATCGAGGCTTTTGTGCTGCAGCTGGAAGGTAGGAAACTCTGGCGTGTGTACCGACCCCGGGTCCCGACCGAGGAGCTGGCCCTGACATCCAGTCCCAACTTCAGCCAGGACGACCTCGGTGAGCCGGTGCTGCAGACTGTGCTGGAACCTGGAGATTTGCTCTACTTTCCTCGGGGCTTCATTCACCAAGCCGAATGCCAGGATGGAGTGCACTCTCTGCACCTCACCTTGTCCACGTACCAGCGCAATACCTGGGGCGACTTCCTGGAGGCCGTCCTGCCCCTGGCAGTGCAGGCTGCCATGGAAGAAAATGTGGAGTTCCGAAGGGGTCTTCCCCGAGATTTCATGGATTACATGGGGGCCCAGCACTCAGATTCCAAGGATCCACGAAGAACCGCTTTTATGGAGAAGGTGCGAGTCTTGGTTGCCCGCTTGGGACACTTTGCCCCTGTCGATGCTGTGGCTGACCAGCGAGCCAAAGACTTCATCCACGACTCTCTGCCCCCTGTGCTGACTGATAGAGAGAGGGCACTAAGTGTTTATGGGCTCCCAATTCGCTGGGAGGCTGGAGAACCTGTTAACGTGGGGGCCCAGTTGACAACAGAAACAGAAGTGCACATGCTTCAGGATGGGATAGCTCGGCTGGTGGGTGAGGGAGGCCATTTGTTTCTCTATTATACAGTGGAGAACTCCCGTGTTTATCATCTGGAAGAGCCTAAGTGCTTGGAGATATACCCACAGCAAGCTGATGCCATGGAACTTTTGCTCCGCTCCTACCCAGAGTTTGTGAGAGTAGGGGACCTGCCCTGTGACACGGTGGAGGACCAGCTTTCCTTAGCGACCATGTTATATGACAAGGGGCTGCTGCTCACCAAGATGCCTCTAACCTGAACTAGTTTCTTCTTGATTGTTGGAAGCAAGACAGTGGTGATTCTCTCTTAGCCACCATTACCATCTTTTTGGCAGGGGGGTGGGGTAGGAGGGACTCATGTTCTTACCTTGATAACCATTTACCTTTATGACTGCTCACATTTACCTTTATGACTGCTTTAATGTCACAAATTTCAGATGGTTTTCCAGGAATCACCACTTCATCTAGGCACAAAAGTAAAAGCAGAAGTTGGAGGTGGAAAAAAGGAGCAATTTTTGCAGAAGTAACTTTGATCCCTGATCATTTCAGAGCACCAGCTTCATCACCCTCAGGCTTCAGCGTACTGTGTAGCACTTGCTGTGTCATTCTGCTTGAGACATTAGAAGTTTTTATTTGGAATTTGCATCCTTCATTTGAGTTCTCTTCAGTTTGGGGGGAGGGTTGGGGTCAGTATCTTGTTTGCTACTGTGAGTTTGTATGAATGTTAGAAAAGTTATTAAAGTGCCAAAGAATGTTTCTCTTTTTAAAAGCTAGATTATTATGAAGGAATTGGGTTGGGGGGTGGGAGATAGGAAAAATCTATAATGACTGATGTGAAAGGTAACTTGGGGTGGTTGTAGGATTGAGGCCAATTCTATAACTTTGGGGGTAATTTATTCATTTTAATCATGCTACTTGAACCCCAAACAGCACAATCCTATTGGAAAAGTTAAGAGTGCATTATGTTTTTGCTCCGTGCTTGCTTGCATCAGTGGCTGGCATTGCTCCCCAAGGGACAGCATATCACCTAGTTGTGCTATCATAGGCCTCAGTCAACCAACTTATAGCAAGCTGGCCATGAAGGGAGGCTGGTGTTCAAGTTACTTTCCACTCTCATTTTTTTCTGGCAGTTGGAAGAATCTTCCCCAAACCTGGAAAGTGAATATTTTCATGGTTGGTGGAAAAGAGCCTGGTGTACCAGAGAGAGCACTGGACTTGGAACCAGAAGACCTGGGTTTGGGGTGGTGGCTGGTAGGCAGCTGGCTGAATGATCTGAGGCTGCCGCTACACCTGGGCACACAGATTTTGTAAGTATATTTTGGTACAGCTTGATGTCTGCACTTCATTTAGCTTGTGTCTGGAACTTTCAGAGCCTATCACCATATCTGATAGGTGCAGTTCTATATAAGGTTGAGAACTTTCTGAGGTCTTTTTTTTTAAGTTGGGAAAGCATGGATGTACATAAAATAAAAATGATAGCTCTCTCTCCAGTTCTACTTTCCAGAGGTAACTACTATTAAAAGTTAAACTCACAAGGCTTTGTTTGGATGCTTAATCAAACATACGGTAGTTTGTTTGTTTTTTGGTTTGTTTTATACCCTTGTTTTTCTAATCTGTCAGTTTTGGACCTAACTTTTCAAATCAGTTCAGTTAGAACTACCTCTTTTTTTTTTTTTTTTTTAAAGTGACAAAATAGCAAATAAAACCCAGGGGACAGACAGAAAAAAAAAAATAAAAGGACTAAAAGGATGGCAGCTAAGAAGGAAAGGTAGTAACCTTTCCTGACTCATCCTACCAGGCTCAAAACTAAACTCCCCAAACACCAGATCCCAGAAAAGGCTGGTTAAAGGAGTCACGTGATAGTACTCACCCCTAGGGAACCTACCCTGAAAAGTTTGTTGTAGAAAAGTATGGAGTTTCAATGGTTTATGCCCTTCCTTGGGCTGCCAGTAGACACGTTTTGCTTCCTCCTTCATTTTTCCTATGGCCCTCTCCATCCTGAATATTTTCTGTGTCAGCAAGTCCTTTTGGCTTAGTGTTTGAATCTAGATCAGAAGAAATGATGTTGAAAAAAACAATTGTATTAGGCTGCAAATCATCAAAAAGCGTTAATAAAGTAATGTATTGTGCCTGTTGGTGTTAGGTGGTGGTACAGTGCCTCAGAGCATTCTCTTCTGATGTTGGTTTTACACTTGTTAATGAGAAATTTACTTTAGCTTTTTGGGCATGATGAAAGGAACCTAAGAAATGCTTGCTTGATGTGAAGCTGGTTTTGTGAATTATATGAAGAAAGAATCTTACATTTTAAAGTCTTTGTCCCTCTGTTTCTTCATCTCCTCTAACAACTCTGAAAAATTAGAACCACCTGTTGAACTAGAATGTTCTTTGGTAAAAGCCCAGATTCGGAGGTTAAAAAGGAAAAGGAAAATCTAGGGGGCTAGCTCTAGCCACTCAATCCATCTCTAGGTCTACTTGTAAAAAACAACTTGGGTTTACTTGATGGTGGGCAGAAAATGGGAGGGGAAGGAAATATATTTCAGAAACAACAACCCTGATTTTGAGGGCTACTTGATAGGCTGATGCGGTGATTGTTTTTATTTTTTTATTTTTTATTTTTTTTTACTAATAGGGTTTTATAGTCTGATCTTGCATAGATGTTTTTGTATCTTCAGAAAATATGTATCTGAGGGGTTGTAGAAAGTATTTCTGTGATGGTGAAAAGGGTCTGAGGAACTCTTGAAAACATAGCTTGCACTTAACTACCCTGTTCTTGATCTCCTGAAGCATTTCTTGGTTCCCTTCATTTTCTAAGTTGAGTATCTTCATGGCCTGGTGAATTTCCCTGAAAGATAAGAGGTACTTCTTAGATTGTTTTTATCCTCAAAAAAAAAAGGTATCAGGGTGGAAAATACAGGAGTAGGAATCAGACAGGAATCCTAAATTCCAATCTTCACTGCATTTTGCTGAGCCTTATCTGCAAAACTGGTATGGTGCTTAGCTTATAGGGATGTTGGTGTAGTTTCTAGGAGGATATATTCAAAGATACTAATGGTACCATTTATTGAACACCTTAATGGTGGGTACTAAACATGTCATCTCTTTAATTATTACCACAGACCCATAAGGCAGATTTATAATCTGCATTTGGTAATGAAAAAACAGGCTCAGAAAGTTTAAGTAACTTACCCATGTTCACCTTGCTAGTATATACCTGAGCCTGGGATTCAGACCCTGGTTTTTTTGACTCTAAAGCCTGTCATCACAGTAGGCACTTGATAAATGTTAGCTGGATAAATGAATAACTTAAAACCACCTGGAATGGAGAACAGGTGTGTGAACTTCATGACCTATCTAATTTAGGCCAGTTTTTCTGTTACCCACTTAGATAGGTAGGTAGGTAGGTAGGTGGATGGCACAGGTGAGCCTGTGCTTTTACAGCCATTAGACAGCCTAGAAACGCAGGGATGTATTGTGTTAACAAGGATGGGACAGTGGGCAGTATAAGAGGTCACGGCAGGAGTCAGGTTCAGAGCTTACTTTAGAACAGTCTCATGGTTCTCTAGGAGCAGCACATCTAGGAAGGTGTCCCTGACCCGGTCCCCTTGGAGGTTGAGGGCTAGGATGCTACGGCAAGCTTCTAGTCGTACACCTGGTGACTCTTCATAGTGGATGGCCCAGAGCAGGAGGTCTGTCAGCTGGGGACTCACTTGGCCAATCTGACCCAAAGCTGCAGACATTAGAGGGCAGTATGTATGTTCCACTGTCACTTAAGAGGGAGTTGGCTATATATCCTAACATCCAGAAACGGCCTTATTAATAAATAGTAATAACATATAGACAGCTACCTGCAAAATTAAGTATTGCAAATCTTTTTTTTTTTTTAACTTTTTTTTTTCCAACGTTTTTATTTATTTTTGGGACAGAGAGAGACAGAGCATGAACGGGGGAGGGGCAGAGAGAGAGGGAGACACAGAATCGGAAACAGGCTCCAGGCTCTGAGCCATCAGCCCAGAGCCTGACGCAGGGCTCGAACTCACAGACCGCGAGATCGTGACCTGGCTGAAGTCGGACGCTTAACCGACTGTGCCACCCAGGCGCCCCAAGTATTGCAAATCTTAAACTAAGTATTTTGTTGGTATCTTTTTCTGGATGACAATTATCATTAGAATTTTACGGATGGGTTAAAGTAGGACATTGTCTCCAAAGGATTCCTGTGGGGATGGGGAGGGAGGATCCATCCCATCCTTACCCCTTACAATATGAAAATAAACTAATTTACTTATTTATCTAGGGATGAGATAATGGGGCAGATAACTCAGAACACTGGCCTCATCAAGTCAAGATGATGGGGAAAGGACACACAATTACTTCACAGGTTTACCTTGGGCAAAGATTGTCCAAGAGAGAAGCAATGCCAAAGATCCTTAAAAAGGAACCCTGGGAAAATTTGAGGGCAGGGTTTTAAGTCTGTAGCAGTCTTGAATCTGGTCTTTTACAGAGTCCTATAGTGGATACCTACTTAATTCTATTGGCAGGGACTGTCTTGTCAGCCCTTTGCCTTAACAAGTTTGACAGAGATCTAGACTTGGGATCTTTAACTGAAAATTAAAAAGAAGAAAATAGTCTTTAATTTCTCAGGCAAGAACTTCTGAGAAGGTGTAATCATCCCTTCAGCTATACCTTATCCCCTTCCTAGAGAGATTCTGGGGATCTATACTAGCATTTGGGAGGCTATTTGAAGTTGAAGAGCTGGGGCCACTCCTGTCATACCTTGAATGGCAAAGGCCTTGATTTTCCAGTAAGGATCTCTCTCTATCAGGTTCAAAAGGCATTCAAGGACCTGGGATGAATAAAAGGGCAGTGTTGAGTGGAGAGGATCAGAGGAAAAGTGAACCAGAGACAGGGACCCCTCTTATCTCTAAAATGTGCTATAATTGGGCACCTGGGTGGTTCAGGTTCAGTGTCTGACTCTTGCTTTCAGCCCAGGTCATGATCCCAGGGTCATGGGATCGAGCCCCACATCGGGTATGCACTGAGTGTGGAGCCTGTGTGAGATTCTCTCTCTCCCTCTGCCCTTCCCCCTTGCTCACATGCACACGCTTTCTCTCTCAAATAAAACAAAAAATGCTCTACAACTGAAAAATGGGCTTCTGTCAATTCTAGTGACAAATGAGCTGGAGGCTGAAGCACTGGTCTACACACACAGTGCAGTAGCTGAATTATCGCTTATCTAGATTTTCCTCCGCTCACAGTTCTGTGGTCATACAGGCTTCTTTAGAACACCTTGAATCAGGTTTCCCCCTAATAATTAGGGGTTATAACTCCATTCACTGCAGTTGATCATAAAGCCCATAACTGAGGTGAGAACAGGATTCAGGGATGTGCTCAAGAGTTAAGTCTGGGCTGGCTGGGAGCAAAATGTGGTTCTAACTGATTGATGTGGCCAGTCTACCCCCTAACCTTCCAGTTTCTGATCTTTCGTTCTGTGTCCCCACAGAATGGTGAGTGTAGTATGCACAACAAGGGAAGCTCAGGTAATGCACTCTTCAGGTTAATCAGGTAAGATGGCAACATGTTTCTTTGACTCACCATCTTATCACGGATCTGCAGGGCACCTGCTGCCAAACAGGCTGCCCGCCGAACTACCATGAAGTCATCAGAGAAGCAATTCAGGAAACTTGGGAGAAGCTTGGCGGTCATGAGCTTGAGCCCACCAATAAGGGAGAGAGCTTCCACACGCTCCTGGATATTTCCTTGACTCAGCTTGACTCTATAAAGCATAAGTGCTTTTATTTTCTCTCCTTAAACTTTTGGCATCCCCACCACCAATGCCCTCAAGATAAAATCCAACCTCTGTAGGGTCTCCATTATCCATTCCCACCCTTTCCTAGTCAGCCTTATGCCTGTGAGGTTGAAGTTTCACTGAGTAGAGACCTCCATTATTTACTTGGACCCCTATTACTAGCATATGCTAGGCACTAAACTATGTTGAATGACTGAATAAAGGAAACTTTCATGTACCTGTTGTTACAGTCTAGTTCTCTCCACTGCCCTCACACATGCCATCCTCATTTTGCACATTTGGCTCCCAGCCTGGAAATGTCTTCCCTTCTCTTTGCCTACGTAGTCTTTTTTTTTTTTTAACGTTTTTTATTTATTTTTGGGACAGAGAGAGACAGAGCATGAACGGGGGAGGGGCAGAGAGAGAGAGGGAGACACAGAATCGGAAACAGGCTCCAGGCTCCGAGCCATCAGCCCAGAGCCCGACGCGGGGCTCGAACTCACGGACCGCGAGATCGTGACCTGGCTGAAGTCAGACGCTTAACCGACTGCGCCACCCAGGCGCCCCTCTTTTTTTTTTTTAAGTGGTTATTTATCTTTGAGAGAAACAGAGCAGGGGACGGGCAGAGAGACGGGGAGGCAGAGGATATGAAGCAGGCTCTGTGCTGACAGCAGAGAGCCTGATGTGGGTCTGATGTGGGTCGAACTCATGAACAGCGAGATCATGCCCTGAGCTAAGTCAGACACTTAACTGACTGAGCCACCCAGGCGTCCCTGCCTGTGTAGTTTTCTTATCCATCCTCTCTGAAAGCTGACCTTACTAAGCATTTGTAAATTATGCCTGGCCTCTACAATCAGAATCATGTCATGCTTTTGAACCCTCAAACATCCAAAACACCCTCACCTAGTGGGCACTCAATTAATGATTCTTTCCTTAGGCACATTGTTAGTGTCCATAGGGACTGGTAATTTTTATTTTTAAGATAATCCTGCAGTGGGACCTAATACAATGCCAAGCATACAAAGCAACTCAGCAGATGCTGGCTGACTGGATCCCAGGCTTCCTAAACACAAGAATAGAAAAGTTACTGTGTGCGTGTTAACTGTACATTAACTGTGTATGTAACTGTGCGTCTTACCTGATTGTGTCGTGCACCTCTTTCCCAAGGCTCATTTGCCCCAGAGCTCGGGCCGCTGCACGTCTCACTTCCTTATTCCAGTCACTCAGCATCAGCTGGATCAACTTATGTTTCATATCCTATAAAGAGGTATAATTTAGGTATAAAATAGCTGCCATTTATTGAATGTCAATTTTGTGCTTGGCTCTGTGCCAGGTGTTTTTACCCATCACTTAATCCTCCCAAACAATCCAGTGAGGCAGATTACCATTTGCAGATGACAAAATAGTCTTAGGTTTACTTGCCCAAGGTTAACCTGTTGAATGCTAGAACCTGGACTCAGACCCAGTTTGCTAAGCTTAGGCTCCAAACTACTATGTTGGGGTCAATGTAATCTGTACTTGAAGGACTTAAAATGTGATGGTGATACATTAATAGGGTGACCAACTCATTCCACTGTGCCTGGGATTTTTCCAGGTTTAGTACTAAAAGTCCTGTGTTCTGGACAAAGCAGTACAGTTGACCTGTATATGTTACTATATATATTAGTACTTCATTCAAAAGGGAAGAGACAGGGGCACCTGGGTGCCTTCAGTTGGTCAAGCATCCGACTCTTGATTTTGATTTCGGCTCAGGTCATGATCTCACAGTTGTGAGGCCCTGAGCTGGGTGTGGAGCCTGCTTGGGATTCTCCCTCTCCCCACATGACCTCTGCCTGCCTGTCCCTCTCTCCCTCCTTCTGTCTCTCTCTCTCCCCACTCCCCTCCTGACCTCCTCCCTCCCCCTCTCAAAAAAAGGAAGGGAAGAGACAAAGATTACTACAGTTGTAGTTCATGATTGTGTAAATATGCCCAAGCTATTCTCCCTGTTTGAAACCTCTCTTTTAGGATTTAGCTCAAAAAGTATCTCTGAACTCTCCTCTGCCCTCTGCAAGCATAGGAAATCCCTGTAATGCTTTACAGTTGCTTCTGTTGTAGCTATTTATAACATTTATCAAGAAAAGACATAATATTTTTGCATCCCCAGTGCTGGCATAGTGGCTAGCATGTAGGATGTGGTCAGAAACTGCTTGCTTACTGAATGAGTGAAGGACCAATACACATAGTGCCTTTCTTCATTCCAGCAATCTGACATGAAGCACTCATTTTTATCTGGTCAGTCCCCTGCCTGCTCTGCATGTCTTTTTTACTTTTAGTTGGCAATCTTGAGTGCCAAGTTCTAAGGAGGTGAATGTGCAAATGAGTCAGATTTAAAATGCAGATTCTGACTGAGTTAGCCTGAAGTGACATTTTGCCCTTCTAACAAACCCAGGTCATGCCTGTGCTGCTGGTCAGGACTTTAGAGGAAGGGTACATGGCAGCTGGGGCAGAATTAACCCAGACTAAAACATTTTCAGGTGATTTTACTGAATTCTACCAGGTTTTGGGCTTTCCACTCAACATGCGAGGGCCCAAGGGTGGAAGGTGTTCACTTCTCATGGGTATGGCAGTGTTCTGGGCCATTTTGGAAGTGCTCAGTGTTACAAGGAAAAGATACAGCGCCACACAGGAAGAAGGGGATATCCCCGTTTGGATAGCTGAAGATGTTTTCAAAAATAATGGCAAGAAGCAGGTCAAGTGAAAGCCCAAATGATGGTCAGGGTTTACCTTGCCTGGAAGTCCCTCTTCAGTTCTGTCCAAGTCTAGTCCATCTGTCCCACACTCCTTCCCAGAACTTAAACTGATAGATTCAGCCTACAATAATGTTTCTCTGAAAACTAAGAGCGTATCTTACATTTATCACTTGTTCTTGAATCATTTGTGTTTAGTCTTATTTTAAGAGCGAAAGCAAGTGAGGAGGGACAGAGAGAGAGAGTGAGCATCCTAAGCAGGCTCCACACGGCTAGTACAGAGCCTGATGCGGGGCTTGAACCCACGAACTGTGAGATCATGACCTGAACGGAAACCAAAAGTCAGACGCTTAACTGAGCCACCCAGGCGCCACAGTAGTGACTATGTTTTATACCTTCTTTATGTGAACACTCAGAGCCAACATAGACACTAGTATGGTTGGGTTGTTGGGTAGTTTAAGTCCATACTTCTCAAACTATTTGCTGAAGGACCAGTTGGGGGGGGAGGGAGGTGTCACTGACTGATACTTAATGGTAGATTAATGTTAAGGCAATGTAAAAGTACTATAAAAGTTTCTAAATTCTCCTAGGTTGTTTTTTGTTTTTTTGCTTATTTGTGGGTAGATTACAGTTTGTGGTTTGCTACCATGCTAAGGAGCAGGTGGCTTGAGTCAGACATGGTGGCATATGAAGATAATCCTGGGTTAAGGACTAAGGTCGCAGTGTGAAGACAAAGACCTGCTTGGTAAGAATGGGATACTAAGCAGCAAAACATGGAAGGGCTCCCAGCCTCCTTTTGCTTAGACTTTCTGTCCTGGAAACACAGCAGGCTTACCAAACTGACATTTCCACTGATCCGCCCAAGAGCCTGGCAGGCCACAATCCGGTCCTTCCACTGGTGGCTGTTCAGCTCCACAGCAAGCATGGTGTGTATCAGGGTCTGAGGAATGGAAGACTTATGTGGATACTTATGATAACTTTGAGAGATGCTGGAGCCTTGAAGAAGTTCTATCCTAACATGGCATTCAGCATAATTAATGTCACAATTACATGAGATGGCCATCCCTCCAAAAAGGAAAGAGTAGTTTATAAGATACAGGGTACTTTTCTATCTGAGCCCCCTGACTTCTGGAATCATAAATCTGAGAACAAAATAGAGATTTAGTGACTTGAACAGAGACTCCTGGGGCCTTCTCTTTAACTATCTTTACTCTTAAAGTGATTTGTATATGCCTCAGTCTTTGTGAGTTTCACATCTCTACTGAAAGTAAACACACTTGTGGGCCTGTGCAGTTTTCAATTCTAAACTTGTGGCAGAAGCAAATCCTACATATCACAACTCTTCTTGCAAACACAGAAACCGTCTGCAACCTACTTTTCTCACCTTTCTCTCAGGTTGCAGGTGTCCCTATTCCTTGTATACACACCTGCATACCCCAGTTCACCCACACGCTTTTTCCAGCTTTATGTGTGAGATCGTCTTACTCAACCATCTGCATTTTCGATTCCTTACACGTACTGACCTCAAAGACTCAATTGTTCCCCACAACTTGGTTTCTTTCTTTGACCCTGTAATGGACACATACTGTCTCCCCACTGAGATGGCTCAGGAGCATATAAGACTGATGCTCAGTGTCCTCATTCTTCTTGTTAAACAGCTGCTGGAGGATCCTCTTAATCACGGGGTATGTGGCAGCACCTTCCAGAGCCAGGCACTGAGCTGCAGCCCAGCTGTCCACGCTGTTACCTGTCAGGTGGGGTAAAAAAAATGGTGATCTGCTCTCCCACAGAGTGAACAGTCAGCCTTCAGCATTGGTACTCAAGGCTGTTGCCTGCCTGGTATCTCACTTCCTTGTGCCCCTCCCTGTATAGAAGTCAACGCCTATATTTAAATGGATCACATCAAGGTTTTCAGTATAGACTGAAAATCTTAACCTGAAAAGTCAAATCCTAAAAGGCTTTTACTGGGTAACAGCAACAAGGCTCTTATGACCTGGGTAAGAGATACAATTATTCATTCCCCTAGTGATTGGGAAGGCTAGAGTGGAGGCTTTCTTAAGACGATGAATTAGGTTTTTGAAGGTCTATATGCAGAATGCCAAACCAGTCAGCCAGTTGTCCTTGTCTGCTCAGGCCCCCAGGAAAGGAAGAAACATACTTTTTCAGAGAGGGGTCAGCCCCCTTGGGCAAATCACCTGACAACTTTTTGCTTTATGTGGACAATGCCTGTAAGTTAATGTAGAGAATGGAAGCATGATGTGTTTGAACAGGGGTGATTTTTTTAGAAAGTATTCTTTAGTATTTACATCTTTTCAATTAAAAGTAAATCTGTGGGGGCGTCTGGGTGGCTCAGTCAGTTAAGTGACTGACTTTGGCTCAGGTCATCATCTCACAGTTGGGTTTGAGCCCCACATTGGGCTCTGTGCTTACAGCTCAGAACCTGGAGCCTGCTTCAGATTCTGTGTTTCCCTGTCTCTCTCGCTCTCGCTCTCTCTCTCTCTCTCTCTCTCTCAAGAATAAACGTTAAAAAAAAAAAAAAACGTTAAATCTGTGGTGGGGTGCCTGAGTGGCTCAGTTGGTTAAGCATCTGACTTCGGCTCAGGTCATGGTCTTGCAGTTTGTGAGTTCAAGCCCCACGTCGGGCTCTGTGCCGACAGCTCAGAGCCTGGAGCCTGCTTTGGAGTCTATGTTTCCCTCTCTCTCTGCCCTTCTCCTGCTCGTGCTCTGTCTCAAAAAATAAATAAACATGAAAAAATTTTAAAAAAATAAATAAATAAAGGAAATCTGTGGTGAGGCTCCCGACTGGCTCAGTCCAAAGAGCATGTGACTCTTGATCTCGGAGTCCTGAGTTTGAGCCCTATGCTAGGTGTAGAGATTATATACATACATACATATACACACAAACTTTTTTCCTTTTTTTTTTTTTTAAAGTTTATTTATTTTGACAGAGTGTGAAGGGGGGACCGGGGGGGGGGGGGGGGAGGGGATTGAGAGAGAGAGAGAGAAAGAGAGTCCCAAGCAGGCTCCATGTTGTCAGCAAAGAGCCCAACGCAGGGCTTGATCCCACAACCCTAGGATTGCGACCTGAACCAAAATCAAGAGTCAGATGCTTAACTGACTGAGCCACCCAGGTGCCCCTACATTTGGTTTCTAGGCAAATGTATCCATGAAATATTTAGGTACCACTAGGTGGCAATGTACCTATTTTGGAAAAGTACCCTAAGAATAGCTATCTCTGGATGTTCATAAACATAAACCCAAACCCTCTAATACAGTAGACATCACAAAGCATGATATTGGAGAAGAAAGGATCAGGAAAAGCTGATGGTGAGATGTCCTGTCTTTACCCCATATACCCAGGTCAGAAGTGACAAGGAGTTACTCACCCTTTAAAAGGGCAGTCTGCATGATGTCCCGGGCAAGGGGATTGTGTGACTGTATGGCATATTGGCATACTGCTGCTGCCATCCGCACATTGGCATTTTTATCACAAAGAGCAGCTTCCAGGGCAGGCTGTAGAACCTCTGGCAAGTCCTTGATAGATGGGGCCTTCACGGTCTCTTTGTCTATGTTCAAGAGAGACCCAGGTAAGAAGTGCTAGCCACGTTGATTTTCCCTGAAACACAGCTTCCTTCCCATAGCCACACAGTGGTCGGCCTCAGTCTCAGTTGCAGATGCTTACTGCTACTTAATAAGAGTTTAGCTGAGCCCCTGCAATGGGCAGGCTTTTATGGCTCACTTCTGTGCTGGGTATGCCAGTTCCCAATCCTTTATCATCTGGCCTCTAAAGAGTTGGATTCAAGCTGCAGAAGGTTTCTAGCTAGATGATGGTGACCTTCACCATTAGTTTTAGTGATGAAAATCAACCTATTTACCACGTATATTTTTTGTATTTATAATAATAATAATAGCAATTATATTTAGGTAGTGCTTTGCCAATTACAGTGTTTTCATGTTATCCCATTCAACCTTCTAGCCCTCATTGACATAGGCAAGGCACGTATTAACTGTAGAGCCCACCTGAAATGTGAGTTATTTCAGGAGTCTTTTTAGGTCTAAACAGACTCACAAGACTCATAGGCCACACAAAGCACCAGTCTTCAGAAGAATATAAGATAGGAGCACAGTTTGCCAACAGGGTAGCAGCAGGCATTCCTTTTGGCCAGAGTTCATGATGCAGTTTGTACAGCATTCCACACATCCTTCTGGGGACAAGTGCTATGTTCCACAGGAGTTAGTATGTCTTAGAACAACTCCATAGATATAATTCCAGGGTCCACAAAGGGTATGCCTGTTATTAAGTGACAGCATTCATGGAAGCCCAAAGGATGGTGCCCCTTTAAAGTATTTATATTTCACTTACAGTTTTTTCCAGTCCAAATGTGATTTATCAGAGTTTATTTTTATCATAAACAATGTTGCCTATAAAGATAGTTCCTATCCTGATCAGGTTATCTGGGCAACAGGTAGGCATTTTAACCAAAGTTCAAATTCTCAAGTAGAAGGGGAAAGGGCCTGTTAACCTTTCATCCACAGTTATCCTCATTTTAGAGATAAGGAATTTGAAATTCAGATAGGCTAACTGACTTCCCAAGAAGAAACAGCTGGACCTGTGACGAGGAATTTTAAGATTTCTTATCTGTCCAGTTTTATTACTGCTGTGGGCTACTCTGCCATTTGTTAAGAATAGGCTAGATGGAAACATGTATTTTAGGGGAATATGTAGAAGTAGAAGTCAAACGAGTATTTCAAGAAATAATGAGTAAGACAATTTTCTTTGAGAATGTATGGGGAAGAAACAAGACAAAACAAATCAATCTAGACACCAACATGTGAAAGGGATCAAATGGAAGGCATAATTCGGAGCAGACAAAAGTGTTCTTTGTATGTATGTGGAAGATCTGGGGATAAGATTATAATAATCAGTTGCTGCCTACTGAAGGTTTTATCTGTGCCAGGCACTGAAAATACATTATCCATTTAATACCCAAGGAAATAAGTATACAATAAAAAATGTATATGTGGGGCACATGCAACTCTTGATCTTGGGGTCGTGAGTTCAAGCCCACATTGGGCATAGAGCTTTTTAAAAAAAAGTATATGTGTGGAAGCATGTAGTGGGGAGAATGAACCAAGTCTGGGTAATGGGGCAGGGAAGACTCTTCAGAAGAGTTGATAGCTGAAAATTGAAGGACAAGTATAGAAGTTAATCAGGTAAAGAGAAATGAGGAGTTTTCCAGCAGATTTAAAAACCGGTAGCAGAAATGCCCTTTATCTGGAACTTGGTAGATAGAAAATAAGTGAAATGAAACTTTAAAAAACCTAACAACTTCGTAGAAATAAAATTAGTTCCTGCCATTAAGGAGTTCCTTGTCTGGTAGGAAAGGCAAAAAAGCAAACAGACTATTATGATAGACTAATAAATATTAGGACAGAATAATATTAGGATGCTACCAGCAGCAAAGAGGAAAAAGTGCCAGTCCAGGCTTCACATAAAATGTGAGGGCATTTGAGAAATAAGTCAGTTGGTTTTATGTCCTTTCAATAGCACTTTATCATTTGGGTCCTTCTGTCTTGTTAAACTGGCGCTTCAGCAGATTACAATTCTGGCTGTTGTACATGGGAAATGTTCCTTTTTCAGTGCTTATTACTACTAAGGAAAAAAGCTATTGACATTGCTTTCCCAAGAGATTAAGACCATTGGAAAAAATGGCTGTGTCCTTAGTTCATTTTATAAAGCTAGCAAAAACTAAAACTTAACAAAAGTAAACTACCAAATGTAATAAAACATTTTAAAATATTAACAAATCAGGACACCTAGGTGGCTCAGTCAGTAAAGTGTTGATCGACTCTTGATTTCAGTTCAGGTGATCTCATGGTTTGTGGGATCAAGCCCTGAGTCAGGCTCCACGCTGACCATGCAGAGCCCGTTTGGGATTCTCTCTCTCTCCTTTCTCTGACCCTCCCCTGCTTGTGCTCTCTCTTCTCTAAATAAACAAGCAAACAAATAAATAAAATATTAACAAATCAAACCCAGTGGAGTAATAAAAGAATAATATATCATGATCTGTTATAGCCTAACAAGAGAATTCATCGTGTGCACAAATTAAAGGAGAAAAAACTAGGGAATGGCTGATAAAATTCACTCATTTTTATAATAAGTAGAAAAGCCTACATGCATGTTGGCATATATTTGGAAAAGCACAAAGAAAGATGTGAAATGCCAAACTAACATTGGTGACTCGGGAGTGCCATGGGGTGGGACTAGGACTGG
This sequence comes from Puma concolor, assembly GCF_028749965.1. Classification (NCBI taxonomy): domain Eukaryota; kingdom Metazoa; phylum Chordata; class Mammalia; order Carnivora; family Felidae; genus Puma; species Puma concolor. The sequence goes on along the minus strand of NC_141672.1, from coordinate 29,724,443 downwards.
GAAGTGAGTCGGGGGAAGAGAATCCCTCTTTTTATATTCATCTGTTGACTGATGAATATACAAAGAGGGAAGCAGAATGAGTAGAATCTATTGGTTATGGGAAGAATAAGGATTTGTCTAGGACTCCCAGGGCCCTGACTCAGCAAATAGATGTATTGTAGGGCTGCTGATTGAGATCTGGAAAGTGGGGAGGGGTCTATGGCGATTAGTTCAGTTTGGATTTCAGATGTGCTGTCAAAAGAAGTGCTAAAATAGAGTCAGGAGGGGAAAGTGAATTGTGTGTGTGTGTGTGTGTGTGTGTGTGTGTGTGTGTGTATACACACACACATACATGTATGTATATTATACCCAACTACAGTTTCTTTTGATGACTACAATGTATACACACACACACACACACACACACACACACACACACACACACACATAATTTTTGGCTATTACAAATGGGATCTCTCAAGGGGGAACAATGTGGACTTCCATGAAACTGCTGAGTAAATAAAAGGTAATGAAATGTGATGTAAAAAGCACTGGACCATAAGTCAGGAATTTTAATTTCATCTCCGTTGATGATAAGCTGTGTGTATTCAGGCCACTGTCTGGGCCTTGGTTTCCACATTTGTAAAATCTCAGATAAGGTTGAAGGTCTGCACCAGTTAACATTGTGGCTGTGTTGAGTTGCTTATATTCTCAAACAGTTCAATTCTGGCTCTGACCTGAGTCCCCTTGGCTGGTGGCAATCCGGGGCCTTTCTAAAGCAGCTGTAGCACATGTGATGATGGCTCGGATCCGAATGTCATCATGCATGTCCCCCAAGCCCCGCAGCAGGCCCTCTACTGTCTCATGGTGCCACTCAGTAACTATGCCACAGGGAGGGAAATGAGAAGAAAACCATCAGGTTAGAGTTAGTCTGCTTTCTCCTAGCACAATTCAAGCAAAACATTAGCTCAGACAAATAAAGGGCTCCAGGGTTCTTTGGGAAGTTACTTCTCTGATAATCCATGGGCCCTCTGGGGCAGTTCCCAAACACAACTTCACCCCCCCCATCCCATTTTATATTCTATCTCTGTTTAAATAGCTCTTCATTGTTACCATATGGAAAATAATAGGGGTGATAAAACATAGTGATTAAGGGTACTTTGTTGTCAAACATACCCAGTTTGACACAGTTATTAGCTGTGTAACCTTGGATGAGTTACTTAACCTCTCTGAGCTTAATATTTCTCATTTGTAAAATGGGAATGATACTAGAACCTACCATATTGAGCTACTTTGAGTATTAAATGAGTTAACTGGACAAAGTATTTAGCAAAATGCCTGACAAGGGCTCAACTGTTAGTGGTTGTTGTTTCCCTGCCTTTGAGGGTTCTTCTAGCTGGCTTTCAGGGTCTTCCTCACTTTATTGCTAACTTCTCTGCAAGAATCAAGTAGGTTTTTCTCAATCTCTTTCAACCCTTTTTTGTTTATCTAATCTAGTATATGTGATGGATTGCCTGTTTGTCCCACGCTAATTAAACTAGTCTCGTGTTTTGCAGGCCAGCAGCCCTGAGTCCTCAGGTCTTCTAGCTTTACACAGTCCTTGCTAGGCCTTTACTCTGCCCTTAGGCACTCAGCCTTCTACGCCCATATCTCCAAAGGCAGAATGTACATATGAGAATCCCAGCCTCACATACACATTTTAGAAAAGGATTATTTATACCGCAGCCAACTACAGTTTCTTTTGATTACTACATTTCCATTGCTTGGGCAGCATATTTCGTCATTCCCTTCTTGCATCATTTATTGAGCATGAAGTTTCAGAGGTCATGAGACAGGCCCTGTCTGAGAAGAGTCCTCGATTTAGTGATAGTGAGTATACACAAATTTCTGAAGTCAAACCTGCCAATGCAAAGAGCCTATACGTCAACTATGATTGTGTAAAAGGCTCTTCTCTATTGTAAACTTGAGGAGGCAACCAGATTTGTATGTTTTGCAAGGAATGGATTTTGAGAGATTGAGAAACTAGTCCAAGGTAAGAACTTCCTCCCTAAAATATATACTGCTATCTCTGGACCCACCCCCACCCCTTCACTTACTCAGAGCCCAGGCAGTCTTCCATTCCTGCAGCATCCGCTGCAGCACCACCAGTTCCCAAGTCATAGCCTTCTCCTGGGATTTTTCCTGCTTCTTCAGCCTCCTGGTCTTAATGGGCACATCCTCCTCATCCACCTGGAGCAGCAGATCCTTGACTGGGGTGGGCAGAGCAATCCAGCGCGGGACTCCTTGCACAGGCCTGCAGGCTGTTCATTAGGGCAGTGTGAGATAGTCTTACCCCAGTGCCCTAGACCCTGTGTTCCCAGCTAGCATTAAGGCGAAACAAAACTCTTGAGAGCAGACTTTCCCATGATTATAGAGAATTAGGAAAAGTCCTGATGGCAGACATGATAAAGCCGTGCTGATGGAGGGGTGGGGTAGGGGGGGATTGAGATCTGTGCAAACCTTTTTATAAGTTTAATCTTTAGGAACATAAATATGTTTATATGTAATAAGATTTTCTCATAAAATCCAGTATCTGATATATTGCAGTTTAGGTAGAGTGTAATTGTCCATTCCTAGTTTATGAGGTTTTCTTTTTTTTTTTTTTTTAAGTTTATTTTAGTAATCTCTACAACCAACATGGAACTCGAACTCATGACACTGAGATCAAGAGTCGCATGTTCTTCGCTGGAGCCAGCCAGGTGCTGGTTTTATGTTTCTTTTTAATGTTTTTAATTTGGGAGAAGGAACATTGCTACAAGCTGCTAAGTTTGAAAGGTTTTAGTATGTCTGAGTTTTTCCTCATTCTGACCAATAACAGCTGGAAATTTGAGGACAGAAGAGCATATTATATAAATTTGGTTAGATTTTCTAGACTTGGTGATCTCCCTGGTGTCAAATTCAGAAAGCCTCTTCCTAAGAAGAGCAGTTGTGTGGAGAAGGCAAAACAGATAAAAACTTTTCCAGATTACCAAATTCATTATCTGCTGCATCACTTATCAGTCTCATGCTCTAATCTGTCACTACCAATGGTTTGTGTTTCTTCCAAGATTTCATTCTAACACATTTAGATTTGTTCTGAATCCATTCTTCCCTTTGAGCAAGGAAGGCAGTACCATTTCTTTCTTCTAATGTAAAGAGTCTTGTGAGACTCGAGGGCAGTTTAGTTCAGATGCCCATACAGAGCATGCCCTCCGAATGGTTCTGCCGCAGGTTGGTCATACTGGAGGAGCTCAGTCACCCTGTTGAGGGCTGGCTTCCTTTCAGTATAGGGTGTGCAGCCAGAGTGGTAGAACCACATCCAGACAGGTCAGCTCCCAGGGAGTCGATACTTTGCCACATGACACTCCACCATTTCTTTCCTCTCAGCCTGCTTGAAATCCCTCCCAAGAAAGTGAGACATGGCTGGATTAGTTCCTTTCCTCCTCTGTCCCCCTGCTCAGGGAGTTAAAAAAGATGTGGTGAGAAAGTCTTGAATCTCTGGTATTTAACCTCCATGGGAATAAACATGCACAACTGCCAACACTAATTCTACCTCTGGTCCTTTAAGTTCTAGGCAGGTTAAAACACACCCATTAGCCACGTTCTATGTCAAAAGTCCTCTGAAGATGGGACGCCTGGGTGGTTCACTTGGTTGGGTGTCTGACTCTTGATTTTGGTGCAGGTTGTGATCTTGTAGATCGTGGGATGGAGCCCTGCATTGGGCTCTTCACTAATGGTGCAGAGCCTGCTTGGGATTTTCTCTCTCTTCTCTCTGCCCCTCCCCTATGCTCGCTCACTCCTCTCTCTCTCTCAAAATAAATAAATGTAAAAAACAAAAAAGTCCTCTGAAGGGAGCACATGAAGAAACAACCTTTCTGTGGTATAAAAGGCACAGTATGCTTTTTAGCAGAAACAAATGGTGCCTTTGACTTTGTACCATAAGACCTATACTTAATATATTATAAGAACTGTAGTGATCTTGTGGGCACACTAGAGTTTTATATCATGATTTGGGGGAAATTAAGGCTATATAGCAGTAAGTACACTTTGTATCTTGAGAATTTTTGTCATTTTAAAGAAATTATCTAAGTTTTTCAATTCAATCAAAATGGAGAGTAAAATAATCTACCCACATCTAACTCCAGGAATTTTCCTATTTTTTTTTTTCAGGTTCTCTCATACCTAGTATTTCCTGAGATAAGGAGTAAAATAGTTATAAGAAGGTGTATGTATATTACTATTCTGACTTGCCTTCTCCCAGAACAATTTCAAATACTATTTACTTAAAGTAGGCTCCACACCCAACGTGGGGCTTGAAACTCATGACCCTGAGATCAAGAGTTGCAGGCTCTACCAATGGAGCCAGTCAGGTGCCCCCAATTTCAAACACTATTTAAAAAAAGGAGTTTGGGAAAGATTCCACAGCTTCTGTTCATTAAATATTCTATGTTCTAGGGAAGAAGAGAGCAGGCATCTAGCACACTAGGGAAAAAATGCCTGTGAGGCAGGTGGTGAGGCATCTGAATGCAGCAGGGGGGTTTCTTTTTTTAATAACATCTTTGTGGTAGAATTCACATACTATAAAATTCATCCTTTTAAAATGTATACATTTCAGGGGTGCCTGGGTGGCTCAGTTGGTTAAGCATCAGACTTCAGCTCAGGTCATGATCTCATACCCTGTGAGTTCAAGCCCTGCATCGGGCTCTGTGCTGACAGCTCAGAGCCTGGAGCCTGCTTCAGATTCTGTGTCTCCCCCTCTGTCTGCCCCTCCCCTGCTCATGCTCTGTCACTCTCTGTCTCAAAAATTTAAAAAAAAAAAAAAAAAACATTAAAAAAAGTTAAATGTATACATTTCAGTGGTTTTTAATATATTCACAGAGTTGTAAACTATCACAACGTCTAATTTTAGGCTATTTTTATCCCCCCAAAAAGAAACCCTGTGCCTATTCCTCGCTTCCCCCAGCAACCTGATCAACTTTCTGTCTCTGTGGATTCACCTCTTTTCAGAGGGGAGGACATAATCCAGTTGGCTTCTGGGAAGGTAGTATACTAATAATAAATCCTTGAGTTTGTATAGCACTTAATGGTTTACAAAATGCATTCACAAAGTCCCCTAAGTATCAATAAATATCACAAAAATCAGTATTACAAAAGTGCTTTGCTGTAGGGACAATTAGTAGCTCTAATGAAGCTAGTGAAGCCCCAGAAGGTGATTTGCATAGACCCAATCAAAAGTTTTGTTGGGGTGCTTTCTCCACCACTACCATTAGTTTCTGTGCGCCAGGAGGCCCATTGGAGCAGTGACACTGCAAAGGGAAGGGTCATGGGACATGGAAGCATAGTCCCTTGGAGGATGGGCACTTTTTGTTTCATAAGCTCATTTCCTAGCCATCTCTCTTCCCTCTCTCTCTCAGAATCAAGAATGATACTCTCTTTTTGAAGATTTTTTTAAGTAATCTCTACACCCAATGTGGGACTCTAACAACCCAGAGATCAAGAATTGCATGCTCTGGGTTCCTGGTGGCTTGGTTGAGTGTCTCACTCTTGATTCCAGCTCAAGTTATGACCCCAGGGTCATGGAATTCCCCCCCCCCCCCCCGGCATTGGGCTCTGTGCTGAGCATGGTGCCTGCTTAAGATTCTCTCTTGGGATGCATGGGTGGCTCAGTTGGTTAAGTGTCTGACTCTTGATTTCAGCTCAGATCATGATCTCACGATTTGTGGGTTTGAGCCCCTAAGTCGGGCTCTGTGCTGATAGTGAGGAGCCTGCTTGTGATTCTCCCTCCCCCTCTCTCTCTCTCTCTCTCTCCCTCCCAAAATAAATAAACTTAAAAAAAAAAAAAAAGCTATAAGAAACCTGTAGCAAAAACAAGAAAAAATTTTTGAAAAAGATTCTCCTTTTTTCATGCTCTACCAACTGAGCCAGCCAGGCACCCCAAGAATGATATAAAACAATTTTAGAACAGAGGATGACCCTAGTACCTGAGGCAGGTATGGGTCTGAGAATGGAATGGGACGGTAGAGCCAGCCCAAAGGGACAGGACAGTGCTGGATCAAGGGTTCAATGTACTTCTCCTGGAAGTAAAGGAAGAAAATGGACCTGCCTCATTGGTAATTACCAGCCCTAAATCTCTTGGTTACATCTAAATTTGACCTGATTTCAACTGAATGGATGTTCCACAAAGGTTCTTCCTAGTTACAGTTAGTGTTTTATAATTTTATGAGATGATTTTTAGTTGGCAGGAAGCGACTCCGCTACATGCTGGTGATGCCCAGCCTATAAAACAGGGTCCTTAAAGAAATAGCCACACTTCCCTCATCACCCCTATTATCCACTTCCCGCTTACGTGCTTCAGGAACTGGCTGGGAAGTCCACCTTTCTGGGGTTTCAGGGAAAACTTTGGAGAGCTGCTTCTTGTACCTATTGAAGTTTTCCAGGAAAATATGGTCTCTCTTTGCACCAATCTGGTGGATGACCTGGACTTTATCTGTGAACAGATAAATAAGGAGTCCTTAGTACCACCCTCCTTCCTGTCTTGCTGGGTTTTCAGTCACCAGGATCAGACCCAATTTCCTTTTGCTTTACTCTAAGCTCTTAGGACTTACGACTACCATGATGTGGGGGCATGCCTTGAAGGTGACTGTTGCTTGGAAATATGAGCTGGTGGCTTCATAGAGGCTTGAAACCAAAGCAGAACCTGTCTAACTTACAGGCATTGTCCCCTATTAAAAGTTAAGTACTAATAAAGGGAGATTTAATTCATTTCCTACCATTCATAAATACTTTCATCTGAATAATTCTGTTAAATGCTTTAGGAAGACTTTCAGTTGACAGTTTAGGAAGAAGATGGGTGCAAGGAAGAATAAACAGCTTCGAACATACAGACCTAGATCATGTATCTTGGAAGCCCAAGCGTCTAAAGGATAGCAAGATGGAAGGGGAAGGTAGTGGACATTTATTGAGCATGAGCCAAGAAGCATTATAGATGCTTTCTTGTCTGTTCTTTACTTGAGGTGTATTTTTGTTAATATCATTTTACAAATAAGGTCCATAAGGCTCAGAGGGATTACATAACTTACTGAAGGTTAGTGGAAAGGTGCTAAGCCAGGCTCCACTAGACTCCAAATCCCACGATTTTTTTCTAACATAGCACCTCAATGGGGGATTATCTCAAAGGGAAAGAAAGAAGACAAGAGGTAGTTGTTCTCAGAGCCAAATCTGTTTACTTTATGACCCCACCCTCCACAGCCTCCTTAGTAACAGAAAGGGATAGAGAAAGGGGAAGAGGGAAAACAGTTTCGCCTGCACCAGATACCTGCCTGCCCCTCTTCCCCCCCACCCCGCCAAAAAAAATCTGTGCTGGTAACTAGGGGATGTTGCCATGAACACCTTGGTCATCCAGAGCCTCTTGTCCACACTCATGACTGTTTCATCCCCTGGCTACTTTCCACCTCCCTGCTCCATGTCCACCCAGCCCCCAGCACGGCACCCCAGCTCTATTACCAAAGTATATTTCCTGTTCAAAGGTGTTGTCTGTGGAGTAAGCAAACTTTCCAGCTCGAGGATTCACCTGTCGAAAGTACCTCTGGTTCGGGGGCTGGCAGATGTTCTTTCCTTTGATACCCTCAGCAGTCTTATTGTTGCCAGGCATAGGTTCACCTGTCTGCACTTGAGGCAAGTAATTGGGCAATCTTAGCAGGAGGGAGAGAGGGAGAGAAGGGAAAGGTGGGAGATGGACCTTCTGCTTTCCATCAGACCCACAGCTCCTCTTTAAGCTCACCTCATACACACATGAGCATCTGGAAAACACCTATGTTTAACTATTCACTTTGCTCCCAAGATGCCCTATGAAGGTACCTATCAGCAGCCAACTTCTCTTCCTCTAATACAGCCACTCCTGTAGCCACTGGACAGTATGACAGAGTGGCCATGCTCCCAGCATTACCCTTTTTAAAAACAAAAACAACAACAACATTGGTGCCTTTAGAGATTGCACTGATGTGGGGAAGGGAACCAATTCTATATTATTTCACTTTATTATGTATGTGCTTATTTCATGCCTGTCCACCCCGTGAACATATAAGCTCCTTAAAGGTTCCATATCTCTCGTTTACAGTGTATTCCCAGCACTTTGCAGAGTACCTGGCAAGTAGTGGGAATGCAGTTTATATTTATCTAATAAATGGACAAATTAACGGATTCCCACTTTTAGTTCGCTTTTGGGAATCAGGGACATTAGACTAGCTCCAGTCTTCCATCTAGCTATAAATGAGAAGGAAGCAACCAGAAATATGCAGTAATCTTCCCTCAAATTGTTTAGTTCTCTGTCCTGCTGCCAGTTCGTTTTTGAGGCACTGACACATTGGCTCCTTAATTCAAAGCGAGGCAGGACCAAACCTTATTTTCCCCATGGATACATTTCTGGGAGCACCTGGATAGTAACTGGATCAGCAGAATCGCTCAGTCTGTTAGGAAAGGCCCAAAACCAACCCCTTTACAGGCAGTGGTTCTCAACTGGGAGTGACTTTGTCCCTTAAGGGGACATGTGTCAATGACTGGAGACCTCTCTGGTTGTCACAACTACAGAGTGTTACTGGCATCCAGTGGGGTGTTACTAAACATCTTACAAGGTATAAGGCAGACCCCCACAACAGGATTATCCAGTCCAGGATGTCAGTAGTGCCTAGGCTGTGAAACCTTACTTGAAGGAGATCTTAGAGAGTAGGTTGGCAGTGGAGAACTCCAAGAGGTTGATGGGACAGCACATTCTGAAATAAGGAATGTGAACTAACGCAGGAGTCCTGGAAGGGGAGCCAAGCATTCTCAAAGGTGTGCCAGAGGCCTCAGCCAGTCTACCTATAGTAAACAGGAAGCAGCAGCTCTGGCTTCTTTTTCTCCTGGATTGGCAGGATAACACTTCGATCCTCAAATTCTGCTGTTTCTTCTTCTTCCAGCTGTTTCAAGAGCTCCAGGTCACTGGTGGAAGAAAGCTCATCCCGGATGTGGCTCCAGTCGTACTGCTGGTGCAGAAAGCTCTGCCACTTGTTGGGGGATACCCGAGACCTTAGGGGACGCTTGCTCTGGATCCATCGGGCAGTGCGCTTGTTCAGCTTTTCCAGCACGATAGCTTCCCAGGCTCTGGCCTCCTTCTCAGGAGGTGGAAGCCAGGCTTCCCTCACTTCCAGGTTCACATCTGGAGAAAGTGACAGACCTAGCACATCCGGATCCCTGAAGGAATGAGGGATGAGAGGGCAAGGTTTTTCCTGGACTACACTTGCTGGCTTTGATTCCTTCAGCTGCTTCTTAAGTTCAGCAGAGCTTTCTGTCTTCACAGCCTGGGAGGTGACCCTTGCTGAGGGACCTGAAGAACCCAAGAACTTGAAGCTGATAGGTTTCTCATATTGGGCCCTCCTGATCTGGGTAGGCTGCATGATGTGGTCTGCATTATAGAGATGGTCAAAGTTGTACTGGCTAAAAGGGATGCTGGAAAGCCCTCGCTGCCACACCACCTCCTCAGAGAAGGTAAGGTTTGTAGCAGCTTTTTTCAGATATTGGTTCTTGAGGTGCACACAGCGATGTGGGCTAAAGTGGTAGACTGGAGGTACACTGGAGACAGAGGCACATTCCTCCTTGTTCCTTGGTTTCGAAGGGGTAAAGATCATGCCCCATCCCAGCCGTGGGGGGAGTGACTGATGGAAATGGTGGGAAAGAAAGGTCTTTCCATGTTGGGTTCTGGTCATCCTTTCCCAGCAAAGGCTTCCTTCCATACTCCCTGGTCCAGATGCAGGGTTTGGAGGTGTGACCAGGTATCTGTTGAGGAGATGGGAGGAACTGGTGAGAGCTCTAGGTCAGCAGAAATTGGTAGGCCACAGCAATACAGAAAAGGAAGAAATGGGAAGACAGATAAGGGGAGCAGGGGTGGGTCCAAGTGGGGAGAAGCCATGTGAATTAGAAGAGGGACAAAAAAAAAAGAAGAAATGGTGAACATTCTAAATATTCTTTGTATCAGCCCCTTGCTTCCAGTTCTGCCATTTGTTCTCAAATCTCAGCCCTTCATTTTTCCTCAAATATTGCTTTATGTATGTTCAAAAGGCTTATTTATAGCATAAAGTTCAGATACCTCAGCCTGGCATTCAGGGTTCTCCATGAGTGTGACCCCAGTTTATGACCTTGTCCGACTGTAACCTCTTGAGTCTCTTAGCTCATCTCCACCCATCGCTCCCTCCACAGAGTGGAGCTTCCTTCTGTGCCCACTGTGTGTGTTAGCACACTCCATCCTTGACAAATTCTGTCCATTCTTCCAGGCCTAGGTCAGTTCCTACCTGCTCCACAACTTTCTTGACCTTATCCAGGCCTCCATGTCCCACACAAATTTATAAATCACTCCTACTCTGTACCAGTTTCTTATCTGTGTTTTTAGTTCCAGTATAGTTAACATACAGCATTAGTTTCAGGTGTACAATTCACTGATTCTGTACCAGCAATTTTAACTCTCAATCCTGTGACACCTCACATTGTTAAATATTCGGCTAACTGTACTGTCCAAGGATCATGTCTTCTGTCTCTGCTGCCCTTCCAAAGCCCCCAGTACTTTACCATCTTACTACATAGTCCTCACTGTTAAAGTGTCTAACAGCTACAGGGTATTTCACCAAGTAGCTAAATCACCTCCTCCTTAATTACTGGGGCAAGCTGTTTCCATGTTTTAGCTAGCTTACATTTACTGCTTTTTTAAAAATTTTCCTTCTGGGGTGCTTGAGTGGCTTGGTCAGTTAAGCATCTCTGACTTTTGGTTTCAGCTCAGGCCATGATCTCACGGTTTTGTGAATCTGAGCCCCACGTTGGGCTCTATGCTGGCAGTGTGGAGCCTGCTTGGGATTCTCTCTGTTCCTCTCTCTCTGCCTCTCCCCGACTTGCACGGTCTCTGTCTCTCTCAAGGTAAATAAACTTAAAAAAAAATTTTTTTTTTAATTTTTTTCCTTCTGGGGGCACCTGAGTGGCTCATTCAGTTAAGTGTTGGACTCGATTTTGGCTCAGGTCATGATCTGTTTTCACGAATTTGAACCCCACGTCAGGCTCTGCGCTGACAGCGTAGAGCCTGCTTGGGATGCTCCCTCTCTTTCTGCCCCTCCCATAAAAATAAATAAACAAACATTAAAAAAATTTTCCTTCTGAATTCCTTCATCTAATAATGATAATTGACAATAATGGAGTACAGATGTACCTCAGAGATATTGTGGGTTTTTTTCCAGACCACTGCAGTCAAGCAAATATCATAATAAAAGTGAGTCTAATGGATTTTTTGGTTTCCCAAGTGCATGTAAAAGTTAAATTTTAATTGACTGAGTATGCAATAGCATTATGTTTAATAAACAACGTTCAGGGGCGCCTGGGTGGCTCAACTGGCGAGGCGTCCAATTTGGGCTCAGGTCATGATCTTACAGTTCATGAGTTTGAGCCCCGCATCGGGCTCTGCGCTGACAGAGCCTGCTTGAGATTCTCTCTGTTTCTGCCCTTCCCCCACTTGCTCTCTTTCTCTTTCTCTCTCTCAAAATAAATAAATAAACTTAAAAAAAATGTTCATACCTTAATTAAAAAATGCTAACCATCATCTGTGCTTTCAGTGAGTCATGATCAGAGATCACCATAACAAATACAATAATAATGAAAAAGTCTGAAGTATTGCAAGAATTACCAAAATGTGACACAGAAACACAGAGTAAACAAATGCTGTTGAAAAAAATGGAAGTGATAGACACAGGGTTGCCACAAACCTTCAATTTGTAAAAAATGCAATCTCTGTGAATTGCATTAAGGTAAAGCACAATAAAATGAGGTGTGCCTGCAATTTGCTAAGGGCTTTACATGGGGAAGATATTACAGTCTTGAATGTGAATGGGAAGAAGTTGAGGCTCAGAGTGGTTAAGTAAATTGCTTCAGGTCACACAGGCCATAAGAAGAAGAGCCAGGTTTTAAACCTAGTTGCCAGATTCTAACTTGAGAGCACTTCACCTCCATGCCACATTGGCTTCCCAGGGCATGATTGATGATGATGATGATGGTGATGATGATTGATTGATTATTTTTACTTTCTTCTGTGTATGAAATCTGACCTATTGGTGTACTTCTTTTTGTTAAGAGCCTGCTGTTATCTAGATGTCACTCAAATTAAGTCATACGTGATTAATATGATATCCCGCCAGGATTTTTTGCACATAAGACTAAATTTAGTTGTTCCATCTCTTCACAACCATGAAGGCAACATGGCCATGAGGGCACTGAGTATTTTATAAGTTAATGTAAAAAAGTTATGGCAAGGTTAGAAGGTGGTCACAAGTGATACTTTTCCTGAAACAGTGCCTACTCTTACTGGTTGAAGATGAATTGTTAGATGAAAACAATATTAGTGTTCTTGTGCCTTGTGTATTGCCTAATAGAACATTTTATCATTCTTAACACGTCAGTGTGTCAATATCTTGCTCCTATGATAGGAGGCATTTGATCCTAAACACCTGAAAAACAGATAAGGACCAGTTTTGCCCCAAGATGACTATATGGAATGATTTTGGATGTCCCAAAATACATATATATACACTCTTTGGCCTGTGACACACAGAATCTTTGGTTACAGTGCCAGCATCCCAGAGAGAATACCATGTTAGCATTGCCATTTTTTGTAAATTCTCAAGGGATAGTTATTCTCATCTAATAAGGCAGATTGGTGAAAAGAGGAATAATACCTGATGTGTTTTGAAAAGAAATGAGGACAGGACAAAATGTTGAAGGGTTTTGTCAAAAGCAACTTGTCCTAGATGGACACTGGGTCAGAAGACAAGTGTAAGGCCAAGTTCTGCACTTCCCAGCCATGTTACCTTGGGGATGTGATTTAATATCTCTAGTTTGTCTCAGTTTGCCAATCTGAAAATAGAGTTTGATACCTAATTTGGTGTAGATATGAAGCTCAAAATTAAGGAGCAAGTATGAAAGGGTTTTTTTTTTGCAAGCTTCAAAGTATTACACAACTAAGAGGAACTGTTAACTGATTTACAGTATGGACTATTGCCACCAGAAGGCAAGTCTCTGGGGTTCCACAGTTAGATGGTGCATTGGGCACTTAGGCTACAGGTTAGGATTATTGGGGCCCTAGGCAATTAAAAGAGAAGGTGGATAGAGAGGGAAGAAAAAAACCTATGAATGGAGTTTGGAGGCTCCATATTATCCAAACTTAAATGTTACCTAGACCAACACTGGGGCACAAACATCCCCTTAAGAACCAAAAGCAGGGGGAGCCTGGCTGGCATAGCCAGTAGAGCATGCGACTCTTGATCTCAGGGCCATGAGTTCGAGCCCCACGTTGGGCATGGAGCCTACTTTAAAACAAAACAAAACAGGGTGGCAGGTCCAGGTGCCTTTGTATACTGAGAGCATAAGAAATTGAATACATGGCATCCTGTAGTCAAACCTGGGATAACTGCAGACCAGGCCCCACAATCTGGTAAACAGCAACATTATCTCTGTGCCTCTCAGAACCAGGCTAGACAGGCAGGAGTGGGGCTGGAAGGGCTAGGCCACGTGCCTCCAAGTAAAACCTAATAGAAGAATCCAGATTCAAAATGAGTGATATCTCAGAGGTTCCAAATTTTCCCCTACCCTCACCCCCTGGTGAGGGTACCTTTATTCTCCAGAAATAATTAAAGTGGGCTGAATGATTCATGTCAAAAGGAGTAATACCTTGCTCATGCTCTGTCTCTGTCTCAAAAATAAACGTTAAAAAATTTTTAAAAATGAGGAATCCTGTGTGCTACACCCCAGAATATTGATTGAGTAGGCTGCAAGTGAGGCCTAGAAATCTGTATTTTAACCAGCTCTCACAGGTGTTCATACACATTAAATTGAGAGAAGCCATAGCCCCAAGAGCTAATTTTTTTTAACGTTTTATTTATTTTTGAGACAGGGAGAGACAGAGCATGAACAGGGGAGGGTCAGAGAGAGGGAGACACAGAATCTGAAACAGGCTCCAGGCTCCGAGCTGTCAGCACAGAGCCCGACGCGGGGCTCGAACTCACGGACCGCGAGATCATGACCTGAACTGAAGTCGGCCGCTCAACTGACTGAGCCACCCAGGTGCCCCCCCCAAGAGCTATATTTGGGATATTTGAAAGAAGCTTGGTGGTGGGGAGAGCAGGATCAGGGAACACAGCCTCAACTTGGCTTGACTCACACCCCTCTCTCTGCTGCCTCTTTTTCATCAGAAAGTTCCTTCATTTTTTTCCCCTCTACTTTCTAATAACTATTCCTTGCCATGTACTCACACAGATATACTGCCGACTCCTGAGATTACTAAGGTAACTGCCAGAAAGATGACTCTGTTCCAACTCTTATATCTTGCAAATATCAAAACTGAGGCCCAGAGAGGAAAAACATGACTAAGATAACAGTAGTGGTTGATACCTGAAGTAATACCCTTTTGACGCCTAATCAAAATCTTTTCAACTACTTCAGGCTGTCTTATATCATTCAGCTGACGAAAACTCTTTTCAGGTACTGGTAAAATAGAAGTGTTTTGAAATTACCTTCAAAATGGCCTCCTACAACACAGTCATCAAAAAGCATCTTAAACCTTCTGTAGTTTCTTAGGTTCCAAAGCTGTTTATATTGGTTACCAGGCAACCACCTCTTTACAATTCCATGAGTCTACTCACAGAATTTGCAGGTTCAATCAGTGGTATCTTCGACTATTTATTTAATTTCCTTTTGTAAACAACTTCGGGAAATTGCCTTGTATTTACTGATTGATGCCACAATGGATTCCTTAGTCATCCTTTGAAAATAAACCCCTAGATGTGTGCTGCTCAATTTTTTCCCCCACTAGGCTTCATAAGTACTGCTGAGAAAAGGCAAAGCAGTGAACACATGAACACCCAGCTCTGGCATGAAGATCACTAGGCTGATAGAACAAACCGTAAAGTAGAATGGGTCTGTCTTTGGGGTCTTTTCTGTTCCCCTTTCATCACCACCCCCCACTGAATCCCCTTCCTTCACATAGTTCAATTCCATCTCCCCTGGTCCCCAAATCCTGGCTAGATTATCAGCTGATGACACTATTTTTACAAAGGGATTCTTCAAATCCCCTATTTCTAATAGTAAAATCCCAGACTTCCAGAATACTAGTCTTCAGGAGTTCCTTTACAGAACGAATTTGTCCTGACGGTAGGGAAGATTTCTGGGCATAAGGTTCTGTCTGTTGTGTTGACCTGGGGCCATGCTATCCAGGTGGTTACCACTGAGAGAAATGAGCACTACCAAGTGAGAAAATGAGCACTCACTTCAGTGCCTGGGCTCAAGCTGTGCTCAGACCCTGGGACCCTTACAAAAGGGTGAAAAGACATGGTCTCTGAGATGAAAAGACTGAAAGACTTAAAAAAAATTAAACAGAATTTGGGCACCTGGTGGCTCAGTCAGTTAAGCACCTGACTTCGACTCAGGTCATGATCTCACGGTTCGTGATTTCTAGCCCCGCGCTGGGCTCTTTGCTGACAGCTCCGAGCCTGGAGCCCGCTTCGGATTGTGTGTCTCCCTCTCTGCCCTGCCCTTGCTCACATTCTGTCCCTCTCTCTCTCTTAAAAATAGATAAAAACATTTTAAAAAATTAAAACAGGGGCGCCTGGGTGGCTCAGTTGGTTCAACTTCGGTTCAGGTCAAGATCTTACAGTTCGTGAGTTCGAGCCCCATGTCCGGCTCTTGGCTGCCAGCAAGGAGCCTGGAGCTAGCCCACTTTGGGTTCTGTGTCTCCCTTTCTCTCTGCCCCTCCCCTGCTCACATTCTGTCTCTGTCTCTCAAAAAGAAATAAATGTTAAAAAAATTTTTTTTAATTAAACAGAATTACCATGTGATCCAGCAATCCTACTACTTCTGCATATATACCCAAAAGAATTGAAAACAGGGGCTCTTATACAGGTATTTGTACACTCATGTTCATAGCAGTACATTCACAATAGTAAATGTGAAAACAACCCCATATCCATCAGTAGATGGATAAACAAAATGCGTTGCATACATGCAGCAGAATATTATTCAGCGTTAAAAAAGAAGGAATTTCTGATACATGCTACATATGTGGATGGACCTGAAAGACACACTAACTGAAATAAGCAGACACAAAGGGACACATACTGAATGATTCCACTTATATGAGGTAACTAGAGCAATCAAATTCCTAGAGACAGAAAGTGGTTTCCAGGGGCTGTGGGGGGTTTTCAGTTTGGGTGATAAAAAAGTTCTGGAGATGGACAGTGGTGATGGTTGCACAACAATGTGAGTGTATTTAACTATACACTTAAAAATGGTTAAAATGAGGGTGCCTGGGCTCTGTCCATTGGGTGTCCAACTATTGGTCTTTTTGTTTTTTAATTTTTTTTAACATTTTATTTTTTGAGAGACAGAGAGTGTGAGCAGGGGAGGGGCAGAGAGAGAGGGAGACACAGAATCCAAAACAGACTCCAGGCTCTGAGCAGTCAGCACAGAGCCTGATGTGGGCCTTGAACCCACAGACATGGTATCATGACCTGAGCTGAAGTCAGACACTCAACCAACTGAGCCACCAGGCACCCCTCTGCTTGGGTCTTGATCTCCAGGTCACGGGTTTGGGCCCTGCTCTGGGCATGAAGCCCACTTAAAACAAAATGGTTAAAATGGCACATTTTATGTTGCTATATACAATTAAAAAAATACTGTTTAATTATAAAAGCCATGTTATTTCTGATAGAAATTATGGACAAAGAAGAAAATTAAAACTACCCAAAATACAGGACACCTGGGTGGCTCAGTTGGTTAAGGGTCCACCTTGATTTCAGCCTAGGTCATGATCTCACAGTGATGGGATCATGCCCCACATCAGGCTCCAAGTTGAGCCTGCTTGGGATTCTGTCTCTCCCTCTGCCCTTCCCTCGTGCTTGTGTGTGCGCTCCCAAAATAAACTTAAAAAAAAAAAAGACAGGGGCGCCTGGGTGGCGCAGTCGGTTAAGCATCCGACTTCAGCCAGGTCACGATCTCACGGTCCGTGAGTTCGAGCCCCGCGTCAGGCTCTGGGCTGATGACTCGGAGCCTGGAGACTGTTTCCGATTCTGTGTCTCCCTCTCTCTCTGCCCTTCCCCTGTTCATGCTCTGTCTCTCTCTGTCCCAAAAAAAAAAAAAAACGTTGAAAAAAAAAGAAAACTGTTGTGCTGTTTTAAAAAAAAAAAAAAAAAAAAAAAAAAAAAAAAAGACATTTAAAGCATAATGGTTTAGAGCACAGACTCTGGAATCTGATTGCAGAGATATAAATCCCAGTATATCTAGTTGCTTGATCTTTAGCAAATCATTTCACCTCTCCAGGCCTTAATTTTCTCATAAGGTTCTTGTAAGGATTAAGAGCTAGCTATTATTATTTACTTTCTTTAGTTTCTGTGCCCAAAATACACTGAAATATCCCACAGAACCAGTGCAAAAGTAATTAGAGCTATAGGGAGTTGCATGATTAATGACCAGCACGACAGAAGAACATTCAAAACTAAGTAAAAAGTCCTTGGGTGGCCTTATTGGGAGCAGTGGCAAACACAAATTGTGGGCTTGAAATAAGCTTACACAATTTGCAGGTTTCTCTAATAAAAAGGATATGAAAAATCATGAATGTAAAATCAAATACAAGGCCTTGGAAAGGGCCTGAAGTTAAGTTTAATGAAATATCCACTCCTGGGTGGATTTTATGAAAAAGTGGGGAGGGGAGCCTGGGTGGGTCAGTCGGTGGAGTGTCTCATCTGACTTACACTCAGGTCATGCTCTTGCGGTTTGTGGGTTTGAACCCCACATGGGGCTCTGTGCTGTCAGCCTGGAGCCTGCTTGGGATTCTGTATCTCCTGCTCTCTGCCCCTCCCCCACTCGTGCTCTAGCTCTCTTTCTCTCTCTCTCTCAAAAATAAACATGAAAAAAATTTTTAAAGACTTGACTTCAAAAAAAAAAAAAAGTGGGGAAAAGGTGAAATGTCCCGGATGAGAAAGAGATCACGTTTGCCTAAATACAGCAACTTGACAATGCAGTATAATCTCAACTGGCTATTTTTACACCTACAAGGAATGAGGTTGAGGTCACACAGCTAGTAAGACTCCAGGCCCCTAAAATGTAGGATAGTGTAGAAGATAAGCATATACACAGGTAAATATACAAGCAAAACACCATGATGCACACTTTTAGTGAAACGCCCTATAATTATTAACGGGAGTGAATCAGTCAACAAATTGATAAGACTCAATTCCAGGCCTGCACTCGACAGCCAGCAGCCAGCCCCTGTGCAGCCAACACTGCACAAGCCAAAAAGCTTATGAGAAGCAGAACTAGGAAATTCTTATCCCACATAAAAAGTGCAGGTTTTTCAGTATATAAACCAAGTTCATGTATATCTATTTTCGCTCTTTCTTTTATTTTTTATTTATTTATATTTGAGAGAGAGAGAGTGCGCCAGCCGGGGAGGGGCAGAGAGAGAGAAGGAGACAGTCTGAAGTAGGCTCCAAGCTCTGAGCTGTCAGCATAGAACCAGACTTGGGACAAAATCACGAGCTGTGAGATCATGACCTGATCCCAAGTCGTATGCTTAACCGACTGAGCCACTCAGGCGCCGCTTTGGCTTTTTTTTTTTTTTTTTTTTTTTTTACAAGTAAGCTACTGACCTGATGTGCAAGAGTCTGGCCCTCCAAGCTCAATTTGGCGTCCTCCTTGGCCGCACAGGGCTCTCAGCATGCAGCTGAGGCAGCCTGCCACTAGAGGGTCTCTACTGGTTTCAAACTTTCTCCACGGCGTTCATTGAAACGAGGTCAAAAGTCAAAACACAAAATGGTGGCCTCCTCTGCGGCTATACTGCGAGCTTCTGGACTCCGCCGATGGGGTCAGCTGCCAGGCTCTCCAAAGCTATGGTCTGGTGGCCGGGTCTCGTGGGCACCTGCCCGGAGGACAGCGACCTGGCGCCTGGAGCCCGCGGGCCGCTGCGGCTGGGACGAGCCCGTGCACATCGCGGTGCGGGGCCTCGCGCCGGGACAGCCCGTCACGCTGCGCGCGTCCCTGCGCGACGAGAAGGGCGCGCTCTTCCGGGCCCGCGCGCGGTACCAAGCGGACGCCGGCGGCCTCCTGGACCTGGCGCGCGCGCCCGCGCTGGGCGGCAGCTTCACGGGGCTCGAGCCCATGGGGCTGCTCTGGGCCCTGGAGCCCGAGAAGCCCTTGGTGCGGCTGGTGAAGCGGGACGTGCAGACGCCCTTCGCGGTGGAGCTGGAGGTGCTCGAGGGCCACGAGCCCGACGCCGGGCGGCTCCTGGGCCGGGCGGTGCTGGAGCGCGAGTTCCAGCGGCCGGGGATGCGGCGGGTGCCGGTGCGCGCGGGCCGGGTGCGCGGCACGCTCTTCCTGCCGCCTGGTGAGTGCGTTGCGTCCCAGGCTGTCCTGTCTGCCTTTCTCTGGTCTCCTGCACGTCTACCAAGAGTAAGGATGTAACTCCCAACATTGCAGAGGTCTGTGGGGACGTTAAAGTGTACCCTGCCTGGGGAGGTGGCTCTGTTGCTCCAAAACTTAGAGGTCAGTTAGAAGACATCATAAGGAAATGGAAAAGACAGTTGTAAGTAAAAGCAAAAACATTTTATAGGTAGTTCCAAGTCTTTAACGACTTTTAAAATAGTTTCTCAGTATAGCAAGTTTGCTTCTAACTCCCACAGTATATCAAGGTTAAGAAAATTGGTATAGGGCGCCTGGGTGACTCAGTCCATTAAGCGTCTGACTCTTGGTTTTAGCTCAGGTCATAATCTCAGGCTTGGTGGGTTAGCAACGCCTCTGCGCCTCTGCGCTGACTGCTTGGGATTCTCTCTCTCCGCCCCCTCCGCCCCCCCCCCCCCCCGCCCGCCCTCCTGCACTCTCTCGAAAGGAAGAAAGGAAGGAAAGGGAAGGAAAGAAGCTGTTTCCCTAAAAAAAAAAAAAAAAAAATCAACATGGATGAATTTCAAAAGAGTACTGAGTGAAACAATGAAGTCCCAGAAGAACACATTCAATATCATTCCATTCAGATAAATAAAACTCAAAAAATAGGCAAGATAAAATACTGTTTAAGGTACATGTATAAGTGGTAATACTGTAAAGAAAAATAAGAGAATGATAAAATTCAGCATAGTGGAAAGGGAGAGAAGGGGCACACAGATACTCGGGGCTTGGATAGTTAGTACTGAGTTATTTCTTAAGGTGTTGGGTGTAAAGTGTTTGCCTTATCATTTTTTCAGATTTTGCATGTTAAGTACAAACTTTTTGTGTAAATGGTGAAAATGTCCCATAAACAGAGTCTAGTTTAATGCATTTGAGATTCATTCATGCTCCATATATCCAATCGTTTCTTCTTGTTTCTTAGTAGTACTCCATTCTATGGGTGTACTTCAGTTTTATTCATTCAACAGTTGAAGGACTGGGGTTTTCAGGCTGGGTTTCAAGTCTTTAGAGATTATGAATAAAGTCACTGCAAACTGTTGCATACAAGTTTTTGTATGAACACCAATTTTCATTTCTCTTGGGTAAGCACCTAGGAGTGAGATTGTTAAATCATATGATCAAGTATATGTTTACCTTTATAAGAAATTGCTCAACTGGGGCGCCTGGGTGGCGCAGTCGGTTAAGCCTCCGACTTCAGCCAGGTCACGATCTCGCGGTCAGTGGGTTCGAGCCCCGCGTCAGGCTCTGGGCTGATGGCTCAGAGCCTGGAGCCTGTTTCCAATTCTGTGTCTCCCTCTCTCTCTGCCCCTCCCCCGTTCATGCTCTGTCTCTCTCTGTCCCTAAAATAAATAAATGTTGAAAAAAAAATTAAAAAAAAGAAATTGCTCAACTGTTTTCCAAAGTGGCTGTATTGTTTTGCATTTCCACCGTCAATGTATGAGGGTTCCATTTGCTCTACATGTTCTCTGGCATTTGGCATTGTCACTTTTGGGGGGGCAGTGGGCAGTGGTTTTGCTGTTTTCATTGTCTACTTGTAAATTATTTTTAATTAGAAAAGTGATGCATACTTACTGTAAAAAATCTATGGGGCTTTGAAGCTCTGGGCATAGGGGAAATGTGGATTGAGCCTGTGCCACTGTCTGGATCTTTGAAGGCTAGACGTCTTCTAACATTTCTGATTGTCAATAGAAAAGTTTGACATCACCAAGTAGACAACACATGGCTTTTGACACCACTGCAAAGAGTTTAAGAAATAGTTCAGTTTTGTGTTTTGCTTCTTCCAAAGAACCTGGGCCCTTCCCTGGGATTGTGGACATTTTTGGAGTTGGAGGTGGCCTTCCGGAATATCGAGCTTGTCTGCTGGCTGGCAAGGGTTTTGCTGTGATGGCTCTGGCTTATTATAACTATGAAGACCTCCCCCAGGGCATAGAGACCCTCCACCTGGAGTACTTTGAAGAAGCTGTGAACTACCTGCTGGATCATCCTGAGGTTGGAATGTCTCTAGGTTTTGTGATCTGTGTATCAGGTGTTCTCCTGACTGCTCTTGGTTTTGATACAACTTGACAAATTCATAACAGCTACTCCCAGTACCCAACACACATTACCATTTATAGTTACTTCATGTAGACAGTTTGTCTGCAATTATATGTTATCATATATTCTGCTACTAAAGATGTTCTTCTTCGGCTTGGAATTTTAAATTCCAGTATTTTGTAGTTTATTATATTCAGCTCAAACACATGTGAGAACCCTAAGTTCGATACAGGAAGGAGAGGGAAAGGGGAAGGTAATCACTTATCTCCAGAAGGCCGTAGGTTAAATGTTTGTGTCTAACAATGCTCCCTTCTTTGTGGCCCTTCTGAGAACACAGTATTAAATGAAGAACTGGGCCGCCAAAGAAGCTAGTTATTAGGAAGTGCTTTGAGGGCTTTATAGGTTCAGAGTATCAGAGGATCAGAAGATACACCTTACTTATTTTACAGTTCAGAGCTCACAGTGGATGGGAAGCTGTGGAACTCTTAGAAAAGGTGATAGGGTGTAATGGCACCAGCACAAGATGTAGACAGACAAAAGTTAAAGTTAAATGTAAGTTTGATTTCACCAACTAGTAACTAGTTCCATGACCTTGGGGCCTCCCTTTCCTCCGAAAAATTGGGATGGTAATAACATATCATTTAATTCCTAGTACTTTTCTTTTATGAGGAGTAAATGGTTGAAACCAGTCAAGGGTGCTATTGGAGAAGTCATAAGGAAAAAAAAGACTGCTGTTGACAGGTGACTCAAATGGCCATTTGGTTTTTTGTTTGTTTTGGGTTGTTTCTCTTTTTAAGTTTAGTCATTTGTTGAGAGAGAGAGACTTAATCAGGCCCCACGCTCAGCACACAGCCCGATGTGGGGCTTAAACTCAGGACCCTGAGATCATGACCTGAGCTGAGATCAAGAGTTGGATCCTTAATTCTGGAGCCACCCAGGCGCCCCTCAAATGGCCACTTGTAATAGAAGATTTTGGTAACTGTGGCAAGAGCAGTCCTTGTGGAATAGTGCAAACCCAAGCTACCCTGAGGGGATTAGGTAGAAAAGGGAAGACGAGAAGAACAGCTATAGACAATTTTGTCTCCACAAATTTTGCTGTAAAAGAGAGTAGAAAACTAGGGCAGAGTGGATGTGAGGTGGAGGGACTGTTGTGAAAATGGAAGAGATACTAGAGCATTTAAGTACACTGATGGGAATGGGCCATTTGAGAAGAAAGTTATGAAAGAGGAGAGGGAGATGATGTAATTGTAGGAGTGAAGTCCTTGAGAATGAGAGCAGAGGAGATCCCAAGTACAAGCAGCAGGGGGCCTTTGATAAGCACAGAGATGCTTCTTTGGAAACAGAAGAGAAGGTATAGAGCTTGAGTTCACATGGCACTAAGTAGATCTCGCAGGGGAAAATGAGGAGCAGTTCCTACTGGGCTATTTATTTTCTCCACCAAGTAGAAGAGCTGAAAGTGAAAGAAACAAGGTTAAAGGTTAAGGGGCTTGAGGAGGTAGGAGGTGTGACACAGTCTTTTACAGAAGTGGGAAGCGCACATAAGTGAAATGTGGCAGGATAGATGGGAAATATGGATGCTTATCTGAAATTTGCGGTCATGAAATGAAAGTAAGCTCTGTCAGCATAAATGTGTAGTTTTTTTCCAGCAGTGTTCACTTGCACAAATACAGGCCTGGAGGAAGTGAATAGGGGGGTTTAACCAAGGTTAGTGTTTTCCCAGGAAAGTATGACCAAAGGCAGAGAGATCTTAGAGTTAAGGGTGGTTACAAGGAAGTGATAATAACAACGAAGCTTGAAATCTGAAGTGAGAGGCAAGTAAGAACACAAGAGACATACTGATAGTTAAAACAACAGTGGCAGTCAAGGCCACCGAGAGGTGGAAATGGGTGGTACAAGAATGGTTAGCCTGGAATTATTGAAGATGGTGATCAGAGAGTGGAATGCTTGAAGCTGAGGTTTTAGAGATGAACTACTCACTGATGATGACTCAGTTTAGGTTATGACAGTGGGAGTGGATGGCTGAGACAGGGTAGGGAAAAAAACATTGTTTAAGTTTGAGGTCAAGGAACTGAGAAGCCAAAGTATTTACTCTGTCCTCCACATGGTTGTTGAAGTCACCCAAGAATGATGATGGAGAGACTGTAGAAAAAAAGACAGAGAGGAAGAAAAGTAAATACCCCAAGGTTGTAAAATTGGCAAATGGTAGAGCCCAGATTCTGACTCAGTTCTGCCTGGTATCCAGTTCCAGGCACTACAGATCATGCTGCACTGTTCATGGACTCGTTCTCCTCTCTCCTCTGTTCTTTTCTCAGGTAAAGGGTCCGGGAGTTGGGCTGCTTGGGAGTTCCAAAGGAGGTGATCTCTGCCTCTCCATGGCCTCGTTCCTGAAAGGCATCACCGCCGCCGTCATAATCAATGGCTCTGTGGCCAATGTGGGGGGAACCTTACACTACAAGGATGAAACTTTGCCTCCTGTGGGCTTCGAGCAAAGTCGCATCAAGCTGACCAGAGACGGCTTGGCAGACATTCTGGATGTGCTGAACAGCCCTTTGGAGGGACCTGACCAGAAGAGTTTCATTCCTGTGGAAAGGGCTGAGAATGCCTTCCTGTTCCTAGTAGGTCTGGATGACCACAACTGGAAGAGTGAATTCTATGCTAATGAGGCCTCTAAGCGCTTACAGGCCCATGGTAAGGAAAAGCCGCAAATCATCTGTTACCCTGGGGCAGGGCACTATATTGAGCCTCCTTACTTCCCCTTGTGCCAGGCTTCCCTACACACCTTGGTGGGTGGTCCTGTCATCTGGGGAGGGGAGCCCAGGGCTCATGCCATGGCCCAGGTGGATGCTTGGAAGCAGCTCCAGACTTTCTTCCACAAACACTTGGGTGGGGGAAAGTTAGGCAGACTCTCTTGAAAACATAACCCAGTATTTGAAGGTTGTGAGTGTGAGACCAATATATGCTAAAAAGTATCCGTTAAAGTCAGTTCATCTGAGGTATTATGCTAACGCTTTTGGGTTTTTATTCCGTTCTCTTTAAATAACATTACTGTTAAAAATAGTCTCTGTGGGGGCGCCTGGGTGGCGCAGTCGGTTAAGCGTCCGACTTCAGCCAGGTCACGATCTCGCGGTCCGTGAGTTCGAGCCCCGCGTCGGGCTCTGGGCTGATGGCTCAGAGCCTGGAGCCTGTTTCCGATTCTGTGTCTCCCTCTCTCTCTGCCCCTCCCCCGTTCATGCTCTGTCTCTCTCTGTCCCAAAAATAAATAAAAAACGTTGAAAAATAAAAAATAAAAATAAAAATAGTCTCTGTGGGGAATAAGTTTAGGAATTCCCTGAGCTTGCACCAATGGGTTAACAAGGTTTAGGATGAAAGTATCCAAGAAAAGGTAAACAGGGCGAAAGCGCCTCCAGCATAGTACAAAAGCATAAGAATGGGAAGCCACAGAATGAAAGCGTCCAAGATGAGGTCAACAGGGAAAAGCACTCCCAGCATAGTACGAAAGCAGAAAGCTGCTTTCACAGGAAGGAATGTCCAGAATAGGTCAACAGGGCTATAGACAGCAGCAGGGTGAAGCTGCCCAGAGTGGAGCTAATTAGCCAAAGAAAGGTGCCTTGTTGACCCTGAGCTAGCCTGCTGTATCTGTCTTCTCCCTTAGGCAAGTTAAGATAAACAGACACAGCACCTCATGCCTGTGTAAACAACCATCTGCTCAGCGGAAAAGATTTTGTTTTGTATTGACCCAAACCCTTAACACTACATATCTTTGAAACCCCCTTTCTCTCACACATATGAGGTTAATGTTCATGGTTTCACGGTCTCTTTCTGCATGTTCATCACATTTGTAAGCGTTCTGATCCTAATAAAAACAGAGCAAAGATCCTTACTCAGGGTTCTTGTCTCCTCCCAGACATTAGCCTCTCTCACATTTAATTCTGCATCCACTCTCTTGCTGGACAAGAGAGAACTCCAGACTCAAAGTCCGCAACAAGTCTCCATACAAACAATGTCAGGAATGAAAAGAGAGCCTTAAGTATAAGCAACTTTTATTAAAGTTTAAAACTGGGACATTACAGATAAAGTTGCTGTTTCCTTTCAGTGCTCTCAGCCTTGTCTCCACTGTCGGGGAGCAAGAATTCCTGTCCTGTCATAAGTCCTTCTAGCTGGACTAAGAAGCATATTGACATAAGACAGATTAATAGGAGAAAATCAAATTAAATAGCATATGTACAGGAAATCCACACAGACATGGAAATATATTTACAATTATAGAGAAAGAAAAGGAAGATTATTAAAACTTTTTAAAAATGTTTATTCATTTTTGAGAGGGAGGCACAGAGTCCAAAGCAGGGCTCAAACTCACAAACCGTGAGACCATGACCTGAGCCAAAATCAGATGCTCAACCGACTGAGCCACCCAGGTGCCCTGAGGAAAGGAAGATTATTAAGATGTAAACATGGCAACGTGATCTTTTTTTCTTAATATGGATTATGATTTATATTATTTATATATCCCTTTCTCTTCTGTTTTTTCATTGAATTTTTCTAAATCGCTACATTACTGAGAATCCTGCCTCAGATTCAGATAGCACCTAAATAAATAAAATGTCATTTTGAAAAACTCTAGTAAGGGTGCTAACTTGAGGCTTGTGGTTTCTGGCTCTGCCAAGTCAGGACTAAAATAGAAGAAAATTGAGAACTAAAAGAAACAAAAAGCAGGATGCCTGGGTGGCTCAGTCAGTTAAGCACCCGACTCTTGATTTTCATGATCTCTCAGTTGTGGGATCAAGCCCTGCATCAGGCACTTCACTAGCTGTGGAACCTGCTTGAGATGCTCTCTCTCTCTGTCTCTCTCTCTGCCCCTCCCTCCCCCTCTTGTGGGTGCGTGTGGGCTCTCTCTCTTTCCTTCAAATAAGTAAACTTTGAAAAAAATAAAGAAGCAAAAAGCGATGAAAGACTCGAAGATTTTGTTTTCTTTTTTTCACATGAAGAAAATGTGCTGCTTATATAGTTTCTAGTCCCCACTAACCTCAGTGAGCTGAGGGATGCCTCTTCCACCCATGCCCAGGAATGTAATAGCAGGTAGGTAGCTTTCTCTGCACTGCTGATTGTGCTTTCTGCATGCCTTCCTAAGCACGTGGGCAAGAAAAACCAGACTGGTTTGACTATACTCTCCAAGGCAATCTCTTCCCTTGTTCATCATGCTGGAATACTTAGCATCCTCAGAGATTGTGGAGCAGGTTCCTGAAAGAGCCTCAGGACAGAAACAAAAAGATGTTAAGAGTGTGGATGGCCAGGGACACCCGGGTGGCTCAGTCGTTCAAGGATCCAACTCTTGATTTCAGCTCAGGTTGTGATCTTGTGGTTTGTGAGTTCCAGCCCCACATTGGGCTCTGTGCTGACAGTGTGGAGCCTGCTTGAGATTTTCCCCCTCTCTCTGCCCCTCCCCCCACTTGCACTCTCTGTCTCTCTCAAAATAAATAAACTTAAAAAAAAAAAAAACTGTGGATGACCATGTTCCTTGACTGGGCCTTAGAGCACAGACACGGGGAGGTGAAGAGACCCTCCTTTAATCCCTTCTGAAATAAGATGGAGGTATAAACAAGTGGGGGAAGTAACATTTTAGTGTAGAGGTGAAACAGAATAAAAGTGCCATGGAGACAGTATTATATAAGGATGAGACAAACCACCTCCAACATGGTAGAGAGGTGGGGAGGACTTAAGAGAAGTGGCATTTCAGATGGGACTTGAACTATAGGTAGGACTTAAAATTGGGGGTTATTGGCCTTTTTTAAAAGGTAATGTATGTTTATTCTAGAAATCCAGAAAATACTGAAAACTATGAAGAAGTCAAAAGGCAGGCAGCTGTACTTAGTTACTCACTACCAAAGTGTACAGGATGGAAAGGGGGACAGGGAGTAACTTTGTGATGAGGAAGCTTGACAAATGCTACCTTACCCAGGTAAACATCAGTGATAAACTGTGTTGATACCACGTACGCTTGATGTGACTGATGTGTTGAAAGTGGCACTTTAAGTCCGCTGTCTTCCTCCCAAGAACCCATAACCCTAGTCTCAAGTATCAAGCAAGCCCGAATTAAGGAACATTCCGCAAAAGACCTCACCAAAATACTCAAAACTGTCAAGATCGTGAAAAACAAAGTCTGAGAAACCATCAGCCAAGAAGCAGCTAAGGAGACATGACTGTAGAAGTGGCTTTTAGGCAAACAGGCTTGAGCAATGGGATGCAGAAAGGGCCCAGAGCGACCACCTGGCTGAATACAGACAGGCCCATCAGGCGACCCACCTCAAAAATCCACAAACCCTAACTAACCAATGCGCTACCTTTTTTTTTTAAAGTTTTTTTTTTAATGTTTATTTTTGGAGGAGAGAAAGAGCATGAGTGGGGGAGGGGCAGAGAGGGGGGAGACACAGAATCTGAAGCAGGCTCCAGGCTCTGAGCTGTCAGCACAGAGACCAATGGGCTACTTATAACTGGGCACAGTTACCAAAAAGGGAGAATTCCATACATCACTGTCCCTCCTCATCTTCCCCCTTTAAAAACAGAGCCCACCCACTGCCTTTGCAGACACCTCTCCTTTGCTGTCCTGCCTGCAGCCCACTTGCCCAGTATTCATTAAACATCTACGCCCTTTGTTCTGCCTCAGGTGAATTATTTTACCTCCTGCACCACCAGCTTCCAACTGATTGTCACCCCACATTTGGGGGCCCCTCTCGGATCGAGAGACACCTCATTTAGACACCACAATGACTAATGTAATATGGTATCCTAGATAGGGTACTTGAACAAAAAAACGACATTAGGGAAAAACTAAGGAAATACGGGCACAGTATGGAGTTTAGTTAATAATGATATATCCGTTGGTTCATTAGTTGTGACAAATGCGCCATAGTGATATAAAATGCTAACAAAACTGGGTGTTGCATATCCAGAAGCTCTCTTATTTTGGAACTTTTCTGTAAATTAAAAACTATTTTAAAATAAAAGTTTTAAGTATTTGAAAAAGGAAGCACACTGGGGCGCCTGGGTGGCGCAGTCGGTTAAGCGTCCGACTTCAACCAGGTCACGATCTCACGGTCTGTGAGTTCGAGCCCCGCGTCGGGCTCTGGGCTGATGGCTCAGAGCCTGGAGCCTGTTTCCGATTCTGTGTCTCCCTCTCTCTCTGCCCCTCGCCCGTTCATGCTCTGTCTCTCTCTGTCCCAAAAATAAATAAACGTTGAAAAAAAAAATTAAAAAAAAAAAAAAGACAATATGTGATTTAGGTCACATACCTGGAGATCTGAATGTTCTCTCTCCCACTCAACATGAATGAAGAAGCCTGAAGCCCCAATCATTCTGGCAGCCGCCTTATCACATCAAGAATGGCAGAACAGACAGAAAGAAATCGTTCTTGGTGTCGTCACTGAGCTATTGATCAAACAAATATGAAACCAGACTTATTCTTGATTTCCATGCAATAAATTTCCTTATTTTGTTTTTTTTTTTAAAAAGACTTTTTAGAGCAGTTTTAAGTTCCCAGTAAAACTGAAAAGAAGGTACAGAGACTTCCTATATGCCCCCTGCCCTTATACATGCACAGCCCCCCTCCCCCCCAATACCAATACCTTCCACTAGAGCTCCACATTTGTTACAACTGATGAAATGACATTGACCCATTATTACTACCTGTCCTTAGATTACATTGTTTAACTCTTGGTATTGTACATTCTATGGGTTTGGACAAATGTATAATAACATGAATCCACCATTATAATATACAAAATAGTTTCAGTGCCCTAAAAATCCTCTGTGTTTCACCTGTTCACCACTCCCTCCCCTACAACCCCTGGCAACCACTGGTCTTTTTGCCATGTTTGCCTTTTCCAGAATGTCAGAGAGTTGGAATCATAATGTATGTAGCCTTTTCAGCTTGGCTTCTTTCATTTAGTTCCTCCATGTCTTTTCATAGCCTTTTCATAGTCTTTTCTTTTTATTGCTGAATAATATTTCATTGTCTGGAAGTACCAAAGTTTGTTTATCCATTTACCTACTGAAGGACACCTTGGTTGCGTCACGCTTTGGCAAATTATGAATCAACCTGGTATATAAATATCTGTATGCAGGTTTTTGTGTGGATATAAGTTTTTATCTCTTTTGGGTAAATACTAAGGAGTACAGTTGCTAGATCATATGGTAAAGTATGTTTAATTTTGTAAGAAACTGCCAAATTGTCTTCCCAAGTGGTTATACTATTTTGCATTCCCAGGAGCAATGAATGAGAGTTCCTGTTATTCCACATCCTTGCTAGTGTTTTGTGTTGTCAGTGTTCTGGATTTTGGACATTCTAATAGATGCTGTAGGGGCCCTGGGCAGAACACCCCTAAATGTACCACAATGACAAATTGATTATTTCTAATTAAAACTATGTAAAAAAAAAACCAGCCTGTGCAAGGACACTCAGAACTCCCTCTGTCCCCCAGAAAGAAGGAAATAAATCTTTCCTGAGAAAGGCACCCTCCCTGTACCAGAAGGGAAAGAGACATCCTTATCACCAGATATAGGGAATTTAGAGCTGAAAAGGCTGTATAAACCAACTATAGAGGCCACTTTTGGGCAGTAGACATGAGCAATGGAAACCCGAGTAAGGAAAAGGGTCCACAGTGACCACTGGGCCCATTAGGCGACCCACCTCAAAACACCCATAGACCCTAGTTGACCGATGGGCTACTTAATAATCAGGCACAGGTAGTAAAAATGGAAAATTCCATAAGTTCCCATACCTCCTCACTCCCCCACAAACTCAGCTGGCCGCCTCCCACTCCCCAAATGCCTCCTGGCAGACAGTCACTCCTTTGCTGTCCAGCCCTCTGCTCCCCTGCACTGTATTCCATAACTTCTATCTCTTCTGCCTTGGGTGAATTCATTCACCACCCACCCCAACTTTGCTATCTTTTACTAATTTACTACTTTAGCCCAAATTCTGTTCAGAATTCCTTACTAATTTAAGTTCCTAAACACAAGTCTTTTTTTGTACTGTTAATTCCTCACAAATGTACTGTATCTTTGTCTAAAATGTATAAAGACTGCTTACCATAAAAATAATTTTTTAAAAACTGCCTGCCTTGGTCATTGCTTTGGGTCTGAATTTCACTATTGGGCTTCCATGTGCACATAATACAACTTTGTTTTTTCTCTCCTGTTAATCTGTCTCCTCATGTCAATTTAATTCTTAGACCAGCTAGGAGACTTTGAAGGGTAGAGAGAAATCATTTTTCCTCCCCTACAATGTATAATTCCCATAATTTCTTTTAAACCAGTTTGAGTTTGTTTTTCTTACTTGCAATCAAAAGAAGCTTTACTATAATGTCACTAACATGACTAAAAAATTCTTTTTTTATTTTTTTTTTTAATTTTTTTTTTCAACGTTTATTTATTTTTGGGACAGAGAGAGACAGAGCATGAACGGGGGAGGAGCAGAGAGAGAGGGAGACACAGAATCGGAAACAGGCTCCAGGCTCTGAGCCATCAGCCCAGAGCCTGACGCGAACTCACGGACCGCGAGATCATGACCTGGCTGAAGTCGGACGCTCAACCGACTGCGCCACCCAGGCGCCCCAAAAATTCTTTTTTTAAAAAATGTTTATTTATATATTTTCGAGAGAGGGGGTGGGCAGATAGCAATCCCAAGCAGACTCCATGCTGTGGAAGCAGAGGCAGACATATGCAAATTCACAAATCGTGAGATCCTAATCTGTGCCCAAACCCAGAGTCAGATGCTTAACCAACTGGGCCACCCAGGCACCCCTGTCTAAAGAATTCTTAAAAGACCAACTGAATGCTGGAAGGAATAAAAGTTTAACTGTTGGGGCACCATGGTGGCTCAGTCTGTTAAACATCCGTTTTTGGCCCTGCCCTGCGCTTGCACGCTCTCTCTCAAAAATAAAATAAACATTAAAAGCAAACAAAAGAAGAATGACAAATCTCTGGGTATGCCTGTGATCTGCCTTCATTAACTCATTGAAGGGAAATAAACACATTAAAAATGTTTAACTGTTAAAAAATAAAGCCATACAAGTAGGAGATTAGGGAAAAATATAAGAGAGAAAATGTAATAATCATATATAGGGAAAGGTATTCCTTAGCATGACACAAAACCCAGAAACTGTTAAAAACAAAATCACAGGCCTAAAATGGTGTCATTTAGGCCAAGTCACCAAACCTGGGCTTAACCCCCAATTCCAACCTCTCCCATAAACAGTCTTAACTGGTCAGTCAAGAATTTTCTGTCGGCATCAATTACTGAGGAATCTGTCCTGAGGCCCTAGCCATTCCCCAAAGGAAGATGAGGTAATCTGCATAATAAGACCCCTTGATCCTCTCCCTAAGGAAGGGTGACCTTGCTAATAACGTCTTGCCCCACTCTCCCTCTAAAAATCTTCCCTTTTGTACAACTCTTCACAGCTCCCCTCCACTTACTAGATGGAATGCTGCCCAATTCATGAATTACGATTAATAAGGTCACTTAGATCTTCAAATATGCTTGGTTGAATGTTGTTTTTTAACACTAAAGGAAAAGACCAAGAGATTGAACATTATAAAATGTGAAGGTACGGCAAAAGAAAATTAAAAGATAAATTACAGAATAGGAGAAAATATAATACATAACACACAGGAAATATATAAAGGGCTTCTATGAACCAATAAGAAACTTGGCCAAAAGATATAAAAAGACTGCTCTCAGAAGGTAAAATACAAATTGATAATAAATATAGGAAATAATATTGGCTGAACTTGATGGACTAAATTCATCACTCTTCTTCTTCCAAATCCCTTCAAATGAAAGATAATACTTTTTTTTTTTTTTTGAGATTTTATTTTAAGTAACCTGTACACCCAATGTGGGGCTAGAGCTCACGACCCTGAGATCAGGAGTGGCACATTCCAACAACTGAGCAGCCAGGTGTCCCAAGGCACATTAAAAAAAAAAAAGTTTTTTGTTTGTTTGTTTGTTTATTTATTTTGAGATTGAGAGAGACAGAGAGAGAGAGAGAGAGAGAGCACAAGCAGGGGAGGGACAGAGAGAAGGAAAGACAGAATTCCAAGCAGGCTCTGCACCATCAGCACCACCCAGGTGCCCGGCCCCTACCCCAAGACATACTTAAAAAAAATAATAAATCCAGTGGTGCCTGGGTGGCTCAGTCGGTTAAGCATCCGACTTCGGCTCAGGTCATGATCTCACAGTCCATGAGTTCGAGCCCTGCATCAGGCTCTGTGCTGACAGCTCAGAGCCTGGAGCCTGCTTCAGATTCTGTGTCTCCCTCTCTCTTTGCCCCTCCCCTGCTCATGCTCTGTCTCTCATAAATAAATAAAAACATTAAAATAAATAAATAAATAAATAAATTAATTAATTAATTCATAGTGCCTGGGTGGTGCAGTCAGTTAAGCATCTGACTCTTGGTTTTGGCTCAGGTCATGATCTCACAATTCATGGGAAGGATCTCCCTCTCTCTCTGCCCCTCCCTCACTCACGCTTGCTCTCTCTCTCAAAACAAATAAATAAATAAATAAATAAATAAATAAATAAATAAAACTTAAAAAAAAAAAAAAAAAGAATAAATCCAACAGGTGCCTGGCTGGCCCAGTCCATACATCCATACAGCACATGACTCTTAACCTCAGGGGTGGTGAGTTCAAGCCCCACATTGGGTATGAAGCCTACTTAAAATAAAAAAAGAAAAAAGAATAAATCCATAACAATCTTAGAAAATTAAAAAAGAGTGATATTTAAAGGTGTAGAGAATATAAAGATTTCCTAGAATATAAAACACAGAAGAAATGGGATAGACATGAATGAAAGAAACCATAGGCCAAATATGGGGAGACTATTCAAAAATGAACTGCTCAAAAAAAAAAAAAAAATCTTACTCAAAATGAACAAACACAAAGAACATGAAGACTCTCTGGACCAATTGCCCTGGGCATGGTAAGAATTATTTAGGTTATGCTAGGTATGCCCTGGTAACTGAAATCTCAGTGGCTTAAAACAACAATGGTTTGTCACTATCCTCACAATTTGAAGCAAGTTGGGAACCAAACTTAAGTAGCTGTTATTTAAGCATTGATTTATGGATCCAGGCTTCTATGATGGAGCCCTGCCATTTGGAACATCTGGGTTGGCTTCCAAAATTGCCATGTGAAGGAAAGAGAAAAGGAGTCGTGTTTTATGACCAGCCTAGGGTGTATAATTTTTGCCCTCATCCCATTAGTACTTAGTTGATGGTGTTTTGGGGTGATGATGGGGTGGTCTGGAGCTGACAGCCAAGAAAGAATCTTTAAGACGTCTTTCGTGCAAAAAGGTGATTTTATTAACGCACGGGGATAGGACCCTTGGGCAGAAAGAGCTGCACTGGGGTTGCGACAGGGTAACTGATTATATGCCTTCAGGTGGGGAGGGGGTCAGGGATAGAGTAAGTCTCTAAGATATTTTGGAGGCAAGGTTTCCAGGACCTTGAGGGTCCAGCTGCTATTAGGAAAACACCATTTATTACCGTTTAGTAAAACCTCAGTCATGAGACCCTTCAGATGTATATCAGGGAACCATAAGCTTGGAGTATGACTGCCAGCATATATCTTGGGGGAGTTGAGATAAAGGAAGTTTCCAAAGGAATTTTTATGTGTTAAGGTAGATTTACAGAATCCTGGGGGGTCAGGATAATGTTAAGCCAGATTCCCTATTGCCCCTAGCAAAGTGTCATCATCAAGGCAGCTGAACTTCTAGAGGAAGGTCACTCTGCCTGTTTCAAGGACTTGTCATTGGGCTGTAGTCAGTAAGGGAATTTAATTTTTCATTTGCCTTTGTCTCCCACATCACCATGGCAAGCACTTAAACCTCCTTACATCTTAATGAGAGTGATATTAGGGCTCCAGGAAATGGAGTCTATATAGATTTCTGGAGATTAGGCTATGGATAAGATTGCCCTTTTCTTGCAGTTTACTAAGTTATCCATAAACTGAAGGAAACTCCCGTCCTGCGTGACTGTGATCTCTATCAGTCAACCATGTTTTCTTTCCTTTCCCTTGTTCTTGGGTAGCCAGGAGTGTCTGAGGAATATCACACATATCCCATGTGTATGTGGGAAGGGCGGGTGCTGTTAGCCTGCACTTTGCCCTCAGCTTGCCTCACACTCCCTCATCATTAATCATTCACACCCAACAGAACTACAGAGGAGGCTGGGAAATAACTGTCATACTGTTTGTAACTGGGGGTTTACTCTCTCCGTTGAGGAGTTGAGGAGAGAGGCCTGTTGAGGAAAAAGACTCCTGCAACTGCTGAGGGAACTTGCAATCTACCTATACCAATTAGTCTAATCCTTTGTTTATAAATATAAATGGATCATGAGGAAAACCAGCAGCACGAATCACAAGGACCACATTGAGCAAACAGAACCACTGACCCGAAAGTAAACACAGATGATCCAGTGAACCATATATAACTTAGAAAAAATTCTCCGCATCCTCAGATTTGGCATTTGAAGATATTTCACATGAAAATGAGAAAAAATTGCAATTTAAAAAAGGAATCAAAGAATTCATTGGAAATTACAAATATAGGGGTGCCTGGCTGGTTCAGTTGGTGAAGTGTGCAACTCTTATCTAGGGGTTGTGAGTTTGAGCCATATGCTGGGTGTAGAGATTACTTAAAAATAAAATCTTAAGGGGCTCCTGAGTGGCTCAGTTGGTTAAGCATCTGACTTCAGCTCAGGTCATGATCCAACGGTTCGTGAGTTCGAGCCCCACATCGGGCTTTGTGCTGACAGCTCAGAGCCTGGAGCCTGCTTCAGATTCTGTGTCTCCCTCTGTCTGCCCCTCCCCTGCTTGCACTTTGTGTCTTGCATTGTCTCAAAAATAAGTAAACTTTAAAAAAATTTTTTTAGTCTTAAAAAAAAGGGAAATTACAAATATAATTGCTGAGATAAACAATTCAGTAGATAAGCTGAAAAACAAAATGGCTATGGCTAAATAGCCAAATTAGGAATTTGGAAGGAAGAGTTTAAAAAACCTCTCATAATTTTGCTGAAACAGTAAGAGGTGGGAAATGTACAAGAAAAAATTAAGGTATGGAAAATTCCAGTGTAGAGGCCACTTCTAGGCAACCAATTTTAGCAAAAGAAACCTGAGCAAGGTAGAAGGAGCCATGGTAATAACCCCTGGGCTGACTACAAATAGGCCCATTCGGCAACCCACCTCAAAATAACCAGAAGTCCTAGCTGACCAGTGGGTTACTTACCTTCGGACACAGTTACCAAAGTTAAATTCCATAGGTTCCCATACCTCCTCACCTTCCCCCTTAACGACAGCCCCCACCACTGCCTCCTGGCACGTAGTCTCTCCTTTGCTGTACTGTCCTCTGCTCCCTTGCACTGTATTCAATAAACTTCTACCTCCTTTGTTTGGCCTTGGGTGAATTCTTTCATCATCTATGCTGCTGGTCTCCACCCAATGGGAGGTCCCCACGTCCAGCAAACACTGTCTTAATAGCAATCGTCTTGGCTTTGGATTACACAAATTTAGGAAACAAATAGGCTTTACTCAGCACCAACTTTACTTAGCTTTATTTATTTATTTATCTATATTTTAAACGTGTTTATTTATTTTTGAGAGACAGAGAGACAGGGTGCGGAGCAGGGGAGGGGCAGAGAGAGCGGGAGACACAGAATCTGAAGCAGGCTCCAGACTCTCAGCTGTCAGCACAGAGCCTGAGGCGGGGCTCGAACTCACAAACCTTGAGATCATGAACTGAGTGGAGGAAGTCAGACGCTTAACCGACTGGGCCATCCAGGTGCCCCAAAGTTTACTTAGCTTTAAGAATTCAGGATAAGGGGCACCTGGGTGGTTCAGCTGGTTAAACATCCAACTCTCGATTTCAGCTCAGGTCATGATCCCATGGTTTGTGAGATCGAGTCCCCTGTTGGGCTCCGTGCTGACAGTGTGAGGCCTGCTTGGGATTCTCTCTCTCTCCCTCTTTCTCTGCTCCTCCCCTTCCCCAAATAAATAAATATAAATAAATAAATAAATAAATAAATAAATAAATAAATAAATAAATAAATAAATAAATAACATTCAGGATAAGAGAAAACCCACAGCCACAGTATAAAGTCCTCCCACACTCAGAGTACACGTGGTCACATGCCTAGAGGGTGAGTATGTGCGGCCAACTTCAGCCTTCAGATTAAAAGGCCTCACATTGGGACACCTGGGTGGCTCAGTCGGTTAAGCACCCGACTTCAGCTCAGGTCATGATCTCACGGTTCATGGGTTTGAGCCCTGCATCAGGCTCTGTGCTGACAGCTCAGAGTCTGGAGCCTGTTTCAGATTCCATGTCTCCCTCTCTCTCTGCCCCTCCCCCCGCCCCCATGATAGAAACTTCCTGGACACATCTTCCTTTGGCTGATTTTAATCTGTACTTTTTCCTGTAATAAACCACAATATGAATATAATAGCTTTCTGCCTGTTCCCCTCCCCCCCCCCCCCCCCCCCATGATAGAAACTTCCAGGACACACACCCTGGACACATCTTCCTTTGGCTGATTTTAATCTGTACCTTTTCCTGTAATAAACCACAATATGAATATAACAGCTTTCTGCCTGTTCTCTGGGTCATTCCAGCGTATTATTGACTCTGTGGGTAGTTTTGAGACCCCTCCCCCATGCCAAACTTGCAGTTGGTATCAGAAGTGAGGGTGATCTCTTGTAAGGACTATTTCTTCTAACTTAGTAGTTTGCCCCAAACTCCCTGCACCAATCATAATGAAAGGGGTAATTTATCATTTCTTTAGCTGCCTAACCTCTGAACCTCCTTTCTAAATTAGCAGAAATTCCTATCAGTCTTAAGAGTCTTGCTGAGACCCAACTATCAGCACAAAAGTTAAAAAGAGGATTTAGGGTTAGAGTTGGTTGCTAGTGACAGAAAAATCCCCCAAGCCGTGGTGTAAACAACATAGATATTAATTTCTCTCACACAAATATTCCAGGTAAGCGGCACAATGCAAGGATTATTTTCTGCAATGTCAGGGACCCAAGCTCTGCTGTCTTTACTAAGTGGCTTCAATATCATAGTGATCTGGTAGGGGAGATACCATGATCACTAAGTAGCTCCATATCATGATATAAGCATCATGAGCATGCTATGAAAGCGCACACATGATTTGGATCTTTCCACAATGTCAGCTTTATTCAATCATAAAGCAAAGTAAATCATAATTATAAAGCAGGTTCAGGAATTCCAAACTCAATGACATTTTACCATGTGATTAAACTTGGCTTCTTACAAGCACACAGAGCAGAACATAAGACAAGTAACACAACAGGATAACAGAAGGATGTAGGAAGTTAAGGAACCAAACATGAAGTCAGTCTGTGGGCAGGCAGTGGAGACAAGGCCTTGGTCCGGTCCAGGTTGGCTCTCAGCACTTGCTGCCATTCGGGCAGTGAAGGATCTCAGTTCTGTTCCAAGATCAACTGGGCAGGGCCTTCGGTGGCAGCTGCCTTTTTTAAGTGGTCAGACATGAAGGGGTCATGTCTGAAGAGCCTGACAGTTTGCTGCAAAAATCTTCCCCTTTTTAAAGGGATTTAATTGATCTTGGGTCTCTGCAGACCTCCTCTACTCCTGCTTGTTATCAGTTCTGGGTGGTCAGCTGATGCAGGTCCTAGCTGTATCTCATAGGTGCAGTACCTTTAACTGCTTGCATCATTGCTTGACACAGTCTCCTGCTTAACATGGGAGACTCCATTTTGCTCTCTAAGATAGGGAAAACTAGCCGCCTCAGCTCTAGTATTATATACAAATCCAACCAGCAGGAAGAAGAAAAGCGCAGAAGGGCACCCTCTACCTTGGGAATAACTTCCCAAAGTTTCACATTCCACTTCTGCCTATATACAATTGGCCAGAACTTTGTTACACGTTCACTCTTAGCTGCAAAGGAGGTGAAAATATAGTGTTTATTCTTGGTGGCCATGTGTTAAAAAGATAGGCAATTCAGCAAGACAACAGAAGAGTCACATTTATATACCTATTTAATAAAGTTTCAAATACATAAAGCAAACATTTTAGAAATACAAGAGACTTACAGCTCTCCAATAATCGTTTATGTGTTTCAACCATTAAGAAACTAATAGATCTAAGATAAACAATTAGTAAAGATATAGAAGATTTAAACTACATAATTAATTAATTTGTTTAGAGAAAGAGAGAACTTTGTTTGCAACAGACAATATATTTTTCTCAAATACTCCTACAATATATATAAAAGTTGACAATGTACAGAACATAAAAAAGTTCAAGAAAATCCTGAGAATAAAAATGATGTAGACTATAATATATACATATATTTTTTTTATAAATATTTTTATTTATTTTTGAGACAGAGAGAGAGATAGGGCATGAGCAGGGGAGGGGCAGAGAGAGAGGGAGACACAGACTCCGAAGCAGGCTCCAGGCTCTGAGCTGTCAGCAGAGAGCCCGATGTGGGGCTTGAACTCATGGACCGCGAGATCATTACCTGAGCCGAAGTCAGACGCCTAACCGACTGAGCCACCTAGGCGCCCCAATATATTCTTTTTTTTAATGTTTATTTATTTTGAGAGAAAGAGAGCA
This sequence comes from Puma concolor, assembly GCF_028749965.1. NCBI lineage: Eukaryota > Metazoa > Chordata > Mammalia > Carnivora > Felidae > Puma > Puma concolor. The sequence goes on along the minus strand of NC_141672.1, from coordinate 29,685,277 downwards.
TGTGTGAGTGGAAGAGGGGCAGAGAAAGAGATAGAGAGGGAGAGAGAGAATCCCAAGCAGGCTCCATACTGTCAGCACATAGCCTGATGTGAGGTTTGATCCCACAAACTGTGAGATCATGACCTGAGTTCAAATCAAGAGTTGGATGCTTAACTGACTGAGCCACCCATGCACCCCTATAATATATTCTTTAGGGGCGCCTGGGTGGCTCAGTCTGTTAATTGTCCGACTTCAGCTCGGGTCATGATCTTGCAGTCCATGAGTTCGAGCTCCGCATCCAGCTCTGTGCTGACAGCTTGGAGCCTGGAGCCTGTTTCAGATTCTGTGTCTCCCTCTTTTTGTCTCCTCCCCCACTCACACTCTGTCTCTCTCTTCTCAAAAATAAAATAAAAACGTTAAAAAAAAGTTTTTTTTTAAATAAACACCAAGCAAGGTGTTTAGTCAGAAATTAACAAGAAATTTGTTATCTACATGGAATATTAACAGCTCTCTGGGAGAGAAGAAAAGTGAAAGAAAACATTAAGGAAAACACAGAGGTTGCCTAAAGTCTTTATCTTCAAAAGTCATATCTTCAAAAGAACCTGGGTGGTTCAGTCAGTTAAGCCTCTGACTTTGGCTAGGTCATGATCTCAAAGTTCGTGGGTTCCAGCCCCACATCAGGGTTGCTGCTGTCAGCGCACAGCCTGATTTGGATCCTTTGTCCCCTTCTCTCTCTGCCCTTCCCCGGTTCACGTGTGTATGTATGCTCTCTCTCTCAAAAATAAATAAACATTAAAAAAAAAAAAGTCGTAGATCCAATGGAACTAGAAATAAAGACTTAAATGTAGTATTTAAAATTACAAAAGTAATCAACAGAATAGTCAAAAGTAATAATACATCTGTCAAACACTGAGAGGGGAAGAAAGTACGTTGAACACTCATGAGTCAATAGATAATTCTAAAATGTAAAAATTAAGAAATAGAGGTATAGGCATAGTATCTAGTATAATGGAGGTAACCATAAAAGCAAGTGAAAATAGAAACAGTTTAAAAGAGATTGCCGGAAGGACACGGAACTTTATGATAGAAGAGGCGTGGGAAAAAGATTGTTGGTTTCCATTTTAAGCTCTTTCCTACTCTTAGACTTTTACAATATACAAAATTACTTGGGGAAAATTTTTAACTTCTTTTTAATATTTACTTATTTTTGGGAAAGCGCAAGCAGGGGAGGGGCAGAGAGAGGGGGACAGAGGATCTGAAGGAGGCTCTGCACTGACAGGCTAACAGGGGGGCTCAGACTCACAAACTGGGAGATGATGAGCTGAGCCAAAGTTGGATGCTCAACCAACTGAGCCATCCAAGTGCCCCTAAATTTTCAATTAAAATGAAAGCTCCTTCTAAATACTCAGATTTAGAAAATAAATAAATAGATTAAAAAGGAGTTGTAGAAAGTTAGGGGTGCCAGGGTGCCTTGGGATTCTCTCTCTGCCCCTCATCCACTCACATACGTGTGCTATCTCTCTCTCTCAAAAATAAATAAACATTAAAAAAAAAAGGAGCTATAGAAAGTTAAAAACTAGTAAAAATTATGATGAAACAATACTGAAAAAGTCCACATCAAACCCTCCTGTACATAGCCATATTGGTATTCAGAAGAAAAGCACAGGCCCAAATAGACTCATTGGAATATAATAAAAAAAAAAAAACAAATAAAAGAACCAATCATTTATCTCAATAACTTAGATAAAAAATATAGCTATATAAACACAGGAAAGAAGGCACTGATAAAATAAATAAAAGCAGATAATAAATGGAAACAGAAAGCAACAAAAATATGAGAGTTGATGAGAGTTAAAAGTATTCCAAGATCGTCGTCATTTTCTGACAGAAAGGCAAAGAGTAACTCTTCACTCTGTTAAAGTTTTAACAGTAACCATTAAAATAGTAACTTTTTTTTTTTTTTAAAGTAGGCTTCTTGCCCGATGTGGAAACCAATGAAGTGGAGCCTGAGGCGAAGCCTGAGGTGGGGCTTGATCTCAGATCTCAGGACTCTGAGATCATGACCTGAACCAAAATCAAGAGTCCTAAGCTTAACCAACTGAGCCATCTATGCACCCTAGAGATAGGACCTCTAAAATGGTAATTAAAGTAAGTAGGGCCATATGAATGGGCCCAAATCCAATATGGCTAGTGTCCTTATAAAAAGAGGAAATTAGGACACAAACATGCATGAGAGAAGACCATGTGAAGACACAGAGATGGTCATCTAGAAGCCAAAAAGAGAGGTCTGTAAACAGATTTTTCCCTCCCAGCCCCCTGAAGGAAACAACCTTGCTGATACCTTCATCCTAAATTTCTATCCTCCAGAACTATAGGAAATGAATTTCTGTCATTCAAGCCACCACAAATCTGTGGGATTTGTTATGGTCACCCTAGCAGACTGCAAATTGATTTATAGATTCAATGCAATCTCCATCAAAATTCCAGCTGGCTTCTCTGCATAAATTGACAAGTTGATCCTAAAATTCCTACGGAAATTCAAGGAACCCAGAATCTTGAAAAAGGGTAAAGTTGTAAGATTCGTAATACCCAACTTCAAAACTTAGTACAAAGCAACAATAATGAAGACAATGTGGTACACACCGAAGGACAGACATAAAGATCAATGGAACAGAATTGAGAGTCCAGAAATAAACCCTCATATTTACAGTCAACTGATTTTTGACAAGGGTGAGAAGAAAATTCAATGGGGGAAAGATCTTTTCAACAAATGGTCTTGAGACAACTGGATATCCACATGCAAAATAATGAATTTGGATCCCTAACTCAAACCATACATAAATTGATTCTAAATGAATCAAAGACCTACATGTAAGAGCTAAAACTACAGAACTCTTAGAAGAAAACACAGGAGTAGGGGCACCTGACTAGCTTAGTCAGTGGAGCATGCAACTCTTGATCTTGGGGTCATGAGTTCAAGCCCCACAATGGGCATAGAGCTTACTTAAAAAATAATAACCAAAAAAAATCTAAAAACTTTCATGCATCAAAGGATACCATTAAAAAAATAGGGGCACCTGGCTGGCTCAGTGGGTAGAACATGTGACTCTTAATCTGAAGGTCATGAGTTCAAGTCCCACATTGGGCATGGAGCCTACTTTAAAAATTTTTTTTATTTAAAAAAAATAAAAGAACAACTCACAGAATGGGAAAAATATTTGTCAATCACATATTTGATAAGGGACATGTATGTAGAATATATAAAACCCTTTCAACTCAATAATAAAAAGACAGCCCAACTTAAAAAAAAAAAAAAGGACAAGGATCTGAAGAGACATTTCTCCAAAGATATATAACGGTCAATAAGTACATGGCAAGATGCTTGACATCGTTAGCCATCAAGGAAATGCAAATGAAAAGTACAAAGAAACTATTACCCATTAGGGTGTTTATAATGAAAAAGACAGATAATAATGAGTGTTGGCAAGGATGTGGAGAAACTGGAAGTCTCATGCACCGCTATGGGACTGTAAAATGGTGCAGATACTTTGGCAAACAGTCTGGCAGCTCCTCAAAAGGATAGAGTTACTATACGGCCTATCAATTCTATTCCTGTATATACAGAAAAATAAAAACATAGGTCTGCAAGTTGCAGAACATAGATTCAGTATGTTCACACTTCCATATGCTTACACACTGCAAACATTCAGAAAAAAATTAAGATGTATGCACCCATCTTTCGGGGAAAGGGGGAACTGGAAGAAGAGATTCTATCACTTCACATTTTAAACTTTTCAGTATTGCTTACATCTGTTTCAAAAAATATGTATTTTTGGGGACACCTGGATGGTTCAGTTGGTTAAGCGTCCATCTCTTGATTTTGGCTCAGGTCATGATCTTGTGGTCATGACCCGGCGGTTCCTGAGTTTGAGCCCCGCATGGGGCTCTGTACTGGAGCCTACTTGGGATTCCTTCTCTCTCTCTCTCTCTCTCTCTCTGCTTCTCCCCTGCTCACTCTTTCTCGCAAAGATAAATAATCAAATTAAATTTTTTTCTAATGTATTCTTTTTCTCTAAAAAAGAACCATGATTTTTCTTGTACAGAGCAGTTTAAAAAGCAATATACAAACCTTTGGCAATGATCTGCAGACCAGGAGAAATGAAACACACATGGGCTCAGTCTCTGGCAATTATGAAATCAAACATTACATTTTGCTTCACACATTCTAAGACTTTCACATACAGTATCATGTTTCATCCTCTATGAGAGACTTTTACCATGTTACACACAAGAACTCTGAGACCTAGAAAAATAAAAAAAACTTGCCTAAGGCTACAGAACTAGTTAATGAAGCCAGAGGTAGAACTCTGATTATACCTCACCACCATGCTGCTTCTCACCTTTGAGCTCCACATTTGGAATTGGTCAAAGCTCTGTCACTTATTAGAGAGTAAACTTCGTGGCTTCATATTCTCCAAGCCTCAAGTTCTTCCTTTGCAATATTTGAAACATAATCCCAGTGTTTTGTGAACATGCTGAATTTTGTATGTAAAGCATTTGGGCATTGATAAAGCATAGCTGTTATATGTATAAATAAAACGCTGGGCATCTTTGAACCTTATGCTGCTTCAAGGGTCACATTCAAAAAGTTGGCTTTTAGTATCTACTAAGTTTGAAACCCATGCATTCCCTACCATACAGCAGTTCCACTCCCAGGTATATACTTCACTGAAAAGCACATATATGTCCATCAAACAATAGGTTCTTGAATGTTCATAGCACTACAGTCCCAATCTGAGAACTATCAAATGCCCATTGATAGTAAAATTGACAAATCCTTTCCTATCACAAAATGGAATAGCATTAAGCAGTGATAATAGACCATCTGCAACCACGCCTAACGATATACATGAATCTCAAAAACATCATGTTGGGCCAAAGCGGAAAGCACTAAAGACGACGCATGGAAGGATTCATTTCCATAAAATAACCCATTTTGTTGGAGTAGGATAGAGTACCTGTGGGGGCAGGGGAGGTGCTTAGAGCAGGAATGAGGGTAGCTGCTGGAGTGCTGGTGATGTTTCTGGATTCGTGTGCTTGGTTACACGGGAACGTTCCGGTTGTGAAAATTTCCGACTCTTAGGGTCGGTCTGAGCGCTTTTTGTGTGTACGTTATAATGTACTGAACATTAAAAACCAAAAAAACCCACCCCCCCCCAAAAAAAAAACCAAAAAAAAACAAGCAGCCCTTTTCCCTGAAGGGGCTGGAATTTTTGGAATTCTGCCTAAGCTCATTAGGCTATGGTTTCACCACGAATCAATTACCCAACAATTTTCACTTCAAGTGACAATGGCCAGAGGGAGACAAGTGTTCTGAAGGCGGGTTCGACGCTACACCCAGATTTCAGGACGCCCTGCGCGCGCACCGCCCAGGCCCCGGAGAACGACCTGCTGCTTTTCCTTGAGACGAGTCCCGGGCGTGCGGTCCACGGGTCTGAAGCGCCCTGACGCCTCCTGACGCGGCTCCACCACCTACCGTCGGGTGCCGGGGGACGCCTGATCCCTTCGGGCCTCCAGCGCGCTCTCCACGGCCTAGACGCGACTGCAGCCGAGCGCTATACGCGGATCTGGGCAGGGATGGCGACTGGGATCCTGGTGCCCGCGGGCCGCTGCGCGTGGGACGAGCCCGTGAGCATCACCGTGCGCGGCCTCTCCCCGGCACAGCCCGTCACGCTGCGCGCGTCCCTGCGCGACGAGAAGGGCGTGCTCTTCCGGGCCCACGCGCGGTATCAAGCGGACGCCGGCGGCCTCCTGGACCTGGCGCGCGCGCCCGCGCTGGGCGGCAGCTTCACGGGGCTCGAGCCCATGGGGCTGCTCTGGGCCTTGGAGCCCGAGAAGCCTTTTTGGCGGTTTGTGAAGCGGGACGTGCAGACGCCCTTCGCGGTGGAGCTGGAGGTGCTCGAGGGCCACGAGCCCGACGCCGGGCCGCTCCTGGGCCGGGCAGTGCTGGAGCGCGACTTCCTGCGGCCGGGGATGCGGCGGGTGCCGGTGCGCGCGGGCCGGGTGCGCGGCACGCTCTTCCTGCCGCCTGGTGAGTGCTAGGCACGCGGGACAGGGTGCCCTGGTGGCCGTGGTTTCCGGTACTGCTTTAGGGAGAATTTAGGTCGTCCCTAAGGACAGAGAAGCTGATGATTGCTAAACCAGTGCACAAACCGGGGTGTGTATTTTGAGATGTTGGGCTCTGTGTTACGCGTTTTGCTGGCATTATCTCTTTTAATCTCCGTAATATCTCAATGAGGTGGGTATTGTTCCGAAGGTAAAAACAAAAACAAAAACAAAAAAAAATGGGTAGGCATGTTGTCCACCTTGCAATTAAAAACTACTCTGTAGATCTCATCAGCCCGACTGGTCTTAGGGAAAATGATAACGATCAAGGAAGGATTGCCATGTCATCCTTCTCTAGTGTCCTGGGTGCATTAGGCGTTTTCCCCACTTCTTCATGCCCCTCGGTGCCACAGGTCACACTTAAGACTCCCCTGCTTTTCTCACCTGAAGTCATCTCTGGGTATTTATTTTTCTTTCCTCTCTCTGGATAGACATCTGAAATATCAGTACACACACACACACACACACACACACACACACACACACACACACGAAAGCCAAGGGTCGATGCAACCCAACATAAAGCTTTATTTCAAGATTCTTAATTTTATGTCCAATACCCTAACAGGACACTGTGTATCAACACTGTCTGAAACATGAAATTCCTCCTTCCATGCTGCAGTCATTAATGACAGACTTTGTTACTCTCCTGACAACCAAAAATTCTTAGAATCTTGTGGATAATTTATAGAATCGTATGGAGGATAAACTCATCACTGAGAAGGTACTTTGTAGATTTTCCTCTTTCCAAGGTACTTGTGTTCCTTTGCAGTAGTAACTTGGGGAGCAGATTTTTGCCTTTGATTCATAGGAACCCACTAAGTAATTTAGAAAGATCTCTAAAAGGAAAACAAATTCATTAAATGTATAATGCCTTTCCTTTATATTATTCTATTCTCTAGGACCTGGACCTTTCCCAGGGATCATTGACATCTTTGGAATTGGAGGGGGCCTGTTGGAATACAGAGCCAGCCTTCTGGCTGGTCATGGCTTTGCCACGTTGGCGCTAGCTTATTACAATTTTGAAGATCTTCCCGAGGAATTGGATAGCATAAACCTGACCTACTTTGAAGAAGCCGTGTGCTACATGCTTCAACACTCCCAGGTTCTCCTAATGTCTTTTATTGTATCATTCTTTCCAGAAATACATCCAGAGATGGTGTCACTTTGCACTCACCTGTACCAGGTGCCCTGATGCTGCTCTAGTCTTCCTTCACAGAGATTTCTTTTGGAGACTTCCTTGGCTTTAGGTGCCTATTTACACTTTCTCTGTCAGATGGCTTAGTAATGCGGAATTAATCATAAAATCCATATGAGATTTTATTTAAAGGAATTATTCAGGGACATTAAAATTCCTCTTGTTATGCAAATGGGGTTTCTAATTTGTTAGTTTTGCATGCTTTTTTCAATTAAGTTTCTTTTAATGTTTATTTATTTATTTTGAGAAAGAGAGCAAGCAGGGGAGGGACAGAGAGAGGGGGAGAAAGAGAATCCCAAGCAGGCTCCCTGTTGTTAGTGCAGAGCCCAACATGTGGCTCCAACTCACAAATCATGAGATCGTGACCTGAGCCAAGATCAAGAGTTGGATGCTCAACTGGCTGAGCCATCCAGGAGCCCCTTTAATTAAGTTTTGTAATTTTAATTCCAGTATAGTTAACATACAGTGTTATATTATTTTCAGGTGTGCAGTATAGTGATTCAAGGCCCATCACAACTGCAGCCTTAATCCCCAGCGCCTATTTAACTCCACCCACCTTCCCCTCTGGTAACCATCAGTTTGTTCTCTGTAGTTAAGAGTCTGTTGATTTCCCTCCCTCTCTTTTTCCCTTTGCTCATTTTGATTTTTAAATTCCACCTATGAGTGAAATTCTATGGTATTTGTCATTCTCTGACTGACTTATTTCACTTAGCATTATACTCTCTAGTTCTATCCATGGGGTTACAAATGGCAAGATTTCATTCTTTTTTATGGCTCAATTATGTCTATCTATCTACATGCATACACATGCGCGCGCGCGCACACACACACACACACACACCACATTTTTATCCATTCATCTATCATGCGTACTTGGGGTGATTCCTAATTTGGCTATTGTAAACAATGCTGCAGTAAACATAGGGGTGCATGTATCCCTTTGAATTCATGTTTTTGCATTTTTTGGGTAAATACCCAGTAGTGCAAATACTGGATTGTAGGATAGTTCTATTTTTAACTTTTTGAGGAACCTCCATACTGTTTTCCACAGTAGGTACACGAGTTTGCATTCCCGTATATGTGTGTTCCTTTTTCTCCACATCCATGCCAACACTTGTTTCTTGTGTTACTGATTTTAGCCACTCTAACAGGTGTGAGGTGATATCTCATTATAGTTTTGATTTGCATTTCCCTGATGATGAGTGATGTTGAGCATGTTTTCATATGTGTGTTGGCTTGTATGTCTTCCTCTTCTTCTTTTTTTTTTTTTTTTTTGGCGTGTATGTCTTCTCTGAAAAAATGCCTATTCATGTCTTCTGCCCATTTTTCTTTCTTTCTTTCTTTCTTTCTTTCTTTCTTTCTTTCTTTCTTTTTCCTTCCTTCCTTCCTTCCTTCCTTCCTTCCTTCCTTCCTTCCTTCACTGTTTTTAAGTAGGCTCCATGCCCACTGTGGGTCTTGAACTCAGGACCCTGAGATTAAGAGTCATATGCTCTACTGACTGAACTGGCTAGGTGCCCCTGCCCATCTATTAATTTGATTATTTGGTTTTTTGCATGTTGGGTTTTATACATTCTTTCTATATTTTAGATACTACCCTTTATAAGATATGTAATTTGCAAATATCTTCTCCCATCCCTTAGGTTACCTTTTAGTTTTGTTGTTTGTTTCCTTCACTGGAATCTTTTTATTTTGATTTTTTAATCTTTAACTTACTATGTGTGTTCCCAAATTTTGACCAGAACTTGCTCACGCATTTCAGAAGCTAAGAACTACTTAATTTGATTCTGAAGTCTTACTTTGTTTCTATAGAGTTAATTATTTGGTAGTGTATTTAGATGGTGTTTGATGAATCTTTCACTTAATAGAACAGAACTTGATTCCACACAGTTAGATACCTTGGCCCATTGAGACTTGATTGTGCCTACCTGAATGTGGACCTGAATTTCACAGGCTCCATGATTGGGCATTCTCTAGTGGATGATTCTCTGGAACATTTGTAAATGATTCCCAGACTTGCCAGTGAGGTTAATCTTTGATTGCCATGAAAAAAAAAAAAAAAAAAAAGAATTGTTTGCCATGTGTTCAGCCAGATATGTTTAATATGGGAAAGAGGTTGAGGTTGAAGTTGAGCTGAAGTTGATACTCTTGTGGCCAATTCACAAATTAAAGGTAGCAGCATCTCTAGTTACATTCCATTTTCTTTTAATAGGTAATACCTTTATTTATTTACTTTTTGAAACTAATCTCTATGCCCAATGTGGGGCTTGAACACAGGACCCTAAGATCAAGAGTCATGTGCTCTACCCACTGACCCAGCCAGATGCCCATTTTCTTCCTTCCTTCCTTCCTTCCTTCCTTCCTTCCTTCCTTCCTTCCTTCCTTTCTTTCTTTCTTTCTTTCTTTCCTTTTTTTTTTTTTTTTGTCAACCTCTAATAGGACAGCTACTTCTTATTTTTCCTCTACCCTCAGCTTCACTAAGACTGAAAGTATGAACACTCACTAGGTGAGCTGCTATTGACGAAAAATGCTGCCATCATTGTAGAACATTTTTCTATTAGATACATTCTTGATGCTTCTTTCTTCTTTTCTTCCAGGTAAAGGGCCCAGGCATTGGGCTTCTGGGCATTTCTTTAGGGGCTGATATTTGTCTCTCCATGGCCTCATTTTTAAAGAACATCTCAGCCACAGTTTCCATCAATGGATCTGGGTTAAGTGGAAACAAACCTATATACTACAAGCAGACTTGCATCCCTTCATTGGGCTATGATCTGAGGAGAATCAAGGTCACTTTCTCAGGCCTCCTGGACATTGTGGATACACGGAATGATACTGTAGGAGGCTATGAGAACCCCAGCATGATTCCAATTGAGAAGGCCCAAGGGCCCATCCTCTTCATCGTGGGTCAGGATGACCATAACTGGAGGAGTGAGGTATATGCCCAAATAGCCTCTGAACGGTTACAGGCCCATGGAAAGGAAAAACTTAAGATCATCTCTTATCCTGGGACTGGGCATTACATTGAGCCTCCTTACTTCCCCCTGTGCCCAGCTTCTGTGCATAAATTATTGAACAAACCTGTGCTCTGGGGTGGGGAGCCCAGGGCTCATTCTAAGGCCCAGGAAGATGCTTGGAAACAAATTCTAACCTTTTTCTGCAAACATCTTGGAGGTCCCCAGAATATAGCTTCTCCCAAATTGTAATGTGTTGGGTCTGTTGTCTACACGAGAAATTCAAGGTCAGATTCTGGTGTTTAATAATCATATGTGAATTGGTTGTCCCCTGGATAACATTAAATTCATGTCATGGGTATTAATGATGTGTTTTAGGTAACAATTTGAATAAATTATTTTTTCATTAATTTTACTAATGTAATACATGCATATTACAGAAGATTCAGTTAGATGTATACAACACACACACACAAATAAAAAGCATTCCCTGTTAAAATTTATGTTTTCTTCCAGATGGTTTTTACTTACCACTTTGAGCTGTGGATGAAATTTAAAGTTGAATAAATACTAGGTTACTTTTTTTTATCTCTGGGAGAATTGCCATCCAATGTTTGCTACTGGTTCAAATACTGGTAGCAGGGTAGAATTTTCATTGGCCAAAACTGTATAGAGAGGTGTTGATATGAGGATAGCCAGACTGACCTTTTCCTCACAGATATCAGAGATGAATTCTTTGGGAGGAGGAGTTGAGGTAAGAAGGGGAGCATCTGTCCCAAGAATAGTTAAGTCTAAGCTCTGTTCCAAGGATGAATGACTGTGACTTATTTTCCTGCTTCCTGGCTTTAAGAATAGAGTTTGGAGGGGTGCCTGGGTGGCTCAGTCGGTTAAGCATCCGACTTCGGCTCAGGTCATCTCACAGTTCACAGATTCAAGCTCCGCATCAGGCTCTGTGCTGACAGCTCAGAGCCTGGAATCAGCTTCCGATTCTGTGTCCCTCTCTCTCTCTCTGCCCCTCCCCCCCTCAAAAATAAATAAACATTAAAAAAAAAGAATAGTTTGGAAAATCATAGTGTGACATTCTTAGAGGCATCATTCCTCATTTTCCTGACATCAGGGCTACAAAGCATTGCATAAATGTATTTGAAGAAATAAGGGTTGAGAATTTTCCAGAACTGATAAGGACATCAAGCCACAATTCAAGAAGCACTATGTCTTAGCGTGGGCTGTTGTAACAAAATACCATAGGCTGGATGGCTGAAACAACAAGATACTTATCTCATTCTGGAGGCTGGGAAGTCCAAGATCAATGTTCCAGCAGATTTAGTTCCTGATAAGGGCTTTTATCTGGCTTACAGATGGCTGACTTCGCCTTGTGTTTTCATGTGGCAGAGAAAGTGAGGTCTGGTTTCTCTTCCTCTTTTTAGAAGGGCACTAATTCCATCATGGGGGGGGGGTCTCACTTTCATGCCCTTATTTATTTATTTTTTATTTATTTATATTAAATATAATTTATTGTCAAGTTGGTTTCCATACAACACCCAGTGGTCACCCCAACAAAGTGCCTCCTCAGTGCCCATCACCCACTTTCCCCTCTCCCCCACCCCTCATCAACCCTCAGTTTGTTCTCAGTATTTAAGAGTCTCTTATGGGGGCGCCTGGGTGGCTCAGTCGGTTGAGCGTCTGACTTTGGCTCAGGTCATGATCTCACAGTTCGTGGACCTTCTCCCTGGCTACTTGGGCTTGGATCCAAGAGAGCAAGGCAAAATTGCATGCCATTCTTTTGATCTAGTCTTGGAAGCTACATGGCATCACTCTTGCCCTACTCTCTTGGTCAAGACAGTCACAAAGACCCACCCAAGTTCAAGGAGAACATAGAGTTCACCTCTGAAAAAGGGGAGTGGCAAGATTCTAGAAGAATGTGGGATGGGAAACATTGTAACCATTTTTTGAAAATCTGCCCCATGAGTTACCTTTATTTTCCATAAGAAAACTTGAATTAGTAACTACAAAGCCTCCTCAATCTGCTTCCTAGATGAAAAATATTAGGAGTCCAAAGTTCTTTTTTTTCTTAATTTTTATTTATTTTTGAGAGAGAGTCAGATAGAGCATGAGCAGGGGAGGGGCAGAGTGAGAGGGAGACACAGAATCCAAAGCAGGCTCCAGGCTCTGAGCTGTCAGCACAGAGCCCGATGTAGGGCTTGAACCCATAGACCATGAGATCATGACCTGAGCCAAAGTCAGACGTTTAACTCACTGAGCCACCCAGGTGCCGCCCTCCCCCTTTTTTGGGCATTTTTTTCTGTTTTAGTTCAAATTTGTACTTCTACCAGAACAATTCTCTTAAGAACTATGTGGGTTTCCTAAAAACCTTAGTGAGATTCACCTTATTAGATAAAACATACCACTAGAAGTCTATTTGAGATAAGAACTTCCCTACCTGGGGCTTCCTGTGAGGATGCTGCAGGATAATACTCTTTTAATTTTTTTTTCAACGTTTATTTATTTTTGGGACAGAGAGAGACAGAGCATGAACGGGGGAGGGGCAGAGAGAGAGGGAGACACAGAATCGGAAACAGGCTCCAGGCTCTGAGCCATCAGCCCAGAGCCCGACGCGGGGCTCGAACTCACGGACCGTGAGATCGTGACCTGGCTGAAGTCGGACGCTTAACCGACTGCGCCACCCAGGCGCCCCAGGATAATACTCTTAAGATTTGTAGAAGCTCTGTTATTTGATAGGATCTGCTAGGGACACCTTAAAATCTTCAGAGGGCCTTTTGTCAGTCTGAAATGTTCCATGAAGCGCTACCTTGAATCTCTCTGAGGTCTTTACAACGATCTTCCACAGACCCATTCCAGGTTTGACTTTGATCTGAGGTCCTGTCTTACTTAAAGACTAATTAACACATGGGAAGGCTGGGAAGGAGAAACAGTATTATTGTCAAACTTGGCAAGTCCTGCTTCCTTCATATTTAACAGAGCATTCTTTAATTTGTCCTCTTGCATTTTATCACAGGCAGCAAGAAGAAGCCGGGTGGCCCTGTGGGTATTCTGCTGGGAAATCACCTTAGCCAGATTATTGAATTCATTTAGGTATATTTTCCATTTTTCACCTTACTGTGTCATTCTTGCCTTCAGCTTCCAGTCAGTTTTTATTGCTTTCCTTTAGCCCTCAATAATAGTCTCCATGCGGCCCTTTAGGCTTCTTGAAGTCCTTCCAGCTTCCACCTGCCACCTAGTCCTAAAAGCAGTTGTGATTCCTGTATATATAGGTATGTCCACAGGCTGCTTGAGTTTTCTCACAGCGTAATACCGGAGGTTCAAGAATGAATTTCCCAAGAGAGGATGGCAGAAATACATGGCATTTTTTAAGATCTAGCTTTGGAAGTCACATAGTATCATTTCAACTGTACTCTATTGTTTGAGGTGGACACAAAGACCTCAAGTGCAAGGAGAAGTGGCTATAGACCCTCATCTCCTGATAAGGAAAACAGCAAGTTTCCTAGAAGAGCATCTGAGATGGGAGTTCGTGTTGCAGTGATCTTTGGAAAATGCAGTCTTCCCACAGAATTGTTTGTTATGTAGGAAAACTAAAAAGAAAGATAAAGATTAGAAACTTAACCAGCAGGGCGCCTGGGTGGTTCAGTGGGTTAAGAGTCTGTATTTTGGTATGGGCTCAGGTCATGATCTCATGGTTTGTGAGACTGAGCCCCACATTGGGCTCTGTGCAGACAGTGTAGAGCCTGCTTGTGATTCTGTCTCCCTTTCTCTGTCTGCCCCTCCCCCACTTGTGTGTGCAAGGGCACTCTCTCTCTCTCTCTCTCTCTCAAAATAAATAAATAAACATTAAAAAACAAAAAACAAAAAACCTTACCAGCAAGGTGTGTGTGTGTGTGGGGGGGGGGGTGGGTGGGTGGATAGGCTAAATGTGTTGATAGGCATTAAGGAGGGCACTTGATGGGATGAGCGCTGGGTGTTATATGTAAGTGCTGAATCACAAAATTCTACTCCTGAAACCAATACTACACTATATGTTAACTAATTTGAATCTAAATCTAAAAATATGTGTATAAAAAAAGAAAAATATGGGAAAAAACACCTTACCAGTAGCCACAGAAAAAAGATAACCTTCAAAGGAAAAACAATAGATCTAACACCTGACTTAAAAACAGCAATAATGGAAAGGGAAACCACTGGAATAATATCCTCAATGTGATGACAGAAAATACCTGACAACCTAGAAGCCTATAACTAGCAAAATAGATACTGCAGTATGGAAGCATGTATTGTTCATAAAGTTTATTGAAAACAATTTAATGAAATCAAAATAAAATCATTTTTAGAAAAATATGAATTTAGATAATATAGCCTACCTGCAATAATGGAAAAACTAAAGAGTATTCTTCAAGCACAAGGAAAATGATTCTAGGGGAAAGCAAGTAGGTGAAGGAAGAAATGGAATATGATGAAAAGTGTAAATATATAGATAAATCTAAAGAAATATTTACAAATAATATACTATGGGTTTCAAATACACAAAGAATTAAATAGCATATGTAGGAAGGAAATAAGTAGAGGTTATTGCATTTTTCACAAGGTGATACAAATATTAATTTTTATTCAATGTTAATAAATCAGGAAAGTTATTACCATAAGCTAATATAGGAGGCAAATGGAATAATTTTTAAAAATCTAAAAGAAGATAAAAACTATAGAATAAGCAGGAAAGAAAATAAATAATAATTTAAGCTCAAATAGATCAGTAATTACATTAAATGTAATTGCACTATACATTTCAGTAAAGGGCAAGATATCAGGTTCATTTTCCTAGTGTGTTCAACCTTGTGCTCTAAAAAATGCTATAAGATCATATATAGTATTGACTTCCTTCCAGAAAATAAGAGATGGACACCTTAACCTCAAGTGACAGTAGGCACATGTATAGGGTATAAAGTAAACATATAAGGTAACAGAATTATGATAGTTAAAAGTTGTTCTAAGAATTTTTTCAACAAGGAAGAATGAAATAAAATCTCCATGAAAATTAGTCAGTTTAACCAATCTGTTTATTTTTATTTTTTTAATGTTTGTTTGTTTGTTTATTTTTAATATATGAAATGTATTGTCAAATTAGTTTCCATACAACCCCCCAGTGCTCATCCCAAATGATGCCCTGTTCAATGCCCATCACCTATCCTTCCCTCCCTCCCACCCCCCCATCAACCCTCAGTTTGTTCTCAGCTTTTAAGAGTCTCTTATGCTTTGGCTCTCTCCCACTCTAACCTCATTTTTTTTTTCTTCCCCTCCCCCATGGGTTTCTCTTAAGTTTCTCAGGATCCACATAAGAGTGAAAACATATTAACCAATCTGTTTAAACTCCATATCTCCTATGTATATTCAAATGGATTTATATTAGGTCTTACTAATATGGCATTTACTTTGTCAAGGTGAAATAAACCTGTGTTTATTCAACCTTTGTTCAAAGGAACTCCAAAAGTAACAGAAAAGCTTTTTTTTCTCTCCTGTTGTTGCCTTCAGTCATCCCACTTCACTCCACAAATATTTATGGGAAGCCTACAGTGTGGCAGGGAATGTTCTAAGCTCCTGGCAAAGATGAACAAAGATAACGAAGTCTTTGCTGTCAAAAGCATTTACTCTAGTTTGGAGGTAAGAAAATAAAATGATGAATGGTGTGAAGAATAAAAAATATAAGATGAGAGCCTGAGGGAGGTGATACCATTTAAGATATCTATTTAGGGGCGCCTGGGTGGCGCAGTCGGTTAAGCGTCCGACTTCAGCCAGGTCACGATCTCGCGGTCCGTGAGTTCGAGCCCCACGTCAGGCTCTGGGCTGATGGCTCAGGGCCTGGAGCCTGTTTCCGATTCTGTGTCTCCCTCTCTCTCTGCCCCTCCCCCGTTCATGCTCTGTCTCTCTCTGTCCCAAAAATAAATAAACGTTGAAAAAAAAATTAAAAAAAAAAGGTATCTATTTAAAGACTGGTGAGAGAAGGCATATTCGAATAGGTAGTGTTTGAGCAGAGACTTGATTGAAGATGAAAGAGTGAGTGGAACTTCAGGCTGAGGGAATTTAAATAGTCAATGATATGAATAGTCATTTCCCCAGAGAAAATATACAAACTGCCAATAAGCACATGAAACGATGCTCAGTACCATTAGGCATCAGGAAAATACAAATTAAAGTCACAATGAGATACCACTTCTTACCCACTAGAATTGCTATAATAAAATAGACAGAGCGACGCCAGGCTGGCTAAGTAGGTAGAACATGTGACTCTTGATGGTGGGGTCGGGAGTTCTAGCCCCATGTTGGAGTGGAACCTACTTTTTAAAAAAAGATAAAAACAAGTGTTAGTGAGGATGTGGAGAAGAGGAACCCTCATACACTGCTGTTGGGATTGTACATGGTGCAGCTACTTGGAAAGTCTGGCTTTTCCAAAGGGTTAAATACAGAATTGCAATGACCAGCAATTCCAGACCTAGATTATATCCAAGAAAAGCAAAAATATACATATGCATAAAAACTTGCACATGAGTACTCACAGCAGAAATATTCACAATAGCCAAGAAATATTGGCAATATTCACAACAGCCAAGAAGCAGATACAACCCAAGTGTAAATCATTCAACAGAAAATTAATTTAGTACAGCATATCCACAAAACAGAATATTGTCTTGCAATAAAGTAAGTACTGATACATACTACAATATAAACCTTGAAAACATTATGTGAAGTGAATGAAGCTGGTCACAAAAGACCACTATTGTATGAGTCCATACAATATCCAGAATATCCAGAATAACCAAATCAATAGAGACAGATAGTAGGTAAAATATATCAATAGAGACAGATAGTACGTAAGTGGTTGCTTAGGGCTGGGAGTGGAGACACCTGGGCGGAAATGGAGAGTGATGCTAAGAGGTACAGGGTTTCTTTTTGGGGTGATGAAATTGTTCTTGAATTAGTAGTGGTGCTGGTTGCACAACCTTGTGAATATACTAAAACCACTGAATTGTATACTTTAAATAAGTATACATTTAAATAAGTATACATTGTATGGTATGATCTACAAATCATACTACACAGAGATGTTATTCTTTTAAGTAGAATATACTCATAAGATTTGCATTTAGTGGTGCCTTGGTGGCTCAGTCCATTAAGCGTCCAACTCTTGATATCGGTTCATATCATAACCTCAAATTTCTAAACATCACGCCCCATGTCTGGCTCTGTGCTGACAGGTTGGAGCCTGCGTGGTGATTCTCTCTCTTCCTCTTTCTCTGCCCCTCCTCAGTTCCTGAGCATGTATTCTCTCACTCTGAAAATAAACAAGTAAACATTAAAAAAAAAAAAGATTTGCATTCAGCTAAATAAAAACTTAACTTTGATCAAGAAAAAAAATAAATGTATTATGTAAGATTCAAAAATTGGTAAAAGTAAAAAATATTGTTCAAAGATACAAACACAATAAAATTATAAAGAAAGCTAAAAGGTTAATAGACACAAAATTGAAGATGGTGATTACCTTTGATTGGGATCAGGGTGCAGCACACAGGGGCTTCAGAAGTAAAGACAATGTTTTATGACTACTACTAGATAATGGTCATTATTTTTCCTTAAAGTCTCACATATTTTTCAATTATTCTTCTGATGTACTCAACATTTAACTTTTAGGGGCGCCTGGGTGGCGCAGTCGGTTGAGCGTCCGACTTCAGCCAGGTCACGATCTCGCGGTCCGTGAGTTCGAGCCCCGCGTCGGGGTCTGGGCTGATGGCTCAGAGCCTGGAGCCTGTTTCCGATTCTGTGTCTCCCTCTCTCTCTGCCCCTCCCCCGTTCATGCTCTGTCTCTCTCTGTCCCAAAAATAAATAAACGTTGAAAAAAAAAATTAAAAAAAAAAATTTAACTTTTAAAAAAATCAATACAGATTTAAAAAGAAAGAAAACTCCAGAAGAATTGCCTGCCTTAGGTTAGGACCCTCTGTGTTCCTTGCACATCTTCGTTGCCCACCAGTATTTAGAACCACATTAGGCATCCCGAACTGATTCACATAAAGGGAGCAGTGTAGGTCTATTCCAAGGGATGGGTGCAAATGTACTTCTGTAGTGTTTATCTGATATGCGATAACCTATCTACTTTATATTTCTACTACATTTTTCCATTTTGCTCTTTTATGACAGAAGTTAATGATATAGACTTCAAGAAGAGTCACTTGTCTCTACTTTTTCTGAGCTCCTTACCCAGCTTCTCAAATGTATTACTGAGATCTTCTTAGCTAGACTGATTTCCCCTGACCATTCTTACCCAACATAAGACAGCTTAAGATGACTCCCTGGGTGTATTTCATGTCTTAAATCGGTCTGAACCCAATATACTTACATACCACAGCAACAATATACAAATACTAAACCAGTTTCATTTCAAAAAAGAGCAACAGATAATGGTCTTCAGTAAGTAATACTTCCTTTCTGATGCTGGTTCTTTCGGAAAACCTTACTAATCAGATGAATATGGACCAGTAATTTAAATTCTGTACACATATTCATTATAATCTCATAAATTAGTGATGTGCTACAGATTGTTAGGCTTTGGGTCTTTTTGTGGTTTTCCTGAGATTCTTCTGCATAAAATCATTCACTAGCATTGCAATTCCTCTACATCTTTTTTTTCTAAATTTTTATTTTATTTTTTAAAAAATAAACACTCAACACCCAACATGGGGCTCAAACTCACAACCCTGATATCAAGAATTATATGCTGTACTGACTGAGCCAGCAGGAAATCCTACCTCTTCCATTTTATCTTAAGATTTTATTTTATTTCATTTTAATATTTATTTATTTTTGAGGGCAGGGGCAGAGAGAGAGGGAGACAGAGGATCTGAAGCAGGCTCATTGCTGACAGCAGAGAGCCAGATGAGGGGCTCAAACTCAAGAATGGCGAGACCCTGACCTAAGCCAAAGTCAGACGCTTAACTGACTGAGCCACCCAGGCACGTCTCTTAAGATTGTATTGTATTGTATTGTATTGTATTGTATTGTATTGTATTGTATTGTATTGTATTGGAGAAATAATTTTTATTTTATTTTATTTTATTTTTAATTTACATCCAAATTAGTTAGCATATAGTGCAACAATGATTTCAGGAGTAGATTCCTTAATGCCCCTTACCCATTTAGCCCATCCCTCCTCCCACAACCCCTCCCGTATCCCTCAGTTTGTTCTCCATATTTAAGAGTCTCTTATGTTTTGTCCCTCTCCCTGTTTTTAATTATTTTTGTTTTCCTTCCCTTACATTCATCTGTTTTGTGTCTTGAAGTCCTCATATGAGTGAAGTCATATGACATTTGTCTTTCTCTGACTGACCAATCTCGCGTAGCATAATACCCTCCAGTTCCATCCACGTAGTTGCAAATGACAAGATTTCATTCTTTTTGACTGCTGAGTAATACTCCATTGTGTGTATATATATATATATATATATATATATATATATATATATATATATACCACATCTTCTTTATCCATTCATCCATCGATGGACATTTGGGCTCTTTCCATACTTTGGCTATTGTTGATAGTGCTGCTATAAACATGGGGGTGCATGTGTCCCTTTATCCCTGTGTCCCTTGGATAAATGCCTAGTAGTGCAATTGCTAGGTCATAGGGTAGTTCTATTTTTAGTTTTTTGAGGAACCTCCATCCTGTTTTCCAGAGTGGCTGCACCAGTTTGCATTCCCACCAGCAGTGCAAAAGAGATCCTCTTCCTGCTCATCCTTGCCAACACCTGTTGTTGTCTGGGTTGTTAATGTTAGCCATTCTTTTTTTTTTTTTTTTTTTTTTTTTATTTATTTTTTTTTTTATTTATATATGAAATTTATTGTCAAATTGGTTTCCATACAACACCCAGTGCTCATCCCAAAAGGTGCCCTCCTCAATACCCATCACCCACCCTCTCCTCCCTCCCACCCCCCATCAACCCTTAGTTTGTTCTCAGTTCTCAACAGTCTCTTATGCTTTGGCTCTCTCCCACTCTAACCTCTTTTTTTTTTTTTTCCTTCCCCTCCTCCATGGGTTCCTGTTAAGTTTCTCAGGATCCACATAAGAGTGAAACCATATGGTATCTGTCTTTCTCTGTATGGCTTATTTCACTTAGCATCACACTCTCCAGTTCCATCCACGTTGCTACAAAAGGCCATATTTCATTTTTTCTCATTGCCACGTAGTATTCCATAGTGTATATAAACCACAATTTCTTTATCCATTCATCAGTTGATGGACATTTAGGCTCTTTCCATAATTTGGCTATTGTTGAGAGTGCTGCTATGAACATTGGGGTACAAGTGCCCCTATGCATCAGTACTCCTGTGTCCCTTGGATAAATTCCTAGCAGTGCTATTGCTGGGTCATAGGGTAGGTCTATTTTTAATTTTCTGAGGAACCTCCACACTGCTTTCCAGAGCGGCTGCACCAGTTTGCATTCCCACCAACAGTGCAAGAGGGTTCCCGTTTCTCCACATCCTCTCCAGCATCTATAGTCTCCTGATTTGTTCATTTTGGCCACTCTGACTGGCGTGAGGTGATACCTGAGTGTGGTTTTGATTTGTATTTCCCTGATAAGGAGCGACGCTGAACATCTTTTCATGTGCCTGTTGGCCATCCGGATGTCTTCTTTAGAGAAGTGTCTATTCATGTTTTCTGCCCATTTCTTCACTGGGTTATTTGCTTTTCGGGTGTGGAGTTTGGTGAGCTCTTTATAGATTTTGGATACTAGCCCTTTGTCCGATATGTCATTTGCAAATATCTTTTCCCATTCCGTTGGTTGCCTTTTAGTTTGGTTGGTTGTTTCCTTTGCTGTGCAGAAGCTTTTTATCTTCATAAGGTCCCAGTAATTCACTTTTGCTTTTAATTCCCTTGCCTTTGGGGATGTGTCGAGTAAGAGATTGCTACGGCTGAGGTCAGAGAGGTCTTTTCCTGCTTTCTCCTCTAAGGTTTGGATGGTTTCCTGTCTCACATTCAGGTCCTTTATCCATTTTGAGTTTATTTTTGTGAATGGTGTGAGAAAGTGGTCTAGTTTCAACCTTCTGCATGTTGCTGTCCAGTTCTCCCAGCACCATTTGTTAAAGAGACTGTCTTTTTTCCATTGGATGTTCTTTCCTGCTTTGTCAAAGATGAGTTGGCCATACGTTTGTGGGTTTAGTTCTGGGGTTTCTATTCTATTCCATTGGTCTATGTGTCTGTTTTTGTGCCAATACCATGCTGTCTTGATGATGACAGCTTTGTAGTAGAGGCTAAAGTCTGGGATTGTGATGCCTCCTGCTTTGGTCTTCTTCTTCAAAATTACTTTGGCTATTCGGGGCCTTTTGTGGTTCCATATGAATTTTAGCATTGCTTGTTCTAGTTTCGAGAAGAATGCTGGTGCAATTTTGATTGGGATTGCATTGAATGTGTAGATAGCTTTGGGTAGTATTGACATTTTGACAATATTTATTCTTCCAATCCATGAGCAGGGAATGTCTTTCCATTTCTTTAAATCTTCTTCAATTACCTTCATAAGCTTTCTATAGTTTTCAGCATACAGATCCTTTACATCTTTGGTTAGATTTATTCCTAGGTATTTTATGCTTCTTGGTGCAATTGTGAATGGGATCAGTTTCTTTATTTGTCTTTCTGTTGCTTCGTTGTTAGTGTATAAGAATGCAACTGATTTCTGTACATGGATTTTGTATCCTGCAACTTTGCTGAATTCATGTATCAGTTCTAGCAGACTTTTGGTGGAGTCTATCGGATTTTCCATGTATAATATCATGTCATCTGCAAAAAGCGAAAGCTTGACCTCATCTTTGCCAATTTTGATGCCTTTGATTTCCTTTTGTTGTCTGATTGCTGATGCTAGAACTTCCAGCACTATGTTAAACAACAGCGGTGAGAGTGGGCATCCCTGTCGTGTTCCTGATCTCAGGGAAAAAGCTCTCAGTTTTTCCCCATTGAGGATGATGTTAGCTGTGGGCTTTTCATAAATGGCTTTTATGATCTTTAAGTATGTTCCTTCTATCCCAACTTTCTCAAGGGTTTTTATTAAGAAAGGGTGCTGGATTTTGTCAAAGGCCTTTTCTGCATCGATTGACAGGATCATATGGTTCTTCTCTTTTTTTTTGTTAATGTGATGTATCACGTTGATTGATTTGCGAATGTTGAACCAGCCCTGCATCCCAGGAATGAATCCCACTTGATCATGGTGAATAATTCTTTTTATATGCCGTTGAATTTGATTTGCTAGTATCTTATTGAGAATTTTTGCATCCATATTCATCAGGGATATTGGCCTGTAGTTCTCTTTTTTTACTGGGTCTCTGTCTGGTTTAGGAATCAAAGTAATACTGGCTTCATAGAATGAGTCTGGAAGTTTTCCTTCCCTTTCTATTTCTTGGAATAGCTTGAGAAGGATAGGTATTATCTCTGCTTTAAACGTCTGGTAGAACTCCCCTGGGAAGCCATCTGGTCCTGGACTCTTATTTGTTGGGAGATTTTTGATAACCGATTCAATTTCTTCGCTGGTTATGGGTCTGTTCAAGCTTTCTATTTCCTCCTGATTGAGTTTTGGAAGAGTGTGGGTGTTCAGGAATTTGTCCATTTCTTCCAGGTTGTCCAGTTTGTTGGCATATAATTTTTCATAGTATTCCCTGATAATTGTTTGTATCTCTGAGGGATTGGTTGTAATAATTCCATTTTCATTCATGATTTTATCTATTTGGGTCATCTCCCTTTTCTTTTTGAGAAGCCTGGCTAGAGGTTTGTCAATTTTGTTTATTTTTTCAAAAAACCAACTCTTGGTTTCGTTGATCTGCTCTACAGTTTTTTTCGATTCTATATTGTTTATTTCTGCTCTGATCTTTATTATTTCTCTTCTTCTGCTGGGTTTAGGCTGCCTTTGCTGTTCTGCTTCTATTTCCTTTAGGTGTGCTGTTAGATTTTGTATTTGGGATTTTTCTTGTTTCTTGAGATAGGCCTGGATTGCAATGTATTTTCCTCTCAGGACTGCCTTCGCTGCATCCCAAAGCGTTTGGATTGTTGTATTTTCATTTTCGTTTGTTTCCATATATTTTTTAATTTCTTCTCTAATTGCCTGGTTGACCCATTCATTCGTTAGTAGGGTGTTCTTTAACCTCCATGCTTTTGGAGGTTTTCCAGACTTTTTCCTGTGGTTGATTTCAAGCTTCATAGCATTGTGGTCTGAAAGTATGCATGGTATGATTTCAATTCTTGTAAACTTATGAAGGGCTGTTTTGTGACCCAGTATATGATCTATCTTGGAGAACGTTCCATGTGCACTCGAGAAGAAAGTATATTCTGTTGCTTTGGGATGCAGAGTTCTAAATATATCTGTCAAGTCCATCTGATCCAATGTCTCATTCAGGGCCCTTGTTTCTTTATTGACCGTGTGTCTAGATGATCTATCCATTTCTGTAAGTGGGGTGTTAAAGTCCCCTGCAATTACCACATTCTTATCAATAAGGTTGCTTATGTTTATGAGTAATTGTTTTATATATTTGGGGGCTCCGGTATTCGGCGCATAGACATTTATAATTGTTAGCTCTTCCTGATGGATAGACCCTGTCACTATTATATAATGTCCTTCTTCATCTCTTGTTACAGCCTTTAATTTAAAGTCTAGTTTGTCTGATATAAGTATGGCTACTCCAGCTTTCTTTTGGCTTCCAGTAGCATGATAAATAGTTCTCCATCCCCTCACTCTCAATCTAAAGGTGTCCTCAGGTCTAAAATGAGTCTCTTGTAGACAGCAAATAGATGGGTCTTGTTTTTTTATCCATTCTGATACCCTATGTCTTTTGGTTGGAGCATTTAATCCATTTACATTCAGTGTTATTATAGAAAGATACGGGTTTAGAGTCATTGTGATGTCTGTATGTTTTATGCTTGTAGTGATGTCTCTGGTACTTTGTCTCACAGGGTCCCCCTTAGGATCTCTTGTAGGGCTGGTTTAGTGGTGACAAATTCCTTCAGTTTTTGTTTGTTTGGGAAGACCTTTATCTCTCCTTCTATTCTAAATGACAGACTTGCTGGATAAAGGATTCTCGGCTGCATATTTTTTCTGTCTAGCACACTGAAAATCTCGTGCCAATTCTTTCTGGCCTGCCAAGTTTCAAAAGAGAGATCAGTCACGAGTCTTATAGGTCTCCCTTTATATGTGAGGGCACGTTTACCCCTTGCTGCTTTCAGAATTTTCTCTTTATCCTTGTATTTTGCCAGTTTCACTATGATATGTCGTGCAGAAGATCGATTCAAGTTACGTCTGAAGGGAGTTCTCTGTGCCTCTTGGATTTCAATGCCTTTTTCCTTCCCCAGTTCAGGGAAGTTCTCAGCTATTATTTCCTCAAGTACCCCTTCAGCACCTTTCCCTCTCTCTTCCTCCTCTGGGATACCTATTATGCGTATATTATTTCTTTTTAGTGTATCACTTAGTTCTCTAATTTTCCCCTCATACTCCTGGATTTTTTTATCTCTCTTTTTCTCAGCTTCCTCTTTTTCCATAACTTTATCTTCTAGTTCACCTATTCTCTCCTCTGCCTCTTCAATCCGAGCCGTGGTGGTTTCCATTTTGTTATGCATTTCGTTTAAAGCGTTTTTCAGCTCCTCGTGACTGTTCCTTAGTCCCTTGATCTCTGTAGCAAGAGATTCTCTGCTGTCAGCTATACTGTTTTCAAGCCCAGCGATTAATTTTATGACTATTATTCTAAATTCACTTTCTGTTATATTATTTAAATCCTTTTTGATCAGCTCATTAGCTGTTGTTATTTCCTGGAGATTCTTCTGAGGGGAATTCTTCCGCTTGGTCATTTTGGATAGTCCCTGGCGTGGTGAGGACCTGCAGGGCACTTCCCCTGTGCTGTGGTGTATAACTGGAGTTGGTGGGCGGAGCCGCAGTCAGACCTGATGTCTGCCCCCAGCCTGCCGCTGTGTCCACAGTCAGACTGGTGTATGCCTTCTCTTCCCCTCTCCTAGGGGCGGGATTCACTGTGGGGTGGGGTGGCCTGTCTGGGCTACTTGCACACTGCCAGGCTTGTGATGCTGGGGATCTGGCGTCTTAGCTGGGGTGGGTAGGCAAGGTGCACGGGGGCAGGAGGGGCAGGCTTAGCTTGCTTCTCCTTAGGTGATCCACTTCAGGAGGGGCCCTGTGGCAGCAGGAGGGAGTCAGATCCGCTGCCGGAGGTTTGGCTCCGCAGAAGCGCAGAGTTGGGTGTTTGTGCGGAGCGAGCAAGTTCCCTGGCAGGAACTGGTGCTCTTTGGGATTTTGGCTGGGGGATGGGCGGGGGAGATGGCGCTGGCGAGCGCCTTTGTTCCCCACCAAACTGAGCTCTGTCGTCACGGGGATCAGCAGCTCTCCTTCCCTTTGTCCTCCAGCCTTCCTGCTTTCCGAGCAGAGCTGTTAACTTATGACCTCCCAGACGCTAAGTCGCGCTTGCTGTCGGAACACAGTCCGTCAGGCCCCTCCGCTTTTTGCAAGCCAGACTCGGGGGCTCTGCTTGGCCGGCGTGCCGCCCCTCCGCCCCGGCTCCCTCCCGCCAGTCCGTGGAGCGCGCACCGCCTCGCCGCCCTTCCTACCCTCTTCCGTGGGCCTCTCGTCTGCGCTTGGCTCCGGCGACTCCGTTCTGCTAATCCTCTGGCGGTTTTCTGGGTTATTTAGGCAGGTGTAGGTGGAATCTAAGTGATCAGCAGGACGCGCGGTGAGCCCAGCGTCCTCCTACGCCGCCATCTTCCCTCTCCGATCCAATGTTAGCCATTCTGACAGGTGTAAGGTGGTGTCTCATTGTGGTTTTGATTTGTATTTTCCTGATGATGAGTGATGTTGAGCATTTTTTCATGTATCAGTTGGCCATCTGGATGTCTTCTTTGGAGAAGTGTCTATTCATGTCTTTTGCCCATTTCTTTACTGGATTATTTGTTTTTTGGGTATTGAGTTTGAGAAGTTCTTTATAGATTTTGTATACTAACCCTTTATCTGATATGTCATTTGCAAATATCTTCTCCCATTCTGTTGGTTGCCTTTTAGTTTTGCTGCTTGTTTAAGATTTTATTTTTAGGTAATCTCTACACCCAACATGGGGCTCAAACTCACAACCCTGAGATTCAAGAGTTGTATGCTCTACTGCCTGAGCCAGCGAGGCACTCTTCTTACCATTTTAATCTCGTAAGTACATGAATGGGTGGTGCTCTTATTACAGAATGATTCTCTTGTCTTATGATGGGGTTCTCTACTGTCTTGCATCTTTCTGTCTCTCTTTATCTATCTATCTATCTATCTATCTATCTGTCGAGTACAAGATCTTGCCCACTACAATTGTAATTCCAGACACCTTTGACTTTTAATCACATAAAGACATGAGAAGGGATGATGGGGTTCATCAAGAGTGTCTCCTATATTGTGCCATCCCTAAGATCTTCACCAATCACAGAAATGTCAATCAGTTTCTTTATATCTACCTTACTTCATGCTCATAAAGAAATGAAAAGGCATTGTCCACTCTAAGATGAACTATATATAATCTGCATGAAGGTATCAACTTTCTGGATTTTCTTCATAATCCCAGGATTCTGATGTAGCTTTTGTTTGGTCTCAGGTATGTCCAAAGCCTGGAACTAAATGAACTTTGGCATTGGTTAAAGTAAATATTGCGCAGTCACTGTGTATCATAAGCCAGTATTGAGGTTTCTACTAGTTCCCAGTAATTCTTGCTGGTAGGGCCAAGTTCTTACATGTTGTTCTTGATGATGTGAACATACAACATTCTTCTAAGACCCTGCACATGCCATTCATTTTATCCAAGGATATTATCTCCTCCTAGACAAGTTCAAGGTCCTATGGTAGAGATTTCAAATGTCCAATTGGGGAACCACACTCCAGATTCAAAGCACCACCAGTGGAAACAATACTATGTAGTCTAAATCTATGTAGTCCATGGGGTATGCTAGAATTAGGTTGTGCACCTGGAAAAAACACTGACAGGACATTAGGCAGCAAAGACAATTCCAGCTAGCAGGACCTGGGTCTGACTTATAATGACAATATTAAAATAGAAAACTGTGATGTTATGAGAGGAAAGTCTATTTGGGGAGAAGATTTGGAGTTTAAAGCTTAGGGTAAAAAGATGAGGGGATGAGAGTACTATCTCCTGGGCTTTCAAGAAATCAGAGCAGCAGGGAGCATTCAGCTGGTCTCTTGAGACAAGATTCTCTGACTTCTCCTCATGATGTTGAAGGGCAAATTTATTTAGTCCTTCTCCATAAATCACCTCAAACTTTCCCAGTAATAAAGGTAAAAGAAGAAGGCTTCCAAGGGCCAACAAATAGACACACTATTGAGAAGAGACCTACTGACTCACCAAGAAATCCAGCTCTTACTATAATATAGAACCGGACTTCTGGAAAATCTATGTTAAATTGGCTACTAGGATCAGGCAGAGGACATTCAGATTGACCAGGCTGAATTGGGGGAGAGAGGGTCTCACAGTGAGCGCTCTCCTCTGAATATGATATCTAAGAGTTAGATGCTCTGTTTCTGTGTTTGATGAGCTTATGGAGATTACCACGATCCTACTTATGGGAAGTTGGAAAATAACTGCAGTCATGAAGAGTTATAACAGAAGGAATCAGGAATAATTAAAGAGACCATCTGAATCAGCCTGAAGCAGGCTGCCCCAGTTGCCCAAATAATCTGCTTTCACTACATTGCAAATAAACTGGCATTCATATTTTCTCAAGGATTTACATCCTGCTCTTCCAAATGGTTATAAGCAGAGCTATTGCAGGGCACGGATGGTGCTGGTGGTGAATAGCCAGAGAACTGGCAAATAGAAAATACATTTTTAGGGGGTATCTGCCTGGCTCAGTCTGTACAGAATGCAACTCTTGATCTTAGGGTTGTAAGCCCCACGTTGGGTGTAGAGCTTCCTTAAAATATTTTAAAATTGTATTTTTGTGAACTAGTGTTTCATTCTGTTCGCACAATAGTTTCTGGGTCAAACTATCTCGTCATTGATTACTAGTGATTTAATACAATTACAAAAGTAGGGGGGCCCTGGGTGGCTCAGTTGGTTGAGCATCTCACTCTTGATTATGGCTCAAGTCATGATCCCAGGGTGATGGGATTAAGCCCTGTGTCTGGCTCTGTGCTGACCACGGAGCCTGCTTGGAATTCTGTTTCTCATCTGCCCCTCTCCCCCACTCATGCTCTCTCTCTCTCTCTCTCTCTCTCTCAAAAAAAAATTTTTTTTTAAATTACAAAAGTAAATGATATAGCACCTGAAAGAGTTAATCTCTCAAACTCCCCACTAACAGCTCCAACTAGGGCAAAACTCCTGGCAAGCACTCACCTTGGTAACTTCTGTAATTCAAAGTTCTGGGAACTGAGCCAAGAGCAGGCTTACCAGGCTAAGAGTATAGCTGTTTTTGTACCCAGACAGCAAGTGTTTATTTTGAAAACTATGCTTTCCGTTTAATCAAATCTCTCTGAATGTAAGGAGACTTTCCTTTAAGACTCCCTCAAAGGGGAGACATGTGGCCCTAATGCCCTTTCTCTCTAGACTTGTTACAATATCAGATTCCTCCGGAGAAATCATATGCTTAGGTCTAGATGCTTTAGACAAGGGAAATATTCAAGTATTTCAGCGGATTTTTAGACACAGGATCAGAGATAACACAAGCTCCTGGAAACCTCAATCAAATGGGAAAGACTAAATGTTGAAAGATATGGAGGAGGAAGGATCTGAGGTGGACAGGTTTTACCAACCCTACAAGTGGGGCACAGAAGATCAAAGGTATCCTTTTTGGTGATTTCATCACTCTTTGATATTTTTCTTTGTTGTTTAAACCTTTCATTTTGAAATAATTTTAGACCCACAAAAATGTGGGTCAAAAATAGTACAGGTTCCCTATATAATTCCTCCCCTTCCCTTAATGTTAACATTTTACATAACCATACTACAAATATCAAAATCAGGAAGTTACCATTGATACAATACTATGTAACCACGAGAGTATTATTGAAATTAAGTTATCACTATCTTGGAGAAGGGACTTACTCAAATGGGATGTATACTGGCTGCTAAGAAATGGAAACTTGGAGCTTTCTTGTCCCACAAAAACTGTAAACAAGAAATAGACCCAGGCAGGATCATGAGTGAAATCATAACCAATACTGGAGTTAACTGGGAGCCCATCCCACCTCCAACCTTTTCTCCTTTAACTCTCACTCAGATTTTTGGAAAAGTAAATGGATCTCAGATGTCAACGAAGGATAAAAAACCCCAAAAGAATCTGTAACTGTGGTTGACACTATTTCTCTACAGGAAGATCTTTCTCAGTCATCTCTGATTGTTATTTTATTAATCTTACTATGGCATTGTTTTTGATCCCCATATGTATATATGTATGTATGTATGTATTTACATTTTAGACATTAACAGCAGTTTGCTCTCACTTGACAGCCAATGATTTATCTTGCCTCCAAGATATTTCCAGTTCTCTAACATTTGACATAATCTGTTTAGGCAATATTTAAACAGGTGTCCTAAGTTTAATTCAGATAGTGAAATTACTCATTGATGCTATACTGATCAGAGATAACACTGAAATAATTCTTTCTGAAACTCAACCTTTCCATATTGAATTTATAATAAAAGTCAGTGGGCTATTAAGCATGGAAAAGTTCAGGGGCCTTTTACAAGATACAAACATTTCTGGGTGTGTAATTATCTGGGGGTAACCAGAGAGATCCTACCCTAAATCAGGCAAAGGCTTTTGTCTATCCATAAGTCCCTACCCTTAAAATAGGGGCACAGAAATTAATTTTTTATGTTTAATATTGGAGATAATATGCCACATATTGGGGTATTAATCTACAGCTACTTCAAGTCACTAGACAAACACTGGAATTTGTATGAAGTCGCTCCTCTCTTACAGCAGCTGATTCTTTTTCAGATTGTGAGCAAGCCGCCCTGGCAGTTGGCCTGTACAATACTTATTTCTTCCATGGAGTTCCTACGTGCTGAATTCCCTACAGGAAGGCACTTTTGAATGACCAACGCAAGGCCTCCTCCTTAGCTGCTTTCCCCTCATGTGCCTGGGAGCCATTTCTGTGTCTCTGCACAGCATCCTGTGTATCAGGGAAGGGAGAGGGAGAAGTCACCTTTCACCATGGCTTTCTGAAATCTGAGTGCAGATTTCAATTGTGCTGGCGGCTGTGACAGCCCACGAAGTCTTTGTAAGCTGAGTGTCCTTAGATTGTGCACAGCCTGTAACTCTTTAAGCAACAGGTGTTTAAAAAACCCTGCAGCAGTTACTCGGGAGATAGAGTAGTCAAAGCTCACCGAACTCTGAGATCTGGGACCTACTCTGGCTTCTTTTTAATCAGCTTATAAATATTTATTGAGCTTGCCCTCACTGGGCATCTTCTGTATGCTCCATCCACCCTGTTGTGTAACCTAGTAGGCTGAGCTGATTGGCTGGGTTCAGCTAAAGAAACACACTCAGGAATATGAAGGGCAAGAGGAGAGTGAGGTCAAGGCGTTTATTCTCTCCACTCCTACTATCTCACAGTGGACTGCCTGCCTCCCACCACCATAGCTACAACTCCTGCCAGGCAGCCCTCTCGCTTGAGACTTCAGGCCCAAGGGTCTGCCGCCAACCTTGTTTGTTTTTTAACCTTGCCAATGCCTTTGGGAATAGTCCCTTTATGAAACTCTCCACAAACTACGCATTTGGAATGTGCCACTTGATTCCTGCCAGAACTCAGACACAACTCAACCCTCACACTGCCAGTGTCGAGATTTGCGAATGAAGAGCAAAACTCTTACTGAGCACCCACTATAGGTGGATTAGTGCGGTGCTTTTACACGTTAGCCCGTGTAATCATCACAATAAACCTTTTACAGATAAGGAGACTGGATTCAGGGGCTTCATTACATATCTTGCTAAAGATCACCAGGCTCTTAAGGAGCAGGATCAGACCGGAACCCAGGTAGATCTCACCCCAGAAACATCTACCTGCTCTGGAAGCCACCCTAGGTACTCTTAACTCTAGAAAAAGACTTGGTAAAGGACTGAGAGGCAATGGAAGGATTAGGACTGTTTCTCCACTGATCATCTGAATTACAATCGCCTGGGATGCTTTATAAAACTCCAGGTTCTCCGAACTACTAGTATCTTTCCCAATCTCAGCGGTCTTGGTACGTCTATTTCCACACTCACTGAGCTGGATTGCATAATAATGGACTCTTATTTTGGCAGATACTTCCTTCCAATTAGACACTAGTGGATTTTCACAAACTCTAGCTGACTTCACACAGCGGCTTAGCGTGTCCAAGCGTCCAATCTGAATATCGCAAAGTTTCCAATTGCAATTGCTTCCCCGGGAGGTGGAGGGACTCCCGGCCGGACACGTGACTCTGGGGAGCCGGCCTCGCTGTTCCGCAATAATCAGGATGGCGGCTACGGTGACGCTGGAGCCCGCGGGCCGCTGCGCGTGGGACGAGCCCGTGCGCATCACCGTGCGTGGCCTCTTCCCGGGACAGCCCGTCACGCTGCGCGCGTCCCTGCGCGACGAGAAGGGCGCGCTCTTCCAGGCCCGCGCGCTGTACCAAGCGGACGCCGGCGGCCTCCTGGACCTGGCGCGCGCGCCCGCGCTGGGCGGCAGCTTCACGGGGCTCGAGCCCATGGGGCTGCTCTGGGCCCTGGAGCCCGAGAAGCCCTTGGTGCGGCTGGTGAAGCGGGACGTGCAGATGCCCTTCGCGGTGGAGCTGGAGGTGCTCGAGAGCCACGAGCCCGACGCCGGGCGGCTCCTGGGCCGGGCGGTGCTGGAGCGCCACTTCCTGCGGCCGGGGATGCGGCGGGTGCCGGTGCGCGCGGGCCGGGTGCGCGGCACGCTCTTCCTGCCGCCTGGTGAGTGCCTTGCATCCCAGGCTGTTCTAAAGAATTGGTAACTGAGACCCACATTTCCTAAACTTACCGCCGCACTCCAGAGCTTGTCATACATTCTGGATGGAAGTTTTTCCTCTTTAAATTTCATGCCACTTCCCGTATGCTAAAAAGTGGTTTCTGTCTTTGGGGCTCTCCACTACCCAGGGCGATGAGCGATCTTATCCATGCCCATTTCTCAGATGGGAAAACAGGCTGCTCGGTGGCTAGCGGGCATGGCCGGGCCAGGGTCACAGGGCAGGTGGGAGCAGCGCGGGGATCAGGCAGGGCGGACCACGTCACCCTGGGCACCCACCACCCTTCCACACAAATAACCTTTATGTTGGACGAATGCCACTGAGCTGTATGCTAAAAAGTGCATTCAACATACTCACAAAGTGCATTTCTTTTAAGTGCCAGCCACGCAGCTGTATTTCAAATACCAGTGTTAGGTAATGAGTTATGCTGCTGTGCAAGAGTGATCTTTGCCTCTTCTCACGTCGAACTTCCAAGGGAGCTAATCTAGAGGCCGTCCCCTGTAATCCTAAAAAAAACCAAACTGATTGTCCTCTTCCCCCATCATAAACAGTCTGTCGGTGATTCTCAATCTGGGTTGATTAACCCCTACTCCTGGAGACATTTTTGTTGTCACAACCAAAAGGTGGGGGAGGATATTATTGGCATCCAGTGGGTAGAGGCCAGAGATGCTGCCAAACATGCAGAATGCACAGGACAGTCCACACAACAAAGAAATATCTTACTCAAAATGTCTGTAGTGCTAAGGTTGAGACACCCTAGTCTAAGTAAAAGCAAGGTGCTTACTAGGTTAAAGGGGCCCAGAAACAAGACCCCCTACCCCACCTTTTACAACCAAATTCCAGACTGAAACCCCTCCAGTATAGAAATGCTGGAGTTGCCATATCTCAGAGAATCCCTAAACTGAATTCTGTCATTCTCCAAAACAGGAGGCTCTTCTTTATTCTTACAGCTCGTCAGCAATTCACAACCTTAGCCAGTGGCTGCACAGTCAACTGAAATCCTGTGGTTGGAATTGGATCTTATACATCTCTGTATGTCCAGATTCCTAGAGGCTTGCCCAGGGATATAGTAGGAGCTCAATAAATCATACTGACTGAATCAGTAAGAATCCCCCCACCCACCCAAAAACAAACCAAACAAACAAACAAAAACCTTTTACCACCCATATTGGCACCTGATATTTCAGTCAAGTCAATCTTGTGTTAACTATTTCAATGTCTACTTTGTGGCCCATTTAAAATTTGTTTTCTGTCTCAAAGACTTTTGTAAATAACGTAGAAGGGTTCAGTCATTTAACAAATATGTATTAAGCCAATGACTATGCTACATAGTGGGATGCGATAGCTAGCGAAGTCAGACGTGGTCCTCACTGTACTTACAGCCTAATAAAGGACCCAGGTAACTATACTTGTATCTGTAAACTTGATAAGTGCTATGATAAGGGAAATACAGGCCCAGGGTGCTGATGGAGACATAAAAGCGTATCTGACTCAACCCAGCCTTGGGGGAGATCTGGGAAGTCTTCTGGGAAGGGAGATCTAAACTTTGATTTGAAAACTGAAGGTCAACCAGGTGATAAAAAGTGGAGAGGGGAGAATAGCATATACCATTTTCAGGGGCCAAAGAGAACAGAGCATATTTAGGGATAGTGTTCTTTAAGGTTGGAGCAGAGAATGCAAGGAGGTGGGGAGTATATCAATACCCCTTATATGTGTAGAGCATTGTACAGTTCTTCAAGCATTCTCAAGTAGATTTTTTTTTTGAGGAAGATTTTGTGGAAAATGTACATCTCATCATATGCTACTTATAATTTGAAATATATATTTCATTTTTGAAAATTATGTGAAAAATTCTGGAGAAAATAAAGCATTTTGTTCCGCCTTCCTTCTCCCTGAAGGTTACTAAAAAGGAAAAAAAAAAAGGCAACATTTTAAAAAGGGTCCTTTTTTCCACTTGCTCCTCCACTCCCAGGCTTCCTTGCTTCAGAAACTTGTCTTTACTGACTGCCAAAATCTGAAACTCCAGAATGTCTCTGGAGAGTGTAAAGCTCCTTATGATCTGTGGTGCTTTCCAGGTGCAGGACCCTTCCCTGGGATCATCGATTTGTTTGGGAGTGGTGGTGGCCTTTGTGAATACAGGGCCAGCCTCCTGGCTGGACATGGTTTCGCTGTGCTTGCTTTGGCTTATTTCAAATTTGAAGACCTCCCTGAATATTTGGATGATGTGCACCTGGAGTACTTTGAAGAAGCTATAGACTTCATGCTGCAGCATCCAAAGGTGAGTTCTGGTGTTTGCTTGAATGCAGGGGAGAGAGGGTAGAGCCAACACAGGACTGGATCTCAAAACCCTACCAGGACACTGGGGGCTAGAAATATGTCATGAGACACAAAAGTTCCTTCCAAAGTTATTAGGATTATTATTTCACTTCCACCCATCTCTCTCCAATCCCTAAGACTTAACTGACAACTCAGAGCCTGGAGCCTGCTTCAGATTCTGTGTCTCCCTCTCTCTCTCTGCCCCTTGCCCGCTCACACTCTGTCTCTCTCTTTCCCTCAAAAATAAATAAACATTAAAAAAAATTTTTAAAAAAGAGGAAAAAGTTTGACTCTTAAGAGACATTTTTAGGACAGTCGGTGACATTTGAATAGGGACTGTGCTGGATGCTATTAAGGAATCATTAATTTTGTTAAATGTGATAATGCTATTATGTTTTTATAGAAAAAGTTCTTATCTAAGACTGTAAAAAATAATCAAAACATTTTAGTGTGATTAAAAGTGGAATACATGCTCTGCAACTATCTAGATTTAAAGAAACCCAAATATTCTAATGTTAAGTAATAAACGTTAAAAAATGTTCTACAAGGTCTGTAGGGTGATCTAAATCTGTCAGAATTCAGGGACTGGTCTGTTAGCAGAGCTGCTAGAACCTCAATGGCCTTCAACTGTGATTATTGGTTTATTAGGGGAGATAAGGCCCCAGGGGAAAAAGAAGAAACCAATATATCCTATCAGTTCTGCCCTTAGACCTGGGCAAGAGGGGCTTCTGTCCTGGACAGAAGCCTTAGGTGGCCACACTCCCTGCCCACAGGGTGAGGAGTCCAAGGGACCCAGGGAATGTATCCACCTGGAACCCATGTGCCTTACATACACACACACACACACACACACACACACACACACACACACACACACCCCATACCTTTGTGATCTGGAATACCAGAATTCTTTGCCAAATAGCACTGATCCTGCTTCCAGGCCCTATGTCTTTTCTCAGGGTCTGTCAATGTGAATACGCCTAGGCCTTAAATATGGAGACTGGGGTGTCCATATACATGTGTGAGAGGCCCCTCAAGGTACATGATGGAGCCAGGGATGGGAAGAGAAGGAATGGGGGCCAGGGACCAAGGACTGGGGCTAGCTCTCCCCCATGCCACATTCCAGTACAGAACTTCAAGGAGTTCCAAGATTTCAAATTTGAGCCTGACATTATAAACTGTTATGAAGGTATATTTATCAAGGTGGGTCTATCAGCATAGACCCGTTGCGGGGTTCAAACTCACGGACCGTGAGATCATGACCTGAGCTGAAATTGGACGCTCAACCGACTGAGCCACCCAGGCTCCCCAAGAAAATAATATATTTTAATAGTTTATTTGTTTAATAGCTTTTACATGTTTAAGTATGGGGTACATGGGTCTCTGTGTCTACTCTTGACCCAGTTGCCACAAATATTAGTGGAAGGCCTGTGTACTAGGAAGTCAATTGATTTGCTTATTAGAAAACACACTTGAGCTTTGTGGATTGTTGCATAAAAAAAAGAAAGCCAATGACATTTAAGAAAGCTAGCTAGAGAATATAAAATCACTGTTTATGTCCTCCATTTACAAATTCTAGGCTTGTTCTCTCTTTTTCAGGTGAAAGGCCCTGGTGTTGGGCTTCTGGGCTTCTCCAAAGGAGGTGACCTGTGTCTCTCAATGGCCTCTTTCTTGAAGGGCATTACAGCCACTGTACTTATTAATTCCTGTGTGGCCAACACAATATCTCCTCTGCATTACAAGGATATGTTTATTCCCAGTCTTGGCAGTGACCCAGGGAAACTTGTAGTTACTGAGTCAGGGGTTTTAATTTTTTTGGATGTTTGGGATAATCCACTGGAGGAACTCAACTATCAAAGTATTATTCCATTGGAAAGAGCCCAGGGGCCTTTTCTGTTTCTTGTTGGCTTGGATGATCATAACTGGAAGAGTGAATTCTATGCTCGTATAGCCTCTGAACGGTTACAAGCCCATGGGAAAGACAGACCCCAGATAATCTACTACCCAGGAACTGGTCACTGTATTGAACCACCTTATTTTCCTCTTTGTAGAGCTTCTGTGCATACAGTGTTAGGCCAAGCAATACTCCATGGAGGTGAGCCAAAGGCACAGTCAAGGGCACAGGTAGATGCCTGGCAGGAAATTCAAACTTTCTTCCATAAACATCTCAATGGTAAAAAATCTGTGCCGTCCAGCAAAATGTGACATTGTAATCATAGACCAGATACTATGAATAAAAATCTAATTCATACAACATGTATTGGGTTTTCCAGAGCACATAGGAAACTTTTTTTTTAAGTTTGTTTATTTTGAGGGGCTTTGGGTGGCTCAGGTTGGTTAAGCGTCCAACTTCTACTCAGGTCATGATCTTTTGGTTCGTGGGTTCAAGCCCAGTGTCAGGCTCTGTGTTGACAGCTCAGAGTCTGGAGCCTGCTTCAGATTCTGTGTCTCCCTCTCCCTTTCTCTCTCTCTGTCCCTTCGCTGCTCACATTCTGTCTCTCAAAAATAAATAAATATTTAAAAATTTTTTTTGATAAAGTTTATTTATTTTGAGAGAGAGAGCGCATGAGCACGGGAGGGGCATAGAGAGAGCGAATCCCAAGCAGGCTCCACACTGTCGATGTGGAACCTGAAGTGGGGCTTGAACTCACGAACCGTGAGATCATGACCTGAGCCGAAGTCCGACACTTAACCAGGTGCCCCTATGCACATTCATTTTAAATGGTCTTTGGACACTGGAAGATAAAAGCTTGTGGAAGGCATTCTGTTTTTTCAGGTGGTATGTGCAGTGATGCACAAAATCCAATATTCGTGGCCACTATAACGTTGGATTTTGTAGACAGAAGTAAAAATTCCTTGAATTCTTTTTCTTTTTTTTTAAGTTTTTTCTTTATATATATATATATATATATATATATATATATATATATGTAATCTCTTTATATATATATATATTTATTATTATTATTATTATTATTATTATTAAGTAATCTCTATGCCCAGGGGCACCTGTATGGCTCAGTTGGTTAAGTGTCCAACTTCGGCTCAGGTCATTGTCTCACAGTTTGTGAGTTTGAGCCCCGCATCAGGCTCTGTGCTGACAGCTCAGAGCCTGGATCCTGCTTTGAATTCTGTGTCTCCCTCTCTCTCTGCTCTTCCCCTGCTCATGCTCTCTCTCTCCTTCAAAAATAATTAAAATATTAAAAAAAAAAAAAAAGTAATCTCTATGCCCAATGTGGGCCTTGAACTCACAGGCCCAAGATCAAAAGTTGCATGCTCTATAGACTGAGGCAGCCAGGTGCCCCACTTGGGTTGTTTTTCTAAAGCTGGAGATCTTCAAAGATAGAGGGACTTTAACAAGTACTTTTCAAAGAACACACGGTTATTGTATGGCTCTAAAGCAGAAATTCTTGGTCCAGTGGCCATTTAGTTTCAGTGGCAAATATTTTTGAAGCCATAATAGGACACATGACAGTTATGATCTTTAAAAAAAATTTTTTTTAACACTTATTTATTTTTGAGACAGAGAGAGACAGTGTGAGTGGGGAAGGGGTAGAGAGAGAGGGAGATGGAGACACAGAATCCAAAGCAGACTCTAGGTTCTGAACTGTCAGCACAAAGCATGACGTGGAGCTCAAATTCACCAACTGTGCCCTGAGCCAATATATTATATTATATATATATATAATATATATATAACCACAAGTTATACAATATAATATACATTATATTATATATTATATAATATGTTATTTTAATACACATATTAATATTTATATATTATATAAATATATAATATACAATGTATAATATAATTATATAAAATATTAATATATATGATATATATATTCCTTGACACAGCAGTTTAATGGAATGTTTTCACCTGGATTAATTCACCTCATTTTACACGTGTTTTAATTAAGATAGAATTCTACAGTGGAAAACATTTTAAATTATATCAATACATTTTTCATCGTAAAAGATTCGAGTAATACAGATAAAATTCAACCCTCTTAACTCATTACCCAATTCCAGGCTTTTCTTAGGGCTAATTACAGTTGTTAACTTGAAGCATACATTTCCAGGGGCACCTGGGTGGCTCAGTCCGTTAAGCCTCTGACACTTTTGATTTCTGCTCATATCAAGATCTCACAGTTCATGAGTTCAAGCACCTCCATCAGGCTCTGCACGAAGAGTGCAGAGCCTGATTGGGATTCTCTCTCTCCCTCTCTCTCTCTCTGCCTCACCACCACTCTCTCTCCAAATTAAATAATAAAAAAAAATATGGTTACAGAATCATATTATTTGCATGTACATACATATATTTGTATTAATGGAAAAATATGATTTTGTGAATTAAGCACCTTTTTATTGGGGAAAAAAAAGTCATGATGTAAGTTTTTCTGCACATAAAAACATACGTTTTTATTACTTGTGCCAGGCCACAAGACAATAGGGATCATTTCCATAGTGTATAAATCTGTACTGCCTCATCTAAAACGTTTAAACTTTAATTTTGGCAGTCTTTCTTAATCCCCGCAAAAATAATTTCAGGGAAGGAAAGGAGTCTATTACACGGAGCCTCCTTCAGCAAGGTTTAGGGAATTGTGACCCCAGGTGGCCAGAGAGGGATTTTAAAGAAAGAACGACGAGGATTTTCTGTCAAAAGACCTTTAACTTTTCCTTCTCGCCAAGTCCAGCGTAGGCTGGGGATGAGCTCCTGCCTCTTTTAGGCGGTCTTACTAAAAGGACCCCAATACCGTGACCGACCCCGGGCCCTCCTAAGTTGCCCCTTCTTGCAGCCTTTTGCTGAGTAGCGCGGGAACAACCAGCTCGGGTTCTCTGGTCCGCTCAGCCACCTCTGGCCCCACTGGGCCCCGCCCCCGGCCCCGCCCCTCTTGCCCTGCTTCAGCCGCCCGGCCCCGCCCCATTCGGACAGGCCCCGGCCTGCCCTGCGTGGCCCCGCGGAGAGAGCTGACTCCCTCCCACACGAACCCGGCCGCGTGTGTTTGGCCTGAGTCAAAGCCGCGAAGATCCGGAGCCATGTGGAGGACTGTCCATGCCGTGCTCCGGACCCCCGGAACCCCACTCCTGCTCCGGAGGTCAATGTCCACATCTGCCCTTCTCGCCCAGAAGTCTGCGACCTTGACCGTCACCCCCAAGACTGGGCTGGCCGACGAGCTCCTGGATATTAAAGTGGAGGGCTTAGGTCCCAGGGAGCGGGTGACCCTTCGGGCGTCGGCCGTCAGCTACCGAGGCCGCCTCTTCCGATCGGTGGCCCACTACGAGGCGGACGGCCGCGGGGGGTTGGACCTGGCCAGGGACCGGGCTCTGGGCGGCGACTTCACGGGCGTGGAGCCCATGGGGCTCCTGTGGAGCCTCACGCCGGTCGGCTCGGAGGATCCCTGCTTCAGCCAGATGCCGAGAGGCGTGATGAAAACCCCCCTCAAAGTGGAGGTGACCGTCCACCACGCGCCGCAGCAGCAGGCGGTACCGCTGGGCCCGGCGCTGGCCTCTGCCCAGGTGCAGCGCTGGTTTTCCAGCCCGGAGCTGAGCCGCGCTCGCCTGCAAGCCGGCCGCCTGCGGGGCGTCTTCTTGCTGCCCCCAGGTGCGTGAGGTCTTTTCCGCAGAGGGCTTTGCATGGATTTAGGAAAAATGATTTATGAAAGCCGGCTTGCTTTGCTAGCTAACTTATCATCTGAAAAACAGAGCGAGCGCCTCAATTATTTTGTCGCCTAGACACAGGTGGGACAGTCACTTTGCTAAATGGTGACTGGGATTTAAATGCAATTTGCTCGGGAACCTCTTTTCTGCAGGCTGCCCACCCTTCAGACTCCCAGTGCTGCAGCTGCTATTACTTGTGACTAAGCATATTCTAGTAAGCATAACATTGTTGTAAAGTTTCTCCCATAAATATTTGTTTACCTGTCTAGTAGGCAGAGCTTTGTGTTAACTTTTTTAGTTAT
The DNA here is from genome assembly GCF_028749965.1 of Puma concolor. Classification (NCBI taxonomy): domain Eukaryota; kingdom Metazoa; phylum Chordata; class Mammalia; order Carnivora; family Felidae; genus Puma; species Puma concolor. The sequence continues at coordinate 29,644,679 of NC_141672.1, read as the reverse complement.
CATTTCTTGTAAAAATGACGAGAATAGTGGATACAAATCTATCTGTCACTGGTATCTGCTCAAACCCAACATAACGGAAGCCCTATTACATATATTGTTCACTTTTTAAATTCTGGTTTCACGTTAGGATACTGATGACTTTGTTGTTGTATTTTCTGACATACTCTAATTCCTTAGAGACCTTCATCATGATGAGGACACTTCTGTTGCTCATTTCATAGATCAAAGAACAATTTATTTTATAAATGAGTAAGCCGAGGCCTAAAGTGTTTTAACCAAATCACACAGCTAGATGGTGCTAAAATCAGGGTGCAGTCAAATTCTTTGAGCTCCAAACTCAGACCTCCACAGTAACATGGGCTGAGGAGAGAATGAGTGAAATAGGTTGGTGTTTTGTTTTGTTTTGTTTTGTTTTTGTTTTTGTTTTTTTTTAAAGCCCAGTCTGGCTTATCTTCTGCTCTCAAATCTCAGGGTTCTTAGGAACAACTAAGAGTCTTTCAAATGAGAGATTTAAAACATTTTCAGGAACACCTGCGTGGCTCAGTTCAGTTAAGCGTCTGGTTCTTGATTTCCTCTCAGGTCAAAACCTGATTCTTGATTTCCTCTCAGGTCATGATCTCACAGTTGGCCAGTTGGAGCCCCACATCTGGCTCTCAGCCTCTCAGTGAAGAGCCTGCTTAGGATTCTCTCCTCTCTCTGCCCCTCCCCTGTGCATACACACACACACACACACACACACACACTCTCTCTCTCTCTCTCTCTCTCTCTCTTTCTCTCTCTCTCTCTCCCTCTCTCTCAAAATGAATAAATAAACATTAAAAAAAAAACATTTTCATAGTTGAGGGTGTGGAGGGGTTTTTTAAGATCCTATAAGGTCCTAGCAAATTTACATCCTGAGGATCAAAGTTCTCAATTGAAACAAAATAAACAAATTCTCAGTTATTTTAATGTGATAATCATGTTAGTATCTTGAAGGCTGTGGTTGGAAAAATCTATTGCTGGAATAATTTGAGGAACTGTATGTTGTCTTTTTCATGGCTTGCTTTAGGGATTTTGGAAGTAATCTTGAATCCAGAAATGCATGAAATTTATCTAATTTTAAAAAGAGCAGATCAAGATATGCTGAGATATCCAAATGTTAAGAAATCCACCATCTAAAAATCACTATCTTAATATGTATACTCTAGCTTTCACTTTGGTGGCCAGATATCCCTTAACTTATTTCTAGATTTGAAAATTTAGGAACAGCTTCTGGCACTGGAATTTTAGATTTCTTGTTTAGTTTATATTCTAATGTTCTTGCCTCTTATTTTGTTCTTATAAATTTATCTAGCGCTTTTAGTTGGAATAACACAAAAGAATGTATCTGAGAAATACTAGGAGTCAATTGGCTGAGAAATTCTTCTCTTGGAACGTTGAATGAATAACATAAGCTACAATAGGAATGTTGAAAGAGAAATAACAGATCAACATTAGAAGGAAAATAGTTTGACATTTTACTCCCTTTCCACTGCCAGGGAGCAAGAATTTACTGTCCCCTTCAAGGTCCTTCTAGCTCCTAGCTGGATTAAGAATCAAATTGACAGGAGACGGATTAACAGGAGAACATCAAATTTAATTCTGTATGTATGGGAAATCCATACAGACGTGGAAATTCCAAAGACAGGCAAAATGAGGTATATATGTCATCCTGAACTAAGGAGAAAAGGTTAAGGGTCTAAGCCTTTGAAAGGAAGGAATGCATTTCATAGGGCAATAAGATGAACAGGTGTTTGGAAAGTTGATTTTTGCCCTGCCATACAGTGGCCACTCAGATAAAATTTATCTCTGGCAATAACCCTCATTCTGGGAAAGACCCCCAATTGAGATTTTTCCATGTAGTTAAGGGAGGAACAAAATCATTCCTCTGAGCTCACAGGATCTCAGTTGCCTTCAGCTCAAAATAATCCACATGCCCAAGTAGCATATTCTAAGTGGAACTCCCCTGATCCCCTTCAAACTCAAAATAATCTTTATACTAAATTGGTCCATCTAGGGGCAGCCTGCCTTTGGCCCCTATACTACACATATTGTTCATTTTATATTACACCATCATTAGACCTTTAAAATAGCATAGGCTTTGTTAGGGATTTAGGTAACTCTGTATCTGAAGCTCATTGAGAACTCAAACGGCCCTTTAAAGTTGGATTTTTTAAAAGTTTATTTATTTATTTTGAGAGGGAGAGAGAGAATCTCAACCTGTTGGCACAGAGGGCATGATCTCATGAACTGTCAAATCATGACCTGAGCCAATATCAAGAGTCAGACGCTTAAACGACTGAGCCACCCAGGTGCCCCAAGTTGCCTTTTTTTTTAATGTTTATTTATTTATTCTTTTGAGACAGCTTGAGCGGGGGAGGAGCAGAGAGAGAGAGGGACAGAGGATCTGAAGCAGGCTCAGTGCTGACAGAGGAGAGCCAGATACAGGGCTCAACCTCATGAACCGTGAGATCATGACCTGAGCTGAAGTCTGTTGCTCAACCGAGTCACTCAGGTGCCCCGTGGATTTCCTTTTTTTTTTTTTTTTAATTAATTTAATTATTTTAATTTACATCCAAATTAGTTAGCATGTAGTGCAACAATGATTTCCGGAGTAGATTCCTTAATGCCCCTTACCCATTTAGCCCATCTCCCTTCCCACAACCTCTCTAGCAACCCTCTGTTTATTCTCCATATTTAAGAGTCTCTTCTGTTTTGTCCCTCTCCCTGTTTTTATATTATTTTTGCTTCCCTTCCCTTATGTTCATCCATTCTGTGTCCTAAAGTCCTCATATGAGTGAAGTCATATGACATTTGTCTTTCTCTGACTGACCAATCTCACTTAGCCTAATACCCTCCAGTTCCATCCACATAGTTGCAAATGACAAGATTTCATTCTTTTTGATTGCCGAGTAATATTCCATTGTTTACATATACTACATCTTCTTTATCCATTCATCCATCGATGGACATTTGGACTTTTCCCATACTTTGGCTATTGTTGATATTGCTGCTATAAACATGGGGGTGCATGTGTCCCTTTGAAACAGTATAACTGTATCCCTTGGATAAATACCTAGTAGTGCAATTGCTGGGTCATAGGGTAGTTCTATTTTTAGTTTTTCGAGGAACCTCCATCCTGTTTTCCAGAGTGGCTGCACCAGTTTGCATTCCCACCAGCAGTGCAAAAGAGATCCTCTTTCTCTGCATCCTCACCAACACCTATTGTTGCCTGAGTTGCTAATGTTAGTTATTCTGACAGGTATAAGGTGGTATCTCATTATGGTTTTGATTTGTATTTCCCTGATGATGAGTGATGAGCATTTTTTCATGTATCAGTTGGCCATCTGGATGTCTTCTTTGGAGAAGTGTCTATTCATGTCTTTTGCCCATTTCTTCACTGGATTATTTGTTTTTTGGGTGTTGAGTTTGAGAAGTTCTTTATAGATTTTGAATACTAACCCTTTATCTGATATGTCGTTTGCAAATATCTTCTCCCATTCTGTCAGTTGCCTTTTAGTTTTGCTGATTGCTGTGCAGAAGCTTTTTATTTTGATGAGGTCCTGATAGTTCATTTTTGCTTTTGTTTCCCTTGCATCTGGAGTCGTGTTAGTAAGAAGTTGCTGCAGCCAAGATCAAAGAGGTTTTTGCTTTCACCTCGAGGATTTTGATGGCATCCTGTCTTACCTTTAGGTCTTTCATCCATTTTGAGTTTATTTTTGTGTATGGTGTCAGAAAGTGGTCCAGGTTCATTCTTCTGCATGTCACTGTCCAGTTTTCCCAGAACCACTTGCTGAAGAGACTGTCTTTATTCCATTGGATATTCTTTCCTGCTTTGCCAAAGATTAGTTGGTCGGATTTCTTTTTAATGAGGTATTATAGTTTCATAACTCAAAGACTGCCAGAATTATTTGTTTAGATTAATCAGGACTTACAGTTCAAACCAAAACATTTTCCATATCTTTTTTTGCAAATTTTCATATTTTTTTCACCATTTTCCAGTGATATCTCACAGGGAAAAATATAAAAACATTTTTACATTTATTCAAAATAGCCAAAACAAGTATCTATTTCAACCACAAGAATAAAACTATTTCAGCCAAAACAGATGTTTTCTTTTCAAGGCAAATAGGTGAATGTTTTATTTCTTTTTTAAAGTTTATTTATTTATTTTGAGAGAGAGAGAGAAGAGAGAGCTCAGAAGAGGCAGAGAGAATCTCAAGCAGGTTCCACACTGCCAGCACAGAACGCAACATGGGGCTCGAACCACAAACTGAGATCATAACCTAAGCCGAAACCAAGAGTCAGACACCCAACTGACTGAGCCACCCAGGCACCCCTAGGTGAATGTTTCAAAACAGAAAAAAAATTAAAATGTTTTTGAAGTTAAAAAATAAAAACATTTTTAAGGAAAAAATATAAATTGTACAATTAGAATTTGATTTAGAAAATGTTAACTGGGTATCATGATCCATTAAATGTCCTGTTGTCTAATCCCAGATTAATCTTCTTTCCTGGTTTATAGGAGATGGTCCTTTTCCTGGTTTGATTGATATGTTTGGTGATGGAGGATTAAATGAATCTCGAGCTAGTCTCCTGGCTTGTCGAGGTTTTGCTACTCTGGCTTTGCCATTTTTTGGCTATGAAGATCTACCTCCAATCATGAAAGACTTAAATTTAGATTACTTTGAAGAGGCAGCTAAATTTGTGCAAAGTCACCCAAAGGTGAGTGGGATTGTAGAGAGAAATGCGTTTAAAATGAACTCCTTAGGGCCAGGAGAGAGTGAAAAGAAGGTGGTACTAATGGGTTGGAAAATATCTATAACAAATACCTGTTGAATGAATTCGTGAATGGATAAATAAATACATAAGCTATCTGATGAATACATATTTGCTTTTTCTTTATTGAGTGCTTTGTGACTTCATTAACAATCATACTTTCTCTCTTTCTCTCTCTCCCTCCCTCCCTCCTTCCCTCCTTGTTTGTCTTCTTTTTCTTCAATGTCTAGGTTAAAGGTCCAAACATTGGAGTGATTGGTTCTGGCAAAGGGGCAGAGTTGGCATTTTCCATGGCTAGCTTTCTCCCAAATATAGCTGCAGTTGTGAGCATCAACGGCTGTGTCTCTAACACAGCTACTGCCCTTACATGTGGTAGATCAATCCTGCCAGGACTGCCTTTTAACCTAGACAAAATCTCTGCCATGGATTCAGGGGCTTATGATGTTAAAGAAGCGCTGGAGGACCCCTTGGATCCAGCCTACAGGGAAAGTCGTATCCCCCTTGAAAAAGCCAGTGCCCATTTCCTTTTTATAGTCGGAGAGGATGACAGGCATTGGAAGAGTTCTGTTTACGCTGACATAGCTGTGAAGCATCTCACAGAGCATGGGAAGACAAATTTTACTCTCTTAAGCTATCCTAACGCCGGCCACAGAATAGATCCCCCTTACAGCCCTTTTTTCTCTGTATACCTTGATCCCGTGTTGGGAGTGCCTGTTTTGGGAGGTGGGCAGCTAAAAGCTCATGCTGTCGCTCAGATTGAGTCTTGGAAGAAGATCTTGGAATTTTTGCACTTGCATCTAGGGTAAAGTCTAACAAACTAAGTTTAGAATATGTGCAGAACCATTTAAGGGATTGATTGAATATTTTTGACAAATGACTGAAATCTAGATCTCTCATGGGCATCTGCAAGCTTTTAAAAGAAGTAAAAATACTTGCTTCAAGTTTATCAGAGCCTGTAACTTTGGTGACTATCCATGTTTCTCCATGGTTGGTTGGTTTGAGCTTCAACTCAAGGTAATTGCTAAGTGAAAACCAGTTTTTAATCTGCCATTTACCCAGCCTTCTCACTTACCCTCCCTGTCACCCTGTCACCCGTACTTCCAAAGGTTTTTTTTAAAAAAAACTGGCATATGATAATTAGTTTGCTATTATCTGTCCCAGAGGTTATAAAACTGTTTTAAACAGGGGTGAATACATGAATATAGGCCCCAGGTTTTATGGTGAGCAACGACTGGGTTATGATAACTTTCTCATAAGAGAATAAGATGCTGGACTGAATTCTAACACGATGACCCAGAGGCTGATTTGTGGTAGACTGAAGTCAGAATCCTTTCTGTTGTTAGTCAGGTCTTGATTTTTTTTTTTTTTCTAATTGTCACCTGTTCAAGGATCTTTAAAGAAACTTAGAGAGGCACCTGGGTGGCTCAGCCAGTTAAGTGTCTGATGCTTGATTTTGGATCAGGTCATGATCCCATGGTTTGTGAGTTTGAGCCTGGAATTGTGCTCCATGCTGACGGCGCTGAGCCTGCTTGAGATTCTCTTTCTCCCTCTCTCTCTGCTCCTTCCCTGCTCACACTTGTGTGCTCTCTCTCTCTCTCTCAAAATAAAAAACTTAAAAAAAAAAGGGGGGGGAGAAAGTTAGAAATCCAAAAATACTTACTTGCTTTAAAACTGCCAAGCAATTACTAAGAAGCACTGAATCTTTTTTTTTTTTTTTTAACATTTATTTATTTTTTGGGAGAGTGCAAGCAGGGGAGGGGCAGAGAGAGGGGGACAGGGGATCTGAAGCAGGTTCTGCACTGACAGGCTGACAGCAGTGAGCCCAATGTGGGGCTTGAACTCACGAAACAGGAGATCATGACCTGAGCTGAAGTCAGACCTCAACCGACTGAGCCACAAAGGTGCCCTGACACACTAGTTCTTTATAATTCCCTTATCTCTGTTTGTACTTTAAAAAACTTTTCTTGGGGCGCCTGGGTGGCGCAGTCGGTTAAGCGTCCGACTTCAGCCAGGTCACGATCTCGCGGTCCGGGAGTTCGAGCCCCGCGTCAGGCGCTGGGCTGATGGCTCAGAGCCTGGAGCCTGTTTCCGATTCTGTGTCTCCCTCTCTCTCTGCCCCTCCCCCGTTCATGCTCTGTCTCTCTCTGTCCCAAAAAGAAATAAACGTTGAAAAAAAAAAAAAAATTAAAAAAAAAAACTTTTCTTAACACTTTGTTTCAAAAATATATTTAAAAATAGACACATTCCAGTTCTCCTCCCAAGTTGATAATTGACACAAGTAGACAATGTAATTATCTGAGGGAAACAGAGTTCATCCCTTCTACTTTCCGCCACCTTCACCAAAAATGTAATTACAATTTGTGGATAAGCCTTAATTTATTAAAATAATTTTAATGCAAGTTCTGAGCTTTGATCTTAAACTTTAAAAATATGTGTGGAATTAGAAGATATTAAAATTCTGGCCTTCTCATAATTTAGTTAATTTTTTTTCTTCTGCATAATTGGAGAGAAAGATTATGGTATTAATTATTAGCGTTTGATTTTGGTTGATCAGTAGATCTTGCAGTCAGAACTATATTTTGGGCTCTTCTTGGCAGAGGATGAGGTATTGTCACCCTAATTTGCAGTAGTAACGCTATCTAAAAATTTTTTTTTAAGTTTATTTATTTATTGTGAGAGAGACAGAAAGTGCAAGTGGGGGAGGAACAGAGAGAGGAGAACAGACGATCCAAAGTGAGCTCTTCGCTAACAGCAGAGAGCCCAATCAATGTGGGGCTGGAACCCATGAAGTGAGAGATCATGACCTGAGCCAAAGTCTGATGCTCAACCAACTAAGCCACCCAGGCGCCCCCACTATTTAAATTGTTTTTGAAATGTTTGTTTATTTATTTTGAGAGAGAGAAAGAGTGCTAATGGGGGAGGGGCAGAGGGAGAGAATCCCAAACAGGCTGTATGTAGTCAGCGTGGAACCTGATGTGGGGCTCAGTCTCAACTGTGAGATCATGACCTGAGCAAAAATCACGAGTTGGATGCTTAACCGACTGAGCCACCCAGGTGCCCCTATTTAAAAAAAAAAAAAAAAAAAAAAAAAAAAAAAAAAAAAAAAAAAAAATTAATACAAGTTTCAAATTATTAACATCAACAAGAAAGCATATGTCATACTTTATATATATGTGTGTGTGTTTATATGTATTACTTCCAGATTTTGGGGTTATTCATGTAAGATTTTTAAAAGATTGTTTTCTAAGTTTGGTTTATTTAAGTAATCTCTACCACCCAACATGGCCTCAAACTCACGACCCTGAGATCAAAAGTTGCATGCTTTTCCTACTGAGCCAGCTAGACATCCCTAAATGATGTTTTTTAAAAAACAGACCAAAAACATAGGGGAGAAATTGGCTTTTTACCAAATAAGTATAATGAGAATAATAATCTGGGAAGTGGACTATTGAAAATTGCTACATTGCTCATTCTAATTTGAGCTGATAAACTTTTTGACTATATAAATAACCTAAATAATTAATGACTCTCTCAGGCTTTAAGTTTTTTTTTTAAATTTTTATTTTAGGGTATACAACTTTTAGCTATTTTGCTCAATCTCTAATCAGCTGTTAAACATGATGATTTTTCTTTTATTCAACCCACATTCTTGTTTAGAACATTAAAGTTTCCTTAACATTTGGTTTGCTATCATTTCACACTATTTTACTGTTCCTTTTCAATGGGTCTGGTGATTTCTGAATTTGGGGAAACTGTTTCAATAATATTTTTAATCTTTCTCTTATCTTTCTCCTAGGCCTGCAGCAACAAGTAGATCCAAAGCCATAGTTTCTGGTGAACAGCTTTTGGGATCTATTTTGCCAGGATTTAAGAGAACAAAGAAAGGATCCAAAGTATATAATTCTTCATTCTTTTCCTGTGTGAATGTTTTAATTTTTATTTTATTTTTAATTTTTTTTAACATTTATTTATTTTGAGACAGAGAGAGACAGAGCATGAACGGGGGAGGGGCAGAGAGAGAGGGAGACACAGAATCGGAAGCAGGCTCCAGGCTCTGAGCCATCAGCCCAGAGACGGACGCGGGGCTCGAACTCACGGACCGGGAGATCGTGACCTGAGCTGAAGTCGGACGCTCAACCGACTGAGCCACCCAGGCGCCCCTGTGTGAATGTTTTTAACCTTTGAGAATCTGAAACTCAAAATGTACTTGATGGGAAATGTTGCATGATATTATAAATTAATTTTCAGAGACCAGTAAATTTTTGCTTATATATTGGTAAATAGTTTATATAGAGGTAAATAAAACATATTCATGGTCAAAGTTTACTCCTCCAATGACAAGAAGTAAAAGTAACATTCTGAGCAAGTATGAAGATAAAATTAATTTGCTAATGATACTTCACAATTAATGCAATGCCTTATGATGTAATCCACAGTTTTGAGTAAGAGGCATACTCTGTTATGAGATCTGTTTGAGGATTAGATTCCCCTTTCAACCCCATCAACAAAACTGGCAAAGATTTTGGCAGCCAAGAAAAATTCTAGTTTGGAGACATGTAGAGGTGTGGAGATCTCAAACAAACAAACAAACAAACAAAAACAAAACAACACTACAAGAAAAAAGGCTGCATATGTTATAAATATTCATTTTAATTTTCTTTAATACACATTTTACTTTTTCCTATTTTTAAATAACTATGGTTAAATTACCTTTTTCAAAATGAAATTTGTTATTTCAAAATTTAAAATAGCCACATTATAGAATAACCAGAAAATAAGCAAAATGAACACTTTAGTCTGCTAAGGCTGCCATAACAAAATACCACAGACTGGGTGGCTTAAACAACAGAAATTTATTTCCTCACAGTACTGGAGGCTGGAATTCCAAGATCAAGGTGCCTACAGTGTTAGTTTTTGGTGAGGCTTCTTTTGTTGGCTTCCAGGTGACCATCTTCTTACTGTGTCCTCAGATGGCCTTTCTTCTGTGACCACCACTCCTGGTGTATCTATTCCTCTTATAGCGACACTAGTTATACTGCATTAGGGCCCCATTCTGATGGCCTCATTTAACTGAAATTACCTCCTTAAAGTCCCTATTTCCACAAACAGTCGCATTGGGGTTAGAGCTTCAACCCATGAATTGCGGGGGTGGGGGGGACACAATTCAATCTGCAGCAAACAATAGACCCTCATAATATTCTTTAAGATATAGGTATGTATAAATGTGTGTTCAGTATACAATTTTTAAGAAGATTATACCAGCTGTTTTGTTTGATAACTTGCATTTTAAATTCAAACATCATGGCTGCCTGCATGTGAGCAGATGCATTTCAGCAGCATTTTTAATGGAAGAATATTATTTCATCATTCGGAAGTTCAGTAATACCAATTCGTTTTTGTTTACATTTGGGTTGTTTATCTTTCTGCTATTAAAACCTTGAACATAAATCTCTGCACTTGTCTGATTATTCCTTCAGGATGAAGTCCTAGAAGTCGAACTACTGGGTCACAGAGGTGCACACGTTTTTAAAGCTTTTTATACTATTGCCAACAGCTCTCCAGAAAGGCTGTGTCATTATAAACAGGTATATACGCGTCCCCATTTCTCCATGCCCTTAGCAACTCAGTATTTTTACCATTTTTGTCTAATTTAATAAGAGGAGGGGAGGGGACAAAGACACTTCGGTTTTAAATTTTTTTTTTTCCAACGTTTTTATTTATTTTTGGGACAGAAAGAGACAGAGCATGAACAGGGGAGGGGCAGAGAGAGAGGGAGACACAGAATCGGAAACAGGCTCCAGGCTCCGAGCCATCAGCCCAGAGCCTGACGCGGGGCTCGAACTCACGGACCGCGAGATCGTGACCTGGCTGAAGCCGGACGCTTAACCGACTGCGCCACCCAGGCGCCCCGACACTTCGGTTTTATAAAACCAGCATTTTATGCTTTCATTCTCCTCTGGAGGGGCTGGGGGAAGGTAACCGAGGAAATTCTGCTGAATATAGCCTCAATCGGATGCCAAGGTGAATTACAGAAGGTGATAAAAAGAAGGATGCGAGGGGCGCCTGGGTGGCGCAGTCGGTTAAGCGTCCGACTTCAGCCAGGTCACGATCTCGCGGTCCGTGAGAGGTCACGATCTCGCGGTCCGTGAGTTCGAGCCCCGCATGGGGCTCTGGGCTGATGGCTCAGAACCTGGAGCCTGTTTCCGATTCTGTGTCTCCCTCTCTCTCTGCCCCTCCCCCGTTCGTGCTCTGTCTCTCTCTGTCCCAAAAATAAATAAACGTTGAAAAAAAAATTAAAAAAAAAAAAAAAAGGATGCGAGGGGCAATCTGCAGGGGAAGGGAATTTTATAGCAAGGTTTTAAAGTTTTAAACTTAGGCAGGTACATCACTTCAGATTAGCTGAAATTGCTTTCGGCAAAAAGCATCTCTGGACCACTCTGCGCCGTTAAGCTCTCACGTCCCGCACGCCACCAGCAGCCCCACCACAGCGACCGGGAGGCGAGCTGCAGCCCTGCGGGAGGACCGAAGCGGCCGCCGCGCCATCCCACAATGCCCCGCTCACGCCACCGGGGGGGCGGGGAGAAAGTACCGCTGCCAGGGTTGGGATCCGCGGAGGGTTCCGAGAAGTGCGCACGCGCACTGACCTCGGCGGGCCCTAGCAACCAGAGCAGTGACAGTAGCAACGGCCGGAATGGTGAGTACCCTCTAGGCCTCGTAGCCAAAGAGGAGAAGGGATTGGAAGTGGAAAAGGGTGACTGTGGCGTGTTAAGGGTGGGGGGGTCCTCGATCAGCGGAAGGAAGCCGGTAACCGACGCTAGCTAGCTCAGGAATCAGAGGCCTGAGGCGAAAGAGAAGCCCTGCCACCGGGTGGTCTGGAGTGAGGGCGGCCTGGGGCGGATTGCAGGTTGGGTTAATATGGTCGGACTCTGACAGAGAAAAGGAGGGCAAAGGACAGGAAATGCTCGAAAAAGAGCGGACGAGAGTGGGAAAGGTGATGGAAGGCAGAGTGTGTGAATAAGGATTTTTCTGTACATAGAAGTAATTTTCTCTCTGGCGAGACGGGGCGCGGGGAGCTAGTTATGAGAGGAATGTGGGTAACACCGAGTGCAGCAGTATTCCTAACCTGTGATGTGCCCAAGTTGCCCTCTGAATGACTGTAAGTGCAGTTATTAGGTAGCATTGGAAAGCCCACTCTGATAGAATATATTAGGATAGCGTTTCTCAAATTTAAGTATGCATAAGTATAGGCGGCCCAAGATTGAGCTTGTTGGAATGCACGTTATGAATTTTTAATATGATGGGGTTCGGGAATGTCCATTTCAGCAATGCACCTCAAGTGATTCTAAAATTGAAGGGTGTCCCCTCACATTTAGCGAAGTACCACTACCTTGGATTTGAAATCTATCAGTGGTCTATCCAATCAAAGCTCTTTCCGAAGTAGTGATTTTACCTACTGATGTTCCTCAACTCCTACTTAAAGTATGCACTGTTTTGCTTACAGATTTGGTAGATCCAGCTAGTAGTTTGAAAAGGAATGTTGTTGGTTGGTTACAGACCCAGTCAGAGCTGTTTAGCAATGTATGTGATTGTCCTGCCAGATGGAGATGTTTATGAAGAATAAGTATAATTAGTTGTCTTTTTTATTTTCAATGTTTATTTTTGAGAGAGAGAGAGAGAGACACCGAGTGTTAACAAGGGGCAGGGGAGGGGCAGAGAGAGAAGGAGACACAGCACTCCAAGCAGGCTCCAGGCTCTGCGCTGTCAGCACAGAGCCCTTGCAAGGCAGGGCTTGAACTCCCGAACTATGACTCCCGAACTGTGAGATCATGACCTGAGTGACCTGAGATGAAGTTCATGCTTAGACTGAGCCACCCAGGCATCCTTAATTAGTTGTCTTCTTTTTGTGATTCCAGTGCTGTTTAAGTGGGGAGAAATTGAGCCCAGGAAATTGAAATGATAACGAATTCATGCCTGCCCTCAACCACAAGATTAAATACTACTCTTTTAAAAGTAGTTTTCTCTGTGCTTTCCTTACTTTATTCCACAGACATGTAGCTGAAAACCACTACCAAAGACAGTAAAAAGTTCTGGAACCTAGGTTTTTGTTTTGTTTTAAGTTTATTTATTTTGAGAGAGAGAAAGAGAGAGAATCCCAATCAGGCTCCACACCACCAGTGCAGAGTCCGATGTGGGACTCGAACTCACAAACCACAAGATCATGACCTGAGCTGAAGTCTGACACTTAATGGACTGAGCCATTCAGGCACCCGTGGAACCTAGGTTTATGTTCAGGTGAAGAAATAATCAGCTCTAAATAATTCTGAAAGCATGTACCATGAGAATTATTGAAAATCTTCAAATAGAGAATCAGGAAGCTAGCTGAGACTGGAAACTGGTGGTTCTAGACTCCTCCAGAAATCAGGCCCACATGGTTTTTTAATTAAAAAACACTAGCTTCCAATGTCTTTAAATGATCATATTTCACATCAAAACCCAGATTTATGGCCTCTCTGAAAAATCAGAAATATCATATTTCCCCATTGGATATATTTTTACACCCATTTTTGTATTACTAAAATATGGTGGTGTCATATAATTGGCAACATCTTTTATTTATTTATTAATTTAATTTATTTATTTATAGAAAGAGAGTAGAGGAGAGGGGCAGAGGGAGAGAGAGAGAATATTAAGCTAAGCTGAGCTGAGCATGGAGCCCAACCTGGGGCTTGATCCCACTACTCTGGGATCATGACCTGAGCCGAAATCAAGAGCCTGTCACTCACCCGACTGAGCCACCCAGGAGCCCTGGCAACATCTTTTCTCTCTTACTGGTACATAAAATAAGGGTGTTTTTTCTTTAAAACTTTTTAATGTTTATTTATTTTTGAGAGACAGAGAGAGCACAGGCAGGGAAGGAACAGAGAGAGACCGAGACACAGAATCCAAAGAGGCTCCAGGCTTTGAGCTGTCAACACAGAGCCCCACATGGGGCTCGAACTCATGAACCATGAGATCATGACCTGGACTGAAGTCGGATGTTTAACTGACTGAGCCACCCAGGTGCCCCCAAATAAGGGTGGTTTTTAAAAAAATGTTTATTTGAGAGAGTGAGTGAACAGGGGAGGGGCAGAGAGAGAGGGAGAGAGAATCCTAAGCAGGCTCTGCGCCATCAGCACAGAGCCTGGCACAGGGCTCGATCTCACTAACCATGAGATCATGACCTGAACTGAAATCAAGAGTCAGACACTTAACCGAATCAGCCACCCAAGCACCCCATGGGTGTTATTTTCAATAATGGAGTTTTAATATTTGAAGAAATGTGATATTAGGGTAAATCAAGTCCCACCTGCCAATTGTTTTCTAGAACTAGAGTAAAGGTTAACATCTTTATATGGCCACTTTTACCCATTTATCCATTATCCACTGGTCCTTTAGGCGTTTCTGTTTTTGACTCCTGCAATCTATAGAGGAATTAGTGACCTTATAAACCAATTTGTAGACTACTAGATTGCTTCCAACTTGAAAGTATTCTTCTGTGTGTTTTTTTCATGGGCCCATGTAAGGATCTCTCTGGGAAATGTACCCAGGAGTGGGATTTCAGAGTCAGAGGGCCTGTGCATATTTAATTTCCTTAGGCACTGTCAGATTACTTTCCGTAATGGCTCTGCTAGTTTGGTTTGTTTTTTAAGTAAGCTCTACCCCCAATGTGGGTCTTGAACTCACACCCTGAGATTGACAGCTGCATGCTTTGCGGACTGATCCAGCCAGGCACCCTTGGCTCTGTTAGTTTTTACTTCCTTTAGCAATGCATGAGAGTTCTTCTGTCTCACCAAATTTCTAACTTTTGCCAAGCTGAGGATGTATTTTAGTATCGCATTGTTTTATTCTGCATTTCTCTGATTTTCAGTGAGTTTGAATACCTCATGATATTGTTAGTCATTTGGATTTCAGTTTCTGTGAATTCTGTTTATATTTTTTGTAAAATTTTTCTAATTTTCCTTTTTGTTTCTGAATTTTAGGAGTTTCTCCTACATTCTAGATATTAGTCTTTTGTTGGTTTTATATTGAAAATATCTTCTCACAACTTTTCTCTTAACTTTCTCAATAGTGTTCTTCACTTACTGAACTCCATTTGTTCTAATATTTGTCAATTTATTCTACTGTTCTTAATGTAGATGATCATCTGCCAATAGTGAGTTTTATTTCCTCCTTTTAATCATTCTAATTTGTATTTTATTATAACATTGACAAAGATCTCTTATACCATGTTAAACAGTAGGAATGATAGTAGGTATCTTTGATGTATTGGAATCTTAAAGAGAATACTTTTAAAAAATAACCATTTTTAAAAAACTTTTTTAAAATGATTATTCATTTTTGAGAGAGAGAGACAGAGAGAGAGAGAGAGAGAGACTGAGCATGAGTTGGGGGGGGGGTGGGTGGGTAGAGGGAGTGGAAGACACAGACTCCAAAGCAGGCTCCAGGCTCTGAGCTGTCAGCACAGAGCCCAACGTGGAGCTTGAACCTGCAAACTGGGAGATCATGACATGAGATGAAGTCGGAAGCTTAACCGACTGAGCCACCTAGGTGCCCCAAAATATACTTTTTTAAAAGTTTATTTATTTTAAAACTTTTAAAATGTTTATTTATATTTGAGAGACAGATGCAGTGCGCAAGTGGGGGAGTGGCAGAGAGATACCTAGACTGAATCTGAATCAGCCTCCAGGCTCTGAGCTGTTAGCACAAAGCCTGACCAGGGGCTTGAACCCATGAGCTATGAGATCATGATCTGAGCCAAAGTCGGATGCTTAACCAACTGAGCCACCCAGGTGCCCCAAAATATCTTTTTAAAAAAATTTTACTTATTTATTTTGAGAGAGACAGCATAAGCAGGGGAGGGGCAGTGAGAGAGAGGGAGAGAGAGAATCCCAAGCAGGCTCTGAGCTGTCAGTGCAGAGCCTGACTTGGTACTTGATCTCACTATCTGTGAGTCATGACCTTAGCTGAAATCAAGAGTTGGATGCTTAACCAACTGAGCCACCCAAGAGCCCCTAAAATATCTTATTTATTTTATTTAAAAAACATTTTTTTTACATTTTTTTTGAGAGACAGAGAAAGACAGAGCACAAGTGGGGGAGGGGCAGAGAGAGAATGAGACACAGAATCCTAAGCAGGCTCCAGACTCTGAGCTGTCAGCACAGAGCCTGAAGTGGGGCTTGAACTCACAAATTGTGAGATCGTGACCTGAGCCAAAGTCGGACGCTTATCTGACTGAGCCACCCAGGTACCCCTCAATCCCCTTACTTTCAATCTGAAAGTGTCTTTAGGTCTAAAATGGGTCTCTTGTAAACAGCATATAGACAGATCTTGTTTTCTTACCCATTCTGTTACACTATATCTTTTGATTGGAGCATTTAGACCATTGACATTTAGAGTGAGTACTGAAAGATATTAATTTATTGCCATTGCGTTGCCTATAGAGTTGGAGTTTCTGGTGGTGGTCTCTGGTCCTTTCTAGTCTTTGTTGCTTTTGGTCTTTTTTGTTTTGTTTTGTCTTTTCTCCTCTCAGAGAGTCCTCCTTAAAATTCCTTGCAGGGCCAGTTTAGTGGTCATAAACTCCTTTAGTTTTTGTTTGTCTGTGAAACTCTTTATTTCTCCTATTTTGAATGACAGCCTGTCTGGATAAAGAACTCTTGTCTGCATATTTTTCTGATTCAGCATATTGTATATATCCTGCCACTCCTTTCTGGCCTGCCAAATTTCTGTGGATAGGTCTGCTGTGAACCTGATCTGTCTTCCCTTATAGGTTAAGGACTTTTTTCCCCTTGCTGCTTTCACAATTCTTTCCTTATCTGTGTATTTTGTGAATTTGGCTATGATATGCCTTGTTGATGATATGCCTTTTCGTTGAATCTAATGGGAGTTCTCTGTGTTTCTTGGATTTTAATGTCTGTGTCTATCCCCAGGTTAGGAAAGTTTTCTGCTATGATTTGCTCACATAAACCTTCTACCCCTTTTTCTCTCTCTTCATCTTCTGGGATTCCTATGATTTGGATGTTATTTCTTTTTAGTGAGTCATTGAGTTCTCTAAATCTTATATCGTGCTCTTTTGCCTTAGTTTCTCTCTTCTTTCTGCTTCATTATTCTCCATAATTTTGTCTTCTATGTCACTGATTCGCTGCTCTGCTTCATCCATCCTTGCAGCCATGGCAACAATTTGAGATTGCATCTCTGTTATAGAATTTTTAATTTCATTCTGACTAGATTTTGCTTCTTTCATCTCTGCAGAAAGGGATTCTATGCTTTTTTTCAACCCCAGCTGGTATTCTTATTATCATGACTCCTAATTCTAGTTCAGACATCTTCCTTATATCTGTGTTGATAAGTCCCTGACTGTCATTTCTTCCTATTCTTTCTTTTGGGGTTAATTAATTAGTTTTGTCATTTTGGAGGAAGAAAAAGAATTAATAAAATAAAAAATTAAAATTAAAAAGATTAGAAACAATACCAAAAAATCAAATAAAGGAAGCTAGATCCTAGGTATGTTTGACATGCTGATCCTAGATCCTTGAAAGAAGCTTAATTTCATAGAGAAAAAAGGAAAGGAAAGAAAAGAAAAAGAAAAAGAAAAAAGTAAGAAATAATTTAAAAATTAAAAAAAGGTATACAATAAAATACAATGAAATGAATTGGAGAAGGTAAAATAGAATAAAAAAATAAATTTCCAAAAAATGTAGTAAAAATTTTTTTTAAATTATATAACAATGGAGAATAAAAATATTTTTTTTCTCTTTCTGTATCCAAGAATAAGAAAAGAAAAGAAAAAACACAAAACAAACAAAAAAAACCCCAAATAGATGGACCAGTGAACCGAATGAATTCTGAATGAAATTACATCTGGTTTCCCCTAGAAGTCAAACTATGAAGCACTTTATAGTCCGTAAGCTAATCAGGTGGAGACTTATGGTGTTTCTCTAGGGCTTGGTTTGTGCAGTTGGACAGGTTGTGGTGTAATGACTCTGTTCTCCGCTAGGTGGCGCTGCTTAGCTTACTGGAGCGGATCAGTGTGGCCCACGTGCACGTGTTTGTGTGCATGTGTGAGAGGTGAAAATGGCATCCAGCTTCTCCGTCTCTACTATCAGAACTCTGCTCTACCCTACTGGCAATCAAGCACAACTTGTTTCTGGTTTCCATCCACTCCCTATTTCTACACTGTCTGTGTCCAAGCCGTCAGCTTAGATGGCACCTCCCTCCTGAATTTTATCTCAGATGGGGCTGTGTTTCCAAACCCCTCACTTCTGAGGGCCCTGCTGCTTAGACCTGCTCCAACCCTCTGAGGAAGGGTCTTGCTGAGCAATGGCCGGATGCCTGCTTGCCCCTGGGGACATTCCTTGTGATCATGCTGCTGTAGAGGATGAGAGGTTGTGGCTGGATGCTGGCTTGCCCCAGTCTAAGTTCATCTGATGGCATAGTGGCAGTGTTTCAGGGATTATGGTAAATCACAACACACAACCCACACCAGGTTTTACCACACTCTGGCATTTTTGTTCCAATACCAGCAGTCATGTCCTCCGGGGTCTGCTGGGACCTTTGCGTCCCCTGTGGGCAGACTGCATGGCCTCTACCAAATGCCCTCCTAGCAGGGTAGCAGGGGAACCACTTCTCCCTGTGTGGCCCATGGACTGCTCAGACCTCGCTGCCTGCCTCTGGGGATTTGCCCTTCCCACCAGACCACCTCCAGGTATTGGGCTGCAGAATTTCTGATGCTACTCTGCCCTATTTATAGAATCCTAATGATATTGAAACCCTCTTCCCTCTTCTTTTCTTGTTTAGGTACTTGTGGGTGCTTTCACTCTTTCTCTTTCTCTCCAGCTACTTTCTTTTTTTTTTTTTTTTTTTTAATTTTTTTTTCAACATTTATTTATTTTTGGGACAGAGAGAGACAGAGCATGAACGGGGGAGGGTCACAGAGAGAGGGAGACACAGAATCGGAAACAGGCTCCAGGCTCTGAGCCATCAGCCCAGAGCCTGACGCGGGGCTCGAACTCAGGGACCGCGAGATCGTGACCTGGCTGAAGTCGGACGCTTAACCGACTGCGCCACCCAGGCGCCCCTCTCTCCAGCTACTTTCAAGGGGAGTGCTTTTCCTGTACTCTCCCCCCCCCCTTCTCTGTCCTCTCTCCGCAAATACCACTCCCTACCCTCCACAGATTCTCTCTCCCCAGTTCACCTCTCCATCCCGAATACCTGCCGAGTTCTGTGGCTTAAATTATGCAGATTGCTGTGTTAATCCTCAGATTAATTCTCTGGGTGTGCAAAGTGGTTTGATGCTGATCTAGTTGCATTTCAGGGATGAGAAGCAGAGAACTTTGATGCTGCTTTGCCATCTTGGACCCCTCCTCTGATTATATACTTTTTGATCTTTCCAGTGTGATCCTCCTTAACCATCTTATTTAAAATAAACATACTCTAGGGGCTCCTGGGTGTCTCAGTTGGTTAAGCAGCCAATTTCCTTAATAACTGTCACTTTCTAATATACTATATAATTTATTTATTAAATATATTATTTTTCATCTGTTTCCTGCCAATAGATGTAAGTTTCAGGAAAGCAGCAATCTTTGTTTTGTTCATTGATATGTCCTAAGCATGTAAAAGAATGTTTGGTACATAGTAGATAATAAATATTTGCTAAAATGAATGAATTTCTTCATAAAATATGGCATTTGCTTTAGGTTTTTGGTATGTAGCTTTTATTAGATAGGCAATTTCCCTTTAACTCTTAGTAAATTATATTTATAGGCTTTTTTGTTGTTAAACAATCCTTATGCTCCTGGGATTAGCCATTCTTGATCACGATTATTATTCCCCATTGGCTTTGGAGATCTGTTGTTGTAGCTAGGATTTTCAAATCTATGCTGAGAAGAGGAGTCCTTATCTGGTTATGGCATCAAGGTTATTCTAGCCTCATAAAATAAATTAGCAGTTTTCCCTCTTTTTCTGGTTTATGAAACAACTTTTATAACAGGGAATATCTGTTCCTTGAAAACTTGGCAGAATTTACTTGTAAAATTATCTAGGCTTGGAGCTTTAGGAAAGGAGAATGAAGGTAAATCTCTGATTATCTTTTTTATTTTAATGTTTTTATTTATTTTTGAGAGAGAGACAGAGCGCAATCAGGGGAGGGGTAGAAAGGGAGGGAGACACAGAATCTGAAGCAAGCTCCAGGCTCTGAGCTGTCAGCGCAGAGCCTGATGCGGGGCTTGAACTCGTGAACTGGGAGATTCTGACCTGAGCCGAAGTCGGATGCTTAACCGACTGAGCCACCCAGGTGCGCCTTTGATTATCTTTTTTTTTCTTTTTAATTTCTTTTAATGTTTATTTATTTTTGAGAGAGAGAGAGAGAGAGAGACACACACACACACACACACACACACACAGAGTGCAAATGGGAGAGGGGTAGAAAGCAAGGGAGACCCAGAATCTGAAGCAGGCTCTGGGCTCTGAGCTGTCAGCACAGAGCCTGATGCGGGACTCGAACTCATGAACCCTGAAATCATGACCTGAGCTGAGCTGGACACTTAACCGACTGAGCCACCCAGGTGCCCTGATTATCTTTTTAACATTTAAAATAGTTATTGGCCTATTCAGGTTTTCTGATTCTTCCTGTGACAGTTCAGCACTTTTGTGTTTTTTCTAAATATGCATTCTTTGTTTAGGTTTTCAAACTTATTACCACATATTTGCTTATAAAATTTTATTTTCACTTTATTTATTTATTTATTTATTTATTTATTTATTTATTTATTGTTTACTAAAAATGTTTATTTTTGAGAGAGTGCAAGCTGGGGAGGGGTAGAGACAGGGGGACAGAGGATCTGAAGTAGGTTCTGTGCTGACAGTAGTGAGCCTGATGTGGGGCTGGAACTCACAAACCATGCGATCATGACCTGAGCCAAAGTCAGATGCTCAACTGACTGAGCAGGCACCCCTTATTTATTTATTTTTTAATGTTTATTTATTTATTTTGAGAGAGAAAGTGTGTGAGCAGGGAAGGGGCAGAGAAAGAGGGAGAGAGAATCCCAAACAAGCCCCACACTGTCAGTTCAGAGCCAGACTCAGGCTCTATCTCATGAACCGAACCATGAGATTGTGACTTGAGCCATTATCAAGGGTTGGATGCTTAACTGACTGAGCCACCCAAGCGCCCCAGTATTTTACTTTTAAATCTTTACGGTATCTATATTATTTCCTCTGATTCTATATTTTTGTTCTATAGCTGTCTTTTTCTTAGTTAGGCTTGCTAGAAATTTAGGAACCAACTTTTAGTTATGTCCATCTTTTTTTCCTCTGGTCTGTTTTCATCAACTTCTTCCTTTGTATTTCTTTCAGCTTTCTTTGTGTTTGCAATGATGTGCTTATTGAAATGTCTTGAATGCTTAGCATATTTGTTTTGTGTCTCTTATTTTTCTCTTATTTTTTAAAATATAATTTTTTGTCAAATTGGCTAATGTAAAGTGTCTACAGTGTGCTCTAGGTTTTGGGGGTAGATTCCTATGATTCATTGCTTGCATACAACACCCAGTGCTCATCCCAATAAGTGCCCTCCTCAATGTTTTCTCTTATATTTTAATAAATGTATTTGAGGGCACCTGGGTGGCTCAGTTGGTTAAGTGTCTGACGTCACCTCAGGTCATGATCTCACGGTTCATGAGTTCGAGCCCTGTGCTGACAGCCCAGAGCCTGGAGCCTGCTTTGGATTCTGTGGTCTCCCTCTCTCTGCCCCTCCCCCATTCATGCTCTGTCTCTCTCTCTCAAAAATAAATATACATTTTGAAAAAAAAATAAATGTATTTGAAGCCGTAAGTCTCCTTTTAAATGTTATATTCCTTAAATTTTAATATTTTTTGTCTTTAGTTTTACTTTAATTTATAGTTTACTTTGTAACTCAAGGGCTATTTATTACTATGTCTTTACTTTCTAGACATAATGGCATGTATATGCCATTGTGAGGATATACATGTTGAGCAACACTGCACTGGTCCACTTATGTAGATTATTTTCAGTTAAATACACTGTGGTACTATAAATGTATTTCCTCTTCCCTATGATTTTCTTTTTTTTTTTAATTTTTTTTCAACGTTTTTATTTATTTTTGGGACAGAGAGAGGCAGAGCATGAACGGGGGAGGGGCAGAGAGAGAGGGAGACACAGAATCGGAAACAGGCTCCAGGCTCCGAGCCATCAGCCCAGAGCCTGACGCGGGGCTCGAACTCACGGACCGTGAGATCGTGACCTGGCTGAAGCCGGACGCTTAACCGACTGCGCCACCCAGGTGCCCCTGATTTTCTTAATAACATTTTCTTTTCTCTAGCTTACTTTATTGTCAGAATATAGTATATAATACATATGACATACAAAATATGTGTTAATCCACTGTTTATGTTATTGGTAAGGCTTCTGGTCAACAGTAGGCTATTAGTAAAGTTGTGGGGGAGTCAAAAGTTATACTCAGATTTTTGACTGTTCAGGGGAGAGAGGTTGGTGTCCCTAAATGCTCATCTTGTGCAAGGGTCAACTATACTTTAACATTTTTCCTTTTGTTATTGTTTGGGGTTTTGTTCTTTTTTTAATTAACTCTAGCAATAATTCAAAGGATGTCTTCCTTTTCTCACATTTATTTATTTATTTTTAAAAAAAAAATTTTTTTTTTCAACGTTTATTTATTTTTGGGACAGAAAGAGACAGAGCATGAACAGGGGAGGGGCAGAGAGAGAGGAAGACACAGAATCGGAAACAGTCTCCAGGCTCTGAGCCATCAGCCCAGAGCCTGACGCGGGGCTCGAACTCACGGACCGCGAGATCGTGACCTGGCTGAAGTCGGACGCTTAACCGACTGCGCCACCCAGGCGTCCCCTTTTCTCACATTTAAAGTTGTGTCATATTAAATTGAATCTGAGATACTATTGATTATAAAGTGCAACATTATTTTATGTTCTAAGAAAGAAAAATAAGAAATTGGAATTAAACCCTGACAGGTAATTTCCTGTCCTTTAGAATTTTTATTTTGTTCTTATTAACAGAGTTCTTTTAAATATATTTGGGGGGCACCTGGGTGGCTCAGTTGGTTAAGCATCTGACTTTGGCTCAGGTAGTGATCTCACAGTTTGTGAGTTCGAGCCCCCTGTCCAGCTTTGTGCTGATGGTTCAGAGCCTGGAGCCTGCTTCAGCTTCTGTGTCTCCCTCTCTCTTTTGGCCCCTCCCCTGTTTGTGTGCACTCTCTCTCTCTCTCTCTCTCAAAGATCAATAAATAGACATTAAAAATTTTTTTTAATTGTATTTGGGCATGTAAATTTTTATCATATATCATTCTCTACAAACATAAAAAGGAATATAAATATATGAAATAAAATGGTTAATATTTTTCTAGATATTTACCACTGCCACCTGGCCACAGTAATTGTAAATTGTTCCTGGTTGTAAAATGCATCCAACTTTCAAAGATGTCAAAATGTAAAAGATGTAGATCTTAGAATCAGTGAAATAAGATATATTTTAATATCAAATGTTAAAAGGTATATCTTTTTTGTAAAGCAAGTGGAGTGAAGTATATGGGTATTACACCATGATTTCCTTAATTTATCTGAGAAGTATTTATTTTTTTTAATGTTTATTTATTTATTTTTGAGAGAGAGAGCATGCGTGCAAGTGGGGGAAAGACCGAGACAGAGAGGGAGACACAGAATTCGAAGCAGGCTCCAGTCTCTGAGCTTTCAGCACAGAGTCCAATGTGAGGCTTGAACCCACAAACCATGAGATCATGACCTTAGCTGAAGTTGGATGCTTAACTGACTGAGCCACCCAGGTGTACCTCTGAAAGGTATTTAAGTAAATCATTCTGATTCCAGGAAATTAAAACATGCTTGTTTGCATATAAAGTCTGAAAGAAAGAAGTTAATCTTTTCAATAGTAGATGCCAAGGCTAATAATTACTGCATAAAAGTTGAATCAACAAATCATACCAATAAAGACACTCTTGTTTCTTCTCTTTTTAAGGCAAAAGCAACAACAATCAAAGAAGCTCTAGCCAGATGGGTGAGTATATGAATTTTTACCTCTTCTAGAGACCATACAAGGAGAGTTTTTGGATAGGTATTTAAATCTGATCATTCAATACAAGGAATCTTTGTGGTACAGGAGCTATTTAGCTATTTTGACTGTGGGGGTTGGTACATGAACCTACACAGATAAAATTGTATACACTTAATACACACATACAAAAGCATTTATACTCATATATAAATGAATACTAGCAAAATTGGGAAAATCTGATTAAAATCAGTGGGCTATATCATTATCAGTATCCTAAATGTCTATCAGTGGATAAATGGATTTAAAAATGTATATATATACAGAATGGAATATTATTCAGCCACAAAAAGGAAATCCTGCCATTTATGACAACACGGATGGACCTTGAGTGCATTATGATAAGTGAAATAAGTCAGACAGAGAAAGACATACTCTATGATCTCACTCATATGTGAAATGTAAAAAAGCTGAATGCACAGAAACAAAAAATAGAATGTTGATTGCTGGGGATTGGCATGTGGGGGACTTGGGGAGATGTTGGTTAAAGGGTACGACTTCTAGTTATAAGACAAGTTCTAGGCATCTGATATACAGCATGGTGACTATAGTTAATAATATTGTATTATATACTTGAAAGTTGCTAAGAGAGTAGATCTTAAATATTCTCAGCACTAAAAAAAAAATTATGTGAGGTGATAGATGAGTTAGCTAATCTTATTGTGTTAATCATTTTGCAATATATGCATGTATCAAATCATCACCTTAGACTTATACAATGTTACATGTCAATAAAGCTGGAAAACATACTAAAGCAGATACTAACATTAGAAAGGAAACTGCATTGTAAAAAACATGCATTAAATATAAACTATAAATATTTTGAATATAACATTCTATAAAGAATGTTGAACAGTTGTAATTCAACATTATAGATGTTTGAACAGTAGTAATTCAGCATTATAGATATACTTTCCACAGAGTATAGAGATGGCTCCTCAATTTCTATGCCCTGTGATAGCTTTTTTGTCAATGTTATCAATAGTTTTTTTGTATAACAATGCATCTTTTGCTTTTGTAGCTAGGCTTTGAATAAAAAGTCTTTCAGGAGATGGTGTCTAGGGAAAATAGGGTGGATAGAATAAAACATTCTTGAATTCTTGTTTTAGTGCTTATAAACTTCTTTGTACTCTGCCTTTAAAAACCACATTTCTGGTGGTGCCTGGGTGGCTCAACTGGTTAAACATCCAACTCTCAATTTCAGCTCAGGTCATGATCTCACAGTTTATGAGTTCGAGCCCTGCATCGGGCTCTGTGATGACAAGCTTGGAGACTGCGTGGGACTCTGTTTCTTCTTCTCTCATTGACCCTTCCCCACGCTCGCTTGCATGCTCTCTCTCTCTCTCAAAATAAATAAATAAACATTTAAATTAATTAATTGATTGATTAATTCATTTCTGTTTGGTTAATGAAAAATCTGGAGTTTTGTTTGTTTGTTTTTTGTTATTTTAAGAAGGCTCTGTGTCCAGCATGGAGCCCAATGCAGGGCTTGAACTCATGACCCTGAACTGATGTCAAGAGTTGGACACCTAACCGACTGAGCCACCCAGGTGCCCCAAATCTGTTTTGTTAAAGAAAAAAGTACATATGGAATAGGCTTGTTATTAGATTAGATTTTCTTTGAATCAGATTTTAGGACTTTATTTACTTATGATAATAAGTAATTGCTTTTTTGGTTTGGGTTGTTGGTTCTATTTCTAGATCATATTGTGGCCATAAATCTTTGACTTTAAGATTATTTGAAGACATTAAGCTCACTCTTTCACTGATTAATCTAACATTTATTGAGGGTCTATTAGGTATGTGTTTCTGTTCCCCTAACCTACAAATGTATGGCACAAAAATAAGTACCAAGTGGATGTGTATTAGATCTTTTTTTTCAACTGATCGTATATTTTCTAGTATTGATATCTTATTATCTGACTTTTAAAAATAAGCCTCTATGTGTCTTATATTGCACTATGTTATAGAAAACATAGGAAAGCAAAGGAAATGGTCCCTGCACCTTAGGAGCTTCCTGTTTTGTTGGAGAGAACTGACTTTAAGTATTGAGGTAGTTAGAAAATATTATGATGCAGTATATATTGATAATTAAATTTTAAATTGTGTACATAGTACTGAAATTAAACTTTATGGTAGAATTTATTTTAAAGCTTTTTTTAAGTTTATTTAGGGGTGCCTGGGTGACTCATGTCATGATCTCATGGTTTGTGAGTTCAAGCCCTGCATCACGCTCTATGCTGTCAGCACAGAGCCTGCTTCAGATCCTCTGTCTACCTCTCTCAGCCCCTCCCCCACTTGCTCTCTCTCTCTCAAAATAAATTTTTTAAAAATTGAAACAAAATTATTTATTTTGAGAGAGAGAGAGAGAGAGTACATGTGCACTTGTGAGTTGGGGAGGGGCAGAGAGAGAGGGAGAGAGAATCCCAAGCAGGCTCCAAGCTTGTCATCACAGAGCCCAACTCCTTATGAATCGGGAGATCATGACCTGAACTGAAATCCAGAGTCGGTTACTCAACCTACTGAGCCACCCAGGAGCTCCTCTAAGGTAGAATTTAGTAGTAAATTATTATAGAGCAAACAGCTTTGACCTCAGCTGTGTTGTAAAGATTTCCAAAATTCTTGGTATCTGGGGTTCTATCTCAGACTGAACCATGTATAGCAAAAGATTTGCAAGAAGAGATGCAAAATAGTTGAATCTTCCAGATCTACATCTGATATTTAAGAAAAGGGTGATTAGCCACAAGGAATTCTTCCCAAGAAAATGTTGTCGTGTTTTGTTTTTGTTCATTGATAGACTCTTAAAGAATTTTAAATGTTACAGAAATAAAAGTTATTTTCTTTCCTCCTCCTTTCATTCAGTTGGAATCTAACAATTATCTGAACGAGCCATGTAAAAGCCTGGTGATCAGGGTTAGTTAGTAAATCTCATTAAGTGAACTGTAAAGAATGCACAGAGTTACAAAATTCTGATAATTGTTTTGAAATAAACATTGAAAAGCCTTGCAAAATTCTGGACTTTAGTTCTGTATTATAATCAGGGATCACTTTCTTCCAAATTAATTTTTATCATAGGAAGAGAAAACCAGTCAGAAGCCATCTGAAGCCAAAGAGATAAAGCTTTATGCTCAGATTCCCCCTATAGAGAAGATGGATGCATCTCTGTCCACACTTGCTAATTGCGAGTAAGTTCTCTTGTGTTTTTTCCCCTTCCTTTTTAACATACATAAACTAGAAAAAAAGTGTTTGTTTTCTGTGATCTTTGTTTCTTTTTGTTTGTTGGTTTGGTTAATATAATTCTCCCTTTGGCAAAGCCAAACATAAAAGATTATTGGTTTATGGGGGACTAGTAATAAAGTAACCCTGAATGATATAGTACTTTTTTTTTATGTTTATTTATTTTTCAGATAGAAAGTGCCAGCAGGGGAGGGGCAGTGAGTGAGGGGGACAGAGGATCCAAAACAGGCTCTGCTCTGACAACAGCGAGCCCGATGTGGTGCTCAAACTCACAAACTGTGAGATCATGACCTAAGCCGAAGTTGGATGCTCAACTGACTGAGCCACCTAGGTGCCCCAATATAGTACTTTTTTTTCAGTAAAATTTTTATAATGTGCCTGGAAAATAGAATTTTTCTTGTCTCTTGGGAGAAACTAAATAACTAAGTAATACAATAAGACTTTTATAAAAGCTAGTATTTCTCTTGTAAAATTAGCCAGTCAGTACTATACAGACTAGAGGCCTAACAGATACTGCTTTAAATTTTTTCAATTGTAAAAATGCATTGTTAAAACATCTAGAAAATATAAAAAGCACAAAGGAAAGGAATTAATATCAACCAAAATTGCACCATCTTTTGAGAATCAGTGTTAGCATGTTGATACAGAGCCTTCTAATTTTTCTTTCCTTATTGGGATCAAATTATACTTATCATTTTATAATCCTATTTTCCCATGACTTTAAGTATCAGATCTATATTAATTCCTCTTTTTTTAAAAATTAATTTATTTATTTTGAGACAGCATGGGTGGGGAAAGAGTGGGGAAGAATCCTAAGCAGACTCTGTGCTGTGCTGTCAGTGCAGAGCCTGATGTGCTCAAACCAGGAGATCATGACCTGAGCCGAAATCAAGAGTTAGATGCTTAACTGACTAAGCCACCTAGGCACCCCTATATTAATTCCTCTTAAGTTATTTTCTCAATACTCTACATACTTTTTTAGCAAGGTTCTGTGGATAATTTGAGGCAATTATACCATGACACCTTGTGACCATGCTCTCAGGCTGCAGTGTCTTGTTGGAGCTGTAGATTGTTATAGAATCACTTGGGATTCTTCCTGATTTCTTTAGTCTGTGTTTTTCTAAATGTAGCGCACTAACTACCTACATAAGAATTTCCTAATGCAGGAGGTAAGCCCCACACCAAATATATAGAAATAGAGTATCTACTGATGAAACCTAGGAATCTATAATAAGCAGCTTGAGTGACTCTTCTATGCATATTTGTGAACCCATGCATTAGACTAATATCTGTCTTTGGAATGAAAGGGAGAAGCAAACATATTTAGTTATTGTATGCAACTTGTCCTTTATGATAAGAGCACTGTGTATTATATGAAAATCCACCCTAGATTTTTTTTTGGCTTTAAAAGCATGATTCCAAAGAGCACTGTTTCAAAGTGGTCAAATATCTTTTTATCATAAAGCCATCTCAAAGGCAAATGTTTGGGAAGGTTTTGTACCTGGTACCAAATTATCTTGGAACTGCTTGGAAGGAGTCAGCCTGTTCATACTTTGGCTGACAATCTCTTTGGGCAGATTGCCTAAACAACAATTAAAGAATTCATCCCAGTCATATTCCCAGATTTAAGGCACTCCATTTTTCACTGGGAGTTGTCAGGAATTGGGGATGGCTAGAAAATATACAGATTTGATCACTAATTTACACTACAGTAATTGCTTTTGTAAAAAAATGAGTAATTCTTTTTCAAGTCAAATCATAAAGGATAAGATCACATGTTCTAGAGTCAGTTTTTGGAGAGTTTTAAATTTGGCTCTGCCTCTTTATGGCTGTGTAATATTAGGCAAATTGCTTAACATCTTTGTACCTCAGTTTCCTCACTTGTAAAATGCAGATAATAATACTTATTTCACAGGATTGTTGTGATGGTTAAAACAAACAAAACCGGTTTATGTAACAAGTACTTAGACGAATACTGGGCACACGTGGTGTTCAATAAAATTAGCTTTTATTACATTTTTTGCATGAAATGTACTGAAATATTAAAACTTTTGTCAAGAAAGGAAGACTAAGAATGTGTAGTTATGCTCCCTTTAAAATTTTTATATAGTTAAATTATGAGTAGAAAAAACCTAGAGAAATATATACAAACCATTAAAAGTAGTTATCTCTGGGGATATCTGTGGAATGGTTAGCATTACATTATGACTTCTTCAGCATACATTTCTGAATGATTTAACACATGAGCAGATAAATATCTTCACACATGCATATAATATAGTTCTGCTTTTTATCAAAAGGGATCACATAAAATGTTTTGTTCTGCTAGATGGTTTTTTAACTTGACCACATATCATAGATGTCTTCCCAAGCTGGTATCTGGAGCCTAATTTCATTTGTTTTAGTGACAGTATAGTTTTTCATTATCTATCCCTCAGTTGCTAGATGTTTAGAGATTTTTCCCTATTTTTTGCTATTACAATAATACAATAAATAATCTAGCTTATATATCTTTTGGCATTGTATTAGTATTTCAGTAGGATTTATTCTTAGAAATGAATTACTAGGTCAAAGAACACATGCATTTAAAAAAATTAATAAATAATACTAAATTACCTTCAAAAAGTTTTTTTTTAATTTTCTGCAATGAATATGTATTAACTTTGTGATCAGAAAAAAAGGATGAGGATTTCAAAATGAAAGAATACATGCCATGTCTGAGGGGGAAAAAGATTTAGTATAAAAAGAAAATATGACTTAAATATTATCTTCTATGGGCACTTGAGGAATAATTTCTGATAAACCATTTATTTATTTTTCTGATACATCATTTAAAATTGTTTCATATTAATTCAAGTTTTCCTTTGTTCTTTTCAAGGAAGCTTTCACTGTCTACAAACTGCATTGAAAAAATTGCCAACCTCAATGGCTTAAGTAAGTGATCCACAGTAACAGATGGTTCTTGGGTTTTCTCATTATTGGAATAAACATTCTAGAGACACTATGTAATACCAGAAGCTAGCACCTGTTTTAACCACAGTAATTGTCAGATGACAGAGAAAATATATAAACCATGTGTCTTAAATTTGGTTATCCAAAGAAAATCAGAGAGAACAAAAGACCTAAACATTTTAAAGATGTTTTAAAGCTTTTATAGAGTTAGAATTAAATATAAAAATGAGATTTTTTTATTATATGTATTTTGTTCAAATTTGTCTTGTCTTTCTTTCTTTCTTTCTTTCTTTCTTTCTTTCTTTCTTTCTTTCTTTCTTTCTTACTTTATTTTTAAGAATTCCAGGTGGTATTCTGGAACTTTTTATTTATTTATTTTTAAGTTTATTTATTTATTTTGGAGAGAGAGAGAGTGAGTAAGGGGCAGAGAGAGAAGAAGAGAGAGAGAGAATCCCAAACAGGTCCTGTACCATTAGCAGAGAGCCAGACATGGGGCTTGAACCCATGAACTGTGAGATCATGACCTGAGCTGAGTCGGACCAAGAGTAAGAGGCTTGGGGCGCCTGGGCAGCTTAGTCGATTAAGTGCCTGACTTCGGCTCAGGTCATGATCTCATGGTTTGTGAATTTGTGTCCCACGTCGGGCTCTGTGCTGACAACTCTGAGCCTGGAGCCTGCTTCGGATTCTGTGTCTCCCTCTCTCTCTCTCTGTCCCTCCCCTGCTCATTCTCTGTCTCTCTCTCAAAAATAAACAAAAGAAAAAAAGCCAAAGTCTTAACTGACTTAGCCTCTCAGGTGCCCCAATACTTGTTATATTTAAATTTTAATTCCTCACCATCATTTTTCTTGTGTTCCTTATCTGTGTTAATGATGTTGCCACCATCCCAGTTGCCAAGGCTTCTGACTCCTGCTAATTTCCTATGTTTGGTGAAACTTGGTGGTTTAAAACAATAGTTCTGAAAAACAACAGCAAGAACAAAAACAGTTCTGGAGGCCAGAAGTCTGAAATTGGTTTTAGTGGGCCAAAATCAAGGTTTTGACCAAGCCACACTGCCTGAAGGCTTTAGGGGAGAATCTGTTCCTTGTTTCTTTTAGATTCTGATGGCTGCCACGTTCCTTGGCTTGTGAGGACATCACTCTAATCTCTGCCTCTGTGGTCATGTTGACTTCTCCTCTTTCATCTGTGTCACATATTTATTTCTCTGCCTCCTTTTTTTATTATTAATATTTTTAAATTTATTTTTGAGAGAGAGCATGAGCAGGGGAGGGTCAGGGGGGTGGTGCAAAAGATCCAAATCAGGCTATGCACTGAGAGCAGCAAGCCCAATGTGGGGCAGAAACTCATGAACTGCAAGATCATGACCTGAGCCAAAGATGGATGCTCAACTGACTGAGCCACCCAGGCACCACTCTCTGCCTCCTTCTTAAGAAGATATGTGTGGGGGCGCCTGGGTGGCGCAGTCGGTTAAGCGTCCGACTTCAGCCAGGTCACGATCTCGCGGTCCGGGAGTTCGAGCCCCGCGTCGGGCTCTGGGCTGATGGCTCAGAGCCTGGAGCCTGTTTCCGATTCTGTGTCTCCCTCTCTCTCTGCCCCTCCCCCGTTCATGCTCTGTCTCTCTCTGTCCCAAAAATAAAAATAAAAAACGTTTGAAAAAAAAAAAAAATTAAAAAAAAAAGAAGATATGTGTGATTACATTTAGGGAACACCTGGATAATCAAGGCTATTCTCCCTAAGATCCCTAACTTGATGACATCTACAAAGTACTCCCTGCCCCCCCCCCCCCCCCCCCCCGCCCATAAAGTAACATTCACAGGTTCCGGGGATTAGGATCTAGGTATCTTTTGGTGGGGAATTATTTAACCTACCATGCTCCTCCTTTACTTCCCTTAAGACATCTGAGTTCATCACTGAGTCCTGTTTACTCTTTGAGAGAGCTCTTAAATAATTTGTTGCTTTTCCATTTCCAGAAGCTATGGTTTTATTTAAGACCCACATCATCTCCCCCTTGTATTTTCAAACATTTTTTTTTACCACTTTTCCATAGTAAGGAATACATTTGAATTCATGACTCAGTACATATATTCATATGAATATACATATCAAATACATACATACACATGTGAAGTGGAATAGGTTTGTAAAACAATATTTACCCTTATAGCATAGGTTCCAGTGTAAGTTTTTAAATTATTTTTAATGTTTGTTTATTTTTGAAGGAGAGAGAGAGCATGAATGATGAAGAGGCAGAGAGAGAGAGAGGGAGACACAGAATCCAAAGCGGGCTTCAGGTTCTGAGCTGTTAGCACAGAGCCCAACACGGGGTTCAAACCCAAGAGCCCTGAGAAGTCGGATGCTCAACCAACTGAGCCCCCCAGGCACCCTCCAGTATAAGTTTTTTAAAGATTTCATATTTTAAAAATGCTTGTCACAACCCATTAAGTTGATTTCATATCACCTATAGTTTGAGAAACACTGCCATGGGGTGCCTGGGTGGTTCAGTTGGTTAAGCATCCGACTCTTTTTTTTTTTTTAATGTTTATTTATTTTTGAGAGAGAGAGAGTGCAAGTTGAGGAGGGGCAGAGAGAAAGGGCAACAGAGGATCCAAAGCAGGCTCTGTGCTGACAGCAGAGAGCCTGATGTAGGACTCGAACCCATGAACCACGAGAGCCAAAGTTGGACACCTAACCACCTGAGCCACCCAGGCGCCCCTAAGCATCTGACTCTTGACTTTGGATCAGGTCATGATCTTAGGGTTGTGAGATCCAGCCCCAAGTTGGGCTCCATGCTGGGCATGGAGCCTGCTTAAGATTCTGTCTCTCTTTCCCTCTGCCCCTCTCCCCTGCTTATGTGCTCTCTTTCTTGAAAGAAAGAAAGAAAGAAAGAAAGAAAGAAAGAAAGAAAGAAAGAAAGAAAGAGACAGGAAGGAAGGAAGGTAGGAAGGAAGGAAGGTAGGAAGGAAGAAAGAAAAGAAAAGAAAAGAAAAGAAAAGAAAAGAAAAGAAAAGAAAAGAAAAGAAAAGAAAGAGAAAAACACTGCCTTATGACTTTTGTGATAGCCTCCTAATTGATCTTTTTGTCTCCTTTCACCCAGTTGACATTGAACATTGATAGCAGGGGTTTCTTTCTAAAAATATTATTCTTGGGGCGCCTGGGTGACTCAGTTGGTTGAACATCTGACTCATGTCCGTGGGTTCAAGCCCTGCATGGGGCTCTGTGCTGACAGCTCAGATCCTGGAGCCTGCTTTGGATTCTGTGTCTCCCTCTCTTTCTCTCTGCCCCTCCCCTGGTTACACTGTCTCTCTCTCTGTCTCTCAAAAAATAAAATGTTTAAAAAAATGTTTTTTTATATTATTTTCATTATCATTCCTCCAGATCAGAGACCTTTAATGGTTCCCCTTTGCCTAGTAAAGACCAAATGCCTTAATGTTGCATTCAAAGTCATCTAAAATCTGTGCCACCCTATTCACACCTGAATACATCATTCTTTTTTATGACTTTATGCATTTGTTAATGCAATGCTTTTTTCCTTTGAGAATAGCCCCTTCCTCAACATGAAAATCCTGCAAAAAACAAAATTAAGATTAAGAATGTCAAGTTTAAATGTCATTTCTCCCTCTAAAGACTTCTCTAGTGATTGTCATAATTATTCTTTCTCTTTTTTTAATGTTTATTTATTTATTTTTGAGAGACCAAGAAAAAGCACAGAGGAGGGGCAGAGAGAAAGGGAGAGAATTCCATGTGGGCTCTGTGCTCATAGTGCCACCCAGGCACCTCCATTATTACTCTTTCTTTAGGAATATTAATAACTGTCTTGGATTATAATAATAAATACCCACTTCATATAGTTATTGTGAAGATTAAATGAGTTAGTATATATAAAGTGTTTTGAATAGTGCCTGGTACATATAAGTGCTCAAGAAATATTAGCTATTATTATGGTTAGTGAAGAATATGTTCTGTCTCTTCAGATAATGAGCTCCTTGAGTGTAAACATCACATCTTACTATCTTATCTTCCAAATCTCCATCCTCCTCCCAGGACCTTACCTAAAGTTGGCATTCAGTATTTATGTAGTCCTGGAGAAGAAGCATTTACTATTAGAGCTGTGCATAAGATGACTCAGTATATTTGTTTTTCACTGACTCATTAAACAATTTGAGATGTTTCACTTTACCATTAACCCTTGAACAACATGGGTTTGAACTGTGTGGGTCTATTTACATGCTGATTTTTTTTTTACAGCACTATAAATTTATTTTCCTTTCATTCTTGAATGTATTTTCTTTCTTTTATGATTTTCTTTTTTTTAAACTTTTTTTTTTTATTTTTGAGAAGAGAGAGACAGAGCATGAGTGGGGGAGGAGAGAGAAAGAGGGAGTCACAGAATCTGAAACAGGCTCCAGGCTCTGAGCTGTCAGCACAGAGCCCAATGTGGGGCTGAACTCACAGACTGTGAGATCATGACCTGAGCCGAAGTCGGATGCTTAACCAACTGAGCCACCCAGGCGCCCCTCTTTCATGATTTTCTTAATATTTTCTTTTCTCTAGGTTTATTGTAAGAATATAATATATAATACATATAACATACAAAATGTGCATTAATGGACTGTTGACCAAGGCTTCTGCTCAGTAGCAAGCTATTAGTCATTAAGTTTTGGGAGAGTAAAAATTTACACTCAGATTTTCAACTGCCTGGGGGTTGGCATTCCTAACTCCTATGTTATTCAACAATTATACAGACACTTTGTCTATAATTGAAATAACTTGCTTTAATGAGATTAAATTGATGATATTTTTTTAAAGTTTGTTTTCAGAGAGAGAGAGAGAGAGAGAGAATCCCAAGCAGGCTCCATGCTGACAGCATGCCTGACGCGGGCCTCTATCTCACAAACACTGAGATATGACCTGAGCTGAAATCAAGAGTTGGGGGGCACCAGGTGGCTTAGTCGGTTAAGCGTCCAACTCTTGGTTTCAGGTCAGGTCATGATCTCATGGTTTGTGGGTCCTAGCCCTGCAGAGGGCTCCTCGCTGGCAGTGAAGAGCCTGCTTAGGATTCTCTCTTTCTCTCCTTCTCTCTCTGCTCCTCTCCTGCTCTCTTTCTCTCTCTCTCTCAAATAAATAAACTGAAATCAAGTGTCGGATGCCTAACCAACTGAGCCACCCAAGCACCCTGATGATGTATTATTTATCAATACAGATAACATGCTTTTCTTTTCATTAAAAACATGACTCTGACAATAGTGAAAATAGATAACCTCTGTACAGGGCTGGCAATAGACTTTAACTTATAATCTAACTTTGGTCGATTGGTAGTGACTCTCAGAAAAACTTAATTAATTAATAAGAGTACCAAAAATTCAGTAGAAAGAATAGCTTGATCAGTTATTGATGTCTGATGTAGACATGGATTGAGACAGTATAAGCATTTGTACCATACATTTGCTATACTTGATTCACCTCATTTTAGTTGTGCTTACAACAAATAGTACTTCCATAGTCTATAGCCGGTCACTGGGGAATACACATCATCTGTGACTATAAAGCAAAAAGACACTGCTGATCCCTATGAAGGATTGAATATATGACTGTAGCCTGTCTCTCACCCCTTCCCTTTCATGAGCACTATAGTCTCACTTGTTAAACTGTGATGACAGGATCTGGAATAAAAAGGGATTCCTATTTAACAGGGGGTTTATAAGGCAGAATAACCCTAATGGCAACTTATGTTTATTGTAGCAAAACTGTGGCTAGAAAACTGCATACCTGGACTATGTTGAAAACTGTGACTAAAAGGTTGTACAATATGAATATTAATAATCTCATACCAAATATTAGAACATAAATTTTGTTGCCTTGTATCTTTGGTAAAAACTTATACTTTTCTCCTTCGGTTTACTAAATAAACACAGAACTTTCGAACACTTTTGATTTTCACCAGGACCCTTCTTGTATGAAGAAAAAAACAGTGTTTTCCTTCTAGTGGTGCTCTACTTCTGTACCACCTTCTACTTCTGAAAAATATATCATTGTGTTATGTCAGAACATTTAATTTATTAACTTTGATATAATTTATGTCCCTATACAGTAATCAGTAAGATCTTTTTAGCTTTCCATCACCATTTTCGTGTGTATTTTTTTTATTTTATTTTATTTATTTATTTATTTATTTTTTTAATATATGAAATTTATTGTCAAATTGGTTTCCATACAACACCCAGTGCTCATCCCAAAAGGTGCCCTCCTCAATACCCATCACCCACCCTCCCCTCCCTCCCACCCCCCATCAACCCTCAGTTTGTTCTCAGTTTTTAACAGTCTCTTATGCTTTGGCTCTCTCCCACTCTAACCTCTTTTTTTTTTTTTTCCTTCCCCTCCCCCATGGGTTCCTGTTAAGTTTCTCAGGATCCACATAAGAGTGAAACCATATGGTATCTGTCTTTCTCTGTATGGCTTATTTCACTTAGCATCACACTCTCCAGTTCCATCCACGTTGCTACAAAAGGCCATATTTCATTTTTTCTCATTGCCACGTAGTATTCCATTGTGTATATAAACCACAATTTCTTTATCCATTCATCAGTTGATGGACATTTAGGCTCCTTCCATAATTTGGCTATTGTTGAGAGTGCTGCTATAAACATTGGGGTACAAGTGCCCCTATGCATCAGTACTCCTGTATCCCTTGGATAAATTCCTAGCAGTGCTATTGCAGGTCATAGGGTAGGTCTATTTTTAATTTTCTGAGGAACCTCCACACTGCTTTCCAGAGCGGCTGCACCAATTTGCATTCCCACCAACAGTGCAAGAGGGTTCCCATTTCTCCACATCCTCTCCAGCATCTATAGTCTCCTGATTTGTTCATTTTGGCCACTCTGACTGGCGTGAGGTGATACCTGAGTGTGGTTTTGATTTGTATTTCCCTGATAAGGAGCGACGCTGAACATCTTTTCATGTGCCTGTTGGCCATCCGGATGTCTTCTTTAGAGAAGTGTCTATTCATGTTTTCTGCCCATTTCTTCACTGGGTTATTTGTTTTTCGGGTGTGGAGTTTGGTGAGCTCTTTATAGATTTTGGATACTAGCCCTTTGTCCGATATGTCATTTGCAAATATCTTTTCCCATTCCGTTGGTTGCCTTTTAGTTTGGTTGGTTGTTTCCTTTGCTGTGCAGAAGCTTTTTATCTTCATAAGGTCCCAGTAATTCACTTTTGCTTTTAATTCCCTTGCCTTTGGGGATGTGTCATGTAAGAGATTGCTACGGCTGAGGTCAGAGAGGTCTTTTCCTGCTTTCTCCTCTAAGGTTTTGATGGTTTCCTGTCTCACATTCAGGTCCTTTATCCATTTTGAGTTTATTTTTGTGAATGGTGTGAGAAAGTGGTCTAGTTTCAACCTTCTGCATGTTGCTGTCCAGTTCTCCCAGCACCATTTGTTAAAGAGACTGTCTTTTTTCCATGGGATGTTCTTTCCTGCTTTGTCAAAGATGAGTTGGCCATACGTTTGTGGGTCTAGTTCTGGGGTTTCTATTCTATTCCATTGGTCTATGTGTCTGTTTTTGTGCCAATACCATGCTGTCTTGATGATGACAACTTTGTAGTAGAGGCTAAAGTCTGGGATTGTGATGCCTCCTGCTTTGGTCTTCTTCTTCAAAATTACTTTGGCTATTCGGGGCCTTTTGTGGTTCCATATGAATTTTAGGATTGCTTGTTCTAGTTTCGAGAAGAATGCTGGTGCAATTTTGATTGGGATTGCATTGAATGTGTAGATAGCTTTGGGTAGTATTGACATTTTGACAATATTTATTCTTCCAATCCATGAGCAGGGAATGTCTTTCCATTTCTTTAAATCTTCTTCAATTACCTTCATAAGTTTTCTATAGTTTTCAGCATACAGATCTTTTACAACTTTGGTTAGATTTATTCCTAGGTATTTTATGCTTCTTGGTGCAATTGTGAATGGGATCAGTTTCTTTATTTGTCTTTCTGTTGCTTCATTGTTAGTGTATAAGAATGCAACTGATTTCTGTACATTGATTTTGTATCCTGCAACTTTGCTGAATTCATGTATCAGTTCTAGCAGACTTTTGGTGGAGTCTATCGGATTTTCCATGTATAATATCATGTCATCTGCAAAAAGCGAAAGCTTGACTTCGTCTTTGCCAATTTTGATGCCTTTGATTTCCTTTTGTTGTCTGATTGCTGATGCTAGAACTTCCAGCACTATGTTAAACAACAGCGGTGAGAATGGGCATCCCTGTCGTGTTCCTGATCTCAAGGAAAAAGCTCTCAGTTTTTCCCCATTGAGGATGATGTTAGCTGTGGGCTTTTCATAAATGGCTTTTATGATCTTTAAGTATGTTCCTTGTATCCCGACTTTCTCAAGGGTTTTTATTAAGAAAGGGTGCTGGATTTTGTCAAAGGCCTTTTCTGCATCGATTGACAGGATCATATGGTTCTTCTCTTTTTTTTTTGTTAATGTGATGTATCACGTGGATTGATTTGTGAATGTTGAACCAGCCCTGCATCCCAGGAATGAATCCCACTTGATCATGGTGAATAATTCTTTTTATATGCCGTTGAATTCGATTTGCTAGTATCTTATTGAGAATTTTTGCATCCATATTCATCAGGGATATTGGCCTGTAGTTCTCTTTTTTTACTGGGTCTCTGTCTGGTTTAGGAATCAAAGTAATACTGGCTTCATAGAATGAGTCTGGAAGTTTTCCTTCCCTTTCTATTTCTTGGAATAGCTTGAGAAGGATAGGTATTATCTCTGCTTTAAACGTCTGGTAGAACTCCCCTGGGAAGCCATCTGGTCCTGGACTCTTATTTGTTGGGAGATTTTTGATAACCGATTCAATTTCTTCGCTGGTTATGCTTCACTGTTCAAGCTTTCTATTTCCTCCTTATTGAGTTTTGGAAGCATGTGGGTGTTTAGGAATTTGTCCATTTCTTCCAGGTTGTCCAGTTTGTTGGCATATAATTTTTCATAGTATTCCCTAATAATTGTTTGTATCTCTGAGGGATTGGTTGTAATAATTCCATTTTCATTCATGATTTTATCTATTTGGGTCATCTCCCTTTTCTTTTTGAGAAGCCTGGCTAGAGGTTTGTCAATTTTGTTTATTTTTTCAAAAAACCAACTCTTGGTTTCGTTGATCTGCTCTACAGTTTTTTTCGATTCTATATTGTTTATTTCTGCTCTGATCTTTATTATTTCTCTTCTTCTGCTGGGTTTAGGCTGCCTTTGCTGTTCTGCTTCTATTTCCTTTAGGTGTGCTGTTAGATTTTGTATTTGGGATTTTTCTTGTTTCTTGAGATAGGCCTGGATTGCAATGTATTTTCCTCTCAGGACTGCCTTCGCTGCGTCCCAAAGCGTTTGGATTGTTGTATTTTCATTTTCGTTTGTTTCCATATATTTTTTAATTTCTTCTCTAATTGCCTGGTTGACCCACTCATTCGTTAGTAGGGTGTTCATTAACCTCCATGCTTTTGGAGGTTTTCCAGACTTTTTCCTGTGGTTGATTTCAAGCTTCATAGCATTGTGGTCTGAAAGTATGCATGGTATAATTTCAATTCTTGTAAACTTATGAAGGGCTGTTTTGTGACCCAGTATATGATCTATCTTGGAGAACGTTCCATGTGCACTCGAGAAGAAAGTATATTCTGTTGCTTTGGGATGCAGAGTTCTAAATATATCTGTCAAGTCCATCTGATCCAATGTCTCATTCAGGGCCCTTGTTTCTTTATTGACCGTGTGTCTAGATGATCTATCCATTTCTGTAAGTGGGGTGTTAAAGTCCCCTGCAATTACCACATTCTTATCAATAAGGTTGCTTATGTTTATGAGTAATTGTTTTATATATTTGGGTGCTCCGGTATTCGGCGCATAGACATTTATAATTGTTAGCTCTTCCTGATGGATAGACCCTGTAATTATTATATAATGCCCTTCTTCATCTCTTGTTACAGCCTTTAATTTAAAGTCTAGTTTGTCTGATATAAGTATGGCTACTCCAGCTTTCTTTTGGCTTCCAGTAGCATGATAAATAGTTCTCCATCCCCTCACTCTTAATCTAAAGGTGTCCTCAGGTCTAAAATGAGTCTCTTGTAGACAGCAAATAGATGGGTCTTGTTTTTTTATCCATTCTGATACCCTATGTCTTTTGGTTGGAGCATTTAATCCATTTACATTCAGTGTTATTATAGAAAGATACAGGTTTAGAGTCATTGTGATGTCTGTATGTTTTATGCTTGTAGTGATGTCTCTGGTACTTTGTCTCACAGGGTCCCCCTTAGGATCTCTTGTAGGGCTGGTTTAGTGGTGACAAATTCCTTCAGTTTTTGTTTGTTTGGGAAGACCTTTATCTCTCCTTCTATTCTAAATGACAGACTGGCTGGATAAAGGATTCTCAGCTGCATATTTTTTCTGTTTAGCACACTGAAGATATCGTGCCAATTCTTTCTGGCCTGCCAAGTTTCAAAAGAGAGATCAGTTACGAGTCTTATAGGTCTCCCTTTATATGTGAGGGCACGTTTACCCCTTGCTGCTTTCAGAATTTTCTCTTTATCCTTGTATTTTGCCAGTTTCACTATGATATGTCGTGCAGATGATCGATTCAAGTTACGTCTGAAGGGAGTTCTCTGTGCCTCTTGGATTTCAATGCCTTTTTCCTTCCCCAGTTCAGGGAAGTTCTCAGCTATAATTTCTTCAAGTACCCCTTCAGCACCTTTCCCTCTCTCTTCCTCCTCTGGGATACCAATTATGCGTATATTATTTCTTTTTAGTGTATCACTTAGTTCTCTAATTTTCCCCTCATACTCCTGGATTTTTTTATCTCTCTTTCTCTCAGCTTCCTCTTTTTCCATAACTTATCTTCTAGTTCACCTATTCTTTCCTCTGCCTCTTCAATCCGAGCTGTTGTAGTTTCCATTTTGTTTTGCATTTCGTTTAAAGCGCTTTTCAGCTCCTTGTGACTGTTCCTTAGTCCCTTGATCTCTGTAGCAAGAGATTCTCTGCTGTCCTCTATACTGTTTTCAAGCCCAGCGATTAATTTTATGACTATTATTCTAAATTCACTTTCTGTTATATTATTTAAATCCTTTTTGATCAGTTCATTAGCTGTTGTTATTTCCTGGAGATTCTTCTGAGGGGAATTCTTCCTCTTGGTCATTTTGGATAGTCCCTGGAGTGGTGAGGACCAGCGGGGCACTTCCCCTGTGCTGTGGTGTATAACTGGAGTTGGTGGGCGGGGCCGCAGTCCGACCTGATGTCTGCCCCCAGCCTACCGCTGGGGCCACAGTCAGACTGGTGTGTGCCTTCTCTTCCCCTCTCCTAGGGGCGGGATTCACTGTGGGGTGGCGTGGCCCGTCTGGGCTACTTGCACACTGCCAGGCTTGTGATCCTGGGGATCTGGTGTATTAGCTGGGGTGGGTAGGCAAGGTGCACGGGGGCAGGAGGGGCAGGCTTAGCTCGCTTCTCCTTAGGTGATCCACTTCAGGAGGGGCCCTGTGGCAGCAGGTGGGAGTCAGATCCGCTGCCGGAGGTTTGGCTCCGCAGAAGCACAGGGTTGGGTGTTTGTGCGGAGCGAGCAAGTTCCCTGGCAGGAACTGGTTCCCTTTGGGATTTTGGCTGGGGGATGGGCGGGGGAGATGGCGCTGGCGAGCGCCTTTGTTCCCCACCAAACTGAGCTCTGTCGTCCGGGGGCTCAGCAGCTCTCCTTCCCTTTGTCCTCCAGCCTTCCTGCTTTCCGAGCAGAGCTGTTAACTTATGACCTCCCAGACGCTAAGTCGCGCTTGCTGTCGGAACACAGTCCGTCAGGCCCCTCCGCTTTTGCCAGCCAGACTCTGGGGGCTCTGCTTGGCCGGCGAGCCGCCCCTCCGCCCCGGCTCCCTCCCGCCAGTCCATGGAGCGCGCACCGCCTCGCCGCCCTTCCTACCCTCTTCCGTGGGCCTCTCGTCTGCTCTTGGCTCCAGCGACTCCGTTCTGCTAATCCTCTGGCGGTTTTCTGGGTTATTTAGGCAGGTGTAGGTGGAATCTAAGTGATCAGCAGGACGCGCGGTGAGCCCAACGTCCTCCTACGCCACCATCTTCCCTCTCCTCCCTGTATTTTTTTTTAAAAGGTGTTTAAAAAAAAGAGAGTTTTATATATTAACTTAGATACTATCTTTGGAAGAGCTACATATATTTTATATTTGTTATATTCAGTTTCTGAGGTTGTTTCTCAGTCTTCATCTTAGTTGACCTAGCAGCATATTTTGACATGAATGATTTAGTTCCTCTTCGAAGTAATTTCAATGTTTGGCTTCTAGGACACTGTGCCCTCCTGATCTTCCTGTCTTTCTGGCTGCTCCTTCCCAGTCTCCTGTCTCCCACTTTTAAGTATTAGAGTGCTCTAGGCCTCAGTTCTTGGATCTCTTCTCTGTTCTGTCTTCACCTATTCCCTGGATTATCTCATCTAGGTCATGGCTTTATCATCTATATGCTGATGGTTCCCACATTTGTATCCCTAACCCAGGCATCTCCTCTGAACTCCGGATTTGCACAGTCGGTTGCCTGGTATTTCCATTGGATGTCTACTAGACATCACACACTTAACATTTCCGAAACTGAGTACTGATATCCTTCCCCAGCCCCAGCTAAACCAACTTCCTATGTGTCTTTCTCAGATAGCAACAACTCCATTCTTCCTGTTGCTTAGGACAAACTCCCTGGTAATTTCTTAACTCCTTTCTCACACATCCTATGCAAGACCTATTATCTTTCTTTCTTTCTTTTTTAAGTTTTTTAAATTTATTTTCAGAGAAGATAGAGAGTCAGGAAGGGACAGAGAGAGAGGGAGAGAGAGAGAGAGAGAGAGAGAGAGAGAGAGAGAGAGAGAATCCCAAGCAGGACCCACGCTGTCAGCGCAGAGCCCAATGCAGAGCTTGAACTCACAAACCGTGAGATCATGACCTGAGCTGAAATCAAGACTTGGGTCACTTAACCGAATGAGCCACATAGGTGCCCCAGTATCTTATTTAGTTTATTATCTGGCAAATTGTTAGCTCAATGACAGCAGGAATTTTTATCTATATTATTCACTATTGTATTATCATATAGTATATTTTAATCACTGCAAGTGATTATAGCTGTTCCTGGTGTATTGTAGATGCTCAATAGTTATGTGTTGAATGAATAACTGTTTGAATAAGCTTTTCAATCTGCATGGAATAGACAAAATAAAATGGCGATCTTTCCATATCAAGAAGCTTTAAAGAATAATTGATTATATGATTTTCTTAAATATTTAATTTTCACACATATATTGTTATATGGGGTGTATGAATTTGCTAGGGCTGTCGTAACAAATTCCACAGACTAGATGACTTAAGCAACAGAAATTTATTTTCTTACAGCTGTAGAGGTGAGAAGTCCAAGATCGAGGTTTTGGAGGGTTGAGTTCCTCTCTCCTTGGCTTGTGGATGGCCGTCTTTTCCTCTGGTCTTTTGTTTTTTCTTTCTAATTTTTTTTATAGTTAAAAAAAGTTTTTTTACATTTATTTATTTTTGAGAGACAAAGCACAAGTGGGGAGGGGCAGAGAGAGAAGGAGACAGAATCCAAAGCAGGCTCCAGTCTCTGAGCTGTCAGCACAGAGCCCAAAGTGGGGCTCGAACTCACAAACTGTGAGATCACGACCTGAGCCGAAGTCGGACACTTAACTGAATGAGCCACCCAGGCTCCCCTCTTTATAATTTTTTTTAACATTTATTTATTTTTGAGAGAAAGAGACAGAGCGTGAGTGGGAGAGGGGTAGGGAGAGAGGGAGACACAGAATTGGAAGCAGGCTCCAGGCTCTGAGCTGTCAGCACAGAGCCCGATGGGGGGCTCAAACTCAAGCAGTGAGATCATGACCTGAGCTGAAGTCAGACACTTAACCAACTGAGCCATCCAGGTGTCCCTCCTTTGGTCTTTAAAGGTCTTTTCTCTGTTTCTGTCTTCTGTGTCCTAATCTGTTCCTATAATTCTTATACGGGCAGGAGTCATATTGCACTTTTTTTTTTTAAGTTTATTTATTTATTTATTTTGAGAGAGAGAGAGAGAGAGAGAGAGAGAATGAGGTAGGGGTAGAGAGAGAAGGAGAGAGGGAATCCCAAGCAAACCCACCAACCGTGAGATCATGACCTGAGCCGAAATTGAGTTGGATGCTTAACTGGCTGAGCCATTCAGGTGCCCCAGGGTACCAGTCATTGAATTTTACCTAAAATGATCACATTTACTTTAATTCACTCTTTAAATTCCCTATCTTTAAATACAGTCACATTCTTTTTAAAAAATTTTTTTTAAATGTTTTTTTATTTTTGAGACAGAGAGAGACAGAGCATGAGCAGGGGAGGGGAAGAGAGAGAGGGAGACACAGAATCCGAAGCAGGCTCCAGGCTCTGAGCTGTCAGCACAGAGCCCGACGCGGGGCTCGAACTCACAGAACATGAGATCGTGACCTGAGCCGAAGTCGGACGCTCAACTGACTGAGCCACCCAGGTGCCCCTAAATACAGTCACATTCTAAGGAACTGAGTGTTAGGACTACAACATA
This sequence comes from Puma concolor, assembly GCF_028749965.1. Classification (NCBI taxonomy): domain Eukaryota; kingdom Metazoa; phylum Chordata; class Mammalia; order Carnivora; family Felidae; genus Puma; species Puma concolor. The sequence goes on along the minus strand of NC_141672.1, from coordinate 29,599,978 downwards.
TGAATTTTGGAGTCGGGGGACACAATTCAGTCCATAACCAGGGGACTGGTTTCAACAGTTAAAACATTTTGCATGAATTAGATCACTCGTAAAATACTTTGTCCTGAAAGTTAAGTGTTTCTCATAACAGAATTTGAAATCATTCATTAGGGGTGCCTGGGTAGCTCAGTCAGTTGAGCGTCCAACTCTTGATTTCAGTTCAGGTCATGGTCTTGCGGTTTGTGGGTTTGAGCCCTGTGTTGGGCTCTGTGCTGACAGCCCAGAGCCTGCTTGGGATTCTCTCTCTCCCTCTATCTCTGCCCCTCTCCTCTATCCCTGCCCCACCCCTGCTTGCCCATGTGCGCGCACTCTCTCTCTCTAAAAATAAGTAAACATTACAAAAATTCCATTGTTTAAAAAAATAAAATAATTAAATTAAATAAATTAAAACAAAGTTTATATAGCCATATATGTCTGATCTCTCTCTCTCTCTCTCTCTCTCTCTCTTACACACACACATTTATTGTGTACGTACATGGATTAAGCATTATGTTGAATATTTTAGACAATAAATCTCATTTAATCTTGATATTCTTATAAGTCAGATATTATATTTCCTCATTTTATGTATAATGAAACTGTGATTCAAAGAAGTTTGGTTGCTTCCTTAGAGAGTTGGGATTGGAACTCAGTTAATTGAATTTTTGTTCTTAACCATTGAATTATGGATGTCATAGAACAGTACAGTCCAATAGAGCTGTCTGCACTGTCCCAATAGAGTTGCCACCAGCCACATATAGCTATTAAGCTCCTGAAATGTGGCTAGTTTGATTGAGAAACTGAACTTTAAATGGTATTTAATTTGGGGCGCCTGGGTGGCGCAGTCGGTTAAGCGTCCGACTTCAGCCAGGTCACGATCTCGCGGTCTGTGAGTTCGAGCCCCGCGTCAGGCTCTGGGCTGATGGCTCGGAGCCTGGAGCCTGTTTCCGATTCTGTGTCTCCCTCTCTCTCTGCCCCTCCCCGTTCATGCTCTGTCTCTCTCTGTCCCAAAAATAAATAAAAAACGTTGAAAAAAAAAATTAAAAAAAAAAAATAAATAAATTGTATTTAATTTTAATTAATTTAAATTAAATAGCCACACATGGGTAGTAACTACCATATTGGATAACATAGTTATAGAAGGTTAAGTTGTGAAAACTAAATGTATAACTTATAAATAAGTAATCAGCAGTTTTTTTAGAACAGAAATGAGGTTTCCTGTGCTTTGCTAGAATCTTTTTTTTTTTATTTTCAAAAATAATACATGCACATGGTTTTATGCAAACAGTACAAAAAAGGGTACAGTGGAAAATAAATTTTCCTCTGACCATAGACTCTCAGTTCCCTAAAGCAACCACTGTTTCTACTTTCTTTTTTTCTTCCAGAAATAGCTTATAGATACATAAATAGAACCAACCTTTTAAAAAATACAAATAAGCATTTTTAAACCAAATCACAACCTAATTTTTTAAAAGATTGCAAGCAAAAGATTTTTAAAATACTAATTCATTTTATTTCACTTTAAAAAAAAATTTATTTTTTGAGAGAGAGAGAACACATGTGAGCAGCGGAGGGGCAGGGAGAGAGGAGGACAGAGAATCTGAAGCAGGCTGTGTACTGGCAGCCTAAAGCCCAATGCAGGGCTTGAACTCATGAACAGTTGCTTAACCAACTGAGCCACCCAGGCACCCCTGATTTCACTTTTAATCCTTTTTGGAGTGAGGTGTGCTATGCATAAATATGTTCCTATTTTCTAGCGTGAGTCTTCATACTATAGTAGATTTGAAATATATATATGCTTCAAAAATTTTAAGTTCAGAGCTTCTTGGGGCACCTAGGTGATTCAGTCGGTTGAGTCAGACTCTTGATTTTGGCTCAGGTCATGATTTCACAGTTCATGAGTTCGAGCTCTGCATCAGGCTCTAAGCTGACAGTGTGGAACCTGCTTGGGATTCTCTCTCCCTCTCTCTCTGTTCTTCCCCCACTTGTGCTCTCTCTCTCTCTCAAAAATAAATAAATAAATGTAAAAAAAGATGAAGTTAAAATATTCTTTAGTCTTATTTTATCCCTATAATATTTATACTAGCCAGCTATTTATTTATTTATTTGTTTGTTTGTTTATGTTAATTTTTTTAATGTTTATTTATTTTTGAGAGAAAGAGACAGAGTGTGAGCAGGGGAGGGGCAGAGAGAGAGGGAGACACAGAATCTGAAGCAGGCTCCAGGCTCTGAGCTGTCAGCACAGAGCCCGATGCAGGGTTCGAATTCACCAATCGAGAGATCATGACCTGAGCCGAAGTCAGATGCTCAACCGACTGTACCACCCAGGCGCCCCACTTGCCAGCAACTTAAAACCATGTGTTCCAAATAGCTAACCATTTGTAAATTTAATATTGTCATGATGTGAAATTATAGTGTTTACCTTAGATTATAGGTCAATGTTATTTCCTACTTGATCACCACTTTATTAATACAGCCTTTCTAACTCATTAGATCAGTATATTTATTATATAAAAGTTATTAACACTTTATTTTACTAGATTTACAACAGTTGTAATATGATTCTCATAAACAAAAATTGTTTTTTTTTTCTACTACAGAAAACTTGAGAATATTGTCTTTAGGAAGAAACAACATAAAGAACTTAAATGGACTGGTAGGTTGTTATTTATTTCTTTAAAAAAAGCATGCACTTTTCCCCTTAATATACAAGTAATATTTGTTCATTGCAGAAACTTTGCAAAATCAAAAAGCAACTATAAAAAGTACCTATAAGCCACTGACAGTGTAAATATTGTTAACATTTTGATTGATATCTTTCTTGTCTTTTTTCTATTCTTTGATGGGTATGTAGAAAATGAAATCATACTATACATATTGTTTTGCTCTCTTTTTTTACTTAATATGTAAAAATCATTTTTTTCATGTCATTCATTCATTTAACAAAATCATTCAAATATATTTCCTGAATGCCTACTTTAAGCCAGGCACTGTTCTAGGCATTAGGGATACAGAAGAATATGTAATGAAGTCCTTGCTCTCCTAGAACTTCCATTACAGTAGAGGTAGACAGTCTAGAAAATATTTGTATAATGCATATGCAATACATTGTATAATACAGGTGGTGATAAATGCAATGAAGAAAAGCAAGGCATATACGAGAACATAGATTGACAGGAAATGAGGAAAAAAGCTATAGGGCTGACCAAGGGACAGGTACTCCGGACTGAAGTGGGACGAGTGCAAATGTCCTGAAACTGAAGCTGCTCCATATGCTTGAATTAGAGCAGAAGAGTTGAATGAGGGTAGGGAATTGCCCTCAGTGAGCTTGGAAAGGGAGCCAGGAACGAGGCTACATTGGGTCTTACAGGTAATGATAAGATTTTAGATTTTTTTTTCCAAATGGCTTACAAAGCCACTGGAGGTTTTTGATCAGAGGATGTAACTTAAGTTTTTAAAATAATTTTCAACCATACCCCTTTTTTTATGATAGCATAATATTCTGTTTTAATATTTATACCATAATTTTTTAAATCAGTTACTTATTACTCATTATTTATTTCCAGTTTGGAGTTATTATAATCAATGCTATTATGAATCTCCTTTTAGCTATATTATTGCACACATCTATGAATAATTCCTTGGATAAATTCCTTGAAATGGAATTGCTGGGTCAAAAGGTATGAATTTCTTTTAAGGCTTTTGTGGCATATTACCAAGTTACCCTTTGGAAAGTTTTAACAGTTTATATTCCTACCAGTAATGTATGAGGGTTCCCATTTCCCCTTATCAAACTTGGGCATTTAAAAATTTTTTAAGTTTTTGACAGGGAATTTTTTGGCCATTTGAATTTCCTTGCAGAGAAGTTGAGATGAAACAATATTGTAAAATTAGGCAGTTTTGGGAATGACAAAGCTAATGTCTTTTTCTTGTATTTGTTCCCAAACAGATAATAATTTTTTAAAAAGTGTATATTGTTAAATAATTTTATAAACATTCCCAATGTTTTTATGACTCTGGCCTTCTCCCCACTCCCAGCCCCACCCCCAGTAAGCCTAGGTTGTGCTTCCCAAGAACCAGTGGGGTTGAAACTGCAGTGCTTCTCAACAGTAACCTCCCAAATCACACAGGCTGAAATAGCCACCCCCTCATTACAGAGGCAGCTGTAATAGCCAAATAGGAGGCAGTGTTCAGCTGCCTGAAACATGGAATGTAAAATTGAAGGACAAGGGTCTATTTTAAACTACTTAGGAAAACTGACGGGATACATTGCAAGCCCATTTGTGTATATGATCTGGCCTCTGCCTTCCTTTCAGATGTCATTCCATGTTACTCTTCTTCCTAGTTGGTAATCTCTAGCCACTGGTCTTTCTCCTCCTTGAGCATGCCAAGTCTGTTCCCACCTGAAGGACCTTTCTACTTCCCATTTCTTTTGCCTTAAAAACTCTATTACCTTGGACTTCTACGTTACTGACTCCTTCTTAACCTTCACACTTCAGCTTAGATGTCACTTCCACAACAGTGTTCCAGCTGCCATATATCTAAAGTAGCCCTCTGGGCAAAAACTCTTGCCACTTATAATTTTTTTCAACTTTCTTATTACTATCTGAAATTCTCATTTATTTGTTTTCTGTCTTTGTCTCTTTCTGTCATGTCACACGCATGCACACACACACACACACACACACACACACACACACACACACAAATACACACACACAAATCCTAATGAGTACTTTAGTTTTGTTCATGAACATATACATTAGTGCTTGATATATGTAATAGGCACTCTGTAAATAATATACTGAGTGACTCAATATATTACTAATTACAAAAACTATCAATTCTAAGTGTAATACATGTTAATTATAAAAAACAAGTCAAGCATTTCATAAATATATGCAATACCCTGAAAGTCTTTCCTCTTTTTACCTATAGATATCTGTGTGCATGTGTATGTATGTATATATATGTTATATATGTTTGTACTGATAATATACAGGCCATATTTTTTCTGCTTTTTCATTCAGTAGCATATCATAAATATCCTTCCATGTCAAAACATGCAAATTTAATGCATTCTTTTTTATATAACAATGTATTTAACTATTCCTATACTGCTGAGCATTTAGATTATTTTCTTGCGGAAGGTGTGCCTCTCTCTCTTTTTTTGCTGTTACAAATCATGTTGCAATGAACATCTTCACACATATAACCTTCATTAGTTATTTGAATGTTGATAGAGGCTAGATTGCTAAAAATAGAAATGGTGAGGATATTTGCATGCATTTAAATTTTTGATGGGTGCCTCAAATTGCTCTCACAGTGCTAATTCTAGTTTCTACTTCCATCTATGGTATATGGATGAGGATTATTCCCTCCACCCTCAATACCCATTTATCCATATTTTTTAATCCATATTTTTACATTTCTTTTTTGGGGAGAGAGAGAGAGTGGGGGAGATCGGGAGTGGGAGACAAAGAGAGAAAGAGAGAGAGAATCCCAAGTAGGCTCCATGCTCAGCGCAGAGCCCACCGTGGGGCTGGATCCCACAACCCTAGGATCATGACCTGAGCTGAAATCAAGAGTTGGATGCTCAACTGACTAAGTCACTCAGGTGCCCCTTTAATCCATATATGTTTTGATTTTTTTAGTGTGTATTTATTTTTGAGAGAGGGAGAGAATCAGCGTGTGAGTGGGGGAGGGACAGAGAGAGAGAGAGAGACGGAGGCACAGAATCCCAAGCAGGCTCCAGGCTTTGAGCTGTCAGCACAGAGCCTGACGCAGGGCTCGAACTCACAAACTGCGAGATCATGACCCAAGCCAAAGTCAGACACTTAACCAACTGAGCCACCCAGGTGCCCCAATCCATATTTTTAATATTTGCCAATATGATAGGCAAAAATGGAGTATTGTGTTGTTTTAATCTGTTTTCTTCAGTTGGTTGTGACCTTGAATGTCCTCCTATATATTTGTTATACGTTTCCTCTTTTGGTAATTGACCAAACATAGTTATTACTCATTTTTCTATTGGCTTTATTTTTTCTTACTGCATTCTAGGCGCTATCAATATTCCTAATAATTATCCATTGTTGAGAATATTATTACTATTATTGCTGTTGTTAACATTTATTAGCTATGTAACAGACTCTTTACATGCATTGTTTCATTTGAAATTCACAAGTAGATAATGTCCTCATTTAAAGATTTAAAAAAATCCTCAGTTCAGAATAAAGATACTCGGGCTCAGGTAGTTATCTAAAGTGCCCAAGTATAGTGAACAGGCACTTTTAAATATTGTTGCTGAGACCAGAAGTTTGTCAATAGCTATCACAGTCTTCAATGTGTATTTACTTTGTACCAACTATTCTATATCTAGGACTTTTTCATCCTCACATACATGAACAAAGATGTTGGACCAAGTATGTTCATTGCAACAAAGCTTGTATAAAAAACGTCAACAATCTTGGGGTATATCAATTGTAGAATAGCTAACTAAATAAATATAAATAAATAAATAAAATATATCAAGAGGAAAAATGAGGTAGGACGTACCTATACATGCTGGATGGAATAATTTGCAAGGTATGTTGTTAAGTGAAAAAAAAAAAGCAAAGTATATAAGACTGGAAGTCTTATAATTCCACTGAATTTATAGATTGATTGGAGAAAATTGAGGTCTTTATAATAATGAGGCTTCCCTTACAGGCAGATTTATTCAGATTTTTTATGTCTAAACTTTAAGTAGAATTTTATAGTTTCAATTCCTGTAAGGCCTGTACACTTCTTATAAAAATGTATTCCTAAGTAATTTATAGTTTTTGTTGCTATGATGAATGAAATAATTTCTCTCTAATGACTTCCTGTTTATAATATAAAATCTATTTGTTTTTGTATGCTTATAATCAACTGCCTACAAACATTTCTTAACTGTTTGTGAATCAGATCTTCCTAAAGACTTTCAGCAACATTATGATATCTGAATTCATTACTTTATACAAAAGGCAAACAATAACAATAATCATCATTTTATGTGGTCCAAAATGGAGGTTTTACAGCACTCCCTTAAACCTTTCCCACTCCTATAACCTCCAATGTAATATTATTTACAGAACAGACACTTTTTTATTTTTTTTGTTTTCAATATTCATAATGGTTTGTTGACCTCAAAGAATCATAAACTTTAATAGCTGAAAGGGATCTTAGAGAACTTCTTGTCTAGCCTTCTCATTTTTGTTCCTTTATTTTTTATTGTGGTAAAATACACATAACATAAAATTTACCATGGTAACCATTTTTAAGTACAGTTCCATGGTATTAAGTATATTGTATCATTGTACAACCATCACTGCTGTCCATCTCCACAACTCTCTTCAGCTGGTAAAACTGCACCTCTGTACCCATTGAACAATAACTCCTTTGTCCCATCCCCTCAGCTCTAGCACCACCATTCTACCTTTTGTCTCTCTGAATGTGATTACCATAAGTACCCCATGAAAATGGAATCATATGGTATTTGTCTTCATGTGACTGACTTATTTCACTTAGCATAATGTCCTCAAGGTTCATTCATATTGTAACATTTATCAGAATGTCTTTCTTTTCTCAGGATGAATGATATTCCATTGAATGTATATACCATATCTTGTTTATCTCTTCCTCCATCAATGATCACTTTGGTTGTTTCCACCTTTTGGCAATTGTAAACAATGCTGCTGTGAACATGGGTGTTCAAATCTCTCTTCAAAACTCTGCTTCCAATCCTTTTGGGTATATGCCCGGAAGTGGGATTGCTAGATCATATATTTTTAATTTTTGAAGGAACCACCAATTTTCTGTAGCAGCTATACCATTTTACATCCCATCCCCACCACTAATGCACAAGGGTTCCAATTTTTTCATATCCTTGCCAACACTTGTTATTTTTTGTTTGCTTGATAGTAGCCATCCTAATGAGTGTGAGATGGTATCTCAATATGCCAACCTCCTCCTTTTACAGAGTAAAAAACTAGGAGGAGGAGTGATTTGTTCATATGCAGAAGCAGACCAGTTTGCTAAATGTCTGTTTACTCAATGTTCAGTTCTCCAAAGGGCCAATTTATTATTTATTGAATGACAGATTTCACTGAACTGATTTACACAAACTTAGCCAGGTTTTACTGATTGATAGTCACCATATTACTTCACCAAAATCTTATCTTTATTACCTTCTTAGAAATATATAAAAATTGTGTTGCTTGGAATGGTTTCAACACCTTTAAATTTTTTCTTTAAGGTTTTATTTAGTGTTAATTTTACTGCAGCTGTTTCATCCCAGCTTTGGATTTGTTGGTCCATCTTGGTAGAATCAGTTTCATTTTTTTTTAGTTTATTTATTTATTTTTAGAGAGAGAGAGAGAGAGCATGCAAGTGGGAGAAGAGCAGAGAGAGAGAGAGAGAAAGAATCCCAAGCAGGCTCTGCACTGTGAATGCAGAGCCCGAGTGGGACTTGAACTCACGAACTGTGAGATTATGCCCTCAGCCAAAATTGGACACTTAACCGACTGAGCCACCCAGGTGCCCCTCATATTTTAGACACTAATCACTTCTCAAGTGATTAGAACACATAAAAATAGTAATCTAATTAAAGTGGTTAGGGAATCCTTACATTTAGGGAAGTACAAAAGACCGTGGAAGAGATTGAAATGTATTGAAAGAACTACGCTCTGGACATCCAAAATGTGTACATTTGTAAGTTAGCATACATAAGAAATTCTCATTCCACAAAGTCATATTGCCAAGTGAAGAAAGTCCCCAAATGCACTGCAATTTGGCAATGGCAAAACAGCTACATCCAAATGGCTAAAAATGAAACTAAAACTAAATTAGTACTCAGATGAATGAATAAAACATCACAGACATCTTCAAAAGTTATCCTATCTAAAGGAATTTCTATCCTGTTTTATCTTATCCTATCCTATCTAAAACAAACTGCTATAATTTGTAAGTAGTTAAACAGTTTTTCAGTAAATCAGTGAAAGAGTAAATTCAGCAAATTGGCTATTTGGAGAATTGGTGAAATTGGTTATGTGAAATTGACCAAGAGCCCCATATATACATGTAAAACAGCACTAAGTGGCAGACCCAGAATTGAGTCTAAATCTTCTAATCCATGTTTAATCAGTATTTTCCCTGCTACCTCACACTTTCTAAATTTGACACATGAAATGGATGGGGATGCAGTGAGTTAAAATGTATGTAATAAAGTTTAAATTATCTGATGCCTGATTCCCCTCTTCTGAAAGCTATATAGGACATATTAATTAGATCCTTTGGGAGAAGATATCAGAATAGTAGATGAGAGGGTTTGATAAAGTCACTAAGTTCTGATATATGAGTGCTAGAATGGACTGATATAAAAGGTTTGTTTTTGTTTTTTTTTTTACTTTGAAATCGTTTCTTTTATTCAGAAAGTTGAAACTATGATGAATTGTGGGAGTTGGAATGACACACAGACTAATTCAGGCCACTCCCTTCTCAGCTTCCCCTGGTTCCACCAGTATGGAAAAGGTATTAAGGTTCTTTGTCCCGGTACACTTATTCTCTCTATGGTCTTTGAAAGGACAGTTACCAGCACATAGACCTAGGCCCCACATTCTAGATGTTACCATGTGGATATAGGTAAATTCTTTAGACTAAGAGGGGATTGAGCATCTAATTGATCCTGCCTAGCATTCTTTTGTTTTTTAAAAAAAGAAATAATCATTTCATTATGTCTTATGTCTACAAAAGAAGGAAGAATCTTTGTACCACCATTGATCATATCCAGCATTTAAGAGCCAATATGATACAATCTTTATACTGTAATGGCAAAACTATGGGTGTTTTTTTTTTTTTTCATGTTTATTTCTGAGAGAGAGAGCTTGCTAATGCAAGCGGGAGTGGAGGAGGGGCAGATAGAGCGGGGAGAGAAATCCCAAGTAGTCTCCATGCTGTCACTGTCAGCCCGACTTTGGGGCTCAGTTTCATGAACCCTGAGATCATGACCTGAGCCGAAATTAAGAGTCAGGTGCTTAACTGACTAAGCCACCCAGGTACCTCAAGACTATGAGTTTTAAACTGAGTTTTATACATCAAAAAAATAAGAGGACTTGATAGATAGCAGATGGATAGATGGACAGATATATGATAGGAAAAGATAGTAAAATGTTAATGGTAGAATCTAGGTAGAACATATATAGATAGTCATTGTAATACTCTTTCAACTTGTTATGTGTGAAAGTTTCCATAATAAATATTGAAACAAAACCCCTGAAATTTAGACTTAGCTCTATTACTTGATAGCATTGTGATCTTAGAAAATGCCTTTAATCTCTCTATAATAGAAATCAAATTACCTGCTTTACCTGTCTTTAATGTTATAAGGATCAAACCATATAATGTATAGAGACATAATTTGAAATCTATGCCATTCAATAAAAGTGATAAAATAGTGCTATTGTTTCCCCTTTTGGTAATTTCAGTAGCTATTTTAGTTCAGATCAGTTTGAAGAGAGGAAGAAAATGTTCTATTTGCCTTTCTTTATGAGAAAAAAACTCCCACACAACCTGCAGCTCTCCTGCCCGTAAACAGGTGGGTTTCGGTTCTCTCGAAGGCCATTGTTTTTATAAGGAAAGGGGACAGAAGGAAAAGTTTAAAAATAAGCTTATAAACCAAATTGCTTTCTTTTTCAGGAAGCAGTAGGGGACACATTAGAAGAACTGTGGATCTCCTACAATTTTATTGAGAAGTTGAAAGGGATCCATGTAATGAAGAAATTAAAGATTCTCTACATGTCTAATAACCTGGTGAAAGACTGGGGTAAGCCGAAGCTGGCTCTTTGTTAACCTTCTACCTCCTATTGTAGAAAATAAACAGAATGAGATGCAAAATGGGGACATTTCTTTCTAAGCACACAGGGAAATAGCTATAGGAGTTCCTATATTTATGCTAAATGCTTGAAATTTACATTTAAATATTTACTTAGAATGATTATAACTGAATAGATCCTGGTCTTATTATTCATCATGAAAAAAATGTAAATTATTGTCCAAAGGCTGAAAGGAATCAGGTTTAATTTAATAATCTTGCGTGGAAGATGTATTTGCCATTTATATTACTTTGCTTTTTTATAATATATTATTCATTCAGCATTTACTAAAGTCCTATTAAGTGTTATGAACTATGCCAGGCTCTTAACATACATAATTGAATAAGATACTGTCTCTGTTTTCAAGGAATTCACAACTTAGTGGAAAAGAGTAGTTTATAAGCTAATAACTATAGAACGTTGTAATGAGTTCTTCACTAGAGGTGTGAATTCATTAGGAATTCAAAGATTAGGTGTGTCTGGCTGGTTCAGTCAGTAGAGCATGTGATCCTTGATCTCAGGCTCATGAGTTCAAGCCCCATGTTGGGTGTGAAGTCTAATTAATTAAAAAAAAAAATTCACAGATGAGGGAATGGGTAGAGACAACAGCAGTTTGGCTTAACCCCTACTGTACAGCATAGAGAAGCCCTATCACTGGAGAGTTTGTTCTTTGTGATTCTGAACCTCATTTCCTTTTCTTATCCCACCTCTAGCCTAGCATAAAGGTTGAGGAAGTATGTCTTCTTTTTCCCTCCCTTTCCATATTGTCTTCAGAGAAAGACTTCATATGGGATAGCTTGCCTTATTACTTCTTTCAAAATCTTAAATAAATTGTTCTGAATAGTCATAAATTGAGGGCTACTGGTACTGGAGTTCAACCCCTCAATCCCAAAAATTATAACAGGAAAACTTGCCATCTTCATATGGAATGTATTCTTTGTACTTATAGCTGAATTTGTGAAGCTGGCCGAACTGCCGTGCCTGGAAGACCTGGTGTTTGTAGGCAATCCCTTGGAAGAGAAACATTCTGCGGAGGGGAACTGGATTGAAGAAGCAACCAAGAGAGTTCCCAAACTGAAAAAGCTGGATGGTGAGTGACCCTGAGCCAGCTTGGGGCAATGATTTCTAAGCATAAGAATTGAATTTGTGACATGGAATTATGAAAAGGAGCACAACTGAAAAAAAGATAGGTTGTCTCTCATCTCCAAAGCCATTTCATTCCATAGGAAATTTTATAGTCTGAGTTTGGGCCAGGGTGAGATGAAAAACTCCTGGGATACTTAGACTGGTGTAAGATCATCCCTAGACCAAAAACTTTTAAGAAAGCCAGGCTTTTCTCAAGTCACAAGGGTATTATTTTGCAGAATAATTAGACATAAATGGTAAGCAGTTGCTTTTTCACAGCTGTATCAAAATTGTCATTTTCTCTCTATACCCTCCCCCCACACCTAATTTTAGTTAACCAATATTTAAGATAGGTGTCAAAGTCAGTAGATATCCCTGACTAGGTTCAAGTTCCAATTCTACCACTTCGTAGACTTTTGTCATTGTGCTAGTTAATGAATGTCACCAAACCGTGTTCTTTTGTATCTAAAAACTAGAAATGATAATAGTCCCAGACTTCTCGGGATCTTACCTCCTCCTAGCAGTGCTATCAGGAAGCCAGACTAGGATCCCAAATGTTCCAGTACCTACAGATTTCTCTCTTTTCTGCCAACCCAGAGAAATAACCTTAATAATCTGAGGAGAATCCCTATCCCCCTCCTTCTTTTCCACATCATTCTGCATCTGCTCACAAATTGTCTTCTCAGTGATCTTCTTAGGCTTTTCAGAGACAAAAGCTAGTAAGTCTGATGGTCTTTTTCTGCTTTCCACATTGCTCCTGAAGCAGTGATCCATAGAGCTGACTAGGCTACCTGACTGAAGAAGGGAAAGGAAAATATTTAGAAGAAACAAATAAGTAATATCCAGCTACATGATCATTATCATTGTCATCATCACTTACCACACACATATTTGCTCTACTTTCTTCATCACCATACTCATACTGATATTCACATCCAAAACAAAAGGCTTAGTTGTCTGTGGTTTAGGCTTCCTTGTCCCTCAAACCTTCTCTTCTCTCTTCACCACCCCTGCTGCATTGTCATTCTATCCTTCCTATTCTTTGTCTCTCCATCTCTCTCTTACCAACTCTTTCAAAGCCTCAGTACACAATTCTTTTATCCATTCCAGCTTACTGCAGTGGTTGTTCTTAAATGGGACTGCACCCCTATGGAGGGATGGTTTAGAATCTCTGGGGAGAGGGGAGCCTGGGTGGTTCAGTCGGTTAAGCGTCTGGCTTTGGCTCAGGTCATGATCTCACGGTCTGTGAGTTAGAGCCCGGTGTCGGACTCTGTGCTGACAGCTCAGAGCCTGGAGCCTGTTTTGGATTCTGTGTCTCCCCCTCTCTCTGCCCCTCCCCCACTCATGCTCTGTCTCTCTTGCTTTCAAAAATAAATAAAACATAAAAAAAAAGAAATTAGAATCTCTAGGGAGAAAGTGAAGCAGTCTCTGTAGTTTGAACAAGTTTCATAGGTGATTCCAATTGCCTCCCTAGGTATGTGCTCACCTGTCCTCCAGTTGAGAATTATTGATGTAAAAAGCTCTTAACTATCTACTTTCCTACACCAAAAAATAGCTTGCTTGAAGTATAATTGACACAATTAATTGCACATATTTAAAGTGATAATTATTTTATATGTTTTGATATACACAGACACCTCTGAAACCATCACCACAATTAAGATAGTGAACATATGATGGTGACTGTAGTTAACAATACTGTCTTAATAGCAACTTGAAAGTTGCTAAGAGAGTAGATCTTAAAAGTTCTCACCACACACACACACACACACACACACACACACACACACACACACAAGTAAATATGTGAAGTGATCGATGTATTAATTAACATTGTGGTAATCATTTCATAATATATATGTATATCAAATTATCATGTTTATACCTTAAACTTACACAATGCTATCTCAGTCATATCTCAGTAAAGCTGGGGAGAAAAAGATAATGAACATATGTATCACCCCAAAAAGTATCCTTGTGCCTCTTTGTAATCCTTCCCTCCTGCTCCTTGCCATCATCCTTCCCAAGGTAATTAGTGGTTGCTTTCTGTCTCTATAGATTAGTTTGAATTTTCTAGAGTTTGGTATTAATGGAATCATGCAGAATGTTCTTTTTTTTTTTTTTTCCTGGATGCATATTTAGGGGTAAAATGACAGCAGATTATCTCTTATGGAGAGGTATAGGAATAATTGGGAAGAGGCAAACAGGTTTCTAAAATACTGGTAATGCTCTCTTTCCTAAATTGGTAGTAGGTATAGAATCATTGGCTTTGTTATTCCTTAAATTATTTACACTGTATTTGTATGAATGAATATTTCACAATTAAAAAATAAAATAGAAAAAAGTGAGTGGGAACATTAGAGTCTTGGACTTCAGCTTTTCTATGTTCACTTTTGGTTCGATTGTAGAACCATTTAAAGTCATTTGTCTTATTTCTTTCAGCATTGCACACAGGAAGTAAAACCCTTCCCTTAAACATGGACCCCTTATGTAGACCCTGAATAGACCAAGCCACATTATAGCCTTTTGGACCAAGCATTGACCTCAGACCAATCTGAACAGCCCCAAAAGAACCATCCTGCTAGTTAGGATACCAGGACAGAGATGGCTACAGCTGCTAACTTGCCTACTTTTGCTTCTTTTCTGTCGCTTATAAGCAAAACTGGGGAATCTTAAAAAGCTAAAATGGGGATGCCAGGGTGGCTCAGTTGGTGAAGCATCCGACTCTTGGTCTCAGCTCAGGTCTTAATCTCAGGGTCATGAGTGCAGGTCCTGCATTAGGCTTTGTGGCTGGGCATGAAGCCTACTTAAAAAAAAAAAAAAAAAAAAAAAAGCTAACATGAAAAAGACAATACCAAATATTGGTGGGATGTGGAGCAACTAGAACTCTCAGACCCTGCCAGGTAGTAATGTAACTTGGTATGACCACTTTGGAGAACTGGCATTATCTGTAAAAGGTCTACATACATATCCATTATGACCCAGCACTTTTTCTCCTAGCTACAGACCCCAAATAAAAGGATATATCTGTTAACCCAAAGATAGGTATGAGAATGTTCATAGCAGCGCTATTTTAATAGCTATAAATTGGAAACAACCCAAATGCCCATCAACAATAGAATAAATTATGACATATTCATACAATGTAATATTAAACAGCAATGAGAATGAATGAACTACAAATTTCACACAAATAGATGAGTCTCGCAAACATAATGTTGAGCAAAAGAAGCCAGACACAGAGTGCATGTTACACCATCCCATTCATATCAATTTCAAAAACAGGCAAATACCCTATGATGTTAGACATTAGGATAGAATATACCTTTTGTGGGGGGATAGTGACTGGAAGGGGGCTTGAGGAAGTTTTGGGGGGGGTTTCTAATAATGTTCTCTACCTAATCTGGGTGCTGGTTACCAGATGTGTTCATTTTGTACATATTTATCAATCTGTACACTTACATAATTTGTGTACTTTGTATGTTATGCACTCTCCCCCTGTGAAAAGATGCTGTGCAGAGTACAGAGAGGTGAAACTCTAGTCACTACTGTAAAGAACATAAATGTTCATTTCGCAAGGATCACAGAGGAAGAGGCACTGGAGTTGGTTCTTTTTAAAAAAAATTTTTTTTAACAATAATTGAGACACAGAGAGAGACAGCGTGCTAGCAGGGGAGGGGCAGAGAGAGGGAGACACAGAATCCAAAACAGGCTTCAGGCTCTGAACTGTCAGCACAGTGCCCCACCTGGGGCTCGAACCCACAAACCGTGAGATCATCGTTTGAGCTGAAGTTGGACACTTAGGCAACTGAGCCACCCAGGTGCCCCTGGAGCTGGTTTTTAATTAAGGGTGGGATTTAGATGGAAGGAGAGTTGGTAGGGGGCATTCCAAAATGGAGGAACCCTTGACCAAGGATCCAGAGATAAGAGTGTGCAAGATGAGTTTGGTAGACCATGAACTGATCAGTTTAGCTGGTGCAGAAGGTGACTGGCTGAAGAGTTAAGACTGAACATGGGACTGGAGTCAAATTGTGGGCAGGCTTCAAATGCCAGTGCTCAGAAATGTGTGGCTCTTGGCCCAGTGATAGCCTGCAGATGTGTTTTGTTTTCTGTGTTTTGATTCTTTTTATTTTTATTTTTTCAAGTTTATTCCCATTGTTTAATATTTGGGAGAGTAAAATAAAAATTCAGATTTCTGGCAACACTGGGATTGCATATTTTATTGTGAAAAATGAAGAATATTTCTCTGTGTTTAACATATACAGTTTTTAGTGTGTATATAGAGCTTTATTTTTCTGCCTGCCACCTGTAGGCACTTTTATTTGCAACTCTGCATTTGGGGAGCTAAATATTCACAAATACTTATATTAATCCATTTGAGAAGTTTCCTGAGAAGCTTTTTGGATAATTTGAAATCAAAGAGATGATTTTATGAGATTATTTTTATTATGGCACACTTCCTGGTATTCATAGCGTCTCTGGTTAACAGAACAATATTTTCATTTAGAATTTAAAAAATATGTTTAGAATGACCAGAAATAATTTTCTTTTTCATTTTAGGTACCCCAGTAATTAAAGAGGACGAGGAAGAAGATAACTAACACCATGTTTTCCGCTTCATGTTAACTTATTTAAATGTCATAAGAACAATAGATAAGTTTTGTATAATTGTCTATTTTAAAGATTCTGTGTGGGGCAAAAGATTATTAAGATAAAACAAATCTCTCATTCCTATCTTTTTTTAAACCTATTTAGTGTTTCTCCCCCCAAATAGTAACAGTAACACCAACTTCATATATTCTAGTACTTTTTTTAGAAATTCAGATTTTCAATTTTTGTCTTTAGTCCCAGTTGTGTACTTCGTGGCCCCATCTACTGAAACTTTTTATAGACTAGTCATTTTTAACAAAAAAGAATAACAAATACGGTTCTTTATTCAATTTAAGTTGTTGTTTTTTTTTTTTTTAGACCAGGCATTTAAATATATATACTTAACCTTTGAGTCTGTAGACTATCTTTCCTGAAGGTCCATGTCCTTATGATTCAGAAGCACAAATATGTGACGCCTTTGGTTCAAAAGGCAGCACAGTGACAGGAAGAGTTCCTCTTAGAAGAAATGCAGAGCAGCCCTAGAACCAAGACTCCCAAAGTCCAGTTGGAAAAGCTGTGGTGAAAAAAGGAAAAATTAATATCTTGGGGGCCTTATAGCCCATGTTATATTTAGTTGTTTTTCCAAAAATGTGTGCAATGTCAACTGGAATTTAGGTTGTGTTTACATGCCTGGCCACTTGAGTCACTGTGCACAGTCAGCCATTCTGTGATCCAGGTCAGTGGTTGAAATGACTGCCATGATCATTCCTTTAACTGGTACTGTGGTCATGTTACTCATGTGGACCTGATTTTAGGCACACTTTTTGGTTTATAGTCCCTTATATGTTATATAAGGAAATGTATGTAAACAATAGTTATGTTTGAATTACTAGCCTAAATGTTGGCCATTCATATATGTCAAAATTTTCCCTAATAACTTTGTTCTTTTGACCCTCATGTTGGGAGAAATGATTGCTATAAATAAGGATATAGAACCTAAAGACTGCATCTGATACCTTTCAATAGGTTAAATTTAGAATTTTGAAATATATTTTTAGAATGTTTCTGAGTTAAACAGCTCTTAAAATGAATTATGTAAGTGATTGTGGAGGGAAAAGAGAAGAGATATTTCATTATGGGATTGCAGGCAAATGGCAATATTTTTAAGGATTGCCTTCTCTATGAAGGATGGTAGGTGATTTAACCTTAAAATTGCAAAGCAATAGTTGGAGACAGAGCTTAGAATTTATCATATAAGAAAAAAAGTCTTTTTGGAAAGTACAAGATATAGTAGTCAGTAACCATATGATGATGAAGTCCATAGTAGGCCATGACTAAATCACTGACGGATTTCAGAAAAGAAGTTAGAGGCGCTCTGCCAAATTGTGCCTAAAGTCCCTCAACCAGAGACTGATTCTTATTTCCCCATTTACTTGTGTAAAACCAGTCAAAGAGGGGAGTGTCGTTTTGGTTTGTTTTAAGTGAT
Organism: Puma concolor; assembly: GCF_028749965.1. NCBI lineage: Eukaryota > Metazoa > Chordata > Mammalia > Carnivora > Felidae > Puma > Puma concolor. The sequence goes on along the minus strand of NC_141672.1, from coordinate 29,581,870 downwards.
TGCATAAATACCCCTGGGCTTCAGAAATTTTCAGCTATCATTTAAGTAGGAATTACATGATTTCTCTGAGTCACTCTGATCTAAAGGGACCACTGCTTTGACAATCAATTCTGAATACAAACAGCAAGAGGAAAAATTAGTCCAACACTTTTTGCATCCTTTTAGTTCTTCCTTATAATCTGATAGGAAGAAATCTTTACTCTGGCTTACACATTCAAAGCCTTTGGGTATTTCTCTTGTGAACTGTAGGCAATGAGTATTCCCCTTGGTGATGTTTAAATCTTCAAAACTAGGAGGGAAGATGATCTTCTTCACTTGTAGTTTGCATGTCATCCAGTAGGAAAGCTTGAAGCCATTTTGCTATGTATGGATATATTTTCTAAAAGTTACTCTGGAAGTGAATATAATAGGGAATGAATAACTTCATATTGAATCTTAAAATGGCTTATGGTGTTGGCATTTGGTTTTCTGAATTCTATAATATAGAAACATTTTCTCTGCTTCTCCTTGTTTCTTAATATTTTTAAATCACTGATAGTTCTCAGAGATTGGGATGGATTCTCTCTGTGCTCTTGGTTTAAAGCATTATGCCATTTTAGTGGCTCATCTAAATTTTTTCTATTCTTGTAATGATGGTAGAGCTCTGGAATCCATCCAGTATTTTAATTTTCCACAGGTAACTTGATTTTAGTCTGCAAAGGAATTCAACTTTTCTGTGTTCCCTAACTGTAAGTTTATGGCTAGATTACCTGGTCAGGCCTTGAAAGGTTTTTGTGTTCTGTGTTCATAGGAGTTTGTTCCTTTAGACCAGAGTTTCTCAGTGTTGGCACTATTACCATTTTGGGTTGGATAATGTTATCCTGTGTGTTATAGGATGTTTAGCACTATCTCTGGCTTCTACTCACTAGATACCAGTAGAATCCCCAGTTTCATTCTGACAACCAAAAATGTCTTCAGACATTACCATCTGTCCCCTCTGGCAGTGGGGTAGGAACAGATTTGTCCCTGGTTAAGAACCAGTGCTTTATACTAACATTCCTTTTGTCCAGGTGCATTTATTTTCACTCTAGCCATATATGCCTCCTGAGTTGTTGTATGAGAGAAGGTGATGTATTTAATAATTATGGATGGAAGGAAAATGGTCATTGGTGTTTTGCTTTTTTGTAATGCTCATTTTAATAATTGTCATATAACATTAGAAACTCAGGGCTGGAAGGTTCAACTTACGTTTTTCAGCAGGGTCTCAACTTTTATTTCTTAGTATTCCTGCTTATCTTAGGACAGTGATTGTTAACCTACCTCTCTCTTACTATAACAGAATTCAACTTTATGATAGATTTTGCTTTATCTTTGAACATTTTGAGTGTACTTTTAGAAAATGGATCATTCTTTAAATGTTTGTTCATTGTCCACTAATGCATAGATTTTCCAGACTCTAGCAGTCATTAAATACAGAAAAATATTGTATAAAATTTGGAAAAATTTGGTAATCATATGTGAAAGTTAGCTGGTGTAGACACCAATTTTGGATGTGATCAGAAGGATGTCATGATAATTGGTCATTAACTTGGTATTACTTGGTATGGTTATTAGACACTTAAATGTGGTTCTTGTGTGGAAAAAGAATTTTGACTTGAATAGATTCTTCTTTTACCAGTGGTCTGAAGTAGAGTAAGGAGGAATAAAAAATGAATCTTAACTGTTGACTTATTCTCAGAATTGGTGATGTGTAAGTGGAGTTGAAGGTAGTTATCTCTGTGACCAAGAATCTTCCACCTGGGTTTTTCTTAGGACTAATGGAAAAAGTGTAGGGTCTAGGAAGGTTGGACTTAATCATTAACTTTTAAAAATTGGTGTGTTGGGGGGTGGGGAGTGTCAAAGTATTGATCACGAGTAGTGTCTCTTTAACTGCAGTTTGTCAGTTTGTGAGGACCTTACATTGTAATTGTTGGTAAAGGGAGAAAACTAACTGCTGAACTGAAAGTTATCTTTTAACTGAAATTAATCCCTTCGGCACATGTTTTCTTTATTTAGGCTGCTTAATATGTCTGTGAATAATTAAATATAAAACACGTTTCAGTGTAGCAGAGTTGGTGCTTCTGACACAGCTAACTTGACCATATTCCTTTATCCTCACTCTAGCATAAGGTTTTGGTTTTGGTTTTTGTTTTTTCATAAAACCATAAAATAGGTGCAATAAAAAAAATAGAGTATGTCTTAAAAAAATCACTGAACTTTTAGAAATCCCACATCGAAATCTCTGTTGCTACCTTTTTATAACTGACTGCAAAGGAAGAAAACTGAAAGTCAAAATGAGACTGAGTCTTACTTTTTTCTAACCTAAGAAACATTTTCACTTGCCACTTGGAGAAGTCATAACTGGATTCTAGTTACTTCCCATATTGGGCAGATTAGAGGGGAACCAGCCAACCAAATTATGATCTAGCAAATTTAACAAGGGGATGGGGGAGAGTAAACTATTTTGCCATAGATTTGCACTTTAAAATTATGAACTGGATGTTGGTAGACAGGACTCCCAAAGGGCAGATAGGTAAATACCTAGCCTGCATGTGGATATTAGAGAATCAGACTTATCCTTGCTCGTTCTAAGCCAACCTGAGCAATAGTTGTCTGTTGACATAATCAGAGTCTGGATTTCCCTATTTCCCTCCTTTTTGTCATCTTCCATGTCTGCTACATTGACAGTCATCCCTCTGGGGAACGTGTCATGTAGAATTCTCTTTCTCAGAATAGAAACTTTGTGCGTTAGTTATCTTTCCCACGTCTAGATTTTAACAGTTAATTTAGATGTTGGTTAAATTAAGCTGTGGCTAATGTGACAAGGGTGGGAAGTTCTTTGCTTCTTTGATCTGCAGGATACCTGCCTCTGAGGTGCTATTGCCTGGAGGGATCAATCCCATCAAAAGACTGGTGGTAGAGAATATACATACAGCTAGCTGCTTCTCCCAGGGTGTCAGTCATGATAACGAGCATCATTCCAGAATCTTTGGCTTCTAGAACCAACTCCATTCTAAAGAACATTTTAACATCTATTAATACTTTGATAATAATCTTTTATATGCAGGAATTTTGTAGCATGACTTTATGACTAAACTTATTGTGTTAACTTATTTAGAAATGTTGAGTTTCTGAATGTTATTTTGTGAAACTTGTTTTAAAATAGTAATAAATTGTGTTATTTTCTAAAAAAAATTAATTCGTATCTTTTTTTGGTTATGTGGCCATTAGCTTTAGCTAGTATAGAGCAACCATGTGCACTTCCAATCACATTCAATTCTGAAGAAATTTGGCCTTTAGATCAAACATTCGACACAGCTTGTGTGAGTGTGTATGAGACAGGGAGAGAGCCTGACTCATTTCTTTATGCCATTTTTTCCCCCTGTAGTTCACTACCAGTGATAATCTCCTCTTCCAGGTTTGTAAGTCTTCACTAGAAGGCCTCTGGGCACCATTCCAAATGATTGGGATCCTTCCCGGAACCGGAAGGACTATTCCTAGTCCTCTCCTTACTGGTAGTATACGAGTTTAAGGTTGATTGATAGGCCCCTGATTTGTGGTCTGGAATAACCTGACACTGGCCAGCCCCTTTTTGATCCACAAGAAACAAGATAGCCTAGTAACAGCTGTAACATTACACATTGTCTCAGCACATATTCTGTGCTATCAACCAAATATAATTTTGGCCTCAGAATGGGACTGTGGTGCAGTTTCTACTTGTTTATTCCACAGTTCTTTGGTTCTAAGGATGTTTCTTGCTGCTGTCCTCCTTTAAAAAGCAGATTTTAATTTTTGAGCCTTTTATAAAGAGAAACCCTTAATTCAGATAAGAAATAGCTCATTATTTTTAGTTTTCTAGAATAAAGGATGGACATCTAGAATCCTTACATGTGTACCATATATATGTAATCAAATACATATGTAAGTATATGTCGATATATAACCGTTACATAGAATAAAAGAATCTGAAGTGATAACCCTCCTTCCTAAAATGCAGTTCTGCAGCTATAAGAAGGTAGATCTCTATGTACAGACATTGAAGGAGGCCTCTGACATCGGGTGAGAGAAACCCACTATTTTCGTTATGAACGTAACTTGCGTGGAGTGAGAATGTGTGTGTATATGTGGCTGGCTGGTGTGAGGTGGCAGTGGGAGCATGTGTGGAGAAACAGGATTGTATGGTTGGGATGGGAGACTGCTGTAGTGTGTGTGTTTGTGTCCGTGTGGGTCTGCGTGTGTGTGCATGTGCGCGTGTGGTGGGAGGAGGGAGTGTGTTTATGAGAGTGTCAGGGGGAAGGTGGGAGTGAATGTGTACAGATAAGAGTCTGAGAAGTGAGGGGGGCGTGTACCCGGTGCCATGCTGTCATGCCAATGGCGATGGAGAGGGAAGCTATGTGAGTTGGGGAGTAGAGGAATGAGGACATGTTTACTGGGGGAAGCAAAGACTTGCGTATCTGTTGTTGAGAATCAAACATTTGGAGATGTGTGTGTTAAGCGTGTGAGGGTGGAACAGATGACATGAGTGTACAGAAAAATGTTTGAATGTACACCAGTAGTAGCCTTTATAAATAAATTTTTACCTGATGATTGTCAAATAGGTTGGCTGTAATTTTAAAGCCTTGTTACTAGGGGAAAACCCCACTGAACTCTTATGCTCATGTAACCACTTCTGGATTTACTAGGATCTCAAGACACCTTTGGTCACTAAAGCTCTGAAGTCAAACATGTTTTTAAACTGTTTCCCTATTTGTACCCTCTTGATATCAAATGGCTGCTATAAATCTGAAACCTTCATTTTAAGCTGAGGAATTATTCCTCAGCAAAATAAACACCTTTAGCTGAAAAAGGATTTAGAAAGGGGAGAGAAAGCATTGCTAGATGACATCCTGAGCCCCATTTCAGGATTTTCTAACATTTTACAGTAAGTTAATATTTACGTAGGTCTTTTTAGCCTTCTAACACTTGCCTTGTAGAAAACATGCAAAAGTTGAAAATACCAAAAGGTTCTGCAATTTAAACTCGCATAGTATGACATGAAGTTTAAAGATAAAATCATTGAAGTCTGATTTTCTTAGCAGCATGGGGAAGTCTTCCTAAGAGAACATAGAGCTTAATTACACTTAAATTTTGTATATGTGTCAAAAAACAAGACAATAGAATTTTTAAAATATTTTTATTCATATACATGTATTTTGATAACTTGAAATTTAGAACACTTAGAATCAGCATGAACAAGAACTACTATTCAATGACAGACTTGAAGTGGGGAACTAGATACTGTAACTGGTTCTTTATAACCTTCCCATGCAGTTTGTATCTTGTACAGGGAAAAATTGATTCACGCAGTTCTAGAATTGTTTCCTAACACCCCATTCCATAGTCTCAGAACACTTGTCAATTAAACTGATCCAGACGTTTCAAGATGAAAAATAAGAAATTTGCTTTGTATGGTTGAATAACTAGTAGTATCTAATTAAGTCACATTTCTTTCCATTAATATAAATTAGGAACAATTTACTGTGAACACAGAACTATTCACGATATTAGTAATAACGGCTCATCATTTTTACTGAACACTTTTTGTGTTTGCCAGGTTCTGCGCTAAACATCAGAACATGCAATTTCACACTTAATTACCTCAATGGGAAGTGTCACAAATTCACATGTTTTACAACTCATGATTGCCACAACGACAGCTTGCACTGAGCACTGGTGCACAAGTCTTTACCTGGCATTGCAGCTAGGTACGACTCACTTATAGTAAGTAGCTCAGGGTGCTCATTTGCACGATTGTACTAATGTTACATGAATACCCAGGCCTGCTGCCTCCCTGCTCTCAAACCCCCTCCCCCCCAGCACATGGCTAAGTCTTTACTACTAAGAGACACCTGTAAGATAGCATGGAGACAAGGAAAGCAGCTGTGATCTAGATCTGCAGTACAGCCTGTTTCCTGGGCCTCAGAAGTGCCCCTCCAGGCCTAACTGCAGGAGGGCGGCCTCAGCCTCCTCCTCCTCCTCCTTGGCCTCCTCCTCTCGGATCTGCACCAGCAACTGGAAGAGGTTAGGGGCAGGCCCTTCCGCAGCCCCCGTCAGCCACAGCTGCCTTCGGATGGCCCCGCTGTGGTTGGCCCCGGCAATAACCTGCTCCAGGCGGGCCTGGTTCACGTTATCTTTATCTATAGCCCCCTTCTCCACCACCTTCTGCAGAAGAGGCTCCAGTCGAATGACATATGCAGATAACTTTTCTCCCGGGTTCTGGTAAGTGTTGAGAAATCTGACCTGCGCATCCCTAGAGCTCTCCACGCTCCCAAACACCTGCTCAAGCGCCTTCAGGCATTCAGCAGTGGTTATTGCAGGGTTGTTAGTCTTGAGGATGCGGATGACATCAGCGGCAGGGCCTCTAAGACTCTCCATCAACCGCCGCCTCTTTTCTACATCAGACACCTGCCACTCCTCTATGACCTCATTAGTGTGTTCCAGCCAGGGATCAAAGGTCTCCTCCCCCGGCCCCGGGATGTCCCTCCCAGAGAACAGCGTCAGCTTCTTGTACCATATGGACTCAACAAGAGGCTGAATAACATTATCCAAAATATAGTTTAGCATCTCTGCCGGCATATCTGGGCCTGGGGCCGGAGCAGGGTTCTGAAACCCAAGGACGCGGGCAACATCTTGCACGGTCCACCCCTCTCTCGCCAGGAAGAGGTGCAGCCTTTCTAAAAATTCAGCATCGGAAGTCGGGGGTTTAAAGACCACTTTCCAGACCCCTCCTTTACCCGGCATCTCCCTGGGGATCGCGGCGTAATCGACAGCGCCAGTGAGCTCTAACAAGGCTGCTTTTGCATTCTCTTCCCTCCAAAACATTCTCCCAAGTACTCGATAGGGCACCTGGGGCATCGCAGCCTGGAGGGTCTCTTCGATTTCAGCCTCATCACAGTTCACTGGGATCCCCCAGACCAGCAGGGCTCTCTGGGAGTTCACATCCATCCCCCTGCACCAGTCTTCCAACAGTGTCATCGCCATTTTCCCAACTGTCAAGGGCCCCAACTCTACAAATAAGGATTAGACTGTGGCTCCCTGTGCTCTGGGACTTAGGACAGCAGCAGACACTCCCCCCAATATGCCCGAGGGAGGCAAGCTTCACGCGATCACAATTAACAAATGACACCAGAGTCCTCCTCTTGTCCTTTCGCTGCCCCGCAAAGTCAGTCCTTCGGCTGGTTCTCCGAGCGAAGCCTCTGGGATGCTCTGGCAGTCAGTCACGCGTCCGCCGCCATCTTGCGTCTCCGGTCGGGGTCTGCAGCCCGCGTCTCCCACCCGCAGGCAGGGTGTCGTGTCGCAGCGCAGAAGGCGAGGAGCGACGGCGGGTGGCGAAGCCTGGAGCCGCGGGGCTGAAGAGGCGCCGGGGTGTGGTCGCGGGGCGTGGCCGCTTCCTCTCGGCAGCTGGGGCGTCGGGCACCCGCTGCTTGCTCCCGCTGTTGATCCGGCGTTCGCGGTCGGAGCCCGGCCTTCAGCTGGGCGAGGAGCGGCTGCTTTGCAGACGAGGGCTGCGCAGTCCCCGAAGGAAGAGATTGTTCTGAGGTCGCGGCGGCGGGGCCAGTCCGCAAGTGGCTTCTTTGCAGACCTAGTGATGGCTCCAGGCGGCGAGGTGGCCGAGGAACGACGCCACGGGCAGCGGAGGCGCCAGCAGGACGGAGAAGCGAGGCAAGGGCGGGCAGGAGTGGCGGTGCGCCGGCTGCGGCGGGCTGCGGCGGTGTGGCGCAGCTCCGCTGCCAGGTCCTGGGATCCGCAGCCCGCGAAGGCGTTACTGCCGCAGTGGGGAGCGGGGCAGGCCCAGTGAGCTGCTTCCGCCCCGCCCCCGTGGCGGAGCGTAACCATGGCAACGGTGGCCTTGACTACCTGAGTTCCTCGAGTTCCTGTGGTTCTCGGGGTCGAGCGGTTGCCAAGGGGCTAGCGAGGGTCTCCAGGCGTTATTTTGATGGCGCGTTTCCTTTTTCACGTTTTCCGGATTTTTTTTTTTCTAACAAAGCACCGTGTTTAAAAGGTAATACAATTCTGGAGTGAAGTTAAGGTGATATTGTTGAAAATGCATCCAAGGCAAACTTGGCCTACCGCTGCATAGGAAAATACCATCTTTAGCCCCGCGACTTCCCTGTGCCACCTGATGGCATTCTGCACCCTCCATACTTTAGGTCAATGAAACTAACACGTTGGAAGTGTGCCGTGTACATATTTTTGTGTGAGACACTGAGTTGAGACTTTTTCTTGTCTAAAAGTTATGTAAAAAGATCTGTGTCTATTCAGTCATCCTTGCAAACAGGCAAACACTAGCGTGTTATTTTTCCTCTCCCGGCATCACTGACAAAGACCTGATGAAAAGAGAATCCTTGTGGTTCCAGATGTCAAGTAATACATTGCAAGCAAAACAAGGCCTACTTAGTCGATCCCAGATGGTGAAAATCTCCCCAAAAGAACACAGCCTTCAACTCTGAATTTTTAAAACCTTATTTAATAAAAGGTTTAAAGATACAGAAGAACATTCAAAAGTAAATAAGTTACATAGGTACATTACAATCACATCCGCAAGATTTACTTTAGTGTGTTATTTTTTTTTTTTTATAAAAAGCACACAAAAAATAAAATCTTCAGTCTGGTCTATCACAACTGTACAGCAAAAGAGGTAATATATATATATATATATATACACACTATTTTAATATGTAACAGTCTTTAAAAAAGGGTGCCACAGGCAGCAAACACACAAAAGGCAGTGTCTGATGTTTTTTCCCCAAAATAAAAGGAATATACTTATTTATATGCTATTAAAATATCTGTACAATAATTACAGACTGTCAAGGCTGTTCCTGTGCTGTCCCCTCCAAACAAGGCCTTCAACTTAGAGACAAACAAGGAAAAGGTGAAACAGCTGCAAACTGTTAGAGGCAAATATTAACACAGCAAAATATGGGGAGGACATACAATTGTTTTATAAAAATATGCATACTTCCTGTAAACCTAAGGAGTTAGGCTTGCTAGTCTGGTAATAAATACCGTTCGAAAAAAGAGAGCCCCAGAGAAAATATATTTAAACAGCTGAGGCTTGAGTATGTGTTGTATTCCTCCTTCATCTTAACATCTGGCACATGAGAAGAAAGAGGTTAGGTCACTGAGGCAGTTAAATATAGGGGATTTCTTTTAGACATAAGCAGCACACGACCTCTGTGCCAGGGGTGGAGGTGGGGAGGCAGAAGGGATGAGGGTGTACCTTAGCTGTGAGGGGGGCTGCTGAAGGCATGGAGGCCAGTGCACTGAAGCACAGACTCCGTGGGTGGGTAAGAGACCTCAGAAACGGTCTGGAACACAGGCACTAGGTTAATTTCATGCCCTTAGCAAAGTGTAGATGGAGACTGGAAAATGGCTATGTGAAATGGTGTGGGGAGGGCATAATAAAGCTGGAGGTGTTTGTCATTTAACTTCTTAAACAGCTCTGAACAGAAGAAAAAAGGAAGAAAAACAAACAAGACGAGCCTAATGTGTTCACAGGGAGAAAGCACCATAAAGGATATACCTATCCCAGCTCCTATGGCTGCACCTACTTTATTGGCAGGTCACTTGGAACAATTGCATCTGCCCTCTAAACATTTTAACTTTCACCTTATATTCTAGATATAAATCCATCCTGGAGCATGAACGCTTCTAAAATACAGGGTCTGGTGGAATTAATACAGAGGTACCACCTTGATTTTCTCCACCAACATTTCACCTAGTCTGATTTCTATGAGCTTAGAAGAGGAGAATCACTCTAAACGAAGGAGGTTCCTGTTACCATGTGTCCACAGAGGGGCCTGAAACTAAATTATATTTAAATAGAAAAAACCTTGGGAAACATAAGTAGCACTTTGGGGCAAAGCTGCGAAGGCACTCTTATTACATAAGTGATTTAGCAGACAGCCTAAATTTGCTACCCTTCTATTTCTGGAGGGTATACCAGATTTCTGCGATCTTGGGACATTGAGTTTGTAGAAGCCTTTGGAGGAAACTAACTGGGAAGTTGAAGATGTAGCGGTCCTGGAGTCTGGCGGGGAGAAAGATGTTGCTCCCATATCTGGGGTCCTGAAGAACCATATTAATGCATAAATCAATGCTGAAAAACACCAGTTAGTGCATAGTTTAGAAACAAAACTCCCTCCCCACTCTTAGCTACCAACATGGTGCCTTTAGGCTATCTTGTAAGAAGAGTAGTAGAATTTTTGGCTCCTTCCTAACATGCTGATCTGCATTCTTGCAACATACTTGCATTCACTTAGAACTTCTAACACAACTAAACTTGAGTAGCAAGATCAGAAAAATAACTCAGCCCTCTATGGGACTGGCAAGGGAGGCCTCTGGAACCTTCTAGCACTTCACTTCAGTGACTCCATGCCAAATATGGCTTCTTCAAACTAGAAACAGAACTAGAATTCTGGCTTCCAGTCAATCCCCTCAGGCAATCTGAAAATACAGCCAGAGAAGAGGTAGCAATAAGAACTGCCTTTGATCTCCCTTGCTCCTGCTGGTCTTTGTGTGGCTTTGGTGACACCTTCCACCTTTCCACCCTCTTTCAGTGCTACTAATCACTCCTACTGGCAACAGCTTCCAGAGCAATGAGGTGAGGGACCTTAGGGTCTTAGGAATGGGGGGGGGGGGGGGGCGGATGCCAAGAAGGTGCCTTATTTTGGGATAAATGCACTTGGGCCTCTGGAAAGCAAGAGGCCCCTGGTCCCTGAGAGGATGTTAAAAATTAAATATTAAGAATAAATAAATAGCTCCCAAATGACACAAGTCGAGGAATGAAGGCTCCTGTCCAATCTGGTTAGGAGACCTCCCCCTCCCAGGGAAGGATCCAGAAATCTCCAGCATGTAGGACCGGGGGCTGGGTGGTGGATATCCACGCTAGACCAGGTGGGATGGGGTGAGGAAGCAGCTGCCAAGGGCAGGACATACACAGGCAAGGAACCTGCAGCAAGAGGGAACAGGCTGGGCCCAGGATAAGCCCCCTTAGCAGCCTTCGGGGACCAAAAGTGTTTGGCAAAAAGGTGGGAAGCAGGAAGGGCCAGGGCTTATCAAAAGTTCTCTCCAGCCCAACCTACAACTTCCACCCTCTGCACAGTTCCCTTCCTTCCAGCAGACTGAGAGCTTGAGACCCAACACTGGCCCCTTCCCCAAATATCTGAGAAAACTTCAGAGCCCTAGCAGGCCGCTAGCAAGCAGCAAAGGGACAGGTACCTGTCCTCTGCCCTATAGGCATTCTGGTAGCTTTCCTCCCATAGGTGGTGGCCTGAGGACAGGGTCACCGGAGCAGCTTAGGCCTGGACATTGTCGTGTAGGGGACAGCACAGGTACCAGGCTGAGCTCCTTCTCGGAGACGGCCACCACAATCCCTCCAGGGGAGTTCCTCTTTTGGGGGCTTGGGGCAGGGCCTGTGCAGCCTTTGAGGTCCTCTGGGGGGGGGGCGGGGAATAATGCTGCAAGGAGGGTGAGCTTGTGCTTGCTTGGCTCTCCATGGTGACCGAGGGGGAGCAGGGGGAACCAGGAGGACAGGAAGAGGCTGCGCGGCAGCAGCGGTCCCAGCGTGGGAGGCAGCAGTGGCGGCGCTGGAGCCCGTCCGGAGGGGCAGCCCCAGCCAGCAGGGGCCTTCGCAGTGCAGTTGGAGGAACGCGCAAGGACTACTTCCGACAGACAGAATGCAAAGAGAACTGGATCCTGCAGCCTAGACGACTGCTCCTGGGGCCTTTATAAATAAAAGAGCCGTTTATTTTATTGTCTTGTTCTTCAGAGAAAAGTCCACGTGATCTCTCCTCTCTCCCTCTGGAGGTTCCAGGGTGCTCGCAGGAGCTTGGGCAGGCTGGTGCAGGGAGGGCCGGGGGTCCAGGGCGAGGGGCGGGCCCCTGAGCCCCGGCGGAGTCAGCCCCTCTCACCCGCGCCGCTCTCCTCGCGCAGCGCGGGCTGGTGCGGAGAGGCGGCGGCTGCGGTTGCCGCGGCGGCAGCGGCCTCCTTCTCCTTCTGCCTCAGGGCGGCAGCCTTCTTCTCCTGTTCTGCGTGGCTCTTCATGTGGGCGCTGCGGCTCTTCACCTTGTAAAACACCCTGCAGCCGGGCAGGAGGGGCTCCAGTAAGAAGACCGTCCCCACCCCCCACCCCCTACCCCCTACCCCCTACCCCCTGACCACCAGACCAGAGAGCGTGCGTGCGGGTGCGCTTGTGTCTGGGCAGTGTGCGTGTGCGCGCCCGTGCACAGGTGCGTCTGTGTGGCGGGCGGGTCCCCGGCCCCGCCTGACTGGCTTGGGCCACACGGCCGGCTCTACCCTCCACCTAGGGAACTGAAGGGTTCCGGATCCAGTGCTGTCACCCCCTGCTCCAAGAGCTGCCAAGTGACGTCACTGCCCTAGAAACCCTCGGAGCCAATCAGATGACAACGCGAAAGCTCCCCTGGAAAGCACACTTCCTGGCCCCCAGCCGTGGCCACCCTGCTGGGTCCCCGGGGAGGCAGGGCCTAGCATCTTACCTGCCACACTTTTTACAAGGGAAAGTGTTCTCCTGATTCTGGGTCTTGTTAAATGTCTCCGGTTTTTTCTTCTTCTCCGAGAAAGGTAGTGCCCTCCGAGACTTCCCTGCCCCCTCTCTTGGCTTCTCTGAGGCTTGGCCACCAGCAGAGCCAGGGGCGTTAGACTCATGGCTTCGGAGGATGAGGATGTCATTGGCCTGGAGAGGATCAAACAAGGAGAGGTGAGAGATCTGGGGAAGAGAGGTTCCTGAATTCTGGCATCTCAGGAACACAGGGCTCTTAAAGGTCAGATGCTCCTGCCAAACGGTCCTCTAGAATCTGCTGGAATCCTTTCAGTGACAAGGTACTCACTGCTTTTTGCCAGCCCATTTGGGTCTTTGGCCAACTTTTTTTTTTTTTTTAATGTTTATTTATTTTTGAGAGAGAGAGAGAGAGAGAAAGCACAAGCTAGGGAGGGGCAAAGAGAGAGGGAGACATGGAACCTGAAGAGGCTCCAGGGTCTGAGCTGTCAGCACAGAGCCGGATGCACAGCTCAGACTCAAGAGCCACGAGATCATAACCGGACCCAAAGTCAGACGCTGAACCAACTGAGCCACCCAGGTGCCCCTGGCCAACTGTATCTTTACAAAGCTGTTGGTACAGTAATCCTGTGGGACAGCCCAAGCTGCCAGAAGACGTCTCCATGCATCTATCTGAAGGGGGTCTTGGTGTCTCAATTGATGTTTTCACGTCTTCATTTAGTCCATCCATTCATGCCTTAATTCCATAAATCAGATTCAAATCCATGTGACGGTGCCATATGCTGGGGATACAGAGGGGACAGACAGGAGCCCCTGCTCTCAGGGAGCTTGAAATCTAGTGAAAGGGACAGACAGCATGAATCACCACAAGAAATGCCAAGCAGATGATGGAGAGTGGAGGACACCTGGAACAGACCTGGAGAGGTGCTTGGGAGGAATCACAGGCCTTGGGTTAGGGGAGCCTCAAATGGCCGCTAGGAGTCATAAGTACGTGCATGGGGTTGACCCTCCTAGGGAAGTATTCCCAAAAGTCAGCAGGACTTGATGAAGCTTGCGCATAGAGCACAGCTCTGGGAGAAAGAGCACAGCCCAGGCTCAGAAGGGAGCAAACAGTCTGGAGTCTTCCTGCAAGCCTAAGTGTACAACACACAAAAAAATTTGTAAGGCTCTCATAGTAAGCCCTACTGTCTTTGGGGGGACATCTCCCTGACAAGGAACACCTCTGGTGGTATGTCTTGTTTCTTGGTCTATGATATGGTGGACAGAGGACTTCACTACGAGGACTGCAGGCAGGAATTCAGGCAAGTCACATATCATCTCTGAACTCAGTTGCGTCTATCTTTGAGGTAGGGGTTAACACTTTATGGGGTTATTGTGAGGAATTAATGAGATACTGGAAAGGAAGGCACTTTGCAGAGAACCTATGAGAGGGGCCATTGTTATTATTCTCATTGTTTCAGCCCTTTTTTTTTTTTAAGTTTATTTATTTTGAGAGAGAGAGAGAGAGAGAGAGAGAGAGAGAGAGAGAATGCAAGTGGGGGAAAGGGAAAGAGAGAGAATCCCAAGCAGTCTCCACACCAACAGCACAGAGCCCAATAAGGGGCTGGAACTCACGAACCACTAGATCATGACCTGAGCCAAAGCTTAACCGACTGAGCCACCCAGGCACCCCAATGTTTCAGCTCATTCTTGTCAGATATTCTTGTCAGGGACACAGCTCTCTTATGGAGAACCTGCCACAGCTACAACTCATAGATGCTTCTGCCACGTCCCACACACCTTTTGGGTTTTCACAAAGCCTTCTTCTTCAGTCTCAGGTACAGAAGCAGTATAGTATAAAAACTTAAGAGCAGAATTTTGGAGTCAGGCTACCTACCAGCTGTCTTATCTAGGGGCCTCCATTTCCTCATATGTAAAATGGGAATAATGACAGTACCTACCGCATAGGGTTATGAGGATTAAATAAGTTAAAAACATAAGGTACTTAGTACATTTCCTGCCATTATGGCGATGATCATCATCACCATGTTCCTGTTCTGCCCTCCCTCCCTCACCCCCAGGCCCAGCTCCAGCCCTCCTCCTGGCCCTGGGCTCCCCTAGTGGAGGTCACACTTACCGACTCATTGGCCTGTAGTGTCTGTGTGGCTTTGACAGCCGCTGCCCTCCGGCTTCGCTCTCGCCCCTCTTCCTGCTCTCCCTTCTCCTGGATCTCTGGCACTTCCTCCTCCCCCTCCTTCCTGGGCTCCTTTGCTTCTCTCTTGGGCTCCAGCCTCTCTTCACTTGGAGACTCTCTTCTGGGAAGAGGCATCCTTGGGAACTTCTGGGAAGTCTATGGGGGATAAGAATGAGGGCAGTGAGCCTGGAGCTCTAGTTACACAGCCATACTGCTCAGATTCTGACCCAGCCGGGGACGACTAGTCCCTGCTCATCCTGCTTGCCTGGCCTGGCCCAGCCAGCCTCCTGCACTACATAATTCTATCTCCTCCCCCAGATAGTCGGCCTGGGAAAGAAGAGGGAGTCTTGAGCTCTGAAAGCCCTCAGGAAGAGACTGAGCACTTGAGATTGAGCTCGGGGCAGGAAGGGAGCATGCCAGTCCAAGAGACAGACACATCCTTCGGCAAGGTGGTCTGGAAGAGCAGACAGCAGCCTTAGCTCCAGTTCTAAACTGTCTTTGTAATGCTTCTGGGAACTCCACCCACTTCCCCGTCTGTAAAAGAGGGACCAAACCACTCCCTGTCTTCATGCAGCATGTCAGCAAGTATGGAGTTATAACCCCAACATGATGTTAGATGGATATGTGGACACAGAATTAAATAGCATTCTCTTTTCTATCCTGATTACGTCAAACATAAAGTTTTGAGTTAGGTCTAAATGTGTCTTTTATACTTCTCCAGACTTTATTATTATTTTTTAGAGATTTTTTTGAAACTTCTGCTTGTCTCTATTTAATGCTTCCCTAATAATTTTTCCTGTGATTCAGATTTTTTTTAATATTTATTTTTGAGAGCGAGAGAGAGAGAGCGCAAGCAGGAGAGGGGCAGAAAGAGAGGGAGACACAGAATCCAAAGCAGGTTCCAGGCTCCGAGCTGTCAGCACAGAGCCTGACGTGGGGTTTGAACTCACAAACCACGAGATCACAACCTGAGCTTAAATTGGATGCTTCACCGACTGAGCCATCCAGGTGCCCCTTAAAGATTTTATTTTTAAGTAATCTCTACACTGAACGTGGGGCTCGAACTCACGAGCTCAAGATCAAGAGTCGCACACTCCCCAGAATAAGCCCCCAGACTTACTTAACCAAAGGTCAGGTCTGAGACTCAGAGCCCTGGCAGGTAACAGTATCTACCTGGATTTTAACAACACTGACTCTCATATATATTTACTTTTGCTAGTGCCTTCTACGGCAAACAGTACTGGTTTTCTGTTTATGATTGGGACGTAACATTTCCCTTCTGAGTAAAAACTGAGTTGACTTAAAGAAAAATATGAAGTAGTAGCCCAGGTGGTATGCGGATGTCGTAGAAACAGTAACGTTGACATGTGGTAGGATGCAGAGATAACACATTCATGATGGTTGTACAAGAATGCCTCAAGTTAGGGCAACAGTATTAGAGGTGTGCTATGAGGAGACAGGAGGTCAGTGCTCATGCAGATATTGTGGGAAAATTCCCCAATGTTCTGCATCAACACAATGTATTATTACCTTGACGCTGACAGACAGACAGGGGGACCTAAAGGGCTAGGTCCAGTGCCCAGGACATTAGCTCCTTGGGGCTGTCAGGGACACTGCCTTGCTCTCTTTACCCTCCAGGGGCTTCCAGAGAGCTTGGCCCCAGGCTCTCAACTCAGCCCTCGGCCCCAGACACAGTCAGGACTCTAAGCAGCTGAGGCTGGGAAGGGAGTCACCTTAATATCCACTTCAACCTCTTCCTGGGCCGACTTCTCGTCACTTGTATCCACATCCCCGAAGGTTAGCGTCCCGTTGCGACCAATTTTCACCTGCTTCTTGTAGGTGTAGTAGAATTCCACGCATTGGGCCACGGTCTTGGTCTGGATCTGATTTGAAGCCAAAACTGAGGTCAGAGTTCCTGGCTCAGCTCATCTGCCTGGAGATTCTCCAGCCTTTCCCATCCATGCATGTCCCCTCCTCCCCAAATGCTAAACCCAAGAAACCCAAGAAATACAAGCATTTCTCCAATGCCTTCCCTGAACAAACCACTGACATTCAATTAAACAACACTTCAGCACTATTAGGAAGGGGGAAAAAAAAGCCAAAAAGGACCACATGGAGCCATTGGGGAGATTTGAATAGGGACTGCATATTAGAGAATATTATTAGTTTAAATTTCTTGGGTATGATAATAGTATTATGGTTTTGCAAGAATATATAACCTTGTTTTTAAGAGATATTTGGATCAAGTCTGTAACATACCTTTAAAAAAATTTTTTTTTAAGAGAGCATGAGCAGGGGAGAGGGGTATAGGGAAAGGGGGGGGGGGCGGCGAGAGAGAATCTCAAGCAGGCGTCATGCTGAGCACAGAGCCCAACATGGGTCTCAATCCAAGATTCTGGGATCATGACCTGAGCTGAAATCAAGAGTTTGTCACTTGGGGCACCCTGGTGGCTCAATGGATTAAGCATTCAACTCGTGGTTTTGGCTCAGGTCATGATCTCACAGTTCATGGATTCGAGCCCCCCATCAGGTTCTGCACTGACAATGCAGAACCTGCTTGGGATTCTGTCTCTCTCTCTCTGCCCCTTCCCTGCTCTTGCTCTCTCAAAATAAATAAATAAACATTAAAAAAAAAAAAAAAGAGTTGGATGGTCAACCGACTGAGCCACCTAGGGACCGCTTGTAACTTACTTTTAATGACTAGTTAAAACACAGAGAAATGAAATAAGCGTGTATATAAATTTAAGTATAGACAGAGAAAGGGAAAGCAAGTGTGACCAATGTTAACAATTGGTAAATCTAAATGAGGAATGTGTGGGTGTTTACTGTACTATGCTTTCAATTTTTCTGTAAGTTTCAAATTTTTCAAAGTAAACAGTTAAGGGTGAAAAAGTCTGGACACCATCC
Organism: Puma concolor; assembly: GCF_028749965.1. Taxonomy (NCBI): domain Eukaryota; kingdom Metazoa; phylum Chordata; class Mammalia; order Carnivora; family Felidae; genus Puma; species Puma concolor. The sequence goes on along the minus strand of NC_141672.1, from coordinate 29,564,213 downwards.
CCATTCAGAGCCAGCCCAGACCCAGCAACACAGACTCCCTTCATCAATCTGGGCAACATTGTCATTCCTCCCAGGGAACAGCAAGTGACAAGTGAGGATAGAAGAATGTTAAACTGTCCTAAATCACAGAGGCACTCAAGGGAGACTAACAAGAAAGCTCTGGAAAAACCTGAAAAGGAAGCAGAAGGCCTAAGTCTCACTCCTAACTCTGCCACTAAATGTGTGACCTCAGGCAAGTCTCTTCACGAGTAAGATGACTTCCAAGGGCCTCCCAAGACCTGAAATCCTAGCGCTCCCGTTTCACAAATCCATCTGGCTACTGGGTTTAGTTTCCGGACAGATTTCCCACACACAGAGGCTCTTTGCTCTGACTCTGCCCTTTCTCCCCCAGGCTCCCAGACTGCTCTGCCAACTGCTGGGCTGCAGTGGGAGCTGGGAAGTCTGTCTACAGAGCCCAAGGGGTCAGTGAGTTCTCTGCGCCTGAGGAGAAAACAGATACGCTGTATCTCACAGGAATGGCCAAGTCACAGATTTACTAATTAGATCCTGTTTACACTTTTGTTGTCAATTCTCTCTGATCATCTGTGTGACTAACAGTCTGCTCTTCTCATTAAGGCGTTAGGGGCACCACAGTGAATTTCACAGGCGGGTACTTCGCAGAAATATTGCCCAATCAGGGAATGGAATGTTACTGAAACCCAGCAAATGACTGTCCTCACAACAGGGCCCTTGTAGAAGAATTCATCCACACTTTGCCCAGTCCCCAGAGCTGTCCTGACACAATCTACAATTCCAGGAGGAAAGAGCACATTCTTGGAAACCCCATTCCCTCGGTGGTCTGTACAGCTGAGATTTTATGAGACAGGGCTGCTGGAAAGATGCAGGTCCTTGGATTAGCAAAACAATCTTCTCCCAGAAGAACATGGGGAGAGGCAAGATAAATTCAATCTAGGAAAAGTCAACTTGGCCTCCTCTGCTCGGTCAGCTGAGTTACTGGAAGGAAGCCCTGGGTCTGACAGGAAGAAGGCAGTGGGCCCCCCCCACGCAGCCCGGTCTGTTATACAGTCACTTGTTGGCTCTCAGTTCCCCTCATCTTTTTTTTTTTTTTTTTTAATTTTTTTTTCAACGTTTTTTATTTATTTTTGGGACAGAGAGAGACAGAGCATGAACGGGGGAGGGGCAGAGAGAGAGGGAGACACAGAATCGGAAACAGGCTCCAGGCTCCGAACCATCAGCCCAGAGCCTGACGCGGGGCTCGAACTCACGGACCGCGAGATCGTGACCTGGCTGAAGTCAGATGCTTAACCGACTGCGCCACCCAGGCGCCCCTCAGTTCCCCTCATCTTAGGGTGACCTCTCCTCTACATACTGATTGTGGCTTTTGAAGTACTCTAGCCCCCTGGGAAATGGCTCACCTCAGTCTGCAGCCTTCCTTCTCTTCCTGTTCTGCCTCAGGCAAGTCACTCTCTGAAGTCTGACACCACTGGGTCCGCCCACTCAGGCCTCCTTCTGAGACCACCCCCCCCCACTCCCCACCCCCACCCCCAGAATGGCCATACTACCTTAACATGAGGGAAGAAGGCTCGGAACCAAGGGGAGGAAAGGCCCAATCTTCTCCCCTTGTTTTGTTTAGAAAATTCTCTCCGACAATACTTAGTGGCATTAACCTGTTTTTTTCAGAGAGACTGCAGGGCCACCACCGGCAGAGGGAGCCCCAAATCACACAGCCGGCCCCTGGCTGCCTCTTGCGCCTGAAACAGAGCCCCAGCTCACCAGCTGCTGCACCAGGAAGAAATCCTTCTTATAGATGGCAATGCCCTTGTTGAACAGCTTCCTCTCAGCCATCTTCCACTGGTCAGAACCTGTAAGGCAAAGCGGGAGCCAGGGTTAGTGAGGTGGATGGGACTGTGAGTGACCAGCAGAAAAGTGTGAAGTCATCCGTCCACGGTCTCTGCAGCCATTCAGAGCTTGATCCATATTTCTGCTTCCGCCACTTACTAGCCTCTGACCCTCAATCACCTCACTTGGGAACTGGGACCTGGTCACACAAGCCACCTCACCAGTTGTGGTGCAGACTCAAGGAGATAATGCACATGAAACCCTTGCTGCTCTGCCTTGCACACACAAGAGGTACCACTCAACAGGGATCGGTGGCTGCTGTGATTATGCCATTTGGTCACTGTCCCTTTAAAAGCACAGTGCCCAGGATGGGACACGGCACCCCAGGGGTTGTCTAAGTTCCAAGCACCGGATGCCAATTGGGATGGCACTCCCCAGATTCCTGTCCCTTGCACCTTGCCATGGACTTTTTTGCCTGCATGGGCTCCCACCTGCCCACGCCTTTCTCTCTGCCCCTTCAGGGCACAGGAAGCCCCTTGAGAACTACCCCATCTTTGGTGTTAGTTCTTTCACTCCGGCTCTTGGCTTATCTGCCCCCGACCTCCTCACCCCCATCCAGGGCTGTGACTCAGCACCAAGCTTGGCCCCGCTGATGCTGGAGACCTTGAGGCTCCAGGTCCCAGGCTCACCTGTGTAGTGATAAGTTGCCAGTGGGTGGTTATGGGGCCGCAGGGGCTTCTTCAGTAGCAGCTTATTCAGCGTTTCCTGAAGGGGAAGTGAGGAAAAGGTCAGTGCCCTGCAGGGGTCTCAGTGGTAGGCTGAGCCTCCTAGGTGCCAGGCACAATTCAGAAGGCCTCTTCAACCCTCTGAGTAGTAAGGTGGGCATTTATTTTTACCCTGTGTAACTGCTGAGGGGCAAGAGGTTTGGCAGGATGGCAAGATCACGGAGGGTGGAGCTGCTCAGGAACCAGGCCAAGGGCCTCTTAAGAGAGAACATGTGGCCCCCAGGACAGACAGCCACAGGTGGAGAAAGCCCTCAGTGACAGCCTTTCTGAGGGCGGGGACCCACTGACCCAGAATCAGGGACTAGGGTAGACAAGAGGACCCTGTGCAGCGAAGTCTGGAGTTTGGAACTACGACTACCTTCGGTGGAGCCCCTACAACCCCCAACCTGGTCAGACCCTCCTGCCTGCCTCCAATCAGTAGGCCAGCAGCCCTGGCTCCTGGGCAGCAGACATGGATCCATGCCAGCCTCCCTCAGGGTCCCTCCCCCCACCAGGGCCATCGTCTCACCAGGATGTCTCCCCTGGACTCATGCAGACAGTGCAGGGCCAGCTCCTGGTTGGTGCCAGCTCCAGGGAAAATACTGGAGCAGGCGGCTGTCAACAGGTCTTCCACTGGAGCAAGCGTGGGAGGGGAGGAGAAGAAATCTCGTTCAGGGCCTAACCCACCCACCTGTCCAACAGCCCACCTTCACTTGCTGGTGCAGGCCCCCTCTCACCTTGCCTCTGCTTCTCCCGGCTGCTCTCTAGGTCCTCCCACGGCTGCCACACCAAGTCGGCCTTGTGGGGGTCTGCAGCTGCCAGAGCACGATCCCTTATGGAGGGGATTTCCGCTTGGAACCGGGAGCCCACGTTGATCCGTCTGCAGGGGTGGAAAGGGCAGGGAGTGAGGCCTCACCTCGCGGGCACAGGGAATCTTTCTCTCTGGGATGGGAGAAGATGCAGGGGGTAGTCCGCAGACGCTGAGCACAGCAAGACCTCAACTGAGTGTAAGGAATTTGGCTTCCGTGAGAACAGCCTGGCAAACGGGACCTGGTAGTGCCAGAAAGACAAGGCCCAGAGGTTGGAAAGGGGAGAAGCTTCAAGTTTACAGATAGGGAAAGAGTCTCTTGGACTGCCCTGCCGATACTCAGAGGCAAATTCAAACCGAGCTGGTCCTTTCCTTTAGGGTGGGGACAGTAAAGCCCAGAGCCAGTTGCAGAATCTCAGAGGCTGTTCAGCCCTCTGTGGGCCCCACACAACCCTCCTCTTCCTCACAGGGCCTGCGTGCACTGGACCCCATCGGCCACCCTCGTACCATAGGCCAGAGGAAGGGCTGCACTTACGGCTCGATGCTCACTGGGGTGGCCTCTCCCATCACAGAGAGGACAGGTGGGGTGACTTCAGCGCTATCTATGGGACAAAAGGCACATCGGTGAACGGCACCCTCCTGCCTTCAGCAAGCCGCCCCTCCCCCACCCCACCCTACATGGCTGCTCTGTTTGCACAAGAGCCATGGCAGTGACTCACAGAGACTGGTACTTGGAAATCAGGCACGGTGAATCCTGGCTCCTCAGCCTGCAACTGTGACGACTAACTGTGACTTTGCCAAGCACGTGGGTGCTTCTGTTTTCACACCTGCTGCAAGGGGCTATTACTACCTACCTCCTAGGGTTAATGCGAGGACTGAATGAAATCATGCACAAAGCCTCGCCCTCAATAAATATTAGCTACTACTACTACTACTACCACCACCCAAAGCTGGGTCCCTGCCCCAGGAGCTCCCATACTACAGAATTAGCTCCAACATTAAACTATGCTTGCTCTAGTAAAGAAGCTGAAACGTTTGGCACACTAGCAAGGCAGTGAAGGAGAACCCTGTTTATATCTCCTCACTTCCATGCTGGATTCTCTGCCTCAGTTTCTCCTGAACTAATCTTAGTGCCCCACATGGAGGCACTCCCTTGCTCCAAAAACCTTTGCTGACCTCCCCCCCTTTGCAACTTGCAGCTCCTCAGCTCGGCTCACTCATGCAGCTCCCCTTTCATCTATGCCTCCCACCACCCCCTTGCCCGGACCCTGGAACCTAGCTGACTGCTTACTCATGGCTCCTTGCTCTTCCTGCACGGTCCTACCTCCAGGCCTTTCCACCACTCATTCCGGTGCCGAGTATGCCCTCCCCACCTCCTTCCTAGTTCAAGCTCTTAGCTCTAGCCCCACCCTCTCCTGGAGGCTTTCTCACCACCCCAGGCTAGTAGGCTCTGCAGGCTTTGGAGGTTAGGGTCTCCCTCACTCACTGGCTGTTGATCCCACTGTGCCCAGAACCTCTGCTTTTCTGTCTCCCAGGTTTCCATGTCAACTCCCTAATGACCCTGTACTCTCTTTAGAACTGACAGACCGGTGCTGTCCCATACACTACTGGAGCCTTCACAGGACCCAGTTCAATGCTTTACACCCAGGTACTCGATAAATGCTCATGGATGGACAGGCCTCTCTTTGTTGCCAGTCTGGTCTCTACGGTGATTTCTTCCTGCGCAACCCAGGCACGGAGAGAAGCTTGGAAGGTACGTGGGAGGGTGGAATGGAAGGCCAGCCAGCCAGCCCAGAGTGAGCCATTTCTCACCCACAGACACCAGGGGGCACCAGAGAGCTAGGGCATGGGAGGTCAGGGTCAAAGGGTAATCTAGTGATGGGAGGCTTCACCCTTGTTCTACTACCTCTGGAGGTGTTTACTCCCACTTAATCCTCCACCACACTACGAGATAAGATTATCCCATTTTTCAAAGGAAATGGATCTTTTTGTGGAGTGGCCCACATTTTTCAACAGTTCACCACCCGGGCCAGCCAAAATGTCTGCTCTTGGCCAAAACAACTATTTAAGAGCCCCAGGAGGCAGGATCTACCACATAATATTAAGAGCAAACATGATGCGTCAGGCATGGTGTTTTAAGTGCTTTACGTTTGTTGCTGCCTCTGAACCTCACCACAACCCCGTGAGTTGGCTATCAGGTTGAACATAGGAAACTGCTATTTGTGGATCCAGAAATAGATTAAATTGGCAATTTCACCAACAACCAAGTACTACTAATATCCTCAATTAAATACTAAAGAAACTGAAGCGCAGAGAGTTTCAATGACTTGCACAGGGAACATAACAGTAAATTGTAGAATTGGGATTTGAACCCAAGCAATTGGGCTGATACCCCCTACCCCATCCCTGCCTGTTCTTGAACCAAGACAACCACCTTTTCTCTCTCAGAGAAGAGACAGTGGAGCCCCTTTTCCCAGTGTTCCAGCCAATCCCCAGCAGCCTTATCGTCAGAGTCTCGTTCCTGCCCATTGCCCTCCCTCCCCACATTCCCTGCCCCCATGGCCCCTGAGGGTGGGTCACTCACTAGACCGGAGCAGGGTGCGATGGGCACTCTTTGGCGTGATGGGAGGAGGGGCTGGGATGCTGCTGGTTGACATGATGGCATTGAAATAGAGGCCGGAGCCTTCCCGCACAGGACTGAGGATTGGGGGAGGGGTGTAGGGGGGTAGCTCAAAACTCCGCTCAGAGGGGTGGTCAGCTAGGCGGACAGGAGAGCGCAGGTGGCTCTGGTATGGGGTGATGTTGGAGTAGACGGGAGGGGCAATGAAAGTGCCCGCCTTGGTAGGGATGATCAGGGGCTCAGGCCGTGGCCGCTGCTTTGGTTTTCGCACTGAAGGTTCCCCTTCCAACTTGACATTCATGTCATCAGCCTGGAGAAGGAAACAGAACCAAGATAGCTCAGACTCTTATGTGCTGGGAAAACTGAAGTCTTGACCACTGCTGGTCAGTCTCACCTTTCGAACTTAGCCTGCCCACCACACCCACCAACGCAAGCCTGAGACAGGGAACAGGTCCAAAAACCCTTCTTACTGTCTCCACTAGGGCAGGGGTCAGCAAACTGTTTCTGTAAAGGGACAGATAATAAATGTAGGCTTTGTGGGCTGCACCCAGTCTCTGTTACATATTCTTCTTCTCCTCTTCCCCACTCTTTTTAAATAATCCTTTTAAAATGTTAAAAAAAAAAAAAAGATACAAGGTAAAATCTATTCTTACATCTGGATATGGCCCACAGGCCATAGTTCCCAATACCTAATGTGAAGTATGCTATTGGACAGAGAACTGTAGTAGTTAAGGGCCCGGGCTCTGCAGCTAGATTGCTTAGAATGGGCTCTACCCCCTTTACTTATCACTTAAAATGTCTTAACTTCTCTGTGCATCATCATTTTTAACATGGGAACAGTAAGTACCTACCAAATGGATTAGCTATGAGGACTAAATGAATTAATATGTGGAAATCACTGAGAACAGTAACTGACATGTAGTAATTACTCAATAAATACTGGCTGCTATCAAGCTGTATATTAGATGGAGGTCCCTACTATGTGTCAAGACCTGAGCTGGGCATGGGACCACAAAAGGAAGAAGACAGTCCTGTCCTTGCAGCACTTTTTCTCATAAAATTAGTCCTACGATAACAGACCAGCCTACTTATGCTGTCAAAGGTTAGCCCTCCTAGCTTACACTTCTCCCTGCTCGATATGCCTCATGGGTCTCCATGTAGAATAGAGGGTAGAGCTGTAAGGGAAGAGAAGCCTTTCTCTGCTCCATCCCTATCCTCTCAAAAGAGAATGGAACCCTATGAGGGTGAGCAATATCCAGATCATCTCCCTGAGTACAGAGCTGGCCCATAGGTGAGGTTGGCCACATTGACTAAGTAGACCTGGGAAGAGTAGGCTTTCCCCCTCTCCCCGTGTCCAGCTCCCACAACACCTTTCAGCAGAGGGCACTGACTGTCCATGAGGTCTTGGCCATGTCCTTTACCCACTTGTGCCCTCTGGAAGAAATGAAATTTTTCATTCTTTCTCCCTTAGGGGAACAAGATGATTGCACAGAAAAAAATGCAGTGGAACCAAAGGCCCCAAACTTGTTAGACAAGAAATCCAATATGAACTCAGTTAGCCGTAATGATTTGTAATTTTGTAATAAGGGAAATGGAATTAAACTATTTTGAATATTTGACAATATTTTTTGTATTCATTTTTTTTAGGTGTGATAATATTGAGGCTATGTTGAAGGAAGGAAAAAAGGAAGGAATCTTATATATAATGTACTTCAGATATAAACCTAAATATTTATGAACTTAATGATATGATGTTTGGGATTTGCTTCAAAAAAAAAAAAAAAAAACCAGTGGTAAGGAAAAGTAGAGATACAAATAAAAAATGATTTGGCTATATTTTGAAAACCATGAAATCTGGGTGATGGCTAAATATTTAGGTTCAATTTACCATTCCCTATACTTTTGTGCAAGATTGAAATATCTATAGTACAAGGAAAAACAAATAACTAAATAAAAAAAGTAACCAAAAAAATAAACATCTTCCTAAGCCTGGTGTAGTGTAAGTGCTCACAGGCGGGAGTTGCAGGAGATCCAAATTCCAGGGCTACCTCTGTCATTACTTGGCTGTATAAACATAGGTAAGTCTCTGGCCTTTTCTGGACCTATTTCCTCAACTATGAAATGGGTATGTTGAGCTGTGTAGTTATTCAGGCTCCTTCCTGCCATCCTCAGGATAAACTGAGGCCTCTAGCCTCCAACCTCTATCACAACCAGAGAATAAGACCCCAGAGAGTAGAGACTGTGCTGTTCATGACAATCTTAAAGCTCCCCTTTTTGTTACAGAGGACAGAATCACAGGCTAACTCTCCGGCTGAGAATAACTAGAAAATTCAGGCTCAATATAAAAACCACATTTTTGAAGGTATCAGAGAGCAAATAAGTTGTCAAAGACCTGAAGAGCCAAGATACAGGAAATGAAAGAAAGTGAAAAAGTGAGCCCAGCATCTGGAGTTGTGCTTTCCCTAGAGGTGGGTGCATTACTGGAAGAGGTAAGTGGGAAGCTGAGCAACTAAATGGAGTTTAGGGCTTGCCAGGGAAGGAGAGCCTGATAATCCCCCAGGCTTTGGATTGGGACTCCAAAGGGCTATATCCTCAGAACAAAGGTGAATCAGAAATAGATTAGTCCACATGTGGAATAATGCCCAACTTAAAATCATCTCATTTCAATCTCTGATTAAATTAAAATAATTCAGGATTGCTAATGCCCTTTGCTACCTGTCAGATGCAAAGATAAGTCCTCTCTGGAAGACAAGAAAAACATCCAGAGTCTTTAATTACTTCAACAATTTTTCATATATGTCTGACATGCAATTAAAACTAGCCAGATATACAACAGAACAAAATGTGATTTAAAAACAAGAAGTAATGTAACAGAAAGAGACCCGTGGGATCCCATTAATGGAGTTATCAGACATAAACTTTAAGAAAACTATGCTTAGGTTATGCAATAAAATAAAAGGTTGAAGTTTTCATCAAAGAATTAGAAACTCTAAAAATGAACCAAATAGAAATTCAGTAACTGAAAAAAAATAACTAGAAATAAAAACTCAGTGAGTTGGCTTAACAACATATTAGATACAGCTAAAGAGAGAATAGGTAAACTAAAAGATAGTCCAGACTAAGAGAAAAATGGAAAACACAGATAAGTGCATAACAGACAAAATAGGGGATATGGTAAAGAACTCTTACAAATGTGTAACTAGAGTCCCAGAAGGAGAGAAGAGAGGAAATAGGACAGAAGAAATATTTAAGGAAGACTACAAATTCTAAACAGGATAAACACAAAGAAAACCAATAGGTATAACAGCAAAAACTGGTGAAAACCAATGACCAAAAAAAAAGAAAAAAGTTTAAAAGCAACAAGATAAAAAAAAAAAAAAAAAGCTTGGAGCACCTGGGTGGCTCAGTTCGTTAAGCATCCGACTTTGGCTCAGGTCATGATCTCACGGTTGGTGAGTTCAAGCCCCACATCAGGCTCCGTGCTCAGAGCTCAGAGCCTGGAGCCTGCTTTGGATTCTGTCTCCCTCTGCCTCTGCCCCTCCCCCACTTGCACTCTGTCGCTCCAAAATAAATAAACGTTTAAAAACTTAAAAAAAAAAAAAAAAGCTTAAATGCAAAGAAGCAACAATATGGCTAATGGTGATTTCCCAACACCGTAACTACAATGGAAGTCTGAAGACTATAGAATGACATATCCTTTTAGTGCTAAGAGAAAAGAACTACCAACAACAGAATTCTCTACCCAGCTTCAAAAATGAAGAAATAAAAACATGTTCAGACAATCAAAGACTAATAAATTTCATCATTAACAGACTTGCACTAAAGGAAATACTAAGGGATATTCTTCAAGCAGCACATAAATGATCTGAGATAGAAGCTTGGAGATATGAGAAGAAATGAAAAACAACAAATACATACAGTAAGTCTTTCAGGCTAAAATGGACAACAACTGAACAAAACAATAATGTTATCACTGAGTAATGTATAGAATTGTTGAATCACTAGACCGTATACCTAAAACTAATATAACACTATATGTTAACTATATTGGAATTAAAATTTAAAACTTAACAAAAACAATGATGTTATACCATCCTGGTGATGTTAAAATATTTAGAGAATGAAAATACATGTTAATAATTCTATAAGTGAGCGATTAGTGGAAAACAGAGTTAAAGTGTTGTAAGAACTTTGCATTGTTCTAGAAGAGGTAAAATATGAATTTACATTAGATTTCAACAAGCCAAGAATGCATATTTTACTCTCTAGTAGCTCTTCTCAACCAGAGAATTAAGGCCTAATGTAAGTTTTCACGGTATGTAATGACTTAGCTTCTTGCCTGTGCATCTAGAAAGGGTCCGAGCTATGTGCCATCCTCCAGTGAATTGCAAAACTAGTCACTCAAATTCCTTATTGTGGGGCTTAGTTCCCTCCAATTAATCCAGGTAAGAAAGGCTGCTTGGGTAATTACTAAAGGAGTAATAATTAAGTAAATAAATAAGAATAAGGAATAAACAAGTATATAAAGAATATATTAGTAAAGGGGGGAAATGGAATGACAAACCCAATCAATCCAAAGTGGGAGAAAGGAGAGGTAGCGAAGAACAGAAGAGGCAATATGGAATAAATAGCAAAAAGTAGAGGGCAGAGTTAAACCCAAGTATATCAGTAATTGCATTAAATGTAAACTGTATCAATGCTCTAAAAGACAAAAGTTGTTAGAACAGGTAATAACAAACACCAATTATATGCCACTTGAAAGATACACCTTAAGGGCTAAAAGTAAAAAGATGGAAAAGATACACATCGCATCTTCCTCCCCACAACACTAACCAAAAGAAATCTAAATATTTCACAAAGTAGGAGCAGCTGGGTGGCTCAGTCAGTTAAGCATCCAGCTCTTGGTTTGGGCTCAGGTCATGATCTCATGGTTGGTGGGATTGAGCTCCATGTTTTGTTTTGTTTTTTTTTTTTTAACGTTTATTATTTTTGAGACAGAGAGAGACAGAGCATGAACGGGGGAGGGTCACAGAGAGAGGGAGACACAGAATCTGAAACAGGCTCCAGGCTCTGAGCCGTCAGCACAGAGCCCGATGCGGGGCTTGAACCCACGGACCGTGAGATCATGACCTGAGCCGAAGTCGGACGCTTAACCGACTGAGCCACCCAGGCGCCCCTCGAGCTCCATGTTTTGAACTCGGAGGCTGCTTGAGATTCTCTGTCCCTCTCTCTCTCTGCCCCCCCACCCCTTCCCTCCACTCATGCTCTCTCTTTCTCTCTTGAAATGGAATGAAATAAAATAAAATATTTCACAAAGTAGATTTTAAGAGGCAAAAAGAGGGGCACCTGGGTGGCTCAGTCGGTTAAGCATCCGACTTCGGCTCAGGTCATGATCTCACAGTTTGTGAGTTCAAGCCCCACATTGGGCTCTCTGCTGTCAGCACAGAGCCTCCTATGGATCCTCTGTCTCCCTCTCTCTCTGCCCCTCCACCACTCACGCACATGCGCGTGCTCTCTCTCTCTCCAAAATAAATAAACACCAAAAACAAAGAGGCAACGGGGTGCCTGGGTGGCTCAGTCAGTTAGGTGTCGGACTTCGGCTCAGGTCATGATCTTGCAGTTAGTGAGTTCAAGCCCTGTGTCGGGCTCTGTGCTGACAGCTCAGAGCCTGGAGCTTGCTTCAGATTCTGTGTCTCCCTCTCTCTCCGCCCCTCCCCTGCTCACGCTCTGTCTCTGTCTCTCAAAACATGAATAAACGTTAAAAAAAATTCTTCTTAATAAAAAAAAAGATGCAAAAAGACTAGTAAAGATAAAAAGAAACATTTCACAATGATGAAGTGTCTAATCCACTTCTAAATGAGTATGCATTGCATCAAAATGTGTAAAACAAATACTGACAAAAAACTAAAATAGATAAAACCCCAACCTTAGATTTCAACATATATATGTTTGTATTGACAGGACAAGTAAACATCTCTATATCCCAATGCCTAGCACAAAATCTGACCCATATCAGAGGTGACAATTTGCTGACCTAAAATGAAAGAGATTCACACATCCTAGATTTTCATAAGCAGTCTCAATTTCAAGTATAAAACTGTCTCATTGTCTCCCCTAAGTGCATTTATCCATAAGTTTGGCTTGGAAAATATAAACAGTATCTCGCAGGTTGCTTGAATCCCTCCTATACTACCATGACCTCCTTTTCCCATAGGGTACTAGGCCCCCGGGAGCACACAGGTACTATAGGTGTTTGCAGGGGGAACCCCCTCATACCTGAGCTGGAGCATCAGCCCCAGGAATACGGGTGGACCGCCTGCGGGTGACAATGACTGACGGCTTGTGTTCAGCGGGGTTCTGTTCGGGACCCTTTCCATCCTCATCAACACCTCCAGCTTGGGCTGCCTCAGTTGGGTCCACAGTCCGCACAGGCACAGACACTGGGATGATGAGGGGTACCATCCCGCTGTCCTCTCGTGCTCGCTTGGCAGCTAAGGAAGGCTCAGAAAACTCCACCCCACACTTGGTGGTTGAAGCCAGCACACTTTTCCGCTTCTCCTCAGAGCCACTGGCATCCTGGAGAAGGAGAGGGAGGGGGAATGAAGGTAAGACTTAGAAGATAAGTCCTAATAAGCCCAGGACCCCTAGTCGCATTTGATTCAGGAACCCATAATGGTTCCCAATGGTCTTTCCCTAAATACCTTTTCTCTCATCGCACTCCCAAATACTCTCCATAACCTCCCTCTGCCAGGTCCTCCAATCCTGGCCTGGTGCAGCGGTCTTCAGATGACCATCTTGGGCCACAAGGGGCTTACAGATGTGTTTCGTTTGACCTGCACAGTGTGTGGCACATGCAATAGTATCTAAATTCAAAACCTATTTCTGCAGGGGCGCCTGGGCGGCTCAGTCAGTTAAGCATCTGACTCTTGATTTCGGCTCAGGTCATGGTCTCACAGTTCAAGAGTTCGAGCCTTATGTCGGCCTCTGTGCTGTGTCAGTGTGGAGCCTTCTTGGAATTCTCTCTCCCTCTCTCTGCCCCTACCCCACTCATTCTCTCTCAAAATAAATTTTAAAAACTTAAAAAAAAAACAACAAAAAAACCTTATCTCTGCAAAAGAAAGTAAACAAGGAACTTTTTACAAGGTAATGATGGTCTTTGTATCTTTTCCCCATTGGAAACTGCCTGAAGTCAAGTTCTGTAGCTTCTGACAATCCAACCTTGCTGTAGGCATTGGGGGTGGGGGGGGGGGTTGAAACCTCCAGTGAAGGAGGGGAAAACACTGGCTTTGGAGTCAGATGCCAGGCCTTTATCTTAGCTTTATAACCTTGGAAATCCTCCATGGGCCTCAGCACCCTGTCGTAGGGTTTGATGATAAATTACTTCTCTGATCAAGTGTAAGAAACTCCACGTACAAGAGAGGTGCTCAAATTCTATTCATTCTTCTTCCCTGTTGTTACTGTCCTTTCTTTTAAATCAGCTTTATTGCCAGTAAAATTCACATACAACAAAATGCACCTATTTGTCATCAGTTCGATGCATTTTGGCAAGTATCATCACCTGTGGAAACCACTGCCACTGTCTCATTTTAGGATACTGGATCCGGCAATGGTTTCACCTTCCTCAACTCCCAATCCTTCATGTGCCCAATGAAGAAGCCAACCCATGACAGTGTTTTGCACCTTCCTGCCTGCAAACCTTTCATCTTTCCTTCAGGTATGAATGCACCTACGTAGAGATTCTTTGCATGGAGGGAGTTTAGAACTTCCTGAAGCATATGGGTTCTTTCATTTCCTTCAGTGAAGAAGAAAACCACCCCGTAGACCTGGAGTCACTTGCTTGCCCCTGGCCGCAGACACAGCTCACCCGGCCCTCTGCCAGGCCAGGCCTCCATCCCACGCCACTCTCACCTTTGCGTTCTGCAGTGAGGCCAGCTCCACTGCCTTCTGGGCCAGGGTCAGCAAATTGGCCTCCTGGGATGCCCGGCGCCTCCGTCGAGTGCTCTGGATCACCCCACCCCGTAGCACCTGCCCACAGTCCCCCGTGCCCACTGCCCGCATGCCCTCTTCGTTGCCCATCGTGGGAGCCTCCCGCTCCCGACCGTTGGGTGCCAGTCTCTCCCCATCAGACAGCAACTGCGACTCCCTCAGCTCCAGCGGGAATCCCAGAGCTTCAGAATGGGGGTGCCCCAAGGGCCCGGGTGGTGGCTGCTGTGGGGGCCAGTGATGTAGGAATAGGTTGCTGGTGGGCTCCTGTCCAGGCTGGGTGCCAGCCACATCCAGAGGGGCAGAAGGCAGGACACCCTCCTTCGAGAGGCGGCGGGAGCGGCGGGGGAAGGCGATCTGGGACTGAGGTAGCACAGGCTGTGGGGCTGACTCCTGCAGGAGGGCCTTGCGCAGTTCTGGGTTCATATCAGGGTTGGGGGGGAAGGGGTAGGGCGCCATGCTGTGGTGAGCCAGGTGGGATTGCCCCAGGGGTCCGGCCGGCTGCAGGCCAAAGTCCTGGGGCTGCTGAGAGGGTGGCTGCTGCATGGGATAGAAGTTCTCAAAGAGCTGCATCTGGGGAAGGGCGGCCTGTTGCTGCTGCTGCTGTTGCGGCTGCTGCTGCTGCGGCTGCTTCTGCGGTGGAAAAGCCGCAACGGGATTGGGGGGCGGTGGGCCCTGCCGGAAGACCTGCCGGTTCACCTGGTGGCCGAACGCCAGCTGGAAAGGTTGCAGGGGCAGTGTCTGGTTTGGGGGCTTCTTGGCCACATGGAAAGAGTTCAGGGGCGTCTGGGGCCGCCCTACCTCCAGCTGCACCTTCTGTGGCATCATCGGCCGCACGGCATTTCCGTAGCGGTCCAGCTGCGGTCCGCCTCCTTTCTCCCGCTTCAGTGCCTCGGGGTGGCTGTAGTAGGTAGAGACCCCCATGCCAGGATGAGGGCTCCCCTTGGGTCCGCTGTAGAGGGGCAGGCTGTGGCGGTTCCATGTCGAGTGGGGTGGAGGCTGGCCTGGCTGCTGCTGCCAGCCACTGTCACTGACACCCCCACCGCCTCCACGCTCAGGGCCCCGCCCTGGAGCCATCACAGAGTTGGGCCACTTGACCGAGCCCACCTGCTGGGACAACATGGCCGCCGTGGTCCGCTCGGAACCATACACCACAGAGTTCAGCAGGGCCAGGCTGTTCGGAGGGGGTAGCTCCACAGGCTGGGAGACAGGGGCGGCCCCTGCCGGACCCTCGTGCCCAAAGTAAGGCTCCTCCTTCACTCTGGTGGACTGTGGAGGGGCTGGGGGCTGCTGTGGGGCCTGCAGGGATGGGGGCTGCTCCTTGGGAGCTGGCTCCTGGTCCCCAAAGAGGCAACGCTTCCGTTTGTTCTGAGCCTTGGGCTGGGCCTGGAGGTTCATGGTGTGGCCAACTGGGCCCCAGCAGTGAGCCCTACTTCACCAGCTGCCCATCCCCTGTGGGGATGTTCTGCTGGAAGCCCAGCTCTAGTCCAGGAGCCAGTGGGGGCAGAACAGGGGGAGGGGAAAGTGCTGGGGGGTGAGGTCAGGCACAGGGCGAAAGAACTGTTGGCTCTTCCTTGCTCTTTGTAGGATGGCTCTTGGGCTCCTCTACTCTTCCCAGTTCATGATGTTCCACAGGACCCTGGAGCCTGCAGACAGAAGAACAGGGACAGTGTCAGCCATAGCCTCCCAGGATGCTCCGGATGTTAGCACAGGTATGAGAGATGGACCCAAGTTCACAGAGCAGCACAGGTGAGGCAGGAGCCAGAACCTTGGGGGAACTACCAGAAGGCAGCGCTTTGTGACTCTCTGTGTCCCACCACCTCACCCTGCAGCATTTGGTTGTGTAATCTGTACCCGGCACAAAGGCACCACCCTGGGAACAAGTGGGGCTGAGATCCAGTCAGAGCCCCTGTAGCCAAGATGGGAAAAGGAGTGACAAAGGCCACGTTGAGCTCCCATCTCAGTTGACTCCCCTTGCCCAGTTGGTCGAGCACATCTGTCCATGCAGTAGCCTCCCCACCAGACCTAGAAGGAGCTTTATGCAGCCAATGCCTCCTTTGATGCTCTGAGCTTATCTCAAGCACAGGAAGTAGAGACAACAGGGGTCATTCCTAACTAACCATGTGGCTCCAGGGTGGGAGCCCACCAAGTCCTTGCAGAGTCCAAGGCCCAGGGCTAGGCTCACGTCCTTTGCACTGAGGCATGTAGGTGAGGCCCTAGAAGGGTATGTGCAGTTCTAGCCCCACCCCTGGGAGGAGCTGCAGGGTGGGACCGTGGCTGCCAGAGCCTTCCCTAAACCAGCACAGAACCTGTTTTGCAGCCCTGGCTGGCTGGAGGCAGGATCCAGCCTGGTAGCCGGTCAGCAATCCCCACCTACCCTCCTCCTCCACTGCCAAAGAGCTCCCGATCAAAGGACTAGAGTAACTACGATACTGAGGGGATGCAGATTGCTAGAATTTAGATCTGGAGGGATTTTCCTATGACATAGTGTGAGTTAGAGTGCTCAGAGTGTCTGTGGTTATTTTCTAACTTGATTTAAAAAACAAAACAAAACACGTTGCTCTATTTATCCTGCTACAGGACAGTCAAAATGAAGACCAGTATTTTATAACTTACATGTATTTTCAAAGACTTTGTCTTTCTTCAGAGAGGGTTTTTTTTTTCCCCCTCCCTGGGAAGTTGGTGAGGGTGGGAGCTACATGGCCTACTTCTTCCCCACGAGATTCTGGTCCCGAGCCAGTCAGGCCAGGAAGGGAAGGGAGGGGAGCTCAGGAAGCCCTGGGGAATAAATCTGCAGGTCCGGACCAACCTCAGACCTCAGACCCTAGAAGCTCCAGGTCCTAGTTAGCAGTCCCAGGGGTTCCCAGGAAATCAACCCAGCCAAGAAGGGCCGGGCGGTAAGAGCAGGCTTGCAGTGTGAGGCCTCCTATCACCCGTTCACAGGCTTCCGCAGCTCCCCAGCCCTTCCCCTCCTGAGCGGCTGTGACTCACTCCAGCCCCACCACCACCTGCCTTTCACTTTCACCAGCACCCAGAAGGGGAGGAACTTCCTCCTCCATTTCCTTTCTCAGCTCTGGGCCCTGAAGTAAGTGAGAGAGAGAGAGAGAGAGAGACAGACAGACAGACAGACAGACTCTTCCCGCTAGCACCCCCTTTGTCTTCACTTATGCGAGCCTGGGGAGGGAGAGAGACTAGGTGGGCATCCAAGAGGTCCTGGCCCTGGTAGCAGGGGGACAATTTGGAGCAGTGGGAGCTCAGAGGACCAGCTTTAGAACAAACTCCTTTTTTTTTTTTTTTTTTTTTTACCTTTAAACTCTCATTCCCTGACGGCCAACCCAATTCAGAGCAAAGACCCAAAAGCCAGGCCCCCCTCAATGAAAATAATAACCCCCGGCACCATGGTGAAGCTGCAGGCTGGGACTGTCCTAGCTACGGGAGTCAGGCTCTGCCTCGCCCAGCAGCAAGAACAAACTAGAAGTATGTGTCTGCAGAAGCAAGGCAGAGGAAGGAAGAATGTGCTGAGGGGAGGGCACTGAGGGGGAGCTGGAAGGTCCATGTGCCTCCAGGGGACCTGAGAACCCCTCAGGTGCTCACATGCACTTGTGCATCCCCTGGTCCTACAGGCATAGACTGCCCTCCTACCCCAGTCACAGCCCTCTTGCCTTTGAGCCACAGCAATGGGCTCGGAGACTGGAGGAAGGGAAGGACCACGTGGCAGATGAGCCTGGGTGTACGTGCGTGCGAGTGTGCACCTTGTGGAGGGTACCAGGCACCAGGCGCGGGGGGATGGCCACTCAGAGCCTGGGGGAGGGGAAGCTCTGCACACTGGGTTGGGTGAGATGGAAGCGGAGTCTGTGAATAATGCTCCAGGGCAGGGCTGCTCCTGCCCTGGGCCCCACGCTGGCTCACCAGCAGCTGTTTGGTGAGGCTGGTCTGCCTCCTCCCACCCTGCACCCTGTGCAATGAAGGACGATCACTCAGGACACCACAGTAGGTTTCTAAAGCTAGGCTGGGAACTTGCTTATAAGAAACCAAGGGGGCAAATTCTGGGGAGGCTGAATCACCCCAGAAGCTTCTGCAGAGTCCTTTCCGTCACCCCTACTGGAAGGCTAAGAGTGCCAAAAGCACAGAGACCCAGACCTGGGACCCACAGAGCAGAAAGGTCATTATCTGGGGTGATGAGGAGAAGAGTTAAAGATGCCTGGGACTCCTAGAGGAAGGTGGGGAAAGGACACACCAAGGCAGCAGGGCCCTAAGTAGTAGTAATAATAGTAATAATAGTAGTAGTAGTAGTAGGATGATGATGATGATGATGATGATGATGATGATGATGATGATGATAAAATGCACCTGTGCCAGGTCTGTCCTAAGTGCTCTGCATATGTCCAGTTCCCACAACAGCACTGTAAATCAGCATGAAGCCCAAGCATGAAGCATTGTTATTTTAACCTCCTCTCCAGCCCCTGCAAGCTCACCCCTGCCTCAGGTCTAGCTGCTGCTGGTGGGGCTTCCAGCTCTCATACCCTACGCGTACATCACAGCTCGCAACGCTGGACAAGACTGAGCCACTTCCTCTCATTTCTTGTGCCCCAGCCCCACTTCTCTGTTCCTCAGGTGGAAGTCGGCCTGTCCTTCCTCACAGCGAGGAAGAGGAAGGACGCCATCTGTTCCGAAGGCTGCAGACCTGTGGGCCAACTCCCTGAAGGTGCAGGGAAGAGGGTGTAACGAGGAACCTCTGTAGGCAGCTCACCCTGGGACCAGCTGCAGGGTCTCTAACAGCGGATGCAGGAACACTGCAAAAGGAAACCCACAGTCACCAAGGGGCCCCAGACAGTACAACCCACTCTTATCAGTCTGGTTGTCTGTCCCGGCTGTATTCACTCTCCTTTCCGCTGGGCACTGCACTGTTGCAACCAATCCCTAACCAGACCCGGTGATATACCCCTGGACAGAAGACAAGGCAAGAGTCTGACATCAGTGACCAGGAACCTATGAGGCTTTCAGGAAGATCTGTGGTGGAAAGCACTTTTTCTCTATAGAAGAAAGCAATGTGCACCAAGAAAAGGAAACAGTGCTGAACCCACATATGTATTTTGCAGACACGTGAGAGAAGGTGCTGGAAAGGCCTCTGGGAGTTCTATGCTGATGGTGACACCATACCCTCCAGGGAGGGCAACTAGAACACATACAGCTCCCTGAGTACCCTCACCAGCCCTGCCACATGCCCGCAGAGGGGACCAAGGCCACTCCCAAGCTGGAGATACTGCATACTGCCATCTGAGAGACAAGACCGTTGTGAGTCAAGGTTCCACAGGCCAGGACTAGCTTGTCCCAGCAGCTGCAGGGGCTCAGCTCTGACCCAGGGATCAGAGTTGACTGCAAGTCCCTCCTGACCTTTATTGCTAAAACTCCTCGCTGCTGCTCTTACAACCGAGGCCACTTCCCACCCCACCAAGTCAGCACTAGGAAGACGGGGAGTCAGAGCTCATGCATCCCTAACCAAGGCAAAACAGACCTAAAAACAGCATCTAACAAGGCTCCAAATCTCTAGGCCAGCCAGTTCCCAGAGCACCAGACAGGCTATCTTAGGACAAAGTCTAAACTATCCTGCCCACGAGTCTTGCAGACTTTGGCTCCTGCCAGCTCTCTCAACCTGCCATGCTTGAGCCGTCATTCAGTGCTGTTCCTGCTTTGCTTCCGGGTCTTTGGCCAGGCAGCACCTCTGCCTAGGACACCTTCCACCCTTTCATCTGGCCAGGTCCTACTTGTCCTTCAGGTCTGAGACACTGCTTCCTCTGGGAAGTCCTCCCTCACCCCAAGGCTTAGCCAGAAGCTTCACTATGAGCCCACAACACCTCCCAACCACCCCCCCCCCCCCCCACCAACACTCAGCACACTAAATTCCAGGTGCCTATTTCTATTTCTTTGTCCCCAGCAGACTGCAAGCTCCATGGAGCAGAGTTTGCAGACTGTTGTACCTTGGCATTTAGCTTGTATCTGCCTCTTGGGATGCTCATTCAAGACTGCGCCCAAGGTGAGTCAGAGCTCTGCCCGGGCAGAGGCACGACTCATGGCCCGCACGTCCACCCTGGGCTCCTGCTCAGCCCTGACTTCCAGTCTCTCTCCCTGATGCACATCAGAGATCTCCATGATGCTGAGATGAAGTGAAAAGGTCCCGCCTCCTAACCCCATCCCACCCCATCCCATCAGTCGCCTCAGGCCCTCTCCAACCCTTCTGAGCACAAATTCTTCTCTAATTGCTGGCCCACAGGCTACTTTGCCCCTTGACTGCCACTTGCTGCCCCACACCACATGCAGGTCAACTTGGGAAAGTGCCAGCCCCTCTGTTGTCCCGTCCAATTTTTCTTTCCCCATGGCTTCCCACCCTTACCTAGACCACAGCCAGAGAGAGACATGAGCCTGTGGATCTGTTTACCTCCTGCCCTGACATGGCTGGGCTTAAGACACCAAGGTATCTGGCTAGGATGCCAGGGGGTGAGGAGCCCTCCCTTCTTAGAGGAGCCCAGCATGGCCCAGCTGGCCCTCCAGCCCACACTCATATCCTGGAAAGTTCTCTCTCAGATACTCTGGGGACTGTGGCTACAACCACACTGAGCAAGTAGTCTGGAACTGACATCCTGGGCTAGCTAGAGTTGCCCAGGCCCTACATAAGCCTTCCCTCTGGACACAGTGCAATCATCTGCAGTGCTGTATGCCCTGCTCTAACTGCAAGTTCACACCAGGCTGAAGGGCCCCATTTCTCCAACCCACTGGACACATAAGTCTTGTTTATAAAGGAGTTTGCAAACCAGTAAGGAAGGAGACACCAGCAACAGGGACAAGGACTTGCCTCTGATATGCCCCTGGGGGCGTGAGAGAGCAGGCCCTATGCTCTGCCCATTCCCCATCCAGAGAGTCCCCAGATTAGCACTTCTCCAGATTCAACTTCAGCTCTGAAATGCAGAGCCCATGCCAATAGAGTCTCAGGGGTCTCAGCCACCAAGCTGGTCAGGCTCGGAAGGTTTGGCCAGGGTTTGAGCTGGCAGCAGTCTGAGCTGTGACCATAAAAATGCTAACACTGAGGGGCGCCTGGATGGCTTGGTCGGTTAAGCGTCCGACTTCGGCTCAGGTCATGATCTCGCGGTCCGTGAGTTCGAGCCCCGCATCGGGCTCTGTGCTGACAGCTCAGAACCTGGAGCCTGTTTCAGATTCTGTGTCTCCCTCTCTCTCTGCCCCTCCCCTGTTCATGCTCTGTCTCTCTCTGTCTCAAAAATAAATAAACGTTAAAAAAAAAATTTTTTTTTAAATGCTAACACTGAGATGCTTTTAAAGGGATATGTGTGAGAGAAGACTCCTTTGCCTTCTGAGCCACCCTCAGGGCTTCATTCAGGTATCTACCTTTATTGTCCCTCTCCTCTACTTCCAGCAAACACCCTCAGGAAGTCCATAGGAAGTCAGGATGTCCATGAGAGGCCAGGATAACCAGATCTGTTTTATAGGGGGGAAGCAAAGAGTCTCAGGCAGAGCCAGGAAAGGATCGAGCCTCCAGGCTCAGATTTTGCCCACACTAAGGGGACTGGCTGCCTTCCTCCTAGTCAAGGGCCACAAATAATCACAGGCAGCCCAGGAAAATCCCCTGCAACAGGATTTGGGAATCCCAGGGGAGTAAGGTAAAAACTGGCAGAAGAGATACAGCAAATATCCCTTAAGTTCCTTAAATAGCTAAACCTCTGGAAAGGGCCTCATGGGGATGGGTGGGGCCCTTGGTCTCCTTATAAATTTATGCCCTAAGGGACTCACACCACCGGAGGCTGCTCCAACCCCTCCCTCCCTTTGGAAAGGCAGGGCTCCCAGCAGGTCTCGGGCAGAGCCCTCTGGAGTCTGTGTCTGAGCCCCAGTGCCAGACTCTGCCCGAGACAGGCCAAGACACAGAGGAGCTCTCTCACAGGGGCATGGCCTCACCCTGCCTAGCTAACAACCCCCCCCCCTCCTCTCCTCATACACAACACCTGTGCAGCCCTCCAGGCTCTGGGAGACACAGAACGGGCACAGTCCCTACCCGCACAGAGCTCCCAGTCTCATGGAGGAGAGACACAGAAACACACACTGATTATAATGCACAGTGGCCCATGCAGGAGCTAGAAATACAAGGAACATGTAACCTGGGGAGAGTTCCCTGACTTTGAGCCTTTGCCGCAGCTGTTCCCTCTGCCCGGAAGCCCTGCCTCCACTCTGACAATCTACCTTTCTTCAAGGCCTACCTCCTGCAGGCAGCCTCTGGCACACACTATTCTCACCCCTTCTGAATCTTCATGCTCTTATTCACAGTAACCACTGTCCCACAAGGCTTCTTCAATTCCTTGTGTTTCTGCACCAAGACTGGGGAGGATCAGGGCCTGGGCCCAATGGAGAGTGCAGTGGGCTGGTTGTCAGATCACCAGGTGTCTGGTCCAGGAGCTGCGGCTCACTGGTTCCTGCCTTTGAGGAACTTAGGAGCTTTGGGCTGGGCAGGGGGGACACGGCAGGACTAAGAAACACCTTTGTAACCAGCAACTGCCACATGACATGTTAGCCACCAGCACTGACCACATGCCCAATGTGTGTGAGTACTGCTCACTTGTGTAACCACTATTCCCATCTGAGAAATGAGAAAAGGTCGGCTCTGAAAAGTACCTTGTTCCAGGTCACAGCCTAAGGACACAAATGAGGAGCCAGGATTCAAATCCAAGCCTGCCAACTCCAAACCAGATCTCTATCAGACCCTGCTGCCCAGCTATGGAGAGCAGTGGTTCTCAAACCTACCCTAAGCGATCGAAGGGCTCCCGGGTCTGGTGAGGCCTCGGGGGGAGGGCCGTGGAAATATGCAGTGCTTCATAAGCAGCCCACGTGTTGCCCAGATGCTGGAGTAGGGGAAGACTAGAGGGTCAGGGACTGGCACAGTGTGGTTTCCAAGGACCCACTGCTCCTCCCTCCTAAAGGAGCTGACTGCCAGAGGGCCATACCCTGCCCAGGAGATAGGAGGAGTCCCATGGAGCCCTGGATGGACTTTGCTCTCAGTTAGCCCTAGGGCTGACCACAGCTCTTAGAGCACCAGAGGCCCAGATGAATGCCCTGTCTACTGAGCACATACTATCTGTCAGGCATAGTGCTAAATGCATTGCTGGCAACATCTCATTTAACCCTCGCCTTCTTGGTCCCATTTTATAAGTCAGAGACGATACACTCAAAAATATCTATTTAACACAAAAGAGGACAGTAATGGAGTAACAGAGAAACAAACAAACAAAAAAAGACACAAGACAGAAATCAATAGCAAAATGGCAGACGTAAACCCAAACTTATCAATAATTATTTTAAATGTAAATAGATTGAACACTACAATTACAAGGGAGAGGTTGGGAAAATGGGTTAAAAAAATAAAAAACAACCCATTGATCCAACTATATGCTGTTTACAAGAGACAACGCTTTAGATTCAAGGACACAGGCAGGTTGAAAGTAAAAGGAAGTCAGAAGATAGACCATGCAAACAGTAACCAAAGAGCTGGATCAGCCATGCTAATATTATGCTTATAGACGTTAAGACAACTGGAGACAAAGAAGAGCATTTTATAATGATCAAAGGGTCCAGCCATCAAGAGGATATTACAATCATAAACATATATGCACCTAACAACAGAGTCCCCAATATACGTGAACCAAAAACTGTTGGCATGTTAGGGAGAAACAGACAACTCCACGATACTAGCTGCAGACTTCAATACTCCACTTTGAATGATGGACCGAACAACTAAACAGAAGATCCACAGGAAACAGAAGACTACAACACTATAAAGCAACTAGACCTAACAGATATCTACAGAACATTCCACCCAACAACAGCAGAATTCACATTCTTCTCAAGAACACATGGAATAGTCTCTAGGATAGATCATAAATTAGGCTATAAAACAAGTCTCAATAAATTTAAAAGAGTTGAAACCATACCAAGCATGTTCTCCAATCAAAATGAGATAGGATTAAAAATCAATAACAGAAGGAAATTTGGGGAAGTTACAGGAAATGAAGGTTATAAGTAACTTGTCAAGTTCTCCCAGCCCAGAACTGCCACTCCCTCAGACCATGGTCTCTACACCTTCTCCACAGCCCTAGGAAACTGCAGAGCTCAGATTTTTGCAAATGCCTGGGTAGCCCTCCTCCCATCCCCCACACCGGACACACACTGAACCTGACCCCAAGCTTGACCCCAGAATCAAAACAGCTGTGGGAGGGCGAGGCCTGTGGGGCTGTAACAGTTTGTTATGCAGCCTGTTTCTCCCCGGGAAAAAGGCCACAGGCAAATATTTTCACTCCCCCTGCCTGTCTACAGAATATCCAAAAGAAGGAAGCAAACATTTATAGAGCACTTCCCCCCACGCCAGGCCCTTGACATACCCCGAATCCATGCTTACAAACTTCCCATCTGGGCATCTGACTGTCTGCATTCTAGAGGGAAACCGAGGCTCTGCCGTTAAGAAGGCAGAAGCAAGATTCAAATCCCTGTTGTCAGCCTTCAAAGTCCCTGGTCTTCCCATCATTCTTCCAAAAAAATCCCAATTCCACACTTGCTGTGGGCCTCAGAAGGAATGCTACACAGGAGAACCCCACTCATATGGGCACCTCCCCCCTTCCTCTTGCTCCCTCCCAGCTGCTGCTTTTCCTGGGAGCACTTCTAAGCAGAGCACAGTATAGAACACTCCCACCAAGACATAATCCCAGCCCCAGTCCGTCAGAAACAGGCTCCTCGAAAGACTGGGGGTATCTGTTAAACCCCTGGAAGCCCATGGGGTTTTGAGGTAAGGGGGCAGGGCAGCAGAGGTGAGTTGGGAGCTGCAGGGTCAGTAGGATCTCACTCTGGAACAAGAGACTCCGTTCCACAGGGAGAAAGGTGGCTTGTGCCTCTCTTCAGAGCCAACCAGCAAAGCGGGCCCAGCTGGGGAAGCTGAACAGATTCCAAATATTAAGGCATACCCAGTGTTCACTCAGTCCAATTCCTCGTTCCACAAAGCAGCCCAGAGAAGGAAAGAAATTAGCCTGCAGATGCACATCCAGAAGCAGAGCAGGGCCCAGAACCAAGAATTCCAATAACAATGTTTCGTGCCTCCACTTAGGCCACACCTTTTGGCAAGACACTGAGCAGGCTTGGAGCCAAGGTGAAATCCCAACATCACAAAAAATAAGGCTTTCTCCTTCACCACCATCGCCATCTCCAACACTTCCAGAGGGTGCCACTACCATGGTGCTAAGCCCATGGCACTGTTTCACCTTCACGAGGTAGGTATTAGTACTCTCCCCCTTTTTCAATGAGGAACTTGAAGGTCCAAGGGGTCAAATCACTTGCCACAGGAGTACAGAGGCAAGACAGGGACTGGAACCCACAGTCCTTTTTGCCAACTTCCTCCCCAGGGCTTCAGGCTCAACGTCTTGCTTAGTGGCTGGGACAGATGGCAGCAGCCTCTGGACTGCTCACATCTTCTCCCTGGAGAAGCAGCTCCAGCTGGCCTGAAAACCACCATGGTGTTCTGTAAGCATGGCTGGTCAGGTAAGGTGGTGGCTGAGAGAGGCCTGGGGAGGGGATGGCTTTGAAGATGAAGAGGCTACTGGTGATCACCACCACAGGGGACAACCTGTGGAAGGCTCAACATTTTCTGCTCAAGAGGAAGCCACACCCCTCCCATACTCTCCAACCCCACACCCGCAGTTGACAAACAGCCTTTTACAAATAAAGACTTGACTCTCCCCTGCTTCTCAGACATCCTAAATCCCAATGGGGCTCAGGCTCCTGTCCCTTCCTGGCACCCTGAAGTCTGGGTCAAGTCAGCTCCGTGCCTGGGTTCCTACTAGTGCTGATGGCCTCCACCCAGGGCACTGAGCATCAGCCCCAGCCCTAGCAACCCACCTCTCTGCACAGGGCTCTCTGAAAGGTTTCCTCTCAAGAACTTGAATTTCTAAATAAGGGCTATTGCCTGCACGTACTAATTAAGGGAGACAGATAGTGCCCACCCCCTCCAAAGATCATTGGTCCAAATCTCTATTTCATGACTGATAAAACTAAGAGGTGAAGTGACTTGCTCAAGGACATGCAGCTGATTCCTTGGGTGGAGGTGTGATCAGGGCCTCCCCAGGTAGGTGTTCTTACACTCAGCACTCCCTGGCAATGCCAGGTCCTTGATGTTTGGCTCATGCCCCCTCGGTAGGGAGGCAGAACAGGGGGGGTCTGGCATGTGTGGTGTCCTTATCAGCCCAAGGTCTCCTGCGTGGTCAGCTCCAGAAGTGGCCAAGACCTACCAGGTGGCAAGGGGTGGGCAGCGAGGGGGTGTCTTGCTGGTTTGGAGCAAAAGAGTGGGGACAATATGGCTCCCCAATATCTGCTAGTGACCAAGAAGCACAAAAACTTGCTGTCAGCAGAGGGGATGTCATCATGGCTGCCTGGGCCTCTTGGATGAACTACAAGGTGGGCACAGAGCCGCCTGCCTCATCTGCCCAACCATCCAGTCAATGCCGCGCCCTTTCTCAGGCCCTGGTCAAGATCCAGGGCCTCTGCCAAGTGCTCACACATTCCTTGCGTTTCTCCAGTCTCTGAGCAGCTGCTTCGGGGCCTTTTTTTCCTGTGTTGATTTATTCTTTATTGTTCCTGAAATACACCCAGAGGCCTTTGGCACTAGGCACCAGCAGAGCATCCAGCCCAAGCCCCAAGTCCACACCAACCAGATTCTCTGAGACCTGGGCCAAGCCAGCTGGAACGATGGACCCCAGGGTCAGACCTCACAGCCAGGAAGGGAGACCCAAGTCCTAGAACCGATGTCAGGTGTGACTACAGAGGCTGGCATGTTTGGGGAGGAGACACTTGGAAGGTCTCAGGGAGGCCAAAACTAAACCTTTCTACTCCTCCCATGCATGAACGACTCCCCCAGCAACCTCCCTCCCCCCACCCCCAACACACACACACACACACACACACACACACACACACACACACACAGCTGACCCTCATGTGCCTGTTGCCCTCCACAGGAGGGCCTCGTGGCTCAGGCTCGGCTTCTGACTGCCTTGTGCAGTGTTTGGAGAGGGAAGCCTCAGAGTGGTCTTCCCCACCCTTCCCAGCCCAGAATATCTCCCTAATCAGCCAGTCTAAAGGTACCTGAATTCCCAACACCAGTCCTTCATTCCAAGGGTCAAAACACTGTTCCCTCTGCACATGAAAAGAGCCCAGAAGAGTGTGAGCTGCATGGTAAAAAAGAGACAGGGCTTTAGGGTCTGACAAAATGTGCCTGGGCTTCTCCAATCACCAGCTTCTCTATGGGTCTGTTTCTCTGTCAGTAAATGGGTACACCATCTTCACCTCATAGTTACTGTGGGATTAGATGAGGCTGATATATACACAGAGTGCCCGGCACAAAGTAAAGGCTCAAGAAATGTGCTTTCCTTTCCCCTCTGCTGGGCGGGAGTAGCATCATTGTCAGTCTTCAACACCTCGGGAGGAACTGAATGGTGCGACTCAGTTCTGCAGCTGGTTGAGTACAGGGCTGGCCAGCATGAGCAGGACAAGGGGATGAGGGGTCCCAGCAATAGTATGGGGCTCTGCAGGCAGGCAGGGCCTCTGGCCTAAGGACCCAGGAGGCGCACACCCAGCACAGGCCTTGCCTGGGCTCAGCTGTCCCAGCAGGGCCTGCAGGGACATGGTGAGACGAGAGTCCCCACATAATACCTGGCAGAGCTTCCAGGCCCCTAATGGAGCTGCCACCCTCCTGGGCTCACTCTAAGAAGAGCATTCAAAGGGAAAGTGCCATCACCTGAGGGAAGCTGGGGAGGGGGTGGCCAGAGGACAAATGAGCAGGGACGCCTGCAGAGAGCAAGTCAGCCTGCCCCAAGGCGACCACAGTGAAGGTCCCACAAGTGGAAGTGCCGCCTGGTTATTTTTGGCACCTCTTCTGCCCAAAGCCAGCAAGGAAAGGCAGCTGCTAGCAACATGGAAGGGCTGTTTATGCTCAAGTGTGCAAGCACTGATGCAGGGACAAAAAGAGCACAGCAGCCACTGTGCAGAGGGGGCCTCTGCCCCCTTTCTTCCTCTCCTGACTGTCCCTATTAGGTCCAATCTGCCCACCACATAGTTGACATAGCGTGGGTACTTCTGCTTTCACTCAGATCCAGTCTCCCAACCACAGAACTCAAACACACACACACACACACACACACACACACACACACACACACACACAGACAAATAAATAACTATGGAGCCAGCTGGGGACTCAGCCACACCCAGGAGCAGGGACAGTACTCCTCTGGGCTCTTCCTGCACCGAAGCAGCCCTCCCACCTTCCGAACTGGGAGGGGCAGGGGCCAGGGGCCAGGGGCCGGATGGACACTGGAGCAGCTCCTCTTCCTACCCGCCTCAGGTGAGAGTGGGGGCATGGAGGGGAACCTCAAGGAATTCACTGCCTCTCTGCTTCCCCATTTGAAACGGAAAGAGTTGGGACTAGATGTCCCAAAGTTCCTTCCAGCTCTGGGATGACTCCTGGGAGCTGGGGAGCCCAGGACTGTGACCCAGTGCCAGCTAGGGAGGTCAGAGCAAGATCAGGTGGGGAGAGGGATCTGAGCGGCAGTCAGGCGGTCAGGTACACTCCCCAGGAGCTGCCAGAAGGCTGGGAGAGGGAGGAGGAGGTAGAAGGGAAGAAAGGGGGAGAAAAGCCAGCGGTACACGCACTCTCAGGGTGCCAGTTATCACGTAAGCAATTCTGAGCTCTGGGGCCCTCCCCTTCAAGGAACTGACAAATTCTGGCAACAGCAGGCTGGATGGGGCCTCTGCCTGCCCAACTGCTGGAAAAAGCTGGGAATCAAAACCCCTCACCGTTTTCCTTCTTCTCTGGACCCTATTTCCCCAGAGAAGTTGGGCAGCCTCACAGGGAACCCCCTTCTGGATGCAAGCCTGGTATACTTCCCCCTCTTCAAGCTCTGGTGTGGACAAATCTTGCCCTGGTTGCTCCCCTCCCCCCTCCCTGAGACTCCTGGAAGCAGCAGCACTGCCTGGAAAAAATAACCCACGAGCTCCCTGCGGCTGGAGAGAAAGGCAGAGAGAACAGGGAGCACCTTCCCCAGCTGGCCACAGCACCGGGCTGCGTTCCAGGAAGAGCAAGAGCGAGAACCACTGCCAGGGAAGCCTCAGGCCCCCAGCCCCTCTCCTCCCCACCAGCCCCCGCAAACCACAGCAGGCAATCAGGTCCCTCGGGGAGACCCCCACCCCCGCCCCAGCAAAACCCCAGCTCTGTCTTGACATGTGGCAACTTCTTATATAATATGTTGGTGTCTCCCCCCTCCCCCACTCCACCCCTGCTATTTCAATTGGTGAAAGAGCCAAGGCGCTCTTTAGAGGGACGACTCCCACCCTCAGCTCCACCCAAACCTCCACTGAGGTCACACTGGGAGGCTTCAGGTGAAGCAAAGACAAGGGGACTTTTTCCTGGGCTGAGAAAGCAGCCTTCCTCCCACCCACGTGAGCAGTTCTGCCTGAGGCCTGGGCGGGTAGGTTCCTGAGAGCACCATCTGATCTCTGGGAAGCTGAGCCCTTAACCCTGGGCTGCAGGGACGGAATCCCTAGCAAAAACACACAGGCACCAGGATCCGGGCCGGTCTAGATGACGGAGGATCACACAGCTATACTCACGGCCTAGGGAGTTATAAAATGAGCTTCATTCACACAAGCCCCAATGCCCTGGAGGAGGGCCCTCCTACCACAAGCGGGACAGACTTCATTTCCTCTTCCCTGGGAGGAGCAAAAGGCACGCAGCTGGACTTGGGGGGAACCAGTGAAATGACAGCCATCATCTGTTGAGTACCTACTGTGTGCCAGGCACTTTGCATGCATGATCTTGTTTAAACTTCACAGCGACCCTATTATCATCCTCATTTCACACGTGAGGAAACTGAGGCTCAGGAAGTTAAGCAATGCCCAAAGCCACACAGGAAGTAAAGAAGCTGGAGTAGGAACCCACGTCTGCCCAGTCCTCATCCCTGTGCACCTGCCAGGCTTCCTTCACAGTCACTGCCCGGGGTTAGTGTCCCCACACCATCCAGGAATGGTGATCTGAGTACGGGGGCGGAAGTGGGTGTGGACAAGTTTTGCCTGATGGCTCTGGAATCTGAACTGATGCCCCACTAACTGTCATCACTCCCAAGTGTGTGACTGTGAGCGCCCCTGTAAGTGTGCAAGTGTTGGGGTGGAGGGAGGGTGATCTGGATTCCAAATAGAAGTTTCCAACACAAAATTATGCTGTAATGCTTCTGATTCATAAAATGAGCTCACAGTCTCAGGGTATCCTGAATGTTGCCTCAAATGCAAATGCAGATCCCTTAAGTAAGTGGAGATTTCAGCACACTCCACCTAGCTCCAGACCTGCGTGCAGTTTATTTAGTTCAGCCCCACATAGTCAGTCTCTACTGTGTAGGAGCAACCCCTCTATCGGAATGCAACCACTAGCTGCGTTTCCTGCGTGCACGAGTGTGCGCGCATGCGCACGCTCACACTCACACACACACACACACGGTGCCAAACTGGCCTGGCCAAAGGAAATGCCCAGGTTAGCAGATTCCCAGGCAGGAGGCTTCACACTCTCACCCTGAGGTCCCACTGGGGTCAGAATGACCAGACACATTCTGTCTGCCAGAAGACCAGCGGCAGGGCAGGGCCAAGAAACTGGGTTCACCAGCACCTGAATCACTCATGGACCAACCCCTTTGAAACCAAAGGTGCACTATGAGTCCCGGCAGCAGGACTCCCTGGGCGCACCACATGCAAGCCCACAGTTTCTTGATGGAGATCTTTCATTCGTTTGTTCAACTAACATATACTAAACACCTACTGGAAGCCAAGCATTGTGAGAACAGTAAGTAGCCCACATTAGAGCAGAGGCTAGGGTGATCCTGAAACGTACTTGCTGCATTTCAGAATCCTCACTGCAACTGTTTGAAGGCGGGACAGAGATTCAGAGTTTATGTTTTGAGCGCCACGGTGCAAAATGTACACAAATGACTACATAAGGTGGAAATGAGTGTTCAGAGAAGACTCAAAAGAAGTGGCATTTGAAACAGGCCTCAAAGGATCAGCAGGAATCTCCCAGCTACTTGTAGCCATCCCTACTCCACAGTAAGCAAAGTTTCCATCTGGGACACCCAACTGCAGGAGAGGGGCTATCAAGGCCAGATTCCTGGACTGGGACCATTCCCCTTCCAAGACACTGTGCTCCATGTGGCACCCCCCCCCCCCCTCCCCGGCCGCCTTCTTCCACTCCTCTTTTTCCTGGCTCTACTGGGCAGCCCTTGCCTGGATTCTGCAGTCATGGGCAGCCCTTACCTGAATGTAACTGTATCTTTTCCTTTTTCTTCTTTTCTCCATTTATTACAAGCAGCAGCCCACAGGGCTAAACAGTTGGGTTATTTTTAAATCCCACATTTAAAAGTTGAATTCTCATCCCCATGGACATTCCAGGGCACCCTCTCCTAGCATAGAGTGAGAGTTTTGCCTGCTACTTGGAAAAGCCACACTGGCAGTGGGCAGACTGTCCCAAAGCAAGCTGTACAGTGGTGGGGGGCGGGGGGGAGGACCTTCTAGGTTCTTCACCACCTTGTCCCCTAGGAGCTACTCAGACCAGAGATCGATCCAATTAGAATGGAGACTGGGCCAGGGCCATGCAATGAGATGGTTTATCACAGTAATTGAATGTTTACACCCCTCTTATTCAACGTCCAGAGCAGTAGGAAAAAGAGGACCCGTAAATTCTCAACCTGGGAAGGTTTCTCTTTTTCCCCTTAGTCCTAAAGCTACCTAACTACCTGTGGAAAGGGTGCATTTCTTTGATCATGTGCCACATCATCCCTGGGAGGTTCTGGAGCAAAGCAGGTGGCTTCCTCTCCTCAGCCGGGGCCCCACAAGAGAGGAGAGGTTTCTCCTCAGAACAGCAGTTCTTCCACCTTCACCAGGCCTCCAGTCTCAATCCTGAAGCCGCCTGGACAAGGAGGCCAGGCCTCCAGGCCACCACCAGGCCAGGCTCCCCCTGCTGGAGCCAGCCAGACTTCCCCTCCCCCCAGCCACAACTGCCAACAGGGATCCCCTGCACACACGTGCCTGGGTGGCCTCCACAGTCAGCCTTGGCCAGCCAGCTCTTCTCTGATCCCACCGGTCCCCCACCCAGGCTCCACAGGCAGGCACACAAATCCGATGTGGGATGGTGGAAGCAGGAAGTTGCCACCAAAGTTGTGACCAACAAAGTTTTAAATGGGGCGAGTAACTTCCCCTTTCATCTTTCCAGCAGCTCGCTCTGGAGGCTGGGCTGGAATACCCAGTGGCCACCACTTTGAGTGGCAGGTACCTCCTCCAGACTGGCCTTCCTTGGGGCTGAGGCTTGAAAACCCCAGGGCGGCACCACGCCCTGATCCAGAGGCTTGTTTCGATGGGGGCCCTCAAGAGGGGCAACCTAGTGCACACGCTCCTGTAAGCATGAGTTGGGATGGGGGGGGGGGGGGAGAGTCAAACCACCTCCACCAAGCCGGCCATGTGCAGGGTCCAGACAAAACCCGGGCCCCCGAGTTCCGGACGGGCACCCCCAAACAGTACACGATGAGGTGTGCGGAGAGCCCCGCAGGCCGCAGCGGCGCGGGCGTGCGGGGGCGGCCGAGAGGGATGACAGATCTTAGGTGCGCCAGCAGCGCAGAGGAGCGCGGGGTGAGGCCGCCTGCCCGCCCTAAGCGCTCCAGCTTAGGCCTCTGCTGCACTTGCCCCAGCTCCCTGCCGCCCCTGCACGTCTGTCCCCTAAAGTCCCGGCGCGGGCACAGCTTCCAGGTCCACTTTGCCGTGCACACTGGCAGGACCAGGGGAAGGGGCTCCCGCGCCAAGTTCCTGCAGCTCGAGCGAGCCCCTCCCGGCGCCTCCCGGGCCTGAGCTCGGTCACGCAAGCCGCTCCCTGCGGACACCACGTTTCTCTCCGGCGGGAGGAGCAGCCGTATTCCTGCGCGGCCACCGACCCGGCGGCTCGGAACGGGGCGGCGGGAGGGGGGAGGGGGGTCCGACCGGGGCCGCGCCCGGGTGGGCGGGGGCCGCGCGCTAGCTGCGTAGCTGCACAAACACGGCGGGCTGGCGGGGCACACGCAGCTGCGGGCTGGCGGTGCGGGCCGCGGACGCGCGGGCTGCGGAGCGGCGAACGCACGTACACACGCACACCCCGCCCCGGCCGCCCAGGCCGCAGAAGTTGACGCGCCGCGCCCCCCGCAGTCCCGCGCCCCCGCTCCCGGCCGCGCCTGCAGAGCTGCAGCCCGCGCGCCCCGCCGCCACCGCCTGCGCGCATTCCGGGGTCCCTGGGCCGCCGCCGCCAGGGCGGGCTGCTTCTCGCCGCGTGCAGGCCTCGGCCGCCGGCCGAGCACCCCACTTACCCGGCTCCTGCCCGGGCTCCAGCACCGGCTGTCCCCTTTCCGCCGCGGGCCGCCGCCTTCGGTCGCCTCCCAGGCTCCAGCCGCCTGCACGCACTCCCGGATTTTAAAAACAAACAGGCGCCGTCGCCTCCCCGCGGCGCTCGCAGAGCTTCCGCCAGCCCGCGCCTCCCAAGGCTGGGAAGTTTGCTGGCAGGGCCCGGGCGGGACGCGCGGGCTGTCACCCCTCGCTCACGGCGCAGGAGCCTCGGCGCACCCCGCGCCCGCGGTGTCTGCCTCGCGATCGCTCTCCCTCCCTCCGTGTCACCCCCAGTCCTGCGATGCAGTGTCAGGATTGCACTGCTCTGACTCATCGGTTGAGCTCACAGCTTGAAAAAAAAAAGAGAGAGAGAGAGAGGGCGAGAGGCAACAGCGAAGGAGGAGGACTCTCTGGCGTGCTACAAAGGATTGCACAACTCCGGGCTGGGAGCGCGGAGCGCCCAGCGGCCGGCCGGCGCGCGCGGCACGGCGGCGAGCAGGAACCAGCTCCACCACTTCATCAGCACAACTGTCTCGGGTCGGCCTCGCAGCCAGCAGGCCTAGCGCCGCCTACTTCCTGCGACCAAATAAGGCCGGAGAAGGCGTCTTCAAACCTCGGGCGGCTGTCCGGGCTGGGGATTTCCAGCAGACCTCACCTCCACTCCCGAGTGAGTCGCCCTCCTCCCTCAGCCCAGGCCGGCGCCCCCGATGGCTTTGCTGGAACCAACAGGCCACGCGGCTCGTTCCTTTCACACCAAGGTCAGAAGGAGACGGTGACGAAATGCTTGGAAACCCATCGGGCCTGCCAGGAAAGTGTGTATGTGATGTTAGGGGAGGACACAAGTCGCTTTCTTCCACAAAGAAAACTCTGGCTTGGGATACGGTAAATCATGCACAGCCCTCTCCCAGGCCACTTCATTAAGTTTCCCCAAGTTTCGCTTTTAGCTCACCAGGATCCTGGTGGTACAAAGGTTATTGAGAAACTGGCCCCAGCCCCTATAAAAGAGCCACTTGCTTAGGTAATGAAGAGCTCCTGGGTTTAACTCTGGCGACTGAGGGCACAGTTGGGGCAGCTTTTCACTGCCTGCCCACATTTCCCCTGCCTTCCCAGCTAACCGCCCAGGCCCCCTGGCTGGTGGGACGATGAGAAACATTTCTGCTGCTCTGGAGATTCTTGTCGGCCCCCACATTCAACTGAAGCTCCAGGGCCAGGAGAAAGTCCAAGGGAGATTCTTTCCATTTGTTTTGGGGTTTTGTGTTTCCCAAAGAAATGGGTCAGAAGGAACTCTGCCCTTGAAGGAAAAAACACTGAAGAATACACTCTTTCCTGGCTGCTGCTTCTCCCTGTGACCAGTCCTCAGAAGCAAGTGAATCTCTTGCTGTCTCAGGGAGAAGGGGAGAGGCAGCAGAATGGGATTCTCACACCCTCTCTGAGCCTGCAGGGCAAGGGCCTTTGCCCCCAGAAAGCAGATGACAGAGACCTACCCCCCCACCCCCCTCCTAAGAAGCACTCCTGTCTCTTCCTAGGCCACCCCTTTGCTGGCCGAAGCACCTGTGTGCATCTGGAGCTCACACCTCACCCAGGAGGAAAAGGGCTTATTCGTGTGCCATAGTAGGATAGATATGTCAAAATAATGACACCTTAACACAGACTTATCTTCAAAATAAAGGTACTTATACCAAGGGACTGGATCAGATGACCTCTTAAAATCCCTTCCAGTTTAAAACCCATGATTCTGTGATTGTAAAAAGTGAATGGAGGAG
Organism: Puma concolor; assembly: GCF_028749965.1. Taxonomy (NCBI): domain Eukaryota; kingdom Metazoa; phylum Chordata; class Mammalia; order Carnivora; family Felidae; genus Puma; species Puma concolor. The sequence goes on along the minus strand of NC_141672.1, from coordinate 29,528,960 downwards.
CCAGGGAAACCACCTCCAGCAAAGAAAAGCCCAGGCTCTCGGATATAGCATCTGATGTGACAGTACTGTTCCTGACAATTCTCAAAGCACGTCCCACACACAGCCTCCTCAACAACCCTGTGTGTGTGAGGGTTTTATCCCCCTTTGTTTTATGGATGAGCACGCTGAGGTTCAGAGAGGTTCAGTGACTTGCCCAAGATCACAGGGCAAGCCAATCATCTGTCACTTCTCTCTTCCTCTTCCCATCTCCCCGAGAGGAAGACAGTGAGCCATTGAGGGACTGGGGTGCTCAGGTATGCAGGCCCCTAAGTAGAGGCTAGACCTTCAGGACTCCTGGCAGAGATTCAGTGTAAAGCCTTTTTGTTTTTTCCATTTGTCTCATTTCTTCTTCCCCACTGACACCTCATCCAAGTGACGGAAACAAAAGCAAAGCCACTTCGTGTTCAGTGCCCACTGCTGCCAGGTTTCCTCTGCAGGCTTGTGGCCATCCCGTCCCTCCCCCTAGGGCCTCCCTAACCCCTGACTCTGGAGGCTTGTGGCCTCCTCTGCAGGCTTGTGGCCATCCCCTCCCCCTAACCCCTAACTCTGGCTTCAAGCCAGCCTTGAGCCAGCCCCTGAGAGCCAGTGCAGATCAGCCCAGGGATGTTCCCAACCAACCAGAAAACCCAGCTGGGGAACACATTCCTAGAAGAGCCTGCCACCATGGAGCCAGGGCCCAGCCTCCAGGGAGTAAGTGGGAGCCACTCCAGAGGGCACTCCCCACTCAACCTTGTCGCGCCAGGACTTCCTCCCTGTCCCACGCTGCTGCTGCTGCTGCTGCCGCCGCCGCCGCCGGCTGCTGGGCCTGGCCCAGGAAGCAGCAGGAGGAGTAGGGGAAGGTGGCAGGGTGCATGAGAAACAGAAGTCAGTGACCTGAAGGGGTCCTGCTCATCTTGGAACAGCACATCCTTTCACCCAACTACACTAACAAACTCGGGCTACTTCAGAAAGAAGAGAGGAAGGAAGGGGGCATATGTGCAAGAGAGGAGGGCTCCAGGCAGTCTCAGATGGCCCCTGCCTATTAGGAGAAGCCTGCCTCCCACAGGCAGGCAGAGGAGGGTGTGCACAGCCAGCTGCAGCTCTTCCAGAAAGCCCTGGAGGTCGGTTTTGCTGCAGATATGACAGTGCAGAATCACTGACATGTGAAGTGAAAGTTTTGGTTTTAGAAGCTCTAACCTCTGGGGCAGCCAAGAAGGATGCCCTTTAGAGAAGAAAAAAAGAACGTGTTCCAGGACCTTCCCCATAGAGTGGGCTCTTTTCCACCATGGACCTTTACCAACTGCATGGGAAGAGAGGAGCACAGAGCTCCAGTTCCCAGTGAGTGCGTCTGCTGAGAAACACTCCAGGAAATAAAGCACCCTTGACAGGATTCCAAACTCTGAGTCCCAGTGAAAGCAGAGGCTTCCTGGGACTGCATCAGCTCTCTGGACTCAGCTCAGAGTGAGTGATCCATCACTGCCCTGAGTGGCCATCAGCAATGTCCATCTCTGGGACCATTAACAACCTTCCAAGGGTGGGGGCGCCTGGGTGGTTCAGTCGGTTGAGTTGTCCAACTCTTGGTTTCAGCTCAGGTCATGATCTCACAGTTTTGTGGGTTCAAGGCCTGCATCGGGCTCCACGAAGCTGGCAGTGCAGAGCCAGCTTAGGATTCTTTCTCTCTCTCTCTCTCTCTGTGCCCCTCCCTGACTCGCACTGCCTCTGTCTCTCTCAAAATAAATAAACTTTAAAAAAAAAAAAATTTCCCAGGGGCGCCTGGGTGGCTCAGTCGGTTAAGTGTCGGACTTCAGCCAGGTCACGATCTCGCGGTCCGTGAGTTCGAGCCCCGCATCGGGCTCTGGGCTGATGGCTCAGAGCCTGGAGCCTGCTTCGATTCTGTCTCCCTCTCTCTCTGCCCCTCCCCCGTTCATGCTCTGTCTCTCTCTGTCTCAAAAATAAATAAACGTTAAAAAAAATAAATAAAAAAAAATTTCCCAAAGGTGAATTTTGTGGTATATGAATTATATTCCAATAAAGGTGTCGCTAAGGAAAAAAATTAAAAGGTTCCAAGGAAGCCAGGTTCTTCCTCCACCTACCCAGCTCCATTAACTTTCTGCTGCCATCAGTCACTATCTAAAAACAGGTTTTCTCCCCAAGCCCCATGGCTGCATTCCTGTCCTTTTTCCACTGTCCGTTCTCTGTCAGGATCTTTCTGTGGAGGCCAGCACACATGATGTGTGTTAGTGAATAAGCAACCTTTACTAGAATGTGGGGAACTGAGGGTACGAATACAGTTGGGGAAATCACAAATCCACAATACTGGGTTCCTTATGTTCCTTATGTCTTCGTTGTCTTTTCCCTTTGCAAGAGTAAAGGTACTACCTCTAAGACCTCTTTACCTACAGTCTCAACAGAAGAAAGAGAAGTTGTTTAGAGCACCTGGGTGGCTCAGTTGGTAAAGCGTCTGACTCTTGACTTCAGCTTGGGTCATGATCTCATGGTTCATGGCTTCGAGCCCCACAACGGACTCACACTGACAGCGCAGGGCCTGCTTGGGACTCTCTCTCTCTCCTCTCCATGCCTCTCTCATGCGCTCTCTCTCTCAAAATAAGTAAATAAACTTTTAAAAAAAGAAGAAGAAAGAGAGGTTGTGGAAAAAAACAGTGAACCAGGACAGAGTTGGGGTTCTGCCTAACTAAAGCTAACACCCTGTGTGATCTTAGGAAAACCAACACCTTCTCTGAGCCTCACTTTTTTGGCCAATAACGGATGTACTGAATTTTGTTACATCGACAGTGAAAGAGTGCCCACCTTCTCAGGGCTTGGGAGAATCACAAGGGCAAAAAAAAACCCCGCTTTATGACTATGTCACGCTATGTTCACATAAGGGGTTACAAGTGTTACTATTTTAACTGTTTTAGCCGATGTCCCCTTCTAAAACTAGCTTCTTCCTTTCAACAACCTAGTTCAGGCAAGATTTTTTTTCCCCCTGAGAAGGCCTTTGGATCCACCCCCTGCCAGCCTCAGGGTGGGCTCTGCCCAGACGCTTTCCAACAGTGACACCGAGTTCCATCCGAGTGTCCTTCCAAGGCTTCTCTCCCAGTCCCTCTTTGTGTCCTTTCCACCAAACTTCGTCCACAGCGCCACCCACCCAGCCCGAATCTTTTGACGGCCATGGCTTCTCCTCACCGCTTTTTGTGCTTTCTGAGGACAGGGTGCTCAGAACCACCCCAGCCATTAAGTGAAACCAGCGTGTGCTGAGAAGTCCCTGCACCGTCTTCTCTTTCACCCTTGCAAACCCAGGGGACCCACCTCCTCAGTTCACATTTACTTCACCTGTTCTGGGGCAGGGCCACACCAGCCCACAGCTGTGCGCAGCCTCTAGCCCTTCCACCTACCCTCGCCTCCACCTCTCTCTCTTGCAGGCCCGAGCCAGGTTCTGAGAGCCTTTGTCAGGCCTGAGAGGGAGCTTCCGCAGATGTCCCCAGTTGCTGCTGTCACTCTGGGAGAGCCGTCTGGCTGGGTGCAGGGAGAAGGACAAAACAGGTGTGGCTGCCAGGGAGGGCGGGCCAGCAGGGCCACGGGGGCAGAAACACCCTTTCTTCACAGAGCCCAGGCTGCCAGCTCCCCAAAGGTCTCCTTTGAGCACAGTGCCATGCCTCCCGCAGAGCCAGCCGCAGACAGACTCCCTGACTGGCTGTTCTCTGGAGCTCAGCCTCCCCACCCTGTGGCAGTGGGCCAGGAGGAACGGGACCCACAAGATCTAGTGTGTGCAATGGGGTATGCTTTGGAGCATCATTTTTAAGTGAAAACAAATACTGATACATCATGGACTAGAATCCCAAATTCATGTTCATGGGAGAATACAGGTTAAGAGCAAAAGCTGAGCCCTGAATCCAAATCATGCCTCACGTGAGCTTGATGACCTTCAGCGCGTTATTTAACCACTTGGTTTTTCCATCTGCTAAATGGAGATAAGAGCTTAACAGTATCTGGCACATATGAAGTCTTTTATAAGTGTTGGCTATCATCTTCCCTCATCTCCTGATGGATCTCCCTGCTTCTAGTCTTGCACACTTAACCATCCGCACTGCCATCAGAGCGATCACATCCCTTTGCAACAGTTCCCAGCATCCTACTGCAAAAAGCTGAGACCGTTAGCCAAACTGTTAGGTGTATACACTTCAGGCACAATCCAGCCCTGCCCTACTTCCCAGCCCCAGGGCCACACAGCCAAGCAACTTGAAGTGCTCCAAGATGCCTGCTAGCTCACACATGCTCCTCCTCCCCCCACCTTCATCCACAGGTAAACCCACACCCCAGTCTCCCATTAGACTTGAGCTTAATGACAGCTCTTCCAGGAAGCCTTCCTTGATCCCTCTAAGCAGAGGAAGGCCACTGGAATGTATACTGCAGGAGCCCTCCCAGATCTCCTTTATCAAGCCTGTGTTGGCTACTAAGGGCTCACAGCCACCCCCTTTTCTTTTTTTTTTTTTTAATTTTTTTAAATGTTTATTTATTTTTGAGAGAGACAGAGAGAGACAGAGAGAGCGAGGAAGGGAGAGAGAAAGAGGGAGACACAGAATCCGAAGCAGGCTCCAGGCTCTGAGCTGTCAGCACAGAGCCCGACACGGGGCTCGAACCCACGAACCGTGAGATCATGCCCTGAGCCGAAGTCAGATGCTTAATTGACTGACTGAGCCACCCAGGCACCCCTGGCCACCCCCTTTTCAAAGGGAGCCTTTGGGGGTGCCTGGGTGGCTCAGTGGGTTGAGCATCCGACTTTGGCTCAGGTCATGATCTCGCGGTTCATGGGTTCATGGGTTCGGGCCCCGTGTCAGGCTTTGTCAGCTGTGCTGACAGCTCAGAGCCTGGAGCCTGCTTCGGATTCTGTGTGTGTGTCTCTCTCTCTGTCCCTCCCCTGCTCACACTCTGTCTCTCTCTCTCTCTCTCAAAAATAAAGATAAAAAAAAAAAAAATCAAAGGGAGCCTTTGTTACCAGAGAGCACTGCAGCCAATGATTGACTAGGGGGTGGGGCAGGGGAATGGGTCCAAAAGGTCAGGCCCCTTGCCTCAAGGTGAGACCAATTCTGTGCTGGTGCAATTCACCCTTCTGGGATCCCTGTGGGGTCTGGCTGAAGCTAGCTCCAGCTGCAACACATCCTTCCTTGCATAGCTTCCCCCCCAGCCCTAGCCTGGGCTAGCCTGGGCTAGCCTTCACTCCCCTCCTCCTAAGGACACTTCCTAAGTCAATCCCAAGCACCCCTAACTGTCTCTGTCTCTGCTCCTAAGAATCAGAGTGGCCACTCCCTCCCCTAAACTCCCATGGTATGCCCTTGTTCATCTTTCCTCCATCCTGATGCATTGTTCTACACATCGTGCTGCTTACAGAGCTTATCTCCCTCCTAGGATCAGAGCACAGCCTAGGTCTTCATCACTTTGGATCCCTGGCACCTACACAGTGCCTACATATGGTGGGTGCTCGGTAAATGCCTGTTGATCAATGCACAAATAAAAATCATATATGTGAGAATTTGATGTAAGCAATAAAATGTAACATTATCATTATGACTTTTATTACTATTTCTTCCATTCCAAATGCACATTTAACATCTCTGAAATCAGGACGCGTCTTGTAAGTGATAGCACGTCGTGGTTAAATCAGTAGCATTTTCTCTTTCTTAGTTGTACATAAAATAATGGTGCAGCTTATAATTACTGGTTTCTTAGGTTCAATACTACTGCTACCACAACTACGACTACTGAGGCTCAGTCTCCTGGGTTCTGGAGCCTGCAAGGTGAAGTCCACAGAACTGAGAGACCCCGTTACCTGAGCTCAGTAGCTGTCGGGCAATCAAGCTTTCATAAAGTGACTTACAATTTCCCAGGGATCAGAAGGACCCCTGTTCCAGATGCCTCCAGAAACTGCCATGGACGCAGGCCAACGTGATATGGAACAAGCTCTGGACTGGGAGTCAGGAGGGCAAAGTGCCAAGCCTGGTTCTTCCTCTAGTTTTCTGGATGATCCCATGCAGGCTCTATCAACATGTTTATTGAAGATCTACTAAATGCTCGATGTGATGTGAGCCCACTGGATCCACCCAGCACCCAGAGAGTAAGCCATTGTCCCCATTATACAGATAAGAAAGCTGACTTTCAGAATGGTGAAACAGCTCTTCCAAGGTCATACAGATGGAATTCAATCCCTGGACTCTCTGAGCCCTTCCCTCTGCTCTATGAGCAGATGTCTCTGAACTTATGTTTTCCCAGTAAGGAAGCTGAATAACGAGGAGTTACAGACTGGAGGCTCACAATCCATCCTCACACCCAGATAGGTTTTATTTGACCCATATAATAATGCATTTGATCTGAAGTGGATTACAGTTGCTACCAACATTTTTTCTAATCAGGAGATTTAAACGAAAAATCAGGATTTCTGGTTTGTCGTGAAAAAGACTGGAACACTGGCCACATCGAGCCCCCCTTCTTGGAGTCAGAGCAGAGTAGCTCCATGAGGTGAATAGCATAGCGTTATGAGAGAGCAACACCGGGGTAGGAGCAGAGCCATGGTGGGACTCATACACCGTAACTCTCCATCCCTTCCCTGGCCACTGACCACCTCACTTGTGCTGTTTTCTTATACCCAGCCAGCCTTTCCTATTGACAATGCCCCTGTTCCCTACGGGCCTTTGAGTGGGTGACCCTTGAATCAGATGAACTCCAATGCCCTCTCCAGCCCTGACAGCCTGTGTGTGGCTCCTCCCAGAATCTCCCCAGCAGCCCCCTCCAAGGAGGTCACTGTATGAACCTAGTTTGGAACCACTCAGGCAGGCCCCTGTCTCACACCTACCCCCTCTTTAGCTTCCATCACTGGGCCCCCAGTGCCTGTCCCTCTCCATTTCTCCTCCCTCCACGCCCAGAGCATCAGTCCCAGTCAGCAAGGGGGTGAGCCAGGCCGGTGTGCAGACGGGTTAGCCCAGGCCAGGGGTGGAGCCCCACCCAGGAGGGAGGGAGGGAGTGAGGAAGGCAGGGTTTTGTGTCTCCCAATAGGAAAGTAGTCTAAGGAGACGGAAGAAGGTGGGGAGGTTCCGGCAGTCACGGAAGATGAACACAGGTTGACACATGAGGAAACACAAACAGTAAATCATCAAGAGAAAGAATGTACAGATCTCAGCAGCAATTTAAGATACGCAAATTAAAACACCATTAAGGACCCATCATGGCCTGGAGTCCACGTGCAAATAAATAAATAAAACAAGAAAGCTGCTGATGGCAGGGCCATTAGGAAACAGCTGCACAGACATTGCTGGGCCACTATAAGCTGTTCAGACCTTGCTAGAATGTGATTTGGCATTGTGTTGCAAGAGTTGAAGACCTTGATCAGGTAATTACGGTTGGGAGACCAGATTCCATGAATATAATTTAAAATGCCATCACAGAGGAGTTTTTACAAGAGAGGCTCATGGCACCTGTATATAGACCCAAAACATGAAATCCATTCAGATTATGGTAGGGTAACAGAAGGAAACATGAAAAGGCTGGCACATGGAAACAATCTGATGAAAACACTTGATGAAATCATGCTACGGTGACAAAATAAGCACAAGGAAATAGTAAAGGTGGACCCACAAACTATGTTAAAACATCCCCAGGAACATTAGCAGCAATCAGAAGAGGACTCTGAACAACATAAATTGCTAAGGTGTAATGTTTATTCTAACTTGATCAACGTGGTTTAAATAACAGTGATGGCGATGATGATGATATCGATGATGTAAGGACCACTGAACAGGATTTAGTCACCATAAAAATACCCCAGCCAAACTCCCTAGAAGCGGGTAGGCCCAGGTTCCCAGCTTGATGAGGAAGGAAAAAGGGATGGAAATTGGGAGGGAAAGGGCTATGTCTGTGGGCAGGGGGCCCGCCCCAGAGCTTCCCTTACCAGGTCTCTGAACGACATCTCTCTCTAAAGAAACAAAATCACACAAATAAACCCACACCATTTAACCTCTAACGTCCTGGGTGCTAGCTCTTAGTGCTGCGTTTTCACTCTCAATTTTACTAATACCTTTTTTCAGCAACTCCAGAGGTGACACCAGGGCTCTTTGCGGGCTAGCCTAGGAACCCAATCGCCATTTATAGCATTGTTTCTATGGAAATGTGTTTCAAGCTTCAAGAAGTCTAGCTGCTGACAACCCTGGGGCACGCACGTGGTCTCTAAATTAGGGAACTGAGACGAGCCCTACTTGCTGGGTCCTGGGCTCAGGAAGACAGCTTGTTACTTAGATTCTGTGGTAGTTAATACACACACCACCAGCAATGACCCCATTAGAGCAGGCTCTAGGTCGCTGTAGGGGGTGGAGATGGGACCACGGCATCTAGGAATGTACCTAATATTCTAGGGAAGCATGTGGACATTCTTTACCCCCGCCTCCAAACACACGGCGGAAGACTGGAAACTGGCCTCAGTACCCCTCATGAGAGTCCAGGTGAGCCCTGAGCCCACGTGCTGTCCAATTTCTCCCTCACCCTGGCAAACCTCTAGCCACAAGGCCCACTTTAGTCTGATCTCAGAACAAAGAAACTCCAAATCTTTGACAGTTCTGGCATTTGGTTTTAGCAGATCGGTGCTTGAGATAAATCACCAGGGCCCCGGCAGGGCCTGGACATCTCTCCACACGTGCACTGCTATGGTGGCTTCTGTTCTAGCAGGCTCCAACCTGCCCGCACAAGGTCTGCCCAGGGCTCTCCAGCTCCCACCCACCTCAGACTCCAAACAACACCGAGGAGTCTCCATTTCCTGCCCTGAACCACACTGGTCACAGGGAAAGGAGGATTGCAGGCCCTCCAAATAGACACTCCACATGTCAAGAAAGTTCCCCACTAAGAAGAAATGGCTACACACACACACACACACACACACACACACACACACACACACACACGCAAGCGCGTGCGCATGCCGAGAGGCAAAACCAAGGGGGAGTGTTGGAGTACCAAGGTTCTGAGATGCCAGAGATATGAGAAGGTGGTCAGAAGAAGGTCAGCTGCTCAGCCACAAGGCCACACCTGCAGCTGCGAGTCCCAGCAGAGCTCATGGCAAGATGGGGGTTCAGAGGGCCCTGACTGCTAAGCCAGAGGTAGACTGGATAAATGTGGGGGGGGGGGGGCTTTATGAGGCTAGCAATAAAGGGCAACTCAGAGTTTCAGTACTTTAATAAATATGTGCAATACTGTAAACACCCAAGACACTAACTCACTAGGGCTCTATACCTGGGTGAGGCAGGGCTGCAGGAGGTCAGTGTGCAAAGCACACCCTCCCTGCTGCCTGCTGGAACTGCAGAAGAGAGAACAGGCCTCCTCCTTCTGTGGCTGAGACCGGGCAGCTTAGAGGTGAGTGGGTGGCTCAGAGTCGGGCCTCAGGGCCACACATACTCATGGGGCTGGTTCCCTGGAAAACCAGGTGTGAAGAATCGTCTGGGGGCTCTGAGGCCACTTGGGCGGGGGGGTCACCTGCATCAGGCAGAGTCCATGCCGGGAGCCCCAGAGTTATACAGTCAGACAGTCTGTGAAGTCAGGCCTTCCATTACTAAAAGACTCCGTTAGGGGCGCCTGGGTGGCGCAGTCGGTTAAGCGTCCGACTTCAGCCAGGTCACGATCTCGCGGTCCGTGAGTTCGAGCCCCGCGTCGGGCTCTGGGCTGATGGCTCAGAGCCTGGAGCCTGTTTCCGATTCTGTGTCTCCCTCTCTCTCTGCCCCTCCCCCGTTCATGCTCTGTCTCTCTCTGTCCCAAAAATAAATAAACGTTGAAAAAAAAATTTTTTTTAATAAAAAAAAAAAAGACTCCGTTAGCCAATCTGAATTCTCCAGCCCCTGCAGTGCAGGTGGCTGATAAGACACAGCAGTTCTGTCTTCCCCCGTGGTAACAGATGTGAGGCTTGGAGGTTCCTCCCCCTGGCCTTCCCACCCACATCCAAAGTCTTTGCTACCTAAAGGTCTTTAAAAAAAAAAAAAAAAAAAAGGTATATAAATTACATACATTACTAAAACAATTGCAAACACACAAATACTCTATTCATAACCACTTCACCTAAATCCAGTATTTACCTTATGCCAATTTATACCATGACCAATGTAATCAGTTCTTACCCACTGAAGTATGTGTGCAATTTTGCCTGTTAAAACAGAAACCATTTTCACCGAAATTCATCAACATTTTCCTGTGAATTAAGATCACCTTCACATTCATTTAACAATGGCACAATATTCCACTGGATCTAGGTGTCATGAATTCATGAATTATATAGCCATGTGGAACATTTAGGCTGTTTAAACAGCCTAATTTTGCTATTTTAAACAATGTTGCTATAAATATCTTTATGCCTATAGCTCTTTTCCTCTTTAGAATCATTTCCTTAGAATTAATTGCCAAGAGTAATACTGATAGGTAAAAGGAAATTGACATTTTTTAACAGCTTCAAGTTCTACTTTTTAAAAATATATTGTTGTATGTGAGTTACCGGGGTTGCCTATTTTCCAAGATAGTTTTCCTGACAATATCTCTCAATCCTAGCAATCAAGTTCTACTCTTAAAATCTGCTTTCCCTAAGTCCCCAGTGGGTCTGGCATCTGGAGTACACATCCTAGGATTGAATGTTGGAGGTAACTCAATCAATTTGCTGTGGAGTATGACGAAGGAGGACAGAGAGATGTAGGTAGGAAGGTAGAGAACTGGGATGGACAGGAGGGGGGAGCAGGTCCCGTGGAGGCAGAAACAAAGGCAAATCCCACATGCTGTCCCTTCCAAAACAAGCCAGTACTTCCCTAGACATCAAACCCGCTCCAACACCCAAGCTCCTCCCCAGGAGCCAAGAACAAAAACACATTTCGATGGATTCCTAAATGACATTTTAGAAATACTACGTGCTTCTAAGTTCTGGAAACATATTCTGCAAACAATATAAGTCATGCACTCATCACTGGTCAAGCAGACCCATGCACGTGTGGGCTCAGCCCTAAGGGTGGTTCAACTTTAAGAAAGAAAGTCCACCTCGTCTGCCGTGGCAGGAAGATGCTGCTCCACAGAGCTCTCTAAGTGGCAGACCCCAGACAACTGTTGTGGAATTTCTCAGCGGGAAAGAACCACATGTAGTTTAAGTCTCTCATAGACAAACTGAGACCCCAAGTCCCGGCTTTGGGGCTCCCACTGTATGCTGCAATCATAGCCAGGAGGATCTGTTCCTCTTCCCCCACAACAGGAAGAGCCATGGCTGGTCCTGTCACCAGATTAAATAAGGCGTTTATTTTAAAGAGCCTCAGTCTCTTCTTTCGTGGTCTGCTGACTTGTTTTCCCTAGTTCCTTCCCTGTGCAAAGCCAGAAGACAGTGCCAGCCAAGGAAACTAAGGAATCCTCTAAGGGAAGCTGGTATTGATCCTTTTCTTACGGGTTGGGACCAGTGAGGAGGGTGTCACCTTTAACCATCTCCTTCTCACAGATGCCTCCTCAGAGTCCTTCTCAGGGTGAGGGGGACCCAGAAGCCATGCTTTGTGCCCCTAGATCCCCTTCCCACCCTTCACCAGGGCCTAGTGGGCAGGCTCAGTGGAATAGCAAAGCCACCAAAGCAGTGGTTCCACCAGTAGGTGCAAAGGGAGGCTTCCACGTAGACAAACAGTTCACCCACCACACACGTCCACGCCAGGCCCTGGGCCTGCCCACTGCTCTCTCACATCCCCTCAGGCTGTCCTTCCAGCCCCATCATGGGACACCTACTGTGTGCCAGGCACAGTTCTGCACCAGCGAGGAGCCACGCACACCTGCAGTGGATGCCAGTCTTACCGCGGGGAAGTTCCGCTGCCGACGCTAAGGTGGAGGCTCGGGAAAGCGGTAGGGAAGTAGGTGACTTCTGGTGGATCCTGTGGGCATCTGCCAGGAGGAAAAGGCCAGGGAGGACATTCCAGGGAAAGGAAGCAACAACACACAAGGCACAGAGGAGCAAAAGTGCATAGAGAGAACACAACCGGCCACGCTGGGAGGGCGGAGGGAATGGCAGGAGAAGAGGTGGAAGGGTGGACGAGGCCTCCAAAGTGGGCCTCGCACGCCATCCCGAGCTTTCTCCTGCAGGACCTGGCAGCTCTCAAAGGTTTTTAAGAGGGGGGACGTGTTCACAGCTGTGTTTCAGTAAAATAACCAGGTCCTTCAAGCCCGCTTTTCCATTTCGGTGTTGCTTGTAACACGATTTCATTTCATCGGGACAAAAATGCACAAGTCAGTATCAACTCTAGTTCCTGCCAGAGTACTAGCCAGGGACACCCCAGCTTGTCCTTCCCAAGGGCCATCCTGACCCCACACTGGTGACCAAGACCCCCTTGGAATCGCCTCTACTCCAGGTGTAAGAACCTAGCCCACGATACATCCAGCTTTGTGGAAGCAGCAGGCTCCCACTTCTAGGCATCAGGAAAGAGACTCTTAGAAGGCTGGCAGTCATCACAGCCTGAGCCCAGTAAGTCCAAAACTACATTTTTCTTTTTCTTTTTCTTTTTTTTTTTTTTTTTAATTTTTTTTTCAACATTTATTTATTTTTGGGACAGAGAGAGACAGAGCATGAACAGGGGAGGGGCAGAGAGAGAGGGAGACACAGAATCGGAAACAGGCTCCAGGCTCTGAGCCATCAGCCCAGAGCCCGACGCGGGGCTCGAACTCACGGACCGCGAGATCGTGACCTGGCTGAAGTCAGACGCTTAACCGACTGCGCCACCCAGGCGCCCCTTCTTTTTTTTTTTTTTTTTTAATGTTGATTTATTTATTTTGAGAGACGGGGCAGGGAAGGGGCAGAGAGAGAGGGAGAGAGAATCCCAAGCAGGCTCTGCACTGTCAGTGCAGAGCCCGACACGGGGCTCAATCCCACCAACCGAGAGATCATAACCCGAGCCAAAATCAAGAGTCTGCTGCGGCAGCACACCCGTAATCAAACTCACTAGTTTGGATTTCTGCAGCAAAGCATATGCGTATTCATACTAAAAGGGATAAATAGGGGCGCCTGGGGGGCTCAGTCGGTTAAGTGTCCAACTTCGGCTCAGGTCATGATCTCACGGCTGGTGGGTTCAAGCCCCCCCATTGGGCTCTGTGCTGACAGCTCAGAGCCTGGAGCCTGCTTCCGATTCTGTGTCTCCCTCTCTCTCTGCCCCTCCCCCGCTCATGCTCTCTCGCACGCGCGCGCGTGCTCTCTCTCTCTCCTCCAAAAATCAATAAACATTAAAAAAAAAAAAAAAGTCGGGCGCTCAACTGACTGAGCCACCCCAGTGCCCCTTTTTCTTTTTAAAGGAAATTAATTCCTTCGTCTAAGCCTATTGGAACTGAATGACCAAGATTTCAGTCAAGGTGCCCTTGCTTCAAAGAGCTACAACCAGAGGATTTGAGGATAAGAAGAGAGTCAGTGCTCCCCTAACCCAACACGCTCTCATTGTGTGGATGAGGAGACCCAGCAGCCCCCGGCACATGAAGCCCTCGCTCCTTTAGCTCTCTCTCTCTCTCAGGCAGGATCCTGGGTAGAATATCTCAACGGGGTTGACATTTTCAGGACTGGAGAGGTGCCCAGTCTTGTTGCTTTGGACAGCTTGGGCACCAGGGACCTCAGTCATTCCACAAACCAAGCCTGAAGCCAGAACTCCAACCTCCACTCTGAAAAGCAAGGTTGGACCTCCCAAATACCTCACGGCCCTGAGAGTCTTGCCCAAGCCCAGAGGAGAAACAGAATTCAAGCTGTAACTGCCTGTTAGCCAGCGAGAGCCAAGCCTTGGACTCTGTCCTCACAAGGCAGCGCTGAAGTTTTCCAAGTGGAATCAAATGTGCAGGGAGGACCCAGATGCTGGGATGACCTCTCTTTTCCACTGGAATCATTCAGACTCCAGAGGGGAAATCCAATCGCTAATGAAGTGCTTAGTTCTCCAGAGCATGTAAGAATCCTGCAGTTTAGCTGGAGGCCAAAAGAGTCAGAAAAATGTCAAGAAAGATTAAGATCAAGATGTAGATATTTTCAGTGGCCTAAGGGGGAGGCTCTGTCTCCCCCTCCCATGTCCACTCTCAGGGATGTGGCACTGTGAATCCTGGTGGGAGGCAGAGTTCCACCTGCTGCTAGGGAAGCTGGAACCTCAGGGCCTCATTCTTCAGTACCGCCCAGCAGTGAGAACATGGGCATGGGACCTGAGCTGGACAGCCAGACGCTCAGCCTGGGTTCTGCCAGTGGAGTGAGCGGCAAGGAGACTTCAGAACTCACTCCGGAGGGGGTGGCAGCGTCCAGCTCAGCCGGCAGCAGTGATGCCTCCACTTTGGTGCCAGCCACCCAACTGCCCACAGGTCCCGATTGATTTCTGAGCCTTTGTTCTTCAGGCTTTCAGGGAGCCACCACGTACCCTTCCAGTTCATTCTTTTTCTCCTTAATGTAGCCGAGTCCTGAGACCTGGACCGCCCCACCATGTTCACAATGCTTCCTCTGCCCCGCCCCCCCCCAATATAACACCTACACTCAAGCTTCTGTCTTCTCTGTGAAAAGAGTCTAACTTAAATAGCCACACATCCGAGAGGACTGCAGCCACCTAGTAGTCACAAATACGGACAAATGCCATAAATGCTGAATGTTAACAGCCTCCCTGTCCCTGGTTCTACTGGCTTGGGGCATTAATATCAGAAATGAAAGGCGCTGATGCTCCCTTGGATGCCTCCCTATTTCTCTACCCAGGTGGATGTGGAGGCAGGAAACCTGGGTTCTAGAACTTGCAAGTGCCACTGCAACCCTGCGGCAGGTGACGCCCACCCTGCCAATCTCACAGGGAGGTGAGACCAAATGAGAAGCCCCCATGGCACAGCCCCATTAGCCCCTAATTCCCAAGTCAATCATTCTTTTCAGTCTTCTCTTTCTTGATGCCAACAGTCGATGGATTTCAACTCAATTTAATAAATACTTATGGAGAACTTTTCTATGTGCCACATGCCATACTAGGTGCACAAAATCATGGTCCCTGTTTTCATCAAATGCAAAGTTCCGTCTTCCCTCAGCTTCTATGACACCGTGCTCTCCTGGGGTTCTTCCTCCCTCACCATTGGTTCCTTCTCAGTCTCTACTGCTGATTTCTTTACACCGTGCCTCTTCAATGGTGATCCCCTCACCTCCTACTGTGTCTCTCCATGCTGCCATCGGCTTCCATGATGCCGTCAGCTTCCCTATCTCCAAGTGCCTTCTATGTTCCGGGGATCCCCAAATGTCTGCTCCAGAAAGTCTGACAGACAGAGGGGTTGAAGGGAGGTAATCGGGTTTGGAACTTGTCTTGAAGTTGACACAGTAAGTCATCGTTTTTACTTAAATGACATTTATTTGGGATGGCTTAGTTAGGATTCACAGAGGGCAACACCCTCCATCGCCATCACTTGGGGATCTCCTGCCCCAGACCTGTATGTCCAACTGCCCGCTAGACATCTCTCTCGGATGTCCCAGAGTACCTCCAACTCAACATGTCTGAAATTAGACTCATTGTCTCTCCCCAAAAATCTGTTCTTCTTCCTATGTCTCAAGTAGAAACCTGAGCAAACACTTCAACTTCTCCCTTGCTCTATACATTTGATTGGTCCTCACGGCCTGTCCACCCAACTCCCTGATGCCTTCCTAATCCAGCCCCTCCCTCCTGCACCACTCTGGCTTAGACTCCTCCATCTTGCCCCAATGACTGCAGTGACCTCCTCACTGGTCTCTTTGCTGCCCATCTTCCCCCATCTCCAGTCATGCCTCCACATCACAGCTGAATGAATGATCTTTCAAAATGAAAATCTCTCTCTCTCTCTCTCTCTCTCACACACACACACACACACACACACACACACACACACACACAGCCAGTCCTCTGTGGCTCCTACTGCCCTCACCTAAGGTCCAAACCTCTTAGCCGACACAAAAGGCTGGCACATGACCCGGCCCCTGCCTGCCCCTTTCAACACTGTCCCACCAGTGCTCCATCACACCCTGCTGCTTGCAGTTCCCGAGGGGACCATGTCATGCGTCTACTGCACTTGCCTGAGCTGCTCCCCATGTCGAGAATGCCCTGAGTCTCTTTGCTACCTGGTGGATGCCTACTCATTTCTTAGGACTCCGCTCACAATCAGGTCCTCCAGGAAGCTTCTCATTCATTAATTCCACAGCATTCACCAAGCACAGGTACCATGAGAGGCACCGGGGCCGCCCTGGACCTTTCTTAACATTCCTCTCTCCTCTGGCCTGGAAGAAGTGACCAGTTCCTCCTCTAAGCCCAGCAGACCCCTGAGCACATTGACAGTGACAGCGTGTCATTAATTGCTCTGGCTTTTGCACATGTCTGTCTCCCTCACAAACCATGAACACCTTGAAGGGGGAGCCTGGATCTTCTTCATCTCTGCATGCCGAGTACCTAGCACAGAGCACACAGTAGGGATTCAATAAATGCATGTCGCACGAGTGAGTAAAAGAATCAAGAACGTGAGGTAGGGGCGCCTGCGTGGCTCGGTCTGTTAGCTGTCCAACTTCAGCTCAGGTCCCACGATCTCCCGGTTCGTGGGTTCGAGCCCCATGTTGGGCTCTGTGATGACAGCTCAGAGCCTGGAGCCTGTTGAAGATTCTGTCTCTGTCTCTCCCACTCGTGCTCCCCCCCACCTCAAAAATAAAATAAACATTAAAAAAAAAAAAAAAAGGAACGTGAGGGAAAGTACCCTGTAAACCACACTGGGCACAGTTACCTCTGCTACTGCTCTGGCCGGTTTTCTTCTTCTCTGTCACTGGACAAGTCAGATCCTAAATGCCAGCTGGGTGGTTCAGCACAGCCTCCCTGGAGAGATGGTGGAGGAAATGCTGAGCCTTTCACCATGTCTAGTGCAAGTGGAAGTGGGGTTGGGAGTGGCTGTTGACTCCTAAGTTGTCACAGAACACCTGCGATTGGCAAGCCACAGAGGAAGTGGACATGGGCTCGTGTGGAATGTCCCTTGCAGGCCCCTTACGATGGCCCGTGATAGGGAGACTGGGGAGGGGACAGAGGAGAGTGGCTAGAGGGGGCTAGAGGGCTAGTGCTTAGGCCAGAGAAAAGTGCATTCCTGGGCCTTCCCCTGGGTCCCTCATGGGATCTTAGGAACTGGGATCTTAGGAACTGGGAGAATTCCTCCATTTCTGTAGTGTTAACTCAACCCACTTTCTGCGCTTTGAAAATACTAAGTAATCTTATTGACCAAATGAGTCTGGTTAGGAGTTTTTAGGGACTCAACAGGTTGATAGCCATTAAGATCAATTAAGATTATAATAACATAATATAATGGCAAGAAGTCTATTCAAAAAACATCCCACTCTTTTCCAAAAGACCTCCCGTCTCCCACTGCTTATTGTTGTTTGTAAGTTTCTTCTTTTTATATCTTTGTGTACTGCCATAAGGAAACTGAAGAGACGGGAGTCCTTGGCTTACAGAGAGACTTGCTGGAACTAATGATTATGATGATCCATGCAGGATGGCAAAAGGAAATGGAATAATATGGGGTTTGTGCCCTGACCCTTCCATTCAGCAGCTGTGTGACCTTAGAGAAGCCACGTATCCTCTCTGAATCTTAGTTAAAAATGAGAGCGTTATTCTAGGTGCCCTTCCTAGCTTTACATTCTTTTTTTTTTTTTTAATTTTTTTTTAACGCTTATTTATTTTTGAGACAGAGAGAGACAGAGCATGAACGGGGAGGGGGGAGGGCAGAGAGAGAGGGAGACACAGAATCGGAAGCAGGCTCCAGGCTCCGAGCCATCAGCCCAGAGCCCGACGCGGGGCTCGAACTCACGGACCGCGAGATCGTGACCTGAGCTGAAGTCGGACGCTTAACCGACTGAGCCACCCAGGCGCCCCAACATTCTTAACTTCAGGATTCTCTGAGATGCTGTTACTGCAGTTACTATAAAACAGGGACTGGATGAAAACAGTCCCTGAAGTCCTAGTCAGCTCTAAAAGTTGACTGTTTAGTGAAACAGCAGATTCTAGAAATTATTGGTTTATTAAATGTGGTTTACACATAACTTTTCAGAAATAGTTTTCTTTGTCAATTCTAGTTTCACCCATGTATGTTCTTCAAAACTTTCAATTAAAAGTCCATTCGTTATTAACTGCAATATTGTGTGTAGTTGCAAAAGACTGGAAGCAGCCCAAATGCTCTCCAGTAGGAGACTACTTAATTAAATGAGGGTATTTTCCTACAGTGGAGTACTAGCCATTGGAAAAAATGAGGCAGCTCTACGTGAGTTGTTGTAGAATAATCTCAAAGACACATTGAGTGAAAAACAGAATGCAGAACCCTGTGTATAGTATGCCAGAATTTGTTTATATATTCATACTTTCCTTAATCTGCAGAGGCTACATCTGGAAGCACGGCTGAAAAATGACAAACTGTAGCTGCCTAAGACAGGGACACTGAAGGATTGAAAAAATGGGAACATTAGAGACTGGGAAATTTATCTTTTCAAAGTTTCAGGTTATCAAATTTATCAATATTTTCTTATGGCTTCTGCTCTGTATCTTTCTTAAGAAGGGCTTCCTTCCCTCAAGGTTAAAATAGATATTTATTTCTCTAATTCTATTGCATTTGTATATGTGGGCATAATATGTATAACAATCTCTTTTCTATGTTGAAATGACTTTCGAGACTAACTTTATACTCTACAACATCTCTTTTGAATTTTCAACCATATTTATACCTTTTTAAATAGAAAGTTGGGATGGGAGTGAGAATCTACCAGATTTCATTTTTATAGAAAACAAAATTTTTAAGGAATCTATTTTATAGAGTACATCTTATGGTTTGTGAATTGTAGCTCAATTCAAAAAGAAGGCATCTAGCTTATATGGCAAGGTTGAGGTTAACAGCATGAGAACTGGGTGGAGACAGAATCCTCCCAGTCAAGGCCAATATTAGGGTTTAGCCAGGATCTCCCAGAGACTCAGTTTTATAGTTTAGCCTAGTTTTATAGGTTCAATGCCTCTTTGTGCACAACAGACCTGCAGCTAACCGGGAAGCATCTCTCTGTCTTCCTCAAAAGTCTTGCCTGAGAGTTGGCCCCACCTCCTTCTAACAGTTTGGTTCTCTTGGAAGGACAGGCCACCCAGATGACAAATGCTCTTCCCTAAGAGCTGCCGTTCAGGCATAGGACACTGTGGGGCAGGCAGGTCAACGGGGCTCAAATCAGGACAAGGAGGAGCCAGTGTGGAAGCTGGACAGATACCATCTGGCGCCCATGGGGAAGAGGTACTGGAAATGGAACAGAACGATGAAGTGCAAAGCCAGGAGGCGCCAGAGAGGCTAACGGGCAGGAGGAGGCAAGGCTGGGGAAACGTTTAGAATACAGACCAGGAACATGGTCCTTGGTGCTTGGCGTGGCTGTGTGTGTCTACACACAAACGGACAATATTTGATAGCCGTTGTCATTTTATCCTCATCACCAAATATTTACTGGGACTTGCTGTGAGTAGAGCACCAGCCCTGAAGATACAAATAGATTTAAAACAGGGACTTCCAGTTTAGTTAAAAAGGGATAAAAGTGATCCACACAAAGGCACATTGAAGGAGCTGAATGAAGGGTATGAGTGAAGGCCAAAGGAAATGTTAAAAATCCTTTAGGCCAGGTTTCAAGGTCTTCTTCAGTCCAGAGGCCCAGTGGATGTTACTGGAGTCCCTGGGGGATGCCCCGCAGGACGGGACAGGGGAAGTTCTTGAAGAGGGAAACATGAACAGGGCTAGAGGGAAAGCAGGAACCTCTGTTCTGTTCTGCTTCTCTGTTCTGAGCCAAGCAGAACAGAAGAAAAGGGCATTCCAGGCTTCCAGGGAAGCATGAGAGGTAGGAATGCTTGCCACCAGCAGTTTGGACAAACACACAGAGTGGGTCACTGGGTCAGAGCAGAGGGTTAGGGCAGGAGATCAGCAGAGGCCAGACCCCTGTGTGGAAGGCCCTGACTGCCAGCCTAGAAGTTTGATCCTTACCATGCAGACAGTGGGGAGCCATTGAAGGCTGCTGAGCAAGAGGGTGACTCTTGCAACCAGGCATCTTAAGTGACATTACAGAGAGCCTTTTATCCGAGGCTTATGCAAAGCCTTGTGTATATTTCAAGGAGCACTTGGTGCAGAAAGTCAGAAAGCCGTAAAGCAAGGCCCTGTGTCACGGAGATGAGGAAAAAAAAAGGTTTAAGGGTCTTACAAAGAGATGCTTCACTGAGTGCGAGAAATGAAGGGGGGAACATTTTAAAGAAGGAAACAAATTTGCAGGACAGAACTGCCAGGCATCTGGAAAACTGTAGCACTTTCTTCAGAGTCGGGCATGCCCTCTTTTAGCTGGGGGTGTTCTGCCTCCTTTTTTGGAGGTTAGTTGTAGTGTCAAAACACTGGGTTGTGGTGTAGGGAGTGAGGCAGCTGGGAGGAGGCAGATGAACAGAAATATATATATCAGGCCTGGAGAGCATAAAAGGCCTTCATTCTGAGCCCAGCTTCTTGCAAGGGACTTCATCTGCCTCTCTCAGTGGCACTTGGGGGTTTTCGCCAGAGTTGCTGAGTTTGCTAATTACCTCCAACAGTTTGTCCTCTTAAAACAAAATGATTTTTAAAATCTGTCGGGTTCCGATGCAGAGCTTTTTCAATATTGTTCCTCGTCGTGCATAGTGAGGCAGCAGGGCTGCTCAGGGGCCGTGAACTGGGCAGCAACTTTAGGCCATAAATCAGCATTTACATAAGGTGGGAGAGGAAGTCGGGATTATGTTTCCGGTCCTACCCTGGGCCATGTACAACTCCAGGCAAGCCAGGAGAAGGGCCTGAGTTAGGCACAAAAATCAGCCAGGTTGAGCTGAAGATGTGGGCAGGCAACTAACGCCTGGTGGGGCCACAACTCCAGGAAATCCGCTTCCTTCTTCCTCTGGCCTTTGCAAGGGGTCCCTCTCCTCTGTTCTCCTGCCCACACTCCTAAGGTCCTTCGGGCACCTTCAGTCTCTGCAGGTTCTAAATTAACACTAAGTACTGCAACTCAAAACTGTCTTTTCTTTGGGGTCAGAAGGGAATGCTCCCCTCCTCTGCCCCTCAGGGCTAGCGCTGGGCACCAGTAGGTCCCTACTAAAGCAACCACATCGGGTGATGCAGCTTAACCAGAACCCTGACAGTCAAGTTCAGTAAAAACACAAATGTACCCAGAACAGAAGGTTGTGCAACTCAGGAACTCCTACCATGGTGGTGTTTTTGCGCTAAACCTCATTCCCCTGTGGCAATTGTGCTTGTACGTCCCAGACTTTCTAGAAACGTCCTGATTTCATATGTTTTTCCTCGAGTCTCTGGAAGCACATAGGTGTCTGCCAGGGACTGTGCCCTAATGTTTTGGTTTGACAACTTGACACTGTGCCCATGACACACAGCTGGCATGAGGCTGCAAAACAGCATTTTTTCCTTCAGGTGAAACTCAGTTACTGGGTTGGGGAGAAGGCCAGGCATGGGGAAGCTGCAGTGTGCCTGCGCTATCAGTACCTGGCACTCTGAGCGGAGAGGCAGCCCCAGCACTGCGGTGGGACGGTGCCACAGGGTCACACAGCACCCCCCCACCGTGGTGCAGGGCTGAGAGGTGCCCCCTGACAGTCCTCCACCTACGCCATGGGGAGAGTGGGTTAAGATACGGGGTAGGAGGGGCGCCTGGGTGGCTCAGTCAGTTGAGCGTCCGACTTCAGCTCAGGTCATGATCTCGCGGTCCGTGAGTTCAAGCCCCGCGTCAGGATCTGTGCTGACAACTCAGAGCCTGGAGCCTGCTTCGGATTCTGTATCTCCCGCTCTCTGCCCCTCCCCCTCTCATGCTGTGTCTCTCTCTGTCAAAAATAAATAAACTTAAAAAAAAAAAAGATATGGGGTAGGAGCAGAATGGCCCTGGTTGTATCCTGTACAAGCTTTTTGACTGTTTTTTACATCCCTCTTACTACAGTTAGCACATCTGAGGCCCTCAAGGAGAACCTGTTTGCCTTCTTTCCACACTTGCAGGCCTGGCTCCCTTCCTGCAGCGCAGAAGCTCAGGAGGTATGAGGACCCCCATCCTGCTCTGCGCTGCAGACCGGGCTCAGGAAATGGGCCAGGGGGCTCTTCTGGAGAAAATGTCCTTGAGGCACCCCCCCTGCGGGTGCTGCCCCACCCACCCCAGACACCATCACAGACACACAGTCTCAAAGCCCCAGCACTTTTCCCTTTGCCCAGAAGACAATAAAGGAATTAGGACCCACCTACTAAGTTTCTGCAGCTGACACTTCAAGGCTCAAAGTCGAGCTCGCCAGCTCAGTCACACATGTCTGACGTGTCCTCTTTGCAACCAGGCCCCACTCCAAAGCGACCGTGCAATTTTGCTAATTCAAACTGCTTTCCCGTTTAGGGAGGCTGATAGCCATCTCCCATCTCCTTTTCCTGCTGACGTCATCCCACATTTTCTACAGACACAAATAAGGGCACAGTTCCCGGGATAGTTTTCAGGCTGCCTAAGGTGGAAGTGGAGGGGTCTGCCCTCCTGGGTCCCCTTCACTTCTCTGGTGTTTGGCAAGTTGTCGGAGGTTAAGGGAGAGGCAAGGAAATAAATCACCTAGCTAAGGCTAAAGGCCAAAAAAGAACTTGGTGACTGCAGATCAAGCCCAGATCTGTCCTGGGCATTTGCAATGCAAATCTGCGTTTTGTTCCCTGCCACCAAGGTCTTGCACAATAGCCTGTGTATAAACATCCACGCCAACAATGCCTGACTGTGCAATCACGTCGTAATTACAGGCCGGCAGGAAGCTGCTGCTAGGAACTGCACCATTCACCCTCTAGACATCCCATGTCGGAGTCGGCACGGCACCGACGTACATTCCGGCACACCAACGCCGTCCCGCCGCTGCCCCGGCTGGGCCGCCGCTGCTACAGTCGCAGTCTCCAAGCCCGGGAGCCTGGCCGCCACCCGCCCGCCCGCCCGCCCGCCCGGCCTGCCAGCCCTGAGTTACTTTGCAGGGATGTCATAAACTTCTCAGCTGTTCTTTAAAAAGCCCTGCGCCACGAGGCTACCGAGGGCGGCGGGAACCACCAGTAAAGTTCACAAGCACAATCCTGCAGCCCTAGCAGTTTTAGAAAACAGAAGAGAGCTGAGATGCCACAGAGTCCACTGGAAGCGGGTTTCGGAGTTTTATATAGAAAACATTCACATATGTACGTAGGCGTGCTGACAGTTTTTATGGCTAAATTGCAAAGTGTTAGGCCTTAGGGATTACTGTCAGGTTCGGGACGAGGTGTGGGAGGAGAAAGAGTGGGGGAGTCAGGAGCGATTTGTTGAAAGGGGGCTTGGGGGCAATTCTGGTTTTGCTTTTTTGGAAAGGAGCAGGGTTGTTTTCCCAAAAGTCCGAGTTGCTCTGCTCTTCGTCACTGGAGGGCCGAGCAAAAGAAAAGTGGGGGGAAAGTTTAACTTCCTTCCTGCAACCTCACCGAAGGCTGCGAAGAGGAAGAACACGTCCCCCTGGGAAGCACCGGGCAGGGCTGGGGGACGGCTGCGCCCAGCCTGTGGGGGTGCGGGACGCTGGGCGGACGACTAGCCCCGCACGCAGGCCGCGGGCAGCCCCTCCCCGCACCCCTCCTTTAGCACACGGGCCGCCCGGTTGCAGCCCCGGCTGTTTTAACTCCCGCGGGAAACCGGCCACAACAGGGGCGCAGCCTGGGGCCTCCGACCCCGGCCACGGAGCGTCCGCCCTCCCCCCTCCCCTCCCCCCTCCCTCCTGCAGCGCCGCCCGCACCCCAGCGCCCGGCGCGGCGGGCCCAACCCGGCCCCCCACATCCCCGCCCGCAGGGCCAAGCCCGGACCCCACGCGTTTCCGAGCCCCACGCCGGCGCCCCGGCGGCAGAGGGGGCGCCCGGCCCGCGGCTCACCTGCACGCTCGATCCCGGGGCCGCTCGGAGGGGCGCGGGGCGCTGGGCGCAGGCGAGCGCGGCCCGCAGACTCAAACTTTGTTGCTCTCGGGACGGTGCAGTCGTCACTTCCTCGCGGAGCGGGCGGCGCGGCCCGGGCTGTGACCCAGCAGCTCGCGCGGTGGCGCGCCGGGCCCTGCAGCCGCCCGCCCGCGCCCCCGGCTCTTGCGCGCCCCGGTTGCCCCGGCGCCGACTCCCCAGGTCGGCTCGCCCACGGCTGCCAGGGCCCCGCGTCCAGTCGTCCGCCGAGCTTGCACCCCTGCGGGTCGTTTCCGCGCCGAAGAACTGCGACCGAACCTGTGTTCTCAGGCTGGGTCTGGAAGGCGGCGTTGGGGTTCAGGGACCCCGGCGAGCTGGGGTTCCAGGGGAAACACACCCACCGCACAAACAAAAGGGGGGAGGAGGAGGAAGAGAAAGTTTTTCAGTTTCACGTTGAGGCTAGAAGGTGCTGTCAGAAAGCAGAATGCTCTTGTGTTTTGCCAAATAATGCCTAAGCTGGGCCTTCAAACGCGGGTTTCCTCGCCCCACATTCCCTCCAAAGGTCTGCACGCTCGTCCTTCGACATTTCCACTCGTTGTAGGCGCGCAGGACGGCTACCATATCTCACACCTCAGGGGGCTATTTCGGCGTCCAAGTAGGGGCTGCAAAATGGTTTCTGTTCTAATCCTCCCCCGCGATTTCCACCTCTTCCTTTACCCTCAACTCACAGATCTCTTTGAGGCCTGATGCATTCCGCGTTTCATCACGGGCCAAAAGTGACTTAGAGGGTAGGGTGGAGTCCCGAGAAGAGGAGCATCAGGCAAGTCATTTTAAATTTATCATTCCCCAAAATAAGTTCGCTCGCCGTATTAAAAACTGCAACAAAAAGCCACCTTTTGGGTTTCTGATAAATAGCAACAAAGTAGTTAAACAGCAATCTTTAGGGAAGAGTTCTCTCCAGCAAAGCTGGAGAGAAAACCGGGTTAGCCTTTGCTGTGGTTAAAAAAAAAAAAAAAAGCAGACATTTGAAACTGCAGTGGAGGGCTTTCATAACAGAAACATTAGCTTCATTGTAGCTTGTTGCGGAAAACAGGGAGCTTTTTAAAGGTGGTTCAAAAGCATCGGTTGGGGCTCAACAATTTTCCCTTTTTCCCCAAATGCTGCTTCTACTAGCACGTTGGCCAGATCATAGAATCTCCCATACTAATGCTTCATCTTTTTACTAAAGCATAGGAAACCCTAGAGTAAAGGCTTTGTCCAGAAAGATGGATGTGAAACTGATGGAAAGTGACATCTGGGAAATGATCCCCAGTTCTGCGTTCATATCTAATGGGAAGCCACAAATGCAGAATCATCCTCCCAAGACTGGGAGTATGCAGATGAGGCTCTCCTAGCAACGTGAAATCCCCCACACTTCAGCCCGTATGTGCTAGTTCTGACTTCTACCCAGACATTATTAATGGCACATTATAAATACAAAATGTACCACGTAAGAAAAATAGTGTCGCTTTGAGAAATACACATGCATTGTTAGACTCTTAATAATGACAATTTTCTGAAATTTTTACTGCATCATACTATTGTGGGGGGATGGTGGAGGGATTGCCCACTTCTGTTTTGGGATAGATAGAAGTAATTCCTTAGTGTATTCTCCTTACGGCAAGCAATGATATAATCAAGGGGAGTAGAGCGAATATGTCACCCAGACTTCTAAAAACAACCATGTGATACTCCGTATTTGCTAGGACAAGAGCAGAGTATTTCTTTGTTCGGGATTGTGATTCTGAATTCTCAGTCACAATTTCATGAATATTCAGGATTTCTGCATGCCCAGGAATAATTAGCAGATGGTGTAAATGTGTGAAGGCCTGACACTTATATATGCACACACATGCATTGCTTTTCCTCTGCAGAGTGGCATTTGCTGGAGGACCACGGTGTGGAAGCTGTGGTAGGTGGTCTCAAAGACAGTCCCCTGCTAGTGATCCCCGGCCTCCTGGTATTCACACCCTTGTGTAATCCCCTCGCCTTGGGTGTGAGCTGGACTAACTGATTCGGTTCCGACAAATAATATATGGCAAAAATCACGTGATGTCTCTGCTGAGATTAGGTTATAAAAAAACTGTGGCTTCCATTTTAGGTGCCCTCTTTCTCTCTCGCTCTCTCTTGGATCACTCACTGTAAGGAAGCTAGTAGCTGCCATGTCCGAAGGCCGCCCTGTGAAGAGGAACTGAGGCCTGCCAACAACCACATAAGTTAGCTTGGGATACTTCCCCCTTGGTCTATGTTAATCGAGCCTTCAGATGAGACCTTCAACCCCAGCCAGCAGCTGCCTCAAAGAGAGCCTTGAGGAAGAAGCATCCAGCTAAGCTGCCTCGATTCCTGACCCACAGAAACTGTAAAGTAATACATGTTTGTGGTCTTATTGAAAACTAAAAAAAAAAAAAAAAAAATTTTAATTTTTATTGTTTATTTTTTAAAAGAGAGAGACAGAGCACGATGGGGGGGGGGGGGGCAGAGAGGCAGAGAGAGAGAGGGAGACACAGAATCTGAAGCAGGCTCCAGGTTCCAGGTTGTCAGCCCAGAGCCCAACATGGGACTAGAGCTCACAAACTGTGAAATCATGCCCTGAGCCAAAGTCAGACGCTTAACCGACTGAGCCACCCAGGCACTCCTGAATGTTTATTATCTTAAACTGCTGTGTTTTGTAGTAATTTGCTACATAGCCATAGGTAACTAATTCACAGAACAAAAGAGAAGTCAGTGTGGGCCCAATGACAACCCTGCCCAGCTTCCTGGTCTCTCACCTGGAAAGCAGAACATGGAGGAAGGGGCAGACCTAAGGGTAACACATGAGTCCTAAGAACAGACAGCCCAGCCTTCACCTCTTTGCAGAGCAAGGGTCACCCTTGAATTTAAACAAGATCAGGGGGTGTGGGCTGCTGCTCCTGAGTCCCAGGCAGCCCTGGCGTTGGGCGTCACCATCCTGATAGTGCATGCAGATATTTTTTGTTGCACAAGAATCGACATCTGTCCAGGTGTCCTATTCCTCTTCCTCAGAGCATCTATCCTGGTCCTGAGGCCTCAGCACACGCAGGGGCGGTGGGGTCCAACCTCGGTCCTAGAAGAAGAGGTGGAAAGAAGGGCTTTCGAGCCTGACAGCCGGAAGAGGTAAGTGATTTCAGTGCAGGTCTGAAACTAGAAAGAAAGGCTTGTGGTCCTGCTGTTGAAGAGCAAGTCGTGGACAATCCCCGATAAGAATCACCTCCACACTGCTTCCAGGGCTACAAAGAACATTCTGTCCACGTGATGGTATCTCTCTCTCAACATCATTTCCTCTCTGACTGGAGCAAATTATTTACTTTGAAAACACAAAACAAAGTTTTATGAAGCGGGAGAGATGTTACACTCCTGCATCCCTAACTAGGGCAGGCGTCTACTTGTGGTTGCCCCCCCCGCCCCCGCCTCAGCCAGTCACGTACAAGCTGGCGATCGTAGAGCCCATTTCTGTTTTCTCTCCAGAGACACTCGGCTCTGATTTTTCTCACGTGCAGTGGCCACAGCTGCTGTGTTGCCATGCCGTCATCCGGTTGCTATGACTTGTGAGGTTGCGGATGTGCCAGAACGTGAATCTATTAATTTAACAGGAACTAGGCTCAGCACATATATTCCTTGTTAGGTCATTTGCTTTGCTACCTAAACCACATCCAATGTGTTCAGCAACGGGAACATTTCCTAGAGCCTGGCTTTGCAAAAACGCCGAGTGCCCTGGATTTTTGAGTCTGCAGCAGTCAGTTTTACGGCATTAAATTACTGTGGAGGAGAACACAAAGGCATTCTGGCCCCGGGATGCCAACAGGTCAGCTTCGGAGAAAAATCAAAGGAGGGGAAATAAAGTCTCTGGTCTTCATTCTTTGCCCACCGAGGTCCATTCTGCGGGAGGTATATGAACTAACTTCCACAGGGATCCCACCCTGAGCCCAGGTCTCTCACTGACAAGGTCCAAGCTCTCCAACCCCAGAACTAGGGGACGTGTGCCATGAAAAGAGAAACCACTGGCCTTTTTTTCCTTCACTCCTTCGATGAACACTTCCTGGATGTCTGCTGGTAGCCGTGCTAGGAATGCGGAGATGAAAGGGACAAAGTCTCTCCCTAGTGGGAGAGAAAGACATGTAAATTACAGTGTGACATGAGAAGCTTCACACAGGGCACCGTGAGATCCCAGAGAAGGAAGCAAGTAAGTCTGCCTGGGGACAGGAATGATGGGCTGCCACCAGTGTTCTTCCTTTTCTGAAAAAAAAGACTACGTTAAAAATGATCAGATGCATTGTACCAAGTAATAAGTGTTGTTTGTGTAGCTTTTGGTTTGGTTGTTTGTAATATATA
Source organism: Puma concolor (assembly GCF_028749965.1). Classification (NCBI taxonomy): domain Eukaryota; kingdom Metazoa; phylum Chordata; class Mammalia; order Carnivora; family Felidae; genus Puma; species Puma concolor. The sequence continues at coordinate 29,500,613 of NC_141672.1, read as the reverse complement.
TGTACATATTTGTCTGGGTCACAGTGTAAAACATATTCCCTATACACAGGCAAAGAAGCGTGAAAGTTCTAGGTTTAGAGAGTAATAAATACCCCCGTACACAGGGGACTTATGACGGGCTTGGCCTCAAAGTGTTGTCCCGTTGCGTAGTTGAAGGAACTAGCCGTGACTCAATCCTTCCAAATTCTCCTCCCTTAGTGAATCAAAGCCAAGCCTGAAGGACCAGCTCCCAGACCCCTTCCCCCCCAGGACTGTTAAGCCAGCTCTAAGGCAGTGAGAGAGTACCCACCCCCTTTCCATCGGGTCAGATGGTAGGAAGGAGAAAGAGGAGAGAGAGGAAGGTCAGAAAGGCATCATGCTTTTCCTCCTCTTCAGGTCTTAGAGGAAAGCAGGATAGGTTATGTCAAAGTGACCCTGGTGATCAAGCCTAGGTCAGCAGAGAGGCTCTGAGGCTCAGCATTCCTGAGTCCCCATTCCCACATGGCATGGATGTCACATCGTGAGCAAACAGCCTGCTGTGTGACTGCCCCGGTGGGGCAAGACTACCTGTGGCAAAGCTCGGGGGAGGATCATGGGTCTGCACCACTGAGAACAGAGGGAAATGAGCAGCAAGTTGCAAATGGGAGAAGCCAGGGCTGGGGGTGTTGCTGTAGACCACAAGGCCACCTACCAGAGCTGGTGGCAGCAGAGGCCTGGGGACAGGTGGAAACCAAGAGGACAAGGCAGCTTGGCATGGTGGTCAGGAACAAGGGTTCTGGACCGCACAGACACTGCCTGGCTTCAAGTCCCACTTCTGCCACATACTAGCTGCGTGACCTTGGACAAGTAATTTAGCCTTTCTTTCTTTCTTTCTTTCTTTCTTTCTTTCTTTCTTTCTTTCTTTCTTCTTCTTTTTTTTTTTTTTTTTTTTTTTTTTTTACTGTTTACTTATTTTGAGAGGTAGAGAGAGCTGAGGAGGGGCAGGGAGAGAGAGAGAGAGATAGAATCCCAAGCAGGTTCCACACTGTCAGAGCAGAGCCTGACACGGGGCTCAGCTTCACAAACCGTGAGATCATGACCTGAGCCAGAATCAAGAGTCAGATGCTTAATGGGCTGAGCTACCCAGGAGCCCCTACTTAGCTTTCCTATGCCTCAGTTTCCTTATCTGTAAAATGAGGATGACATAACAACTTTACCCACTTGATAGGTTTGTTGTAAGAATTAAATTAGTTTGTAAAGCTCTGATATATGTGTTAAGTGTCAGTTAAATAACTAAATCATTCACCAACAAAAAGGATTCTGTATGGATATCACAGGTCTCCGAGACCTCTAAACAGGACACTCCGTTATAAATTCCCCCAACCATCAGCTCATGGAGAGAATCAAATCAGCTATACAACGTTCATTTAAGATGAAAAGGTTTGACCCCTCTATACAGGCCAGCTGGGAAGATAGACACTGAGCAAACCTTTTCATTTCCTCACCACTGATTGTCCAGATGTAATTCAGCAGGGGATAATAGTTGTCCCCAAAATGTCCGTGTCCAAATCCTAAGAACCCGTGAGTATATTAGGTTACACGACAAAGAGGAATTGAGGTTGAAACAGAATTAAGGTTACTAATTGGCTGATCTGAAAATAAGGAGATTATCCTGGATTGTCAGGATGGGCCAATGTAATCGCAAGGATCCTTAGAAGTGGAAGAAGAGGAAGACAGAAGAGAATCAGTCAGAGGAAGATGTGACTATGACTATGGGAGAATGGCCAGAGATGCAACATTGCTGGCTTTGACAATGGAGAAAAGGGGTCATGAGCCAATAAATGTGGGTGGTTCTGGAAGCTGGAAAAGGCAAGGAAACAGATTCTCTCCTAGAGGCTCAAGAGAGGAATGCAGCCATACTGACACCTTCATTTCAGCCTGTGTTGTCTGAAGCCACCAATTTCGTGGTAATTTGTTACAAGAGACATAGAAAACTAATGAGGTGGCATTTTCCAAATGTGTGTTTTCTGGGAAGTAACTTTGCATCCTGTATTAGATGCATGTGCTACATTGTGTATCAGGAGTTTCAGTTTTCAGATTACAATTTGAAAAGGAAGGCTGGCTGGCTGGGGCTAGGCAAAGTCCCATGATAAGTAACAGGCCACTAGATACTCAAAGACAGTACCTTCAAAGTTCAATCTGTATGCAGTCCTCTCGCTTAGTGATGAACTCTAATTCACAAACCATTCCTCAGAACTTCTTCTCAAGACTTAATAACTGTTGATGCTAACAGGCCACAATGTGGAGGCCAAACAGAAAAGTGGTTAACAAAAGTAAACCGGAGTTGATTGTGAAAAGCTGCTGTGGAAATTCTGTGCGTTTGATGACCACAGTTCCCCAGCAAGGCTATACCACCACCCAGAGTTTGTAAATGAATCTTTCTTTTCACAAGGAAGAGAAAAACACAAACCCAAGAGTCAAGGCAATGTGCACAGCATTCCTGGGATCCAGGTTGGCCAGCAAGGTCAGAGTTCAATCACCCCGCACAGGTTTCTTTTTCCTGTTTGAGACAGGTGACTATTTATTGGCGTGCACAGCTCAAAGGTTGAGCTCACTGCATAGTGGGGAGGAAGTCCTTACACAATCGTCTGCCAGTAATATATATTGGCCCTTGGGACATCAGTCCTAGCACTAACATGGGTGGTGTCATTTGAGTTCTCAGGCCAAGAAGTTGCTAGACATTTATGACATTGCTTTGGGACTCATGACTTCTTATGAGAAGAAGGAAGTCCTCCTCTCCTGGGTGAAGTAATATCTAGGGATAACAACAAGAGACCATATACTGTGGCAGTATATCAAGTCCATAGGGAGCTACGGCTCTGTGAGGATCTTCACAAACTAAAATTCTTCACAGCAGCTCCAAGGAATTGTGTAAAGTTGTAGTTCGTGGATTGCTTGAACAGTGCAGAAAACCCCATGGGCTCTCCAATTTATCCCCTTCTACTTCGTAATTCTAAATAGAGTTCCCTAATGCAGTGGAAGGACCACTTTGCATGGCCAGCTCTAAATTATATTTATATCACATTTATATTTAGAGCAGCCCATCACCTCAGCTGGATCATCTGTGGTCCCTCTAGCACTCTTTTAGAATCACTCTCCAAGGCTAACCCACTTGAATGGCCTTTGCCCTTATTGGGCAGTGTTGGGCTTTGCTTGGTTTCTTGACATAATTTTTGCCCTTTGCCCCTAGTTAGAGGATGTTGTCACTGACTCACCTGCCAGGCTCTCACTGCCTGATTCCGGTTGATTGGTTAACTCCCATCTGATATGGTTGCAAAGAGCCTGAGGACCAGTGGAATGCCACAAAATCCCTCTGTGGACCTTATCCCAGGTCCTGATGTGGTTCTGACAATGACTATGAGCTCCTGTCCTGAGCTGCATTGTCCTTCCTTTACCCTCGGAATTCGTCCTCCTCTAGGCAGAGGAAAAAACAAAAAAAACAAAAACAAAAACGAGCTGACTTGAGGCCTGTCAGTCAGAGGCCTGGAACTCTGGGTCTTGGCTATAGATACAAAATACCTGCCTCAGATATGGAGCACACATGACAAATAAAGCCTGACTTGGTGACCCATCTAGTCCTGGTTTCAAATGAGAGGCTAGACCGAGTCAGGGGTCTCGCTGACTGCATCACAGTGGCAAGCAAACCTCACCACATTTACTAGGTATAGTAAATATCCATAGGTATAGACGGATAGGATACAAGAAATCGGCGCACGTCCCCCACACGACTGCAGTGTGGCCACCATGGGTTTGCCCAGCATACACGATCTCCTGGAAGCAAATAATGTTTGGAAGGATGCACCCTTCTCTCTTCTGTGGAGTTTTGGAGCTTCTAGAGATTTCTAACAGCTATGCAAAGAAATGATTGGAATTGGGTAAACCCTGTCAAGGCAGTGAGTTGAAAGCTATATTCGTCAAAACAGGAAACGTGCCAAACACCGCAAATAGGCCTCCGGGTGCCCTTGCCATAACTGACACCAGTAAAGAATCGATGTAGAAAGGACAGGATTGATTCGCCTCTGCTTCCATTTCCATCTTCCCCATCTTTTGTCGTCTGATGTAGCTGGAGGACTGTGAGCTCACTTTCCACGGTTGTACTTAACACTTGTTGGGAGATCATTCTCCATGGGTCTATCACATTTCTGCATGCCTTGTGAGCAGAGTCATTGAATGCTCTTTGTTTCAGACTATCTTTTGAAGATAGTATCTTTCTCAGATACTGTCCATTATTTAAGATCTGGCTGCCTAGGCTTCTGGGTCCCTCTCTTGCAATGGGCCGCACCGTGTGTACAGGCGTTAATAATTGGCCCTCTTTGCATTGCCTTTGGGAATTGGGAATCAGGAAACCAGTACAACGAAATGCCAATACTCTTGCTGTTACTATTGCTGTGAGTAAAGAAGTCCTTTGTTTCTGACCCAGAAGCTTCCATGAAACTGTGGCAGGCTACCTTGTCAGCTTGCAAGTCGGGTTAAGTTTTAGAGCCTTCACAGTTCTTGACAACCCCTCATTTCTTTCTCATATGACACACACCCTTGACCCACTAATTCCCCTTGTGCCTGTGATCCTTCAACCCATCTTGGTAGTTTGGGCCAAGGGGAAACTACGCATACAGAGATCAGGACAGACCAAAGGAACAAATTAAAGAGCAGAATAAAGTGAGGGCAGGACTGAGATATCAGGAAGTTTGGCTTAAGCCTGAAACCAGAGGAGAATTATTATAATTCTGGACTATTTATAGCTACATTTTTGGTTATATGTTCAACTGATTGGCAGGCAATTCTAAACATGCTTAGGTGAACAAACTCACTGGTTTTCTCATATATGAAATGAAATGAGTTGGCTTAGATTATCTCTGAGGTTCCTTCTTAGCTATAAAATATGTGCTTTATTGGGGTGCCTGGGTGGTTCAGTAGATTAAGCAACTGACTTGTGATTTTGGCTCAGGTCATGATCTCACAGTTTTGAGTTCAAGCCCCACATCGGGCTCTGCACTGATGGTGCGGAGCCTGCTTGGGATTCTGTTTGTCTGTCTGTCTCTCTCTCCACCTTCCCTGCTCACTCTCTATCTTTCATTTCTCAAAATAAATAAATAAACATTTAAAAAATGTTTAAATATGTGCTTTATGAGTTTGTAACATATCTGTCCAACACACAAATTAGGCACTTGACTACATTTAAAATACTGATTGCAAAGAGGACTACAGTGTAGTTGAAACCGGTGCGGGCACCCTGGAGAGCAGTATGGAGGTTCCTCAAAAAATTAAAAATAGAGCTACCCTATGACACAGCAATTGCACTGCTAAGTATTTATCCAAAGGACACAATATGCTGATTCAAAGGGGCATATGCACCCCAATGTTTATAGCAGCGCTATCGACAATAGCCGAAGTATGGAAGAGCCCAAATGTCCATCGATGGATAAATGGATAAAGAAGATGTGGTATATATACACAACGGAGTACTACTCAGCAATCCAAAAGAATGAAATCTTGCCATTTGCAACCACGTGGTTGGAGCTGGAGGGTATTATGCTAAGCGAAGAAAGTCAGAGAAAGATAAATATCATGTGATTTATTCCTATGTGGAATTTAAGAAACAAAACAGATGAACATAGGGGAAGGGAAGGAAAAATAAGATAAAAACAGAGAGGGAGGCAAACATAAGAGACTCTTAAATACAGGGAACAAACTGAGGGTTGCTGGAGAGGTGTTGGGTGGGGGGGATGGGCTAGATGGGTGATGAGCATTAAGGAAGGCACTTGTTGCCATGAGTGCTAATGATGAATCTCTAAATTCTACTCCTGAAACCATTACTACCCTGGATGTTAACTAGCTTGAATTTAAATAAATTGAAAAGAAAGAAAGAAACAAAGAAAAGGAGATAGCATTATTCGTTAAGAGGCCTGAGGGCGCCTGGGTGGCTCAGTGGGTTAAGCCTCCGACTCTTGATTTCCTGATTTTGGTTCAGGTGATGACCTCATGGTTCATGAGTTTGAAATTTTTTTTTTTTAACGTTTATTTATTTTTGAGACAGAGAGAGACACAGCATGAACGGGGGGAGGGGCAGAGAGAGAGGGAGACACAGAATCGGAAGCAGGCTCGAACTCGCGGACCGCGAGATCGTGACCTGAGCTGAAGTCGGACGCTCAACCGACTGAGCCACCCAGGCGCCCCAGGTTCATGAGTTTGAACCCCACCTCGCTCTGCTGCTCTGGGCTGATATCATGGAACCCCTCCTCTCTCTCTGCCCCTCCCCCGCTTACATTTACGTGTGCATTCTCTCTCAAAATAAATAAACAAACTTAAAAAAAAAAAAGTTAAGAGGCCTGAATTCTGGACCCAGTGTCTGCTACCACCTCGCTGTGTGACATTGGACAAGTCACTTACCTCACCTAGAAAAGACAAGTGTGGGAGGTATGCGCAAGATGATTTTTGGTGGCTCAGGGATGTGGTATGAAATTACACAGTGAGAAAGTAAGTTTCGCTTCAATTACCTTTTTATTTTTCCGATTATGCCAAAGAGAGAGTCTCGATTTAAAGTGTCTTTAACAACGCTGTAATATCTGCCAATCTCCTTTTTTGGCAAAGAGAAAGACGTCTGAAGCGTAGACACTTAACAGGCAGCCCTAACTAGAGAGCAAAAACATGACCTAGCTGTTGGTTGTTGCTCTGCTTATGTTTGTTTTGCCTTCCATTTATGGTAAATAATACAAGTTTTCCATTTATGGGAATGACAAAAGTTTCCTTTAAAAGTAAGTTAATGATGGGGCACCTGGGTGGCTCAGTTGGTTGAGCTTCTGAATCTTTTTTTTTTTTTTTATTTTTTTTTAACCTTTATTTATTTTTGAGACAGAGAGAGACAGAGCATGAACAGGGGAGGGGCAGAGAGAGAGGGAGACACAGAATCGGAAACAGGCTCCAGGCTCTGAGCTGTCAGCACAGAGCCCGACGCGGGGCTCGAACTCACAGAATGTGAGATCATGACCTAAGCCGAAGCCGGATGCTTAACCGACCGAGCCACCCAGGTGCCCCGTAGCTTCTGAATCTTGATATTTGTCTCAGGACATAAATGGGATCCAGCCCCAAGTCAGGCTGTGCGCTGGGTATGCTTGAGATTCTCTCTCTCTCTCCCTCTGCTCCTCTCCCCCACTTGAGTGTGTACTCTCTCTGTTTCTCTCAAATTAAAAAAAAAAAAGTAAATTAATTATGAAAATGTTCGAAAATTGATTGTGGTAGTGGTTGTACAACTCTGTGAATATACTAAAAAAAATGAATTATACACTTTATATGGCTGAATAGGATGACATACGAATTAGTATCGCAGAGCTGTTTTTAAATTATATTAATTACAATAAATAGGAAGACTGATTTAAATAAAATATTAAACAAAAAAATAGGATAGGTGGTGAGTTGGTACAGAACAAGTTGTACAGAGGATGCAGACTAAACAAAACAGTACCAAAACAGTAGTGGGCTTTGGTGAAAAATAAGTTTGCTAGCAATGTGATCTCGGACAAGTTTCTCAACTTTTCTGAGCCTATTTCTTGGCCTACAAAATGAGAATAGGAATATCTCCCTTGATTTGTTAAGAGGGAGAGAACTTAGGGGCTCTTGGGTGGCTCAGTCGGTTAAGCCTCCGACTTTGGCTCAGGTCATGATCTCGCTGTTCCTGAGTTCAAGCCCCGTGTCGGGCTCTGTGCTGACAGGTCAGAGCCTGGAGCCTGTTTCAGATTCTGTGCCTCTCTCTCTCTCGCTCTCTCTCTGCCCCTCCCCACGTGTGCTCTGTTTCTCTCTCTCTCAAAAATAAATAAAAACATTTTTAAAAAACTTAAGAGGGAGAGAACATAGCACCTGAAACCCTCAGCCCAGGGTCCAGCACACAGATGACTTCCGATAAAGGGGATGGTTGACAGCTTGACTAAGCGTCCACCCTGGTGCCAGGCCTGATCTTTCATGTATTAACTGCCACATTCTTACAATAATTTCCTGCAGTAGATACTGTCATTCTTATTCAGTAGGCCTGTGGAGTAGATATTCTTATCCTCAAGTTGCAGACGAGTGAGCTGAAGCTCAGGGAGGTTAAGTAACTTGCTTTAAGTCGTAGAACTAGTAAGTGACTCCAGATGAGGTTTGAACCCCATTCTCTCTAATGGCAAAACTCTGCCCTTTCCCCTTCACCACATGTCCCTTCCCCACAAACTTTGAAGCTGAATCCGACTAAATAGGATCTACCTAGCTAGAGACGGAGTGAGGCAGACACAAGGAATTCTGCACCCCTGTCTCATAGATGAGCATCCTAGGTCCTGCTGCCAGTCCAGGACAGCTATGGGTACCCTGGTTCCTGATTCTGATTTCCCATTATCTCCCTTTTCAACCTGCCCAGTGGAAAATTCTCTTTCTTCATCTGGTTCTCCAGGGACCGGGGTTCTTTCATTGGTCTCTTATTTCTGTTGCTGAGTCCCCACCACCTGCTGGACTTATTTTCTTTCTTTAATGATTTTTTTAAAACTATTTTTAAGTAACCTCTGCACCCAACATGGGGCTCAAACTCACAACCCCGAGATCAAGAGTCGCATGCTCCACCAACTGAGTCAGCTAAGCGCCGCCCCTCCCCCCCCCCACCCCCCGAACTTACTCTCTACCATCCACTTCCTGGTGAGACTTTGGCCAATTGCCTAACATTGGACCAACACTAACTGTTTACCCTCTGAGGCTCGCCTACGTGTCTAGGTCCCCACAATCTTCCGGTTTGATGATGACCTCCCCTCCAACAAAGTCCTCAAAGTTCTTTCACATGTCACTGCCAATCCCCATTTCAGGTCGCCATCATCTCCTGCCTGGACAACCCAAATGCCCTTCATTCTTGCTTGACTCCAATCCTTCTCCAAAGTACCGTTAAAAATGAGCTTTCTGAAGAGCAACCTGATCATGAAACTCTCTTGCTTATCCTTCCATATCTCTCCACTGTCCCTTGGATAAAGACATGACCCCTTAGCCTGGCCTTTAAAGATCTTTGTGAACTGGTGCCTGCTGAACACTTCAGCCTCTTCTCCCTCCAGTCTTCTCTCCACTCACTATGAGACAGTCACGTTGGCACTACTTACAGTCTCTGAATGCCTCTAGATATCCTTGGCACACAGTCGATGCTCACCAAACAGGAATTAATGTACCGTGGCCTCTTGTCTCCAGTCTTTGCATGTGCTGTTCCTTCAGTCTGATATGCACGCCCCCGCCCCCAATTCTCCCAGCTAATTCTGACTGGTCCTTTTGGACTCTGCCTACGTGTTGCCTCCTCAAAGAAGCCTTCTATGCCCTCTCACGTTAGGTGCAACTTTATGTGGTCTGACAGTATCCTCCGCTTTCTTCTGTCATGATGAAACAGAAGTATGGTGGAGGAGCTAGAAGCACAGGCCCTGGAGTCAAACTGCTTGGATTTAAGTTCTAGGTATGTCGTTCATCCCAGCTGTGTGACCTTGGACAAGTCATTTAACCTCTCTGTGCCTCCATCTTGTCATCAGTGAGATGGAAATAATAATGATACCTACTAAGAGGATTCCAGTGAGGAGTGCCTGAAATGCCGCATAACTAGGGCAGAGTCTGGAATATAGTGAGCACTCAATAGATATTAGCTATTGTTATTTCTGCATGCATCATAATCCGATGTAAGCACAAATCCCCTGCTTTGTCTTTCTCTAAGCATCTTTGTCCTCTAAGCATCTTGAGGACATGGAATCTGTCTCATTTATCATAGAATCTCTGGGTGCCTAGCATAGAACCTGACACATGGTACTCAATTCATAATGAACGAATGAAAGAATGAATGAATGTTTTGCCCCCTGGTTTATCTCAGATGATTTTATCTGATCCTGGGGCTCTTTTTGGACTCCCAAGGTGCTTTCCCCTGCTCTGGCCTGGATAGACCAGAGCCCAAATCTTGTCTATGGTATTGTGATTTCAGATAGTAATAACGCGTCAGTACAAACCAGAAATACCCCCAGGTAGTATAGAAGGAAAATCTCTCACAGTGTGTCCACTTAGCACCTCCACCTCCCTTTGTTCTAGTTTGTCACGACTAGGTGTGGGCAACACCCAAATACAGCAGGTCAATCACCTCTTCAACAAGGGTTTGCTGGGTCATGCCCTGTTGGGTGTTGAGGACGCCAGAAGGGGAGGACATGACCCCTGCTTCCCAGGAGCTTCCTAAATGGCCAGATCTGGCTGGCCAGGCAAGGAGATGGGCAGTTCCATTGCAAGGTGCATTCAGCAGATGTCAGGATCTGACCTAGCCTCACTACTGGGAGCCAGGACATGAATGCAGGACCAGGGCATCTGGCTGCCAGGATTTGAAGCAAGTCCAAAGTTAGGGCAGGAGGTTAGCCACACTGAAAGGAGGCAGAATAGAGACCAGCAAAGGTCAGAATCCAGCAGTGTGGGGGCTATTGTCTGCTTGCACTTCCTCCTCCTCCTCCTCCTCCTCCTCCTCCTGCTTCTTCCTTCTTCCTTCTTCCTTCTTCCTTCTTCCTTCTTCTTCTCCTTCTCCTTCTCCTTCTCCTTCTCCTTCTCCTTCTCCTTCTCCTTCTCCTTCTCCTTCTCCTTCTCCTTCTCCTTCTTCTCTCCATGGAGAAGACTGAAGGCAGAGAGAAAGCCACTGGGGGTTTCCTGCTCCAGAAAGTAAGGGCAAATAAAGCAGCAACAACAGCCACAAGCCAGTATTCGAAAGCCACTTTGGGTCTCTTCTCAAGACCTGCCTCAGGAAGGAAGTGACTGTGGGGCTGGACAGCTGTGTGGCCTTGCATAAGTCACTTCACCTCTTGGGACTCCATTTAGAAAAGGAAGGTTCAGGGGGAGGGCATCTGGCTGGCTCAGTTGGTAGAGCATGCAACTCTTGATCTAGGGTTGTAGGTTTGAGCCCCATATTGGATGTAGAGATTACTTAAAAATAAAATCTTGGGGCACCTCAGTGGCTCAGTTGGTTAAGTGTCAGACTTTGGTTCGGGTCATGATCTCGTGGTTTGTGGGTTCAAGCCCCACATCGGTCTCTGGGCTGGCAGTGTAGAGCTTGGGATTCTCTCTCTCTCTCTCTCTGCCTCTTCCTCTGTCCCTCTGCATTCTCTCTCTCTCTCTCTCTCTCTCTCTCTCTCTCAAAATAAATAAATAAACTTTTAAAAGAATCTTAAAAAATATCTTAAAAGGGGTGCCTGAGTGGCTCAGTTGGGCATCTGACTTAGGCTTAGGTCATGATCTGGTGGTTCTTGAGTTGAGCTCCATGTCAGGCTCTGTGCTAACAGCTCAGAGCCTGGAGCCTGCGTCACATTCTGTGTCTCCCTCTCTCTCTGCCCCTCCCCCTCTGGCACTCTGCTCTGTCTCTTAAAAATAAATAAACATTTAAAAAATCTTTAGGGGCGCCTGGGTGGCGCAGTCGGTTAAGCGTCTGACTTCAGCCAGGTCACGATCTCGTGGTCCGGGAGTTCGAGCCCCGCGTCAGGCTCTGGGCTGATAGCTCAGAGCCTGGAGCCTGTTTCCGATTCTGTGTCTCCCTCTCTCTCTGCCCCTCCCCTGTTCATGCTCTGTCTCTCTCTGTCCCAAAAACAAATAAACGTTGAAAAAAAATTAAAAAAAAAAATAAAATAAAAAATCTTTAAAAAAGAAAGAAAGAGAAGAGGAGAAAAGAGAAGAAAAGAAGAGAAAAGGAAAGAAAAGAAAAGAAAAAAGAAAAGAAAAGAAAAGAAAAGTTTGGGACAGTGCTAAGGGTTTCTCCAACCTTCAAATATGAAGACTTTTTTTTTTTTTTTTTAAGTGAGAGAGAGAGAGCAAGTACAGGGGAGTGGCAGAGAGAGAGAGGGAGATAAAGAATCCTAAGCAGGCTCCAGGCTCTGAGCTGTCAGCACAGATCCCACTGTGGGGCTTGAACCCACAAACTGCAAGATCATGTCTTGAGCCATAGTCAGTCCCCTAACCAACTGAGTCACCCAGGCACCCCTAGGCTTCTTTTTCAAAGCAAACATGTCAAAGACTCCACAGGATGACAATGGTAATCTGGCACCTGTTGATCAAAAAAAACGCAAAATGACAAAACCAACCACTTTTAAATCCTTTAAAGGAATTTGCATTTTGTTAATCACAGGAGCATCTACTGTCGCTTATAAAAACGTCCTGTGAGGATTACATCCTGTGAGGCTCAGAATCACAACCTCCATGAAAAACTCCTACCCAAATCCAACCAATAGCTTTTATCTTCCTTGGAACTCACAAAAATCAGTCTCTTATACCTCCAGCTTGAAAAATATAAGGGGCACCAGAGCACTGGGCCAGTGTTTTTCAAACTTTTACTTATTAGAAAGTCCACTGAGGCTGTTACTATGATGGAACGAAATCTGAAAGCAGAGTTGATCGATGGCCTTTGTCACTTCTTGGCTGTCCAGCTTCAGAATCCCTTCCCAGGTGCATGGGAGACACCATCTTATGAGTCTTAGTGGAAGTTAAAGTCTACTGCTCACCTCTCACTATAGAGACTGAAATCATGACACTTGCTTCCCAGCCTCTTTCATTGGCAGGACTCAGACATGTGACCTGGGCTTGGCCAATCAGGAGCACCACCTGGATCCTGAATCAGAGATCACAGAGAGAACCCCTTAGAGAAGCTTCTCTAGTGGGGACGGCAGCAGCTGTGGCAGCCAGGTCCAGATTCCAGGGTAGTGGCAGCAGCCTGGTTATCTTTCAGGCCCCAGTCCTGGTTGTGGCACAAGCTTTCCAGGGTTCTGAGGCCAGGGCAGGGCTCTGGATAACTTCTGTGCCACAATTTTGGCCATGCTCTTAGCTACTTCCCAGCATCCTTTGTTCTCATTCATGCCCTGTGCCTGGCTCTCAGGCCTTCCCAGAGATTCCACGGGCTACCCAACATCCTTTCCATAAATTCCTCTTCAGCTTTACTCATCCAGAGCCAGTTCCTGTTGTGCTTCTAAATCAAAGCCCTGGCTGATTCACAGTCAGTCTCGGCATCCAACTTATTTTTCTATTTGGCTTTGGTCATCCAGTTCTGAGAAAATTCTGATCACATAAATGGGTGGTATCTCAGTTCATTTGGGCTGCTATAACAAAATACTGAAGAGTGGGAGGCTTATAAACAACAGAAATTTATTTCTCACGGTTCTGGAGACTGGAAGTCCAAGGTCACAGTGCCAGCGTGGTCGACTGAGGGCTTTCTTCTGAGTAGCAGACTTCTCATCAGATCTTCACATGACAGAAAGGACTAGAGAGCTCTGTGGGGCCTTTTTCATAAGGGTGCTAATTCTGATCATCAGGGCTCTGTCCTCATGACCTAGTCACCTCCTGAAGGCCCCCACCTCCTAATACTATCACCTTGGGGATTGGGATTTCAACATATGTATTTGGGGGCCGGGGGGACATAAACATTAAGGCCACAGCAGATGGTTATAAGTAATGATGATAGACACCATTACATAGCACTCACTACGTGTCAGGCCCTGTTCCAATCACTTTACATTAATTAACTCACTTAACAAGCCTTTGAAGTAAATCTATCATTAACATTCCCCTGTTATAGGTGGAAAAACTGAGGTACAGAGGAATGGAATAATTTGCTCAAAGTCAAGGGTTTAAATCAAGGCAGTCCTACGGTAGGGTCTGTGCTCTTAACTCCTGTTAATTTGTCTTTTGAGATTAGAATGGTCTTCAATTAAACCAATCTAGACACTAGAGAAATAAGTAATACAAATTTTTGTTTCAAAGTTGAGTGAGGGGGTGCCTGGGTGGCTTGGCCAGTTAAGCATCTGATTTTAGATCAGGTCATGATCTCACAGCTCAAGGGTTCGAGCCCCCCATCGGGCTCTGTGCTGACTGACAGCTCAGAACCTGGAGCCTGCTTTAGATTCTGTGTCTCCCTCTCTCTCTGCCCCACCCCGCTTGCTCTCTCTGTCTCCTTCAAAAATAAATAAACATTAAAAAAAAAAAGTTGAGTGAGTAACTATCATAATATCCAACAACTGCTCTTTATCCTCATCATAAACATAGAAGTTGGGCAATACACAAGTAAAACTTAGAGCAAGTACTGAACAAACAAGACACTTTTATCACTTCATAGTCACTAGGATAAGCCTGGTGGTTTATGGAGCCCAGTGCACCCCATGCGGGAAGTACTCTGCCCTCCGTAAGGAGACATGCCCAGGCTGGCGCAGCACTGAGCCTCACAAGGCACACCCACTATCCATGCCAACCTGGGCTCAGAGCTGCCAGGAGGAGCTTGTGCCAAAGTCAGTACAAAACACAAAACTGAGTGTACAAAAAATACTATACTTACGGGAATATGTCACAGGGGCGTAAGTGTCAACCAAAAGCCCTCCCGGTGGTCAAAGCTAGGACAATTTGAGGAGCAAAATAAAGTAGCATTAGATTATAGCCCAACGTATAACGTAAATATCTGTGAATCCATACTTACATACATTGTTTTATTTATTTATTTTTTATTTTTATTAAAAAAATTTTTTTTTAACATTTATTTATTTTTGAGACAGAGAGAGACAGCATGAACAGGGGAGGGCAGAGAGAGGGAGACACAGATTCCGAAACAGGCTCCAAGCTGTCAGCAGAGAGCCCGACGGGGGGCTCGAACTCACGAACTGTGAGATCATGACCTGAGCTGAAGTCGGACGCTTAACCGACCGAGCCACCCAGACGCCCCTACATACATTGTTTTAAACAAGAAAACTTTACAGGGGGGAAATCTGGCAAACGCTACTTTAGCCAGGTGATCACCATCTGCATCAATAATCATAAACCATGTTGATAGCATGTATCTCTGTACACTACATATAATGTGATGGAAATGCCACTTTACATCTGTGATCTTCCTCCCCCACACCTACAACCCCAGTCTACATGTGAGAAGAGCATGGGACAAATCCCAATAGAAAAGTATCCTACAAGGGTGCCTGGGTGGCTCAGTTGGTTGTGCGTCTGGCTCAGGTCATGATCTCACAGTTTGTGCGTCCGAGCCCCGCATGGGGCTCTGTGCTGATGGCTCAGAGCCTGGAGCCTGCTTCGAATTCTGTGTCTCCCACTGTCTCTGCTCCTCCCCGACTCATGCTCTGTCTCTCTCTCTCCTCCAAAAATAAATTAAAAAAAAAAAAAAACATTAAAAAAAAAAACAAAAAAAAGAAAAGTATCCTACAAAATACTCAACCTGTACTCGCAAGATCATCAAAAAGGAAAGTCTGAGAAACTGTCACAGCCGAGAGAAGCCCAGGAAGACATGTGACTTTAATTTAATGTGGAATCCTGCTTGGGATCTTGAAATAGAAAAAGGCCATTAGGTAAAAACTAAAGAAATTTGAAAAAACTACAGACTTTAGTTGATAGCAATGTCTCAGAATTGATTCACCAATTGTGTGTGACTCATGTACCACATTAATGTACGATGTTAATAATAGGAGAAAGTGAGTGCTGGGGAGGAGGAAGGTAATATGGGAATTCTGTATGATCTGCTCAATTTCTTTCTAAATCTAAAATTTGTCTCTAAAAATTTTTTTTAATTCATTTATTTTGAGAGAGACAGAGACAGTGTTTTGAGAGGAGAGGCGGGGGGTGGGGGGGGGGCAGAGAATCTGGAGCAGGCTCTGGGCTGACAGCAGTGAGCCCAACTTGGGGCTTGAACTCATGAACCATGAGAACACGACCTAAGCCAAGGTCAGACACCAAACTGACTGAGCCACCCAGGGGCCCCTAAAATCTTTCTTAAAAATAAAGTCTATTTGGGGTGTCTTGCTGGGTCGGTATAGCATGAGACTTTTGATCTCAGGCTCATGAGTTCAAGCCTCACGTTCAGCAGGGAGCCTACTTAAAAAAAAATAATAATAAAAATAAAGTCTATTAATTAAAAGGAATAATAATATCAACTGCTCTCCCCTCAAAGTTAGTTCACTTAGCAGTGCAACTTAAACCACTGAGGTCTTGTGGGACTAAAAGTGTTTATTTAATGCATTCACATTGTTACACCCTAAACATTTTTTAATAGAGTTTTTAAAATACTGAAATATTGTTTCAAATGAAATTCTAATCTTCACATTGAATCCTTGAATCGCCTCTGAGTAGCTGAGTACAGTCTGAGCTGCTCTGATGAAGGGAAAATCACAGATGATGTCCTTTGTCTCTATCCCTAGACCTCTCTGGATCTCTAAAATGGGGGGAGGGGGACTCCATAACCTCAAGGCAAAGCAGAACAAAATAGCTTCCCTTCCCCCATGCCACCCAAGACTGCAGCAACTGTCGGAAGCCAGGGCTACAGTTGTCCTGGTGCTGTGTTTGCCTGTCCAGCCCAGCGCTCCTCGGCGGTGGGAAGGGCAGAAGGCTGGTATGAAATGGGGCAACAGATGGCTGGGACACGTCCTCTTGAGGCTCAGCTGCCCTGGCCAGCCTGCCAAGCTGTGTACATTTCAAAAGTTTGAGGTTCAAGCAAAAGAGACGAGTAATGATTTTCAATCACTTGCTGAAACACATGGCTAATCCTTGGGTAGCTAGAGAAGAGCACTTTAAAAACACACTTAAATCCAGCGGGGGAAACAAGGAAACCCTGTGTGCCTTCTCGGCTTTGAACCCAGATCAGGCCTTCCTGGGGGCAGTCGGGCATTTGTCCAGGATCCCAGTGTGTATCCTGCTTTCTCTGCTTTTGGAAAGGGTGTGATGTTTTGGTCTGTGTGTTTATCTGGGGGTGAGGAGGGGCAAGGCTGTTGAGCAGGCAGGTTTGGATCCTGAGAAATTCTGCATCCTGACATTTGCACCCCCCCCCCCCCCCCGGTCTGGAATCGGGAGATCTCTAGTCAACCCGCTTTATAAGTTCATTCAGTGTTATTTCCCTGTCCTGGTTCAGGCCTTTATTTCTTGCCTGGGTTATGCCAAGGCTCCTATTGTCCTGGCTTCCCAGTCCTGTATCATTAGAATCTTCCACTGTGCAAGGTCATTTCTGTTATTACACAGCGTCTCCCATCTTGAACATACCTTTTCCTTGCCCCTGCATCTCCCTCCGGCTACTGCTCCCATGTCTTCCCTTCCACAAAGCTTCTTGAACTAGTAGTCGGCTCTCCCTGGCTCTTGTCTTCCCTTGGTTCTGATGATGATGCTCTCTCCTGGTTTTCTCTCTATCTCTCTAGCCTCCTCGTCTCTGTTCCTTGGCAGGCTCTTCCTCCTTCACCTGGCTGCTCCATGTTGGGAGTACCTTAGGATTGGTCTTGAAACAGCTTCTGGTCTCTGTCTGAAACTCTCAAGATGATCTCATCCAGTCCCAGAGCTCTAAATACCACCTGAATACTGATGACTGTCGATTTTATATCTTCTTCCCTGAGCCCAGACTCATCCCTCCACTTGGCTGTCTAATAGACACGGGAGCCATCTTTTTCCAAGATGGAGCCCTTGATTCTCTTTATCCTCAGACCCTCCCCCTTTATCTTTCCTCTCATCCCTTTAGCATCGTTATCCATCTATGTGCTCAGGCCAAGAACCTGGGAGTCCTCTTTCATTCTGCCTTGACCCTCGTCACCCATCTCCAGTCTGTCCCCGTGTTTGGTCAGTTCTACCTCCACCCAACCTTCCTCTCCATCTCCATGACCCACTCATGTGTTACCTGGATGACTGAAATAGACTCTCCGCTGGCCTCCCTGCTTTACAATGGTCTCTCCCCAGTTCACTCTCTACCAGCAGTGAGAATGAGCTTTTCAAAATACAATTTGATGGCTTTCAGCCATTCTCTTATTCAAGAAATGTTTATTAAGTGTCTAATATGTACCAGGCCACGAACAGATAGACAAAAGTCTCTGCCTCTGAGGAACTTACAGCCTCATGGCAGAAGATGGGCAGTAAACATAATTAAACTAAATGATGCGATATGTTAGAAGGTGATAAATGGTAAGGGGACCTCCGGGAGCATATGTATGTGTGTTTGTAATGAGGGTTGTTATGACTTTATTTTATTTTTTAAGAGTGTTTTTTTAATGTTTATTTATTTATTTTTTGAGAGAGAGAGAGAGAACAAGGGGAGGGGGGAACAGAGAGAGGGATTAGGGGTTCTAGCTCCAGGCTCCTAGCTGTCAGCACAGAGCCTGATGTGGGGCTCAAACCCATAAACCGTTAGGTCATGATCTGAGCCAGTTGGACGCTTAATTGACTGAGCCACCCAGGCACCCCAAAGAGTGTTTTTAAAAAATGTTTATTATTTTTGAGAGAGAGAGGACAAGATGGGGGAGAGCAGAGAGAGAGGGAGACACAGGATCTGAAGCGAGCTCTGAGCTGACAGTAGAGTCCAACGTGGGGCTCGAACCCATGAACCGTGAGATCATGACCTGAGCCAAAGCTGGACGCTTAACCAGCTGAGCCACCCAGATGCCCTGGGGGTTGTTACGATTTTAAATAGCAAAGTCAGAAATGTTTAATCTCTGAACATCATCTCCCACTACAGAGGTTCCTAAGAGAAATGTTTGATTCCAAGTCTGGGCTAGAAATGTATAAGATGCATCTGGAACATCTTGTTACACCAGAAAGCAAGGAAGGTAACACCGACTACCGGGGTGGCATCAAAAGGACTCAGAAGCCATGTCTGGGGCACTTGGCCGGCTCAGTCAGTAGAATGTGTGACTCTTGTCAGGTTGTAGGTTCGAGCCCTATGTTAGCTGTAGAGATTACTTGAAAATAATAAAATCTTAAAAAAAAAAAAAAAAGGGACTCAGAAGCCACGTTCAAGAAGTTCCCACTGACCAAGGAGGAGGAAGTTTGAGAATCAGAGAGAATAACGGTAGCATGGATCAAAAGATGTACACGTCAAAATCCCTGAATGTAAAATGATACCTTTACAATTTTGCTTTTAATTTTATTTATTTATAATCTGTACACCCAACATGGGGCCCCAACTCACCACCCTGAGATCAGGACTTACACGCTTCTCTGCCTGAGCCAGCCAGGTGCCCCAATGATACTTCTGAAGGAAAGAATACAACTCATTGGTCACTTTTGGAGGATGCATTTTTGGAGCATCCTTTCCTGCCTAGATTACTCCAATAGTCTCCTACAGCCCTGGCTTCTCAGTCCTGTGTAATTAGAATCCCTGAGGTCATCTCTGTTCATTACACAGCATCTCCCGGCTTGAACATACCTTTCCTTGCCCCTCCACCTTTCCTTGCCCCTCCATCTCCCTCCAGCTACTGCCTTATTTCTCCCCTGGGAGGATGTTTTATTCTGAAAACTGGCAAAGAAAAATAAAGAATGAAACACGTATCCTACCTTTCCTCCATGAAAGTGACCAGGTAAACCAAATAGTTGATGAGGGAAAACTCCCCTTTATAGACATATTCCAGCTAAGAAATGAAGAAGAAAAAAAGAAAAAGAGAGAGAGAGAGAGAGAATTAGAGCATCACAATTTTACAGCCTCTAGGGAAATAACCAATCCAGGCCACGATCACCAACAGCTGCTAACATCCCAAAAAGAGAGAGCAGGATCGTTCTATGCCTCCTCATGGATAGGCATAATATCTCTTACGAAGTAGGATTGAATTTCAAATGAATATCAGATAATGTTTAGTATATCTCAAATATCCCACGAGACATAATAAGAACTATTTATTATATATCTGAAATTCAAATTTAACTGGCATCCTATATTTTTATTTACCATACCTGGCAACCCAGAAGTTGTCTAGCCAAAAAAGTCAGACCTGAATCTGATTAAGTCTTAAAATCTAACTACCAGGAAATATGGGAGACAGGAGACTATGTTAAAAATGCCACCACCGTGGATGGCAGTGTCATCAGCAATGTGCAGACTGTGAGGACAGACCACTCAATTTTTTCAACAAAGAAAGAGACAAGGGGAAGGCAGGGGGGAAGCCGGGGAGGCTTGTTTGGTTTCTGTTTCAAAAGGTCAAGGGTAGGTGCAGCCACTAGGAGAAATGGTCTGGCTTATGAAGGCCACATGACTCTCACTCCAGGGCTTCCTCTCTGCTCTCCTGCCTCCTGCCTTACACTTCACGGTCCTGCAGACACATCGAATTGAGGGTCCTTAGGAGCAATCTTGAGAGACACTTGAGATCAAGTCTTGTTTTACGAAGCCAGGTTGCAAGCAGAGGGGTATTGTGGGCAGGAG
The DNA here is from genome assembly GCF_028749965.1 of Puma concolor. Taxonomy (NCBI): domain Eukaryota; kingdom Metazoa; phylum Chordata; class Mammalia; order Carnivora; family Felidae; genus Puma; species Puma concolor. The sequence continues at coordinate 29,480,455 of NC_141672.1, read as the reverse complement.
AGAAAAGGCTAAGAGCCTGCTTTCCGGGTGGGACCAGATGAGAGCTGAGATGTGGCAACTGCAGAGACACTTGGAAAAGAGGGCAAGGAGCACCCTGCTGGCTCAGTCGGTGGAGCGTGCAACTCTTGATCCTTGGGGCTGTGAGATCCAGCCCCACGTTGGGCAGCCTAGAGGTTACTTAAAAAACAAACAAACATGGGGCGCCTGGGTGGCGCAGTCGGTTGAGCGGCCGGCTTCAGCCGGCTCACGATCTCGCGGTCCGGGAGTTCGAGCCCCGCGTCGGGCTCTGGGCTGGTGGCTCGGAGCCTGGAGCCTGTTTCCGGTTCTGTGTCTCCCTCTCTCTCTGCCCCTCCCCCGTTCATGCTCTGTCTCTCTCTGTCCCAAAAAAATAAATAAATAAACGTTGATAAGATATACTCAAATATGGAAAAAAAAGTTTAAAACAAACAAACAACAAATAAATAAATAAATAAATACCCCCCTCACCCTTTGCAGAGGTGGTAGTCTTCTCATGTAACAAAATACGATTATTAGATGTATGATTGCCTCCTGAAACACCGACTTTAACCGTTGCTGTCTCAATACACCATAAAGGAATATTCTAGAGTTAGAAACAAGGGTCAGCTCACTGCGGCAGAAGTCATTTTCCCAGGCATGTGGAGACGTTTCTCTCTGCAGTGGAAAGCCCAGCTTGCTTCCGGTTTTCATTTGCAGCTTCAACTCTGAGTGCCTGCCATGTGCATGTCTTGTGATGTGTTATGGCAGCTGTGATGAGGCTCGAGTCACAATTCAGTGACAACCTTGGAAGAAGATCCCTGGTAGAGTCGGGCAATCGAGAGTCTCACTCTGGGAGGGCACCTGGGTGGCTCAGCCGGTTACACGTCCGACTTCCCCTCAGGTCGTGGTCTCGCAGTTCGTGAGTTCGAACCCTGCATCAGGCTCTGTGCTGACAGCTGGGAGCCTGGAGCCTGCTTCGGATTCTGTGTTTCCCTCTTTCTCTGCCCCTCCCCTGCTCATACTCACTTTCTCTCTCTCTTTCAAAAATAAATAAATAAACATTTAAAAAATTAAAGATTAAAAAAAAAAGAGTTTTACTCTGGGAAGCACTGGCTGTTTTGAGAGACCTGAGCCCAGCACCATTTCTTTACCCAAGAGTAAGATAAAAAGAGAGAAAGGAGATGATCCTGCTCCTTCACCTGCTCCCCTCTCTAGAGCAAAGGAAACACAATGTAGAAAAAGGTAAGGAAAGGCTACTGAGGCTTGAACTGGGTTTGAGTTGAAGGGGTCTCCCCAGGGGCACCTGGGTAGCTCAGTCAGTTAAGCGTCCGACTCTTGGTTTCAGCTCAGGTCATGATCTCACAGTTCTGGAGTTCGAGCCCTGCGTGGGGCTCTGTGCTGACCGTGTGGAGCCTGCCTGGGATTCTATCACCCTCTCTCTCTGTCCCCCCACCCCCCCGCTCTTGTACACATACACACTCTCTCTCTCAAAAATAAATAAACATTTTTAAAAATGTTTAAGTATCCCATTGGTGTTGCTATTAAAATATTTCAGGGTTTTTTTGAGGTTTTTGGAGGAAAAACAAAGACCTAAACTTTTTTTTTTTTTTTTTTTTGCAGCTTAAGCATACAACTTGTTCCCCAGACATGGCTCTGAAGGACTCTGGGTGGTCCAAAAACTCATCTCTTCCTTCAGAGATGGAGGTGTGTCACCACTGGAAAGAAGCCATAAGTTAGCCAAGCATGACTCAGTGAGGAGACCTGGAAAGGTTCGAGGCAATATCTCCATGGGTGGAGTGGTGGGATAGTGTGAGGTTGCCTCTAGGCTGGAGGCTCAGGGAGGGCAGAGGCCAACACACTGCAGGTGCACAATAAGGGTTTGTTGACTGGGGCGCCTGGGTGGCTCAGTCCGTTAAGCGTCCGACTTCGGCTCAGGTCACGATCTTGCGGTCCGTGAGTTCGAGCCCCGCGTCGGGCTCTGGGCTGATGGCTCAGAGCCTGGAGCCTGCTTCCGATTCTGTGTCTCCCTCTCTCTCTGCCCCTCCCCCGTTCATGCTCTGTCTCTCTCTGTCTCAAAAATAAATAAAAAACGTTAAAAAAATTTTAAAAAAATTAAAAAAAAAGGGTTTGTTGACTGAATGAGTAAATGAGAAAGACCATCAATGCATACAAAAGTGTAAGTGGTGCAATGTGTGTTAAAAATTAGAAAAAAGAAGCCCACTTTTTTCATTTATGCAGGCTCACGTAGGATCTGAATATAGCCTTTCCAGCTCAAGGAAAGCTGAGCCACAGGAGTAAGAGGTATGAGAGCCAGCCCTGGATACCATCAGCACTCTTAAGAACAGCACCAGAGTCCCAGGAGATTTGAAAAACATTTTTTTTTTTTATAAAATAGAAACAAATGCCAAAATTCTGCCCTTCCAATAAAGACTACAGACTTTTTTGTGCATGCCAATAAAGCCTCAAGGTTGGGAGACTGTATTATTAGTTTCCTTGGGCTTCTGTAACCAAGGACCACAAATTTGGTGGCTTAAAATAACAGAAATTATTGTCTCACGGTTCTGAAGGCTAGAAGTCCAAAATCAAGGTGTCAGCAACACCACGTTCCCTCTGAAACCTGTGGAAGAATCCTTCGTCGCCCTGCTTGTGGTGGGTTGTTGGCACTCCCTGGCATCTCTTGGCATGTAGCTGCGTCTCTCCAGTCTCAGCCTTCAATCTTCACATAGACTTCTCCCCATGTGTCTGTCTGCATGTGACCGTCTGCTTATGAGGACACTAGTCACATTGGATTAGGGGTTCTTCCTACTCCAGCATGACTTCATCTTAACTAATCATCTATTAGTTAATAGGTGTCCTGAGCTGTCAGCACAGAGCCCGACGCGGGACTCGAACTCACGAACTGTGAGATCATGACCTTAGCTGAGGTCGGACGCTTAACCAACTGAGTCACCCAGGCGCCCCACGAAATGACCTATTTCTAAATAAGGGCAGATTCTGAGGGACTAGAGTTAAGATTTCAACATATTTTTTTTCAGGGGAACATAATCCAACTCATAACAGAGGCAGTTTTGGAGCATGTTACAATTAAAACAGGGTTCAGTGACCCAGTTGACCCAGAAAGTCAAATTGTTACCTGCTTAGTTACTACCTTCTGAAAGTTGATATAAACCATCAGGCTCCTGTTGGGCAAATTTCCCAATGTATCAAACCAATCCTGTCTGACCAAACCTTTCCAGCCTGCTGTTTTCTAGAACTTGAATCCAAGGGTCATGCTAACTGTGGGTAACTCCTTTCTGGGACACTCATTTCCTGCCTTTTCTTCCAGAACAGACACACAACAATCAAGAGGCATCACTAGGACAAAAAAGTTATTTACTCATCAATCTCTGGCCCTTCATGAGCTCCGAGGCTGGCAATCCATGGCTGCTAAATCAAGGCTCTTCATCCTATTTATATCATGGAACACAGTGGGAAAAAAAATAGTAGCGTTTGTAAAGTACTAGGGAAAAGGGACAGAGCTTCTCTAGCAACTGCAGGCCCTTTCCAGATTTCTGAATGCGAGGGACGTCGCCATCTCAGGCCACCAGACACCTACCTCTGGGCCCTGGGAGGAATGTGTAGGGCTAGACAATTGCACTCAGATGTCAATCTAGAGGAAGTACTACTAATCCCACTACCCCCTTCAGGGGTCTCCATTTGGTGACCCCAGACTTTTTCTTCCCATGCACATGCACACAACTCGCTTATAGAAAGGGAAACAATTAGCCTAAACTACCTCATCTCCACGAAGAACCACCACGGTTCTAATTCTTTAGCAGAGGACATTTTCAGTTTAGATTTAGAATAGATCTAAAGTGTCTCAGATCACAAGGCAGTCCAGCGAGTAGTTCGGGATGAGAGCTGGAAGCTGTGGAAGATGAAGGTCTCAGCAAAAGGACATGGCTGGCTTGGGAATGGGCTCTTGTCTGGCCTCTGTCTTGGATTACCTGAAGGGATTTAGCCAGCTTCCCTAGGTTGCGGTTTCCCGAAATGGCAACGTCTCCTCAAAGGCACAGATTCTTCTCAAGTACCGCCTCCTCCAGACAGCCCTCCTCGGTGATCTAGCCTGAATCTGGTGACCCTTCTTCACTCTGACACCTACTTTCGCCATTGCGCCTATTGTACTATAGAGTAATTTATTGTCGTTCTTAGCAGGCTGCAAGCTCCTGGCTCTTAGTTTCCTTTTATTGCCCATGACTAGCACCCGGTTGGCACACAAGCTTACTGAACAAAATGAATGTCACAAATCACTTAGGGGACAATGGATGACTACTTCCACAAGTCACACACAATTTCTTTTTTTCTTTTTTAAGTTTTTGTATTTATTTTTGAGAGAAAGAGAGAGTGTACACATGCCAGGAAGGGGCAGAGAGAGAGAGAGAGAGAGAGAATCCCAAGCAGGCTCCCCGAGGCGGGGCTTGAACTCATGAGCCATCAGATCATGACCCGAGCCAAAGTCGGACACTTAACCAACGGAACCACCCAGGCGCCCCCGTCACACACGATTTCTGCTTGGTGCCCTTACCGTCTCCTTCTCTGCTCACACCTGCTTTCAGGAAGCTATCAAATTGGCTGTATCTTACTGGTTCCTCCTTCTACCTTCCTGCCACTCCCTCTTGCTCAATTCTGGTTTCCTCGGTTTCCACAGGCTGCCACCTACCAGGATTTTCCCACTGAGAAGGGACTAAGAGGTGTCGGTCACACTTCTGCCGTGGGTGTCTCCTGATTGTTCTTCACTCCTTCCTTGGCAGCTCGTGCATGGGCCACAGCTGGCCACCTGACCCAGATCAATACCTAGAGCCCCAGGCTCCCGTTAATTAGGGAGAAGGGATCTGGCTGGCTGTGACCTTCATTCATTCATTCACTCACTCATTTATGCTATTTATTTATTTATTTATTTGCTGTGATGGCTTTATTGAGATACAGTTCATACCAATACAATCCATCTTTTTATTTTTATTTTTATTTTTTTTCAACATTTATTTATTTTTGGGACAGAGAGAGACAGAGCATGAACGGGGGAGGGGCAGAGAGAGAGGGAGACACAGAATCGGAAACAGGCTCCAGGCTCTGAGCCATCAGCCCAGAGCCTGACGCGGGGCTCGAACTCACGGACCACGAGATCGTGACCTGGCTGAAGTCGGACGCTTAACCGACTGCGCTACCCAGGCGCCACAATCCATCTTTTTAAACTGCGCAAATCACTGATTTTAGTATATTCACAGAATTGTGCAACCGTCACCAATTCTGGAACATTTCATTATCCCCCCAAAGAAACCTCACACCCCTCGGCCATCCTTCCTCATCCCCCTCCCCCCAGGACTTGTCAACCATCAATCTACTTGCTAGCTTGCGTGGATTTGCCTGTTCTAGATATGTCATATAAATGGAATCATATAATACGTGGCCTTTTGTGTCTGGCTTCTCTCACTTAGCGCAATGCTCCGAAGGTTCATCCGTGTAACGGTAACACGTATCCGTAGTTCATTCCTTTTTAGGGCTGAATACTATTTCATCTTATGGACATACCACATTCTATTTATCTACTCATCGGTTGGTGGACGTTTTGGTTGTTTCCACTTTTTGGCTCTTTGGGTAATGTTGCTATGAACATTCATGTTTTTGTGTAAATATACATATTCAAGTATCTTGGGTATATACATACCTAAGAGTGCAAAGAAACTTTCTTTGTAACTTTTGGAGGAACTGCCTGCCATTTTCAAAGAGGCTGTACCATTTTACAGCCCCACTGGCCATGTATGAGGATCCAGTTTCTCCATATGTTTCTCAACACTTGGAATTATCTGTGTTGTTTTTTTTTTATCTTAACCATCCAGCGCATGTGATGTGGTATCTCATTGTGGTTTTGATTTGCATTTCCCTGCTAGACGATGATGTTGACTATCTTTTCATGTGCTTATTGACCATTTGTAGGTCTGTTCAATTCCTTCGCCCCATTGAAAACTTGAGTTATTTGTCTTTTTATTGTTGAGTTGTAAGAATTTTTATATATTCTGGTGATAAGCCCTTTATCAGATATAAGATTTGCAAATATTTTCTTCCAGTCTCTGGATGGTCTTTTCACTTTCTTAATAGTGTTCTTTGAAGCACAAAATCTTAATTTTAATGAAGTCCAATTTATCTATTTTTTTCTTTTGTTATTTGTGTTTTTGACGTGATAGCTAAGACACTATTGTCTAATCCAAGGTCATGAAAATTTGCTCCTCTGTTTTCTTCTAAGAGCTTTATAGTTTTTAGCTGTTACATTTAGATTCATGATCCCCTCTCTTATTTTTGGTTTATGATCTCCTGAGGACAAATGCTTTTCACAGCAATTTGGTAATATTCTCAGCATCATCTGCTGCCTTTACACTGGGATGAGACACTTCCTTAATGAAGTTGTTCATAGTCGGTTGTTCTGGGAAACAGACTTTTGTACCTTAAACAAATTTTGGCTTCCATCGTGTCAAAAACAAACACATATGTAATGAAATCTGCTTTTCAGACTCCAATCAGGCTGATATTCCAGGCATTTATTTGGAGGTGGTTTGAAACTTGGTAGTTTAAACCAGGACAGATCGTCTCCTGTGACCTCAATCCTGAGGAAGAAGGAATACAACTACAAAACTCAACAGCGGGGGACCTTGATGCTTGGCAAGCTGTCACCTCACCACAAGCCAGACCACCCAGGTCCCTTTCTGCATCTGTGGCTTATTGTTCCCGTGGTTTTGATTATTCAATTCAGCCATTGTCTGGACCATTGTCTGCAAAGATGTTTGGGCTTGGAAATCTTTCTTTATGCCTCTGAGCAAATGATACCACATTTTCTCTGAGCCCTTCATTCCGTGGTCTTTGAAAGTTGATGACAAAATAGTCTTAGCTTCCTTGGACATTGGTTTTGTACGGTTGTTGGTCCTCTCCAAATGGTATGTTCTTTCTCCTACTTGTCAGCCAATCCTTCAACTTTCTATTTATGTAAATCCCTTCCAAACCAAGAAATAAATTCATTAAAAAAAAAAACAAACTCAATTTTTCATCTGGCTAAGTCTCCTAGGATTTAGATTTAGCACAACTAGAAGAACAGTGCTGGAAAATTTAAATCTGATATATCTTTACATATGAAGCCATTACTTTATCCTTTTTTTGAACCACACCCGCCCCCCAAACAATGGAATGAGCAAGGGCTACATTTATAACTTTCTACAATGAGGTCATCACCTTCCCTGTGGGTAAGCAGCTAGAATCTGGCCATCCAAAATCTTCACTTTCTAGTAAGCCAGTCCACACAATATGCAGATAGATAACTCAGTCACTCTTCCAAGAGAGATTCTGAAGCTGATCTGTGATTATCTTTTGTCATCCAATACATGGAAATAACATCCACTGTCCAGGAAGCCACTGTGTAGGGAAACCTACAAAGGACCACAGAGCACATAAGCTCTTGGCTGTCAAAACTCCATGCCATTTAGAGGTGTGAATCCAAGGATGGACTTGGCTTCCTCTGCTGCTGATTTGCTCCTCGAAATGCTAGGCTCTTGCGGTCAGGACAACTACAGATCTGAAGCCCAAACAGTGGCATGGGGTCTTGGCCCATCTCACTCAATGTCAGGATGCCTTTTAATGGAAATAACTGGATTAATAACACACATGTAGAATTCATTTAAAATTGAGAGCTTAAGGGGCGCCTGGGTTGCTCAGTCGGTTAAGTGTCCGACTTCAGCTCGGGTCACGATCTCGCGGTCCGTGAGTTCGAGCCCCACATCAGGCTCTGGGCTGATGGCCCAGAGCCTGGAGCCTGCTTCCGATTCTGTGTCTCCCTCTCTCTCTGCCCCTCCCCTGTTCATGCTCTGTCTCTCTCTGTCTCAAAAATAAATAAATGTAAAAAAAAAAAATTAAAAAAAATAAATAAAAATAAAATTGAGAGCTTAAGAGATGGCTATGAGATTTTGGTGGTCTAGTTGAAAAGAAGCAACTATAAAATGGTATGATGGCCCTGTTGGTAAACTGTTTATACGTTTTTAAGTCTGGAAAAGGGATATATTAAAGTGTTTTCTCCTGGGGCACCTGGGTGGTTCAGTCAGTTAAATGTCCAACTTCGGCTCAGGTCATGATCTCGTGGTTTGTGGGTTCAAGCCCTGCATCTGGCCCTGTGCTCACAGCTCAGCACATCTTACCCGGAATTCAAATGCATGTTCTGAATTTTAAAATTTTGCAAACATTTTTATTTATTTATTTTGAGAGACAGAGAGAGAGAGAGAGAGAGAGCGTGTATGCATGAGATGGGGAGAGGCAGAGAGAGGGAGAGAGAATCCCAAGCAGGATCCACACTGCCAGCAGAGGGCCCTACATGGGGCTCAATCTCTGGAACTGTGAATTCATGACCTGAGTGGAAACCAGAGTCTGATGCTTAACAAACTGAGCCACCTAGGTGCCCCTGTTCTGAATTTTTTTTTTAAGCAATCTTTTTTTTGTTAATGTGTATTTATTAGAGAGAGAGAAAGAGCACACATGAGTACAAGCTGGGAAATGGCAGAGAGAGAGAGAGAGAAAGAGAGAGAGAGAGAGAGAGAAAGAGAGAATCCCAAGCAGGTGTCGAGCTGTGAGTGCAGAACCCAGCTACAGACTGGAACCCATGAACCTTGAAACTATGACCTAAGCTCCTGACCTGAATGGAAATCTAGAATCTGACACTTAACTGACTGAGCCACCCAGGCTCCCTTCAATTTTTAAAATATGTAGCCAAGAATACGTATTTGAACCTGCTTCTCTGCAGGAAAACTTAAAAATAATCACCCCTTAATGGTGGAGAAGCAAGGCCAAACGTCCGCTGCTGGAGAAGGCTGGCTCAGCCCTAAATTCCAGGTCTCAGGACTGCCGACTCATGGTGCTTCTGCCCCCTGCTGGATAAATCAAGAAAGTGCAGGCTCTAGCTCAGGGACTTTCTCTGGGGAGACCGGAGAGATGAGAGTTTATGAACCTGGTGACACTCAGAAAAACTGGCCTTATTGCTCAAAACTATTCTGGAAGCTCTTGCCAAGGGACACTAATCATGTAGCAATCCTTTCATGCTCCCTATCCCTTTTAAAAACACATATATTTATTTTTTAAATGTCCCAGGACTTTATTTTAGGTATTTACATATGTATAGGATGCAGATAAAAACATAGATGTTTTTGTGCCACACCCTCATTTTATAGTATAAATTGCATTGTATTTCACTTGTAAATTAATGCAATAATTTTATTCTCTGACTTGCTTTTTTCACCTATCAATACACCTTGACCCAGGGTCAGTGCCTGGGTGAGACAAGTGAGACCTGCATGACATTGAGAATGGCCTTCTTGCATGTTGTGGCTTTTGTCATTACATACAGGTCAGCTTTGTTCTTTCTGAGCTCTGAATAGCATTCTATGCTATGAGTAGGTCACGATTAACCATTTCCCTCTCAATGAACCTTTAGGGCATTTCCAATTTTTAACTATGACTAAAATGCTGTGTTGAAGTCCTTAGAGATGCCTCCTTGGGCATATAGCCAAAGTTATAATTTCATACTTTTGGTTTGTGTCTTTTCTTACCTGTTTAAAAGGCCTTTCCTACTCTAAGGTTATAGTAGTGTCTTACTATGTTTCCTCCTCTTCCTCCTCCTCCTCCTGCTCCTCTTCCTCCCTTTTCTTCTCCTTTTCTTCTTTCTTTCTTCCTTCCTTCCTTCCTTCCTTCCTTCCTTCCTTCCTTCCTTCCTTCCTCCTCTTCCTCCTTCTCCTCCTTCTCTCATTTTGGACCTCAGGTGCAGAGTTGAGTTGATCACATTCCTTGGCTCCTCTATATGAACTCCACACAGTCATCATTGGTCCATGTAAGACCCTTTTTTTAAATTCCTTTTTCCTGCTCCCATTCCCCCTGCCCTCCATAGATAATCACTCTGATGTATTATATAGGTATAATAGCATTTGTATGCATCCTTATAAAATATGTAGTATATATATATTCTTATATATATGCTTATATATATATTCATATATATAAGTATATATATATGCTTATATATATTCATATATATAGTATATATATTCTTATATATATGCTATATATATTCATATATAGTATATATATTCTTATATATATGCTATATATATTCATATATATAGTATATATATTCTTATATATATAGATTCTTATAAAATATGTAGTATATGTATATATATGGAATATTTATGTAAATTATGTAGCGCCATAGACCTTAATCTATTTCTTACTATTTTCATTCAACACTCTTTTGTAAGCTATCCACATGACCGTGGTACATGCAGTTTCTCGCTGACTGCTTCTTTTATCCCTTCTCCCAGTGGTGAGCCCCTGGAGCCTGCAACTCCCATAACCACAAACAGCCCTCCCATGAACAACCGCATGTACAAGTACCGTCAGTCCCATGTGAGAGGCTCTTTAGTGTGTGTTTCCAGATTGCTTACGTTTTCTTCTAGTACTCTATAGTTTGTTTTTTTCTATTCGTATGCCCGTCCACATTTGATGAGTCTATCTCAGCACATTGAGCTTTTGCTATGATCTTGATTCTGTTCATTCTTGAAATTTTCCTAATTCCCAATTTCCATTTTGACCATGTTTTTTCAACACCGTTTGAGCTAAAGTTTGGGCAGGGGTTAGGCTTTTGTTTTGTTTTGTGGGAATCTCAGCTCCCAGATTTACGTTAGATGGTAACAACTTAGTTTGGGTTCCTCCTAAAGCAGAACTGAGGCAAGGACTTTGGTGACCATCATTTATTTGTGAGGATATCCCAAGAAGGCAGTGAGGAAGAAGGGAGAGTGACACAGGGAAGCCAATGAAAGATGCATTATTGAGCTGCTTCTCACTGCGGACAACTAACTGGCTCGATCTCCCTGGAGACCCTTTGAAAAACCACACAAGAACCTAGAAACGCCCCCTCTGAAGTATGGGAGGTTGGGACACTTAGCCTCCCACCTTCATCCTCCATTGGTTGAGAGTTGCCCCTGGGTGGCACCCCCACCCCCACATCCACGCACACTTTCCTGCTCCAGCCGCCTGCAAGTCGAGGGAGCAAGCTTCCAAGCTAGGAGAATTCTTGAGGCAGAAAAGCTGCGTGACTCCTTGGTGCCTCAGATGGAAGCCGTCAGCGTGCACAGGAGCTGTTGACTCCTGGCTGCCCTGTGAGTATGCACATCTTTGTCTGCCAGCTGCCGCCTGACCCACTTTTTTTTTTTCCTGTACCTTGCTATTCATGTACTGACTACATCTGACCTCTCCATCCTGGCCCAACGAGACCTGCTCAAACCTCTCCCTAGGCTGGATCTATTACAGAGTCTCCTGGGCTGCCCTGGCCCCAGCCCCCACTCCGCTCATCCCTCTGGCTGGCCTTCAGCAGCTCACCTCTGGAAACTGGGCCTTTTCCTCCTGCGCAGTGCATGTGCCCCTGTCATATCTCTCTCTGCCTTTGGTGTTACTTTCTTCCCCTCTTCTCTCGAATTTAAGCATTAAGCCTGCCGGGATCCCCCACAGCATCAGTGAACGCTGCTCAGATCGTCTGTTTGCCTGTCCTCAGAGAAAGTGCCCACACTCAGCTTCAAGTAATAAAAATAAGCAGGATGATACCGAATACCGTTTGAGCACTTACCAGTGGCAAGCACTGTGTGAAATGCAGCTCAGCCATTTCCTTATGTTTTCTTCACAACAACCTCATGAAATACGTGCTGTCAGCATGTCAATTTCACAGAGGAAACCAGCTTGGAAAAGATGACTGTCTATTTAGCTGATGGAACCAGGCCTCAAGCATGTGTGGGCGTCTGGTCTTAAGGATTTCCTTTTGACCACTCCAGTTATCTTAGCCATTAGCTGCCGACTGACCCTTGGAGAAGGCTTCATCTCCTGTGCCTGGTTTCTGGCCTGTCAAATACAACAGCCTTTATGGTATCCTTTTTCTTTTTCTTTTTTTTTTTTTCCATAAAAGATGTTTGAAAGTATGAAATAAAACATTTTCAAAACAACTAAATATAATAGCTTGGCTATTTTTTTCTCTTGCTTGTTTTGTTGTGGTTTTGGTTTTCTGGGGTTTAGTTTTCTTGGTTCATGGTCTTACTGTTATGTGATACTTTTTACTCAGGGCCAACCCGGATGAATTTCTCCCCCGCCCCCCCCCCCCCCAGTACCAAATAACTGAGATTCTACAATTAGAAATTAATTCATCTGATGTCAGTTCACGATTACATGGGAGAGGGTACATAGTACTTCTCAGCCATTCCCACCTTAGCATGAGTGAACTTACGGTCTTTTCTGAGAGCTGGTTTGAAAGAGGAGACAGGGAGAAAACATGAACACACTAAGCTTGGATTAAAAGGAAGCCACACTCTAGGTCATCACCCTAGAAAAGCTCTTGAACACGTGCACCAGGATTTACGTGCAAGAATGTTCTTGGCAGCATTGTTTATAATAGACTCAAACTGGAAACCACCCTATGCATCAAGAATAGAATAGAAAAATGCATGATAGGGTATTCATACAATGGAATACAACGCAGCGATGAAAATGAGTGACCTACAGCTATAGCCAGTGACTTGTTTGAATCTCACAAACATCAATGTTGAAGGAAATAGTGTTGACACAGAAGAATGTATTTTTAAAGTTTTTTTTAAAGTTTATTTATTTATTTTGAGAGAGCAAGCAGGGGAGGGGCAGAGAGCGAGGGAGTGAGTGAGAACCCCAAGCGGGCTCCTGTGCCGACAGCAGAGGGCCCAGTGTGGGGCTAGAACCCACGAACTGTGAGATCATGACCCGAGTCGAAACCAAGAGTCAGACGCTTAACCGACTGAGCCTCCTAGGCACCCCCAGGAGAATGTATTCAATAGGAATCCGTACACGTAAAGTTCAAATGGGGGTAAAAGTACAAAGAATACAAAGAAAATATTATGAATGACAGGATAATAGTGGTTAATTCTAATAAGGAGGGAGAGAGTTGTGATTATTCAGGGACCCGCAGGGAGTTTCTTTGATGCTGATACTACTCTGCTTCTTGATCTGGGTGTTGATTACACAGAGGCTTGCTTTGCAATTTTTTGTTAAACTGTACAAATACGTCTTATGCATTTTTTTTAACGTTTATTTATTCTTGAGACAGAGAGAGACAGAGCATGAACGGGGGAGGGGCAGAGAGAGAGGGAGACACAGAATCGGAAACAGGCTCCAGGCTCTGAGCCATCAGCCCAGAGCCCAACGCGGGGCTCGAACTCATGGACCGTGAGATCGTGACCTGAGCCGAAGTCGGACGCTCAACCGACTGCGCCACCCAGGCGCCCCACGTCTTATGCATTTTAAGGTATATGTGTTTTATCGCACTCTTTTGAAAAACTAAAAGGAAGGAAGGGCAAGGAAGCCAGTCCCCCAAACCAGACCACATTTTTTTTGCATAGCTGATCCAGACCGGGTTCTAGGAGAACTGGAAGAGAAGTGGTCAGGTTTGGGACAGGTAGCAAAAAGTTCTGTGCATAGCATCTGTGGATATTCGGAGTGTCTCTACTAGATGCTGCTAGTTTTCCAAAGTGATTGAACCAATTTATTCTCTCACCCGAAGTGTATGATTCCCATTGTTTTACATCTTCGCTATCGTTTGATCTTGTCAGATTTTTAAATTTTGCTGCTTTTGTAAGGTGTGTAAAGTTCTCTCATAACTGTCTTAAGTGACACGATTCGACTAACTAATGAAGTTGAGCACCTTTGTACCTATATTTTTTGTCTTTGTGAAATGTCTAAGTCTTGCCCATTTTTTTTCCACCGGGTTATTTGTCTTTTTCTTATTCATTTCCTGGAGTATGTATACCTTCTGGATATTAGGGCTTTGCTAGTTGGAAAATATCTTTTCCCCTTCCATGGCTTGCCACCTGTATTTTCTAGGTGGGAGGCACAGAGGCAGCAAGGGTTTGCCTACTGCTTGGATGCCTCAGGGAATTTGCTCAGCCTTCATAGGCAGTGGCTGCCCTTTCTGACCCGCCTTGGAGTTCCTGGCCCCACAACCGCTGGCCCTTCTCTCCTCTCCAGAGGCAAGCTGTCCAGGAAGCAAATGCGCCCAGTGAGAATGATGATGTTAGCCCTGTGCAAATAGAGCCTGTTTTGTGTTTTCTCATCTCCTACTCTCTTGCCATTAGCAGAGAAAATGGAGTTTTGGCACTCTCTCAACCACATAAGCTTCTACTTTATACATCTGTGCTGAAAAGAACAAAATGGGAAAGGACACAGAGGTTGGCCAATTTCTAAAACCCTTTGTACCAGCCTGGATTTTACTGTCTGGACAACAGTAAATGCTACTTGAGAACTTTGAGCCAGACGGTGCCAGGGCAGACAGAGAGATTCACATCTTGCCAGGGGACAATGGGTCACATTACCTGCATCAGCATTTGAAGCCAACATAAACCATGTTGCTAATGGGTGTGGAGGTCATTAGCAACCCTCCCTGCAATACCTATTTGAACTTGAGACTAGCTTCCAGGGGAAGGGAGAGGTTAATTGCGTTGTAGATACACTATTATTCTATGCTAGTTCTTGCTGAGAGGAGGCCTGACTCTCTAGTGAGGAGGGTGTGGTGGATCCTGAATTATGGTCAGTTTAGACACTTCATTTTCACATGGGCCCTGGACAAAAATTTTTGAAGTGTAGTCAGTCTGCCTTCCCCACCCCCAACCCTACCCCTTCACTCATCCCAACCTTTTGAGGACAGTCTTGGTTTGCGTGACACAGCTGATGGGCCAGCGGGAGACGGTGGGAGAGAAGCCACGGCAGCCTGGAGCCTTTGGAAAACTGAAGATTTAAGCAACTGCTTTAAGGGTGGAGATATTTACTAAAGGCTTTGTTACTTTCAAAGCTCTGGACTCAGACTTAATGTTTCTTTTGACCAGGATGCAGAGCTAAGGTAGGCTTTAAGGAAGGAAGTGGGGGCTCAAATGTATCTGGGTCACACTCACATGCTTCCCTTTATCTGCACCGGCAGCATCCTATGCACAAACAACACGTATTCTACTGGTACAGCTGTACAGGATATAAAATTATTGAAAACCTGGGACCCCAGGGACCCCCTGGACTTCCTCACAGGCACTATCGACAGCTGCTCTGGTGGGAGCCCACGCTGAAGCACTGATTAGACATTGGAAGTATCTCCCCTGGAGCCTCAGAGATGTGGTTGTTGAAAACTTGGGGCACACCTTTACAATGAACCTCATCGGGTTCAGTCCATTCTTCCATCCAATGAGGTCTGTTTTCAGGTTGGGTTTTCTCAGAAACCAATCGGAGATGATTTGAGTACAAGTTATTTATTTGGGAAGCATCCTAGGGAGCACCAGTGGAGCTGGAGGAATTGTGGGCCCAGCTGCTGTTCCTCACCAGCAAGGTGGCCCAGGAGGTCAGCGACGGCAGCACCCAGGGCCCTAAACGTCCTCCAGAGCCTCACGGCTGCCGCTTCACTTCTGCCTTCCAAATCTCACGCGATCTTTCTCTTGTGGCCAAGCCCAATGTGTACAATACCAGGGAGGGAATTCTGGAAAATGTAGCTCCAGCAACATGGTAAAAACCCTCCACAATTCTCCCAATGAATGTGCAGAGAATACGATTCTCAGTCTACAGAGTCCGACTCGCAGAACAGCATTTTCTTTGTTTTCCACATCAATTGAGTTTCTGCCTCTGAGCCCCATTCTGACAGACGGGCAGAATATTTACTTCCGTCATTCCTGGTGTTTCCCCTTTGGGATCTGGTGAAGATTTCACAATCCTACTCAGTTCCCAGTAGGAGGTACCCTACTGTCATTGGGTCATTTGTGACACAGACATTGCATCTTTCCCAAGAGCACCTTCAGGTCCAGTGACACTTGTTTCCATGCCCCACTTGGGACATGGGATTTGTTTGCAAGGCTGAGGGCCCCAGTGCTTTTCTTTTCTGGAGTTTTATCACATCTCTGGGGCCTTGCCAGGAAGCCAAGAGTGCAGAAGATCTGTTCCCTCAACTTTTTTAAAGACATTCCACTGTAAAACTCTTGAACCTTTTTCTGTTTTCTTTCTTCTACTTCTTTTTTTTTTAAGTTTATTTATTTATTGTGAGAGAGAGAGAGAGAGAGAGCGAGCACACACAAGCAGAGGAGGGGCAGAGACAAAGGAAGAGAGAGAGAATCCCAAGCAGGCTTCATTCATACTGCCAGTGCAGAACCCAATGTGGGGCTCAAACCCACAAGCCATGAGATCATGACCTGAGCCAAAGTCAAGAGCTGGATGCTCAACCAACTGAGCCACCCAGGTGCCCTAAGGTTCTTTTTTTTTTAATGTTTATTTATATTTTTTGAGAGAGAGAGAGAGAGAGCATGTCAATGGGGAGGGGCAGAGAGAGAGGGAGGGAGAGAATCCCAAGGAGGCTCCGTGTTCAGTGCAAAACCCGATGCGGGGCTTGATCCCATGACCCTGGGATCATGACCTGAGCCAAAACCAAGAGTCAGTTGCTCAACCAATTGAGCCACCCAGGTGCCCCTAAAATTCTTGATAATTTGCTCAGGATACTATAACTTCTAACACACAAAAATGCTTACATCTTTGTTTACATGTTCATCTACCCACTTTTGCTGTGTATCCGTCATTTAGCTGTTTCTCAGGATGATGTTAAGTACTCTGCTGCGTAGCAATCCTTTTCCACTTGAAGTCTGAAAATAGTGGCTTCGTTGAATGTTCTAAGAATAATTTCATACTGTTGCCAAGGATTTGGTTGCACATTGTGTTTTAGATGAGTTGCACTTGACACTCTTTTGATGTTACTTTCACTCCTGATTTTATTATACATACCCCTTCTCCTTGCCCTTCGCTAGGTATGTCCTCCACCCCCCCCCCCCCACCGCCACACACACTCCAACACATCTATTCAGTGGCATTGCACTGTCAGAAGATATTCTCGTAATGCTGGTTTAGTGATTTTGTGTTCAGGCTGATGAAATGCTGAAATCAACTAAAGGAGGTACGCTTATCAGTGATATCAGAAAAAATGGGGGATGGCTGTAGTTGGGAATTGATTACTGATGAAAAACTCGAGGTTGCTGCTCGCGTGATACATGTGCTGTTCACGTGGGCACTGGTGAGCATCTATGGGCTCTGATTATGTTTCCCTTGTGAATAATTATGCTCACCTCTCTAAAGAGAAAGACCCTATGCGATGACTTAAACGCAATCTTCAACTATGTTTACTTCTATATAATCTCTTCATCTTTACATCTTTGGGGAAACCATTTCTTGCTATGATTAATACCCAAGCAGAGTACTCATGGCAGCACCACTGAGTCTGGTTCTGAGGAGAATGCGTGCCGATGTGTGGCCCAGCAGCTGCTACACCATTAGCTCTTACCCACTATTTCCTCATAGGAGGAATAGCTGGGGTCAGGTAGTAGGAAGTCATCTCTGGAGTATCCGAAGGTCCGTGAGAGGAGCCTCATAGGATTGGGGGAGCAGGTGGGGGAGAAATGAGAGCTATTTAAAAGAAGTGTTTGAGGCCCTCTGATGTTGGACTCTCAAAAATTGAATGCGGAAACAGAAAAAGGAAAAAAATATGCAAACAATAGCACGTAAGCTTATTCATACAGCACATGGCTTTTCTCTGAAGGTCTCTCTTCTAAGCAATAATTCAGCTGAGCTCCTGTTTTAAGATTCTTGTGAAATGACAAGATCACAGTGAGGGTGTTATTACTGCAATAATGTATGCTTCATTTTTCCATTACTGAAGGAGAAAACTCTCTGGGGAGTGAAATTGAACACTCAATTTAACAGTAGCACTGCATACTAATTCATGTTGAAATGTAAAAGCAATCCAGCTAAAAAAAACAAACAAACAAACAAACAAAAAAAAAACCGTCCAGATAAAATGAAATGGGCCATGATAATGGTGGAGTCTTTCAATTATATGGGTCTCATGTTATAGAGATCACAAATTCTTTCCTAAATGTTAATTAAGGTTCTCAAAATCTCTGGTAGTAAATATGAAGGTGGTCACTTCCTGGATGAGAAAATGAAGACAAGAGTTTCTGTGACTTGGCCCAGAGATAAAGAAGAAGTTTCAGGGAGGATACAGATATTGGATTCCTGGTTTCAGCTCCTATCCTCAGTTGCTTACCTAAGGCTTCAGACTCTGACCACAGAGCTTGGAGGTTTGCCTGAGAGACTTCAGACAACTTGAATTTGGAAGAGAGCATCTAGACTTTTTATTAAATCATAAATACGTATTACATCTTTTATATATGTCAAAGACTGTGCTAGCCACTGGCATTTGAAAATTGAAGAAGATGCAATTCCTAGGTTCAAGAAGCTCAAGTCTAGTAGTAAGAAAGACAGGTAAATAATTGTTAAATGGGACAACAATATACTTATACAGGATAGAGAGGCAATCAATGCACATTTCTGATGACAGCAAAGCAAGTGTCAAAAAATAGTACCATCATTTCGCTCAATGATTGCAATCACCATTTACCATGTCATTGAAATGCTCTCACCATGATCAACAGTGAGTTTCCTGTGGTTAAATGATCTGTAAGGGAAGAAAATTAATTTTCCGTCTATTCTCCTGGTTCTTAGCTGAGATGTCTATAATGAGGAGATTAACAAGAGAAAAACAAACAAGTATATTATCACGTATACCTCATGTACACAAGGGAGATACTCAGGAAAAATGAGTAACTCCCCAAGGTAGTTTAGAATTCAGGATTAAATACCATCTTAATAGGGAAAGGAGAGGAGTGTTATAGGCCTCTAAGGAAGATGAGTGGGTCTTTAGAAGAACAGAGATATGATGGTTTGTGACAAAGTTTGTCTGGGTGTGATGTCAACTTCTAGTCTCCTCTCCTATGGTAAGCATCAATCTTCCCTCCCTGGTTGATGAAACTCCAGGGGAGGGGATCTATGACAAGTGAATTCCTTTCATAGGATCTGTCTTTAGGCATGTAGGGGAGTTCAGAAAAAGTCCCTCTCTGCATTTGCTGTTTTTCAAGTGCCTACAGCTCAGAATAACCAATAAACCAAAGGTGCATGTTTTGGGGTGACATGAACTGAACTCCCATGGTCATATTTGGGGGGTAGCATATTCTGCTCCCCTTCAGATCTGAAAGTTACAGCTCAAGTCTCATGTACTTGGCCTTTCTGCAGCTTTAGACACTGTTGACCTTGTCTTTGTTTCAGAAGCCCTCTCTTCCCTTGACCTTTATGGCATTTTGTTATTTTGGTTTTCCTTCCACCTCTCTGCTTCTTTTCAGACTCTTGCAGTCCTCTTCAGGGCTCTGTCATGGGCTTTCTTCTTATTTTTCTATTACTCTTTCTGAACAATCTTATCTCATTCCAGGAATCCTGACTCTCCACTCTATCTCTAGTTCAGTTGTCTGTCTTGAATTCCATATAGACCCATGTATCTCTACCTGTTGGCTATCTCCACTTCAATCTTTCATCAAGTCCTGTTGATTCTAACTCCTAAACACCCCATAGTCTGTGTTTTTCTCTCCATTTCCACCACCATAACCTTTATTTAGGTGATCATTATCTTTTGCTTAGTCTCCTTACCTTTAGTCCTCCTGCCCCCCTCCACTTTTGCTCTCTCTCTTTCAAAAATTAACAAACATCTAAATAAAATAAAATACAATCAGGTCCAGATTTTTAAAACAAAATAACAAATTTTTAATAGTTCCTCCATTGTTCTTAGGATTAAACAGAAGTACTTTAACACTGCTAACAAGGCTCCGTGTAATCTGATGGTCCCTTCCTGCTTCTCTTACCTTATCCTTTTCCGCGCTCAACTCCTTGAGTTTTCCCCTCAAACTCCTTGCCTGAGCCATACTAAACTTCCTTAAGTTCCCTGAACCTGCTTTGCTTTTTCTTACCTCCAGACTTGAATATGCCATATTCCCATAGTTTGGATTGATTCCCATCTACACCCCATTCTGCTCCCCTTAGCCCACTCCTGGCCTAATTTGGCCTAAGATCTTTCCAATCTCAGTTTAGATAGCTTTCCAGACACCCCCAAGTCAGGGATTAGTTTTCCTCCCGTGTGCTGCCACAACATCCTGCACTTTCCTATTGTAGCCGTGGCAATGCAGTATTGGAGCGGCCCAATTACTTGTCCTAGGTTATGCTTCGTGAAGGGTGAGTCTGTGCCGGTCTTTTTCACCATTGCATACCACAGCACCTGCATGTAATGGGCAAGAAATAATTATTTGCTCAGTGGATGAATGAATGAAACATTTATTGCCAATCTCACTCCGTTTGGTACTTATCATATACTGCATACATTGCTATTTCCTCGCCTTCCCACCAATTTCCTTGGGTCAGGGACTTGCACTTAGCATTTGATATGCCACTTAGCGCCTAGGTGGTGTTAAGCACACAGTAGGCATCCATTCACTTGTTTATTAATTTAATGAGCATACAGAGTGTGTTTACAAAGCTAAAGGTAGCCGTGAAGTTTGGGAAGAGGGAGGTTAGTGAGAAGGAAGCTGGGAAATGAGTCTGATTTAAACCTAACTGCTTCCATTTTTTATACTATATAGGAGTTGTCAATATGGCCTTAATCACAGAGAAAACCTTATATGTTACCAGCTTAGAAAGGAAAATTGTTATATTTACAGTTGCCAAGGGAGCAAGGCATCAAGGTTTAAAAATAGATTTTTTTAAAAGTCCCTAACTTGGAGGAGAAAAAAGAAGGGAGCAGGAGAAAAATAATAGCACTAAGTAATCTGAGGGGCCATCGTCTAGAGCCAGGAAGGAGTTGCCTCATATATTGTGCAATATATGTGGTTTGGCAGAAATGAGGTGAAAGAGTCCTCTTCCCTCCCGTTAAAGGATAGTTATTTTTAAAAAGTAAAATCATGACTCATACAAATATGAAATTAACACGTGTCCAAGATTTTATTTAATGCATTAATTAATGAGGGAACCGGTAAGATATTATAACTGATTCAAAAGATAATCCAAAGAGCGGACACATATATAGACAATCAGCAATGCTGAAGTTAATTTGCTTCATAGATGCAACAATGGCTTCTTGGGTGAGGAGGAAAGAGATCAAGTGTATTCTGGAACACTTTGCATTTGCATTTCTATGGGCAAGAATCTTCTGCACAGCTCTCAGGGTTTTTTTTTTTGTTTGTTTTTTTGTTTTTTTGTTTGTTTTCATAGAATCTTTTATAAATATACAAAGTTTGTAGAATGATATAGCAAACATCCAGATACTCACTACTCTGTCTAAGAAATGCAATTGTATTTGTTCCCTCCTCCCTGATGTTATTTCTGTCTCTCTAGGAGTAACCATTCTCAGTACGGATTGGGAGTTTATCATCCCTTTGGGTGTGTTTATGCAGCCTGAATGCTGTTGTATGCTTTTACAACACAAGCTGTATTCATAAGCAACATACAGTACTGTTTTGTGCATGTTTTTAAACTTTATACAAATGGAATCCTACTGTTGTTTCCTTCTGTCGCGTGCTTTTTCCGCCCATCATTATGTCTTTAAGATTTTAGATCTGGCATTGTTTTTGTTAAAAATGGTGACTTAGAAACGAGTGCTTGGTTGGTAACATGAATAGGAACCTGGTATAATTTTAATCTATTATTCATTATTATAGAGTTCTTTTTTTTTTCTCAAGTCTATTTATTTTTGAGAGTGAGAGAGACAGAGCATGAGCAGGGGAGGGAGAGAGAGAGAGAGGGAGACACAGAATCCCAAGCAAGCTCCAGGTTCTGAGCTGTTAGCACAGAGCCTGACGTGGGGCTTGAAGTCACCAGCTGTGAGATCATGACCTGAGCTGAAGTAGGACACCCAATTGACTGAGCCACCCAGGAGCCCCCATTATTCATTATTATAAAAGTCCTGGTCATAATTACCATAGAAACAGTACGTGAAAAGAAGAACAGAGGTGAACAATGGATGGCAATATTTTAAAGAATTTGGAAAAAATTGTTACAGAAAGGGTAACTTTACTCACCACTATTTAAATAAATGGTAGCTTAATTTACCACTATTTTAAAAACTAACCAAGTTATTTGATTTGAAGTACGTCATATAACTTTTCTATCTCTTTTTCTTCCTCTTTTATGATGAGGGAGTTGTGTTAGATCGGGCTCCTTAAATGTAGTTTTATTTGGGTGGTTGGTTGCTAGGTCTTTTTGCCTATGCCTCTTTTGATGCACACAAAAATCTCAAGTCCTTTTCTAAAATTATTTGGAATTTAAAAATAAACTGGGGCGCCTGGGTGACTCAGTTGCTTAAGAGTCCAGTTTTGGCTCAGGTCATGATCTCACGATTCCTGGGTTTGAGCCTCGCGTCTGGCTCTGTGCTGACAGCTCAGAGCCTGGAGCCTGTTTTGGATTCTGTGTCTCCCTCTCTCTCGGCCCCTCCCTTCCTCACGCTCTGTCTCTCTCTGTCTCTCAAAAATGAATATACGTTAAAAAAATAAAACAAAAAGATCAAAATCAAAATCAATAGACTTCCAGTTATGGCCAAGTGAGAAGACTGGCAAATCTACTCCCCCAAAAAGCAACTATAAAGCTGGACAAAATGAGCATAAACAACCATTTTGTGCCCTGGAAATTGACCAAAGGCGTACAACAATCTGAGAAGCAGTTACGCTTGAAAAACTGTTGAACTTTGGGGTAAGAGCAGCAGGAATGTGAAGTGTTCTGTGGCCTGGGTTTACTCCTCTTCGCCACCACCACACCAGCTCAATACTGCAGGTTCTGCCAGGATGGGGCAGGCCCTGAGGACTGGCAGCTTTTCCGAGGTAGTTGAAGGGAGATGCTTTATCTGGAGCAGTGTGCAATACCCACGCCCAGGGGCCCTGCTGGTAGACACGAATCTCATGCAGGTAAGCAGGGGGAGGCTAACAGCTTGGTTCTGCTCGCCTGAGGCTGCAGCTATAATAGGGCAGATATTCCTGGCTGAGGTTGCATACATGTGTAGTGGAGACCAAGGAGGGCACAAGCTATTCACACATGTCTGGCTGAGCCTGGGATTCCACATATGCACACAGGAGACTCAAAAAGGCCCTGTAGAAGATAAACCCTGGGGCATACATGCAAACAGCCTGAATTTTCAATGTGTTCCCCTAAACATACACAGATGTATCACAGGAAAAGAAAGACTTACTGGTTTAAAGTGAGCACATTTCTTTTTTTTCTTTTTTCTTTTTCTTTCTTTTTGAAAAAGAGACAGAGAGAGATAAAGTATGAGTGGGGGAGGGCAGAGAGAGAGGGAGACACAGGATCCGAAGCAGGCTCCAGGCTCTGAGCGGTCAGCATAAAGCCCTATGCGGGGCTCGAACCCACAAACCGCAAGATCACAACCTGAGCCCAAATCTGGCACTCAACTGACTGAGCCACCCAGGCACCCTGACTTTTCTGTTTAACCATTAAGCAACCACTGTCCAACCATTCAGCTGTGAGACACAGGATTGAGACCTCCAGGAAGCCAGGCTTAAAAAAAAAAAGACAAGAATATTTAACATACAAACAAAGGAAAAGAACATCAACAATAACAACAAAAATGAGCAAAGACATCAGTGGTCGCAGATTGCAGGGTAGACTGGTTTCACAAATTTAGCCCAGGCAAAACAAATGCAAGCGAACAAGAAGGAAGGAAGGGAAGAAGGGAGGGAAAAAAGAGAGGAAGGTAAGAAGAAAAGGAGGGAAGGAGAGAGCAATAAAACAGCCGAAACAAACTTTAAGGAAGAAAATTTCAGAATCTCTATATTTTACAATATATTATCTAAAACGTACCTGGCTGCTTCAGTCGGTGGAGTGTGTGACTCTTGTTCTTGGGGTTGCGAGTTCAAGCCCCATGTTGGGTGTAGAGGTTACTTAAAAACAAAATCTTTAACAAATAAAAATAAAAATAAAACGTAAAGTCTTCAACAGAAAATTACATGACCTGTAAGTAAACAGGAATAGTGTAAGCCATACTCAGGGGAAAAAAAAAAAGCAGTCAATAGAAATGGTCTTTGGATATCCCCAGAGGTTGAACTTAGCAAAGACTTTAAAGCAGCTAGTATAAATATATATACAAAGAACTAAAGAAAACCATGTCTAAAGAATTAAAGGAAAGGATGAGAACAATGTATCAACAAATAGAGATTCTCAGTAAGGATACAGAAAAATTTTTAAATAAAACGAAATGGCAATTTTGGAACTGAAGAGTACAATAACTGAGAAATTCACTAGGGGGCTCAACAGCAGATTTAAAGTGGCAGGAATGAACTGGAAGATAGATCAATAGAAATGATCCAGTCTGAACACAGAGAACAAAGATGGAAGAAAAATGAACTTCAGAGACCTGTGAGATATTAGCATACTAACATACCTGTAATAATAGTTCCAGAAAGAGAGGGGAGAGAGAGAGGGGCAGAAAAAAATATCTGAAAAAATTATGGCTGACAACTTCTTAAATTTGATGAAAAAGGAAAGGAAATATTATGAAAAATTTTATGCTAGCAGCTTCTTTCCAACCTATGGTGACAGGTAATTGCAGCATAAAGCAAGATGGTTCTTTCTTGGAATAAAAGCCTTTATACTCATTAGCTGAATCCAGTTTAAGAAAAATTCAAACAGGGGTGCCTGGGTGGCTGAGCTGGTTAAGTGTCTAACTTCGGCTTGTTTCATGATATCGTGGTTTGTGGGTTGAGCCCCATGTCAGGCTCTGTGCTGATAGCTCAGAGCCTGGAGCCTGCTTTGGATTCTGTTTCCCTCTCTCTGTCCCTCCCCTGCTTGTGCGTGCACTCTCTCTCAAAAATAAATAAATAAACATTAAAGAATTTTTAAAAAATGCAAACAAAATTATTTTCTTCTTTAACAAAGAAGATATTAGGGCATACACAGCATGGAACATAATTGAATATACTGACTTTTAATCTTAATGTGATTATTTTTGTGTTGATAATGTTTTCTTTAAAAGATGATTTCGGGACTCCTGGCTGGCTCAGTCAGTGGGGCATGCAACTCTTGATCTCAGGGTTGTGGGTTCAAGCTCCATGTTGGGCATAGAAATTACTTTTAAAAAGATGATTTAGATCATTTTTTTAAATAGAAATCTCTTTTTTTTAAATTTTTTTTAACGTTTATTTATTTTTGAGACAGAGAGAGACAGAGCATGAATGGAAGAGGGTCTGAGAGAGAGGGAGACACAGAATCTAAAACAGGCTCCAGGCTCTGAACTGTCAGCACAGAGCCCGACGTGGGGCTCGAACCCACAGGCCACGAGATCATGACCTGAGCCGACGTCGGCCGCCCAACCGACTGAGCCACCCAGGCGCCCCTAGATCATTTAAAAAAAATTTTTTTTAACGTTTATTTTTGAGAGACAGAGAGAGACAGAGAGACAGAGCACAAGCAGGGGATGGGCAGAGAGAGACACAGAATCTGAAGCAGGCTCCAGGCTCTGAGCTGTCAGCACAGAGCCCAATGGGGGCTCAAACCCAGTGACTGTGGAGATCATGACCTGAACCAAAGTCGGATGCTTAACTGACTGAGCCACAGAGGCACCCCTAGATCATTTCTATATCGAGTACACATACTCTACATCTAATATGGTATTTTGTAGCATATTTTTTGAAATATACTATAGTATACTTTATCATATCTAGAGCCATTCAATGTCCATCTGTCCTTCACTGGTGATGTTAATTTTGATTACTTGGTCAAGTTATTGTTGATTTTTGTACTTTAGGACCAAGCAAATACCTTGTTCCTTAACACAATGTCTCTGTTATTTTGTGATTTATAATAAGGAATAGATATTTGGTCTTCTTCCATTTCTGGCACAGAGTTCCTAAAACCCTTGGAACTTCCCAAGTGATGAGAGTGATCTAGGTGTCTTCTGTTATGTTAATGAGGCAAATTTTAGGGGTGCCTGGATGGCTCAGTTGGTGGAGTGTGCCACTCTTGATCTCAGGGTTGTGAGTTCTAGCCTCAAGTTGCATGAATAAATTACTAAGAATACATACATGCATACATAAACTTTTGAAAAAATGGTGTAACTTTTAGAAAGCCCTAGGTAACCTAAAGATGGGTGCTGGTACCCAGGGCAACCAACCAAATGATTAGAGGGTTTGAACTTTGAGTCTTCCCTCCATCCTACCAACAGGGAGGGAAAAGGGGCTGGAGATCGAGTTTAATCAGCAGTGGCCATTGGTTTAATCAATCATGCCTTTGTAATGAAGCCTCCATAGAAACCCAAAAGGATGGGGGTTTGGGGAGCTTCTGGGTTGGTCAACATGTGGAGATGAAAGGAGAGTGTGGAGCTTGGAGAAGGCATGGAAGCTCCACATCCTTTCCCCATACTTTGCCCTATGTACCTCTTCCATATGGCTGTTCTTGAGTTATATCATTTTATAATAAACTGGTAATCTAGTAAGTAAAGTGTGTTTCTGAGTTCTGTGAGCTACTCTAGCAAATTAATCAAACCCAAGGAGGGGGTTGTTAGAACCTCTAATCTATAGACATTTGGTCAGGAGCACAGGTGACAACCTGGACTTTCAATTGGTATCTGAAGTATGTGTGTGTGTGTGGGGGGGGGGGTAGCAGTCTTGTAGGATTGAGCCCTTAACCTGTAGGATCTGATGCTGTCTCCAGGTAGATAGCATCAAAATTGAGTTGAATTATAGGACAACCAGCTGGTGTTGGAGCATTGCTTTGTGGTGTGTGGGAACACCCCCCCCCCCCCAATTGGCCTGGGTGTGGAATCTTAGTCCTCTTAGATTTGGCATCCATTGATAATTCTCATCTGATTCAATCTTTACTATGAAAACTATAAAATGCCAATTTTCCAACTCTAAGACTCTCTTTTACCTTTATTAGTTGGTCTCAACATACTATTGTAAGCAAAACTTCTCCATTCTCTGTTTATTATTCGTACAGATACATGAATTTCTAGTTCTTCAGTGTTTATAAGTCATTACTGTACTTAATTATTTTGGGGCTCAAGTTGTCCTAGATTTGGCCAGTAGGATCCCCTTCAAGCTGGCTTCTGTCCCCCTGTGACATGCCTCATCATTTTTTTTTCTTTTTTTTTTAAGTTTGAGAGAGAGAAAGAGAGGCACAAGCAGGGAAGGGGCAGAGAAAGAGTGAGAGAGAGAATCCCAAGCAGGCTCTGTGCTATCAGCCTGGAGACTGACTTGGGGCTCAATCCCACGAACCGTGAGATCATGGCCTGAACCGAAATCAAGAGGCTGATGCTGAACCAAGTGAGCCACTCAGGCGCCCTGCCTCATCATTTTTTCATCACTTCCTTCATTTCAACCAAAAAGATGTTCTAGGCTCACCTGCCCCAGCCCTGGAATCAGCCATTTCTCTAAGAGGTGCTAATTCTCTTTAAGTGGGCATATTAGTTTTATCTATTGCTACCTAACCAACTACCCCAAAACTTAGCTTATAATACCAATTGTTATTTCACACAGTTTCTGAGGTCAGAAATTTGGGAGAGGTTTAGCTAGGTAGATTCTGGATAAGTTTCTCTCCTTTTATGAGGTCATAATTAAGAATTTTGGGGAATGGGAACTCATTCTGGGGAGACAAATCACACTTTTTGCAAGGAATTCATAGGCTCCAGAATCGAGACAGTAAAAACTAATACTGTAGAGTTTCTTTTCTACTTTGAAAGACTGTTTCTTTTAAGATCAAGTTCTAAACTATCATTACTTTATGCTATTACTTTTAATCTGTTAGAGCATTTTTTTTCATCAGTTGGTTCAAGTTATAAAGATAAAATGTTATACTAAAAAATAAAATAAAATAAAATAAAATAAAATGATATTGAAGATCTACCTGTACAAGACTGATAAGTGATAAGCTCCTGCTAGACAGAGTTTGCAAGGTAGTATAATCCTTCTAGTCCTTTCCTGAAGCTTTCTCAAAGAAGTAAAAAATTTCAGAGATGACTCTATCAGAAGCTCCAACCTGTTGAAAGATTCTCACCCCTTTGCTCACTACCCCAGTCATCATTCAGCTACCGAATACCATCATATATGCTGAGCTATTAGCACTGACATGAATACAATGTAAATAGCAATTCTCAGGATGGTCTCTTAGGGTTTAAAAATCCTCAGGGATCCAAGCTGTCCTAGGAATAAGCCTTGCTCAACCCAGTTCAACACAAAAAGCAATTAATAATTAATGAAATTGAGAAATCAGTCCACACTGTAGCAGGGGGGCAGGAGTGCAAGGGCACCTGGCTCTAGGGGTCCCAAACAAAGCGGGTTTGGTCACTACCGCTGGTACGTGCAGGTAGGCAGTGAAGGTCAAATGGGTCATGTCTTGGCGTCACTCAGGGTCTTACTGGTTTAGGACAGTCTATTGCTTGAGGGGATGCTTTGCCTGCAGGATTTTTTGCCTGCGTTAAGAGATAGGCTGGAAAGAATTTAATCAATTACAAAGTTTGAGATCAAAAAGGAAGCAGTTGAAGTCCTCTTTCAACACTAAGTAATCCATCTTTGAGGAAGCTGGGATTGTGTGTGTGTGTGTGTGTGTGTGTGTGTGTGTGTGTGTGTGTGTGAAAGAAAAGGCAGCCCCTCGTAGGGGAAGGGATCATAGCCCAGCCTCTGGAGAGGCGGTTTTAACCGCAGCATTGCCCCTAACCAGCGAAAAAGTAGGTGGTTCAATCACATCAGCTCTCCGAGCCTCAGTATCCTTGTCTATAAAACCAGAGGTACGGGCCGCCTGGGTGGCGCAGTCGGTTAAGCGTTTGACTTCAGCCAGGTCACGATCTCGCGGTGCGTGAGTTCGAGCCCCGCATCAGGCTCTGGGCTGATGGCTTGGAGCCTGTTTCCGATTCTGTGTCTCCCTCTCTCTCTGCCCCTCCCCCGTTCATGCTCTGTCTCTCTCTGTCCCAAAAATAAATAAACGTTGAAAAAAAAAATTAAAACCAGGGGTAGGCTTGATGGGCCCCGTCTCGCTGTAATTTTCCACTCTGAGGCTTATGGAGAAGTCCATACAACGAATTAAATTCCTTCAAGGACTGCTGGAAGTGAACTCAATGGTCAAGGCTGAACGATTTGCTCTTTTGGTCCAGTATGGGCGGCCATAGAGCACCAGTCCTGTTTAACTGATTAATATACCTTGCCCAGACACGTGACGATCGTTTAAAACTCCGCATCTTCCCCACTTCTCCCAGAACCCAGGGATCTGGGAACGTGGGAACCCAAGGATCTCGCTTTAGCTGCAAAACCCCGCTCCTGGAGGGGAGGGGGCAGGGAGGAGGCGAGGGTGGGGGTGGGGGTGGGGCAGAGGTCTAGCGGTGCGCCTGCGTGGTGGGGTGGGAGGACAGAGGTCTCGCTGCCTGCAGTTCGCAAGCTCTGAAAAGCGGGCGGTTTCCTCTCGAGCTGCGTGCTGGTGAGTGACGCGAGACGGGCCGGCCCCGGGGCTGCTGGGTCAGCCAAGCCCGAGGCTGGCTTGGGTCTTCCGGGTGAGGGAGGATCTAGGAATCGGGGTGACTTCCACTCTTCCTCTCGGAGCTGCCACGAGGCTGGCATTATTGCCTAGGTCACTATGTAGCAGGGTTCTCGCATAGAGAGTCGTGACACCACGGCTTTTCTTAACAGGAAGTAACTTTATTCCTGCCGGCACTGCTCAGTTGGGCTCGTACCCGAAGAGCTGAGCTCCGAATGCCACCCGGTGTAATTTTTTACATATTTTCTACTTTTTTAATCTCCCACATGTGGTGATAGATACAAACATGCTGTCTGATTAAGTGGTCTCATGTTACAAGGTCATGAGGGTTGTGGTCACCTACGCGCATAGCCAGGTTACCTTGAGGGGTTTTTTTTTTTTTTTTCCTTAGGGAGGGGGGACCCTACCACAACTAGGTTAGGCAATGCTCTAGAAGAAACGGGGGCAAGTCTTTGTTTTTGGTTGTTGTTGTTTTTTAATGTTGGGTGTAAGCAACCTTAAGTTTGCACGTAATTGTGTTTAAGGTGCATCTGGGAGGTTCATTTAATAAATATTTATTGAGCACCTGCCATGTGCCAGAGGGTGATCATGAATCATTGAACAAACAGACACAAATCCCTGTCCCTTTGGCACTTGCAATCTGGGAAGCCAGTTTGAAATTTGGGCTGTAGATGCAGATATTTAGTAATGTCCATGTGAGTGGTTGGTAGTGGGAGCCAGAGAGGAAGGTGAGGCCAGTGGGAGAAGGGAAGAGCCAGGCAGGAATCTCCCAACCTGTTAGACTTGGGCAGAGGAAGGAAGAAACCAGAAGAGTCAAAGGAAAGGGAGCGACAGGCCGGCAAGAGTGGAGGAAATCCCAGAGATTTCCACCTTTTATAACAAGGCCAGGGTCTGCAGAGCCATTTGGGCAGAATAATTGAACAAGATCAGGATGGGGAAGAGTTGTTTGTTTGTTTTAAACATGTTAGGAAGCTCGTGTTATGGAAATGGTTATGTGTTGTGTTTGAGTGTGGGTTCTGGTCTTTCTTTTGGGCAAGGTCTTCAACCTGTCTCTTCCTTTTCTCCATCTAGAAAAATGGGGACAGATGACAGTACCATCCTCATAGGGTTGTTGGGTAGAAGGGGTTCGAGACAATGATTATAAAAACTTTAGCCCCGTTCCTGGCACTTAGTAACATTCAGAGAACCTGCTGAGAGAAGGGCCTTTCCTAAGATCCCACGTGATTAGAACCAGGACGTGTCCTCTGCTCTACCTAGTTCAGTACTCTTTTCTAATGCTAAGCTACAAGGTAGATTCTCTGATAACACAGTCTTTATGAGCAGCACCAGAGTGAATTTTTCAGTTGACCATTGATTTGGTGTTATTTTGGGATATTACTTATCACTAATTGGGAATCCATTTAATATCATAGCAACCAAATATGGTACGCTTAACATCAGTCAAAAAAGAGTTGAGTGTCCCCCCTACTCCTTCACTGGGGGTGCATTTAACATCACCACCGCCTGTCCTCTCAGATCTAGAACTTGGTGTGTCATATTTTAGGATTTTAATTTTGTAACCCAATCAATTCTTTATCCTTTAAATGTGTTGTTTGTTGTGCTATCAAGGGATATTGTGCAATTATCTTAACCTTAGTTAAATCTAGTGTTTGACAGTTGAAAAATTTCTAATTTAATACAGAGGGAGAGAAATTTAATGGTGTGCTTTTCATGCTGATAAAAAGTATTTGGACAAATCTACAGTGTGCATATTTTAGAGAAAGCACACATAGAAAGTAATCAGAGAAGAGGGCAAAATATGAAACTTATTTGGGAAGAATTCCTTTGATTGAAAATTATGATGCTGTTAATAACCTCTCTGGGGCAGTTATCTTTGGACCCAGCATCAATGGAAAATTTTGCTTTTTAATTCTTCCATAATTTACACACAAGGTGATTCAGTGAAAATTTCCTTTTAAAAATATGTTTAGCCCTACAAGACATTTTGGACTTCTTGATGTGAGGAGATAGGATGCACACAGTAACATCTTTAAAGATTCTTGCTTAAAAAAATTCAACCTGTGTCTAAATCGAATCTCTAGATCTAACTACCAGTCAAGGATAGGGAGGCGGGGGTGGCGGGGGGGGGGGGGGGGGTGGGGGGGTGGAAGGGTGGGGATAGAAGAATGAGGTAAATGACACCCTGAAGAAGCAATCAAAGGACATTACATAGACAAAGGAATTTAGCAACAAATGTTTCTTCAGCATTCAATGGCATGAAATAAAATCTGTAAAATGGGGACAATAATACTTAATAGAAGATTAGGAGATACAGTGCCAACACCAGAATTTCATTTTGCTTCTTTCATTAGCTCAAATTGTAAACCCAGAATAAGCTGATCCTTTACTCTTTGGCTATTTTGTATTTCAGAATTTCCTATAAGGTGAGAATTTAAAAATGCTTTTAATGTTTTACTTTTTTTTTTTTACGTTTTCTTTCTTTCTTTTTTTTTTTTTTAATCCCTCCACTCAACATGGAGCTCAAACTCACATCCCCAAGGTCAAGAGTTGCATGCTCTTCTGACTGAGCCAGCTACCACTGATGTTTTGCTTTTGTATAAATAAAACTATTAACGTAATTTCCATTTTGACCAATGAATAAAAGAATTGTTGAACATTTGGTTACATCTCAAACAGCTAGTGTTTTTGTTTTGCTACTAGATTAACTTCTAGCTCTGGAGGAATATATCATGTTTTCTTTTAATCAAGTCACAGTAGGAGGCTTAATCAGGACGGTATAAAAATGAATGTGCCTGAATTATGAAGCCAAAAACATTCGTCTTACTCAGTCTTTTGAACTTGTTCCTATTAGTCAAAAATTGTAACTAGATTTAGTCTTTCTTTGCATATTTGCTTTACGAGGCCAACTCTGACAGGGAACTACATCTTTTCTGGATCCCAAAGATGGTTTTTTTCCTCTCCTTGTTCGGAATCATAAGTGTGCTTTCTTTTTTTAATTGTTGACTATTTTAAAACTTTGTGATTTAAAAACTTTTCTGTTTATAGGAGTTGCTCTATACAGAAGTCTTGTGAGACCACTGTGCAGCAAGGTGATGATTATACAAAGAGTGGTATTGAATTCCCGACCTGGTATGTATTTGTATCAAAGACTTGGTCTTTGATAATTATTAGTGAAAATGAAGGAACAAAAAGTAATAGTTAATGTGGTAAATTAAGGTAGGAAGATATTAACCCTAGTAGAGATATTGGAAGAAACTCTTTAAATAATATAGTATTCAGTTTTTTAAGTGATCGCTTATCAAGGCTATCTGTTGAAGAAAAAAGGTATTTTAGAATTATTATACTTAAAATGCTATATTACCCAGGGCACCTGGGTGACTCATTTGGTTAAGCATCTTGACTCTTGATTTTGGCTCAAGTCATGATTTCACGGTCATGAGATCGAGCCCTGCATTGGGGTCTGTGCTGACAGTGTAGAGCCTGCTTGGGATTCTCTGTCTGTCTGTCTCTCTCTCTCCCTCTCCCTCCTCTTTCTCTGCCCCCACTTGGACTCTCTCTTTCTCAAAATAAATAAATAAATATACTTAAAAAATATTATAGTACAAATATATATGGCTTTTGTTTTTTATTTGCAGTATGTATTGTTGATTCTTAAAATTTGTCTTTCTGTTCTATGTGAAAAACACTGACCTATGTCTGTGCTGACATCTAACCTGAATCATAGAAACTTAGGTATGAAAATAACCTGAGAGGTTTGGGCCCATGCTGCTTTGGTTTTACTGTTTACTTACTGTGTGGCTTAGAAAAATCACTTACCTTCTTCCCCCCAGCCCCTTACCTTTTCTGACTTCCATTTTAGAAAAGTGAGATGTTAGATTAAAGTGTTTATTCTTTTTCCACCTTAGACATTTGATGACTCAATCAGTAGGAAGTTTGCTTATGTTAACATAACTGAGTAAGAATACACTTCGATGACATTTTCTGCTTACAAATTTTTCTTTCTATATTTCAAATTTTCTAATTTCCTAATTTTCAAGACTTTATTTTAAAGTAGGCTCCACACCCAACCTGGGGCTTGAACTCACAACCCTGAGGTCAAGAATCACATTCTCCACCAACTGAGCCAGCTAGGCACCCCAAGGCTTTACTTTTTAAAAAAATTACATTCATCCTCATGGGCCCCTCCAGCTCAAGCCCATCTCCGCCTGTGGTGTTGCTTTCGTAACCTTGCAGCATCCCTTGTCCACAAATGCCTGCCTATGCCTATCCGAATGCTGGTGCCCTCAGCTGGGATGCCCAGTGATAACAGCCTGCACGCAGCCCCTCCTGCAGAACTTAGCAGCAAGACAATCCCTGCCTGCCACCTAACCCTGATGGGAGATGAGAGAAGCTGGGGCTAGGTCTCTTCTCCATCATTCAGCATATCGCATTTGGAGAGAAATCGCGTTAAAGTGAAGCTTTTGACTCTCCTACATAACCTATCTAAAATTGGATTTGGGAAATGGCTTTGATCAAAAAAAATTTGATGAGCAAATTGGACATTTGAGTCCCATTCTATGTAACACTGTCACATACAGACACGGGCCCATATCAAACTTTCCTAAGACACTAGTACATTCGGAGTCATCTCATAAAGTTAAATTTTATTTTGGAAAAAAAAAATTATGGGGTGCCTGGGTGGCTCAGTCGGTTGACTGTCCTACTCTTGATTTCAGCTCAGGTCATGATTCTAGGGTCATGGGGTCGAGCCCAGAGTCAGGCTCAGTGCTGAGTGTGGAGCTGCTTGGGATTATCCTTCTCTCTCCCTCTGCTCCATTTGCACACGCTCTCTCTCTCTCTCTCTCTCTCTCTCTCTCTCTCAAAAAAAGAGAGGGCATCTGGTGGCTCAGTCAGTTAAGCATCCAACTCTTGATTTTTGTTCAGGTCATGATCTCACATATTGTGAGTTTGAGCCCTGTGTCAGGCCCTACGCTGGCATCATGGGGCCTGCTTGGGATTTTCTCTCTGTCTCCCTCTATCTCTGCCCCTTCCCCACTCGTACTTTTTCTCTGTAAAAAAATTTTAAAAATTATATTCCAGTTTCCATTTCTTCTTAAGATGAGGAAGGAAAGTTTACTTAGCTATTTATTTTGGCTGATGTGTTTCTGTTATGTTGTAAAATTTGATTTTCATAATTAAAAAAGATGGCTGTGAGTTTTTACTTTTTGAAATCTTACAATTTTACAACAGATGAGGTGATTTACCTGTAATATTCTTTAAAAAGGAATTTTGAAGTTGATGGCAATATTTTATAGGAACTTCTTGGAGAAGATAAAGAGCAACTAAAACTATTTGAAGAATTTATGCTGAGTTACAGAGAAATTACAGAACAATATAGATTTATTCATGTCTGTATTAAAAGGGAGTTCTCTGAATCCTAGAGTTACCTTTTAAAGAATAATAAATACACTTTGGCTCATGTCATGATCTCATGGCTTGTGAGTCCGAGCCCTGCATCTGGCTCTCTGCTGTGAGTGCAGAGCCTGGAGCCTGCTTTGGATTCTGTCTCCCTCTCTGTCCCTCCCCTACTCACGCTCTGTCTGTCTGTTTCTCTCTCTCAAAAATAAATAAACAGTAAAAAAAAAAAAAAAATCACAAGGACATACATTTAAAAAAAGAGAAATAATTACATAAGAAAGTGGCTTTTTGATTTTATATTTTCCTTAATATTTTAGGAAAAAATGGTAATCCAGTGGCAGAAAATTTCCGAATAGAAGAAGTAAATTTACCAAATAATATCAATGAAGGACAAGTACAAGTGAGAACTCTTTATCTTTCTGTGGATCCTTACATGGTAAGAATCAGGATTTTGTGACTTGGTGAAGATTAATTGTATTTTCATATTTTTTATGTTGCATCTGAATTTCATTGTGCAATCCTCATGATTAATAAATATTTGAGCAATTATATCTTGATGCCTGGGAATTACAGGTTGTCTTTGTTTTTATTCACTTGTGTTGTGGAGGAATGTTGTAGAAGAAATGTTTTCATCATAGTAGTACATGTTAATCCGATTCTTTCAAATGTCCAGATCACTTCCCGGTTGTAAATAACATAGTGAATTAGGCTTGGAAGTTCTCTCAGATTGATCTAGTTTACAAGGCAGGCTCTGAATAAGACCTTTATTCTAGTTCGTTTCTTTTTGAAGGAACAGACTCATGCTATTTTTAGATAAAGAAGATTTATTGAAAGATATTGTGAAGGACTACAGTTGAGAAGTCCTTAGGCACATGGACTTAGTCTCTATAAAGATAGATAGATTTGGGGGCACCGGGGTGGCTCAGTTGGTTAAGCGACCAGCTCTTGATTTTGGCTCAGGCCATGATCTCATGGTCGTGAGTTTGAGCCCCACATCTGGTTCCGTGTGGAGTCTGCTTGAGATTCTCTTTCTCTCCCTTTCTCTGTGCCCCTCCCCTGCTCATGCATGTGCTCGTGCTCCCCACCCCCCCCCCCCCCGCCTCTCAAAATAAGTAAATAAACATTAAAAAAGAGAGAGATAGTTTTTTCTTCTTTTCCTGTATGAATGCTTTTTATGTTATTTGCCTGCCTGATTCGAACCTCTAGTACATTGTTATATAGAAGCGGTGAGAGGGAACATCTTTGTCTTGTTCTTGATCTTAGGGGGAAAGCATTCAATCTTTCGCCATTAAATATGTGGGATGTAGATGCCCTTTGTCAGGTTGAGGAGATTTCCTCTTATTCCTGGTTTGGTTTCTGATTTGTTGAGTATATTTATCATAAAGAGGTGTTGGGTTTTTTTATTGTGATAAAATAGATCTAACAGTATGCCATTTTAACCATTTTTAAGTGTATAAATTCAGTGGCATTAAGAGCATTCGGTGTTGTGCAGCTGTTACACGCTTTCCATATCCAGTACTTTTTCATCATCCTAAACAGAAACTCTGCCCTTTAAATAATAAAATCCCCATTATTCCCTTCCCCCAGAAGCAGTTTTAGATTTTGTCATGTGCATTTTCTGCTTCTATTGAGATGATCATGTGGTTTTTGTTTTTTAGTCTATTTATGGTTTGTTATATTAATTAATTTTCAGATGTTAAATCCGTCTTGCATTCTTGGTCCTGGTGTGTTTCCTTTGATACGTTGTTGGATTTAGTTTGCTACTATTTTCTTGAGGTTTTTTGCATCCATAAAGCTGTGAGACTATATTCATGGTCTATTGTTTCCTTGTGATGTGTTTGCCTGATTTTGGTATCAGGGTACTCTGGGCCTCAGAATGGGCTGGGAAATGTTCCCTCCTCTTCTGTTTTTGGAAGAGTTTGTGAAGAATTGGTATTCTTCTTTCAAAGATTGGTAGAATTCACCAGTAAAGCTATCTGGCCTGGGTTTTTCTTTTTGGAGAGT
Source organism: Puma concolor (assembly GCF_028749965.1). Lineage (NCBI taxonomy): Eukaryota > Metazoa > Chordata > Mammalia > Carnivora > Felidae > Puma > Puma concolor. The sequence continues at coordinate 29,443,573 of NC_141672.1, read as the reverse complement.
TTTTAAATGACTAATTCAATGTCTTTTTTTTTTTTTTAATTTTTTTTCAACGTTTTTTATTTATTTTTGGGACAGAGAGAGACAGAGCATGAACGGGGGAGGGGCAGAGAGAGAGGGAGACACAGAATCGGAAACAGGCTCCAGGCTCCGAGCCATCAGCCCAGAGCCTGACGCGGGGCTTGAACTCACGGACCGCGAGATCGTGACCTGGCTGAAGTCGGACGCTTAACCGACTGCGCCACCCAGGCGCCCCTAATTCAATGTCTTTATTTGTTGTAGGTCTACTAGGCTTTTCTATTCCTTTTTGAGTTGGCTTTTGTAGTTTGTGTTTTTCTGGGAATTTGCCCATTTCATCTAAGTTGTGTAATCTATTGCCATCGGTTCTTAGTATTTCCTTGTAATCCTTTTTTATTTCTGAAAGATAGGTAGTAATGCCCTTTCTTTTATTCCTGATTTTAGTAATTTAAGTCTTGTTTATTTTTCTCTTGGTCAGTTTAGCTAAAACTATGTCAATTTTGTTAATTTTTTAAAGGACCAACTTTCGGTTTTGTTGATTTTCTGTATTGTTTTCCTGTTGTCTATTTCATTAATTTCTGTTCTTTGTACTAGTTTTACAGCTTCCTTTGAGTCTTTATTTATGTAAAACAAAGTTAAAAGAAAATCAGGATAGCTTATTCAATCCAACTGGGTTGGATCAGTTAGTTGACTATGTACTTTGGGGCAAAAATTACATTCTTAGCTCAACCCCTATACCAGAATAAATTCCAACAGATAATAAAAAAAAAATTTTAAGTGAAACTATAAAAATTTTTAGAAAAAACATGGATAAACAATTGAATGATGTTGGGGAAAGACTTTGTAAGAATGACAGCAAACCCAGCTAATATGAAAGAACATGATTGATAAATAGACCTATTTTTAAAAACATTGTGTTTTGTAAAACACAATAAAACAGGATGTACAAAATCAAAAGATCAATGGCAAACTTAGGCAAATTTGCAATAGAAATAAAAGATAATAATGGCTAATATGCAGAAAGTTTGTCTATATTAGCCTGTGAAAAGTTGGGCAAAGGGACAAATAAGCAATTTAGAATCTCTTTATATATTACTGTTCTTGTACATATGCTTGCTTCCTGCTTTTGGCTTTTAGAGTGCCCTGGTAGGGCACAGAGAACATCCTGGCTGACCTCTTCTCAGGCTTCATTTACAGTGGAGACCCAATTGGCAATACCAATTTTCTGCCAGGATAGTTGTAGCCTTGGGAAGGCTCCTCTTCCCTCTGATCCAGGAGTGTAATTTCAGGCTCTGTCTTCAAGTAACACCAGTCTTAGTTGATTATGCTTACCACGGAAAACAGTTTGACGACTTCATTCAAAATTCTTCCCAGGGTAGCAAGAAATTTTTCTTTATGGGCTAGGGAAATGAAGTGGTGACTGGTCTAGAACATTCTAAAGAGACAAAAGACAGATACCGAGGGATAAATTAGGGCATTGATTTCCCGTAGATCTAAAGATGCTCCACCTTTCAGTGGAAGCCAAGACAAGCTCAGTCAGGCTATCAGCCTCAATACTCTAGACTGTGCTGAGCAAATCACATGAGGAGAATAATTACCCCCAATTCAGGAGAAAAATGGCAGTGCACTATTTAGTATTCAGGGTCAATTCTTGATGATGATTGGTGTGGAGTTCTTAAGACTTCAACACTTCAATGTATCAATAAGACATAGCTCAGGGCATCTAAGGATTACATATGCCCTGATGAACAAAATGTAAAGCATATCATTTAAGCCCAGGATAATAAATACAAAGTAAATTAGGAGAACACAATTTACCCAAATAAAACCAAGGTTCAGGGTTAGAAGGGTTTTAAAAATGAAACAGAACAGTCAAAAAGGAATAGTTGAAAACAAGCAGAAAGGGTATGTTTTTCACAGGATTCTCAAAGTTGGAACAAACTTCCTGTTCAGCAGAATTCCCTCTGAGAGACTTATAGTGAGATAAATTTGTGACCCAAGGATTTTAGGGGTGGAGAGATGATGAAACAATTAAGATTATGACAGGAACTGGATTCATGATCTTCACTTCTAAACACCCCCAACTTCAAAATAACAACAAAAAACCTCTTTTTCCTCCAGGAGAGTATATAGCTCCTCTGTCCACTCATTTCATGCCAGAAAGCACTGAGTTTTTCTTGAGACCGTCTCTTCGTTCTCTGTGTTCATTCTGTATGTCAGTCTCAGGTCCTGTGGATCCTCCTTCCTAAGTACATCTCAGTTCAGTCCACTTCTCAGTAAACTTCAAGGACGTGTATTCAGTCTGAGTCATCATTGTTTCTTTTTCTCCTAATGGAGTATCCTTGCAAACACTCTTCACCCCCTTAGACTGTCTTCCACACTGCAGCCAGAAGTGGTAGTTGTATAATAACAACTAATCACGTCACCTTTATGTGTAATGGCTTTCTTTTAGTCTTGAGATAAAGACTAACATTTTGGGCATGGTCTAAGATGCTAGATAGTCTGGTCACTGTTTGCCTGCCCAGCCTTACTATATCCTACTTTACTTCTTCCTCTTGGATGCTGGCCTCACTGGGCCTCTTTCTTGTGTAACACACCGGTGCCTTTTTTGCTCAAACCTTATATTGATCATGTTTTTCCTTTGCTGTATTTTTTAATGCTTTCGTATCTTAGGAGCTTTCCTAATCCTGGAGAGACAGCTCCTCCCAACATATTTTAGAGATAACAAACAACTTGCCTGGAACACACCAAACTGCCTCCTTCATCTAACTCACACAGGTGATTTTCCCTGCCCCAAATCACCCCAGGGCCTGGTACCAGACAACTAGGGACCACCCCTCTAAAGCCAGATCCCACTGAAATTATTCAAGCTGTCTCTTCCTAAACTTACTCAAATTTCCCTACCCTGTCTTGTCCATTTCTTCCCCCTGAAACCATAATAAAGACTCTGGGCCATGCTCTCCTGTTGCTATTTTTTCTTCCTGACTAACTCTGGTGCTTCCCCCTGTGGCCCTGTGTGGTATGGTGTGCTCCTCCTCTTGGGACTTGTAAGTAATAAACTCTTCTTCTTTTTTGTAATACTTGTATTTTTGTTTTTTTGTTTTTTGTTTTTTTTTGAGGGAGGGTGCAAATGAGTGAGGAGCAGAGAGAGAAAGAGAATCCCACAAGGGGCAGAGAGAGAGAGAGGAGGAGGGAGAGAGAGTGGCGGAAGTGGGGCTCACCCAATGCAGGGCTCGAGCTCACCCGAAGCGGGGCTCTAACTCATGAACCATGAGATCATGACCTGAGCATCATGACCGAAGTCAGATGCTTAACCAACTGAGCCACCCAGGCACTTTAAACTCTTCTTTCAAGGCGGGTGTCTCTGTGTCTGTTGTTCTTCCATACCTGACTACAACAAAATCCTGAGTACAATTAAAACAAGCCTTTATACATGTTGTCCCTCTGTCTCCCTCCCGCTCCTTTCCTGTTACCTGGCCAGTCCCTATTACTCTCTTAAAGCCTGCATTAAAAAGATTTGCTTTGGGGCGCCTGGGTGGCGCAGTCGGTTAAGCGTCCGACTTCAGCCAGGTCACGATCTCGGCGGTCCGTGAGTTCGAGCCCCGCGTTAGGCTCTGGGCTGATGGCTCGGAGCCTGGAGCCTGTTTCCGATTCTGTGTCTCCCTCTCTCTCTGCCCCTCCCCCGTTCATGCTCTGTCTCTCTCTGTCCCAAAAATAAAAAATTAAAAACGTTGAAAAAAAAAATTAAAAAAAAAAAAAAAAAGATTTGCTTTGATAAGTCGCCTTCCACCCTCAGACTCATCTTCTCTGGTATATTTTCTCAAAAAAGTACCTTGATCTTCAGCATTTCTTCCGGTTGTAATGAAGAATGAATGATCTGTGTAGTTCTTAGATGCCTGTCTTCCCTAATAAAAAGTAAACTTAGGAAGACAGAGGTCTTATTTGTCACTGTATTTCCAGTGACTGGCATGGCGTTTATTAAGTATTCATTAAAGGAAGGAGAGAAGAAAATAATTTTGGTTCTTTTTACTAGACATTGTTCTTAAAAAAAAAAAAGAACGTATCCAAATTCATAACTCATTTTAATCCCCATGTTTACATAGTATTTTCCATGGTTATATTTAATGTATTATACTCTTTTTATTTTATATTTAAGTGACTTTATGTATATTTTCATATGATAAACGAGTCCAAATATTATTTTGGTGGTTATATAACATTCGATTGTGTTGACATCATTTGCTTACCTATAGAGAATTACTGTTTGTACTTTCTCTGTTAGCCTTATTTAAGAGTCAGGTCCTTGGTCCGGCAGTATTCAGTGGCTGCTGCGCTTGCTTTCCAAGAATACTTGGAGGGGCACACTAGCAGAAGTGTAGTTAGTATATTCTCATAGAAGCTTCTCCCTCAATTCCCTGTTTGGTCATTTACCCTGGTGAACTGAACCCACACAGTCAAGTAGCCTTCTATCTTTTCTATCTCCTGGACCACACTGTAGGCCTCTACGTCTTGGCTTTCATAAGTGGGCAAGAGTGAGCCACAGAGAGGAAGAGAGCCTTGATTACTTCCCAGAGAAATCTTCAGCTCTAGTCCCATGGAAGGGTGTGGTGCCATTGTGACATTTTGCCTTTGTAGTAGACGAACATCCACCCAAAGTTATGGGGTATGATGTAGGGCTTGGCCTGAAGCTGTGATGAACAACTGTGTAAAAATTGTTTCACTTCTTTTGGGTTATTTCCACTGGGGAAGCAGAATTGCTAGGCCAAAATAAATGAATAATCTTACAGTCTATATGTTGGTAGTTTGCTTTCTATAAAAATTGGACAGTTTTATAATAGCAACATGTTAAGTGTAGCTAATGCGCCATAATCCATTGAAACCATTGACACATTATTTTTGCTAGCATAATGTAATATTAAATTTGTCTAAAAATTTTAACAGCTTTGTTGGACTATTATCACATATCATACAATTTATACATTTAAACTATACAATGCAGGGGTGCCTGGCTGGCTCAGTTGGAAGAGCATGTGACTCTTTTTTTTTTTTTTTTTTTTAATTTTTTTTTTTCAACGTTTATTTATTTTTGGGACAGAGAGAGACAGAGCATGAACGGGGGAGGGGCAGAGAGAGAGGGAGACACAGAATCGGAAACAGGCTCCAGGCTCTGAACCATCAGCCCAGAGCCCGACGCGGGGCTCGAACTCACGGACCGCGAGATCGTGACCTGGCTGAAGTCGGACGCTTAACCGACTGCGCCACCCAGGCGCCCCCTCTTTTTTTTTTTTTTTTAATGTTTGAGAGAGAGAGTGAGTGTGTGTGTGCACGTACACACTCACGAGTGGGGGAGGGGCAGAAAGAGAGGGAGACAGAGGATCTTCAGTGGGCTCTGTGCCGACAGAGGCTCTGGACACTTAACCGACTGAGCCACACAGGTGTCCCAAAAAGAGCATATAACTCCCGATCTCAGGGCCATGAGTTTGAGCCCCAGTTTGGATGCAGAGATTACTAAATAAATACATTTTCAAAAAATAAAGTGTACAATTCAGCGGTTTTTAGTCTGTTTACACAGTTGTTTAACCATTACCGCAATCTGATATTAGACCATACTTAAAGTCCTTTCTAATTGTACTTATTTTTTAAATTTATTTAAAAAAATTTTGGGGGCGGGGACACCTGGGTGGCTCAGTTGGTTAAGCGTCCGACTTCATCTCAGGTCATGATCTCCTGGTCAGTGAGTTCAAGCCCTGCATCGGGCTGTACTGACAGCTTGGAGCCTGGAGACTGCTTTGGATTCTGTGCCTCTGCCTCTCTCTGCCCCTCCCCCACTCACACTCTGTCTCTCAAAAATGAATAATCGTTAAAAAAAATTTTAAATAATAAAATAAATTTTGATGTTTATTTCTTTTTTGAGAGAGAGAGAGAGTGCAAGCAGGGGAAGGACAGAGAGAGAGAGAGGCAGAATCTGAAGCAGGCTCCAGGCTCTGAGCTGTCAGCACAGAGCCCGATGTGGGGCTCAAACCCATGGACTGCAAGATCATGACCTGAGCTAAAGTCAGATTCTTAATGGACTAAGCCACCCAGGCGCCCCTCTAATTATACTTCTTTACTTGTTAGAGAGGGGATACATTTTTTTTAAAGATAAAGAATAACTGAAAAGAAGATAGAAATTAAGATAAATTTAATTTGTTTAACACTTTACTTAACATTACTGACTATATACCTTTCTTTTAGTCACCCGATAAATTAACAAACTGGCCAGTATTATCAGGCAGAATTATCCTCATCAACATTTTCTTTTTTTAGCGTTGCAGAATGAATGAAGACACTGGCAGTGATTATATAACACCTTGGCAGCTGTCTCAAGTGGTTGATGGTGGAGGTATTGGGATTGTAGAAGAAAGCAAACACGTACATTTTACTAAAGGCGATTTTGTGACTTCTTTCTATTGGCCCTGGCAAACCAAGGCTATTCTGAATGGAAACAGCCTTGAGAAGGTGATGTATAATATACAGTACAGTAAAACCTTGATTTGCGAGCATAATTCATTCCAGAAACAAGCTTGTAATCCATAGCACTCGTATATCAAAGGGAATTTCAAGAATCGTTGGCTTAGTTGCGATCGTGTGACATTTGACATCATGTAGTACTCCTGTTGCAAGACATCGCTCATTTATCAAGTCAAATAAATTTTTTTAGAAATGTTTACTTGTCTTGTGGAACACTCGTAGAACAAGTTACTCACAATCCAAGGTTCTACTATCTGGGTCTTCCCCTCCCTATAAATCATTGTGCATTTGGCATTTGGTTCAGTGTGTTATCAGGGAAAAAAAATAAAAGCAGACATTTTCTTTTAGATGGCTGCTAAAATGTGGAAAACCTTTGTTTCTTTTCCACTGTTGGCCATAACTATATGACAGTTCTTAGATTATTAGTGAATAGTGTTGTTTTTCATATTTAATTTATTTCTTGACTTTTACATATATAAAAGCCATAGTTGTATGCTTTAAAGTTTCCTACGAAATTGCCATTTGACTTAAACTCATTTGGTTTGTACTTAAAATTCCATTTTGTATCAAAAGTCCTGAGTTCAGTGTCTGTTGTTAGTTGAATTATGTGAAATTACCAATACTTGTCTGTATTGACCTATAAAACCTGGCAGCTTCATGTAATGCAACCCAATTTATGTCATCAGGGAAGTTATTTTATGTCTCTGAACCTTAGTTTCCTCATGTGCAAGATGAAAATAGTAGCTCTTTCACAACTGAATGTGGAAATTAAATGCTATGATAAATATGACTAACGCTTTCTAAAAAGCTTTATAAAATTTTAGTATTTTTTATTAGAAATTCTTTTTTTTTTTTTTTTTAAGTTTATTTATTTTGAGAGAGAGAGAGAGGGTGTGAGGGGGGTGAGGAGAGAGATCTCATGAACCATGCATGAGATCATGACCTGAACTGAAATCAAGACTTGGATACCTAGCCATCTGAGCCACCTGGGCAGCCCTGTTATTATGAATTCTTATAATCAGTTAAAGGTGACTGTTAAAATACAAACGATAGGTGGGAGATGTTATACAATAATTTTCAACTTAATGATACCAGTAAAATATATTTAACAAGAAACTTCTTAGCAGGAAGAAATATTCAGCAGGTTCTGGTTTTTCCCTGTCATTTTGCTATGGAGGGAAATGGGGCAGTTGGGGAGAGCTTCAGAATGCTTTCAGCACAGTTATTAGAAATGAAAAGGAATTCAGAAGGGATGGAGAAAGGATATTTGCTAAACACAAACCTGTCTCCCAAAGTTTCTATATTGGATTTACCAATAAATATTACCTACATGATATATTTTTGTGTACTGTAGACCTAAGTATTGTTGACTTTAATACCTTGATTGCCTTTTTGTACACACTAGATCTGACGGCCATTTAAGACTGCTGAATACAAACTGCCATTTTGTATCAAATCAAATCAAATCAAATCAAATCAAATTAATGTGGTGAATCTTCTTTCTTTGAATTTTTTTTTTCCAACGTTTATTTATTTTTGGGACAGAGAGAGACAGAGCATGAACGGGGGAGGGGCAGAGAGAGAGGGAGACACAGAATCGGAAACAGGCTCCAGGCTCTGAGCCATCAGCCCAGAGCCTGACGCGGGGCTCGAACTCACGGACCGCGAGATCGTGACCTGGCTGAAGTCGGACGCTTAACCGACTGCGCCACCCAGGCGCCCCAGAATCTTCTTTCTTTGAAAAAGCTTCTTTACATATTTTTGAGAGAGTGAGCAAGAGAATCCCAAGCAGGATCCGCACTGACAACCCAGAGCCCAAAGCAGGGGCTCTATCTCATGAACCATGAGATCATGATATAAGCTAAATCAAGAGCCAGATGCCCAACTGACTGAGCCACCCAGGCCCCTTGGAATTGCTCAGAGGTTTTAAAACCTTCCTACTTTGCCTCATGTTTTCCCCTTAAGTGTTTCTTTCTTTCTTTTTTTAAATATACTTGGCGGCATTGATAAGAAAGAATGGTAAGTGTCTTTCACGTAGAATTCTTTAAAGTTTTTGTTTTTTACTATAAAGAGAAGTAATACTTATTTGTTTTTTACTTTGTACAAGTAAATTATAGAATTTTCACAAGACTGAAGAATGGTTCACTGTTCTAGAAACCATATCAGGTTGTTTATTAAAATCTGCTTGGAATGCCATTACAAAATACTATAGACTGGGGGCTTAAATGACAGAAATTTATTTTCTCACAGTCTAAGATCGAGGTGATGGAAAATTTGGTTTGTAGTGAAGTCTTTCTTCCTGACTTGTAGTTGGCTGCCTTTGTGCTGTGTCCTCACAGGGCATTAGCCTTTCTTCTGTGTATGTGCGGAGAAAGACCTCTGGTGTCTCTTCCTTTTCTCATAAGGATGCAAGTTCTGTTGGATTAGGGCCCCTCCCTGATGACCTCATTTAACCATGATTATCTCCTTAAAGGCCCTGTGTCCAAATATAGTTATATTAAGGTGTAGGTCTCAACATCAGAATCTGGGGGAACACAACTCAATCCATAACAGGTTTTTCTTTGCCTTGTTGATTTAAAATAGGAATTTCTAGTATTATTTTTTAAAGTTAGATATTTTATTTTAGGTAGACCCACAACTTGCAAATGGACACCTTTCATACTTTCTTGGAGCTATAGGTATGCCTGGTTTGACTTCCTTGATTGGGATACAGGAGAAAGGTCATATAACTGCTGGATCTAATCAGACAATGGTTGTTAGTGGGGCTGCTGGTGCTTGTGGATCCTTGGCTGGGCAGGTAAACTTTCTGAGAACTATTTGATTTTCTAAAAACTTGAATTTCTGGATACATGTATATAATTTAAAATATAAAATTGAACAAATGTATAATATTATATATTTCTGGTAGGAATGATGTTATTACCTGCTTAGACTCTCTTCATAACGATATGGAAAATGATTTTTGTATCTTGTTCTCTGTTAACCAGAAATAGACATGGTAAATGCTAGAGCATTGCTCTAATCAATATAAGGAAGAAACCCATAGAGTACCTATCTGGAATTCCATGACATGAATTAAAAGACAAACTCATATTTTTAAAAGGAATCTTCAAGTAAGAGAGCACTTACTGGGTTCTAGAAATACAGTAAAGATTATAATAGAATTTTAAAGTATATTGTTTTATGACTAACAGTCTTTATTGAAACAAAATATTTTATCATAGGCCTGAGAAATATTGAATTGCAAGTTAGTGACATTTTGAGTCTACTTCTTTTTTGAAATCAGCTTTAAATTGTGAGATTTTAACATTCAGACTAAGTCTAATTTTAGTCAATCCTAATTTGTTTTTTAGCAGTGGCATTATATCTGGTCTTAATTCTTTTGGTTTCAAATTACTTTTAGCCAAAGTCCTGTAATCTAACTTAAATTGTGATGAACACTCTCATATACTTGTGATATCTTGTATACTCACATTTTTACACTTAAATGTAGCAACGGAAAGTTTACTTTTTTAAAATCTCCCCCCTAGATTGGCCATTTGATGGGCTGTTCCAGAGTGGTGGGAATTTGTGGAACACAGGAGAAGTGCCACCTTCTGACCTCAGAACTGGGCTTTGATGCTGCAATTAATTATAAAAAGGGGAATGTGGCAGAACAGCTCCGTGAATTTTGTCCAGCTGGAGTGGATGTTTACTTTGACAATGTTGGTGGTGACATCAGTGATACAGTGATAAGTCAGGTTGTTTGCCAATTTGTTACAAATTTGAATGCTACATTTTATTTGCTGTGTTTTTTACCTGATACCGAAAAAAACCTATAGAATTGTAGGGTTTATTGTGAGAAATAATGTTAATGATCAGTATTGTAATTTAGTGATGCAGAAGAGCTTGCTGACAGCTACTTCCATTTGCTTGCAGATTTGCATATGAGCATCAATTTCAGTTCTTTGACAGCAGTATTGTATTTTTCACCTGCAATTTATTTTTATCAAAAATTATAGGGGCGCCTGGGTGGCGCAGTCGGTTAAGCGTCCGACTTCAGCCAGGTCACGATCTCGCGGTCTGTGAGTTCGAGCCCCGCGTCAGGCTCTGGGCTGATGGCTCAGAGCCTGGAGCCTGTTTCCGATTCTGTGTCTCCCTCTCTCTCTGCCCCTCCCCCGTTCATGCTCTGTCTCTCTCTGTCCCAAAAATAAAATAAACGTTGAAAAAAAAAATTAAAAAAAAAAATTATAGTTGTAGGTAGGTGTGCCTAGCTGGCTTGGTTGGTCAGGCACGGGATTCTTGGTTTTGGGATTGTGAGTTCTAGCCCCACGTTGGGTGTTAGAGATTACTTAAAGATAAAATCTTAAAAAAAAAAATTACAGTTGTGTTGTTCAAGTGGTGAAGTTTTGACCCTAATTCCTCATCAACTAACTCACAGCCATGGCCTCTGACTTTGGGTAGGGAAACGATTTTCATAGATTATAGTTATTTACATATTTAAAAAAAAAATTTTTTTTAACATTTATTTATTTTTGAGACAGAGAGACAGAGCATGAACGGGGGAGGGTCAGAGAGAGGGAGACACAGAATCTGAAGCAGGCTCCAGGCTCTGAGCCGTCAGCACAGGGCCTGACGCGGGGCTCGAACTCACGGACCGCGAGATCATGACCTGAGCCGAAGTCGGCCACTCAACCGACTGAGCCACCCAGGCGCCCCAGTTATTTACATATTTTTATTGACAATGTTATAAAATATCAACATTAGCTATTAGCACGGCATTGTCCTTTACTATGTATACACACACACACACACACACACACATATATTGCAGTTGAGGTTAAATTATTTAAAAATTCTCTTAACATTTATTCATTTTTGAGAGTGAGAGAGACAGAGCATGAGTTTGGGAGGGGCAGAGAGAGTGGGAGACACAGAATCAGAAGCAGGCTCCAGGCTCTGAGCTCTCAGTACAGAGCATGACGTGGGGCTCGAACTCACGGACCACGAGATCATGACCGGAGCTGAAGTTGGATGCTTAACCCACTGAGCCAGGCACCCGAAGGTTAAATTATTTAAATGCAAGGAAATACTTTACTGCTGCTACTAACAGTAGCAACAACAGTGATGATACCGGTGTAATTCTTTTGTGCATTACCAAACTCTCAATTACCTCTGTTCCTTTGGAAGGGACTTGTTTCCTGGCTAATTAAAACTCTTAAATACATATAAGGAGTAAATCTTCAAAGCAAAATCAATTAATTGGCACCAAAGGGTTAAATTACAGTAGTCAAGGAGGCTTTCGCTGAGGCAGCCATAAAATCAGTAAACATAGGAAAGGCATATATCTTAGGGTATAATCATCAATTTTTCCTGAACAGATGAATCAGAACAGCCATATCATCCTGTGTGGTCAGATTTCTCAGTACAACAAAGATGTGCCTTATCCTCCTCCACTACCCCCTGCTGTAGAAGCAATCCAAAAAGAAAGAAACATCACAAGGTATGGACCACCCTTTTCCCCTTACTACCAGATTCATGAGTTTAAAGATCATAGATGTATATGAAATGGTAGTGTTTTTCATATATAATTCTTCCTTATTAAGTAAAACTTGAAAATGGACATTTTTTTCAGTATTTAGGTTTTTGTTAACTAGAGCCCTGGCAAAAACTTTTTTTTTTTTTTCACATTTATTTTTGAGAGAGACAGAACATGAGCAGGAGAGGGGTAGACAGAAAGGGAGACACAGAATCAGAAGCAGGCTCCAGGCTCCGAGCTGTCGGTACAGAGCCCTTCACAGGCTCAAACCCACAGACTGCAAAATCATGACCTGAGCTGAAGTAGGACGCTTAACTGACTGAGCCACCCAGGCGCCCCCTGGCAAAAAATTTTCTAAAAAACATATTGGTTCTATCAATCTTTCGCAAGTCTTTTTTTCCCCAAGTGATAGAAACTCAACTCACATTGGCGTAAGTGCAAAGGTAATTTATTGGCTCACGTTTCTGAGCAGTCCGGTATTAGTATTGGCTGGACATAAGGTTTGCATAGTGGCATCACCAAGTTTTTCTCTACCTTTGGGCTGTGCTTTCTTTTGGGTTGGCTCTGTTCCTTTGCAAGCTCTTCTCTTGCAGCAGATCAAGAGGATGACTGTTATCTCTAGTCTTACATGTTACCAAGTTAGTAACCCAAGCAAAAACAGAAAGCTCTCTTCCTCTCAGGTTTATCAAAGCTGATACTGGCTCCGACTGGCCTGGCTTTGGTCACAGGAGAGTGGGGAAAGGATATTACCCACAAAGTAAAATCACAGTGCTAATTACCAAACAGGGTTTTAATGCTAGCCAGACCAAACAATAGAAGCCCGCTACACTTACACATGTAACTACACCTAAAACTGTATCTGGCCTGATTCTGTGTGATTAAGTCCTCATGTTTGAAAGACTAACAAATATTAGAGTTCTGGAATGATTTGATTTTGAGCTCTTTAACCCTCCATAGTCTCTGATCATTATCCTTTTCTTCCCCACTACAGAGAAAGATTTCTGGTGTTAAACTATAAGGACAAATTTGAGTCTGGCATTCTACAGCTGAGTCAGTGGTTTAAAGAAGGAAAGCTAAAGGTAGAACTTGCCTCTATTCTTTTATCAATATCATTGATATTGACATAATTATATACTTTTGTGTTATTTGAATTTATTATAGTGAACATATTAGCTTTGTAATAGGAATTCCTACAAAATTGCACTGAATATTGTAAATTAAGTTTACTCTCAGGTGAGTATAACTTCCTAATTGAGAAACCCTCTACTGTCAGTCGCTTTATCTAAAATTTTATTAACCTTTACTTTTCTTAGATTATAATACAAGACAAACAGGTGTTTTTTTTCAAATTTTAATATTCACTAATTTAACAAATATTTATGGAATGCTACTATGTGTTAGAAGCTGTGCTTTTTTTCTTTCTTTCCTTTTCTTTAAAGTTTATTATTTATTTTGACAGAGAGAGAGAGAGAGAGAGAGAGAGAGAGGGAGAGGGAGGGGAGAGAGAGAGGGGGACAGAAGATCCAAAGCAGGGTCCATGCTGACAGCAGAGAGCCTGATGCAGGGCTCAAACTCACAAACCACTAGATAATGATCTGAGACAAAGTTGGTAGCTTAACCAACAGAGCCAGCCGGGTGTCCCTAGAAGCTGTGCTTCCTCAAAATCTTTTAAGCACCTCCCTGTACCCCTATCTCACCATCACTATACTTCTTTCCTGCCATCCCTGATAGCCTGATACATTTCTTGGTTGCTGGCTGAAAATCAGGAGTTATTCATCTGGGGTCTAGAGACACTGACCTGGGATGTTCTTGAAACTTGCAAATGACAGGCAAAGTTACATGTGCGTGTGCTTATGTTCATATACCTTGTTTTCTGAAAAGAGGGGATAGCTTGTGATGTTGCCAGTTGAAGATTAGACAATGGGAAAAGAGGATTTTCTTTTTTTAAGAAGATTTTATTTTTAAAAATCTTTCAATAGGAAACTTCTGTGCTATGTCCATGAAATGAAGAATATCTATTTTTAGACAGAAAGTGCTAAATAGTATTACTGCTCTTTGCCAACATGGAGAATATTACAGTTGACCTTGAACACCTCAGGGGTTATTAAGGGCGTTGACACCCTCCATGCAGTTGAAAATCCCATGTATCTTTTGACTCCCCCAAAACTACGAGTAGCCTACTATTGACCAGAAGCCTTACTGATAACATAAACAGTTGACTAACACATATTTTGTATGTTATATGTAATTTATACTGTATTCTTACAATACAGTAAGCTAAAGAAAAAATGTTATTAAGTTACAAGGAAGAGAAAATACATTTACAGTACTTATTTATTGAAAAAAAAATCTGTGTATAAATGGACCTGCACAGTTCAAACCCGTGTTGTTCAAATGGTCAACTTTAAATAGACATGATGAAGTCTAAAGAATACTATATTTGGTTATTTTGACTTACAGATTAAAGAGACTGTGGTAAATGGATTGGAAAACATGGGAGGTAAGATGAATGTAGGTTTATTTATCATATGCATGAGCTTAGCACAAATATTCCCTTTTTTCCTTTACTTCTACTTCCCTCATTTTTTTTTTTCTTTTTAAATCATTTATTTCTTTCCTGTAAACCCATCCTGCACGTTTACTTAAATATGTTAATCAAACTCCATTAAAGTTCAGCTTAATGGTATTTAAGAAAGTATTGTTTTCACGTTTCAAGTCATCAAATAAGTATTTCTTTGGTTTTGAAACAAGTTATGAAAAAAAATACAAGTATCACAAAAGTCATTTACCTTCTAGGTAACTTTTTCAGATTGAATCGTTCTAAGACATCATAAGATTATATTAAACAGATTTTCAATATTTAGGGTTTTTTTTTTCCCTAACATACACAGATTTCAACATTCTTTTGTCTGTTTAAAATGAAAGAGATTAGATCAAACTTTTTTTTTTTTACCTTTTTAGGAAAAAATATTTAATACATTTGGTCAATATGTTTACTAAACAACTTAAATTTTACTCATTTTCCTGGCATAACATGCATATTTTACTTAGTAAAACTTTATGGTTAGATTTCTATTATTTTTAATAGTAACTGAAAAATTGTGCTGGCATTTTATCCACATACTTATTTGCTTCTAGTCTTCAGATTCTATAAACAGTGAACACTGAGGTAGATACCAATTAAACATTTCTAGTTTGGGTAAAAACACATTTTTAAGATGTAAATTGAGTTAGTTTAGTGGCTTTGCCAATATTTCACTTCAGGTTCTCTTCATGAAAATTTCCTTCTATAGTTAATATTAAAATAATTGAAGAAATTATTCAAATTAATTGCATGTGTTCGACCTACTGATAAACATGTATGATAGTGACATTTAGGTTTTCATATAACCTAGTTTGTTTGTTTGTTTTCTTTCTAGTTGCATTCCAGTCCATGATGACAGGAGGTAACATCGGAAAGCAGATAGTTTGCATTTCAGAAGAAACCTCTTTGTAATATGTATAAGCATCTTCATCAAGGAAATACACAGATTTCTTTCCATTTTACTCAAAGATTTTTAAGATATTTCATAAAAAAAAAATCTTAGACTACAGATAGCTTTTTTTTTTATGTTGATTTTTGAGAGATAGAGACAGAGTGTGAGTGGGGAGGGGCAGAGAGAGAGAGGGGGACACAGAATCAACGCAGGGCTCAAACCCACAAGCCATGAGATCAGGACCTGAGCTGAAGTCGGATGCTTAACTGACTGAGCCAGCCAGGTGCCCCGAGTACAGATAGCTTTTAATTTGAAAATGTGATCATAGGTAGTATTTTCTAGTTGGATAACATTTTTTCCTTTATCTTCAATATCATATATGTTCTCTGCATCCAACATGAGTATTTACAATAATAGACTGAAGTCAACATGACATATTTTTCTTTCCTTTACCAATATTACATATGATGTTTTGATTAGACAGTCTGAAACCCATAGAGATTTGATGTAACTCTTTAGCAGATCATACAAAATAAACAGATTTTTACAGTTAATAACTTTCACTTAAAATAGAATGCTTGAGGGGTGCCTGGGTAGCTCAGTCGATTAAGCATATGACTCTTGATTTTGGCCCAGGTCACGATCTCCCGGTTCATAAGATGTAGCCCTGTGTCAGCATTGTGTGCTGACAGCGTGGAGCCTGTTTGGGATTCTCTCTCTCCCTCTCTTTCTCTCAAATTAAAAGAAATATATATAGAATGCTTGAGAAGACACATTGTAAATATACGTTGACCTGGAAATGCTTTACGTAACTCTTGAACTGTAATTTGGTGTAAGAATAGAATTGGGATGGCCTTTCCATGTGGAGATGGAGATGGCAGAGTGTGTGTAGGGGTTTTGGGGGAATCCAGAGCTTGTGGAGCAGTTTTTAGCATACAGAGCAGAGGCTTTGTGTTGAGAAGATAAATAACTGAGGTCAGTTAGGTCGATGGAGACAGTAGTTTACTAGAGGATGATCTATTTGTGTTTTGCTAAATAATTTACTGTATAGTCTAAAAACTCATATATTGACGAAAGCATGTTTGTTTTAGGTTAGCAGGCACACACTGTCACATAGTGTAAAGATTTCGAGGGCAAATAGATATAAACATCACTTGAAGTCTTAGGTGATTAGAAAGATTAAGACAACAAAGACAGTTTTAGCAAATGACAGGACTTAAAAGAAAATGACAGGACTGACTGAACAAATTAACAAATGGTTCTGAACATGAGTTTCAAGATCTATTAATGAACCTCTAAATAAGAGGGTTTGTTTCATTAATTTAATCAACCATTTACAACAATAAAATCGAGGATATTTTTCTAAGTGTTGTGCTGGTTTATGGTCACCTGTTTACACCCTGCAATATACTTTTGTCTATAACATTTGTAGAAAGTGGATTGAAATTTTGTTAGTAATCAATCACTCCAGTTGACTTCAGTGTTCTCTTTCTTGTTTTATATACCTTTCCTGGACTGTTTCATCTCCAGAAAGGTCTGTATGTTGATAACTCCTAAATCTACACCTCTATTTCTGACCTTTTACTTGAGCTGGGGACCTCCAAGTAAAATATCCTTTTGACACCTGGGATAAACTCTGTTTATCTAAAGTGGAATTGCCTTTCTCTTACATGTTTCTACATTGTTTTTAAATCACCATAGTTTGTGCACCCAAACTACTACTCTCTCACCCATTCAGATACCTGTTACGAAATCAAGGCTTGTGTTTAACCTTGAGAATACCCTTCTTAGAGAACTCCTTTAATTCCCACTGCCACGATCTTGAGTTCCTCGTCCTTTGGCACACAACAAGTATTCAAAAATTAATAATTTGAAAGTCTGTCAACCCCATTAAGCTCTAACACGTGGTGGCATCCAGCCTGGAACTCAAGTGTTCTGTTGCGGTGTGGATATCCGAGAGCTCTTTCCATCCCAACATAGGGAACCCAGACTCTGGAGAATTCATATTACAAAAAAAGTTATACACCTGAGTCTCAATTCTTACCCCGTCCCGTATGCAATGCAGAATCTGATTCTGCAAGTTCCCTTCTCAGTCAGTGAAGCTTTGAGATCCTCTTCACTGATAAATGTTTAAGTAGGGCTCTCTTCCTCGCTTGCCTCCGTCGTAACTAGTTCTGATCTCAGCTGACAGGAAAAACTACCCCTTCTGTTGCTGCAAGGAAGCAGTGACGTCACGGCTGGCACGAACTGACCCCCTTTCTCGGGTTTCGTAGACCACGGGGCCCCAATGTCGGGAATGAATAGGAAGCGAGAGACCTCCTGGCGTCCGGGGGCTCAGCCCAGCGCGGACAGCCCGGCCCCAGCCCTCCATCAACGCCTTGGGGAGACCCCCACGCGGGGCGGCAGCTGTCCAGCCTGGGGCGGCGAGTGGGTGTGAGCCTTGGGGGCCGGCCAAACTTCCTGTCCCGCGCTGCCGCTGCTTCCGGCGGGAGCCGGAAGACGCTGTGTGTGGACGGAATTCGGGACCGACTGACGGCTAGCAGGCTGCCCGGGACGGGGAGGTGAGCTCCGGGCTGGGCCAGGCCACAGCGGCACAGCTAGGTGGTCGCCGAGAGGGAGGGAGCCAGTACCGGTCCCTCGGGGGCTCGGGCCGAGTTCGACTCAGGAGAGGACAGGGAAACCGCCCCCCCCTTGGGCACCCCTCCCTTATCTGGCGGGCCCGGGAGCGGCCGGTCTGAAGCCCAACGGCTTCGGCCCTTCCCCTCGAGGCGTTTTGGGGCCGGTGTTTCGGCTCATTTGCTTGGTTTTGGGGGCCGGGGCTTGGGAACAAGACGGTCCTGAGAAAGCTAGGGTCAACGAGTCCCTAGGGCGGGGGCTCCTGGACTGCACCCGCAGCCGAGCCCTGCCCGCGGGCTTCGGGGCCTTACACTAAGGCCGTTGCGGTGGGGCAAAGAGGATGCCGAGGAGACTCTGCCTTCGGTATTTCAGCCCAGAGCTACCCCTTCTTTCATACGTCCACTTACTTTCTGGGTCTAGAAGAAGGAAGGCTGCCGGCTCTGAGGGGCTTTGGCTGCTAGCTTCTCCTTCGCCTGTCATTTCAAGGCGAGGCTGTGGGCTGTGGGTGTTTACAGCCTTGTAGGCATTCCAAGGTTCAAGTTCTCCTCCTCCGTTTCTTCAGAGAAAAGAATGCAGTTCTTCGGCTGTTAAAGTTTATCCCACTTGCTCATGAGGCTTTGAAATGCATTTAGGCACCATTTGGAAGTTAAACATTACTAACTTGGGCCTTAAGAATTTGTACTTCTTCACTTTGGCGCATGGGTCAATGCAACATATTTGCGAAGTGAATAGAAGAAACATTTTTGAAATAAAGCCGGTGGCATTTTGTTGTTAGGGAGTGAGAAATTTCACCTGTTTTATCTTACTTAGTATGGACAGAGTAAAGTCAGCTAAACCGAAGATTTAGGTTCTAATTTTTAAAAATTCTGCATTTAAGTAGATGTCTGGTTTTTGGCAAGTTACTTAATCTCTACCTTTTTCCCCCCTTCTTTGTAAATGAAGAGGCTTACCTATTTATTCAGCGGGTATTTCCTGAATGCTTAGTTTGTGCAAAGCATAATACTTAGTTAATGAGAGTAGAATGAATAAGTTCAACCACTTTAACCAATGAGAAAGTTATACATGTAGACACCTAACAGCCTAGACAGGATAGAATCATTGCTAAAATGAGGTGAAATAGCGTGTTGTGACAACACTATGGAAAGGACAGATTTGTTTTCACTGGAGGGAAAGGATCAGAGTCTTAGTGGAGGATGGCATTTGAGTTGGATATTAAAATCTGGAAAGGAGGGGCTCCTGGGTGGCTCAGTCGGTTAAGCATCAAGCTCTTGATTTTGACTCAGGTCACGATCTCACTGTTCGAGGCATGGAGCCCTGTGTTAAGCTCTGTGCTGTCAGCGGGAAGCCTGCTTGGGATTCTCTCTCCACTGTCTCTGCCCCTTCCCACTGCTGACACTGTCTCTCTCAAAATAAATAAATAAGCATTTAAAAAAATGAAAAAAAAAAAGTCTGGAAAGGATTTCAAAAAATCACAGCTGGATAGTGCTTATTATTGGTTGAAGAACTATTCTAAGCAAAGATGTGGAACACTGAAATAGGCTGGTGTGTTCATTCAGTAGCCAGTCCATGTGGGTTGGAGCAAAGGGTTAATTGAGGAAGATGGACGTGCTGTAAGTGAAACAGTGTTTGAAGATAGATTGCAGGATATTTGAAATGCCATAGTTAGGGATTTGACTAATATTCTGAGGCACTGAATTTTGAGTGAGTGAAGTAACAAGCATTTCTGTGTTTTGGAAAGATAATTTGAGTGGCTGCATAAAAAGATGGATTGAAGAAGGGAATTTTGGGGCACCTAAACTACTCAGTCGGTTGACTCTTGGGTTTGGCTCAGGTCATGAGATGGTTGGTGGGAGTGAGTCCCACTGCTTGGGATTCTCTCTGTCGCTCCCCTGCTTGCTTTCTCTCTCTCTCTCTCTCTCTCTCTCTCTCTCTCAAAAATAAATAAATAAACTTAAAAAAAAGGGGGGGGGGGATTTTTAGGGAAGGATGACCAGTTAGTAGTTTCTTTTAATAGTGTAGTTGAAAGATAATGAGGCCTAAACAGGGCATTCCAGGGGGAATAAATTTGGGGGAATTAGAACTACTGGGGTTATTTAAATATTGAAGATGAGAGACATTGTTAAAGACCTAGAATTTATGGCTGAGTGGGAAGAAGATTGGGCAATAATTGAAATGGATAATACAGGAAGAAGAACAGGTTTGGTGGTAGAGATGATTATCTGGATTGTGAACATTGTTAGGTTTGAGGTGGATATCTGTGTGGAGATACCCAGCAAGCAGTTAGAAATGAAAATTTGGAGTTGAGGAGAGAGGTCAGGAATAGAGGCAAATATTTTGGTATTATATCCAGGTCATTCATTCATTTATTCAGTGCCTACTAGGTGCTTGCAGGGAAGTTTGTATAGAAGCCCTTTAATCTCATAGTAAAGACAGCCTTGGAGTTTCACAGTATCAGAAATGACTCTTGGAGACCTAAATTCCTTATGAATTACATAAAGTACTTTGCCTGGCACTGTGCTAGGTAGTGGAATGTAAAGTTATAAACAAGACAGACTAGTTCCTGCCCTTGTTTATGGAGCTTACAATTTAGGGGAGTAACCAGACCAAAAAAAAAAAAAAAAAAAAAAAGGAATATTATATAAAAACAAAGCAATTAGAAATAGTAGAGATAGAGAACAAAGGTGGAAGTGTGGGGAATCTTCTTTGGATAAGGTGACCAGGCCAAGCGTTTGTAAATGAGTTGATAGTTAAACAGAGCCCAGAAAAGTGAAAAAGAGGTAACTAATGGAGAGGGAGGTAAAAGCATTCCAAGGCAGAGGAAAAGACGTGTGCACATCCCTAACATCAGAAAGAGCTTAATGTGTTGAAGGAACTAAGATGATTGGAGCTTGGAGAGCAAGTAAGGGAGAGTGACTCTGGAGTGTGGTTGGAGGAACAGGAATGGATCACATAGGTTCTTACGTGCCAGGACAAGGAGTTTAAATTTTATGTAGGTGCATTGGGAAGCCGCGTAAAGAGTTTCAAGCAGGTGAGTGATATAATAGGAATCATTTTAATTTTTTTTAAACATTTTTATTTATTTTTGAGAGACAAGAGAGAGACAAGTGTGAGCAGGGGAGGGGCAGAGAGAGAGACACACACAGAATCTGAAGCAGGCTCCAGGCTCTGAGCTGTCAGCACAGAGCCTGACGCGGGGCCCAAACCCACCCACCAACCATGAGATCATGACCTGAGCCAAAGTCGGATGCTTAACTGACTGAGCCACCCAGGTGCCCCTAAAAAGATATTTACTACTGGAAAGAGAATAGAATGGAAGGTAGGCAAGAGTAGAAGCAGGGAGATGAGTTAGGTGGCACTAACAGTAGTTTAGGGCAAGTGTTAATGGTGGCCTGAAATAGGGTGGTGGATAGAAGTAGGTGGATTTGTTATCTTAATGGGACTTGCAGCTGGACTGGATATTGGGAGCAAAAGAAAGAAAGTAATAAAAATGATTCCTAAATGGGGTGCATGGTGGTCCTGTCTTAAGTGGAGGATTGTGGTGAGTGGGGCTGGCAGGGCATGATGGAAAACAGGCTTGAGAGAGAATTAATTTTAGACACATTAGAGATACCAAGTTTCAAACATTAAGTACAGGTACCAAGTAAGCAATTGTATATGCAGGTCTGCAGCTCAGGGACGTATCTGGGCTATAAATAAAAATTTTGGTGATTAGCACGCAGTGTTGTATTGAAGTGTTGAATTACTGTATTGTGTACCTGAAACTAATATTATGCTGTATGTTAACTAATTGGAGTTTAAATAAAAACTTTAAAAAATTTTGGAGACTATCATTTAAAGCCATGAACTTATGCTAAGAGGAGAGTGTAGCAAGAGAAGAGGTCCTGAATACTATCCTGAGGAATATTAGTATTTAGAGGCTGCGTGCAGGAAGAGTATAGAAGTTACCAAAGGAGGGACACCTGGATGGCTCAGTCAGTTAAGCTTTCAATTTTGGATCAGGTCATGATCTCAGTGAGCTTGAAGACCTACATCGGGCTTTGTACTGACGGTGCAGAACCTGCTTGGGATTCTCTCTCTGTCTCTCTCTCTCTCTCTCTCCCTCCATCTCTCTCTTTCTTGCTCTTTCTCTCAAAGAAAAAAAAAAGTTACCAAAGGAAACTGGAGGAATGGCAATGACAATAAGAGTAAAATGAGGAACATGTATCTTTGAAGCAAAGACAGTAAGTGTTTGAGGAAGGAGACAGTGCTTCTAAGGGATAATACCAGTTATGGCTCTGATTGCTTCAGAAGTAACCAGTTTGCTTCAGAAGAGGAATTTATAACAAGGATGTGGGCAGCTCATAGGATCAAAGGAAATGATGAAGGCCTTGGCTTCATAAAGGACAGGAATCTGAGCAGCCCCAGGGGAGGCTGCTAGCTGCATTACCGGAATGAATGGGCTGCTGCAGCAGTTTTCAGCCTTTTGTTACTTCTTTTAGAATTCACGTTCTGAG
Organism: Puma concolor; assembly: GCF_028749965.1. NCBI lineage: Eukaryota > Metazoa > Chordata > Mammalia > Carnivora > Felidae > Puma > Puma concolor. The sequence continues at coordinate 29,420,945 of NC_141672.1, read as the reverse complement.
GAAAAGTGGCTGATTTGTTCAGTGCAGGTCAAGTGTCCAACAGTTGGTCAGTGAAGGAAAGAACACCTTAATCTGCAGTCTCACCAAAGGTGTATCCAATGGGGGAGGGGTACATCCCCAAACTAATGTAGAACCTGTCACCTAAGCAGGGGAAATGAATGTAGGACAATTAAAAACAATAGTTGTTCATTGCAAAGGTCAAATAAGATTAGGACTGCAGAGTGTCCATTGGATTTGATAACATGAAGATCTTTGGTACCCTTTACAAGAGAAGTTTTGGTGAAGTCTTGGGATTGAATAGTGACTGGAGATGAGAAAGTGGAGACAAGTCTTTTGATAAATTTGGCTCTGAAGGTTTGCAGAGAAAGGAGGAAGTGACTAGAATAAAAATGAGAGCTGTGGAATAGAACACCTCAGCAGATCCTGGGAAGGAAAAGGGAAGGCCCCAGATAAATCCTGTATCGCTAAGATTCATTCTGGCTTCACACTTCTATGTTCCAATTTTTTTTTTCATTAGTACCTGTTACCACTTAACTATTAGAATTTAATCAACTTGCATAATATACTAGATATGAATATAAGAAGTTACCTGGTTTTTCTTTTCCTAGGGCTAGTATCTTATTAATTAATTAATTAATTAATTAATTATTTTGAGAGAGAGAGTGTGTGAGCATGAACTAAGGAGAAGGGCAGAGAGAGAGAGGGAGAGAGAGAGAGAGAAAGGCTCTCTACTCAGGAGCCCAACGTGGGGCTTGATCCCACCACCCTAGGATCATGACCTGAACCGAAATCAAGAGTTGATGCTTAACTGACTGAGCCACCCAGGCGCCCCTACAACTACCGTTTTATACCAAAATTTAAACTACTCCTTTTTAAATTTTAATTTTTGGCCTTGTAATTCCCTGCCATTGGTAGGATTTTTGATGTAGTATTTTTCAGCTTTAGTGAAACATCATTTGGGTCTATATCTGTGGTCAGACATAGGTAGAAATGGAGGGAGCCAAGAAGCAGATTGGTGACCAATCGGGAAGAACCATGGTGTTTCTTAATTTCTTCCCTTTTTTTTCTTACCCCTTCCCTCCCTTCTTTCTGAAACTGGGTCAAGGTCAAGGCATTTTCTACCTCCCTCAAATAAGTACAGTACTGATATTCCGGACTTTGTTTTCCTAGGGTAGAATCACATTACTTTTTAGAAGCTGACACAATGATGTTCTGTTTCTTTCTTGAGCAGAGTAGTAAAAGCCCCTGATCATCTTTCCCTTTGGAATGCACTCCCTTCTGTACAGCAGTCAGAACTGAGGCAAGAGACCTGTATCAGTTATGTTCCTCTGTTGCTTGTTTAGTTTATTTTGGCTTGGTTTTTCCTCCCAATATTTCTCTGTGTAGCCTGCATTGATTTTAGGCCATCTCCACCCTCTGGACACAGTGTTACCACTAACTAATTCCTGTCTTGTGTGAGGATTCAAGTAATTTCAGTTTCCCCAAGACTCTTATCAGTGATAATTGCTGACTTGTAATGTATATTTATAGCAGGTTTATATCTATGGTTTTATGTTTTATGGCTGAGTCTGTGTTTAACATATGTATTTTAGACTTTTGAAGATACTTTATAGTGTTTTTCAATCTGTGGGACATAATCTGTTAAGTAGTTTGTGAGATCACTTTAGTGGGTTTTATTTAAAAAAATTCAGAGTGCATGAGATTAACATAGGTTAGTATTGTTTCATGAAAATATGTTATTTGCATCTCAGCATGTGTTTCATTCTCTGAGGTATCATGGAAAATATATCTTACTGTGGGTTGCAGTCAAAATGTTTGAAAATCACTGCTTTATAGGAAATTTGGGCTCTGTAATAAAGGCAGATTTCTTAACCTTTTATAGTATACAATGCATTTGATAGATTTACTTGTCTCTTAAGCACTTATGCAGAGCTTTGTTTTTGAAGAATTTTGTAAGCGTTTCTGTTGACTGATAGGTAAATAGTCCTAGGTAGATTTGTTTCATCTGTATTTCAGATGAGTTACTTAGGGCCAAGAAGTTGAGTAGCTTGCCTAGGTCTCAACCAAAAAGTCAGAGGCAGAATTTAGATTTTTGCTTTAGAGACCTTGGATTTTTTTTTTTTTTAATAAACATCTCAGCTTCTTTATTTAACTTGTTTAGCTACTTAGTATTAATGAATAATTTGCTGGATGATGTTGAGTGTACTGTAGAAGAATGCAGTTTATCAGACTTCAGTTCTCAGGATTTGTTTATTTGGCTAAAAACAGAAGGAGAATTGTTTTCAGGATGGTCTAGATCATAGAGATCTCTTTTGTCTTAAATCTGCTTTGCTTTTGTTATGAGATCTCTCATTACCGATTTACAGAAGTTTTCAGGCCTTCCTGTACTTTGCTTTGGTTCATTGCAAAGATATCTATTGCCTGCATTCCTTTTAACCTTTAAGCTGACTATGGGATAGCATATTAACATATTCTGCTATTATTAACTATTAATATAATAGCAGTGGTAGGGCAGTGGATTTCTAAAAAATATAATTTGTGCTGGACCAAGATTGTTTTCTGTAAGCAGTCTAATATGCTTTGATGGCCAAAAGGAGCAATGCACACAGTAAAATTCAGTTGTTGGCATGGGTAGAGGGAGAAAGGGTCTATTATTTCGTATTTATTAGACTTATCCCTGGGTTTCTGAGATCAGTTTGTTTTGTTGTGAACTCTATCCAGAACCAAGATGCCTTATTTATGACTTGTGAAAAATATGATTTGATGGGCCTATCCTTGGTTTGATGATGGTTAAATGTCATCATCTCCTTTGTTATTTAAAATGGGCTGAATTAGTAATTTTTCCAATATAAAAGGAAATAAGAATATAAATTTTGCCTGTCTACCAGGTAAAGATACAAAATAAAAATGAGCAACTATTAGTGTTCACATTAAAGAATTTGGGAGATGGGTCACCTGTGTGGCTCAGTCAGTTGAGCATCCGACTCTTGATTTTGGCTCAGATCATGATCCCAGGGTTGTGGGTTGAGCCCCCATGACCGGCTCTGTGCTAAGTGTGGAGCCTGCTTGAGATTCTCTCTCTATCTCTCTCTCTGACCCTCTCTTATGCTCGTGGGTGCATTCTCTCTCTCTCTCTCTCTCAAAAACAAATAGTAATAAAAATACAGAATTTGGGGTGATGTATGTGACTACTTGGTATTGCATTTCTAGTATCTTAATTAATAAGAAAGCCTGGGAAGAAATCTCTTTGAGACCCATAATTACCTTGAAAATAGCTTCCTTTTGAGTAAGTGCAGTCCTAGTCACTCCCGTGTCATGCAAATTGCATTAATAAAGGAAAAACATTGCATTGCACACTATAGTGGCCCCCATACTGCCAAATTATTTTTATTATGATTACATTAAATATACTCAGACATAAAGCTATGTAGTAATTCTTATCCCTCCTACATTGAAGATCCCAGTAGCTCTTTTTTTTTCAAGTTTTCTTTTTTCTTTTTTTTGAGAGAGAGAGAGAGAGCATGAGCAGGGCAGGGGCAGAGAGCGCGAAGGAGAGAGAGAGAGAATCCTAAGCAGGTTCTGCATCACCAAAGCAGAGCCTGACACGGCGTTTGTGAGACCATGACCTGAACTGAAACCAAGAGTAGACAAAAACAAGAGTAGATGCTTAACCAGCTGAGCCACCCAGGTGCCCCTATAGATTTATTTTTAATTGATGAATAGTTGACATATAGTGTTAAATTAGTTTCAGGTGTACAACATAGTGATTTGACAGTTTGATACATTACCACAATTTGATAGACTATTCAGTAAGCCTAGTTACCCACCTGCCACCATACAAACTTATTACAATATTAGCAGTCTAATATGTTTTGATGACTCTAAGGAACTGTGTACTTAGTACAGTTTAGGTTGTTACGATTATATCAGTTGTTGCCATGGAGTTAGATCTTTATGAGTAAGTATACAAATGTAAACTACACCATAAAACAAAATTCAAAATACCATTCATATTGTATGGTAGAGATGTTGTTTTGCTGAAATGAAGTACTTAATGTTGAACTTAATAGCGGAAAGATTTAGCCTTGGATTCGGGAATATATTTCATCGGTTTCTACATTTACCTTTAGTAATACTAATCCAGAGAATATCATACAAGGTAGTATTTATAGTGTCAAGACATTGTTAAGTAGCTTATGATAATGGGATATCACATTTAACTAAAACTGACTAGAAGTCCTTGAATGACAGTTTTAATGAGGTTTTGTTTGATAACTGTAGAGTTAGAGTTGCCTTGTTCAAATGATGATAAGATTTGCATTGCAAATGAGAAGATAACACAGAATGGGAAAAGGTTTGTGCAAATCATTTATCTGATAAGGAGCTTATATCTAGAATATATAAAGAACTCTTACAACTCAACAATAAAAAGACCAATCAATTTAAAAAATGAGCCAACAATCTAAGTATTTCTCCTAAAAAGATGTACAAATGGCCTATAAGCACATGAAGAGATGTTCAAAACCACTAGCTATCAGGTAATGCAGTTCAGAACCACAATGGGTCACCATTCACACCCATTAAGAGAGCTATAATAATGTGTTGGTGAGGATGTAGAGAAATCCACTGCTGGTGGGATTGTGAAATGGTGCAGACACTTTGGAAGACAGCCTGGTAATTCCTCACAAGGTTAAATAGAGTTGCCATGTGACCTAGCAATTCCACTTCTAGGTATATATCCAAAAGAGTAAAAATACATGTCCGCACAAAAACTTGTACATCAATGTTCATGGCAGCTTTATTCATAATAGCCAAATTGTAGAAATAACCCAATGTCCATTAACTGTTACTTGGATAAATAAAATGTATATAGAATATTACTTGACAATAAAAAGAAATGCTGATACATGCTACAGAGGAACCTTGGAATCATTATGCTAAGTGATAGCAGCCAAGCACAAAAGATCATATGTATAACTCCCATTTATATGAAATGTCCAGAATAGGCAAATCCATACAGACAGAAATAGACTAGTGGTTGCCTAGGCCTGGTCAGGGGAAGGTTTGGAAGGAAATGAGGAGTGATTGCTAATGGGTACAGGAGTTTCTTTTTGGGGGTGATAAAGTTGTTATAAAATTGATTTTGTGGGGCACCTGGATGGTTCAATTGATTAAGCGTCCAAATTCAGCTTAAGTTATGATCTTGTGGTTCGTGAGTTTGAGCCCTGCGTGGGGCTCTGTGCTGCTGACGGCTCAGAGCCTGGAGCCTGCTTCGGATTCTGTGTCTCCTTCTCTCTCTGCCCCTCCCCTGCTCATACTCTGTCTCTTTCTCTCTCTCAAAAATAAATAAACACTAAAAACATTTTAAAAATTGATTGTGGTTGTAGTTGCACAACTCTGTGAATATACTAAAAACAATTTAACCAAACTCTTTAATTGAGTGAATCGTGTGGTATATAAATTATACCTCAGTGAAACTGTTACTTAAAGACTTACATTGCAGTTTTTGAAACCTGTTAAATGGATGATGGGAATTAAGAATACAAACAGATTTAACTGCATATTTGCCATCACACTTTCAGCTAATAAACATAGCAGGTTGCTGTGTTAAAGATGAGATTCACACAGTACACTTGATTTGGTACTGAGTGCTCTAGTACAGATTCTTTTGAGGTCAGCCTGTCTGTTCTATGCTACTAGTCTCTCTTTAGTTCACAGTGTACATACAAACCACAAACTTGGGCACCAAACATAGGCAGAACTCAATTATATATACCCTTTTGTTCTAGAAAATGCTTATGTTAATTTTTTTAAAGATTATCACTGAAATGAGGGGCACCTGGGTGGCTCAGTCAGTTATGCATCTGACTCTTGGTTTTGGCTCAGGTCATGATCTCACAGTTCTTGAGATAGAGCCTGGCATCAAGCCCTTCCTTGGGCTCTGAGCTGACAGCACAGAGCCTGCTTGGGATTCTCTCTCTCTCTTTCTCTGCCCCTCCCCTGCTCACATGCACAGTTCTCTCTCTCTCTCTCTCTCTCTCTCTCTCTCTCTCTCTGTCTCAAAATAAACAAAACAGAAAGATTATCACTAAAATGAAGACACTAAAATAAAAAGATATCATGGATAGCCATGGACCCTTGAGAAATGGTGATCTAGAGGTGGCTCTTAAACTAGAAGAGAGGTGGTAGCTTCCCTCTTTAAATTGTTATTACAGCTTTGCCAAACTATCTAAGATCTAGTATATGATTTTTCTCTTGTTCAGTGCACATATTCATGAACTTCATTTTTTTTTTTTTCATTTCTCTTTAGGTAAGGGTACTAGAAATGCAGCTAGCACCATTCTTTTCTAAGAACCTTAACAAATATAAAGGAGAGTGAATAGTTGTGTAGTTTCCTAGAGATTTTACAATCCTGTAAAATCAAAGTTGGAGGAACCTTAAGGATAACTTAAACATTTGGTAATTTCTTGGCTTCTTGAGATGAGCTGGAATTGGGGAAAAGGAATTCTTAAATCCTGGTGTTCCAAGATCAGATGTAGATAGATGTAATCACCATTCATGCCAACCTGCTCTGTAGGTGTGAGTTCTGGTTCTGCAACTCCATAAGTGATGTACTGAGCCTTGGTTCCTTCTTCTGTGAAAAAGAGAGATAGATAAATCACATTGAACTATTATGTATAGTCATTGCATAAGAAAAAACACATGTGAAAGGAAAAGTCAGGAATTTATGATACTTGATTTTATGTGGGAAACTTAAAAGGACAGTTTCACTTACATCTTGTGAATTATTTTTTTACGGTGAAAATGAGGATTTCTGGAAGCTAGCAAGGGGGAGGGGAAGGAACCAAAAGGACAATGAACAGAAATGAAAATTTATTCAGGTACTTCTATATGTTCTTTTTGTAGAGTAAGTCTGCCTTTTCTAACCTTCTAGTCAACCTTGGTATTCATTGAAAATTCCCATCCTGGGTACATTTTACGCTGTATGGTTAGTTTGTATATAGCAGTGTTCCCAATTTTAGCAACAATTGTACAAAATAAAGTGGACTCATTTGTCAAAATTCTGAAAAAAAATTAAGCTATAAGAAAATAAGAATTTTAATTATGGGGGAAAACAGCTGCATCGGGGTCCCAAGGGTACTACTTTTGGGAAACACTGTTCAAATTTTCACTGTGTAACTACTTTTAGAAAGATGGGGAAATTGAGAAAAGAAAAATAAGTCACACCAGCCTATACCACCTAACATAGCTACTATCATAGTTGTGTAAATTCCCTTTTACCTTCTTAACTAGTTTTAATAATAGCAAGTGTATACTTCTGAATTTTGTTTTTGTAATTTAACATGTCATTAGCATTTTTTGTTGTTGCATTGTTTTCATAACCGTATTTTTAAGTGACAGTGCCATAACCTAATTAACTATTCCCTGAATGTTGGGTATATATGTCTATATCTTGCTTGCAGTTGTTTGTTATCACAGATGCTAACAAGAAATTCTTTGGGCACATACCTTTTTCCATTTTTAAGAACTTTTCTAAAATAGATATTAGAATTAGGAATTCTCTAAATACAACTTTTAATGGATTTTGACACCTGTTGGGTTTGTTCTATTTAAAACAAGTGTTTGGGCTGAATTCGTTATTTTTTGCTTGTTGTGATTTTTGGATACGTGGAGAAGTGCCTTTGTTTATTTAGCTGCATTTTTTCACTACTCTAATTCTCTCTTTCTCTCTCTTATCTTTTTTTAGGCTAAATTGATTATCCACTCAGCACAGCATCTTACAGGAAAAGCATAGCATTTCCTAAAGGAATATGAGCATAGCAGGAAGGTGTCATTGACTCTGAATTAAATTTTTAACCTGTCCCCTCAACAGCTATAGGATTTGGAAGCTGAATCAATGTTATCAGATGAGTTAGAATCCAAACCAGAGGTGAGCCAAGGCAGCACTTTTTGTTTATTTATTTATATTTTTTTGTGGGCTATTTTCCAGAGTTCGTCCTTAGTTCAGGAGTCAACCAACTTTTTCTATAATGAACCAGATAGTAAATATTTAAAATAGTAAAAAATAGTAATAATTTTAGTATTTACTATAAAATAATTTACTATAAAATAGTAACAATTTAAAATAGTAAAAAATAGTAAAAAACCATATGTATGGTTTTGATTATAACTACTAGTTTGTTATTTTTTCTGTCACTAAGTACTTTAAAAACTTTGTTTTTACCTATCACTTTTTATATTTATTTAAGTAAGTGTAAGTTAGTATACATCTAGGTAATTGCATAATGACCAAATTTTTATATAGATGGTGTATATGTGTATGTGTATATACATATGTAAATTTTTACTGCCACAACCATTTTTAAATTAATTTTGTATATGTCTGAAAGTGTTTTCTTCCTAAATGTGATTAGATGATTTAAACATTTTTTATTTTTATTCATTTTTCTCACATAATTTTAGTATATCTGTGTTGCATAGTGGAAAGTTCAATGAATTTGGAATCAGGGTACATAAGTTGGAAGACTTACTTCTCCTAAGTAGTCATGTGATCTTAGACAACTTATTTGATGTCTTCAACTTGATTCCTTGTCTTTAAAATACATGTTCAGTCTTAACTGAATTATACTGATGATTAAATGAGCCAGTACTCAAAAAAGTGCTTTGTAAAATGTAATCAGTACAATGCAGTTGACTTCTTAATAGCCTTCATTTAAAAATAAAATTATTTTTGTATTTTCTCTGATAGAAGGTGATAGAGGTTAACTTAATTATATAATTCAGCTTTTCTTTAGAACAGTGCACTTGATAAAAATAACTTTAAATGTTATTTTATATAGTTAATCTAGTTTTTCTATGAATGTGGTTGAGACTAGCAAGCAATGAAGACTTAATTACATTATCAACTTTTGGTAAATTCAACGGTTTAGATTCATTCCTAACAACTTGTATTTTTCAATATTGTCTCCCCCACACCCTCAGCTCCTGGTACAGTTCGTTCAGAATACATCCATCCCATTGGGACAGGGGCTAGTAGAATCAGAAGCTAAAGACATTACTTGCTTGTCCCTCCTTCCGGTGACTGAGGCCTCAGAATGCAGTCGGCTAATGTTACCAGGTAAAAATTAAGATCACAAGAAATAAGCAAGTCTTAAGAGCTTAGCCTGCTCTGTGATACTGGTGAGATGAGATAACTGACTGGTAGCAACTGTAAAAATTAGGAATCATAGAGAATAAGCAGCCACGGAAGTCACAAGTGCATTGGTAATTTAAGCTATAGTAATGGATAGGATCATTCATAGAATGTGAGAGTGAGAAGAAAAGATCAAGGTGGAATTCCCTATTCAAGGTACAGGGTAAAGCAGGAGAGCCTGCTGTAAAGCAGGAGAATCAATGTGTCAGATGCTTCTAAGAAGCCCATGAGATAGGGACTATCCCAATGAGATAGGGCCAACAAGGCCATTGTTGACCTTGGCAGGACCTGCTCCATGGAAAGAGAGTGGCAAGCCAGGCTGCAGTGGGTTGAGGTATCAGTGCAAGCTAAGTGTAGTTGAGGAAGTAACTACACTTTCTAAATTTTTTTTTTTTCAACGTTTATTTATTTTTGGGACAGAGAGAGACAGAGCATGAACGGGGGAGGGGCAGAGAGAGAGGGAGACACAGAATCGGAAACAGGCTCCAGGCTCCGAGCCATCAGCCCAGAGCCCGACGCGGGGCTCGAACTCACGGACCGCGAGATTGTGACCTGGCTGAAGTAGGACGCTTAACCAACTGCGCCACCCAGGCGCCCCAAGTAACTACACTTTCTAAAGGCTCTCTTGCTAGGGGAGGAAAAAAGGACAGAAAGTAGATGGCAGAATTCTTTTTTTAAGGTCTGAAATATTTGAAGATGGTTTTATGCTGAGGAAAGAGCCAGTTAGAGCAGAAAGAATGGATAATTAGTGGGGAGTCTCTAGGAGAGGTAGGAAGAGGCAGAATGCTGATCATGGGTAGTGAGATTAATTTTGGATGGGGAAAAGGAGATCCTATCACTTGACTATTAGAAAGAAGAACATTATTTTTGGATGCAGTGAATTCTTTATTTTCTGGAAATTGGAATGCTTAAAATTTGGAATGCTGTAAAACCTTGGTTTGTGAGCATAATTTGTTCTGGAAACATGCTTGTAATCCAAAGCACTTATATATCAAAGTGAATTTCCCCATAAGAAATAATGGGAACTCAGATGATTCATTCCACAACCCAAAAATATTCATATAAAAATGATTATAATACTGTAATATAATACAAAATAATAAAGAAAATACAAAATATAAAGGAAAATAAACAAAGTAACCTGCACTTACCTTTGAAAGCCTTCGTGGCTGGCGTGAGGGAGACGAGAGAGCAGGGTTATTATGTACGATGACTTTCACTATCATTAATGGAATCACTGCTATCTATTGGCTCAGTGGAGTCTTTTTCTTTTTCTGCAACTTTAACAAGGAACCTATCCAATGACCTGGAATTGAAGCAAAACATTCTTAAGCTTACTTGTGGATGGAAAAGCAAAGGACTGACTGTCCATAGGTGCTTTGAAGTGACAAAAAATACACTAGTGCTAGCTGTGGTCACCTTCCAATGTTCTGAAAAGTCACTGATTTCTGACAAACACCATGGCCTGAGACCAAGCATGTGAGCATGGGAGGCCATCACCCACCCACAATCCCACAGTGAGCAAGTGAACGAGAGACAGAGAGAGAGAAGAACCACTGGCTTAGTTGTGATCACGTGACGTTCGGTGTCACATATTACTCATATTGCAAGACATTGTTCATTTATCAAGTTAAAATTTATTAGAAATGTTTGCTTGTCTCACAGAACACTCACAGAACAAGTTACTCACAATGTATTGATATTAAATCGGGACGGTCACCTGTTGGTGATTAGTGATAGCTTGTATGTTACAAAGTCTTCTGGTTACTATCCTCTAGTGGTATTCTTTTTTGATTTTTTGAAGTGACTTTAAAATCTTTTTCAATGTTTAAAGATTCAAGAATGACAGATATATTCAACCAACCAATGTTGACTTAAGGTTTCCATATCTAGCTGGCTCCTAGCTTTCCCATATCTTCTATCATTCAGCTCCTGTTTTTCGACTGGTATGTAGGAGTTTTTCCAAATCCTTGTGGGTTTTCAATATGTGTAAATTTCCATGTGCTAATAAATTTTGATCTTCATTAGGCATAAAAAATTTTTTTCTCTCCTAATTTAAATTTACGTTGTAAATTTGTTGAATATTTTAACAGTAATGAAGTGAAAAGAGGAACAAAAGCATCTACATTAACTTTTAGTTTTAATTTTGATTAAAATTTTTTTATTTATTTTATTTTTTTAAGTTTTTATTTATTGGGGCACCTGGGTGGCTCAGTTGGTTAAGTGTCCCACTCCTGATTTTGGCTCAGGTCATGATCTTGTGGTTCGTGGGTTCAAGCCCTGTGTCGGGCTCTGTGCTTGCAGTGTGGAATCTGCTTGGGATTCTCTCTGTCTCTCTATCTCTGCTCTTCCTCTGGTCATGCTCTCTTTCTCTTTCAAAATATATAAAACTTTAAAAATTTTTTAAAGTTTTTATTTATAGATTCATTTAAGTAATCTCTACACCCAATGTGGGGCTCGAACTATGACCCTGAGATCATGAGTCATGTGTTCTTCAGATTCAGCCAGCCAGGTACCCTGGTTAAAAATATTTTAGATAACCAGGGCGCCTGGGTGGCGAAGTCGGTTAAGTGTCTGACTTTGGCTCAGGTCTGATATCACCATTTGTTAGTTTGAGTCCCGCATTAGGCTCTGTGCTGACAGCTCAGAGCATGGAGCCTGCTTTGGATTCTGTGTCTCCCTCTCTGTCTTACCCTCCCCCACTTGCACTCTGTGTCTCTCTCTCTCTTAAAAATAAATAAACATTAAAAAATAAAAATATTTTAGATGACCAATTATCAATAATAATACATGAAAATCCATGTACTCACCTCCTAGTTCATGAAACATAATATTACAAACACAAACATACCTGCACATACCTCCCGAACCTTATTCCCCTCCATCTTAAACATATATGTATCATTCCATGAATGATGTTTTCTTTTTAGTTGGGATATGTCATAGATACAGAAAAATATAAAACCCTATGCTTAAGCATTTTGAAGAATTATTATAAAGAAGATACCTACCACCCAATCAAGAAGTAGAACCTTGCCAGCTACCAAGCCCTCCTTGGGTTCTTCCCTCATAAAGACAACCTCCGTTTTTCAATAGGTCACCACTATCCTCAATTTTTTGACCATTATTTGTTTCCCAAGTTCAGCCATCCAAGTCTAAGCAATGCAGTTTAATCTTAGGTGTTTTCAGACTTTAAATGAATGAAACTGTACGTTGTTGTACCTTTTTTCCGTTAACTGTAGTTGTGAGATTAATCTTTGTCTGTATAGTTGTGGTTTGTTTGGTTTCATTGCCGTATAGTGTTTTGTTATGTGAGTGTAACCACAACTTCTTTATCCATAACACTGTTGATGTATATTTAGTTATTTTCCAGCATTGTACTATGACAAACAGTGCTGCTATGAACTTAAAAAAATTTTTTGTGTGTATGGTAACATATACGTAACTTAAGATTTACCATTTAAACCAGTTACCCATTTTAACCACTTAAATCTACCATTTAACCAGTTCTGTGGCACATTCATATTGTGCTACTTCATTAGGTTTTGAAATGGCAACACCATCCCTAGGCTTCCACTTTCATTCCTATAATCTTATTTGTTATTTCCTTTAAAAAAAAAAAAGGAAAAAAAATTACCTGCCTTTTATAAAGATGAATGAAACCCCTGAAGACATTGGATGCTTTGTCACTGTAGTGCAGTTGCTCATTTCATTGCAGCCAAAACCTTTGGAAATTCATCCCTGCCCTTAGAATAAATTTCTAGAGAGCAAGTCTTCTGAATTACTTCTTTACATTTCAGTGTAAATCTAGAGGTATAATAAAACATATTGGTGATTCTATAAAATTTCAATTATTTCTCAGGCTGTGTTTTTTTCCCCTAATGACTCAACAGAGCTGTCACATACATGCTATAAAAATTAAAGGGAGGGACTTCTTCCCAAGAAAAATAAAAATTTAGATCCTATTCTTGAGTTAGTATTCATTGTATAACTATATTTTTCAAGGGAAAAGTACTAATTTCTGACCTCAAAGACAAACGTTTGTAATGTCCAAACGTGGATGGTTGGTTGATAGTTACTGCCGAGCGTCAGACAAGTCTATCCTTCACATTTCAGCTGACTCCCTTTAAAACTTAAAGTTATCTCTTTGTTCTTTCTTGAGGCAAATTTTGTATTTGTAAAATAAAAATGCTGCTGCATAAGGGATGTTATAAGGGTATTAGAGGCTACGTTTGGTGAGCTCCTTGGAGATAGGTGCTATGTAAAGCCATGGTATTTTCCCTTTGCTAGATGATACTCCAAGTCATACAAACTCCTCCAAGGAGGTCCCTTCCTCGGCCGTGTTGAGAAGCCTTCAGGTGAATGTGGGTCCAGACGGAGAAGAGACGAGGGCTCAGACTGTACAGAAGTCCCCGGAGTTTTTGTCCACTCCAGAGTCTCCTAGCTTGTTGCAAGATCTACAGCCAAGTGATAGCACTTCTTTTATTCTTCTTAACCTAACAAGAGCAGGTATCCTTTATCCTTTTCTGAACTGTGCTAATGCTTAAGGAAAAAAACTGGGGGTGGGGCATATTTAATTCAGTCATACTTAAAAGAAGCCTTATTATTTTAGAGAATTGGTATAGTCTGGTGATCAGTAGAATGTGTAGAGGGAGAAGGCAGACTCTAGGATGACTCAGAAGTTTCTTGTTTGGGAAATTCGGTTGTGCCATTCAGCAAGATAACCCAAGAACAGAGTTGTGGGGAGGATGATTAGTTCCAGTTGTGCTTGTTGATGTTGGGATCAGAGGGACATTCATGAGGAGGTGTCCTTTAGAGAGTTAGAAACAGGAATCTAAAGTTCTAGCATGGTCTTGTGTGAAATAAGTTGTTTTGGTGCTTATCAGCATTCAGGAAATATATGAAACAACGAACATGGATTCTTTGACTCAGGAGCATAAACAGAAAAGATGGCAAATCTGGGATCCTGGAAAAAAAAAAAAACACTTAAAAGGGTAACAGAAGAATGGGAAGAAGTTGCTAGAGAGGGATAAAGAAAACAGAAGGAGAGTGGTGTGGGAGAAGCCAAGAGAGGGAGAAGTCTTAAAGAAGAAAGGTAGTACAAATACCACAGGATGGGATAGTGAGATGAGGGCTGGGAAGTGTGTGTATCTGGTGACCTCTGCAAGAGCACTTGTTATTGAGGTGATGGAGGTATGGAGGCCAGGGTTAGAGGTGGGGAGTGGATAGCAGATGAGAAAGTGGATACAAAAGTTAGAAGTTACACTTGTTTAGGAAACTTGACTGTGAAACAGTGAATAGCTACAGAAGTACTTGGGATTTTTTCTTCTCGTTAAAATAAAAATGGGCGAGACAGATTTAAAGGCTATAAAGGGAGATTGTAACATGGCCAGTAGGGAGGAATGGCTCACAGATGGCCGAGAGGAGATAACTGAAGGATAGGGTCAGCATACTAGAGGTGAGGGTTAGCTTGTTTGCCAGGGAGGACAGCTTTGCCTCAGAAACAGGAGGAGGTAAGAAAAGTCTGTTGGCTGGGAGTGAAAAGGTGATAAACTAATGTTGTAGGAGAACAGAAGCCTAAGGTGAGAGGTGAAAATCTGGAATAGCTGGTTTCAGGACACATGAGGCAGGGCCAATAAAAGGATTACTTGATAGGTATCTTTCACATATCCTCTTTTTTTCTTCCAGGTCTGGGCTCTTCAGCTGAGCACTTAGTATTTGTACAAGATGAGGCGGAGGATTCAGGGAATGATTTCCTCTCCAGTGAGAGCACGGATAGTAGTATTCCATGGTTCCTCCGGGTTCAGGAGTTGGCTCATGATAGTTTGATTGCTGCTACTCGCGCACAACTGGCAAAGAATGCAAAAACCAGCAGCAATGGTGAGTCCCCTGTGGTGGGGTTTGTTTGTTTTTTTTTTTCATTTTCAGTATTCTGTGTGCAGATTTTGGTAATGCAATGCCTGTATTTCGAGTTGACCATAATCCAAGTTATTTTATTGGTGAGAGCAGAAGGCTAGAAATGTGTAAATTATCTTATTTTCTATAAAATAACATAACCATGTACAAAATGTAGTTACACTAGCATCCTCAGTTGTCAGCTTTAAATAACGTACAGAGCCCTTTTAAAGGGAAAACATTTCCCAGATCTTGATGTTATCTTGAATTGTTTTTATTATAATGCTCCCTATACTTAGAGCTTTTATACCACTACAACATCAAAACAGTTTCACCAATTAATAGACATAAAATTACAAAACCAGTGAAAACAAAGTTAATAGTCAGTGTGGCAGATAATGGTGTTTTGCTGAAACTGAATTGCTACACGTTGCAATTTAGAAATTTTAGTAACTACCGCTGCCTTTTTTGGCAGGGGAACCAGTTCATCTCATGACCTCTAAATATCCAAACAGGCTGTAGTGCTATTTCTTTTGAGTTCAGCATGCCTGTACTCCTTACTCTGTGCCACTTTTCTCTATCTAGTAATTTTCAAATGTGGTCCTTGAACCATCAGCATCACCTGGAAACTTAGAAATGCAAATTGTCAGGTTCTCGTCCTACTGAATCAGAAACATGCAATCTTTTAGTGAGCCCTCTCTGTGGTTCCAGTGCATGTTAAAACTTGAGAACCAGGACTCTATTTAAAGCACTCCTAAACCAGTGCACAACCTTTGCTTATGCCATAATAGTTTTTGTTTTAGAGCTGCTTCTATATTTCTCTCTAATCTGTGACAATTAAGGTACTACAGCAAATTATTAAGGTGCACACTATCATTATCACAAACCAAACTTAAGCCCTGAAATCTTACATTGGTACCTAGCTATTTAGAGCTCGTGAAGATGATCTAGAATATGCTTATGATTATTTTGTGATCAACATGCAAGTGAAAATTAAAAACTTTCTCATACAGGGGTGCCTGGGTGGCTCAGTCATTTAAGTTCGTGAGATAAAGCCCCACGTCGGGTTCTGTGTTGACACTGTGGAACCACCTTGTGATTCTCTCCCTCTCCTCTCTCTCTCTGTCCCTCCCCCATGCTTGGTGTGCGCGTGTGTGCGTGCACACGCTCTCTCTCAAAATAACTAAATTAAAAAAAAAAAACAAAAAAACTTTCTCATACAGAACTGAAGGATTCCTGAGAATATTTCAGAGTATTCCAGTTTTAGAAACATTAACCTAAATCTTTCCTGTATTGACAACTCCAGATTACTTTTTTTTTTAAAGTTTTTCTTTAGATTCCAGTTAGTTAACATAGAATGTAATATTAGTTTCAGGTGTGCAGTATAGTGATTCAACACTTTCATATGTCACCCAGTGGTCATCACAATAAGTGCCCTCCTTAATCCCCATCCCCTGTTTCACCCATCCCCTTACCCATCTCCCCTCTGGTGACCATCAGTTCTCTATAGTTGAGAGTCTGTTTCTTGGTCTGCCTCTCTCTCTTTTTCCCCCTTTTGCTTTTTTGTTTTGTTTTTAAAACTCTGTGAGTGAAATCATACAGTATTTGCCCTTCTCTGACTTATTTCACTTAGCATAATACTCTTTAGCTGTATCCATGTCATTGCAAAGAGAACTTCAAACTTCTGTTAGGTTCAAAATAATTAGCTCTGCTTTGACTACTGTAGTGCTGCTTAGCTTGGTCCCTTTTACTATTTTGGGGGGCTCTAAAGTTCAGATTCTTCCTGAGATGCTTTTCCTAATCTGTGGATCCCAAAACCTTCAGCATCTCTTTGTTGCACTACGGAAGTAGTGTTGTACGTGCCATTAAGAAGCTGTGTAGGGAGGGAACTTGGGATTTGGAATCTGGAGACCTGGGATCCAGACCTGGTGCTGTCATTAACTAGTTCTCTGCCTGGGGAATTTAAACTCCTTACCTTCAGTTTTCTCTTGTTCAGAACATAGAGATCAAGTAGCTTACCAGATTTGGTTGTTTTAGATATTTAAATAAGATTCTGTCTGGGAAATGCTTTATCATTAACAAAGCATTTTGTGATATTTTCATTACTCTCAAAATATGTTAACTTACTACCCAAACAACTACTTTGTATGCTAAAATATAAAGTCAGCCCAAATATATGACCATCTTTTATTTTGT
This sequence comes from Puma concolor, assembly GCF_028749965.1. Lineage (NCBI taxonomy): Eukaryota > Metazoa > Chordata > Mammalia > Carnivora > Felidae > Puma > Puma concolor. Next base: position 29,403,661 of record NC_141672.1, on the reverse strand, counting down.
CAATGAGATGATTTCATAAAACCTTTTTGGGGGGCTAACTTAGATATATAAACCTTTAGGCATGTAGTTAAAATTAAACATTGAAAGTTTAGTTTTTTGAAAATTTTATTGTTTGTTTGTTTGTTTGTTTGTTTGTTTATTTATTTATTTATCAAATTAGCTAACATACAGTGTTGTCTTGGCTTCAGGAGTAGATTCCCATGATTCATCACTTACATACAACACCCAGTGCTCATCCCAACAATTGCCCTCCTCAGTGCCCATCCCCAGCCCATTTTTTTTTCCCCAGCCCCCCCAACCCCACCCCCATCAACCCTCAGTTTGTTCTTTGTATTTAAGAGTCTTATGGTTTGCCTCCCTCTCTGTTTGTATCTAATTTTTCTTTCCCTTCCCCTATGGTCTTCTGTTAAGTTTCTCAAACTCCATATACGAGTGAAATCATATGGCATCTGTCTTTCTCTGGCTTATTTCTCTTAGCATAATACCTTCCAGTTCCATCCATGTTGTTACAAATGGCAAGATTTCATTCTTTTTCATTGCTGAGTAGTATTCCATTTAATATATATACCACATCTTTATCTATTCATCATTGCTGAGTAGTATTCCATTTAATATATATACCACATCTTTATCTATTCATCAGTCAATGGACATTTGGGCTCTTTCCATAATTTGGCTACAGTTGGTAGTGCTGCTATAAACATTGGGGTGCATGTGCTCCTGTGAATCAGCACTCCTGTATCCTTTGGATAAATTCCTAATAGTGTTACTGTTGGGTTATAAGATAATTCCATTTTTAATTTTTTGAGAAATCTCCATACTTTTTTCCAGAGTGGCCGCACCAGTTTATATTCCCACCAACAGCGCAAGAGGATTCCCTTTCTCCACATCCTCACCAACATCTCTTGTTTCCTGACTTGTTAATTTTAGCCACTCTGACCAGTGTGAGGTGATATCTTAATGTGCTTTTGGTTTGTATTTCCTTCATGATGAGCAGTATTGAGCATCTTTTCATGTGGTTGTTTGCCATCTGGATGTCTTCTTTGGAAGTGTCTATTCCAGTCGTCTGTCCATTTCTTCACTGGATTATTTGTTTTTCGGGTGTTGAGTTTGGTAAATTCTTTATAAATTTTTGATACTAACCCTTTATCCAATGTGTCATTTGCAGATATCTTCTCTCATTCCGTAGGTTGTCTTTTAGTTTTGTTGATTGTTTCCTTTGCTGTGCAGAAACTTTTTATTGTGATGAGGTTCCAATAGTTCATTTTTGCTTTTATTTCCCTTGCCTTCAGAGACATGTCATGTAAGAAGTTGCTGTGGTCAAGCTCAAAGAGGTTGCTGCATGTTTTCTCCAATAGGATTTTGATGGTATCCTGTCTCACATTTAGGTCTTTCATCCATTTTGAATTTATTTTTGTGTATAGTGTAAGAAAGTGGTCCATTTTCATTCTTCTACATGTTGCTGTCCAGTTCTCCCAGCACCATTTGCTAAAGAGACGGTCTTTTTTCCATTGGATATTCTTTCCTGCTTTGTTGAAGATTAGTTGGCCATATATTTGTGGATCCATTTCTGGGTTCTCTAGTCTATTCCACTGGTCTTTGTGTCTGTTTTTATGCCAATACCATACTGTCTTGATGATTACAGCTGTGTAATACAGGCTAAAGTCTGGTATTGTGATGCCTCTAGCTTTGATTTTCTTCTTTAACATTACTTTGATTATTTGGGGTCTTTCCTGGTTCCATACAAATTTTAGGATTGTTTGTTCTAGCTCTATGAAGAATGCTGGTGCTCTTTTGATTGGGATTACATTGAACGTGTAGATTGCTTTGGATAGTATCGACATTTTAACAATATTTGTTCTTCCGTTCCATGAGCATGGGATGTTTTTCCATTTCTGTGTGTCATCATCAGTTTCTTCAGCTTTCTATAGTTTTCAGCATACAGATATTTTACCTCTTTGGTTAGGTTTATTTCTAGGTATGTTGTGGTTCTTGATGCAGTTATAAGTGGGAATGTTTCCTTGACCTCTCTTTCTGTTGCTTTATTATTGTATAGAAATGCAACTGATTTCTGTACATTGATTTTATATCCTGTGACTTTGCTGAATTCATGTATCAGTTCTAGCAGATTTTTGGTGGAGTGTTTCTGGTTTGCCACGTAGAGTATCATGTCATCTGCAAAAAGCGAAAGTTTGACTTCTTCTTTGCCAATTTAGATGCCTTTTATTTTGTTTTGTTGTCTGATTGTTGAGGCTAGGACTTCCAAGACTATGTTAAACAACAGTAGTGAGAGTGGACATCCCTGTCATGTTCCTGATACCAGGGGGAAAGCTCTCAGTTTTTCCCCAGTAAGGATGATATTATCTGTGGGCCTTTCGTATATGGCCTTTATGATGTTAAGGTATGTTCCTTCTGTCCTGACTTTCTTGAGGGTTTTTTATTAAGAAACGATGCTGTATTTTGCCAAATGCTTTTTCTTCATCTGTTGACAGGATCATACGGTTCTTATCCTTTCTTCTGTTGATGTGATGTATCGCATTGATTGATTTGTGAATATTGAACCAGCCAGGAATGAATCCCACTTGATCATGGTGAATAATTCTTTTAATATACTGTTGAATTCAATTTGCTAGTATCTTGTTGAGAACTTTTGCATCCATGTTCATCAGGAATATAGGCCTGTAATTCTCCTTTTTAGTGGCGTCTTTGTCAGGTTTGGGAATCAAGGTAATGCTGGCTTCATGGAAGGAGTCTGGAAGCTTTTCTTCCATTTCTATCTTTTTGAACAGCTTGAGAAGAATAGGTATTAACTCTGCTTTATTTTTTTAATTATTTTTTAAAAATGTTTATTTATTAAAAAAAATTTTTTTTTTTAACGTTTATTTATTTTTGAGACAGAGAGAGACAGAGCATGAACGGGGGAGGGTCAGAGAGAGAGGGAGACACAGAATCCGAAACAGGCTCCAGGCTCTGAGCTGTCAGCACAGAGCCTGACGCAGGGCTCGAACTCACGGACCGCGAGATCGTGACCTGAGCCGAAGTCAGCCGCTTAACCGACTGAGCCACCCAGGCACCCCATTGTTTATTTATTTTTGAGACAGAGACAGAGCATGAGCAGGCAGAGGCAGAGAGAGAGGGAGACACAGAATTGGAAGCAGGGTCCAGGCTCTGAGCTGTCAGCACAGAGCCCAACGTGGGGCTCGAATTCACGAACCACAAGATCATGACCTGAGCTGAAGTTGGACGCTTAACCAACCGAGCCGCCCAGGCACACCTTAACCTGCTTTAAATGTCTGGTATAGAATTCCCCTGAGAAGCCCTCTGGCCCAGGACTCTTATGTGTTGGGAGATTTTTGATAATTTTTTCACTGGTTATGGGTCTGTTCAAATTTTCTATTTCTTCTCCTTTGAGTTTGGTGGTGTGTGGGTGTGTAAGAATTTGTCCCTTTCTTCCAGATTGCCCAGTTTGTTGGCATGTAATTTTTTATAGTATTCACTAATAATTATTTGTATTTCTGTGGTGTTGATTGTGATCTCTCCTCTTTCATTCCTGATCTTATTCTATTTGGGTCCTCTCTTCTTTTTGAGAAGTCTGGCTAGGGGTTTATCAATTTTGTTTATTCTTTCAAAGAACCAGCTCTTAGATTCATTGATCTGTTCTACCGCATTTTGGATTCTATATTTATTTCTGCTCTAATCTTTATTATTTCTCTTTTTCAGCTGGCTTTGGGCTTTCTTTGCTGTTGTCTTTCTAGTTTCTTAGGTGTGAGGTTAGGTTACGTACTTGGGACCTTTCTTGCTTCTTGAGATAGGCCTGAATTACAATGTATTTTTCTTTTAGAACTGCCATTGCTGCATCCCAAAGGGTTTGGACTATCATGTTTTCATTTCCATTTGCTTCCATATATTTTTTAATTTCTTCTTTAACTTCCCAGTTAATGCGTTCATTCTTTAGTAGGATGTTCTTAAATTTTTTTTTTTAATGTTTATTCATTTTTTGATAGAGACAGAATGTGAGTCGGGGAGGGGCAGAGAGAGAGGGAGACACAGAATCCGAAGCCAGCTCCAGGCTCCGAACTGACAGCACAGAGCCTGACGCGGGGCTGGAACTCACGGACTGTGAGATCATGACCAGAGCTGAAGTCGGACGCTCAACTGATTGAGCCACCCAGGCGCCCCTAGTAGGATGTTCTTTAAACCTTTATGTATTTGGGGACTTTCCAGATTTTTTTTCTTGTGGTTGATTTCAAGTTTCATAGCATTGTGATCTGAAAATATGCATGGTATGATCTCAATTCTTTTATATTTGTTGAGGGCTGTTTTGTGACCCAGTATGTGATCTATTTTGGAGAATGTTACATGTGCACTTGAGAAGAATGTGTATTCTGGTGCTTTAGGATGAAAAGTTCTGAATATATCTGTTAAGTCCATCTGGTCCAGTGTGTCATTCAGAGCTGTTGTTTCCTTACTGACTTCTGCCTAGATTATCTGAGTGGAGTATTAAAGTCCCCTATAATTACAGTATTATTATCTGTACATGTGTTTATGTTTGTGATTAATTGATTTATATTTTGGGTGCTTCCACATTGAGGGCATGAACATTTATAATTGTTAGCTCTTCTTGATGGATGGATCCTTTAATTATGCTATAATGCCCTTCTTTGTCTCTTGTTACACCTTTGTTTTAAAATCTAGTTTGTCTGGGAGCACCTGGGTGGCTCAGTTGGTTAAGCGTCCGACTTTGGCTCAGGTCATGATCTCACAGTTCGTGGGTTTGAGCCTCACATCGGGCTCAGTGCTGATAGCTCAGAGCCTGGAGCCTGTTTCAGATTCTGTGTCTCCCTCTCTGTCTCTGCCTCTCCCCCACTTGTACTCTGTCTCTGTCTCAAAAATAAATACACATTAAAAAAATTTTTTTTAAATCTAGTTTGTCTGATACAAGTGTGGCTACTCCAGCTTTCTTTTTACCTCCAGTAGCATGATAGATGGTTCTCCATCCCCTCACTTTCAATCTGAAGGTGTCCTCAAGTCTAAAATGAGTTTCTTATAGGCAGCATATAGATGGATCTTGTTTTTCTATCTGTTCTGATACCCTATGTCTTTTGATTGGGGCATTTAGTCCATTTACATTCAGAGTTATTATTGAAAGATATAGATTTAGTGCCATTGTGTTCTTTGTAGGTTTCATGTTTGTGGTGACATCTGTGGTCCTTTATAGTCTTTGCTGCTTTTTACTCACAGAGTCCCCCTTAGGATCTCCTGCAGGGCTAGCTTAGTGGTCATGAACTGCTTTCTTTTTGTTTGTCTGGAAAAGCCTTTATCTCTCCGTCTGTCCTGAATGACAGCCTTGCTGGATAAAGGATTCTTGGCTGCATATTTTTCCTATTCAGCACAGTGAATATTTCCTGCCACTCCCTTCTGGCCTGCCAAGTTTCAGTGGACAGGTCTACTACACTTATGTGTCTACCCTTGTAGTTTGAGATCTGTTTGTCCCTGGCTGTTTTCAGAATTCTCTCTTTATCTTTGTATTTTGCCAGTTTCACTATGATATGTCGTGATGCTGATTTTGATTTTTTTTTTTTTTTTTTTTTTTTGAAGGGAGTTCTCTGTGCCTCTTGGACTTGGATATCTGTTTCCTTCCCCAGGTTAGGGGAGTTGTCAGCTATAATTTGTTCAGATAAACCTTCTGCTCCTTTCTCTCTATCTTCTTCTGGAACTCTTGTGATATGGATATTATTTCATTCCATTGAATCACTTAGGACTCGAATTCTCCCTTTATGGTCTCGTAATTTTCTTTCTGTCTTTTTTTTCAGCTTCATCATTTTCCATAATTTTATCTTCCATTTCACCTGTTCTCTCCTCTGCTTCTTCCATCCTTGCTGTCACTGCATCTAGTTTATTTTGGATCTCATTTATAGCATTTCTTAATTCATCAAGACTATTTCTTAGGTCTTTGATCTCTGTAGCAATAGATTCTCTGCTGTCTTCTATGCTCTTTTCAAGCCTAGCTATTAGTCCTATGAGTGTTATTCTGAATTCTTGTTCAGATATATTATTTATATCTGTTTTGAGAAATTCTCTGGCTCTCATTTCTTCCTGGAATTTCTTTTGAGGAGAATTCTTCCATTTCATCATTATGACAAGGTTTCTGCCTTTTATGTGTTTTAATAGCTTTTATTATGTGTCCCGCACCTGTGAGTGCTATATTAAAAAGGGGTCGTACACTGTCCAGGGCCTGGCACTTCAGGAACTGTCTGGAGTGTGTTGTGTGTACTCTGTTGTTGAGTATTTGGCTGCTCTATCCCACTGCTCATAGTGGTGGATTGTTTGGACCTTCCACCAGGTGTGCTTTGATGTGTTTGTTGAAGTAACCTTGGAAAAGAGGAAAGTGGGGGAGGGAGGGAGGGAACCTTATTCCATACAAAGAAATGGAAGGGGTGAAAAAAAAAAACAGGCAGAGAGTCAAAGAAACTGTAAGGCTTAATCCAGAGAGAGAGAGGAAAATAAAGAAGAGAGAAAGAAAAAAAGAAAGAAAAAAACATTATATATATATATATATATATACGTATATATATACACGTATATATATACGTGTATATATATATATACGTATATATATATACGTATATATATATATAAAGATCGATCAGAAATCAAATCAGAAACTGTGAGCCTGATTTCAAAAGGGGAAGAAAAAAAAAGAAGAGGGTAGGAAGAAAAAGAAAGAAAAAGAGAAGGAAAGAAAAGAAAACAATAACAGACTGACATACAAAACCACAGTCCAGTTGTCTGTTGGGGCCTGGAACAGGTGGCTGTGCTGGTCTGCAGGAGAGGCCATCTGGTTTGGTCAGTGTCAGTTCCACTTTGGTAGATAAGCAGTTGCCAGGCACAGAGGGGTGGGGTTTGGTGTAAGCCAGTGGCCTCCACTGCAGGCTGCTCTCCTGTTCCCTGAAGCCCCACTGTATTGGTGATGGGGAGAAAAACGGCAACACCCCGGTCTGTCCTCCCCAGACCAGTGTCTCAAACCACACTGTTTAGGCAGCCCTCACAGAATAGCGCCGTGGGCGGCTTGTCCTGTTCCACAGTCTCCCATGCCTCCTAGGTGCTCGGCTGGCATTCAGAACCCACTGTCTTAAAGGGTCCCGCTTCGTGCAGACCTGGTTCTGGGGTAGTACCACTCCGCCCAGCCGACACAGGGCCTCTGGCTGGCAGGTGCCTGCAGGATCTTTTGTCCTTGGGGGGGCAATAAACCCTCTTCCCACAGTACTCGAGGGAAGGGACTGTTCTCTCCCAGTGCTCCCTGAGGTCGCTACTGTGCCCCAGGGCTGGGCTCCCCTTTCCCCCCAGACTTGTGCACACAGGGACATGTCCAGGCCAGTGCCGGGAAAGTCATGTACCCCTGAAAACTCTGATCTTCACTTCTAAGGCCGTTTGCAAAGTAGAAACGGCAAAGTAGAAACTCCTTTATTTCTTGTTCCCCATTCATGCTCTTGAGAGGTTTTTCTTTTGTCCAAACACAATACTATGCTTCCTTCGCCTCTCTTTCTCTTCCTTTTGTCTCTCCACAGAAGGGGTCTCCTCCCCTCCATGCCTATGCTGCCCACCATTTTATCTTTCTCAATTCACAAACACACACCTCTGTCCCACCAAGCTGTCTCTGTCCATCTGTAGAGATTTTTCTGTTATTCTGCACTCTGTATTCTGTTCTAAGTGTTCTGACCTCAGGACAGCTGTATTTGAGGCATGAGGGAAATCCCAGTCCCCCTACTTCTCTGCTTAATCTTAACTCCAACCTGAAATTTTTATTGTTTTGATTACAAACGCATTTAACATTTTTTAAAAATTTATTTTGTGAGACAGCGACAGTGTGAGTGGGGGAGGGGTGGAGAGAGGGAGAGAGAGAGAATCCCAAGCAAGCTCTGTGCTGTCGGCACAGAGCCAGCCCTGCATGGGGCTCGAAGTCATGAAACCATGAGATCATGATCTGAGCTGAAACCAAGAGTCCGATGTTTAACCGACTGAGCCACCCAGGTGCCTGTACACATGCATTTTAAATCATGAAATATATTAATTTAATATTGCTTTTTACCCACTAACATATAATGAAATGATTTTATTCAGTATTTAAATGGATTTGTAAGATAAATATCTTTGTTGTTACTAAAGCCACTTTGAGAGTCCTGTAGCAGTTTTTTAGAGCACATCTTCACTTCCATCTAAGTTGACTGAAATACAGAAATATTTACATTTTGTATATGATGCAGTATATCAGGGGTTAGTAAAGGGCCAAATAACCAACCGTTGTGTAAATAAAGTTTTGTTGGAACACAGGCATACATTCAAATTGTCTATGGCTGCTACAGTGGCAAAGTTAAGTAGTTGTGACAGAGACCATATGGTCCTCAAAGCTGAAGATATTTACTGTCTAGCTCTTTACAGAAAAAATTTATTGAGCCATTCTATATATGATACTGTCACTGGAAATGTTATCCCAAATGCAGAGGCCTTTCTCACATAACTGTGGGATCTTTAAAATGTTTACAGTGTTATCTGACATGCTCAGTATGAGGTGTTGAATTTCCTTGTCTTTCTCTTTTTTAGTGGGGGAACCGTTCATCAGAGGATCTCTAGCCAAAACTAAAATAAATAGATACATAAATAAATACATAAATAAATAAATATCCAAAACTATCATTGGCTGAGGTCCTTTTAAGCTTATCCGTCTTCTGCAAACAGTGCTTTAGTGTTTTTAAGGGAGTGGTTTTATGAGGACTCAAATACAAGGCAACCCACTATTTTCTGAGCAATTTTTAAATTTCATGATTATATCAGTGTTCTCATTGTATCTATAACATTGAATGCACAAAGCCCCAAATGTTACTGGTTTAAATTTCTATATTAGCATGGGATTTCTACAGACCTTTCATCAGACATTAATTGCCTGGAGCTCTGAAGTTGGTGGGAAATTTCCTGTTGCAGGAAATTTTAAAAATTTACCTATGTGCAGGTATTTTTCAATTAAATTAAAAAACTGTGGGACAACATTAAGAAAGAAAAAGTTAATATTAACTAGCAAAAGCCATCTTAGTTGAAGTGTATAGCAAAGGGAATGTAGGACAGGAAGAGAATAAGATTAATAGACGGAATGGAAACTGATCAGTTGTCAGGTTCCAGGGAGTGTGATGGGTACAACATTTATTATCCCTCTTCTTGGCTTTTGAGAGGGAAATTTGGAAATATAAATCTTATTCCCGAGGTATGTATAGTAGAAAAATAAACTCCATATACTTGAAGAAAATGAAAGAAAAGGAGTACCACCTGTGAATCTGGGATTTATATAAATTTTTAATTAACTGATTTTCTTAAAATTAAGGGAGGAACCTCCCTACGTGCTCCTTTTCCCTCCTCCTTTTATTCTATTGAACAAAAAACTTCAGTAGATGTTACCTCTAGCTTTTTAAAATGTGTTTAGAAATTTTAAAATCAGCTGAGTTCTTGCATTCTTAAATTCTTGCATTCTTTAGTTTTATAACTAAAAAGAGGTAGCACAGGAAATTGGAAGGTTATTCTAATTCTCTACAATGATAGAAACAGCCAAATTGACCTCAGAAGATAGAAATCTAAGAATGATCATTTACAAAAGAAAGCACAACCTTAAGTCCACAACTAAGCCAGAATGGCTGCTCCTCCTAAAATAAATATAAGCTTTGTAATACCTAGAACTTGAAGTCATCTTTAGCACCCCACTCCGGGTATTGATGTATCTGCTACCCTGCCAATTTGTGTAATACAAAATAGGTTTAACTCTCCTATTTTGATACAAAACCATGTGGACATTTGCCAGAGAGGCCTAGTCTTGTGAAACAAAGCATGATGGCTTTTGATAATTCTCTGGATTAAAGGGTTAGGAACAAATTGCTCACTCACTTCTGTTGTTAAATGGATATAGAGAGAGCTAAGGAAGCTGAAGATAGATATCTGCCTGCTGATCATTAGGAGTAAAATACAGGAGCTTTATGGTTTGAACCAAAGTACCTCAACAGGTTCCTTCTCTAGATTACAAATATGTGACTCTGTTACAGGAGAGAATGTCCACCTTGGTTCTGGAGATGGGCAGCCCAAAGATTCTGGGCCCCTTCCTCAAGTGGAAAAGAAACTCAAATGTACAGTTGAAGGCTGTGACCGGACATTTGTGTGGCCAGCTCACTTCAAGTACCATCTCAAAACTCATCGGTGAGCATATCTGAGGTTCCATGCTTAGAGGTCAAGAACGGTGATGCTTCTGGAGGAGCTTGTCCCTCAATTGACAAAGGAAAGCAGGGGCTCCAGTTTACTCGTGATTAAGATGTCTTTTGTTCTTTAATGGAAAGATTGCGTTGTCTCATTTACCTCATTCTTTACAGATATTTAGTAAGACATTTGGCACTTAAATGTGCCAAAACATAAAACATAATTTTTGGGGAAACTTAAAAAAAAAAAGTAAGTGTGGGCCCTACTCTCAAACCTATGAAAATCAGTATTCAACAAGTAAGGTGTGGGCGCCTGGCTGGCTTAGTAGGTAGAGCACGCAGCTCTTGATCTTGGGGTCGTAAGTTCAAGACCCACATCAGGCGTAAGATTACTTTAAAAAAAAAAAAGGGAAGGCAGTCCTGGGCATCTGTAGTTTTAGCAGACATCAGGTGATTCTGACATACCTAGGTTTGGGAGTTACTGTCTGCTTTGAGAGGCAACAGGAGCTGTGACTTGCCCTTTCTAGCAAAGAGCATTTTCAGGTATTGGTGCTTATGTGATTTGTTTTTGTTTTGTTTTGTTTTGTTTTGTTGTTGCAGAAATGACCGCTCTTTCATCTGCCCGGCGGAAGGTTGTGGGAAAAGCTTTTATGTGTTGCAGAGGCTGAAGGTGCATATGAGGACTCATAATGGGGAGAAGCCCTTTATGTGCCCCGAGTCTAGCTGTGGTAAGCAGTTCACTACAGCTGGAAATCTGAAGAACCACTTGCGCATCCATACAGGTGTGTGCAACCCCAACATTCCTGCAGGCAATCTACCACTTGGCTCAGGGTTTGCTTGCCTATCCTTAGAAAGGCTCTGAGGTGGAAATAGAAATGAAGGTCTAGGGTTGTTGCTAGAACTCGAAAAGTGGAATTTCTTTTTTTCACATGCTTCGTGGCACTTTTCAATTAATTCAGTCACATTTATTGACTTTTCACCTGTGTGTGAGGAATGGACAGTGTTAATTTCTGCCTCTAGGAGCTTAAAGTGTAGGAAGGCATATAAGACCTTCTCTGATAACAATGATATGATGAGATATGGACAAAATTAGTATTGCTAAATTTCTTCAAATGTTACTTGGTTGTAATTTTGGTCAGTAATATTTATTGAATTATACAAACCATACAGAGCCTCTTCTAGCCACCAAATGGGGTAAGGTGGGGGGAAATACAAAAGCTAATTTTAACCCCTGACTTTGAGGAGTTTGCTTTCTTGTTAAAGCCTCACAACATGAGAAGCAAAATGGAAAAGTGACTTGATTTGGGTCCAGTGGCATGTTAATACCAAAGGACCACGATAAAAATACCTTGACTCTCATTCTGAGAGTTTAAGGGCGACTTTCCAAGCCTAAAATGTGCTAAGTCTCTTGTCAGAGTTTAATCACTGAACCAAGACTGGTCTCTGAGGATGTGTAACTGTTCTTCCCCCTCTCTTGCCACTTTCTTTGTCTCTTCTTTATTCTTGCATTGCTAAAACAATAGCAAATACAATTAAAGGGCATTAAAAAGTGAAACTTGTTCCAGGTATGCCCCTGTGATTCCTGCTAGAGTGCCATTACCACTGGATATGTTTTAGGGCAGAATAGCTGTGTTCTCAGCTCTTTCTTGAGAGAGTAAACTGTACTTGCTCCAAGAAGCAGTTTGAATGAAAGAACAAGAAAAACATCTAGCTGAATAGATTAGGGAAGAAGTAGATAGAGTTCACCGTACTTGATTTTTGAATTCATTAACCCATTCATCTTCGTGCTGCAACTTATGTTTGTAGATTTGATAAAACTGAACATCTTAAAATGCTTCCTTTTACTTTGGGGCATGACCTTATTTTCTCTCTTCATTCTAGCTCTTTCTAGCTCTCCCTTGTTAATCTCCTCTAATTGTTCATCATTTTCAGAATTTCATGTTTCTCCCATTTCACTCAGTGTGCTCTCTCATTGCAGTCTCAGGGCTCAATGTGATCATTTCTCCCTGGATGCCTCACAGATCTGAGTCGCCATAATTAATATAATAATAAAAGTTAGCATTTATTGACACAATTTAATATGGGTCTGGCACATACACATTATCCCATTTAATTCTCAAGGATACTTTATGCATGAGATACTGTATTTGTTGATGAAGAAACCAGAGATTAGAGTTAAATAACTTGCCCAACATTACACAGCTAGGAAAAGGCAGGGTTGAGATTTGAATTCTGATCTGACTCCAAAGCTCTTACAAGGATTTTGATTTCAAATGCTGATAATTCACATTATCTCAAATGTCAAAACTGAGCCACAGTTTTGGTCTTTATTAGTAGTAACGATAGTAATTAAAGCTACCAATTTCAGTGGCTTACCATGAGGGCTGACTATGTGCCAGACACTATGCTGAAGATACTTGTAGTGTCTCAGTTCTCAAAATAATCTTTCGAGATTGTATTGTGTTAATTTTATAGAGAAAAAGCTGCTTCTCAGAGAGGTCAGCTATCTTCCCTGTACTAATAAGTGGTGGTGTCAAGATTTGAACTCAACATTAATGGACTCATGCTCTTAATCATTACGCAGCATTGCCTCTTGACCATCCTCTTCTCCTGTGTCTTTTCCTTTCAGCAAAAATCACCATCCTCTCAGTTTCCAAATGCGAAGGCCATCTCACCTAAGCCAGCTTGATGCAGTGATTCATGCCACTAGATTCTGATGAGTCTTGTTCTAAGGCTGTAATAACAAGTATATTATTCATTTATTTGGCCACTTTTGAGTGCCTAGCATTTTGGGGTAGGTGTGAGTATATAAACATGTTTTCAGAAAAGTTACAGACCACTCACTGGAAAGTCACAAACATTAAACTGTGGTACAGTCTGAAAGAACAGTATAATCTAGAGCAGTGTTGTCCCCCCTTCCATGCCCAGCTCCCCTGTTGTCACCGTGTCAGCTTTAGTTGCCGGGTAGGGAAACTCGCTCTTCCTGGGTTTCTCCTTTACTCTCACACTGCTGCCACACTGACAACACTTCTGACACCAAATGTGTGAGGATTGTTCCCATACCAAACAATTCTCTGCAATACCAGCTGGGTGTCCTACAATTTAACTTAATTCTAACACTGTCTATCTGTAGATAGCATCAGATCCCACAGATCAAGGGCTCAGTCCCACAAGATTGTTCCCATGCTGCTTCAGATGGCAGTTGCAAGTAGTAGGTTCCCACGTTGCTCACAACTTCTGTCTGACCAGGCTACAAATCAGAAGTTCCCATGATCCTCCTTTGGATTCAGTTATTTGTGAGAACATCTCATAGAACTCAGGGAAACACTTACTTACATCTACTAGTTTATTGTATAATAAAGGATATGCTAAAGGATACAGATGAATAGCCAGACAAAGAGATATATAGGGCGAGATCTGGAAAGGTCTGAAGTACAGGGATTTCTGCCCGCATGGAGTTGGAGTGTGCTACCCTTCTGGCGTGTAGTTGTGTTCACCAACCAGAAAGCTTCCAGACCCTGTACTTCGGGAATTTTATAGAGGCTTCTCCATGTGGGCATCATCGGTTATTAATTTCCATGTCCAGCCCCTCTTCCCTCTCTGGAGAGTAGGGGATGGGGCTGAAAATCCCAAGCTTCTAATCATGGCTTGGTCTTTCTGGAGAGCAGCCCTTATCTAGGAGCCCACCCAAGAGTTACCTCACTAGAATAAGAGACACTACTATCACCTAGGAAATTCCAAGGGATTTAGGAGCTCTGTGTCAGGAACCAGAGGCAGAGACCAATAGGTATACTTCTTATTTTACACTTGCTATTTTCTGAACTTGTCCTGGGCACTCTTAGTTTCAAGGCTGTGCTCACACTGTTCTTTGTGCCTGAAATTCCCTTCCTTCCTTGTCATCTTTTAAGATCAGCTTAAATTCAGCTTTAAAAAAAAAAAAAAAAATTACCACAATTAGAATTCCTCTCTTTTCTAAATACTTACAGTACTTTTTTTGTACAGAAACTTACATTAAAGTTATGTATGAATACATTTCTTTCTCTCATACTAGTCTGTGACCTTCAGATAAGAACTGCATCTCTGATTTTTTTTTCCACTTCTTATTTTGTTTTTTTTTGTTTTTTTTTTTTAATTTTTTTTTTCAACATTTATTTATTTTTGGGACAGAGAGAGATAGAGCATGAACGGGGGAGGGGCAGAGAGAGAGGGAGACACAGAATCGGAAACAGGCTCCAGGCTCTCAGCCATCAGCCCAGAGCCTGACGTGGGGCTCCAACTCACAGACCGCGAGATCGTGACCTGGCTGAAGTCGGACGCTTAACCGACTGCGCCACCCAGGTGCCCCCTCCACTTCTTATTTTGAAATAATTATAGACTCATGAGTAGTTGTGAAAATAGTACAAAGAGGGGTGCCTGGGTGGCTCAGTCAGTTAAGCGTCTGACTTCGACTCAGGTCACATGATCTCACGGTTCATGGGTTCAAGCCTCACTTTGGGTTCTGTGCTCACCTCTCAGAGCCTGGAGCCTGCTTCAGATTCTGTGTGTGTGTGTGTGTGTGTGTGTGTGTGTGTGTGTGTGTCTCTCTCTCTCTCTGCTCCTACCCCACTCATGCTCTGTCTGTCTCTCTCTCTCTCCCAAAAATAAACATTAAAAAAATTAAACAAAAAAAATAGTGCAAAGGATTTTGTTGTGTGCTTCACCCAGTTTCCCCAAAATGTGACATCTTATGTAGCCACAGTACAATATCAAAACCAGAAAGTTAATAGTACTTTCAGTCTACAGACCTTAATTAGTCTTTACCATGCATCTTTGATTTTTAAAATAACAAAGTAATACTGTAAACAATGAAACTTCCAGAAAAGCACAAAGAAGAAAGCAAACCATCCATAATACCACTGTCAGGATATAACTACCTTTAGCATATTGTTACAGGTTTTTCTTTATACTTCTGACTGAACACCTGTTTTTGTTTGCTTTATAGAAAAGGACTATGTAATACCTATTTTGTAACTTGTAGAAATCTCTACTTTTTAGTGGATTTAGAAACTGAATCATAAAGAGAATTGATTGAAAGTAAAAATCCTGATAGCATATATGGTGTTGATCTTGATACCCTCAAAAGGGATGGGATTACTGAAGAAGGTAGGTCATTGTAGCTTGGGGTCAGCCCTTGAGCCAGGTGGGAGAAAGAAGTATGATGCTCAGAGGTAGCCACTCTAAAGAAGAGGGCAGGACTATATGGTGGCTGTCCACTAGGAGATCATTGAGAGATGACACTTGCTGAATGGCCCAATTGAAATTATATAGCATGAATTCAAGAAATCAGAGCAAGTCATTGGAAACAGAGTAAGATTAATGGGAAAAGAGAGTAATAGATAGTCAATTCATCAGAAGACTGAGTCTTTAACTTATTTTCTGTCTCTAGGAGAGAAGCCTTTCCTTTGTGAAGCCCAAGGATGTGGCCGTTCCTTTGCTGAGTATTCTAGCCTCCGAAAACATTTGGTGGTTCACTCAGGTACTAGAACTCTGGCCATTCATAGATTTCAGGGAAGGTGGAGAACCAAAAGTGTAAATGTGTGGGAGGGGGATGGTATAAAGAAATCTAGAGGGGGCGCCTGGGTTGCTCAGTCAATTAAGCTCTGACTCTTGATTTCAGCTCAGGTCATGATCTCATGGTTTCTGAGATCGAGCCTTGCTTCAGGCTTCATGTGCTGAGCATGTGGAGCCTGCTTGGGATTCTCTCCCTCTCTCTGCGTGTCCCTCCCCTGCTCCCACACATGCGCATGTGCATGGCCACACTCAACAATAAATAAATAAACTTAAAAAAAATAAAAAGAAATCTAGAAAGTAACAGACTGTTCAACATAAAGTTGGCTTCTCCTCATGACAAAATTAAAAATCAAGGCTCTTAATGATTGAATTCAAAGGGTTGTATAATCAAAGGGGAAAAAAACTGATTTTTCTTATTTTCAGCTTAGCCATTGACTGAATTGCTTTCTAATTCAGAGCTTTTCTGAGGAGATTTATTTGCAAATTTATTTGCCACTGTGCTAGGTGCTTTATAAATTATATCAGGTATGGACCATGGAGGTCATTCAAAGCAGAGACTTGCCAAGGCAGAAGTGAACTCAAAGTGGAGAGATTCTAGAACAGAATCAAGTAATTATTCAAATCGTTAGCCACAGGAAGTATAGGGAAGCCAGAACAGGAGGAGTGGAGAGAAGGAACTGGAAGCTGTTTACGATGAGGGCAGTGAAGCAGTTCAGTGGGAATGAGGGAGTTGGAAAGATGTAATCAATCAGGGACATGAATTTCAGAGCTGAGCTTGTAGGAACGGAGCAGTTTTTTATATGATGACAAGTTCTAAGCAGAGGTGGCAAATGATAACCTGTGGCTTAGATGTAGACTTCTACGTAGGTTTTGCTTGGCTTATAGAGTGTTTTTATTTTATTTTACTTAATTTTATTACATAAAATTATTTCAGACATACATAAGAGTAAATAAAGATATCTTCTTATATAACAACAATACTATTATCATACCTTTCTGGACTAACAATTTCTTGGTTTTATCTCATACCCAATCCGTGTTTAGTTTTTCTTCACTTTTCTCAAAAGTGTCTTTTAAAGTGGGTTTGTTTAAATCAGGATCCAACAAGGTTTAATTATTGTACTGAGTAAGTCTTCTCTAAATCCATCTGTACTCACTTTTTTTCTTTCATGTCATAGACTTACTGCATAATGGAGTTAGTTGGGTTTTATAGAATGTCCCATATTCTGGATTTGTTGGTTTGTTTCCTTTTATGTCATTTAACTTGTTCCCCTAGATTTCCTATAAAAGGAAGTAAGCCCTAAAAACCTCAAAGGTTCAAAGATTTAGCATGGATATGTTATAGATGTTCATATGTGTTTCATTATTTATGACATCAGGAGGCACCAAGTGCTTGGTTACAGAATTCATCAGTAGGTTCAGGTGGTAACACCATGATATTCACACTGTAAATTTCCCCAGCAACCTTTTGCTTCATGGTTTCATCGCTGAATGATGCCTGAATTGGTTATTTCATTAGGATATTAAAGTGGTAGGTTTCTAATTCTGTTATTTTGTTTACTTCGGCTGGAATTCTGTGTATAATAGGTCTCTTCTCTATGTAGTAGGGCTATTTGGTAATCTGTACAGGAATGGAGAATAAATATGTCATCTTTTTCTTTTAATTTCTTTTGATTATGAGTTTTCAAAATAAGAAATTGGTGCTCTTGTTTCTTCTAGTAGTGTCAGATAATTGCCTTTCTTTCTCATTAGTATTAGTTTGAATTCATGGGTTTCTGTATAGTCACTGTATGTCAATCCATTTTAGTTCTTTTTTAACAGCTTTTTTTAAGACTTTATTTTTTTAAATTTTTTCTTTTTTTTTTGTTTGTTTTTTGTTATGGTAGGAAAGGCCTTTATTGTTGGCAACGGGAAATTAAAAGAGGAGGGGGACATGACAGCTCTGGCTCCAGGGGTGGCTCCCCAGACCTACTCTTTCGCTGTCCTGGGAGAGCTTAAGACTTTATTTTTAAGTAATCTCTACACCCATCATGGGGCTTGAACTCACAATCCTGAGATCAAGAGTCTCACGCTCCACTGAGCTAGCCAGGTGCCCCATCAACAGCTTTTTTGATGTGTAATGCATGTACCTTGAAATTCATCCATTATAAGCATACAAATCAGTGATTTCTAGAAAATATATAGAATTATACAGTCATCACTACAATCCAGTTTTAGAACACTTCTGTCACACCAGAAGGTTTCTTTTTGCCCCCCTCGTTGTCAGTTTCTGCTTCCGCCCCCAGATCCAGGCAACCACTGGTTAGCTTTATGTCTCTATAGATTTGCCATTTCTGGAAGTTTTCTGGCCATTTCACTTACTTTTGTCACAGGCTAGTCCCTTGTAGGCATGTGTTTCTGACCCTAGCTCTAAGTGTGATTGAGTAGGTGGAAAGCCGACTGAGAGTTTTGGACTCGAGGACACAGAGGGTAGTTCAGATCGCCATGTGGAAGAGCCATCGGTGTAAACACTGAAGACTGTGAGAGTGGTGGCGGGAAGTGGAATAAGGGGGTATTATGAATGCAGGGTTGGGATCCTTGAGGATGGTACGTGTTCTGGAGGTCCATGGAAGACTGTATCTGGAAAGGGAAGGAAGTATTCTACATGGCCGCCATGACCTGATACCAGAGGTTGTGAAGGCAGCAGTACAGCGGGTGTGGGAAGGATAGGGGCTGGGAGCAGTGAGCGTGCCAAGCTCTCCTGGTGAACTCTTCCTGCCTTCTCTGGTGTACTGAAAGTTTGGAGGCTGGGTGGAGAATGGGAGAAGGAAAAGCCTCTTATGTTTAGCTTAACATTCTCTGGGCTTCTCTGTCCTGGTCTTGAATCCGTTCTCTTGCTGTCAGGAATGTACCCTGTCTTTTTGGCTACCCTGTCTTAACCTGGTCTCTGTTTCAGGAGAGAAGCCCCATCAGTGTCAAGTATGTGGGAAGACCTTCTCTCAGAGTGGGAGTAGGAATGTGCACATGAGAAAGCATCATTTGCAGCTAGGAGCAGCTGGGAGTCAAGAGCAGGAGCAAACTGGTGAGAAGAGAGGGTGTAGTGGAGGGCTACATCTTCTGGTTTCAAAAAGCCAAATGACTGGCATGTCTGGTTGTTTGGAAATTTTCAGATTCTGTGTTGGGGAGAAAGACCTGGTCTCACTGGATTGACTACTGGTTTCCAATGTAGCTGTACAATAAAATCTATAAGCTTTTAAAATGTATATATTTGTATTGCTTGTCCACTCTTCATTCCCAAATAAAACAATACAACCTGATAAATGAGATTATTTGGGAATAAGATCCCAGAATCTGTAGTTTTTAAGTTTCCCTAGTGAGTTTGGTGGTAACTCGTGCTGATCCATGAACCAGCATTTGAGCATTACTGTGATAAAGATTTCTATAAGACAAGGTTTTAAACATTTTTTATGTATCAGTCATGACTCCCTTTTTACCCTAACTTAAATTTGATAACTCATTTTTATTATTTTTTTCCACGTGTTATTTTAATCAATTATTTTATTCCAAATACTCCTTTCCAAGGACACATCCATCCCATTTCATACCTTAATTCTCCACCTGCTGATCACAGGCGAGGATATTTATCTATGAGGCTCCACCCTTCCCTTCTAGGTTTACTCTTGCTCCCAAAACTAGGTAGCATCCAAGATACAGGTTGGCTTCCACTTCCGAAAGAAAAAGTCAGCTTCCCATGAAGGGAAATGGGGACCAGGCACAGCCTTGACCGCTGCATGTCTCTTACATCCTATTCTCTGTGCAGCTGAGCCATTAATGGGCAGTAGTTTGCTTGAAGAGGCTTCAGTAACCAGTAAAAACCTGGTGCCTATGAATTCCCAGCCCAGCCTTGGTGGAGAGTCCTTGAACCTACCAAATACCAATTCTATCCTAGGAGTTGATGATGGTAAGACTTTCAACTCTCCTTTATTTGGGGAAAATGGGCTGCAACTAGGGACTAAGGAATGGGGTTGTCTCCAAAATGGAGGTTTTAATTAATTTCATTTCTTGTGAGTAGCTGTGGTATGACTGAGTAGCATTTGTATTCTTTGTCTCTGGGATGGATAAGTGAATCTGTTAAAAAAAATTTTTTTCTTTTTCATTGAAGAGATGATGTAACAAAAGAGTAACAAAAAATTTTAAGAAGAAAATTATCCATAATCCTAGCATCCTAGCCCAACTATTTCTATCTTTCCTATTGCAGTTTTGGAAGAACTTAACTTTTAAAACATTTAAACAGAACATAACCAGGTTTTACAGAGGAGATATAAAGCAATTTCTCCATACCTTCAAAAGCCATATCTTCTGGAGAAAAGAAAGGGCTCTCTAGGAAACAGTTGCTCCTCTCTGGTATAGAAATTTCACCCAAGTTACACAGGCCAGGCCCTCTTCTCTGAAAAACTTAACAGGTGAGGTCAGCATGCATTTATTCAGTGCCTACTGTGTGCCTGGCACCATGGGAAAGATAAAAGTAGAAAGCAGGGACCTTAAAATGTAGTTGAGAAGTCAAAATTTACATACGGGAGACAACAGTGAACAGAAAATAGTATATAAGCAAATGTTACATTGCACGGTGCAGTCTGGAAGAGCAGTAGGTATTGAAAGCCCCCCTGGAAGAAACTTTTAATTTTTTAGGGGGCTAAGTAGTTTATGTATGAACTGTTTCCAGAAGATTTTTCTGGTGATCTCACTTGATAAAGTTTGAGATCCTGTGTTTTAGTTACTCCTCATATCCCATTCAGTTTTGTATATAGGTGACCATGTTTGTGTAACTTCTGTGTGGAGTCTACATGGGCCAGAGTGTGCTTCCACAACAAGCCTCCTCGGTTTTGTAAATGATACTAGTGGATAACCAAAGTGTAAGACACAGAAATTGCATAGAACTACTTTGCCATTCTTAAGGAAGAAAGTCTCAAGGGAGGAAGGGACACTGAGTACAGGAACTTTGAAGCCAGACCTAACTTCTTGACTTGCTCATATTATGCTGTTTCTATCATTGGTGGCTGCTTTAACGGTTGGCTCTGGTCTCCTGATTTGCCTGCATAAGCAGATTTTGCCCTGTTTCAATGCACGGTTAATCCAGTTAACAGTGCTAAAGCTATATTACTTTAAATTGGTATATTACAAAATGGTCAACTCTTACATCAGGATTTCTTGCCTTTCCTTCCCATCCCCCTTTTGTCGTACTTTCTAAATTCACTGGTAATGATTATCAGACAGGAATTAATTTGGAAAAAATATAGGAATATGGGGTTTTCAGGGAACAGTTTTTAGTGTTCTTAATGAGGCTTGATAATGCAGGTAGGTATAACTGTGGATTCACTTTTCATTGAGACATTTTCTGCTGTTTCAGAGGTGCTTGCTGAAGGATCCCCACGTCCCCTGTCTTCAGTGCCTGATGTGACACATCACTTGGTGACCATGCAGTCAGGGAGGCAGTCATATGAGGTTTCTGTCTTAACTGCCGTAAATCCACAGGAGGTAAATTTATCTCTTGCCCTTACTTTGTTTCTGTAGAGACTAATGTGGACAGTGGTTAGAGATCTAGTTGAGAAAATCTGAAACTGACTCCAGTTTCCCTTTCCTGGAAACTTTGACTAGAAGATCTTCCTTTAAGCTAAGCATGAGACCAGATTTGAAAGAAACTTGATTGTTAGGGTCTCCTGGATTGGGAGATTGGTCACTCACGGCTGGGTCTCTCAGCTTTAATTTCCTTTGTATACATACCTTACTGAATGATATCTGCTCCTACTGTTCTCTGCCTATGACATAAGGGTATTGCTTTTATTTTATAAGGAAAATAATATCCTGGGACAAAGTGGTCCTTGAGCAAAAAGAGTAGTGACAAAATCATTGAAAGTAATCATTGTTCATTTTGTACCAGGCTGAACCAACTGGACATACAGGACATGTTCACTTGCTTGTGGAATGAGAACCATTATCTAAAGCAGGGAAAGTTTTAAGTTTATTCTAAGCACTCCCATCTTTATGGTCTTGGCTCCAACCCAGAAAACAGAATGAAAACTTGTCAGGCTTCTAGAATCTTAGGATATTTTATTGGTCTTTTGTCTTGGGAGTAAATGACTTCATCATGAGCTCATTTCATATGTATAAACTTTTGCCAAAACCTGGGTATCCCGGATATCTTCATATTACAGTATCTCTTACAGTGCTGTCCCATCTTTTTCCCCTGTCCTTTCGATACCACAACTGTTGCAGTATTCAAATGACTGCATCCTATATTGAATATTCTTGATTATTCTGTAAGCTTCCTGGGGATCCTCAGGATCACAGGGCTTTGGCTATGCATGTTCATGTTTTTGCCAGGATCTTTCCTTGTATGTCATCATTATGACCCATTGTCTGAGTCTTGCTTGTATTATATTGAAAGTTTTTTTGCTATTGGTATCATTGGTTTTTCCTAATCCACTTTCTCCTGGCTACTGCTTTGGAACATATCTCACCTATGAAGACTTCCCTTGTTATTTCCCTTGTTCATTTATGTGTTTTAAAATTTTTGTTATAGAAGTTTTCATAAAGTACAGTGAGAGAGAGTATAGTACTCATGTACCTATCACCCAACTTCAACAGTTAGCTTTCTACTGTTCTTATTTTCTCTCTTCCTACCTACAATTTGTTGCTGCTGTTCTGTTTGTGCTGGAGTATTTAAGATTTTTTTTAACATTTATTTATTTATTTTTGAGAGACAGAGCACGAGTTGGGGAGGGGAAGAGAGAGAGGGAAACAGAGAATCCGAAGCAGGCTCCAGGCTCTCTGCTGTCAGCGCAGAGCCCAATGGAGGGCTCGAACCCATGAACCCTAAGATCATGGCCTGAGCTGAAATTGGACTCTTAACTGAGCCACACAGGTACCCCTGTGCTGGATGGAGTATTTAAAAGCAAATCACAGACATACCATTTCATTTGTAGGTATTTCAGGATATACCTCTAACAGGTAAGTTTTTTGGGGGCGCCTGGGTGGCTCAGTTGGTTGGCATCCGACTTCGGTTCAGGTCATGATCTCATGGTCCATGAGTTCGAGCCATGCATGGGGCTCTGTGCTGTCAATGCAGAGCCTGGAGCCTGCTTCAGATTCTGTGTCTCCCCCTCTCTCTGCCCCTCCCCCTCTCATGCTCTGTCTCTCTCTGTCAGAAATAAACATTAAAAAAAATTTAAAAAACAAACCTGGTTTTTTCATAGCTGTCTTTATCACACCCAATAAAATTAACGATTTATTGATATCCTCAAACAGTAAGTCTATATTCCTTTTTTTTCTCAAAATGTCTTTTAATGGTTGGTTGGTTTGAATTAGGATTCAGACAAGCCCCATTCATTGCATTTGGTTAATAATTCTCTTAATTCTCTTTATCTCTAATAGTCTCCCCCTCTTCCCCCCTGTCTTTTTTTTCCAGAATGGCTGTTTAAGGAATTGGGTTATTTGTCCTATACAATTTCCTACATTCTGGTTTTGACTGATTGACTCCTTTTGCTGTTTAATATATTTCTCTATCCAGAGATTTTCTAAAAACTAGTAGTTAGGAGCTTAGATTCATGTTTTTTTCCCCCTTCCTTGGCAAGAATATTTTATAGGTGGTACTCTTGCTGTTACAGTTCATAGGAGACATATGGTATTCAGTTGTCCTCTTACTAAGCTTAATGATTGACCAATGGGTTACATAAAAATTTTGGTAAACATTACTGATCATGGCCTAGATCAGTTTTTTTTTTTTTTTAAGGCTTGCAAAATGGTGATATCCTAATTCCCTTTTTCTTTCTGCTTTTATGAACTGTGATCCTTCTGTCAGAGAAAAGCTTTCATCAACTACTGGATCGCTCTGCAATAGTTCAGAAAAATTATTTCTTTTTTACCTACTAGAAATTGTCATTCTGACAAGCCAGTCCCCAACACTCAGCCTTTTCCTTTTTTATATTTGAAACCTTGGAGCTTTTCTCTCCTGTATTGCTAAATACCTTTTTCAATGAATCATTCCAAGTTTCCTCAAATAAATACCAGATGTATAAAAACTTAGTCAAGGGGAGCCTGGGTGACTCAATTGGTTGAGCGTCTGACTCTTGATTTCGGCTCAGGTCACGATCCCAGGGTTGTGGGATCAAGCCCCATATTGGGCTCACGTTGCGCTCAAGTTGGGCTCCACGCTGAGTGTGGAGCCTGCTTAAGATTCTCTCTCTTTTCCCCAGTCCCCTCTCCCCCACTCGGGCACTCTCTCGCTCGCTCTTTCTGAAATAACAACAACAAAATGAACAGAAAACCTTAGTCAACAGGGTGCTATATACCTAATATGTGCAAGGCCCTCTGCTGGGTACTAGTTATACAATAGTAAACAAAGTACAATTGTTGCCTTTTATAACTGTGCAAATGGTGCCCCTGGAGTTGTACTGTACAGAGAGCATGGGAAGGGTGACAGATCAATAAACTGGCAATTTTTATATGGTGTAGTAAGTGCTAGCCTTGGGGGAAGTCAGGGAATGAATTCTAGGTTTGAGACCTGAGGAATGAATAGCAGTTATCTTGATGGATAAGTGGGAGGGATTGGAAGAAGATAACAGGCATAAGGGTAGCAAGCAGTGTGTACAAGGGTAGAAGGTGAGAGGGAACAGGGCATACAACTATGGAATCAAAAGGGTTGAGTAGGATGGGATGTGGAATGGAGAGATGGGCTGGAATGAAAAGTGAAAGCAGGAAAGTTATGCTAGTTTCTCTCTTGAAGGGCCTTAAAGGACATGATTTTATCCCAGGGGCAATGGGGGGCCACTGCATGGTTTTAAGGCAGGTATGACATGGTCAGATTTGTGTATGCAAAAAGTCCAGCAACAGCACATTTTTTCCCCTTGGGCCTAGGCACATGGGTCTTGGAATTGGCTTCATTGTGTCCTTGTCTAGGTGATGCTCACTCATAGTCTCAGGCAGACCCAGTAACACAGATCACCTATAAAAAAAAACAAAAAACTTGGCCTTCCCTCCAGGAGGACACTGAGGGTCTGCAGGCCCTAAATACCCAGTTTCATGGTGGAAACCCCAAACTCTTAATAGGAAAATATTAACACAAAGGGGAAAGTGCTGCCCTTAGTGAGGCTGAAAGTCCTAGATTATCACTTTTCCCTCACAGGTCCTCGGGTCCTGTGTATTTACGAACACACCCTCTGTCTGAGCCTCACTTCTTTTGTTTCCTTCACTGTTACCTCGATTATTTCTCCTCTTACCACAGGCATTTCCACTGCTCTTCCTCTCCTTTTCCTTATCGAGACAGGCTTATCACGTCATCTGATACCTTCATTTTTAAAAGCTACAAGGCCCTCAAGCCTCCAGGTTTAGTTCTCTTCCTCATCCAAGGTCCTGGTACTAACTGACCTTCCTCCAGTGAGTGAGGAATGTTGGGTCCTTAGAGATTCTCAGATAAAAGGCTATTTGCAGTCCTTAAAACAACAATGCTTATTTCAAATTTTTGGAGATAATCACACGCTGTAGATCAGACCTGTAAGAATCTACTTGTGCACTTCTACTTGGACCCCTGTAAATAGGCTCTAAAAGTAAAAACGTAACAAGAATATCAGAATAACCAAAGCAATTATCAGAAATTATCACGGGAGGGGTGCCTGGCTGGCTCAGTTGGTAGAGCATGTCACTCTTGATGTCGGGGTGGTGAGTTCAAGCCCCGTGTTGGGCATGGAGATTACTTAAAAATAATTAAGTAATTTTTTAGCACTACTTAAAATTTTAAGCACTACTTAAAAAAAAAACAACTCTTCTTAAAACATAAAAGAAATTATGGGAAATATATCAAAACTACATCTTATTCAAATGGTTCAGATTGAACAATTTTTATTTGCCCTCGGTGTTACCCAGCCTTCTGCAAATCAGATAGAGGACTTATTGTGCAGGCCCAATTGGG
Organism: Puma concolor; assembly: GCF_028749965.1. Lineage (NCBI taxonomy): Eukaryota > Metazoa > Chordata > Mammalia > Carnivora > Felidae > Puma > Puma concolor. Next base: position 29,377,939 of record NC_141672.1, on the reverse strand, counting down.
ACCCCAGGGCTTTGGGACCTCTGCTGACTAAAAGGCATCCCAAGGGGGTTCTATAGCCACACTGAGCTCATATTCTCGAATGCAGGAACCAGTATAAATGCCACCCAGCCTTCAATAAATCAGAATGTCTTCCAAAAAAGAAAGAAACAAATTACAAATTCTTTAAGATTTCTCATCAAGTGTCATTGCTAATTTGAGTGCCAATATCTGGATCTTGACCTGGATTTAAAAGACACCATTCTTACATCCTAACAATACAGCATCAAATGAAATTTGTGGTTTAAGTTTTTACATTTTTCTTTAAATTTTGTTTAAATTTCTTTAAATTCCGTATTATTAAATTCTACTGTATAAATTACCTTTACCCAAATTGAGATCACCAAGTAAATCTATCCCCAGCTCAAGAATTTGTCTGGTTATATTTTTACTAAGCCATTTTTATTCTGAATTTCACTGTGTTATTCCCATCTCATTTTCATAACAAAATGGAACTCCGTTTCATCAATTGTACAGAACAACACTTTCAACAGAAAGCCTTGAGTGTAGGGTAGAAAGTCTGTTTTGGCTGCCACCCTCTTGGAGTCTCAGGCTTTCTCCCTTCATCATAGGGAAGGCATTCTTTTGGAACCTGGGAATCCCTGGATTCCTTACGAGTGGGAACTCATATAGAACTCACTGGGGTAGCCTCCCATTCCTCTTACTTCTGCTTGAGCTTTCAGCCTGTACTTGGACTAATGCTGCCTGACAGGAGATTTGGGATTCCACCATTTCCGATATATCTGTTAAGTTCGGCATGCCTCAATCACTGACTAGTGAGTACATGACTACGCAAACAATAGTTTGGCTTAGGACTCGGGATACCTTATTGTCATAGTGAAAATGCCAGCATCATGGGCCAAAATGCTGTCCCAAGGCCAGGATATGAAAGAGATCTATCAGTCTACGTATGTCTCTTGCTTTGGAACTAGATACCCTTGACTTACCCCTGTAGTACATTCCCCACTCCCACTTAAACCTTTTCCTTAGTATGAATTACTTTTCCTATTATTCAGTGGTAGCCTATTCCAGATTTGGTTTTAATCTTTTACAGTTACTAAACCAAGGAGATTTAACTGAAAGACGGACATGAGCATGGGTGTCAACTCCTGGAAGAGCAGCCCTGTCTGATCCCAGAGTGCACACAGTGGGAACAGGATGCTTACGGCTCACGATCTGCCAGAACCAAAATGAATCTGTGAAAGACAGGACCCCGCTTTGGCCTCTGTTCATCTTTCCTGACATAGAAGATGAATGTAGGAGAGCTTCTCTTCAAACTACATCTGATCCAGACAAGGAAGAAAGCAGTGAATGTGGGCTGGGTAACTGTACCTACCTCTCTTCCCACTATAAAATTTTGGGATGGACTTCTCCCAAAAGTGAATTTGATTATGTGTTGGCTGAAATTTCTTCAGTATGACTGTTGAGAAGGGGTTTTCCTTTGAAGAATTTTCATCCCAGACTCAGCTGTCTTTTCACATGGATAAACTAAGCCCTGCCACCAACCATAAAACTTCACCAAGAAGCTGAGCTTTCAAGATGCCTTGTTGCTTTGGAGAAGGGAGTGATGTCAATTCTGTTGTGGCATACTCCCTTTAGCAACCTGAGTAAGAGACTCTCTGCCACTGGGCTGCAAAAAAATAAATTACTTGAATCCCTACTTGGCCCAGGCTGAGGTACTATCTTGTCACATCCACCTCTACGTGGCCACTTTGCTTTCTTTGTTTATGGAATATACGATAGCATGTTAAAAGGGTTTTTTGGGGTTTTTTTTGTTTGTTTTTTTTTTAAAGTTAACTATCACATGATTCAGAGCTTCAGTTGTTTTCCCTTTAAATAAACAAGACAGCCCAGTAAGTTCTTTGGCTCCTTGTTTTGGACAAAATTTGTTTTCTCAGAGAGGAGATTAAGAAAATAGTTCCGTCTTTCTCTTTAAGACAGGGCACCGATTTACCCTTTGGATTCCATACAGGTAAAACTGAGCCCAGGAGTCTTGGGGAACATGACATAAGCATCTTCATGTCTAATTAGCAAACCTAGATAGTAGTTGTTGTAGTATCGCTCCGTCTTCACCAGAAAGGACCATGTCTGAGTCTGGAAAAATAGCAATAATATACTTTTGAATTTTCCAGAATGTTAAAACATGAGAAATTGGGGGCTTCTGGTAAGAATAGGCACTATTGCTATCATCCACAGCTACTGATAGAGAATAATTATCACTGGTGAGAAGAAAAGTATTTAAAAGACCGCTTACTAGTAGAAAATCATGGCTGTCAGAGAATTTTCACATTTATTGAAAATGAACCTCAGGCTTACACACATACCATGCACACAGTGGCATATTTTAAGCAGATAACAGGAAAAATTAACTGCTGTTTTAAATTCAGTAGTTATAGTTCTTAAGTTGTTAATGACAAACATAATCACCCTTTGTTATGTAGATTGAGTTCATGTCAATATCTTGTATTCTTAAAATGCCAATTTTTATTTTCTGTAGTCCTTACTTTTATACTAGAGCAGTGGTTCTTAACTGGGAACATTTTTGCCTGCCCACTGCCCCACATATGGCAATATCTAGGGACATTTTTGTCATAACTGGAGAGGGCATTACTGGCATCCAGTGAGTAGAAGCCAGGGATGCTGCTAACGTCCTACAATGTACAGGACAGCTCCTTCTCCCAACACCCAACACCGACACACTCATCTGGCCCTAAATCAATAGTACTGAGGCTAAGAAACCATGTACTAGAAGTTGCAGACTTGTCTTCCTGCAAGTGTTTTTGTTTTCCCACACAATATTTCTAAGTAATGTTTTAATTGGTTGCCAACAGGACATTCCTGGCTTCTGTTTGAAAACTCAGTTGCTGATCTGGCAATTCTGGGCCTGGGTTCTAGCTATTAATAGTGGACCTTATACCCAGCCCATGTGATCCATTTGTTTCCTAACTGGCCCCTGTAGGCATTTGGGTGTGTGCTCCTTTTTTAAGTAGGAAGCCCAAGAAGCAAGAATGCTTAACTCTGCTCTGAATCCTCCACCCTGAGGCTTTTCACTTTGATCTGCTTAAACCATTCCCTGTTTGTTACCTGCTACTTTTTTTCTTGCTACTTTTCTTATCCTCATTCTCCAAGACTAGCCATTGGCTCAAAAGCCAAGTTTTGCCTGCCTTGACTCAACCCCAAGTTAGTTACTTAATATTGAAAAGCAGTAATTTTAAGTGTTACTGATTAAGCAAGTGATTTGAAATTATCTAGCAATTCATGAGACAGCTCCTCCAGTTCTTTTTTGGGGCTTGTAGGCTGTTGTAGAGATTCTTCTAAATCCTGCTGTGGATTTCTGGTGCCGAGTTTTGTAGTTTCATGGGTGCTACAGAATAAATTAAAGCATTATGAAATAAAATGTTTGTAATTAAAGCATTTTGTAAGGCTTAAGGATGGTTTCAACATTTTCATTATTTTATATGGGGTGTAAAGGGAAATTTAAATTTCTAGGGGGAGAACTGGGATAGGAATTAGGGGAGGAGCCATTAGGATTTAAGAAACAAAGTTGAGAATAATGGCAATAACTATGCTTTTCTTCTCCCTTTTGATACCAGTGGAGGGGTGGTGCTAATGAGTTACTTTTTAAAGAGTGCTAGATTTCAACAAGCCACGGTGATCATGCTGGGGGGGGAAGAGACAGGCTTTGCTTGTTTAGGATATTATACCTTTTATTATACCTTTTATTTTGCATCTTTAAAGGTTTTTACTTTCAATTACCCAAACAAAATAAAAAGTGTTAGAAAAGCAGTTTTATCATTTTATAGTAAGTAAAAATATATATGTTTGTCCCTCAAAAGTGAAGTAAAAATATTCTTGACTGATGGCCCTAGAACTAGAATTGGAAAAATGATCTGTTTCAAATCGAAGGAACCTAAACCTAATATACAATGGTTATATTTTATTAACAATAACAACTGCACTTATTCTCCCAATTTAAATATATTATCTGGAGATCTCTGGCTTAGTATTCTATAAATACAGGATTGTGATCTCAAAATATGTGTGGCTGTTCTAAAGGTCCCTCCCAGTGGCATTACTAGGGATCGTAATCTGAGAGCCACAGGGTGACAGGAGCACGTGAGATTATTACCTGGGACATTCAGGGACTTCTGACTGCTCCTTCCATTGTACAGCCCTGGTGCCCTCACCCTTGTTCCTCACAAAGTCTTCATCCAGCCCAGCCTGCTTCAGGGTGTCTCGATACCGTTGTTCTGCTTCTTTCCTAGCAAGGTCCTGAGGAATGGAAACAAATCTGCTGTAGCTGTCTTGTGAATTACAAGGTAATTCTAAATCACTTGCTTAATCCACATGCCTAAAATTGTCCCCATTAGTGCTAGGCACAGATTTACATGAAAATTACTTAGAGCCTGTTTTCAAGCCTTAAAGAGCATTGGAACTACCTGAAGATCTTGTTATAATGTAGATTCTCATTTGGTAGGTCTTAGATAAGGTTCGAAACTCTGTGTCTAACACTCCCAGGAGATGCCAACTGTGAATTTGGGAGCCACACCTTTGAGAAGCAAGGATTTAGATTTTTGGACCACCAAGTAAGACTCAGATGAAAAAAGTGGACTAAAAATGTTTTAAGATTTAAAAGCAACCACGAGCACCTGGGTAGCTCAGTCAGTTAAGTGTCTGACTCTTGATTTTAGCTCCGGTCATGATCTTACAATATGTGAGCTCAAGCCCTGTGTAGGGCTCTCTGCCGGCAGTGCAAAGCCTGCTTGGAATTCTCTTTCTCTCCACCTCTCTCTGCCCCTCCCCCGTGCTTTCTCAAAATAAACTTAAAAAAAAATAAATAAATAAAAGCAATCAAGCCATCATCAGGAACACTAATATATAACAAATAGAAAATAAGCTGCACTAGTAACACTCTTAACAGGATAGATGGTCTGTATGTGGACCAGAAAAAGGTTATTTCTTTGTTTTAATTTAAATGTTTAGTAGCAAAATCACATAGAGCACTTTGTATTTTTCCTAGAGTGGTGAAAGATCTGTTGAGATCTGAGAGTGAGCTTTGCTGGAAAGAATTAACATAAAGAGGAGAGATCATTATGAGAGATTTTGAACAATGCAAGTTGCTAAGTAAATCCAGTCCAGACAGTCCAGCATGTGTGCAAGTGTGTGTGTGTGGTATGTATGGGGGTGGGGAGGGGTGGACTCAGGAAATGCCTAGATAACACACTGGCTGTAAGATGGAGATAATGTCCAGCAGTTGGAACCAGGTTACTAGGGAACTCCAACTTTTGTCTGAAACTAGAGAGAAGAGGGATCGACAGCCTGATACAGCCCAAAACTTCCAGGAATAGTGGCCTTTCTAAGGCTGTTCAGATAGCTCCAGAGCTCCCTTAAGGAGATCTCAACTGGATCCAACTTCCCTAAAAGTCTAGAGAACATCTTAAAATGATTCTTTCATCCTGAAAGCCACTTAATCTGAAAAGGGCTTGCTGGGGTGCTTGTGAGCATCCCAACCTCTGGGGACCTATAAATGTGCCACAGCTCTAGAGGCTGGGGATGCCCAGGGCACCAGCACTGCAGGGGAAGGGATGATGTTAGTAAATTAAAGATATTCTCACTAACACAGCCAGACTGTTACTGTGTATGTGGCATCTAGCCCTCAGTCTAGTGAAAGCTAGACTGTAGCGAACACTCCCAGAAGTGAAACACTTCACAGATGCCTCTGGAGTCTAGTCTTGGGTGAAATCAGTCCAAGCAACATTCACCATTGCACTACTTCTTTGCGTGGAAATTGGTAACAGGCTCAATTTTGAATCTTTCTGATCCTCAAGGAAATGTTTAATACCCAGATATTAAACTTTTCCATCATTTCTTTTTTTTAAATGTTTACTTTTGAGAGAGAGAGAGAGAAAGATAGAGCATGAGTGATGGAGGGGCAGAGAGAGAGGGAGACACAGAATCCAAAGCAGGCTCCGGGCTGTGAGCTGTCAGCACCCAGCCTGACATGGGGCTCAAACTCAAGAACCATGAGATCATGCCCTGAGCCGAACTCAGAGGCTTAATTGACTGAGCCACCCAGGTGCCCCTCTGTTCCATCATTCCTAAAAGCACTTTCATCCAAGACTGAGAGAGAAGAATGATGGCTTAGTTTTACCTTGGTAACTTGTTCAAAGAGATAGGGCCTTGTTTGTATTCTCTTCTTCATTTCTTCCAATTCTTTCTTATACTCTTTTGCCCTTTTACGGTCATTGTTCCTGGAATTAACAAGATTTTTAGAATGAATTCTTTTTCCAACCCTTCATTCCAGTTAAGCAGAGTAATTCCCAAAGACATTGTAAATTCCTAACTGCCTAGCAAAACTAAATCCTTGACTGTGTGCGATTATAGGAGCCTACTTTCAAGGGCAATGATCTGTTGGATCCCAAGACAGATACCCTTTGGCACATGGAAGACACTGACCGATTCTCTTTCAGCTTTGCTTTGAACACTTCCTCCAGGCTTTTATGAGGATCCATGGCTTTTGCACGCAAGGTCACAGATTTAGACATCGCTTGACACTTCTTTTTGTGCATCTCCAACCACTGAGTACTCTCATCTGTTTTGTCCTTTTTTTCAAGTGAACTTCTGAAGAAAGGAGGCAAAAAACACACAGATGACCAACTTGAGTATATTAAAAGCACTCTTAGTAACCTCTGGAAAGTGAAATGGTGTTTTCTATGAGTGGGGTAATTTACCACACTGGCGCTTCAGAAAGAATAGGATTCTGAGATTGGCAAATGAAGCCTTCCCAGCACTATGGACACGGTGATTTTCTGCCCCAGGGGAAGTTCAATAATTGAACTGAAATACAATATCCTTACACTAAGGCTTCTGGCCTGTCTGGAAACAATACTAATAGTTGCCATTTGCTGAGCTACTCTACTCTGAACCAAGAGCAGAAAAGAATCAAGTGCTTTATATCAATTATCTTTTGTAATCTCCAGAACTGCCCCATGAGGTAAGAACTGTAAGCCCCTCTTTTTATAGGTGAGGAGAGCGAGCCTCGGAGAGGATAAGCCACTCACTCAAAGCTACCCAGCATGCCAGTGGAAAAGCCAGGATTAGAACCAGTATGTCTGACTCCCAAGCCTTTGCCCCTGACCACTGCACTGTAAACAGTGGGCTAGAAGGTGCCTGGTTTCGTGGTCCTTTGGGACCACAGAGAACTGGAAATAGGCCTCTTTCCATGCACAGTTTGGGGTTAACTTATAGCAAGCACTTAGTCTGCGTAAGTATCATTTGACAAGGTACTAGAGAGGGAAAACAACTGGGCGCCTGGGTGGCTCAGTCTCACGTTCCAGCCCCGCATCAGGCTCTCTGCTGTTAGTACAGATCTCGCTTTGGATCCTCTGTCTCCCTTTCTCTCTGCTCCTCCCCCACTCATGCTTTCTCTCAAAAATAAACATTTTTTAAAAAAAGAAAAAAAAACACCAAGATTCTTGCTTGAAGGCATGAAAGTTTAGTCTGCTATTATATCAAACTCCCCACTGCTGGGAAGCAAATATGGATATCCCCTCGGGGGGCCAGCCTCTGGCCCATAAGGCCTACCTTATTGGGACCTCAGGACACCGATGCATTTAGCCTTGATTTAGTAGCTCTGACTATGACATTTGAGGAAAAAGGGAGTATCTCTTGGATTCTAAATATATTTCTAAAATCCCTGTTGTGGAGCCTAAAGAGCCAAGTTGGTTAGCCCCACAGGAAAGCACTAAGATGCTCGTCCTCTCCCAGCGCTAAACTGCTTGTTACACCACAACCTTTCGTGCTGACCTCAGCTCAGAGGTCTAGTGGAGGAACTCTTGCTGGGGTGCTGGCTCGTCGAGAACAACACCATGACAGAGGCCAGTTAAAGAATGAAAAAGTAAGGAGGCTCCTGCTTCCCGACTCTGCTAGTTCGGTTGAACTAGCAGAATCTCAGAGAATCTCAAATCTGTGCAGTGGATGCCTTCTCTTTGTGACAGGGTCAGCCACCTGCCAACAGGTTTCTCTGAATTCCTATTCCTAATGGCTTCCTCTCTTCACTTATGTTGTTCTCTCTGGAACTTTCTTTCTTTCCAGCCTTTGGCTAATTCCTCATTCTTCAGACATCTATTAAAGAGAACCCTGCCCCAGGCTGCCCAGAGCCTCCCAGGTCCCCTGTATATCCCTGTCATTGCACTACTCACAAAGTAGTAGTTCTTTGATTTTCTATATTTCATACTAGCTATTAAACTATGGGCTCCATAAGGTATCTCCAGCCTTAACATTGTGACTGGCACAGAGTAAGTCCCCCATGAATGATGGCCAGATGTTCTCCATCACTACATGTGGAGAGTTACCTGTATTCCTGTCCTGATCAGAGAAATCCCTTCCACCCATTTAGGTCTCTGTAGTAACAGGAGAGGAGGCCCAGCAGCAGGATGGTTTCTAGCATTTGGGCCAGAATCCGAGCACTGACCACTGAACTTGGTCCTGGGCCAAGATCTCGAGCCTGACCACTCACCTGACTGCAGACTCCCTCCTCCTGGTGGCATCTGTGATGTGCACAGGGAGGGTGTTGGCAGAGAGAGAAGCAAGGCCACTCAGAGAACGACTCCTTGGCAGGGGTGTGGCTGGTGACTGTGGAGAGTCCTAGAAGAAACGAAGGCTGGTATTGGTGGGACAGCAACGTGTGATTAGTTTCTATCGTAAGGAGGATTCAATTTCAGTGAAGGACTAGTCAGACCAGGAATCTTTTTTTTTTCCCTGGGATTAAGGAAAGAGTAATGAGTTCCCAAGTTTATTACCAGGCCAAGAGTTGGATATCGATCCAACAGCTGAGCCAGTGTTTTTAAAAAAACAAAAATGTCATGAGAAGTGCCGTATGTTGAGACCTGGCCCATTCCTGTATTTTGGGTCTCAGGCCAGGACCCTCCCGTAACTGCCCAGGGCTCTCACCCTCCTCTCTCCAGAGGTGGTGGTGTCACAGGGCCGCTGAGCGCGACGCAGGCTGCCGGTTCTCAGCAAGAAGGGCTTGTTGTGAGTCACCTCTCTGGTGTCCCTTCCCTTGGCAGCTCTTCTCTGGAAGGCCTTGTAAAGGCCCTCGTAGTCAGGGACGGCAGGATTCACACGAGGCTGGAATCCAAAGTCAGTCTGCAGAAACCCAAGCTTTTCCTTCTGGGTTCGGGTAGCTGTTCGAGGCTGGGGGTCAGCCCGGCTGCTGGAGGACATGATGGGGGAGGAGGCCATCTGGAGCATGTCTAGGGCTCGCATCTGGATGCGAATTTTCCTGAAGAGCTCCGCTTCTGTGGAGAAAAGGTCAGGGTGGTGATGGGTGACAGGGGACCCTGCCTCACACCTAAAGGTTTGGGGAAGGTTCCCTCTAAAGCTCCAGTGCAGTATTGTGCTGGAGCCGATTGCCAGCTTTGCAGGATTTTGTGAACCAGTTGACATCATATGGGAAGCTCCACCTTGGCCAGAATAGGTGTATTTTTACCAGGGAAAGTGGCAAACACTACAAATCAGCTTGCTTCTTCTTTTCTGGAGAGAGCTCATTCCTAAATGTTGACCAGGACACCCTGCCATGTGCCAGCAGGCTGCAGAGGCAGCCACCATTTACATTTACTGAGCGCGCTCTGCGGTTCCTCCTTCAGAGGCCAAGCCAGAGGGGTGAGCCGGTCTCCTTGGCTCAGGAAGGGCCCCGCCATCCACCCAGAGGCCCAGGTTATTGCCCAAATCATTCCTGCCTGCCTTCTCTCATCAGTCCCCCGTCCTGCAGTCTCCTCCTCTTTATTTTTTTTTTAATTTTTTTTTTTTAACGTTTATTTTTGAGACAGAGAGAGACAGAACATGAATGGGGGAGGGGCAGAGAGAGAGGGAGACACAGAATTGGAAGCAGGCTCCAGGCTCTGAGCTATCAGCCCAGAGCCCGACGCGGGGCTCGAACTCACGGACTGTGAGATCGTGACCTGAGCTGAAGTCAGACGCTTAACTGACTGAGCCACCCAGGTGCCCCAGTCTCCTCCTCTTTAACCATGTTCCGGTCTGGCCTCTCTTTACCATCCCTGCTGCTAATTTCAGTCTCTCCGCTGAACTGGTGACATAGTGTCCTATAGATCAGCATCCCTCCGGTCCTGTCCCTCCCCCTTAATCATCTCCACAGCATCAGAGTGATCTTTCCGAGCTGCAGATCTGATCCTGAGCCACCCTGTTTGAAACCCTTCAGTTGGCTCCCCAGTGCCCTTGGGATAAAGTCCAAATTTCCTCCCCCTCCCCCAGGTCTGGCCCATGCCCGCCTCTCCCTCCCTGCTCCCTCTTCTCTACCCTCCATCCTCCTCCCATCCCTTGAATGTGTTCAGCCTCCTCTAACCTCCACGCTGCTCTCTCTGATGCACTCTTCCTCCGTCTTCCCTGAATTAAACACACTGCTCATCCTTCAGGGTCAGCCTCAGTGCTCACTTTCCCTGGGGACCTTCCCTATCTGTCCCCACCGCCTCACCATGTCCTAAGTTAGGTCCCTCTGTTATGTGCTCTATATGACCCTGGAGGCTCCCACCTCTAATCCTTGCAAATGACTCATCACATTTGTAATTTTTTGCCTGTTATCTGTCTTCCTTCCTCCCTTGTCCACAAACTCCATGTCTGTTTATTGAACACAGAGGAGTGCCTGGGGCTTGACACATTACTAAATGAGTAAAGCCTGAGTCCTTTCATCGAACCACATTTCTTGAAATGTGCAGGTCACCAGGATGGGGGGGTGGGGGCAGGCGGTAGGAGCTTCCCTCAGGGGCAGCTGGTGGTAGCACCGGCCCAAGCTGGTCCCTGGATGCCTCCCTGGTTCTCTGTTCTTGTACCTGTGCTGCTGCAGACGCCTTCACACCCACTCTCTGAGAGAGAGGTCATCAGGGCAAACTTGGAGAAGGCTGCATGACCTCTCACTCTCCACTCTTTACAGGGCTCCCCCATGATACAGACGGACCCAACCGGCAGGGAGCGTGGCCTTGAGGCCCGTCCGCCCGAACAATGAACTTATCCCCAAGCCAGGCTGACCCCCCGAGCCTAAGTCTCCACGGCACGTCTTGGTACTCCCCAGGTAGGAGGCAGCAGGGTGGGAAGGATGTCTTTACCTTGGAGTTTGTCCCCGAGGGCTGGCTCCAGAATGGACTTGGGGATCCTTCTGGTGGCATTCTGCTTGGGGACGTTGGCCTTAGCTGTGGCAGCCAACTCCCTCTGTTTAGCAGCTTCTTTTCTCTGCTCCTCCTTCACGAGGAAGCTGAAGGGCTTCAGGGAAGAGAGGAGCCGTTCCTTCCTCTTCTGGATCCCTGCCTGCCTGCGGGCCTCACTGCGCTCCACGATCTCCTGGTAGAGGGGCAGGTAGATGTGTGCTGGCACAGGCTGTGCCCGGAACTGCCGCTGGCACTCGGCCTCCTCCTGGGCCTGCCTCTGGGCCTGCGTCCTCTCCTGCTCAAAGGAAGCAGGTGAGGCCAGCCACTGCGCCTTCTTCCGGGCCTCACGCAGTGTCATGCGGAACGGCCGTGGGACGGTGATGGTTGATGCCCAGGAGCTGATGCTTCTGTGCTGGGAGGGAGGCCTGGAGCCTGAAGGTGGCTGGGGCTGAACCTTGGGAGTGTCGGAGGGAAGGCTGCTCAGGGAGCTGCAGCACCATGGGGAGCTGCACCTGGGGGGAGAAAGCAGCTGTGCGGAGGCCAGGCCAGGCTGGAGGCCCTTTCCTCCTCCTGCTCCTTCCCACACCTCCCTCCCAGAAGACGGCAGCTAGATCCTGAGCCTAACACAGCCCTGCAGGCGTCTGGGCCTGTGCCTCGCTCCTTCCTTCAGGCCATCTAGCAGCCCTAGTTGGAAGTCCTTCCTCAGAATTGATTCAAGATTTGCCACTTTGCATTCTAATATTTTCCTTTAAAGATTTAATTTTTTAATGTTTAAAAAATGTTTATGTATTTTGAGAGAGAGAAGAGTGTGAGTGGGGGAGGGGCACAGAGAGAGGGTGAGAGAGAATCCCAAGCAGGCTCCGCACTGTCAGGCCAGAGCCTGACTCCGGGTTCAGTCTCACGAACCGTGAGATCACGACCTGAGCCGAAATCAAGAGCTGACTGTTTAACCGACTGAGCCACCCAGGTGCCCCTTAAAGATTTTCTTTTTAAGTAATCTCTACACCCAATGTGGGGCTCGAACTCACAACCCTAAGATCAAGAGTCTCACGTTCCACCGGTTGCCCTGCATTCCATTATCTTCATATGGGAGAGAGAACAGTGCAATGGTGCAGAGCAAGGCTTTGGAGTCAGACCCAGGTTCAAATCTTGCTTCAAACAATTACCAGCTGTGTGACCTTTGGCAGGGTTTGCTTGGAACCTCAATTTCTTCATCTGGAGAATGGCAAAAATAATAGCTACTTACAGGGTTAGTGGGAGGAGAAAATAAGATACGGTGTAGGCGCATATAACAGGGTTGGGCCAAGGTAAACGTACCTTGTTGCCATTCTCAGGGAGGTAGTGACAAAGGCATCCCTTTAATCAATTCGAGTGCTTCCAATGACTAAGGGTTATCCAAAGTGATTTAGGACTGCTGGGTAGGAATCAGAACGTGTTTGGCTCCGAAGGCCTGATTCTGAGCTGGAGCCTCGGTAAGGGACAACTTTACTGAGGAAGAGGATGAGGCCCAGAGTCATGAAGCAGCTGTTGAACTGCAGGGCCTTCCTTACCTCGGAGACACAGGGTACTGGGCCTCGGGCTTCCCCCTGCCTTTGTCTTGGAAGAAACTCTCCAGGTCCTCATCGTCTTCAGAGAAGTCCTCGCCACTGTCTGGGTTGTTCTCATAAAGGGATTCCAACAGGCACCACCTGCCTTTCGGCTTTAGTACCTGTAGGGTCTCATAAAAGCTCCCAGTGGAGTCCGAAGAATTAGAAACCGTCTCCTCCTCCGGGCTGAGGAAGTCATCGAGTGTGCCAGCCCTGGGCAAAACCAGCCCATCCCCAGACAGCTCTTCTTCCGTCTCTGTGTCTGGGGAGGATTTGGGGGGAAATCTCTAAAACGAAACAGAAAAGACTGTGGGTCAACTATAATTTCAAATTTTCTCAAAGCCTAACTGTTAATTTCACTTTGAATAGGTCTCTGTATATTAGCGACTGGGAAGGAACGAAGAAGAATCAGATGTATTCCTTGCTTTAAAGACATTTCACAAATTGGTATGTGGGCATATGCTTGGTTGAAGGGCAGGAAAGGGAAGCAGACCGCTAACGTTGGTTCCCTACTTCATGTGCAGTGAGCATTTGCAGAGTACTTACTCTGTATCATGCATTCTGCCCCCGGCACTCCAGGAATCCTACCCATGACCTTGGCCACACTCTGGGCCTTGCCCTATTTGGGTTTCACCTACTTTTTTCCAGTCTTCTTTTTCCTGCTTCCTTTGTCTACACCTCTGTTTTCCTAATAGTCTACCTAATATCCCACCTGTTACTAGGAATGAGTAATCAACAGGACAGATAATGTGGTCTAGCTGAAAGAACAATGTCGTAGAAAGTGGAAACCCAACTGGGTTTAAGTACTCCATTCACTTAGAAAATAGTTTTTGGGTGTCTTATGTGCACGGAGCATTAGGCCGAGAACGAGTCAAGCACATGAAGCTTACATTCTAATGAGAGGGAGAGAGACAAGTATATGATAATAAATTCTCAGTCCTGGGCTGATCTTTACTTTCTCGCTGTGGAGGAGTTTTGGACTGACATCTGATTGATGAGAGGGAGCCAGCCTTGCTAAGATCTGGGGTAAGAGGGTTCTGAGTTCTAAGGAACAGCAAATGCAAAAGCAGGGACCTGAGGCAGGAACAAACTTGACTCTTGGAGAGTTAGAAAGAGGGCCAGTGTGACTGGAGGTCAGTGGTATTCTCGAGATACCCTTAGAGAGGCTGGTGTGGGGCCAGGATTGGACTGTATACAATGACTAGTTGCATCTAGGAAATCAGTGAGGCGTAGGCTGCTGCAGGCCTCCAGGTGATATTGGTGATGGTTTTCCTGGGTTCTCCAAGGTCCAGCTCTAATAGTGAAAAGAACACTAGATTCTGAGTCAAAGGTGTGTATGTGCTCCAGCCCTTGCTCTGCTACTGAGGAGCATGTGATCTGAGGGAAAAATTTTTAAAACGACTTTATTGAGACACCGTACAGTTCACACAACTCACTTACTGAAAGAGTACAACTCAGTTTTAGTACAGTCAGAGTTGTGCAACCGTCACAATTTTAGAGCATTTTAATCACCCCTCCCCCCCAAAGAAAGCCCATACCATTTAGCAGTCATTCCCTATTTTCCCTAGTCCTTTCGACCCTTCCTTCCCAGCCTGCCCTAAGCAACCACCAATCTACTTTCTGTATGGATTCTTCTGTGCCTCAGTTTTCTTTTCTACCAAATGGAGACAACAATAGTACTATTAGTCTTAGGGTAGTTGACAGGATAAGCGAAAACCGAGGGCCACTGCTGTGGGTCTATGAAGGGCCTAACATAACGCTCAACCCGTTAGAGAGTCCCTTGCGGGTCCCCAAACGCTGCTGATTTTAATCCCACACCTCTCCGCGACACGCCCCTGACGTCTGTCTCCAAGGCAATGACAGTTTCCTCTCTTTAGAGACTCCGTTCCGGGCGCAGACCGAATTCCTCTCCTTCTCTTTCTCTCTCACCTGCCGGCTCCACTGAGCGCCGCCGGAGGCTCCCGCAGGCCTCCCGACGGTCATCTTCTCCGCGGGGCAGAAAAAGAAGCGGCGGTGACAGCGGCGTGCTACGCTTTGGCTGCGGTGGCTGCACTAGCTACGCGATCAGGTCTCTGATTGGCTCCCAGGCGGATGCCTGAACCAGTCCCGCTTCCCAGGGAGCCTCTAATTCTTCCCGCCCAAGTTGGCAAGGATCGTTTTCTGATTGGCCTACTCTTTGCGCATTCTATATCCGGTTCTAAAGCCGCAACTGAAGCAGCTAGTGATTGGAGGGCTCTGCTCCGGAAGTGCACCAAAAGGAGGGCCTAGCGGGGAGCCAAGTACATTGCGGGTCAGCGTCATGGCGGCTCGCCTGGCTCTGAGCCGGTGGAGGGCTGCACCTGCAGCTGCCGGGAGAGGTCCGCTGCTTTCCTGCCGGCGGTGGTCGGGCGCCAAGGCAGACACCGTGTACGATGTGGTGGTGTCGGGCGGAGGCCTGGTGGGCGCCGCCATGGCTTGTGCCTTGGGTAAGCGCATCTCCAGGCAGGTAGTGGGGAGGAGCGGGACCGTGGAGGAACTGTGAGGACCGTGGGAGCCCTGCGCGACGCGAGTTTTGTGGTCTTTCCCCTATCCAGAGGAGCCCCAGGGCAAGCGTCAGGTCCTTCAGGATTCCGAAGGGTCAGAAGTGGGAGGAGGATCCTTAGGGGTCATTCTAAATCCCGCCCTTTGTAATTTAGGAATGGGCACAGTCGGAAAGTATCAGGCCTTGTATGGGGCTAGGCATTTTGTTTCTTTTAAAAAATAGCTTGAGATATAATTGCATATTATAAAATTAACCCATTTAAAGAATGCGATTTAATGGTTTTTAGTATGTTAACAGATTGTGCATCCATCCCCGCAGTAAATTTTAGAACATTTTTATTACCCTCCACCCTGCAAAAGAAACAGGAAGCACTTAGTCGCTGCCCACTTCCCCCCAAACCTCCTCAACCCTAGGCAACCACTCCTGAACATATTGGTCTCTCTAGATTTGTTTTTTCCTGACATTTTTATATACATCGATTTTGCTTAATGTTTTAAAGGTTTATCCAGGTTGTATCTGTACCAGTACTTTTTTTTTTTTTTTTTTTTTTAGTTTATTTATTTTGAGAGAGCCAGCTCTCGAGCAGGGCAAGGGCAGAGAGCGAGAGGGAGAGAGAGAATCCTAAGCAGGCTCCGTGCTGTCATTGCAGAGCCCAATGGGGGCTCTGTCCCACATACTGGGAGATCATGACTAAAGTCAAGAGTCACTTGACTGAGCCCCCCAGGTGCCCCATTAGTACTTCCTTTTTATGGTTGAATAATATTCCATTGTGTGAATGTATTTATTACCTTTGGTTTGTTTGTTGATGGGCATTTGGGTTGTTTCCACTTCTGGACTATTACAGATAATGCTATTTTGTGTACAAGCTTGTGTGTAAACATATTTTTGGCTACTTGGTTCTATTTCTAGGAGTGGAATTGCTGGATCACATGCTAACTGTTTTGAAGAGCTGCCCAATGGTATTTCAAGGTGCACATCCTGGACGGCACTTGATACTACCAAGATACTGTAGTCTTCCTAGTGGGTGTGAAGTGGTATTTCCTGGTTTGACTTGCATTTCCCTAGTGAGTGAGGATGTTGAAGTATCCTTTCATATGCTTATTGGCCGTTTGTATATCTTCTTTGGAGAAATGCCTATTCAGAACCTTTCCCCATTTTATTTCTATGTATGTATATTTATTTTTTAAGTTTATTTATTTTTAAGAGAGAGAGGGAGAGAGAGAATTCCATCCAGGCTCCATACTGTCAGTATGAGCCTGAAGGATGAGATCATGAGCTGAGACAAAGCCGGCTGCTTAACTGACTGAGCCATGCAGGCACCCCTCATAATCTTTTTTTTTTTTTAATTAACTATTTATTTATTTATTTTTTTAAGAGACGTGTGAGCAGGGGAAGGGCAGAGAGAGCGGGACAGAGGATCCAAAATGGGCTCTGTGCTGAGAGCAGTGAGCCCCGATGCAGGGCTTGAACTCCCAGACTGAGATCATGATCTGAGCCAAAGACGCTGAACCAACTGAGCCACCCAGGTGCCCCCCTCATAGTCTTTTTTCATTGACGTGTAGTTGATCCCACGTTGCATCTTGATTGTAGGTTGTGCAGATAAGGAAGGTAAAACTCAGAAAGGTTAAGTAACTTGCACTCAAAAGTCAGTAATTAGGAGATACAGAGCCTTTTTGAGACACAAAACTTTCTGGCAGGTATATATACCTTTGCTTTCTAACCGTCATTTTGGTTGTACCTATTGGTAATTGGGCTAAAGTAGTTGTTCTCAAGCTTGAGTGCACTTAAGAATCACCTGGGTTTTTGTTGTGTTTTGTTTAGAGGTTTTGAATAACTAAGGCACAAAAAGGGACTTTGAGTTTTGAAATACAAAGGATATAGGGCATACGGTGTAAAGGATATAAAGTAAAACTTCCATTTTTGATTTTTAGCTTGAATATAGTCATTGAATATACTCATTGTTACCGGCTTGTGGGGCATATTTTTATTATTTTTGAGAGAGAGGCGGGGGGGGGGGGGGGGCAGAGGCAGAGAGGAGGGGGACAGAAGGTCCGAAGCCGGTTCTGCTCTGACAGCAGAGAGCCTGACACAGGGCTTGAACTCATGAACTGCGAGATCATGGCTGAGCTGAAGTTGGACATTTAGTCGACTGACCAACCCAGGTGCCCCTGTGAGGCATATTTTAAAAATGAGGATTCCAAGTTTCACTTCCAATGACTGATTGAGTTTCTCCAGGCGGAGCCCAGGAACCTTTATTTTTAACAAATACCCGCAGAGGTGGAGGCCTGGAGACCACACTTTTGAGAGTGAGAAGCACTGGGAAGAGCTTAATCTTGTAGTGACTTTAGCTTTTACACTTGATCTTAGCCAAAAAATCACCGAGAAGCGATTGGTGACTTTAGCTTTTAAGTTTTCATAGAATTCTGTATGATATGTACCTGAAAAAATTTCTAGTCTTACTAACACCTTAGTGTTAATATTTGTATTTAACTTTTTCCCTTCCTATTTTGTTCTTTGTCTTACCATCTCTCCCAACACCTCAAGGAGGGAGAGCAGCAGGGCTTTCTTTTATCAACCTTAAACAGAATTCTGTATTGTAATTATTTATTTTCCTGTCTCTTCCACAGAAGTATAAATTCATAAAGTCAGGACTGACTTTAAACATTCACAGTACAGAATTCTCTGTATATGTCTACAAAAGAAAGGTCAAGGGCCCAAATACAGCAGGTTGTGAGAATCACTGCTCTAAGTTAAGTCAAAACTACCAAACACAGGTTTACAAAAGAAAAATTTCACACACCGACTAATTTCCTTAAAAAGCTCAGAGAAAAAAGTAAGTGCTAAAAGGTGAAAGCTGGAGCTCTGGAAGGTTTGGAAAATCTCTCATGCAGTTTATTCAGTGAGCAAGCTGCTGCTTTTTTCCTGTAAGCAGTTGGGACGCTGGCAGGCGCTCAGCCTTTTACAGGCAGGTGTGTGTGGGATTGTTTTCTCCTGTTGAGTCAAGTAACCTACCAAATTGAGAAAAGTCTCAAGCATGCTAATATTTCCCCTTGATTATCACAACTTGTATTCCAGAGAATACTGTCAGTAGTTTATGTGGCGATCAACCTTTTTATTTCAACATCTACTTAATTTAATCGTTTTAAGTGTATTTATTTTGAGAGAGAGAGAGAGAACATGAGCACAAGCAGGGGAGGGGCAGAGGGAGAGGGAGAGAATCCCAAGCAGTGTGGAGCCCGATGTGAGGCTCAAACTCAACGATCCCATGAGATTACGACCTGAGCCAAAACCAAGAGTTGGTCACTTAACCAACTGAGCCACCCAGGTGCCCCTCAGAATCCACTTAATTTTGGGCAGCTGCTTTAAAAGTGAAAAATTAAAAAATAAATGAATAAATAAAATAAAATAAAAGTGAAAAATTTTCAGTAGGCTCTTCATTTTCCCCCTTAAGTCAGTTTTTCCTGGATTCTTCTTCAGACTCATATTAGTTTTTGTTTCAGTCTTGAAATATCTGTATTTTCCTCTCTTGTTGTTATTTGTAAATTGTATTCTCTAGTGTTTTTTTTTCCAAATAAGTTTTCAAAAATGTTAGTTTAAATAGCTAAAAGATAAAATACTGAACCTATTTTATAATGTGTTTGGAAATATACTTTTTCTGTTAGTTTCCTTGTGTCTTATTTAACAAAAATGTGCATTGTATATTTTGTGGATTGAGAAGATACAGCATTTGCTGCTTGGGAATATTAGCCCTAAGAAGTGGTTCCTTGCCCCCAAGGAATTTAGAATCTAGCTAAAGAGAAAGATTTGTAAATAATAGAAGGAAGAATAAAATGAAAGCTCCCTAGAGGGACAAGCAGCTGACCTATGCTGGGGGAGCAGGTGAGGAGGTGAGGCTTGAGGGAGCCGGATCCAGAGGGAAGAGTTGGCCAGGTGAACATTGGGGTGGAGCAGCTACTAGAAGGCATAGAGGTATGATGGACCAGAAGGCAGTCCTCGGAGGAGTGTGGCTGCCCTCAACCTCCAGTGCAAAACAGCAGCGCAGCAAGGTGGGGGGCAGGTGAACGTGGCAGTCTCTCCATGCTGCTCACTGCCTGTTCCACTGGCAAGGAGCGACCTTGATTTTCACACTCCTCAGTTGAATGTTCCAATAATGCCACTCTTCTAATTTAGATTCCAGAGAATGTGGGGTTTTTATCATTACTGAGTAAAATCTCCAGTGTTTCTTCTCTGGTAATCCTAACACATTTTTTTTTCCTTTCCTTTTTGGGCTGCAGCAACTCCCTGCTTCCTGTTTCCATGTCTTTTTCTGGGATATTGTGGCGGGACTGTATCTGTGCTGCAGTTGCCCAGTAACAAAATCCCTTTTTACTTCCCTATATAGATGTTTGAGGACCAGAGTTGGAGGCCCAGTTGATGTATTTTTTGGGCTCCTTTTCTTTTACAAACTAATTCTTTATTCTTTTTTTTATTTTATTTATTTATTTATTTTTTTAAAAAAAAATTTTTTTTTCAACGTTTATTTATTTTTGGGACAGAGAGAGACAGAGCATGAACGGGGGAGGGGCAGAGAGAGAGGGAGACACAGAATCGGAAACAGGCTCCAGGCTCTGAGCCATCAGCCCAGAGCCCGACGCGGGGCTCAAACTCACGGACCGCGAGATCGTGGCCTGGCTGAAGTCGGACGCTTAACCGACTGCGCCACCCAGGCGCCCCCTAATTCTTTATTCTTGATTTAATCTTGACGCCACAATAAATTTTGCTTGTTGAATATTCCATTTTTCTGTTGAGCAGGATTTGTATATTTTTAGTGACTGAAATAGTTTCAAGATTAGGAGTATCTGGTGTCTAAGTACTTCAGCCTTTCTCTGTTACTTCTTCCTCTCTAAGGAATTCTGGCTCATTATGAATTTTGCCATTATTTGTTTCTGTGCAAATGGCAGGTGTTGGACTGTCTAGAGAAACCTTAAAGTCATGGGCAGGGTAGTTCAGATGGCTTAAATAGTGGTATGTGTTCTTGCTTAGGATTCTGCGTGGTGTTTCCTTTTTGTGTGCCCTGTGAGAAATATGTATCCTAAGAGCGAATGAATTAGTTAATCTGTTGTTTCTCTTGGAAACAAGAAAAGGAAGAAATTCTGATATGATGTAAAATGTTGATTTTTTTTTTTTTTTTTTTTTTTTTTAGGACATGATACTCATTTTTGTGACAAGAAAATCCTGTTGCTAGAAGCAGGTCCAAAAAAAGTATGGGAGAAATTGCCAGAAACTTACAGCAACAGAGTCAGCTCCATTTCCCCTGGCTCTGCAACCCTTCTCAGTAGTGAGTAGATGTTTCATAGAACCGGTCTCTCGTCTCTCTTGGCTTTCCAGTGTGCCTGGTAGGGCAGTGTCTCCAGAGCATCTGGTGAGGAGGGAGCTCATTGTGGGGGCGGTGGGGGGGGGATGGTGTAGGTTATCTAGTTCATCGTTGAAGATGAGGACCCCTGACACTGTTAAAAGTGTACCTAGTCTGAGAAAGACCTCCTTGGGACTTGTGGGTCCATCATGTAGGCTTCCTTTGTGATGTTGGGTCATTATGAATTGATGGAATTGAAACTATATGAACTAATTATGACCATTCACTTCTGGTAGGAGCACCCTCTTCATTCCCAGAGTCAGCCCTCTGGGGAGCTAGGAGTTTGCATGCTAGATGCTTTTGGAGTGTAGATGGATGTGTGCACATGGAACACATTAGAAAACTATCTTTAGGGGGCGCCTGGGTGGCTCAGTCGGTTAAGCGTCCGACTTCAGCCAGGTCACGATCTCGCGGTCCGTGAGTTCGAGCCCCGCGTCAGGCTCTGGGCTAATGGCTGAGAGCCTGGAGCCTGTTTCCGATTCTGTGTCTCCCTCTCTCTCTGCCCCTCCCCCGTTCATGCTCTGTCTCTCTCTGTCCCAAAAATAAATAAAAAAAAAAAAACTATCTTTAGGTTTCTGCCAAATGTTACTCCCTCAGGCTATCCTATCTAGAACCACCCTGTCAAAAATTAGACTCTTCCATCATTCTTTAGCCTCTTACACTGCTTTATTTTTCTTCATAACACTTAGTACTACCTGACAATATATTATGTATTTTTTTACCGTCTGTGTCTCCAGCCAGAGTGTTAGCTGCAGAAGGGCAGGAACTTTTTCTGTTTGGTTTCACACTTTATGCTCAGTACCTAGAATTGTGTTGGGCACATAAGTAGGTGCTCAATAAAGAAAAAGTCTTTTTTTTTTAAGATATTACTTTTAAGGAATCTCTACGCTCATTGTGGGGCTCGAACTCATAACCCCATGATCAAGAGTCACACGCCCTGAGTGAGCCAGTTGCCCTCCCAAAATAGTCTTTATTCAGAGAGTTTAACTTCTGTAGGATGGTGAAAAACAATGTGGGTTTGGTTTCCTTTTTTATCCCCCCCCCATTTTTTTTTTAAGTTTACTTATTTATTTTGAGAGAGTGTAAGTGAGAAAGGGGCAGAGAGGAGAGTGGGGTAGAGAGAGAGAATTCCAAGCAGGCTCCACACCACCAATGCAGAGCCCAATGTGGGGATCGAACTCCCGAACCATGAGATCATGACCTGAGCTGAAGTTGAATGCTTAACCGACTGAGCCACCCAGGCACCCCCCTTTCCCCTAACTTTAATGTGATTTGACTTTTTGATTATGAAAGCTGTGCCTTTTTTCATGCTATATAATCTGAACTGGGGAGCAGAGTAGCTTAACTCCTAGCATCAAACAGGAAGAAATGGCAAGTATTTTCCAGTTTGTCATTGGAGAACACTGAAAACAACCTCTTACTTCAAAGGTTAGAAAGACAAGTGGAGACTAGGAAGGGTGTGGTCCCATAAGGTTGCTCTGGCCTATATATAGATCCTTTCTTTTGTAGGTTTTGGTGCCTGGGACCACATCTGCAACATGAGATACAGAGCCTTTCGGCGAATGCAGGTGCCTTCTTTATCACTTTTGGCAAGATCTCTTGGTTGTCTTGGGTTAAGATATTGAAGTCCATATTCTCCGTATTTCCTGTGAAAGTGGGAAGAATCAAAGTTCTCACTCAGTCTAAGGAGTCGGGGGAAGCATTCTCGAGAGAATTTTCTTCTTACCTTCTGTCTCCTGCCAGAGGGACTGACATTGTGATTTTTCTGGTTCTGTCACTTGGGAAAGCAGTAGTTTCTGACTGGAGTAATGCTTTCTTTTCCTTGGGTTATAATACAAGTTTCCCTTTGTGTTTTCCAGGTGTGGGATGCCTGCTCAGAGGCCCTGATAATGTTCGATAAGGATAATCTGGACGACATGGGCTATATAGTGGAGAATGATGTCATAATGTGCGCTCTCACCAAGCAGCTGGAGGCCGTGTCGGGTGAGGCACCCACTTCTTACATCTTCCTTTTACTCTGGAAGGTGAACTACTTTAGAATTATCAGAGGACTTACTGGAAAAAAGGACGCCTTTTACAGAGACTGAACATCCACCATAAAGAAATCCTCTGATGGGTATTTTAGGGTTCTTCCCTTTTCTTTTTTTTTTTTTTTTTTAATTTTTTAATTTTTTTTAATGTTTATTTACTTTGGAGGGAGAGAGAGAGAGGGAGTGTGTGAGCAGGTGAGGGGCAGAGAAAGAGACACACAGAATCTGAAGCAGGCACTGAGCCCGACACGGGGCTTGAACTCATGAACCGCAGGATCATGACCTGAGCCACCCAGGTGCCCTGGGTTGTTCTTTTCTTTCTTTCTTTTTTTTTTTTTAAACAGTTTTACTCCGGTATAATTTACATACCATAGAATTCACCCATTTTAAGTGTACAATTCAGTGATTTTTAGTGTAATTATAGAGTTATGCCACCATCACAATATCATTTTAGAACATTTCTGTCACCTCAAAAAGAAACCTTATGTCCATTTACATCCATTTCCCATTCCCAACCCCAGCCCCTGGCACCATTGATCTACTTTTCTGTCTCTTGGGATTTGTCTGTTCTGGACATTTCATATAGATAGAATCATACAAGACATATGTATGCTTCTGTGTCTACTTCTCTCACTGAACATATCTTTGAGATTCATTCATGTTGCAGTTCCATTCTTTTTTATTGCCAAGTAGTATTCCATCATGTGGATATACCACATTTCATTTATTCATTCATGAGTTAATGGACATTTGGATTGTTTCCACTTTTTGGCAATTGTGAATAATGCTATGAACACCTGTGTACAAGTTTTTGCGTGGACATAGGTTTCTGGGTAGATACTTAGGAGTAGACTTGCTGGGTCATATAATAATTCTGTGTTTAACATTTTCAGAAACTACTAAACTTTTTCAAAGAGGCTATACCATTTCCCTTTCCCACCAATGATATATAAGGGTTCCAATATCTCCACATCCTTACCAACACTTACTTTTCACTTTTTATTTTATTTTTTTTTTATTATAGCCATCTTAGTGACTGAAATGGTATCTCATTGTAGTTTTGATTGTATTTCCCATCTTTTCCTCTGCTTATTGGCCATTTGGAGAAATGACTATTCAAAATCTTTTGCCCATATAAAAACTGGATTGTCAGGGTGCCTGGGTGGCTCAGTCGGTTGAACATCTGACTCTTGATTTCGGCTCAGGTCATGGTCTCATGGTTTGTGAGATCGAGCCCCACTGTTAGGCTCTACGCTGATAGTCAGGAGCCTGCTTGGGATTCTCTCCCTCCTCTCTCTGCCCCTCCCCTGCTTGTGCACTCTCTCTATAAATATAAATAAACATTAAAAAAAAAAAAAACTGGATTGTCTTTCTTTTTGAGTTACAAGAGTTTTTTATATATTCTGAATATGAATTCCTTATTAGATACATAATTTGCAAATATCTCCGAGTTCTAGCTTTCTGATATGGGATAATAACTTATCCATGTAATCAACTTATGTGCAACTTTTTTAAAGATTTTTTTTAAGTTTATTTAATTTTTTTTTATGTTTATTTATTTTGAGAGAGAGAGAGTGAGCACGAGATGGGGAGGGGCAGAGAGAGAGGTGGGGGGATAGAAAGAATTCCAAGCAGGCTCTGTGCTGTCAGTGCAGAGCCTGATGCAGAGCTCCAACTCACAAAATCATGAGATCATGACCTGAGCCAAAACCAAGAGTTGGACACTTAACCGACTGAGCCACCCAAGTGCCCTTTTTTAATTTATTTTGAGAGAGTACCAGAGTGAGCAGGGGAGGGGCAGAGAGAGGAGGAGAGAGAATCCCAAGCAGGCTCCATACTGTCAGCAGGGTGAAGCCCAGTGCAGGGCCTGAACCCATGAACCACAAGATCATGACCCAAGCCAAAATCAGGAGTCAGACGTTTAACTGTCTGAGCCACCCAGGCACCCCCAAAATTTTAAGTAATTTCATGCTTTACCGACTGAGCCAGCCAGGCATCCCACTTATGTGCAGCTTTTAAAGATAACTTAGACCTAATATTTAGTCACTTAGAAACATGTTCCGTAATATATTGGTGGAAAAAGTATGTGTCATATCCTACATGTGCACTGTGTCTATATGCATAGGAAATCATCTGGAAAGCTAGATGGCAAAGCTTTAACTGTAGTTGCCTCTGAATGATGAGATTAAGGGTGATTTTTCCCTCCTTTTTAAGTCTTTGTTGTTCAGACTTCCAGTAGGTGTATCATTTTTATGATCAGAAAAGTAAAACGATTTCCAATGGCAAGAAAAATCTTATGAAATCTAGAACTTACCTGGGCCCATGGGATTCCCACCCTGTTTATTCTGAAAGCACATGTGGATTCGCTTAGGCACAGAGGGAAACTACAAGAGCAGTGAGTGTGGAGATGAGAAGAAAGAATCCCTGGTGCAGGCTGGTAACTCAGAGTTGATTTTTTTTGACACTGATTCATCCCTGTGACTTTTGTCATTTATCAGCTCTCAGACCATAGCATTAATTATAGGAGTTATTTGTTAGATCTTTTCTTGCTTAGGGGTAAATGATAAGAGACAGCTGTCTTGAGAGCTTGCTTTAGATCTAGTTAGGGCTTTTTTCTCAGCCGTGTGGACTGCCTTTCTAATGTTTTGTTTTCTCTCTTCTGACCTCCTAGACCGTGTGACGGTTCTCTACAGGAGCAAAGCAGTCGGCTATACCTGGCCTTATCCATTTCCCATGACAGACTCCAGCCCTTGGGTTCATATTACCCTAGGTGATGGCAGCACCCTCCAGACTAAATTGTTGGTAGTTGAAAATTCTTATTTTGCCAGGGGTCTTGCATATCCATAGCTTATTCTAAACTCTAGGGCCTTTAGTTTTTAGATCTAAGCTATAGTTGAAGTAAATTTTTGGCAGAGCTTTTGGTTATAAGGACCAGTACCCACCTAGGCCAACTCAAGTTAATATGGTGTCATTGTAAATCCTGTATAGGAAGCAGTCTCCTAGACTATCTTAGGTCTGGAAATAAAACAAACCTGTCCCTGTGAGGGACAAAAACCGGAAATTGAGGTTCTTTTTTCCCTCACAGGAGTCCTGTAGTCAATCCATCTCATTGTATTCCCCCCCCCCCCTTTTTTTCTGCTTGCCAGCTTCCTCTTTTACTTGACATCCATTCCTAACCTTACAACAGGAGTGTTCAGCTCCAGTGCCTGCCTTATTGATTTCTAGTTCAAACATCAAGAGACTTTGGCCAAGCTAACCTCTGGCTAGTACCTCATGGAGGACACGTCCAGCTTTGGTCCATTAGCTGAGACTGGGGTCACCTAGGTAAGGCTACCCCTCCAGGGGCTGTGAGTGAGGCAAGCATGGTCACAAGTTGTCTGCTACAGATGGGCTTTGAGAACAGGTGGACCTAGAGAAAACTTGAGACAGAAACAAACCTCTGGAACAGTTTCATGTATTAAGAAGTTATAAGACTTAACAGGCTCTTGTTTCCATGCAGATTGGTGCAGACGGTCACAACTCAGGAGTGCGGCAGGCTGCTGGGATTCAGAACGTCAGCTGGAACTATGATCAGTCTGCTGTTGTAGCTACTTTGCATTTATCGGAGGTAAAGTCCTGAGCTCACCATCTGGGGACCCTGCTCGTGTTTAATGGGTACTGAGTACCTCTCGTGAGAACTCTTCTTTCAATTGTAGGCCACAGAAAACAATGTAGCTTGGCAGAGATTTCTTCCCTCTGGGCCCATTGCTCTGCTCCCGGTAAGAAGTCCTTCTGGGTACTCTGCTTAAACATGCCCAGCCTTCCTCTTTTAGGGCTTCACTTTCTCTCAACCTTTTTCTGCTTTCTAGGGAATATGCCCAAGCTAACTTTACTTCCTTTATGCTTGAGAGCTCCCAAGAACAGAAGTTTTAGCCCTTAGCATTGGTGTTCTTTTGACACAGCTCTCAGACACCTTGAGTTCCTTGGTTTGGTCCACATCCCATGAACATGCAGCAGAACTGGTGAGCATGGATGAAGAAAAGTTTGTGGATGCCATTAACTCTGCCTTTGTGAGTATGAATTTGTCCAGCTGATGACGTGTTGCAGGGTGGTAGATACAGAAAGGTGTTTTGATGAAGGAAAAAGGAATAACCAACCAGCTGCCCCTTTGTAAGTGGGTTATGTGAAGAGGAGGGCATTCGGGGAAATGAAAAACAATGGAAATTAATAACTTCTGTGGTTTTTTGTGGTTGTGGGCTGTTGTGCTGACTGAAACAGCTGCCTGGGCAGTAGTTAGCATTGGCCTTTTTTTTGAAGCTGTAATATTTGGCTAGTTTTGAATAGCTATGAACTTTGGAAGCCTGATTCATTAGAAGTGTTCTGGAGAGGAGCTGAGCACATTTCAGCAGGGAGCTAAGTTTTGTAGAGGCACCTGGGTGGCTCAGTCAGTTAAGGGTCTTGACTCTTAATTTCAGCTCAGGTTAAGATCTCACAGTTCCATGGGTTTGAGCCCCACATGGGGCTCTGTGCTGACAGTGTGGAGCCTGCTTGGGATTCTTTCTCTCTCTCTCTCTCTGCCCCTCCCCCACTCACATGTGTGCTCTCTCTCACACATGCTCTCTTTCAAAATAAATATAAACTTAAAAGTTTTGTAGACAGACATGGATTCAATACTGTTATGGTTCTGTTAATCTCCTAGAAAAGGGAAACAGTATCACCAGCCTCTCAGAGTTTAATAATAATAAAAAGTCTAAAGACTGTTTTAGTTTATTTTTGAGAGTGTGTGTGTGTGAGAGAGATTGAAGCCCGATGCAGGGCTCGATCCTACAAACCATAAGATCGTGACCTGAGCCAAAAAAAATAGCCAGATGCTCGACTGAGCCACCCAGGCACCCCAAAAGTCTAAAGACTTAAAAAATGAGAGAATTTATGTAAAATGCATAGAACATACCTAGTACGTTGTAAGTGCTCAACAAATGGTAATGATTATTCTGGAGCAGATACATAAAGCCTTTAATAGTACTGACACCAGTGGGGTAACTTGGTGGCTCAGTCGATTAAGCGTCTGACTTTGGCTCAAGGTTCGTGGGTTCAAGCCCCGCATCGGGCTCTGTGCTGACAGCTCGGAGCCTGGAGCCTGCTTCAGATTCTGTCTTCCCCGTCTCTTTACCCCTCCCCCACTCATCCTCTGTCTCTCTCAAAAATAAACATTAAAAAATTTAAAAAATACTGGCACTAGTAATTTTGGAGCCTCAATACCACATTTATCTAAAATTCACTAATAGTAATAATCAGCAACATTTATGGAGTGCTTACTGTGTGCCATGTGCAGGTGAAGAGTATTACCTGCATGTATTTAATGCAGTGAACCACTGAGGTAGGTACTATTATCATGCTCATTTACAGCTAGGTTACTTGCCTAACGAGGTCACAGAGCTAGCGGTAAAGCTGGTTCAGAAATCAGGCTGGTCCTTGAGCCTGTGGTTTTAACTACCAAACTCTCTACTACTTCACTAGTGACTTCACAGTAGTTTTACAGTGAAGAACTTAGGCTTCACTGCTCTGGAGCAGCAACAGGAGTAAAAGGGGCAGAGTCTTTTAGGCTAAAGTGCCTTCCGAAGTAAATGGTGAACTCTACCCCTCCTCTGGTCATTTAGCATGTATTCCTGGCACAGACGTTTTCAGTGCATTCATTTGGCAACAATTACATGTGCCTTCTATGTAGAAGAGTCTGGAAATGGACAAATGAGACACAGTCCCCGCTTTCGGGAAGCTCACAGACAAGTGAGGGAGAAAGATACTTAAGTGACAGTTTGGGAACAGTGGTACAAGTATTTATAGGGTGTTGGAGCACAGAAGAGGGTTTGCAGGGAGGTTCACAAAAAGTGGTGACAGCTTCCGGATGCTATGAGGGTTACCCTGGTGAACTAGGAGGACATTCTAGCAAAGTGGGGAATGCCAGAAGCAAGAGGATGTTGTAGAATGAGCTACGCTGTGGCTAGTGTGTGGTTTTAAGGGTTAAGGTGAAGTGAAAGGTGAAGTTCAGAGGTAGACGGGAGCAGCTCACGAGCAGTTTGGCTTGAGCCTAAAACCTGGGGGAAGTTGTGTTCTGTATTTGTTTAAGGGGGCTTGTCACCTGCGGTCTAGATCAGTTTGGCATGTGAGGTACTATTAACTCTTGGCTGTAGTTATAAAATGTATTTCCTTGCTGATTTAATTCCCTGTTGATCACTGGTGAATTTTCACGGTTTGTTTACGGCTGATACTACTCAGTGGAGTGATGCTAACCACACCGACTTCATCGACTCGGCTGGCACCATGCTGCAATATGCTGTTGCCTTTCTGAAGCCCACTAAGGTCTCAGCTCGCCAGCTGCCCCCAAGTGTAGCCAGAGTGGACGCCAGAAGCCGAATGTCATTTCCACTTGGGTTGGGACATGCTGCTGAATACGTCCGGCCTCGGCTGGCGCTCATTGGGTAAGACGACAACACAGCAGGGCTGCTGTCTTCGCACTCTGCTGCAGAGGCCGCATCTGAACTCTGCTTTCTTTTTAGGGATGCAGCCCACAGAGTCCATCCACTTGCAGGACAAGGTGTCAACATGGGCTTTGGGGATATCTCCAGCTTGGTCCATCACCTCAGTGCTGCAGCCTTCAATGGGAAGGACTTAGGTAAGGGTTCAGGTACCTCAGAGAAGTATCCAGAGATCATGTGGTTAGGAAAGGTCAGGACCCCAAAATGTCCCTCAGCAGCCGGATATGGTAGACTTCAGTGTGTCTGGTTTGCTGGCAAAGAACTTCACTATTGCTTTAAGGATTTATACCTTTCCTCCAGGCTCTATGAGCCATCTCACAGGTTATGAGACGGATCGACAGCGTCACAACACTGCTCTTCTGGCTGCTACTGACCTCCTAAAAAGGCTCTACTCCACCAGTGCCACTCCACTTGTGCTGCTCAGGACGTGGGGCTTGCAGGCTACAAATGCAGTATCTCCACTCAAGGTAAGGTCACTCATGGCTCTCCACGAGTCCTGCTCACTGAGGAGGACTTTGCCAATTATTCTGAATTTCTTTGAATTTTTTTCTGAATACCTTCCCCATTGGTTATGAGCAAAAAAGTCCTTGCTGGGCTTGGTGCTAGAGCCCACATGTAAGCAGTAAACTTCATATGAGGAAAAATTGTGAATAGGAACTTTTAAAGTTTTAAAGATGTTTTAAACTCCTTTTGCTGCTTGGCCAGCTGCTTTCCTGAGAAACTTCTCTTAAAAGACACTTTGGAGGGACTCTTGGGAGGAGGATCTATCTGGGACTTCTGCCAATGTTTTGCTTTAATCACTTTGGAGATTTATATATAAAAATTTTTAAGAAATATTTTAAACTATTTTCTTCACTTGCCCCCATGCTTTACAGTGTCTGTTTCATTTTTCTCCAGGAACAGATTATGGCCTTTGCAAGCAAATGAGTGCTCCTCTTCTGGAGATTATGGTGATGAAAAATGAACATCTTTTCCTAAGACCATCACATAGTTTCAAGATTTAATAAATTTACTTTACATTAGAATTCTCTAGTCTCTTTTTCTCCTCTGCTTAATGGGCCTGTGGAGCCCAAATAATGAATGACAGATAAATTCAGTGTGAGAAGGGCATATCAATCAAGCCAAGAAAAAACCTCAAAGGAAGACTATTATGATTTGGTTGAAAAGACTTTTTATTACTAAGAAAAATTGCTAAGGGGCTGTCTCATCCATTTCGCTTGTTAATTTTAGAACTCTTAAGTTGCTGTCAACTTGAAACAGACTACTAATTTACATAGCATATTTTATGTGAACGTCATGGTAACCACAAGGGAAAAACACAGTAAATACACAAAAGAAAATGAGAAAGGAATTTAAACAGAACACCAGAAAGCCATCAAACCACCAGGGAAGAAAGAAGAACCCAAAACTACAGAAACAGCCAGAAAATAATGAACAAAATGGCAGTAAGGTGTGTATTTACCTATAATTACTTTAAATGAAAATGGACTAAGCCAAATGACAGAGTACGTGGATTAAAAAACCACACATCTACATACTGCCTACAAGAAACAATGAAAATGGACTAAATTAGCCAAATGACAGAGTGGGTGGATTAAAAAAACCACACATCTATATACTGCTTACAAGAGACACTTCAGTAGGACACAACGCAGGCTGGAATTGGAAGGGACAGAAAAAGATATTCCATGGAAATGAAAACCAGATAAGCTATATACTCCTATCAGACAAAATCGACTTGAAAACAAAGGCTGTAATAAAAGACAAGGGCATTACATAGGATAGAAAGGTCAATCTAGCAAGAAAAGAGAACATTTATAAATACACGTGCACACAATGTAGAACACCAAAATACGTAAAGCAAATACTAATGTACCTAAAGGAAGATACTGAAAGCAATTGTAGATTTTTTTTTCTTAAACTATTTTGAGAGACAGCAAGCGTGAAAGCAATAGGGAGGGGCAGAGAGCGGGAGACAGAATTCAAGCAGGTTCCACACTGCCAGCACAGAGCCTGACCTGGGGATTGAACTCACAAACCGTGAGATTGTGACCTGAGCTGAAATCAAGAGTCAGATGCTTAACTGACTGAGCCACCCAGGTGCTCCAGTAGGAGACTTTACTATCCTGTCATCAATGGATTGGTCATCCAGACCAAAAAAATCAATACAGAAACACTGGGCTTAACACATTAGACCACAGAGACTTAATATATTCAGAATATTCCATCTAAAAGCAGAATACAAAGGTGGCTGGGTGGCTCAGTTGATTAAGCATCTGACTTGGGCTCAGGTCATGATCTCACGGTTTGTGAGGTTGAGCCCTGTGTTGGACTCTGCTGACAGCTCAGAGCCTGGAGCCTGCTTCAGATTCTTCATCTCCTTTTCTGCCCCTTCCCCTCTTGCTGTCAAAAATAAACATTAAAAAACATTCTTAAAGCAGAATACACATTCTTAAGTGTACATAGAACATTCTGCAGAATAAATCACGTTAGGCCAAAAAACCAAGTCTCAATAAATTAAAGAAAACAAATCCTATCAAGCATCTTTTCTGACCGCAATGATATGAAACTATAAATTACAAGAAAACGGGAAAAACCACAAAAAGTTTAAATGTGTTATTGAACCACCAATGAGTAATCCAATCAAAGGAGAAATACCTATAGACAAAACAGAAATATGACATACCAAAAGATATGCAATGTAGCAAAAGCAGTTCTAAGAGGGAAGTTCACAGCAATACAGGTCTACCCAAAGAAACAAAATCTCAGACTGACAATAATTTATACCTAAAGGAACTTTCTAGAAAAAGAACAAGGCCCCAAATTAGTAGAAGGTAGATCAGAGTAGAAAGAGAGACAAAGATATTAAAAAAAAAAAAATCAATGAAACTAAGTTGGTGTTTTTTTTTTTTGTTTGTTTGTTTGTTTTAAGTGGGCTTCATGCCCAGTGCACAGCCTGACATGGGCTTGAACTCATGACCCTGAGATCAAGAGTCAGATGCTTAATGGACTGGGCCACCCAGGCACCTCAAGAGTAGGGTTCTTTGAAAAGATAAAATCCACAAACCCTAAGCAGACTAAGCAAGAAAAAACGAGAGGACTCAATCAGAGATCAAAGAATAGTTACAACTGATACACAGAAATACAAAGGATCCTAACTAAGAGACTCCTGTAAAAAATCACATGCCAACAAGCTGTACAACCTGGAAAAAAATTAATTCCTGGAAACATACAATCTTCCAAAACAGAATCGAAGAAACAAAATATGAATAGACCAATGACTAATAAGGAGCTTGAAACAGTAAATAAAAAACCTCCCAATAAGCAAAGTCTAGAATCAGTTTCACTGACAAGTTCTACCAAACTTTGAAGGAAGATTTACTACCTTTCTCAAACTCTTCCAAAAGAGGAGGAATAGCTTCCAAACACATTTTACAAGGCCAGACATTACTCCAGAAACCAAAACCAAGACAACACAAAAGGATAGGCCAATATCCTTGATGAACATAGATGCAAAAGTTCTAAACAAAATACTAGCAAATCTAATGATACATTAAAAAGGATCATACACCACAATCAGGTGGAATTTATTCCAGGGATGCAAGGATAGTTCAACATACAGAAATCAATCAATGAGATATGTTAACAGAAAGAAAAATAAAGTCATCTGATCATCTCAATAGATGCAGAAAAACCATGTGACAAATTCAATACCCATTTATGTTAAAAATTCTCAACAAAGGGGCACCTGGATGGCTCAGTTGGTTAAGCATCTGACTTTAGCTCAGGTCACGATCTCACGGCTCGTGGGTTCGAGCCCTGCATCAGGCTCTGTGCTGACAGCTCAAAGCCTGCTTTGGATTCTGTGTCTCCCTCTCTCTGCTCCCCTCCCACTCGCATGCTCTCTCTCTCAAAAATAAACAAACAATGAAAAACAAAATTCTTAATGAAGTAGGTACAGTAGGGAACGTAACTTAACACAATAAAGGCCATATATGACAATCATATAGCTAACATCATACTCAACAGTGCAAAGTTGAAAGCTTTTCATCTAAGAACAAGAACAAGACAAGAATGCCCATTCTTACCTCTTTTTTTCAATACAGTACTGGAAGTCCTAGCCACACCAATTAGTCAAGAGAAAAGGCAGCCAAATCAGAAAGGAAGAAGTAAAACTATTTGCAGATGACATGATACTATACATAGAAAACCCTAAAGACCCCATCAGAAAACTGCTAGAACTAAAAAAATTCAGTAAGGTTGCAGGATGTAAAATCAATGCACAGAAATCTGTGGTGTTTCTACACACTAAGAATAAAGCATCAGAAGAAGTTAAAAAAACAATTCCATTTGCAATTTACAACTGCATCAAGAAGAATACCTATGAATAAATTTAATCAAAGAGGTGAAAGACCTAGACACTTATGACTATAACACTCTGATGGAAGAAACTGAAGACACAAAGGGAAGCTGTTCTGTGCTTATGGATTAGGAGAATTAATACTAAAATGCCCATACAACTCAAAGGCATCTACAGATTCAATGCAATAGCTCTTAAAATTCCAATGGCATACTTCACAGAATTAGAACAAATAATTCTAAAATTTGTATGGAACTACAAAAGATCCCGAATAGCCAAAGCAATCTTGAGAAAGAACAAATTTGGAGGTATCAAGCTCCCTGATTTCAAACTATTTCAAACTACAAAGCTGTAATAATCAAAACAGCATGGTATGGGTACAAAAACAGACACAGAGATCAAATGGAACAGAACTGAGAGCCCAGAAATAAACCCACACATATCGGGGCAATTATTTTACCACAAAGGAGCCAAGAACACGTATACTGGAGAAAAGTCAGTTTCACTCGTATGTGGATCTCAAAAAACAAAAGGGCAAACAAAATAAAAACCTTATAGAGAATAGACCAGTGGTTACCAGAGGAGGAGGTGGTCGACGGTACGGTGACTAGGTCTGTGGTGGTGATCACTTGGTAGTATACACAGATGAATTATAAAGCTACACACCAGAAACTTACATAATAAAGATTTATGTAATTCTTTTTAATGCTGGTCATAAATTTACACAATTGCTTTCTGATGAAGATAAAAATTAAAAATACCCAATTCATGCATTTTTGTTACAACTGCTGTTTCAGAATCCCTAACAATGCAAATTAAACATAAATTGCTTTAACCTTGGTTAAAGGTGCACACTGGACTTCCTGAAAAAAAAAAAAAAAATCTTCTTAATGTTAATTACTTCCTTATCACAGCACCAGAATTCAATTTTATTTATGGTTCCTCTCTGGGACACCATTGTCTGTTCAGTAATAAAACAATAAATAATTGCACAGGTTTGAAGACTTCAGGAACCAGGTCAAAGGGGAAAGTCGATTAGCAGCAGAATCACATACATGTTTGGTTGTAGACTAGTGGGTGACCTGTGGGAGAAAGGGTGTCTTGCTCTGGGTTTTTGAAAAGCTCACTTCATGGTCCCAGAGAATCCTTTTATAGATTTGTGCATCCATTGTATTTGTACACTGTAAAAAATATCTTGCCCAAAAGTCCGATTTGAAGATGAGAAGAAACCGTCTGCTTTTGAACCAAACTAAGCTATTCTTGGGAATAATTTTTGAAGGGATGAGAAACTTGTTACCACAGGGGGAGCTTTACAGGCGAATGCAGAAAATTTGTAAAGATACTAAAGAAAGTGACAGTCATGAAACTTCCTGTAATCTCAGGAAAAATATGGCCAGAATGGAATAGGGCAGTTACTGTGAAAAGCTGTGTGAGTACTAGCAGAGTCCAGAAAGGTCACCATAGGGAAAAAAGATCATCTTTCACAAAAAATGGAAAGGTAGCTCAGGTAAGGAGAACGTGGACTCCAAAAATACACCAACCAAATCAGGCAGGACAGGAAGAATTTTAAGGCACATCTTGCAAACCTCCACGACCCACAGAAGATGTTCTTCATATGATGATGATGTAACAACACAACATTCATTATGTGCCAGGCCATGTCCTTAGTGTTTGAAATCTTACACGTTTAGAGAAAGGAAACTTAACCAGCAACATTTAGACTCTATATGACCCCTCAATAAGAGGCCCAAAAGGTACACTAAGGGGCAGAAAGGACATTATAGAAAATTTTTTTCTAAGAAATAAGAATTCTTATTCCAAGTTGCTCCTAAACTGGATAAATTAATTGTCCAGATGTTCTCATCAAGAGAATCAGAATATATGTAGATACACTTCTGGAATACTACTGCTTCTACTGATTTCTACCTACAGATTTCTGAAGGTATCTGGGATGACCAAAGGAGTTGGGTGAACAATACTTGGCTCCTATTTATAAGCCTCACAGACAAGCTGTGGTGCTAAAGACCATGGAACCTTACCTCTCCAGACCCATCAAGCTGGATGAGTCTAGTGAACACAGCTTACCTCTTGGGAAAACTTGGTTTCTACTAGAGGAAACAGTCTCTCTCCCTAATTATATGGAACAACATTTAGTGTATGATGACTGGTTCCAGCACCCTGTTTTTTGGTTTTTTGTTTTTTTGTTTTTTTGAAAAGAAGCCATATGGTATGTTAAAGAAGATACCATAAAGGACTTGGAAGTTTTCTCCGAAGATTGAAAGGCTGTAGAAGGAGAGATCAGAGCAGAACTAAGACCACTGAGAAGATAGGTAATTTCAGCTCAATATAAAAGAGATTTTCTTTTAACATCAGCAAAGTCCAAAAATGGAATAAGCTATCCAAACACATGCCTAAACAGAAGATGAATGATAACCAACTGGAAATGTTCAGGGAATTCTGCAATGGGCAGAAGACTGGGTTTTATCTTTGGTAGTTTTCAACTTTCTAAAGATTCTATTTAATTATGTAGCATCTTTTGAGGAAGACAGTAGGTATAAAAGTGACCTCAGTATAATAAAAGAAGTATCTGAAGAAATTCCACATTGAATTAAAAAACAAAATTTGGGGGATGAGGATATAGAAATTTGCCTACTTGCACATATCAGATGTTAAATATTTATTGACTCAATGGAATGACTAAGAAGTAAGTTTCCCCAGGAACTAGTGTGAGGGGCAGGTATATTTAACACTTGTTTGAAAGAGCTGAAAGAGTCTACTGTGAAGACTACAAGTTTGGGGACATGCAAACTTTGTTAGAAAGAAGCTGGAGGCAAAGAGCTAAGGTAAAGGAGCCAGACTATACAAAGATCTTTGAAGTCTAAGAGCACTTGAGTGGGTAGATAAGAAGCAGATGATGATCCTGTAAAAAAAAAAAAACAAAAAACAACCCCCCGCCCCACCACCACTACACACACACAAAAAAAGATAATTAATTTTAGGGGAAATAATTCACAAAATCAAGAGCTCTCAACACTCAAACAAAAAGAGAATCCACCGTACTGATGTGGGCCAAAATGGCCAACCTAATCAAATATTAGGTACCATCAAGAAAGGTACCAGACACCCTGGAACTAAAAAATAATTTAGAGGAAGTTAGCTAAAATTATCAGGGTCAGAGCAGAAAGAGATATGACTACAAACGGAGAGAATAAAAGGGCAAACTGCAAGGAGCTGTGACCCAAATCTAGAGACCCTTGCACAGCACAGCCAAAGGCATCTGAGCACAGACCAAAGCCAGAATAGATGAATTTCTTAGAAATACAAAGAAAACTCATTTAGGATGAGAAATTAACTATAAACACATTTTCCTGGGAGGAGGAACTGGCACTGAATACACATACATTCCTATAAAGTTGGATATGTTAATTAATCCCAGGATTGCCTGATTAAGAGAAGGTCTATTCAAGGGAGCCACACTCTCCCAAACCTTGTCCCTAGAGATCAAATAGACTCCTTTTTTAGGCTGGGGTCTGCACAGTGAGGAGTTGCTCTCTATCTTGCCAAGAACTGGCACAAAGCAGGATCACACAATTTCAGGTATGTTACCTTTTCTCTCCCTTGGAGTTACACATGAAAAGCATAAACCAGGTTTTTGTTTTTGTTTTTAGGGGAGGTGAGTGGAAAGAGGGTGGGACGTGGCAATGTGTAGGGAGGAGGAAAAATTACTAGTGTTGATAGGTCATGGGATTGCAATCAGTGGGCTTAGTGTAGCGTGTTAAGAGGAAAATTAACATGTTCAAAGGAATGAGGCACTCAAAGGGCTGAAATGAGATTTTTCTTTGGTTCCCAGGGACCTGTCCCTGGGCTCTCCAAGGTTAATTTCAAAGTTTTTCCTTTTGGCTGTGACACACAAAGAATCTCAAAGATTTAGACTCTGGTGCCAGCTGTGCAAGCAGAGCGGTAAGGTCAAGAGTTCACATTAGATATACAGAATTAATTAGACCCAAATCTCCAGACTCAAGGGCAAGACCTGTCTCCAAAAGCTCCTTCCTCCTGATGAATTGAGCTGCTGGGCTTCAGTCCAGGCTATCCTCAGACTAGCTCAGAACATGACTGAGTCCTCTCTCCTTCTACCTTTAAAAAGGTTGTTGGCAAATGCAATCCTCAGAAGAAGGGCCTGGCCTCAGTGGGAGATCCCCAGAGACTGCAGCAGGTGAAAGGTGGCCCCCAAGGCCCAGCCTGTCTCTATGTTGTTCACTTTCTTTGAGAGCTGTTGAGTAGAAAACAAAAGTTCACATTTTTATTTCATTTTCAACTCTGGCAAGCATGACACAGGCAGAGAATATCTACAAAGATCACACATGGCCAAATCAAGGTAAAATTTGGAGTAGCCAGTCTTTGGAGGCTTCCCACTACCACTCTCTATAACGGTTTCCCTCTTGCTATGGCTTATTGCCCCTACACCTGCCAATCTGATCTCTGAATCTTCTGGCTTGGAAGTGGTCTTACCCAGGCCTTCTAGACAGGACCTTTTAGACAAACAGGCTTCTGAATTCTTTTCCCTAATCCCGAAACAAAATACAACAGGAGGCAGGAATCAATTTAGGGGTAGGAAAGAACATATTAAACTTCACAATTCATAGTTTATAAACAACTGAATTTTCTTAAGCACTAATTAATAACCAACCAAGGCATTTAAGGCATTCTAGGCCAGGTTGTGTCTCAATCAGTTCAGTGACTTTGGGCAAATGTTTAAACCTGATTTCTTCCAATACATAAAAAGAAGATCAGATTAGTATTTATCAAATTGTTTTCTTCAGAATCTTAGGAGTTCTTGGAAGTGCTTCAAAGGAGAAAAGGAGGCCAAATGCTGATCCTTCCAGGCCTCATTCCTCCACTTCAACCAGACAGCTCCACTTTGATTAGTTTTACTGGCATTCTGTATCTTTTGTTAAACAATAATGCCACTACTGATAATACCACACACAAAAAAGTTTGGAGACCAGTGGATTGGTTTTAGTCTTTTTTTCTAGGACTAATTTCTTATGACACAATACTTCTTTGTTGACCAGATGAAATCTACATTCTACTAGCAAGTAATTCTTTGTTAAGTACCTTAAATGCCAATATTCTTGTCAGATACAACACATGAAATCCAAATACCTTCGTACAAAGTTTATGAGTTTATGAAATTTGTGTAACACAAGAAATGGGGCAATATAAACTCATCTGGAATTGAGGAAACAGGAAGGGGAAATGATGCAAGCAAGGGTACTTCAATGTTTATTTATTTTTGAGAGAGCGTGAGCGTGCATGCATGTGAGCAGGGGAAGGGCCAAGAGGGAGACACAGAATCTGAAGCAGGCTCTGGGCTCTGAGCTATTAGCACAGAGCCCAACGTGCCGCTCGAACTCACGAGCTGTGATATCATGACCTGAGTCAAAGTTGAATGTTTAACTGACTGAGCCACCCAGGCACACCCGCAAGGGCACTTCAAAAACAAAGTACGACCTACTTATTTGACCCCAAAGTACAAAGTTGCCTGTGCCGTACTTATATTTTTGTCACATCTCCTTTAATAGACTATATGCTATTTGAGGACAAGATT
This sequence comes from Puma concolor, assembly GCF_028749965.1. Lineage (NCBI taxonomy): Eukaryota > Metazoa > Chordata > Mammalia > Carnivora > Felidae > Puma > Puma concolor. The sequence goes on along the minus strand of NC_141672.1, from coordinate 29,338,735 downwards.
TCATTTTAATCATCTTTGTAACCATAATGTACAATTATACAATTATGGTACAGAAGACAAGAAAACAAATGGGATGGATAAAACATGTAAGATGTGTTTAGAATAGATAAATAAGTTACTACGAAGTGGAGCCTGCATGTACCTAAACAAATGGACAGAGACAGCAGGACAAAAAGGGACACAAGATTCAAGAGGCACTAAATATATGAGGCACACATATAATATATAGGACATACTACATATACACAAGGCATTCAACATTAATGAGAACTTGAATAAGCCACTCACTGGTGACATCCTTTTGTCCTCTGCCGAATAAAACCATCTAATAGGGTAATGAGTGAGTGAATGCTACTAGCCATTGTACCTGCCCCTCTGCCTCTCCGAATAGAGCAAATTTGTGTGACAGACCCAGGCACCTTCTGTCCTTGTACCCCCTTGATCAGCTCTAGTACTTATAACTGCACTATCAGCAGAGAGAGAGAGAGATGCAGGACATATGAACCCAGGAATTAAGAAGTATGGCATTTCCAGCCTGCCCATTTCCACCCTATCCTATATGTTCTCACCTATCCTATTTCTTTCCCTTTGCTTCTTGCCCTGAGTTTTGAATTTGATTCAATAAACCATGTGACTTGGGCATCTTAATTTGGGATGCACGCCTTTCTGCTCTGTGACCCCTAGGATAGCTTGCCTGGGAATATACTTAGAAGTTACCATTGCATCAGGGAGCCTGGGTGGCTCAGTCGGTTAAGCGTCCGACTTTAGCTCAGGTCATCATCTCACAGCTCATGGGTTTGAGCCCCGCGTCGGGCTCTGTGCTGACAGCTCAGAGCCTGGAGCCTGCTTCAGATTCTGTGTCTCCCTCGCTCTCTGCCCCTCCCCCGCTCATGCTCTGTCTCTCTCAAAAATAAATGAAAACATTAAAAAAAAAAAAAAAGTTACCATTCCATCAAGCTAATTTCCCACATTCATGGTGTCTTGCAGAGTGCCTTGTCCATAGCCCTAACAAAAACACCTTATAATTCCACCTGCAGCCACTTTTATTACTAAACAAGTTCTTAAATCTTCCTAATTCCCAAATAAGTAGACTGTTACATGATTTCAGTACCATCTCTCTTACCTGTAAGACAGTACTGTCTGCAAAGCCAAAGCCATCCTTCAACAAGGCTGTGATGTAACTGAGATCCATGCATAGGAAAGGACTGCCTGAGGCGAAGTTTTCCAAGTTATCACACACTGAAAGGGAGAGAGTGAAGAGTGGAATTCAAGTTTGAGGCTAACTGACAAGTGTAGGATTTTCTCAAAATACACACTTAGGATAAGCAAAGCAGAATACTCCATTTGGCTAGCACCTGGGAGTCTTAAAGACTACAACTGTGCACTGACAACCTCTGTAAGGCCATGGTGTTTAAGAATTTGCACATTTCTGATGTCACATCTTCTTTACTCAAAGGTGCCTGGGATCCTGGTTTATTTGCTAAATTTCTATTATCTGTTGTTGGGGCTTAATTCAACTAAGTCCCTTACCTATTATTAATGCTAAGGCCCAGAAGACAGAGAAATACCAGTAGCCCTACTTTGGGGCCAGTGGATAAGAGCATTTATCTGTATTCCCATGGATGCTCTCAAAGAAGCCCTTGTGGCTATTTCCCATATATTTTGGTGCTCAGTATTTCATTAACACTGATAGCACTATTTCAATTAAAAAAAAAAAAAAAAAAAAAAAGAAGAGCGCCATACATAAAAATAAACTCAAACTAGATTAAATACCTAAATGTGAGACCTAAAACTGTAAAACTCTTAAAACAGACAGGAATCTCTTGGACATGGGCCTTAGCAACATATTTATGGATATATCTCCCCAGGCAAGGGAAACAAAAACAAAAATAAACTCTTGGGACTACATCAAATTAAAAACCTTTTGCAAAGCAAAGGAAACCATTGACAAAACAAAAAGGCAACTTACTGAATAGAAGATATTTGCAAATGGTACGCCCAGTAAGGGGCTGTATCCAAAATATACAAAGAACTTACACAACTCGACACCAAAGAAACAGACAATCCTATTTAAAAATGGGCAAAGGCACTCCATTTATGGTAACTTGATATCACAGCAAGAGAAAACTGATACAACAGGGTTCTTAGGTGGCTCAGTGGGTTAAGCATCCGACTTTGGATCAGGTCATGATCTCCTGGTTCTGAGTTTGAGCCCTGTGTCAGGTTCTGTGCTGACAACTCAGAACCTAGGGTCTACTTTGGATTCTGTGTGTGCCTCTCCTCTGCCCCTCCCCTCCCCCCTCTCTCTCAAAAATAAACATTAAAAAAAAAACCAGATACAGCTTATTTTTCTTTAGTGATGATTTAATACAGTTTGACATTAACTTTTATATATAAAGTGTTCATAATTTTAGGACTGTTTTATATGCTGGTGTTATTAGCCTTTACCTATTTTATTTTTATTATCTATTTATAATGCTGCAAATAATGTTAAGTTTATTATTCCATCCATTAACTTTATAGATGATGCCTTTTCCCATATACAAATTTTGTTTTATTTTCAATCACGTCAACCTCTACCATCATTTTTAATGCAGTCTCAATCTTAAAACTTGTCTAAATAATCTAATTTTATCACATGTAGTCATACTTCCATATAATTTTCAAATGTTTAAAATTTATGTTTTAGTATTTCATGCAATATGTGAATTGTACAAAAAAGTATAATTTGCTTATATTATCCACTTTAGGAGAAATACATCTTTACTAAACTATTTGAAAAAGAAAATGGGCAAAGGAACTGAATAGACATTCTTCCAAGGAAAACATACAGATATCCAACAGACATGTGAAAAGATGCTCACTTCTTACTAGACATGTTGCAAGAGGCAAGGGAAACAAAAGCAAAAATGAACTATTGGGACTTCATCAAGATAAGTGAAGGAAACAATCAACAAAACTAAAAGGGAGCCTACAGAATGGGAGAAGATACCTGCAAATGACATCCCCAATAAAGGGTTAGTATCCAAAATCTATAAAGAATTTATCAAACTCAACACCCAAACACCAAATAATCCAGTTAAGAAATGGGCAGAAGACATGAATAGACATTTTCCCAAAGAAGACATCCAGATGGCTGACAGACACATGAAAAGATGCTCAACATCGCTCATCAGTGAAATACAAATCAAAACCATGATGAGATAACTCACACCTGTCAGAATGGCTAAAATTAACAACACAAGAAATAACAACTGTTGGCAAGGATGCAGAGGAAGGGTGGGAATGCAAACTGGTGCAGCCACTCCGGACAACAGTATAGAGGTTCCTCAAAAGGTTAAAAATAGAACTACCTTATGATCCAGCAGTTGTACTCCTAGGTATTTACCCAAAGAATACAAAAATACTAATTCGAAGGGATACATGCACCCCAATCTTATAGCAGCATTATCTACAATACCCAAATTATGGAAACAGCCCAAATGTCCACTGACCTATGAGTGGATAAAGATGATGTGAGATATATATATATATATATATATATATATATATATATCTATATCACACACATCTATATAATAGAGTATTACTCAGCCATCAAAAAGAATGAAATCTTGCCATTTATAATGACATGGATGGAGCTACAGAGTATTACGCTAAGTGAAGTCAGTCAGAAAAAGACAAATATCATAGGATTTCACTTATACGTGGAACTTAAGAAACACAACAGATGAACATATGGGAGAGGGTAAAAAAAAGAGAGAGGGAAACAAACCATAAGAGACTTTTATGGGTCAGAGGGTTGATGGAGGGAGGTGGGTGGGGGATGGGCTAGATGGGTGATGGATACTAAGGAGGGCACTTATTACAGTGAGGATGGGGTGTTGTATGTAAGTGATGAATCACTGAATTCTACTCCTGAAACCAATATTGCACTGTATGTTAATTAACTAGAGTTTAAATTAAAATTTGAAAAGAAAAAAGAAAAGATGCTCACATAACTCATCACCAGGGAAATACATATCAAAACCATAATGAGGTATCACTTCACACCAATCAGAATGGCTAATATCAAAAAAGAAATAAGAAGTGTTAGCAAGGATGCAGAGAGAAGGGAACCCTCATGTACTGTTGGTAGGGATGTAAACTGGCAGTGCTACTGTGGATAATATATGGAGGTTCCTCAAAAAATTAAAAATAGAAATACCATATGATCTAGTAATTCTTTTACTGCTTATTTACCCAAAGAAAATGAAAACACTAATTCAAAAAGATATAAGCACCCCTGTATACTGTAGCATTATTTACAACAGCCAACTTATGGAAGCAGCCCAAGTGTCCACTGGTAGATGAATGGATCAAGAAGAGGTGGTGTGTGCGTGCACACACACCAATGGAATATTACTCAGCCATAAAAAAAGAATATCTTGCCACTTGGGACAACATGAACAGACCTAGAGGGTATTATGCTAAGTCACACAGATATGATTTCACTTACATGATTTCACTTATATGTAGAATTCAAAACAACCCAAGACAAATGAACAAATAAAGAAAAAACTGAACTCTTAAATAGACAGAACTGGTTGTTGCCAGAGGGGAGATGGGTGGGGGAATGGGCAAAATAGATGAAGGAGATTAAGAGGTACAAAATTCTAGCCGTAAAATAAATAAGTCACAGAGATGAAAATTACACCACAGGGAATACATTCAACAGTACTGTAATAATGTTGTACGGAGACAGATCATGACTATGTTATCGTGGTGAGCACTGGGTAATGTACAGAATTGTTGAATCTATATGTTGTACACCTAAAACTGATATAAAATTGTATGTCAATTATATTTCAATAATAGGGGGAAAAAGGAAGAAAGGAAGAAATATAGAAAGAAGAAGGGGCGCCTGGGTGGCGCAGTCGGTTAAGCGTCCGACTTCAGCCAGGTCACAATCTCGCGGTCCGGGAGTTCGAGCCCTGCGTCAGGCTCTGGGCTGATGGCTCAGAGCCTGGAGCCTGTTTCCGATTCTGTGTCTCCCTCTCTCTCTGCCCCTCCCCCGTTCACGCTCTGTCTCTCTCTGTCCCAAAAATAAATAAACGTTGAAAAAAAAAAAATTAAAAAAAAAAAAAAAAGAAAGAAGAAAAGGTTTTCATCATTTCCCCAAAGCTTCTTGTATTCCCATGGTTTTCTATGCCACTTGATGCTTTTAACTCCTGGCAGAAACATGAAACCAGCCTTCTGAGCGGCTTTCTGCTGACTGTGGTGCTTTGGGTCACTTTAAGGTCATTAGAGTTGGCAGGCACAGCCTCATGGACTCGTCTTCAAGGGTTCCCACTGGCACTTACCTTCCCTTGCTTTTCTTTCAAAATCTTCAACTTTTAAAACACCCCCTGTTTCATAATCTAAAATGAAACAGTAGCTGATGTCAAAAAGCCTTCAAGGAAACATAAGGAAATTCATCCTAGTGAAATTTATAATAATGAAAAACTAAAGTAAATTTTTACTAGAAGTAAAATTTCCAACATTACAAGATGGGATAAACAAACATGACATATCCATACAACACAATCTATGTGTCTAATTCATTTATAATTATTCTATGTATATTTAACCACAATAAAAAATGACCTATTAAAAAAACCCAGAAAATAGGAAATTAACTCATATCTCAGGCCATGACAGATCACATACATACATTCATTCACAGAACCAACAAAAAGCAGTACTATTGTGATACGAAAATAAAAGTTATAAAGGGGGAGGAGAAAACTTTTTGGGGTAATGGATATATTATTTTGAATTTGTTGATGGCTTAATGGGTATACACATATGTCAAAACAAATTATACACTTTAAATATTCACATTTTATGTTGATTATACCTCAATAAAAATGTAAAAAAAAAAAAAAAAGATTTCATATGTATTTGCTTAGGCCACTTTCTAGCTCCAAAAGATTCTAAATCATATTCATCCTTCCATTGCAGTGACTAAGGTCATTCAATAGCCAGCAATGGAGAAGAAGTAAGGTGATCACTCATAATGAAGCATTTAAAATTCTCCTTTTCTCCCTTTCCCTTCCCCACCACAGGTTTGCCCAGCTTCCTCCCTAGACTGATACCTGGAGTAAACTTACCAATCATGTCTGTGTCAACAGCACGATCATAATAGTAAGAGAAAGCATAGAAGGAACTTCTCTGGACCTCATCTGGCTGGTGAAGTTTTCCTTGGACCACCCTCAGCACTTCAGTGTAGCAGGGCTCAAAGCCCATTTCCCCTGCCAGGGCAAAAGTGTACAGGCACAATGTGAGAAAAATAAGAGCTCTCTGGAGCCAACAAAGAAACAGCAGGAGGATCAATGAAAGCAGATGCTGGGGCTGAGGACAAAGGGCTTACAAAGCTGAGCAAACTTCCACAGTCCTGTCACTCTGGAGGAAAGGTACCTGCTTCCCCATGGCAGCTCCCCTCCCTAACCCGTGTTCACCAAAATAGCCATACCTAACCTGAAGCTACTGCCTAGCCTTACATGCCATGGTATTCATGAGGAGCATCCAGAAGGCTCACCTGCTTCCTTCACTGGAAAAATTGAGTTTTTTATCTTGACTTTAAGGTCTCTGCTTTTTATAACACCTGAGATGAATTCTTTTTCTCATGGTCTCAGTTTTAAATGTATATAATATTATTTAAAAAGCTAAACAATGGGGCGCCTGGCTGGCTCAGTTGGCTAAGAGGCTGACTCTTGATTTTGGCTCAGATCAGGAGATCAATCCCTGCATCAGGTCCTGTGCTAACAGTGTTGAGCCTGCTTGAGATTCTCTTTCTCTCCTTCTCTCTCTGCCCCTCTCATGCTCATGCGGTTTCTGTCTCTCTCAAAATAAATACACTTAAAAAATAAACTTTAAAAAAGTAAAAAAAGGGGCTCCTGGGTGGCTTAGTCGGTTAAGCGTCCGACTTTGGCTCAGGTGATGATCTCGCGGTCCGTGGGTTCGAGCCCCACGTCGGGCTCTGTGCTGACAGCTCAGAGCCTGGAGCCTGTTTCAGATTGTGTGTCTCCCTCTTTCTCTGACCCTCCCCTGTTCATGCTCTCTGTCTCAAAAATAAATAAATGTTTAAAAAAATTTTTTTTAAGTAAAAAAATAAAATAAAAAGCTAAACATTAACTGAATTTGAAATAGTGTTCCTCCTTGCTGAGGGCATCAGACCTAGGTTAAGAACAGGCTTCTAATGGGTCTACAACACTTGGGCAGGGAAAGAGCAGGACAGAGAGACAGTGCCTTGTTCACTGTCACTTCATACTATTCCTTAAAGGCATACCAAGATCTATTTGGAATGAGTCCCTGCAAAAGACAAGCTTCTCTTAAGTTCTGAAAAACATCTCCTGTGGGACTTTTCCAGACTTCTACTGTAAAGGTAATTTCAACCAGTGAAAAAACATCACTTGCCTTCTTTGTTGCCACCATAATGGTATTTCACGCCCCCAAAGATCCACTCTGCTTCCAACCATCTTGGTAGACAGGCACTTCTGAAAGTGTGTCCATCAATCCCTGAAAGAAGCCAGACCACGAAGTAAGAAGCAAGGGTGTGTGTATGTGTGGGAGAGAGACAGAGAGATAGAATGTGTGAAAGACACATGCACACACAAATGCAAGAAGACAGTAAGGTTGAAAGGAATTACCAAAGTAGGTAGTTCCATGACTGGGTCCTATGACAGGAATTCTTAACTCAGGGTTCATAGATGGGCTTTGTGGGGTTGGTGAACCTCCTGAAACTATAAATTTTTGTGCATATGTGTATTTGGCAGAAAGGTTCATGGTTTTTATCACATCTCAAAGAAACCCAAAACCTACAATGGAATATGTTCCCTCTTTTCTAAAAAAAAAAAAGGTAGGGGCACCTGGGTGGCTCAGTCAGTTAAGCTCCGACTTCATCTCAGGTCATGATCTCATGGTTTGTGGGTTCTAGCCTTGTGTCGGGCTCTATACTGACAGCTCAGAGCCTGGAGCCTGCTTCGGATTCTATGTCTCCCTCTCTCTCTGCCCCTCCCCGCCCCCAAATAAATAAACATTAAAAAAAGAATTTTTTTAAAAAAAATTTTAAAAAGGTAAAAAATACGCTTCTACTTTTCTCACAGTAATAGTTTACTGCGAGCCAGGAAGGCACCATAGAAAGCACATTAAATGCAAAATCTCAGATAAAGGGAGGAAAGAGGCACAGAAAGGTTAGCTAACTTGCCCAAAATCAAAAGGCTGGCTGAAGCCAGTTCTACCTGACCTCAAAAGCTGAGATCTTAAATGTTCAACCACGTTGAAAGAGATGAATAAAGTTGTTCAGTTATTCCATCTTGCAAGTGGACTGCACCCTTGCAGTGGGTGCTTCTTGCAAGTGGACTGCTTCCTGCACCCCCCACGTAAAACTAACGGCTTGAAAAAGCTTCTGCCAAATTCACTCTTCAAACCTTGAATTTCTGCACACTTCAGCCTTCTGGTCACAGGCTGTTCCCCCTATATATATAGCCTTCATTCCAGAAATGGCTAATAATATATACCAAAACTACTGAACACAACATAAAGTAGAAAAGAAATTTGCTATTATTAGGTCCAGTATACAACACATGCTTCCTAATTTGGCGTAAAGCTTTCCTCCACAGAATCACTGTCAAGAAAGGGGAAAGGCAAGCTGAATACTGATGTCATTCTCACCATACCCCAACCAGCATAGGTACCCAGACGAACCTTCTGTTTCCAGGGCTCCCAGGGTTGCTAGTCTTGCAGCTTTTAATCCAAATCCCAAGTAACTGTAAAATATAGGATTGACTAATTTCATGTTGGTCCTGAAGCTCTCCAACCTAAAGCTACCTCTTTCCAAAGTAGCATGGTTTCTGTGTCTCCCTCTGAGGGAGGAAAACCTTGTTCTCTGCAACCTCTTCATCTTGTGTGGACAAGTGGTAATTTCTGCAGTTTAGATCAAGGCCATCCAGAACTTTCCACGCCTATGATTTAAAGGCCAGAGATAGTGACACTTCGTACAGTCCGACCTTGGGAACCATCCCCAGAAAAGCTCTCATTATCTTAGCTTCCAGCCCCAATGTGATCAAATCCACGGCCAGATTTAGAACATCTGAAAGCAAACTCAAAGGAATTGGTACAGAGCTTTGGCTGAAGTTTCTCCAAGTGTTCTCTCTACAGAAAACTTTTAACTCTTTAAGTTATACACTTCTGAGGCCAAGAATGGAGAAATCTCTTGGGTCCTTGAGCTATGGTTTCAGTTATTAGACCTTTGCGGATTGGCAAAAACTTCGTGAGGCTGGTCAGATGCAGTAACAGATGTGAAAATGCTTTGGAAGGTTAGGAGAATCATACAACATGAAATATTATTCCTCCATGTCCCCCTCCTCACCTATGTGTATAGAGCTTATAAGTGCTGTTAAACATCTCAAATGAAGTGAGGTAGCCCCTAGGGGTTTGTTCCAGGGTCTTCTGCAAATCAGAAAAAGCAAAAAGACTATTCAGGATCTGCAAGCGTTTGGAGGTGTTACCACCACGATCCCTGTCCCTCCCCCAAGAAATCAGAAAAGAAACACAGACTAAGCTGCTAATCTCAAAGGGATGGAGGAATCAAAGGGACTCTGAACAATGAGAGAGCAAGGGGAAGTACACCCAGTTATTAACTGACTCCACTCAGACTATTTGTGGTAGAGCTGCTGTCCTAAAATGGGGTACCACTTTCTTGGCACCATGATATGTTTGCCAAGTGGGTTGCTAACCAGGCCTTCATATAAATGACTCACCTTAAACTGGGGTAGGAATGTGATTTGGGTGGAGGCCCCCCCGAGGTCCAGGGTCCCCACAGTTTCCCGGCTCTGGCCATGCAGCTGACCTGTGAATGAGAGCCAGCTCTGAATATCTTCTGCTTCCTGGACAGCTCAACACTCCTCTGTCCGCAATCTCTGTCCTGCTCTTGTATATTGCAGGTGTTTCATAAGTATTCCACTGCTCCCTGGTCCCGAAGGGTATAGGTGAATGCTAACCTAGAAGGATTCTTGCTGTAGCTGAGGCCTTGAAGACAGGTATAAACAGTAACTTCTTATAGTTTCCTTCCTTCCTTTCTTTTTTTTTTTTTTAAAGCACAATACAAGCAAAATGAGATTTTTTTTGCTCGGACCCTCATGTGAAACCCAGTTAATATCTTAGAATAAACTTGAGAATGTATTACCTGTCAGAAAATTCACAGTAACCCAAGCTAATATACCTGAAAGACAGAGAAAAACAAGGATTACATCTCAAGAGCATTTTTCCCTAATCTTCCTCGACCCCAGTTTTGTTTTTTTTTCTCTAAATTTTGTGTCTAAAACACGTATTCCTTCTCCCTGTCCTTCAATTTCCTGTTATCCCATCCCTCCTTGTGTGTTTCTCCTCATTTAGTTCCTTTTACTTCAGCACCTCCACCTCTGTTCCCAGTTCCTTTAATCAAAATATTTATTAACCCTGGCCCGCTCCCCCCAGAACATGTACTAACACCTCTCCCACCTTCATAAGATCCATCCATGATGCTAACACTGTCATTTGGTACCAGGAAAGGTGACTTCTTGAAGATTTCTCTTACCTAAAGAAAAAGGGAAAAAACCTGGATTCCCTAAGGCAATAAAGATTTCCATACTTTGGCTATATCGTATAAGGTTTAGAAAACTACACTCTTCATTTCCCTAAATAAAATTTTAGAACACATTTCTTTCTTTCTTTCTTTCTTTCTTTCTTTCTTTCTTTCTTTCTTTCTTTCTTTCTTTCTTATTTATTTATTTATTTATTTATTTAGAGAGAATGAGCAGAGGAGGGGCAGAGAAAGGGGCACAGAGGATCAAAAGCGGACTCTGAGATCGGCTCTGTGCTGACAGCAGAAAGCCCAATGTGGGGCTCGAACTCACAACCCCTGAGATCATGAGCTGAACCGAAGTTGGACGCTTAACTCACTAAACCACCCAGGCACCCCTAGCAGAACTCATTCCTTTTCTCTAAAAAACCAGAGAAGGGAACTACACAAACCATTGTCGGTTTCTTGTAAAAACAAAAACACAGGGATTACTCTGACTTTAAAGTAAATCTCAACCACTGGGTGGCTCAGTGGGTTAAGTGTCTGACTTCAGCTCAGGTCAGGATCTTAAGGTTTGTGAGTTTGAGCCTCACATTGGGCTCTGTATTGACAGCACAGAGCCTGCTTGGATCCTCTGTCTCCCTCTCTCTCTGCCCCTCCCCTGCTCATGCTCTCTCTCAAAAAAAACATAAAAAATTTTTAAAAATAAATAATCTCAACCGCTGTCTACATTTATAGGTGAACTGGACCTAAGAAAGGGCATACATCTGACTCTTTCAGCTCAAATTAGGATCCTGTAATTTTTTTAAAAAAACACCTTATTAATTTTGCCTGGGCACACTGGAGGCTAAGAGGACTTTTTCCGACTTCATTTCTTAGATGACAAGATAAACGGATGGTAGAGAAGAGTTGGGCCTGGGCAGCTCCTGAGGCTACAGAAACATTTCTTCTGCTCTCCCATCAAATTCTGCAGGTCTTTGCCCTTGCGGGTAAAGAGGACTCATGTCCATGGGCTGGAGTACTCTGCTCTCAGCCCCTGTTAGATTCTGGAACATGGCTGAGGCCTCAAGAGTCCAGAGACCCCAGGTCTAGACTTATTTATCCTATTTTAGGAAATGGGAATTAATATCTTTCACACACTCTTGACTCTCCACAAATAGAGGTCAATTATATGGGTGTTATGTCTTATATATATTTTTTTTATATGATTATCATGAGGCAGAGGGAGACTTCCAAACAGGAATAGAAGGAACTCTGGTCTACTGGCTGTTTTAATTCCTGATAGGATGAAACACTTCATGTGGTGACCTCTGGACCCTGTTTCATCCAGGAAAACTCAGTGATCTATAAACAAGTTTTTAAAGAGAAGATAGATAAGCAAACAGTAATAAACACAGAGAGTTTCTACTCTTGTCCTCTCCACTCTTCTCCCCTGCTCACAGTTTATTCTCAACACAACAGCCACAGTGTGCTTTTAAAACAGATGTCAGATGCTGCCTCTCAAGACCCTCCAATGACTTACTTCCTGGAGAAAAAGTGAAAGTTCTTACACTTGCCTTTAAGGCCCTACATAATAAACCCCTCACACCTCTCTGATCTCATCTCCTACTTCCATCACTCACTCCCTTCCAGCTACATTGACCTCCTGGATGCTGTTCCTTGAATATACCAAGCATTTTCCCTGATTTAGGCTTTTCACCTGCTATTGCTTCAGCTTGGAATATTCTTCTACAAATGTCTTGTATAGCTTGCTTCTTTACTCTTCTCAGGTCTCTGATCAAATGCATCTTATCAACAGTCTTCCCTGACCACCCTATTAAAAATAGCATCCCTCCACATGACTACCAGCATTCCCTAGCTGCCTTCCCTTGCTTTTCTTTCTCCATAGCATCTACAGCACCTGACATACTTTGTAGTGAGTTGTTTAGTTGTTTACTTTCTGTCTCCTTGCAACCAGAATGTAAGTTCCATCACAGCATGGACTGTCATTTTTTGCTCCAGGCAGCATGTCCCTGGTAACCTCACCAATGCTCAGCACTCATATGCTGAATATAAATGAATACATGAATAAGGAATCAGGATTCAGATTCTCATGCAAACATGCTAGGCAGCTTGTCCTTGGACAAGGGACTTAAATGCTCTGTGTTGACAGTCAAAGGAAAATGGATTTTGAGCTCTGAATTACACACCGATAATATAGAATAATTTTTTGTAATTTTTGTTATAATGGGATCCTACTTGTAAATATTCTTCATACATAATTTAAATCTTATTAGTCTGCATGTTTTTAAAAATAATTTTTTATTAAAACATTTTTTTTTTATTTTTTAAAATGTTCATTTATTCCTTTTTGAGAGACAGAGAGCGCACAAGCAGGGGAGGGGCAGAGAGGGAGGGAGATACAGAATTGCAAGCAGGTTCCAGGCTTTGAGCTGTCTCCAGGAGCAGAACCTGATGTGGGGTTCGAACCTATGAACTGTGAGATCATGACCTGAGCCAAAGTCGGACATTCAATCAATTGAGCCACCCCAAAAAATTTTTTAATGTTTATTTTTGAGAGAAAGAGAGAGCATGAGCAGGGGAGGAGCAGAGAGGAGACACAGAATCTGAAGCAGGCTCCAGGCTCTGAGCTGTGAGCACAGAGCCTGATGCAAGGCTCAAACTCACAAGCTGTGAGATCGTGACCTGAGCCAAAGTTGGACACTTAACCAACTGAGCTACCCAGGCACCCCCCTTCAATAATTTTTTTGAAGTTGATTTTTTATTTATTTTGAAAGAGAGAGAGAGAGCAAGTGGGAAAGGGGCAGAAAGAGAGGGAAGCAAAATTCCAAGCAGGCTCCGCACTATCAGCACAAAGCCCGATGCAAGACTCAACTCACAAACCACGAGATCATGACCTGAGCTGAAATCAAGAGTCGGATGCTTAACCAACTGAGCCACCCAGGCACCCCTAGAGTTTGCATGTTTTATGCAAAATAAGTATGCACAATAATGCTAAAAATACTGAGTTTAAAAAAACTTCTCTACTTAAATTTTTTACTTGAATAAGAAATTTAAATGGATGATCTTTAAAAATCTCTCACACTTAAAATTCCATGATTCTTCTCAAAAGCTTTATGCTGAGATGCTACTAAACAATAAATGAGTCAACCAAGAAATCAAAGAAGAGGGGCACCTGGGTGGCTCAGTTGGTTGAACATCTCTTGATTTCGGCTCAGGTCATGATCCCAGGGTCGTGGGATTGAGCCCCACGTTGGACTCCATGCTGAGTGTGGAGCCTGCTTAAGATTCTCTCCCTTTGCCCCTCTCCCCCTCTCGTGTGTGCTCTCTCTAAAATAAAAAAAATAAAAAATAATTTAAATTGAAAAAAATCAAAAAAGAAATAAAAAATTACATGGAGACAAATGAAAATGAAAACCCAACAGTCTAAAATCTTTGGGATGTAATAGGGGCACGTGGGTGGCTCAGTCGGTTAAGTGACTGACTTCGGCTCAGGTCATGATCTCACTGTTCATGAGTTCAAGCCTTACATCAGGCTCTGTGCTGACAGCTTGGAGCCTGGAGCCTGCTTTGGATTCTGTGTCTCCCTCTGTCTCTATTCCTTCTCTGCTTGCTCTCTCTCTCTCTCTCTCAAAAATAAAGATAGATTAAAAAAATTTTTTTTAATCTTTGGGATGTAGCAAAAGTGGTCTAAGAGGGAAGTTTACAGCAATACAGGCCTATCTCAAGAAGCAAGAAAAATCTCAAATAAGCAACCTAACCTTACACCTAAAGAAGCTAGAAAAAGAACAAAAACCCAAAACCAGCAAAAGGAAGGAAACAGCATTAGAGCAGAAATAAATGATATAGGGAAAAAAAAAAACAAACACATCTATGAAACCAGGAGCTGGTTCTTTGAAAAGATCAACAAAATTGATAAACCTCTAGCCAGATTCATTAAAAATAAGAAAAAGAGAGAGAGAGAAAATTCAAATAAACAAAAATACAACGAAAGGAGAAATAACAATTGATATCACAGAAACACAAATAAGAGATTATAAAAAATTATATGTCAACAAATTGGACAAAGAAATGGATAAATTCCTAGAAACATATAACCTCCTAATACTGAAACAGAAAGGAACAGAAAATTCAAGCATATGGATAACCAACAAAGAAACTGAATTAGTAATCAAAAAACTCCCAACAAGCAAAAGTTGAGATCAGATGGCTTCACAGGTGAATTCTACCTAATATTTAAAGAAGAATTAATACCTATTCTTTTCAAACTATTCCAAAGAATAGAAGAGGAAAAAACCTTCCAAATTCATTCTATAAGTCCAGCATTACTCTGGTACCAAAACCAGATAAAGATACCACAAAAAAAGAGAACTACAAGCCAAAATCTCTGATGGTGCAAAAATCCTCAACAAAATACTAGCAAACCAAATCCAACAATACATTAAAAAAAAAATCATTTACCACAATCAAGTGGGATTTATTCCCAGGATGCAAGGGTGGTTCAATATTTGCAAGTCAATCAACGTGATACATCACATCAATATCAGAAAGGATAAAAACCATGTGATCATTTCAATAGATGCAGAAAAAGCATCTGACAAAGTATAATATCCATTCATGATAAAAAACCAGCAACAAAGTAAGAAGTTTAGAGGGAACATACCTCAGCATAATAAAGTCCTATATGAAAAACCCACAGCACCACACTCAATGGGGAAAAACAGAGAGCTTTTCTCCTAAGATCAGGAACACGACAAAGCTGTCTACTCTTATCACTTTTATTCAACATAGTACTGGAAGTCCTAGACATGGCAGACAAAATAAATACATAAAAGGTATCCAAATTGGTAAAGAAGTAAAATTTTCACTATTTGCAGATAACATGAGACTACATATAGAAAACCCCAAAGACTCCACCAAAAACTGCTAGAACTGACAAATGAATTCAGTAATGTTATAGGATATAAAATCAACGTACACAAATCATATTAATGCATATTAGTGTGCATTTCTACATACTAATAATGAAGCAGCAGAAAGAGAATTTAAGAAAATAACTAACTCCATTTACAAATGCATCAAGAGGCACCTCGGTGGCTCAGTCGTTTGAACATCCAACTTCAGCTCAGGTCATGATTTCATGGTTTGTGGGTTTGAGCCCCACATCAGGCCCTGTCTGTGCCGACAGCTCAGAGCCTGAAGCCTGCTTTGGATTCTGTGTTTCCCTCTCTCTGCCCCTCCTCAGCTTGTGCTCTACCTCTGTCTCTCAAAAATGAATAAAAGTTAAAAAAACAAATTAAAAAAATAATAAGGGGGCACCTGGGAGGCTCAGTCAGTTGAGGATCTAACTCTTGGTTTCTGCTCAGGTCATGATCCTGGGGTCATGGGATCAAGCCCCAAGTTGGACTCCATGCTGAGTGAGCATGGAGCCTGCTTAAGATATATTTTCTCTCTCTCTCTCTCTCCCCCCCCTTCCCCTCCCCCTTCTCTCCCGGTCACACTCTCTCTCAAATGGAATAATAATAATGATGATAATAATAATAGATACCTAAGAATAAACCTAACCAAAGAGGTGAAAGACCTGTATAGTTTTCAACTGTAAAACACCGATGAAGGAAACTGCAGGTGACACAAAGAAATGGAAAGACACTCCATGCTTATGGATGAGAACAAATATTATCAAAATGTCTATACTACCCAAAGCAATCTACAGATTTAATGTAAGCCCTATCAAAATACCGATGGCAGTTTTCACAGAACTAGAACAAAAAATCCTAAAATTTGTATGAAATCACACAAGACCCTGAATGGCAAAGCAATCTTGAAAAAGAAAAAACTGGAGTTGGCACAATTGCAGACTTCAAGTTATATTACAAAGCTGTAGTAAAACAGTATGGTACTGGCACAAAAACAGACACATAGATCAACAGAACAGAATAGAAAACCCAGAGGGTGTCTGGGTGGCTCAGTCGGTTAAGTGTCCAACTTTGGCTCAGGTCATGATATCATGGTTTATGAGTTCCAGCCCTGCGTTGGGCTCTGTGCTGACAGCTCAGAGCCTGGAGCCTGCTTTGGATTCTGTGTCTCCCTCTCTCTCTGCCCCTCCCCTGCTCATGCTCTTTCTATCAAAAATAAATAAACATTAAAAACAAAAAAAGAATAGAAAACCCAGAAATAAACCCACAATTACATCGTCAATTAATCATTTGTCATGACAAAGGAGGAAAGAATATGCAATTGGAACAAGACTGTCTCTTTGACAAACAGTGCTAGAAAAACTGGACAGCTACATGTAAAAGAATGAAACTGATCACTTTTTTACACCACACACAAAAATAAACTCAAAATGGATTAAGGACCTAAATGTGAGACATGAAACCATAAAAATCTTAGAGCACCAGCAGTAATTTCTTTTGACATCAGCTGTGGCAACATCTTTCTAGATGTGTCTCCTAAGGCAAGGAAAACAAAAGGGAAAATAAACCATTGGGCATCAAAATAAAAAGCTTCTGCACTGTGTAGGAAACAATCAACAAAACTAAAGTCAATCTACTCAATGGGAGATGATATTTGCCAAAACATATCTGATAAAGGGTTAGTATCCAAAATATAGAAAGAACCGATACAACTCAACACCAAAAAACCTACAAATAATTCAATTAAAAAATGGGCAGAAGACATGAACAGACATTTCTCCAAGGAAGACATACAAATGGTCAACAGACACATGAAAAGATGCTCAACATCACTCATCATCAGGGAAATGCAAATCAAAACTACAATGAGATATCATCTCACATCCATCAGAATACCTAAAATCAAAAACAAAAGAAACAACATGTTGGCAAGGATGTAAGAAAAAAAGGAATCCTTGTGCACTGTTGATGGGAATGCAACCCCTGTGGAAAACAGTATGGAGGTTCCTCAAAAGGTTAAAAATAGAACTACTTGATGATCCAGTAATTGCACTACTGAGTATTTACTCAAAAAATTCAAAAACACTAATCCAAAGGGATATATGCACCTCTATATTTCAGCATTATTTACAATAGCCAAATTATGGAAGCAGCCCAAGTGTCCATCAATTGATGAATGGATAGAGAAGATATGGTGTGTGTGTACATATGTGTGTGTGTACATACACACACACACACACACAATGGATTACTTAGCCATAAAGAATGAAACCTTGCCATCTGGAACAACATGAATGGAGTTAGAGAGTATAATGCTAAGTGAAATATGTCAGAAGAAAGACAAATACCAAGTGATTTCACTCATATGTGGAATTTAAGAAACAAAACAAACGAACAAAGGAAAAAACAAATAAAGGAGAGAGACAAACCAATCTTAACTATACAGAACTGATAGTTACCAGAGGGGAGGTGGGGGCAGGGGGAATGGGTAAAATAAGTGAAGGGGATTAAGAGCACACTTATCATGATGAGCATTGAGTAATGTAGAGACTTGCTGAATCACTATATTGTACACCTTAAACTAATGTAACACTGTATGTTAACTATACTAGAATTAAAATTAAAAATTTAATTTAAAAAACCTTTATGCTGAGAGAAAAAAAGACATTAAAAAAAGAACATAAACTGTATAACTCCATTTATATGAAATGTAAGAACAAGCAAAACTAATCTACAGTGATAGAAAGCAGATCAGTGGTTGTCTGGCTTCACGGGAGGAGGAAACTGACTGCAAAGGTATATAAGGAAACTTCTGAATTTGTCAAAATTCATTTAACTGTACACTGAAAACGTATACATTTTAAGTTATACTTCAATAAAGTGGGCTAAAAATAATTTTTGTGATTCTGTTTTAATAAGTTAGAAGAGTTAAGACTATCATGGACAGGAAATACTTTAAAATTCTTTAGGAAAAGTTGTATAAATTCAAGAGTAACGTTTAAAAACGTGAGTAACTAGAACAAGAGACCAGTTACCAGAGTGCTTTAGCGATGGTGGAATACTAAAGGTAGCAGTCACATTCCAAAGAGCTAAACACCCCTAAGGCAAATATTCACAGAGGGAAAAATAATCATCTGTGATGCAAAGGACTTCGAAGATTACCTCAAAGAGCAGAGCCTGGGCTTTCTGTTCGGGCAATAAGCGCAGTCCTGCTGTTGCCTTCAGGACCACTGGGGTTCTTTTCCAGTGACTTCGGGGGATGGAATCTTTGGCCACCTCTAAGAGTCCTTGAACAGTCTCAGCACCCTTCAAAAGAGATGACCTACTCATACAGTGAACAGTTCATTTAGTGGCAACTGTCTATTCCCTCAACATGCTCAGGGGGATAACAGGAGTGAGGGAGCAGGGGGCTCCAACCACTCTCTGCTCTACAGGAGAAGAAACCTAGATAAGTAGGCTTCTTTGAAGGAAAATGCATTTAATTTTGGTTGAATGATAACAAAAATTATTCTTATATAGCATGGTCATTTTAACTGATTGTTATTTTGTGTCTCATAAATTAGCTTCAGGCTAGAAAGTTGGGTACAGTGAAAAAAACACCGGATTTGGAGTTAGAAGACTTGCTTGCTAGCTCTGTGGCTTCATATAGGGACTTGGTTTCCTCAACTCTACGATGGGAGATACGCCTCATCCCACTGAAAAACTGCTGAGTGCACTGCATGCGGCAGACTGCATGTACGTGCACACAAAGGCTGGTGTGGCTATTACCATGCTACAGGTTTTATGATCTCTGGAAGGACAGAACCTGCCAGGTACATTTTTGCATCATACCACCTACACGCACAGGACAGAGTAGATACTCAATTTATGAAATTAAAAACCATTATTTTAAATCCACTGTTTCCCTGAGTGAACATCTGACAACATGCTGCTACCTCTAAATCATCAGAATTATTAGCAACCACAACAAAATCTTCTCTAAATGTCAAATCAGTTTTTGACACCTCCCAATTTTCTGACGCATTTACCATTTCATATTAGTGAGCTGAGAAAAAAAAACATCTTCACAGGTCTTCAAGTTCAAGCCATTCTTTTTTCTAAGATTTTATTAAGTAATCACATGCTCTACCAACTGAGCCAGTCATGTACCGCAAGCCATTTTTAATAGAAGTTTTTCCTTTGGTTAATGACTATGCTTGTAACAATATCTTTACATTTGCTACCAAATGGTCAATATTCTGCCTTATTCTATTTTGGTATGTCCTCTGACACACTGGGTATGGCATGTTATGGGTGCTCAAATGTGAAATACAGTCATGACAAAACTCTCTATACATCCTTTAATACCAAAGATTTTTGTTTTCATGAGTTCTTCCCTAATTTCTAGAGTATAGGTATACATGATCTGTCCTATATCAGGGTACTTTGAAATGAAGTTCATTGGGTCTACAGTTCCTCAACTGCTATGTTTATACCTCATACCTTATAGAGAACTCCATGTCTATTTTCTCCATCTACATTAATCAATGCAGTTGATGGCTTCAACTCAAAAATCTTAAACAGTAAATACAAAGGGAGCAATCTGCTAAAAAAAAAATGGTGTCATCCCTGCATATCCACAATCTATTCTTGCTTTGTTCTGCCCAAGCCCTAGTGAGCTTGGGATGTACAAGTATAGCTGAGTATATCTGAGGACAGAAAATTGATCTTACACATGACTCAATATCAGTAGTGAACAGCATGAGGTATTTAACAGCAGCAGCGTGGTAAAGTTATTAAAGCATTGAGAATCTGAACATCTTGTTATAAAAAACGCACCTGCTTAGGTTGATCTACAAAAGCAGAAAGTCCTGGCTTCACAGAATCAAAAATTTCCCCTTCCAGAATCGGAAGCTGACCTTTTTGTCCATGGAAGAAAACAGAAGACAGATGGCTGATTACCAAAAGCTAGACTGTTTCTGATAGTGGGTTCTGTATCATATGACCTACTAGATTAACCTATTCCTCCAAGCCATCCCAAGTAATCCCACCTGTGAAGAGTGGCTTGTAGGAGTATTGAGTAAAGGGACAGAAGATGACAGGCAATTCTTGAGAGTCCCTCTGCCATTTGTTGGGGTGGACACCTAGCTCCTACTCCTGCTCTTAGGCTCTATATGTAACCTGAGAACACTGGAAATTCACAAAAAGTTAATCCTCAGGGTCGTTTCATCTCCTCCAAGGATGACAGTGATCCTCTCTCAAGACCACATCCAATATTCTCAATATTCTGGATCCGAAGTATCAACTACCTTTAGAGAAAAGGACAAATTACAACTATATTTCTTGGACATATGGGTTTTAGACTACAGGCAACCCAGATCTCTTTAATTTCACACTGAATTAAACTATATGCTCAATTATCGTCCAAAATCTTCTCTGAAGAAAGACATTCAGTAGCATTAAGATTCTGTTATTCATATCACATACTCTCAGCACATTCATTTCTAGAAGGAGAGGCTGAAGTGTAGATTAATAGGCACCAATGAGGGTACGAGTTGCACTTACCTGGTATTTTCTGCACAAAGGTATAAACATGAATTCGTGTTCCAGTGCTCCCTGCATCAAACATAATTCCATACAATGTGCTAGCACTGACATTGATGGGGCACATGGAAGACAGGAAGACACCCTCAAACCAAGTCTGCTGGTCTCTGTGGAAGACAGTACTGCAAACACAGGATGTCACCAGCATGAGAAAGGCTGCCCCCCATGCAGTGGCCATTCTCCTCCCAAGATGTGGTGAGTCTAGGCTTTTGTTGCAGAAGCAATGCTGTTCATACACCTGCAGTGGCTTATAGGACAAAAGACAAACATAGACCAACTCGTCTTTTGTTTAAACCTGTAAAGGAAGAAATACCTACTACAGAAATCCCACGCCCTTCCCCAAGGTGCTCTTTCTCTATTTTTTATAAGCAGCACAACAAGCTAGACCATAGTAACATAGGCTTTTGGCACCTTTTCCTTTAGAGTATCTTGTTGCAATAGAAAACTAGGATTTAAAATATATTTCCTCATTCTCTGCTTTCATTTGTAAGGTGGATCCCTCATACTCAAGGCTCTCTCTGCCACCCTGCTCTTATTGTTGAGTCTAATTGTCTTCTTTCAATTTCAACGATTTTGTCTTTAGATCATATAATAACCCTCCCACTTTCCTTCTCTTTTGTCTTTTTTCCTATGTTTCAATTTCTGAATTAAAGTTATAAATTTACATAGAAGTTATAAAGTCACTAGCATTAGGGTGTCCACAGGCTTCAAAAATCAGGCTACTGGACTGCTACCTGTGACCAATAATATTGCCAGGGTTTGCACATATAATCCCATTTTAGGGAAATCAACTTAATTTAAAAACACTTAAATGGACCATTATAGGTTTTTCTTGTTGTTGTTTTTAAGTTTCTTTAAGTAATCTCTATACCCAATGTGAGGCTCAAACTCGTAACCCAGAGATTAAGAGTCACATTGCTCTTCCAAGTCCAACTGAACCAGCCAGGGGTGCTGACTGTTACAGTTTTAAAAAACATCTTTCATAGGTTTCAGGGTTCCATGTTATCCCTGTAAGAAGTTAAGGCAAATGAGCAAATTAAGCCAGAGAAGCTCAATGACTTGCTGAAAGTCATAAAGCAGGTCATTGGTGAAATCCTGATCAGAAATCAGTCTTCACTTTTGCCAATCTTTCTTTTTCTGATTATTCCCAAAGCCTCCCTTACGGCAAGTTCTTGCCTATATTTCTTTATATGTTTGTAGCAAAGACAAAAATCTTAGCATTAGTGCTCAGCATTATTTGTTTTAGATCAGTATATTATAGCAGGTTGAATACAAATGATGCTGAAAACCTACAGTAGGGTTACATGAAACAATGTCTCTTCGATAAGCTATATTTTCTTTGCTCTAGGCTGTATTTTCTCCTGGTATTCATGAACAATGCTATCCTCTAACATGTAAGGCTTCCTTAATGGCCCTTTATGCACTTTGCTCAAAAAAGTTTTGAGAGTCCTGTTCCAGCCTTCATCTCTGGACTTCTTCTTATGTAAGTCACAGTAACTGGTTATATAAGATCTAATTCTGAAGTTCCTATTGTTCAGTCCCCTTATCTCTAACAGAATACTCAGTATATTTGGAGCATAGATTGAGGATTCTCAGTCATTCTCAAGTTTGTTGACCTCCTAGGGTTCATTTTATCAAAATGCTTCTCTTCCCACAGGTGGCATATTGTATAAAATTATGCAAATTGAGGGATGCCTGGGGGCTGAGTTTGAGCCTGCATCGGGCTCTCCTCTGACAGCACAGAGCCTGCTTCGGATCCTCTCTCTCTCTTTGCCTCTCCCCTGCTTGTGCTCTCTCTCTCAAAAATAAGCAAACATTTAAAAAAATAATACAAATTGAAGTTAATTGCATTCAGAGTTTAAACTTTTAAAAATAACTACGGTAGTTCTGAGATACTAAAAGGCAGAGTTAGAATTATCAGTTTGAACACAATTCAAGGCTGGACTTCTATTCCATAGTTAAGAATAAAGGTTTCGGCTAGGGGAAAAAAAAACACAACTTTGAGTCTCAAAGGAAACTTTATCCCAGGAAAACAACACTGAAATAGGGCAGCTGCTTGGCCAGATTCATACTCACATCTTAAATCACTCCCTTTGGCTGATTTTTCTTTTACAGCAAACAGACTGGACATGTATATCAGTCTAAATAACTGAAAACAGAAACAACCATTTCAGATTCTTGGAGTATTAATGGATCCTTGCCTTGTCCAGATTTCAAACCATATCCAGTCCTTGGTCCCTCTTCTCCCTCAAGAAGAACATTTAGGGCTCTCCAGTCACCAGCCTTCCTCTACCTCTGTAACTAATTCCAGAGCAGCTTCTTAGGGCTCATTTTTTCTCTATTATTGTGGTTTCTGAAAAATCTCTCCAGCTTCTATTCCCACTAAGCAAACATTTGTTTTTCTGCCAAAAGAGATTTCACATGGAAAAAAATGCATGCTAGGTTATCTGTTCTCATGAAGTGAAAAAGTGCAGAGTCATACCAGGTGTTTAGTGTGAAACTAAACAGATCTTAGAGAAAGCAAAGGATGAAAACATAAAATGCCCCTTCTGCTTTTAATCCCTACCTTCTAACGCCACTTTCAATCTCATTTTTCTTTAAGATTAGTTAAGAATGGCTTACAATTTAGAGTGTATAGAATGGGATCCTCTTTTACACAACCGCAGCCTGAAAAGCTTGCTCATTCACTTCGTTAGTCTTTGCTTAAATGTCACCTTCTTGAAACCTTCCTTGTCGACTCAATTTAAAATTGCAGCCCACCTGGCCACATGCACATCTTCTACCTTCCTTCCCTGCTTTTTTTTTTTTTTTTTTTTCCATAGCACTTTCCATCTTCTATATAGTTTACTACTTTTGTGGGTTTTTTTCATATTCCTTGCTCTCTGCCATCCTCATGTGAGCTACATATGGGTGGGAATTTTTGTCTGTTGTATACACTGATGTGTTCCTGGCACTGGAACAGTACTATCACACAGTAGGTGCTGAATAAGTACTCTGAGAAGATGAATAGTGATCCAATAACTCAGGCATTGGATCCTACCCATTTAGCAATATAAGAGCTGACCTCCTAAAAAGGAGGTTAATTACCTTCCACTGGAAGATCACGATTCCAAACTTCCAGGGCAAGATTGTTTCTTCAAACATGTCAATTATATGTTTTATATGCTACTCAAAACAAAACAGATAGTCAAGTTTACTTTCTACAGACTGGGGAGTATACACATCAGTATACTGAAATTCACTCCTTTCAGAACTGACCTTCTCAAATATCTCTTGCTCACTTTCTCCTATTCACCCCCATAAAGTCTCCTCTTCAATTCTTTTGAGACCCTGGTGCCAGCTAGTGTTTGTCACTATTCTCATTTTCTTCCAAGGTCTTTTCAATATATCTTTGTCTCTATAGGAAACATTAATACTCCCTAGTCAGCCTCCCCAGAGCTTCACACTCCAGATTCCCTTCTCCCATGTCACCCAGACAGACCACAATCCCACAGAACCCAGGCCCCATTTGGGTGCTCACCAACTCATGTCTGCCTGTTCCTGTGAATCCTTGCTTTCACTGTTGGTTGCCTTTTGCTCTTTGATCCTATTTCAAGAATCAAGCTAGCTTCATGAACCACGTTCACCTTTGTGCTAGCTTGCAACTAACTACGTGGCATTTTACTAACTCCCTTCTTGATCTTTCACTCCTCCCTTATCCACCTTTTTTCTGGGTACACATGATTGTCTGGTTCATCTACTTTTATGATAGTTAAGTGTCAACTAGTAGAATTGTTTATAGGGCAGAAGTTGATCAGGAACTGACTTCTCTATTTTTATACAGGATATTACATGTTCTATTTACAATTACAAAATATGTAACTATGTAATAATGTTATTAATCCCCTCCTATTTCATGTTTTTACAACCTTAGTCCACTCCTTGGTAGCTTCTATCCTTGAGATGAACTTAGAAACCTGGGCATTGGATTGTTTACTTAATAAGCATTTACTGAATGTGGGGCACCTGGGTGGCTCAGCTAAGCATCCAACTCTTGATTTCAGCTCAGGTCATGATCTCTTGGTTCGTGGGATCAAGCCCCATGTTGAGCTCTGGGCTCACAGCTGCAGAGCCTGCTTAGGATTCTCTCTCCCTTTCTCTCTGCCCCTCTTGTGCACATATGTGCACACTCTCTCAAATAAACTTTTAAATAAATAAATATTTTTTTAAAAATTAAAAGTAAATAAATAAATTAAAAGGTCATATATTTAAAAAAAAATAAGTATTTACTGAATGTCTGATATATGCCAGACACTGTGCTATCTCCTAAATACAAAAGAGGGATTAGATATAGGCTCAGCTCTTGGGGAGACTTCAACTTACTAGAAGAAACAGACAAGTAAACCAACAGCTATAATGCACATACTGTGGTAAGTTCTTTTATGGGAATATGCATAGAATGTTATAGGAATGGACCTACGAGGCAAATAACTCATCTCAGAGTTACCGAGTTACATCTCAGAAGAAGGATGGAGTTGGGAAGGAAGAGGGTGGCTCCTTAAGGGATAAGAGGCCTAAGCTGGGTCCTGAATCAGAGGTAGGAATTAGCCTGGTGAAGTGACACAAGGAGAATCCTGAGAACTTTAAGTATTAAACAGATGAAGTATAGAGAGCCAAAATAGAGAACAGGTGTGAGAAACAATGGTTCTGTAGGCAGTGAATCATATTTCAAAGAATGGACTGGTTTTCCTTATACAGTTCCATGAGAACACCTGATTGTTAATTTAAGTCCTTCTATTCCTTCCCTAAACAAATATAAGTATTGACTGACCTGAATAAAATGACACAGGATTTCTCAACAGTTTAAAATAATGGAATGGGGGCGCCTGGGTGGCGCAGTCAGTTAAGCATCCGACTTCAGCCAGGTCACGATCTCGCGGTCCGTGAGTTCGAGCCCCGCGTCAGGCTCTGGGCTGATGGCTCGGAGCCTGGAGCCTGTTTCCGATTCTGTGTCTCCCTCTCTCTCTGCCCCTCCCCTGTTCATGCTCTGTCTCTCTCTGTCCCAAAAATAAATAAAAAACGTTGAAAAAAAAATTAAAATAATGGAATGAAGTAGGTAACTGGAAAGGTCCACCAAAAAGTCTTAGTGAAGCTCCCACTGCCAATTCATCTGAGCTCCACAAAAAAGCTAGCTTTAACAAAGTTAAAAATTAAATACAAAGCAAGTTTAAAATGTAACCAGAGTGAAAAATTTAAATAAGCTGAACTATGGAAATGGATTAGCCAAACTACTCAGAGCAAAAGTTAGTCAAGTAAAGCAAAACGAAAACTGGTCTAATTTAAGTATGAAATAGATTCAGTACGGTGAGCAATGCCTCATTTGGGAATATAAGTTGGGACCTACATACCCAACACCAAGGGCCAGAACTCTGGAACACTTTGCTATTTGAAGAGTGTCTAAGGTGAGGGAACATGGTATCTTTTGTATTTCCAAACCCAAGTACTGAGCCTGGAACATGTTAACATCAGTAAATTTCCTTTTTTTTTTTTTTTTAATTTTTTTTTTTAACGTTTATTTATTTTTGAGACAGAGAGAGAGACAGAGTATGAACGAGGGAGGGTCAGAGAGAGAGGGAGACACAGAATCCAAAACAAGCTCCAGGCTCTGAGCTGTCAGCACAGAGCCTGATGCGGGGCTCGAACTCACTGGCCGTGAGATCATGACCTGAGCCGAAGTTGGACGCTCAACCAACTGAGCCACTCAGGCGCCCCAACATCAGTACATTTCTAACCGACTTGGTACAACTGAACTGATAATATCTGCAGACAAAAGCATTAGGGAAGAGGGTACCACCTTTCCCAGTGTCTTACTATGGCTATCACATACCCAACTCCCCATGCCCCTCAAAACCAGCTCATGGATAGTAATGCTATTCCAGGAATTCTATTTATTCACAAATTCATTCATTCATTTAGGCATTCCAGAAATTATCAGCTGCCAATGCTACTTACAAGTATGTCATGCAAAGATGAATCATCTTAGACCTGGCCTTTAAGAGACTACAGTAAACAGGAAATAAATACATGTCCATTAACTATGTCTGTAGAGTTAAAAGGTGACAAGTTGCACAGTTGCACAGTTGCCATGCTCTGAGACTTTAAAACAGGGAGATATTATTTACAGCTGAAATAATTGAGAAGGCTTTATAAAAGAAGTGGCATTTGAGGAAGGTCCTGAGAAGGGGCATTAAGATAGGAGAGGAGTACTTTTCAGGAAACAATGATTCAAGACATGGATATACAAAAGGGATGGAAGCCCCTGGGGAATAGTGAACACATCAGTTTGACTAACTGTCATAGGAAATAAAGTTGGAAGGGCAAATTCAATTCAGACAGGAGAGCACACCAAACACTCAGCTGAATTCAGACTAAACTCTGTAGGCAACGGGAAGCCATTGAAGATTTTGAGCAAGGAAGTGTCACAAATATGAATCTGGCCATTACATATAAGAAAGACTGAAGTGGGAAGCCTTAGTAGGCTCCATTCCGGTGTCTAATTCTACAAATGTTCACTGATGCCCATCAAGTGGTAGTTGCTTGAGAATTAAACATGAATAAACAGACTTTTTTATTCAAGATTCTCAGAGTCTGGCAGAGGTGACAGACATAGACACAAATAACCACACTTTCAAGTTAATCATAAAAACACTAAAAGAGCCCAGGGCCTTAAGGACTAACTCTATTGATAGGATTAGGAAAGGCATCATGAGATGGCATGTGAACTGTTTGTGAAAAATGAATAGAACTACAAAAATAATATAGACATGTGGATAAAAACCAGAGGGACTATAAAAAGATGAAACAGGTAAATATGAAATAGGTAAATTGTGAATGGCTTGATTTCATTTTTTATTTCCCCAAAAACGTGTAATATGGATTTCAGAAACAAGAAAGTACACTATTAGCAGAGGAGGGTATAGAAGAGAGGGTTAGCACTTAATGCAGGGGACTGTGGCCAAAGGAGCACAATCTGAAGTAATAATAATAATAGTGGCTAGTATTTATTGAAACCTTAATACTAGCTAAGCACTATGTTAAGTATTTTACATGCATCATCTCATTTAATCTCACAGTACCACTCTGTGAGGTAGGTTTATTTATAACACCCCCTTTCTAGAAATGAGAAAACTGAGTCATAGGAAGCTAGGTAATGTAAGACCATATAGTAAGTGAAGAGAGCCAGAAACCAAACCCAGATGGTCTAATACCAGAGCCCACAGTTTTAACTACTAGGTCACCCAGGAAGGGTCACCTAGAATGACTCCAGGGAAAAATGGATTTGAGGGTGGGAAGAGAAGGTAGAGCAGAGAAGAATGATCAGAGATGAAGCTGGAAAGTTAGACTGGCATCAACATGCAAAAGTCTTACAGTAGTTTGATCTCCTTCCTATATACGACCAAGAACTTTTGATCTGTTTCCTGCCGGTTAGAACCAGAACTTCATTATATTTCCACGATCTGACCACTTCTGATCACTCAATGCTACCACCTTGGCCCAAGTCACCATCATCTCTCATGTGATTTACTCTGTCTTAACAGAGCTCTGCTTTTTAAAAAAAAATTTATTTATTTTTTAATGTTTATTCATTTTTGAGAGACAGAGAGAGAGCGAGCATGAGTGGGGGAGGGGCAGAGAGAGAGGGAGACACAGACTCCAAAGCAGGCTCCAGGCTCTGAGCTGTCAGCACAGAACCTGACGTGGGGCTCAAACTCACAAACCATGAGATAGTCATGATCTCATGAGCCAAAGTCAGATACTCAACTGACTGAGCCACCCAGGCACCCCAGAGCTCTGTTTAAAACAAAAAATTGTTTATGTATTTTGAGAGAGTGTGAGAGTGAGCACATGTGAATGCAATAGTGAGTGGGGGGAGGGGCAGAGAGAGAGGGAGACACAGATCCCAAAGCAGGCTCTGTGCTGTCAGCGCAGGGCTCGACTCAGGGCTCTATCCCAGAAACCGGGAGATCAGGACCTGAGCCAAAATCAAGTGTTGGATGCCTAACTGACTGAGCCACCCAGGTGCCCCAACATATCTCTGCTTTTACTTTCACTCCCCGAGAGCCTTTTTTTATTAAAAAAAAATTTTTTTAACGTTGATTTATTTTTTAAAGAGAGAGGCAGAATGTGAGCAGGGAGAGGGGCAGAGAAAGAGGGAGACACAGAATCTGAAGCAGGATCCAGGCTCTGAGCTGTCAGCACAGAGCCTGACATGGGACTCAAACTCATGAACCATGAGATCATGACCTGAGCCAAAGTTGGACACTTAACCAACTGGGCCACCCAGGTGCCCCACCTACAGTCTATTTTTAACAAGCAAATAAAGTCATCCTTTTAAAATGTTACATGTCTCCCCTCTGCAAAATCTAGCAGAGGCTTCCCATTTCCCCCAGAGTAGCAAGATTCCAACAAGTTTTCATGGATCCACCTGTTCTGCCTCCCTCCCTATTACCTCTCTCACCTTATCTAAGTTTTAATCTTACTCCCCCGCATCACAGACCTCTGCATGCTTACATGTCAAACATGCTCTGGCCTTAGGGCCTTTGCTATAGCTGTCCCCACTGTCTGAAATAT
The DNA here is from genome assembly GCF_028749965.1 of Puma concolor. Lineage (NCBI taxonomy): Eukaryota > Metazoa > Chordata > Mammalia > Carnivora > Felidae > Puma > Puma concolor. Next base: position 29,309,044 of record NC_141672.1, on the reverse strand, counting down.
ACATCCACTTGATAAATTCCTACAACTCCTTCAAATCATTGTTCAAATGCTACTTTCTTATTGACACCTATCTTTAATATTAACTTCTCTCCCTCATGTGGCCTTACCTCTGCCTGCTTTCTCAATCCCCTTTACTCTGATCTTTTTTTTCCATAGCACTTATCACACTGTAACGTATTAGACAGCTTATATATTATGCTTATGCTTATTATGTGTGTTCCTCTAATGGAATATATGCTCCTAGAGAGAAGGAATATTTGTTTACTGATGTAGCCCAAGCACCTAGTGGAGTGTCCAAAGTTCTCAAAAGACACTGATAATAGGAAACTACAAAGTGACATAAGAAGGGAAAAATAATACTTTCATAGATTTGTAAGAGAATAAAATGAGATTTTAAGAGAATAAGATGAATACCTGATCTAGTAATAATGATTTGTTTTTAGGAGAAACTATAATTTTATTTTTCTGAATCTATTAATTCTATAGCTATATTGCTACACTGAATGTCAGTCTTTAACCACTGTTAAAATCTTGATAAACTGAAGTAATTTTCCAAAAAAAAAAAAAAAAAGAATCTAAAGGATACTAAACTACTAAACATTTACATTGTCCAAGTTTTATCAAACCAACAAATATTTAAGATGGTATACATTAGTTACCTACTGATGCATAACAGATAATCTCAAAACTTAGTTGCTTAAAACAATAATAAACATTTATTATCTCACAGTTTCTGTAGTCCAGGAATTTGAGAATTGGATAGTTCTGGCTCAGGGTCTCTCATGATACTGGAGTCAAGATGCAGGCTCCCCAGCCTGCAGTTAACTGAAGGCTTGAATGAAGCTGAAAACCCCACCTCCAAAACGGCTCACTCGATGGCTGTCAAGTTGATGCTGGTTGTTAGAAGGAAGCCTCAGTTGCTTCCAAGTGGACTCTCCAAAGAGCCTTGAATATCTTTACCACATGGTGGGTGGCTTCCTCCAGGGTGGGCAATCCAAGAGAGAACAAGGCAGAAGCAGTGATGTTTTTTAATGACTTAGCCCTGCAAGTCATATACTATCACTTCCCCCATATTCCACTGGTCATGCAGACCAACCTAATAAAACGTATGAGAGTGGGAATGCAAGTTGGTACAGCCACTCTGAAAAGAGAATGGAGGTTCCTCAAAAAACGAAAAATGGAACTACCCTACGACCCAGCAATTGCACTACTAGGCATTTATCCATGGGATACAGTTACACTGTTTCAAAGGGACACACGCACCCCCATGTTTATAGCAGCACTATCAACAATAGCCAAAGTATGGAAAGAGCCCAAATGTCCACTGATGGATGAATGGATAAAGAAGATGTGGTATATAAATATACAACGGAGTATTGCTCGGCAATCAAAAAGAATGAAATCTTGCCATTTGCAACTACGTGAATGGAACTGGAGGGTATTATGCTAAGTGAAATTAGTCAGTCGGAGAAAGACAAAAATCATATGACTTCACTCACATGAGGACTTTAAGAGACAAAACAGATGAACCTAAGGGAAGGGAAACAAAATAATATAAAAACAGGGAGGGGGACAAAACAGAAGAGACTCATAAATATGGAGAACAAACTGAGGGTTACTGGAGGGGTTGTGGAAGGGGGGATGGGCTCAATGGGTAAGGGGCATTAAGGAATCTACTCCTGAAATCATTGTTTCACTATATGCTAATTTGGATGTAAATTTTAAAAAATAAAAAATTAAAATAAAAAAAGAAATGTATGAGAGGATGGGCATGAATACTAGAAGGTGAGAATCATTGGGGGTCATCTTGGAGGCTACTGCAAGTTATAACCAGTATTTGCATAATATTTTGTGTTCAGCTTTTTTTCCTCACTTATACATATTTCTATCAACAGAGCTTACACACTTTAAAAACATTTTTTTAATGTTTATTTATTTTTGAGAGTGAGAGAGACAGAGTTTGAGCGGGGGAGGGGCAGAGAGAGAGAGAGACACAGACTCTGAAGCAGGCTCCAGGCTCTGAGCTGTCAGCACAGGGCCCAACGCAGGGCTCCAATCCACAAACCACAGGATCATGACCTGAGCCGAAGTTGGATGCTTAATTGACTGAGCCACCCAGGTGCCCTGACCTTATACACTTCTTGTTTGGAAAACTACATGTTATTCCAATAATATTAACTCTTCTTTTTTAAAATTTGTAAAAATGTTTACTTATTTTGAGAGAGAAGGAGAGAGCACATGCTGGAAGGGCAAAGAGAGAAGGAGAGAGAGAATCCCAAGCAGGTTCCACACTGACAGTACAGAGTCCAATGCGGAGTTCAATTTCACGAACCAGGAGATCATGACCTGAGCCAAAATCAAGAGTATAATGCTTAACTGATAGCCACCCAGGTGCTTTGCCTCATTTTTTTTTTTTTTTATGTTTATTTTTGAGAGAGACAGAGCATGAGCAGAGCAGGAGGAGGCGGAGAAAGAGAAGGGGACAGAGGGTGCAAAGTGGGCTCTGCCCTGACAGCAGTGAGCCTGGTGTGGGGCTCGAACTCCCAAACCATGAGATCATGACCTGAGCCAAAGTTGATACTTATAAGACTGACTGAGCCACCCAAGCGCTCCATTTCTTTTTTAAACGTTTATTTATTTCTGATAGAGGGCGTACAAGTGGGGGAGGGGCACAGACAGAGAGAGGGAGAGAGAGAATCCCAAGCAGGCTCCATGCTGTAAGCACAGAGCCCAACATGGGGCTCGATCTCACAAACCATGAAATCACATCCTGAGCCAAAATCAAGAGTCAGACACTTAACTGAGTCACCCAGGCGTCCCTCAATGATATGAACTCTTAAAAACTAAAAACAATAATGGACTTTTAGTTTCTCTGAAAATATCACATCCCACCACTTGATGCTTTCCATTGTTTCTGTTATAGTCCCAATATTTTACTTAACATCATTAAAGTCAGAAAAACTACAACTCATACAAACATCCTGCTTGTTCCTAAGGGTGAAAGGAATTTAAATACTTCAAAAAAGTCAAATATATTTAGGAAAGAGTAGGAAAAAAGCAAACAAGTCACTATATTTGTTAAAATTATAGGTATCCATTAATAACTGAATACTAAACCTAACAGTGAAATGAAATACTAAATCAAGGAAGGTATAAAGTGAAAATATTTATATTAACTTATATTGTTTAAATGTAAATATTTAAAAATATTTGTAACAAATTTCTTCATGCTATATACAGAAAGAAAATTTCTAATCAGACAATAGTAGCATTAATACTTAGGTACTGAGGAGATATTTGGTAGAAAGGGATAAGACTAACAACTGGCACAGATACAAAATCGACTGAAAAATTCTGTAACAAGCATTTTTCAAGTGTCAACAAAATAAAAAAGTTATTAAATAATCAAATTATATTAGATCCCTCCAAAAAGTAAGACCTGTATAACATAATAATAAACCATAATAAGAGCATGGAAACTACAAGAGGAGAGATTGGACAGGAGGAATTTTCCAACATAGGAGTTGTGCTGACAGAGGAGAGGAGTCTTGCCCCAAGGGCTCAGCTCAAATCTGACCACACTGTCCCAAGTGGATTCACAGATCAGAAGGGGGCGTTGAATGAGATCTTTTAAGGTCTCTCCAACCCTGAGATCAAACACTCCCAATGAATAAATTAAGATTGATACATTGGTAGTTACCAACAAATATAAAATTCTTTCCTATAAACAGATCACTTCTTTCTGTATTTTATTCCATTTTATTCAAAACATTATTAGACAAGTGTCAAACAGGCCCATTCTATACAATGAAACCATTTGGGTGTTATACCAAAATGAGATCAGGCAGTGCCTGACTTCATTCTTCATTGTTTCAGGCTTGACTTAGCTACGATAATCACTGCATGGGGAAAGCTGTTGCTCTTGCTGCCTCTTTCTTCACGAGTCACAGGCCTTTTCTTACCCATTCATTAAAGTGAAAAACCTTTAGATAGGAAGATACTACCAGTCAGGAGAGGGTTAATATTGTCCCAATGAGCAAATATATTGAAAACCTAAGGAAATAACTATCTCTGCCTTTGAACTCCTATCCATTGTGGGAGGCACTTATGTGCAGAAGAGTATCTGCAAGGATCAGTGCCCTTTGTCACTGTTTACACTGGAATTTGTGGGAAGGGAAGTGAAAACCTATTTTCCCTTTCTTACTATCAAATGAAAAATAGCTACTGCTTTAAAAACATTAAATCAAAATGAAAAAATGAGAAAGACTGAAATATTAAAGGATACCTTATATATAAAGCAAGGAATAGGACTTTCACATAAATACATTTCTTCCAAATGTGTCTGAGATGCTTCCCCTTTAAGTAACATTTTTATTTTAAAAATGTTTGCTACCAATATTTTTCTAAAATTTTTTTATGTTTTGAGAGAGAGCAAGTGTGAGTGGGGGAGGGGCAAGAGAGACAGAGAATCAGAATCAGTCTCTGAGCACTATCAGCATGAAGCCCCATCCCCATGTGGGGCTCGATCTCATGAACCATGAGATCATGACCTGAGCTGAAATCAAGAGTCCACCACTTAATCGACTGAGTCACGCAGCTGCCTCTGCTACAAATATTTCTCAAGTGACTTATGATTTAGGGTCATGATTATCATCAGCAGTTATATTTTTCTGTAAACTTGGGATGCCTCTAGGTGCTAGAGTTCTATAGGATTGTTTGCCTTTCTGCCACCAAACAGTCCCAGAATGCTATGCTTTTTGAGCTAGTTTCCCTGGACATGATGCTATGTTATCACTGATTAGTGTTGCCATGGGCCTGATTCCTTCAATAAACTGTCATCATGTAATATTTTAAAATCTTTAAAATCATGGGGATGTAAACCAGAAAGCCATAATTATTAGACTTTTATGTCAACTTATGCAAATGAGGGCCTAAAAGAAAAAGGGTTTGTGACAAAAGAATAGACTTTGTGACAGCGCTTTAGTGGCTCATAGATCCCTTTCCATTTACTGTAAGCTCTCAGCTAGGAACAGAAAGCAGAATGTACAGAAATCTGACCTATGAAAAAGTGGGGTATTACTTTATATTGGCTACTTACCAATATTTTCTTCTTCTTCTTCTGGACATTCCCTTGTTTCCTTCAACTAATGTGCCATTTTTTCAACCTGTAGAAGATGGACGTGGATAATCATAAGAGCAAAGTTCTCTCTTTTCTCTCATCAGCATGCTTATTTTTGATGCAATTATCTCTTTCCACACTTGTTTCCAACTATTCAGTCTTTGGAAACCAGATCACCATACTCATCACCTGACTTGCAGTTTAGCACTCTTGGGCTCTTTCTCCTCTTCCATACTTTCTTCTTATTCAAATTACAACCACAGCCACTCTTATAAAGTCACTTGTTTATAAAATCAGCAAAAGCCAAGGGAGGCAAGTCACACTCCCTCTAAAACGTAGTGTATATTTTTGTATAAATGTATGTGTGTAAATGTATGGGAGGCAGTGACTAAGGAGCTAATCCATAAAAAAAGTGGATAAAATCTAGCTTTGCACTTTGTCGAGTCTTTTTTTTGGCTGTAAAGAATTCAAGTAAGAAGTTGTATGGAGTGCCTGGGTGGCTCTGTCAGTTAAGTGTCAACTCTTGGTTTTGGCACAGGTCATGATCTCAGTTTCGTGGGTTCAAGCTCTGCATCAGGCTCTGTGCTGGCAGTGTGCAGAGCCTGCTTGGGACTCTCTCTCTCCCTCTCTCTCTGCCCTTCCCACACTTGCGTTGTTCTGTCTCTAAATAAATAAATAAATAAATAAATAAATATTTATTATAAATAAATTATAAACAAAAAAAATAAAGGTTTAAAAAACAAAACAAGTTGTGCGTTCCACAGTGTGATCAAGAGCAGCCACTTACTATACACGTATGAGTACATGGTTACAAGGGACCAAGCCAATCCTGGTCCGAGGTACATATCCACAAGAATTGAAGATAGGGACTCAAATATTTCTACACCAATGTTTCTAGAGCACTATTCACAACCACCAGAGGTGGAAACAATCCAAATGTCCATCAATAGATATGTAAATAAAACATGACCATATATCCAATAAAATTTTATTTATCTGTAAGAAGGAATGGGAAGGAATGGGGCACCTGGCTGGCTCAGTCAGAAAAGCATGCAACTCTTGATCTCGGGGTCATGAGTTCGAGCCCCACACTGGGTGTAGAGATTAGTTAAATAAACTTAAAAAAAAAAGCCAAGAATGAAATTCTGATTCATGCTACAAATATGAATGAATCTTAAAAACATTATGCTAAGTGAAAGAAGCCAGATACAAAAAGACATATATGATTCCAATTATACAAAATATCTAGACGAGGTAAATTCAGACAGACAGAAATTAGATTAGAGGTTATCAGGGATTGAGGGGAGGGGAGAATGAAGTTACTGCTTAACAAGTCCAGAGTTTCTGTTTAGGGTGATGACAGAGTTTTGGAAATAAGACAGCAGTGACGATTATAAAACACTGTGAAGATAATATCACTGAATTGAACACTTAGAATGGTTAAAATGGCAATTTTTATGTAATATATTTTACCACAATAAAAACTTTTTATTTTTAAAAAATTTTTAGTGTTTATTTATTTTGAGAGAGAGAGCTCACACGCACATGTGAGCAGGGGACAAGCAGAGAGAGAGAGAGAGAGGGAGAGAAAGAATCCCAAGCAGGTTCTAACACTCAATTCTTGGAGCCTGAGATGTGGCTCCATCCCAGGACAGCAAGATCATGACCTAAGCCAATATCAAGAGTCAGGTGCTTAACTTACAAACCACCCAGCTGCCCCGGTAAAAACTTTTTTTAAAAAAGCATATGGGAGGTGCCTGGCTTGCTCAGGCAGTAAAGCATGCAAGTCTTGATCTCAGAGTCATGAGCTCAAGCCCCACATTGGGCATAGATTACTTTAAAAAAAAAGGCAGATAGAACCAAATATAGGATCATAAGAGGAAAAACACTGGCTACTAGTTACTATTTTAGTGGAGCAACAGTTATTACACTTCATTCTTGGTATATCTCATGGGTACGCAGCCAATTACGATTTAAACTCTAAGGGTAGTACTGATACTCAGAATACATATTTAAGCTTTGAATTTATAAAGTATCTTCCATTCTTCCAGAAAGAGAAACTTACCTATGCAACATAAATCTGAAAATTATACATTCAAGAGAGGATTCAAACAAGGTTGAAAATATAGGGCCCCCAAAACAAAACGTTTTTAAGAAAGGTCTTCATACATTTTGTTGACTATAACTTAAAAACTTCCCCCAGTATGCTCTTGGAATCCAAGGATGGAATGAGTGGTATCTACTTATAAGCAATCTTGGGGCTCCTGGGTGGCTCAGTTGGTTGAGCATCTGACTTTGGCTCAGGACATGATCTTGTGGTTCGTGGGTTCAAGCCCCCCATTGGGCTTACTGCTGTCAGCCTGTCAGTGTAGAGCCCAATTCAGATTCTCTGTCCCCCCTCTGTCCCTTCCCTACTTGCGCTCTCCCAAAAATAAACACACACAAAAAAAAATTTAAACATGCAATCTTGACATTTCAATTAAGTTCTCCTTTTAAAAACACTTAATATTGTGTGTATGTCAATAAACTCAAAACAAGAGACACTTCAAACTGGCATCTCCAAATGCCCCCATTCCTTGGCACCCTTGTACCATATACATAGAGAGGGTTAAATAGACACTCTTATTTCCTTTTCTGTTAGTGGCATCACAGATTTCCTAATTCACAACTCAAAATCCTCATCATCTTTGAATTCTTCTCTCTTATACCTTCTATATTCCAACTATCATCAAGAACTGGTGATTTTTCCTTTACAGTATCTTTCTCATCTTTTTCTCTTGTTTACCTCCTAGTCCTCCTGTTAATATCTAAATTCTGGCCTTTATTACTTCAGACTTGGACTATTACAGCTTCTTAAATCGTCTTCCAATCACCGATGTCTCTGTTCTCAAATATATGCCAATGTTTTCCTAAAATGTTTTCATCATCTTCCCACTAGATTTTAAGCCACAGCATGTCAGGAATTCATTGACCTTTGAACACTATCCAACCTGGCATATATGTTTAACTAACCAATGTTTGTTGAATAAATACATAGTATCACAATACATAAATCACCTCATTTTCTTTTTTTCCTTGTTGATTTTTAGAGAAAGAGCACATGAGCAGGGAAGAGGAGCAGAGAGAGAGAGAGAGAGAGAGAGAGAGAGAGAGAGAGAGAGAGAGAAACTTAAGCAGGTTCCATGTTCAGTGTGAAGCCCAACTTGGGACTCAATCCCACAACCCTGTGATCATGACCTGAGCTGAAATCAAGAGTCAGATGCTCAACTGACTGAGCCACCCAGGCTCCCCTCCTCACTCTCTTTAAAACTTTCATTAATTTCCCACTATGTATTACAGAAGGCACAAACTCAAATACCTAAATACTTACTGGGGCCAAGCAGGAAATGTGAGTAAAGTTGCAAACCAACAGGAAGTGGTGGGGACAATGACAAACTAGAGAGTACATATCCTACCTACGCTGGCAGCTGCTTGCTGCTGCCACAATGAAAGATAGGTCCAGTACTTCCAGGTCTTCTGATTTTTCAAGATAAGCTGAAAGTACACATTTCTTTGTAGAATTTGGTTTTTAAATAGTGACAACTAATTCCATTTAAAAATTTAAAAAACCCAGAAGCCACTGTGCAGGCCAGGCAAAGCACATCTATGAGCCAAATCCAGCCATCAAGTTACAAGTTGGTGACTCTGCTCTGTAGGATAAAGGACAAACTCCCTAACATTTGAAGTCCATCACTGTGAACCCCAGGCTAACTTACCAAAGTCTTTTGCCCCTATTTTCATATAAGAACCCTCTGCTCTAGTCTAGCAGTTTTCAAACTTTAGGCTGTATCAGAATCACCTGGAGGGTTTGTTAAAACACAGACTGGTGGGCCTCACTGCCCGTTCTGATTCAGCATGTCTCAAGTATGGCCTGAGAACTTCCATTTCTAATCTGTAACAAGTTCCCAGGTGATGCTGATGCTACTTGTCCACGGACCACACTTTGGGAACCACTGCTCTAGTTAAACACTTCATTGTCTCTAATACACACTGAATTTTGCTCACATGATTCTACCTTTCCAGAAAGCCTTCCCTCTTCTTTTCAGCCCACCTCCTTCTGCAAACTTTCTCTGAATATGACAATCTTCCATACCACCAAATTCCTACAGCACTTATTGTCCATGCCACGTTCCCCTTATCCATCACTGCTTGGTGGTTTTTTGTTTTTTGTTTTTTGTTTTTTTTTTTATTGTTAACTGTTTGTATATAGGTGCCAGTGAAGTTTTGTACTCTCGGAGATCACTGTTTGGGTCACTACTTTATACACTCTTGGAGATCACTGTTCAGGTCACTACTTTATACACCTGACTGTAAGCCACTTGAAGGCTTGTAGCCCTCAAGCTATCAGGTAGCATGGTATACAAGTTGGTACTCATTAAACATTTCTCTTTAGGATTTTATTTTTAAGTTAGCTCTACATCCAATGTGGGGCTCAAACTTACAACATTGAGACCAAGAGTTACATGCTCTATTGACTGAGCCAGTGAGGCACCTCCTCCCTAAATGTTTCTTTCTTTTTAAAAAAAATTTTTTTAATCTTTATTTTTTTTTAATATGAAATTTATGGTCAAATTGGTTTCCATACAACAGCCAGTGCTCATCGCAACAGGTGCCCTCCTCAATGCCCATCACCCTCTTTATTTATTTTTGAGAGAGAGACACCATGTGAGCAGGGGAAGAGCAGAGAGAGAGGGAGACACAGAATCCAAAGCAGGCTCCAGGCCCTGAGCTGTCAGCACAGAGCCCGACGTGGGCCTCGAATTCACAAACTGTGACACCATGACCTGAGCCAAAGTCAGACACTTAACCGATTGAGCCAGTCAGGTGCCCCTCTTTTTTTTTAATGTTTGTTTATTTTTGAGAGAGAGAGAGAGAGAGAGCGCACAAGGAGGAGGGAGAGGGCGACACAGAATCCAAAGCAGGCTCCAGGCTGTGAGCTGTTAGCACAGAGCCCAATGCAGGACTCAAACCCACAAACTGTGAGATCATGACCTGAGCTGAAGTCAGATGCTTAATGGACTTAGCCACCCAGATGTCCCGTCACTAAACGTTTCTTAAATGAACATCTAACAGATCCATGAAATCAAAGTACAGATAAGTGAGCCTGAAATTTTGGTGTATTATTTTTCTTAGAGAACTTTTAGTCCTGTGTAATGGCTTTGTCAGAATGGACAACTAATAAAAATTGGATATTTTGCAAATAAATTGCCAGTGGTAATAATTCTGTAGCAACACATTTTGTATAAAAATAGAAGTCAATGGTAAAAAAAAAAAAAAACAACAAAAACACACAGATTTCAAAATTGGTAACAGTAAATATTTGATCTCAAGGATTCCTTATCCCCTGCAAGGATGCGAACTAGTCCACATCACAATATAATACCTATTTAATAGAATTCTGTATTTGTACAACGTGCAATAAAAAAGATGAAAGTAAGTCACTCCCCATGATATTCAAAAATACTCGTCAGTCACTTCAGACATAGTTTGGATAATATATTTACGCATGATTCTAAATGCTAAGTGAAAACAAAATCAAAAGCTGTTTGTTCACCTACTCACTTCCACCTAGAGTCACATCTGCTATCATGTGATTTCAAGGATGAATTAGGCGTATAAACTAGGGTCTTCAGGTTAAGCCAGAATAAAGCCACAGATGACTTTACAGAGTAAATCCTATTTGGGAACTACTAGAAGAAAAAATCAGAAATACCATATATTCTGATACATAGTCCTATGTTATTTGGCTTTTTTTTTTTTAACAACTCCACACTTGATATTACCATCAACAAGATAAAAGTTATCATTTGGTAAAGACAGAGAGTCCAATTCAGAAAGAAAAACAACAAAAACCACCCAGAAGTCTATGAAGTACATTTACAGCTTTAAGATAGCAGAGATGTTACCTTCTATCAGGATACTTGTCCTACCTACTAGGACCATAATGATCTTGTCTGCATGAGGATTCAGCCAAGACACTCCACACTTCTATGTTGAGTAGGTACTACGCAAACTGGGGGAAAAAGAATTGTAAAGCCAAATCAACAAAACATTAAGTGGACTATTCCAAGTTTTAAAAGCATTAGTATTCTAAAAACAAAGAAAATTTATTCAGCAAGATAATCCTGAAACTTCACAGTAAACCTACCAGAAATTATGGAATACTACCAGATTAATTGCTAAATAGCAACTTCCTACTCTACTATCTGTATCGTCAGATGTTTCTTACTAATAGATGACTGAATAACATCAAGTTCTTTGGCAGAGAATGCGGAGGTTCAGAAGACTCTAGACCCACTTCTACTGTAGTATAAATATAGGCCTTTCTCTTAGCCATATTCATATCACAACAGTTTTAACTACAAATCAAACTTATGGTCAATAAAAATGTATGATTAAATAACTACAAAGTGCATGCAATTAAAGTATGTGTCTATCAAGAAATCTCATTACAATCAAATTTTCATTTTATAAATGAGTCTATAGGCCTGTGTTCAAACAAGGAAAGTCTTGGACTGACTTGCGTATTGTACAGTAACCAATTTTTAGAATGAATTCCAAATATACAGCCCATGATAGAAGATGCCCTAACCTCTGTTTTCTGCCAGTTATCAATAGGGTACATCTTCAGAACCTTAGACAAAAACTCATCATAACTTTATGAATTCCATATCAGAGGAAACCCCTTCAATGCATGGTGATTCCACCAAGGACCCATCAGAGTGAGGCATACAAACAGAAAATGCACCAGAAATACAGTAAGCTACCAAAGGGCAGGGGGTGGAGGGTTGGGCAAAACAAGTGAAGGGGAGTGGGAGACTCAGGCTTCCAGTTATGCAATGAATAAATCATGGGAATGAAAGGGACTTAGGGAATAAGTTAAGGCATAGGAAATATAGTCAATGATACCGTAATAGCACCATAGTGACTTATGGTAGCTACATTTGTGGTGAGCATAACGCATAGAGAAAATGAATCACCTGAAACTAACGTAGCACTGCAAGTCAACTATACTCAAAAACAAAAAAGAGAGAGAGAAAGCTAAGATGTTAACACACAGTAAGTCTAAAAAGATTTTCAGGGCCCCTGGGTGTCTCAGCCGATTAAGCGTCTGACTTTAGCTCAGGTCGTATCTCACAGTTTCTGAGTTTGAGCCCGCCTCCCCCCCCCCCCCCCCCCCCCCCCCCCCCCCGCCCACTGGGCTCTGTGCTGACAGCTCAGAGCCTGGAGCCTGCCTCGGATTGTCTCCCTCTCTCTCTGCCCCTCCCCCGCTCACACTCTTGTCTCTCTCAAAAATAAAAACATTACAAAAAAATTCTTAAAAGGGGCGCCTGGGTGGCTCAGTCGGTTGAGCGTCCGACTTCAGCTCAGGTCGCGATCTCACGGTTCGTGAGTTCGAGCCCCGCGTCAGGCTCTGGGCTGATGGCTCAGAGCCTGGAGCCTGTTTCCGATTCTGTGTCTCCCTCTCTCTCTGCCCCTCCCCCATTCATGCTCTGTCTCTCTCTGCCTCAAAAATAAACATTAAAAAAAAAATTTAAAAAAATTCTTAAAAGATTTTTAGCGCTTATTGCAAATCAGCATGTTCCCTCTATCCACACAATTCAAAAACAAATTACATAATCAAAGAGGAAAAAAAAAAAAAAAAGGAGGGGGACATTAGGCCAAAGACCCCTGGAAGAGGTGTAGGGAATAAGTTCTCCCTAAAGATATGGAGAGGGAAGATGTACAAAGAAGTCTTAAAAGAAACTTTAAATTCAATTTGAAATGAAGAATGACGCAGAGCAGAGCTTCTGCAAATTTCCTAACCGTTGTCTTGGCACCCAGAGTTCCGATCGTCCTCAAAGACTAACTCTCACTGAATGAAGGCATAATTACAAAGGTCCTCTGAAAAAGGAGAACAATACTTTTGAGTACTCCTTTTCATTCGTGTGCCCAGGGGAAAAAAACACCAAAAGGCAAGAGGTTCCAACTTTAGGCAACCTGCAGAAAAGGGGGCTGCGGACGAGTCAAGCATCAGCAAAAGGGAATCAAGGGCTGTTCTGGGTGGGCAGCCTCGGGCACATGGAACGGAATGGGGCGGAGGGCCTGCCCCCCCGAGCTCTCCTCGTGGCCCCGCCGCCTCTCCCACCCCAGCTGACAGCACTTTTCTCCTCGCGGGAGCCTCTCCCACCCCAGGTGACAGCACTATGCCAGCCTCACTCCCCACCACCGCCCTGGGAAAAGTCCTCAACGGCCTCATCGAAACGTGTTTGGCCTCGGAAGTCCGCCGGATGCGCCGTCCCTTACATAATTAGCCAGAGTTAGAAGCCAGGAGTGGGATAAGGAAACCAAGAGTCAGGGCAGCTTCGGGAGAGGCTGAGGCGGCGCAGGCGGCTGCAGCCACGCTGGCTGTGGTGTGAGGCAAGGGACGGACGCGCCTGCAGGACGCGAAACGCTGTAAAGCCGACGCGGGGTGGCGCTCGGAACACCGCGGCGGGGAAGCCAGGCCCGCAGGGAAGCAAGCCTCCTGAGGTGAGGGCGCAACGACCGTCGCGCCGCCGGAAACGCCCGGCCTGCAGGACGCCACGCCGCTGCCCCGGACGGGCCCGCTTCGAGCCCCCTCTAGGCCACCCAGCCCCTTCCCGGGGCCGACTCTAGCGCCTCTGCGGCCCGCACACTCACCGCGCGCGCGCGCGCCGCTCGGCGCGGCCGCCCGCCCTCCACACGACCTCCGCCCCGCCCCCCCCCGCGCCCGGCCCGCAGACGGGGCCCGTTTGCGGCGGCGGCGTCGGGGCTACGTCACGGGCGCGTGCGCTCTCCGCGCGCACTGGCAACGGCTGCGGCGGAACGTTACCCGCTTGGCGTGCTGGTTTCCTTAGAAACGGAGCCGGCCAGGCGGCGGCAGAGAAACGTCGGTTACAGTGGGGTCCCTGGTGAAGCCAAGATGCCGTCTAAGGGAAAGGACAAAAAGAAAGGCAAGAACAAAGGCAAAGACAAGAAGTAAGGAGAGGCCACCCGGGGTTCCTGTCTCCCTGGGCCTACCCTCCGATGATTCGGAGCTGGGAGCCGCCTGCACGCTGAGGCTGGCCAGCTGGCTAACTGCCGTCCTCTTGCTCTCCCCGCTTCTGAAAAGGACAGCCCGCATTGTTCAGAAATTCCCCAAATGCATGCCAAACCATACTGCTCCAACCTAGACAATGGAATGTGAGATTTGGGACGCTGAATAATTTAGACACAGCCTCTGCCTATGAGTAATACGTTAACGGTGGAAGCAGATACATTCCCAAAGAATACAGTATAAGACCAAATGAACTAGGTGGGTGCTACTGGAGAGAAAAAGATCTGGGAATGAGGAGGAAGGATTGGTTCTGACACTAGAAGTGAAGGTCAAACGTCAGAATAACATTTCTTGGTATATTGAAGGTCCTCCAGACCAGCGCTGTCCAATAGGGTAGTGATCAGCCATTTGTGGCTACTAAACTAAAATTAATTAAAATTAAAACTTCAGATCCTTAATTGTATTGGCTACATTTCATATGCTCAGTAGGCTACTGGTGACTGTTTTGGACCGCCTAGGTATAGTACATTTCCATCACGACAGAAACTTCTATCAGACTGTATTGCTTTAGAACAGTGGTTCTCAACTGGGGGCGATTTTGGCTCCCAGGGGACATTTGGCACTATTCTAGAGACATTTTTGGTTGTCACATCTAGGGATGTGTGCTACCGGCATCCAGTGGGTAGAGATCAAGGATACAGTTAAACATCCTGCAGTGCCCAGGCCAACTCCCACCTGCACCCCAAACAAAGAATCATTTGGCTTAGGATGTCGGTAGTGCCGCGACTAGGAAGCCCTGCTCAAGCCTATAAGCTTCTCTTGGGACGCCTGGGTGGCTCTGTCAGTTAAGCGTCTGACTTTGGCTCAGGTCATGATCTCATGGTTTGTGAGTTCAAGCCCCACATCAGGTTCTGTGCTGACAGTGCAGAGCCTGCTTGAGGTTCTCTCTCCCTCTGTCTCTGCCCCTGCCTTTCTCACACTTTCTCTCTCTCTCACAATAAATAAATAAATGAAATGAAAAATGAAAGACTATAAGCTTCTCTAGAATGGGCACTTAGCATTATTCCCATATCTCCAGCTCCTAGCAAAAAGTCTAAAACATAGTGGATGCTTATTATTTGTTAAATAAAAAAAATTAAGGTGTCTGCCTGTGTATACTGCAACTTGAATCTTTCCTTTTTTCCATGGGAGCTATGCTCTGGGTTTGTTTTGTGTGTGTTTTTGTTTTTTGTGTTTTGTCTTGCCCCTAGCCTGAGAGATCTCTGCTTTGTTGTTGAGAATATCTTGAACATCTAGAGAATCTCTGAGTGATTGAAGTAGTTCCTTGGGGCTTTTGAAGGATTCCTTTTGGTTCAAAGGAAAACCTAAAAGATTTGACCAAATAGGGTAATTGTTCAGATTTCCCCAAACTGATCAGAATGCCTGAAGTAGGTATTGCTCTAGCAGGCTTGGAGTTGCTGCTGGATTGCCACTAGATCTGTTGAGTGACTCTACTGGTTCATTGGAATCATACATGGTGTCTAGCATCACTATGTATGGGACCATCAGGGAATCCCCCAAACTTGTAAAGTTTATGTGTACTCAGTACAGAAAGTTTAGGAAATGTGGGTAGTCAAGGCGGAAAACAAAAATCACTTGTAACCCCAGTATCCGAAGATAACCACTAATATCCTTTGGGATATTCTTTTTCTTCTTTATAAAATGATAGCCCACAGTACCTATTTACTTGTAGCTCCCCCACTCCATGTATTAATATAAGTATTCTTCTGCAGTGTTATTTTTTTCTTTTTTACATAATTGCACAGTCTAGTACATTTTAAAAGTGCCAAGGGATGGGACGCCTGGGTGGCTCAGTTGGTTGAGAGTCAACTTTTGATTTCGGCTCAGGTCATGATCCCAGGGTCATAGGATCCAGCCCCATGTCGGGCTCCGTGCTGAGCATCAAGCCTGCTTAAGATTCTGTCCCTCTGCCCCTCTCCCCTGCTCACATGCACGCGTGCTCTCTCTCAAACAAAATTTAAAAATTAAAAAAAAAATAGGGACGCCTGGGTGGTTCAGTTGGTTAAGCGTCCAACTTCCACTCAGGTCATGATCTTGCAGTCTGTGAGTTCAAGCCCTGCATTGGGCTGTTTGCTGACAGCTCAGAGGCTGGAGCCTGCTTCAGAGTCTGTGTCTGCCTCTCTCTATGCCTCTCCCCCTCTTGCGCTCTGTCTCTCTCGCTCAAAAATAAAATAAACATTACAAAAAAGATTTTTAATAAATAAAAATGCCAAGGGCTTATCGCATTCTCAAATTCTTGGAACTCACTAGCATATGTTTTCTATTTTTGACCATGCATCTACAGTACATCTTTCAGCAATGAGAAATATTGAGAGTAACAGACCTCTTATTCCTTGGATTTTTCCATGACTCAATTTGAGAAATACTGCTTTGTTTTTACAGTCAGTATTAGTGATTCTCTTATGAGAAATCCTATCTGCATCAACTGTTCTGTGCAGCTTAGACCTGATAACCTTCAGGAAGCAACTGGATGATTATAGCAAGGCAATCTATCCCTACTGCCTAAATCATGTTGGAAAGGGAGGTCAAAGCTATAACAAGCTAGGGAGTTGGAGGTGGGGCTGGCCTTAATTTGGAGAGAACAGTGGGACTGGAAAAGAATGGAGAACCAGGAGTAGGGGGTTGGGGATGGAGGGTGATAGTATAGAAAGGTCCACATATACCTATATATGAAAATATTTAGAGTTCAAATACTGAAGTCTTTTTTTTTTTAAGTTTATCTTGAGAGAGCACGTGTGAGCACACACACAAGTGGGGGAAGGGTAAAGAGGGGGTGAGAGAGAGAATCTCAAGCAGGCTCTGCACTTGGTCAGAGCAGCACCCAATGCAGGGCTTGAAACCATGAACCTTGAGATCATGATCTGAGCTGAAATCAGGAGTCTGATGCTTAACTGACCAAGCCACCCAGGCGCCCCCAGGTGAAGTCTTACTTATTATCTGAATATTTATATATCCAGTGCCTACTATATATAAGGAATATTGTTTTGTTATTCCTTGTACAACAAATCTTTGCTTTGAAAACTCTCCTTTAATCTTTGAAGGCATAGATTAATCACCTTAATCTTGAAGCCATACTTTATTATTATTATTTTTTAATTCCCTCTTTACCTCTGTATAACGATTATGGTTTGTTTCTCAACCATCCTTGAAGCCTGGTGCATGTGACACCAGCTGATAAAAGTATTTAACATACTTGTTCAAGTGACTTGATCTTTTGTCAAAGGCCCAGCCAGAAAATCCCCCCAAAAAACAACCTACAACTCAACCAAAACTAGGTTTGGGGTGGGTGGAAGATTACAGAACAAGGGACTTAGAGTTATAGTTACACTATGCGTGTATCATCATAAAGAAGGGGAACTAAGGTAATGGATTTGCAGTACAAGAATCAAGGTCTAAAACTGGGTGAGTAGGAATAGAAAAGACCGTTCAAATATGAGAAAAAGGAGTAAGGGGCACCTGGGTGGTTCAGTCAGTTAAGCAACTGATTCTTGGTTTTGGCTCAGGTCAAGATCTCACAGTTCATGAGTTCTCCCACCCTCTCTCTGCTCCTCCCCCACTCACACTGTCTCTGTCTCTCTTAAAATAAATAAATAAACTTAAAAAAATTTTTTTTAAGTAAATGAAAAGATATGGAAGATTTATGAAATGAATTTGACTTACCATGTCTTTCTTCTTTGTTTTTTCAGTCTCTCAGAGTTATGCTCCAAAGCTCCCCTCTTCCAAGAAGAGTCACCCAATTAACTCCCTTATCAAGCAAATGTGTATTTCCTATTAACTCATTTATCCAACAATATTTGCTTATATGTGCCAGGCAATGCCAAGCAAAACAAAAAGTAATAAAGAGAAAGGTATAATTCTAATAGAGTAACTGTTATATGCTCTCAATGTCCTCTTCCCACGCAGGAAGATAATAAAAGCTGATGAATCTGCAGTGGACAGAGCCAAGGCCAGTGCCTCCCTCTGGGAGGCCAGGCTGGAAGTCACAGAACTCTCGAGGATTGAGTATCGTGATACTTCACGGAGACTGGCAAAAAGTAATGAGGAGTTAAAGAAACAGCAGTATAAAATGGAGAAAGACACAATGTCTGTATTAAGTTACCTGAAGAAGCAGGATCAGGAGAAAGATAATATGGTATGTAGGTAGAAATCCTCCTGAGCCTCAATAACTACCTCTATTATACTTGAAGCAGGATGCTAGTTCTTTTTTTTTTTTTTTACTTTATTTATTTATTTAAATCACATTTTTTTAATTAAAAAAAAATTTTAACATTTATTCATTTTTGAAAGGCAGAGACAAAGTGTGAATGGGGGAGGGGCAGAGAGAGAGGGAGACACAGAAACAGAAGCGGCCTCCAGGCTCTGAGCTATCAGCACAGAGCCCGATGCGGGGCTCGAACTCATGGACTGTGAGATCATGACCTGAGCCGAAGTCGGCCACTTAACTGACTGAGCCACCCAGGCGCCCCTAAATCACATTTTTTAAATATATAATTTATTGTCAAATTGGTTTCCATACAACACCCGGTGCTCATCCCAACAGGTGCCCTCCTCAATGCCCATCACCCACTTTCCCCTCTCCCCCACCCCCCATCAACCCTCAGTTTGTTCTCAGTATTTAAGAGTCTCTTATGGTTTGCCTCCTTTCCTCTCTGTAACATTTTTTTTCTCCCTTCCCCTCCCCCAGGGTCTTCTGTTAAGTTTCTCAGAATCCACATATGAGTGAAAACATATGGTATCTGTCTTTCTCTGCCTGACTTATTTCAGGATGCTATTTCAAAATGACTTTACTATTAGAATTGGCTGTTATTTTCAGCCCTTGTCCTGTTGTTTTCTTGTCTGAAACAAAGATTGATGGTCATAAGGGAACATTAAGATCCATTTTATTTTAAGAAGAAGAACATATGACCTATGTGTTTTTGATATTGATAAATACTTTTAATGATTTGTAGAGGAATTCACCTTTAATCCGTGATCACATGATTATGAACCCAGCAAGTTGAATCTCCTTTTTTTAGCCAGTTGAATCTTGAATTTATCTTTCTGTACTCTAAGTGTTGAGGGTAAAGCTACTATTTTAGATCTGGAAGCAAAAGGGAAGGGAACCAATATTTTGGAGCCCCTATTTTATGCCAGGCACTATGCTAGGAAGTTTACCTCTTTTATCTCATTAAGGACTTTTAACAACTGCATGTAGCTACAATATTGTCATTCTCGTTTTACAAATTGACTCTCAGAAAGGTAACTTGCCCAAAGTCACACAGCTAGTAGGTGTTAAAGTGGAATTTAGGTGTAATTCCAAATTCTTCTCTTTCCCATTTGCCTCTATGAGCCCCATGGAGACCTAAGGGAATCTCTACCATGCTGAGGATGGTGTGCTCATTCCCATGTATGGTTTTGTACTTTAACTATTGATCATGCATTCTCAACATATTTTTTTTTTTACTCAACATCATGTTTTTGTGGTATATTCATTAAAATCACCTGATTCAGTTTATTTTGTAAAAATTTATATTGGGGCACCTGGGTGGCTCAGTCACTTAAGCACCTGACTTCAGCTGGGGTCGTGATCTCATGGTTTGTGAGTTCAAGCTTCTTGTCAGGCTCTGTACTGACAGTTCAAAGCCTTTAGCCTGCTTCGTATTCTCTGTCTCCTCTCTCTGCCCCTCCCCTACTCAGGCTCTGTCTTTCTCTTTCTCAAAAATAAACATTAAAAAAGTAAAAAATAAAAGAATGAAAATTTATAATGAGCATGCTTTATTTTTTCTTTAATTCTTATCTGCTTTGTAATATTCCAGCAAATAAATAAACCAAAACTTATTTATCCGTACCCACTGTGAGTCAGACTCCCATTTTTTCATTATTACAAATAGACTTTCAGTGAATATTCTTGTGGATGTCTGCTTGTGTCCATGATGGAGAGTTTCTCTAGAGTAGACACTTAGAAGTTAAATTACTACATTATGAGGTTATGCATTGTTTCAGCTTCACAGGAGTTTAAATTGAGCTCCAAAGGGGTTATACCAATTTATGCCGTCACAAGTGATGTATTAGAGTGAGGTCCTGTTTGACCACGTTTTTGTCAAAACTTGATATGTTACTTAGTTTTTGTTCAGTTTTACAGGTGTAAATTGATATCTTGTTTTAATTTATATTTTCCTGATTATTAGTCATTTGAGCATCTTTTATATGATCCTTCACTCATTCTTAATTGTTTATGCATTTGCTTCAGTACACATTGGAATTAATGCTGGTGTGATGCAAAACTTGGCTCCAGCATAAGGATGACATACAAATTCATGCCTCATTTCATAGCTTTTTCAAATACCACCTTTGCAGTGACACCTTTCCTCACTACTCTCCTTAAAGTTAAAAACAACCTCCCTTGTTTTTTCTCTGTAATATTTACTATCTTCTGTCATATTATATGTATGATAATTATATATTTGTTTATTGTCTCTTTTTCTGATTAGAATGAAACCTCACAGAAGTAAAGAATTTGGGGGCTTTTTTTCTTCCTCAATGCTACATCTCCAGCATGTAGTGTAGGCCTAGCAAATAGTAGGCATTCATTAAAATATTTTTGCATGCATGAATGAATGGCTTGTGACTATACTGATACTTTGAAAAAATTAATAACAATCAAAACTAAGTTCAAGATGATAGTGAAAGCCATTACAGAAAGACTACTGAACATTTGTCTTGATTTTATATATTAATTTTTTATGCATTACTGTCATTTTTTTTACCTTCTTTCATAGGCAACTTCCATTTTTAAAATTACTTTCATTAGTAGGTATTAAAATTGTCTTCTATAAAGTATTATTCTAAAATAAGTTTTTAGGTCAAATAATTTTCCAAATTCATTACATAGACGCTTTGTGGCCTGCATTAGCTAACTGATACTGATTTGTGAGTATCATTTATATTTCCTGATTTTCATCTGCCTTTGTGTATCAGAGGTTAGCATCTGGCTATAGCAAATAACATAATTTTCTCACAATTATGGTTGACTACTGAAACCAAAGAGACTACCTTGGGAGGAAGAAGTATAGTAGATTCAATATATCCTAGTTAAGTAGCTCTCCTATAGTTTTGTTACTCATTCTGCCATATCCTAGAAATGTGTCATTAAGCTTTATATAAACTGTCTATAATCTTATTTCATGTTAATTATAGAAATAATAGAAATGAGGGGTGTCTGGGTGGCTCAGTCAGTTGAACGACCAACTCTTTTTTTTTTTTTTTTTAGTGTTTTTATTTATTTTTGAAGGAGAGACAGACAGAGCATGAGCGGGGGAGGAGCAGAGAGAGAGGGAGACACAGAATCCGAAGCAGGCTCCAGGCTCCGAGCTGTCAGCACAGAGCCCAACGGGGGGCTCGAACTCACGAACTGTGAGATCATGACCTGAGCTGAAGTCGGATGCTTAACCGACTGAGCCAGCCAGGTGCCCCTGAACGACCAACTCTTAATGTGGACTCAGGTCGTGATATTGAGATTGTGGGATCAAGCCCCACATCAGGCTCTGTGCTGAGTGTGGAGCCTGCTTGGGATTCTCTCTCCCTCTCTCTCTGTTTGTCCCGTTCACTCTCTGTCTCTCAAATAAACAACAACAACAAAAAAGAAATGAAATGTTTTTTGGAAACATATCTTGAACAAAATTAGGAGATTTTCCTTAAGAGTGTGTTTTTGTATTTAAAGGTTTGTTCAATCACAAAATAAATCTCATTATATTTCACACCTGTCCTATATAATTTAGGACTGTCTCAATTTATCTTTCAGAATTTTTAGGTTTCCCTTAAGCTAGTCTAATTACAATATTTCACTTACGTATCCTCTGATTCTATAACCATGTCAAGGGGTTTTTAGTTTAAAAAGCTACTCAGGGGGCACCAGGGTGGCTCAGTTGGTTGAGCGTCCAACTCTTGTTTTTGGTTCAGGTCATGATCTCACAGTTCATGATTTTGAGCCCCGCGTTGGGCTTTGCACTGACAGTGCAGAGTCTGTTTGGGATTCTCTTGATCTCTCTCCCTCTCTCTCTGTCTCAAAATAAATAAATAAACTTAAAAAAAAAATAAGCTACTCAGGTTTCCTACTAAAACATACTAGAATCTTTGGACAAATGATTGATTCCAAGGCAAGCAGGGAAAGTAAAAGATGAGCCTGGAATATTTGTGCAATAAAGTAAGTAAAATAAAGGGTGGGTACCTGGCTGGCTCAGTCAGTGGAGCATGTGACTTTTGATCTTGGGGTTGTGAGTTCAAGCCCAAAATTGGGTGTAGAGATTACTTAAAAATAAAATTGTAAGAAAAAAAAAATTAAAGGACACGGGTACTAGTTTGAAGGGGCTCCCACTGCCAAATCTGAGACAATCAAAATAAACAATGACAGTAAAACATAATCCATTGAATAAAATATGTCCATACAGTAGAATATAGAAAATCACTAAATTTCCAAAGAATGGTGGAATTGAAAAAGGCACTATTTGGTGCCATGGGGTTAATTGATCCCATCAAAAATCATCAGTGGATGCTAAAACTAGTGGTGAAAGTTTGATGAGCAGAAGGATATTTGCATAGTCTCAAAATATCTGTCCTAAATTTGTAAATTAACTTAATTAGAAAAGGAAAATTGTAACTTTTTAATAGTCTCAAAATATCTTTCCTTAATTTGAAAATTACTTAATCACAAAAGGAAAAGTTGTAACTTTGTAAAAATTTTAAAGGAAAAACCTAGCAGACACAATCTTAACCAATTGATGAAAACATCAGTTACCTTATGATATAATGCACTGAAAAGAATACATCATCACTTAGACAGTGTATGCCTGCCAAAAATGCATAACCTGAATCTGCTCATGGGGAAACATCAGATAGCCCCAACTCTAGCTGGTATTCTTGAAAACTGTTGATGCCATAAAAGACAAAGACTGAGAAACTGTTCCAGATTAAAGGAGACTAGTACACATGGCAACTAAATGTAATGCATAATCAAGGATTATATCCTGGACCAAAAAAAAAAAAAAAAAGTTGCAATAAAGGACACTACTGGGACAATTGGCAAAATTTCAATATGGACTATAGATGAAATAATAGCATATCAATGTTAAATTTTCTGATTTTGATTACTGTGCTTCTAAAAGAATTTTGGGGCAAATGTGTGGCTCAGTTGGTTAAGTGTCTGACTCTTGATTTCAGCTCAGGTCACGATCTGATCTGCCCTGTGTGGAGCCTGCTTAAGGTTCTCTCTCTTCCTCCCCCTATGCCCCTCCCCCCCACCCAATAAATAAATAAATAAATAAATAAATAAATAAATAAATAAAAGAATGGAAATACATTCTGAAGTATTTAGGGGTAAAGAGGCATGATATCTTAAACCTCCTCTCTCATCGTCCAGAAAAAAAAAAATGTATATCATCTCTACATATTTTAGATAGATCAATCTATACATACATAGAGTGGGAAAGCAAATCGGAAAAATTGGGTGAAAACTATATGAGAACTCTTTGTACTCTTGAAACTTTTTTCCAAAAGTTACCCTGATAAGAGAAATACAAATAAAAACTACAGTGAGATATTACCTCACCCCTATTAAGATGGCTATGATCAGAAAAATAGGAAATAACAAGCCTTGGGAAAGATGCAGAGAAATTGGAGCCTTGTGCATTGTTGGTGGGAATGAATGTAAAATGGTGTAGCCATGATGGAAAACAGTATGTAGGTTCCTCAAATAATTAAAACTAGAATTACCACATGATCCAGAAATCCGCTTTTGGGTGTATTTCGAAAAGAATTTAAAGCAAGAGCTTGAAAAGATATTTGTGCACCCCCTTCATTGAAATATTATTCACAGTCAAGAGGTGGAAGCAACCCAAATGTCCATTGACAGATGAACGGATAAAGAAAATGGATATATACATACAATACAATAATATGCAGACTTAAAAAAAAAGAAAACCCTCATTTAAAAAAAATTTTTTTAAAAAGAAGAAAGTCCCGTCACATGCTACAACATGGATGAACTTCAAGGGCATTATGCTAAGTGAAATAAGCCAGTCACAAGAGAACAAACTATGATTCTACTCATACAAATTATCTGAAGCAGTCAAAAGTCAAAAGCATTGGGGAGGGGGGTAGGTAGGAGAAGAAAGTAGTGTTTTATGATATAGAGTTCCAGTTTTGCAAGATGAAAAAGTTCTAGAGATCTGTTGCACAACAATGTGAATATACTCAACACTGCCGAACTATATACTTAAAAATGGTTCAGATGGTAAATATAATGTGGTTTTTACCACAAGAAAAAAAAAAATAGTTACCCAGGCAATTCTGATGATAGCCAGGTTTTAGAAACTGGCAATAGCAGGTTAAGGGCATGGAATTATGCCCCCTTTTCTCTTCTTTCTACCATACTCTACCTCTCCAACCCTATTGGTTTTAATATCATGTGAAAACTAGGCTACTTAATAAAGATAAGACACAGAGCAATGTTTTTTACCTTCCTGATGGTATTTCCAACTTCTACAGATTGAAAAACTAAAACAGCAATTGAATGAAACAAAGGAAAAAGCCAAAGAGGAGAATGAGAAATTGGTGAGTGTCTAGGTACTACTACTGTTACTTACTGGGTGGTCAGGTTTCTGGCAAGCTCAGATATTTAAGACACAATATGAGTAAGTGAATAGGTCCTAAGAGCAGCCTCAGTGACCTTAAAGCTCACACACTTGATTGTGCAGAAGCTCAAAAATAGCAAAACTGTTTTTGTAGAAAATGATCTGGTAGTCGTGGTGCTCCTGAGTTTGTCCTTTCAATGGCTTTTCAGTGGATGGAGGTAGGAAATATAAATTCAGATGCAGGAGTACAGGGTTTTTACTTGATCCAGTCTCCTTTCTCTCTCACCAGAAATTCTGGTTCTTAATATCAGGTATGATTGAGTTATTGCTTCAAACCTCAGTACATCAACAGTCACAGAATAACTAACACCAACATAGATTAGTGGAAACAGTTTAAGATTTTAGGGGGCACTTTTCCCCTCTGGATATATACCAATAGGGATCTATGATCAAATTACATTACCATTTGAAATAATTTCTTTCTGTGTGATTATGCCACCAACTCAAGAACACATTTTGTTTTTGATTTTGGGGAGTTGCTTTTTAAAATTATGGAATTATATAAAATTATGTAATTTTAAAGTTCTGTAATTACATAATTATGTAAAATATTTATGTGGCTCCAAAGTCAAATCAAGCATGTTATATTCTGAGAAATCGAACTATCCATGTCTTCACAATATACCAGAGTATATTGTCAAAACTGATTT
The DNA here is from genome assembly GCF_028749965.1 of Puma concolor. Classification (NCBI taxonomy): domain Eukaryota; kingdom Metazoa; phylum Chordata; class Mammalia; order Carnivora; family Felidae; genus Puma; species Puma concolor. The sequence goes on along the minus strand of NC_141672.1, from coordinate 29,283,472 downwards.
TTGTCAACATGATAGGTGAAAAAGGGTATTCCAGTGTATTTCAATTTGCATTTCTCTTATTTTGAGATAGGTTGAGCATTTTTTCATGTTTGAGGGTCATTTGCATTTCTTTTTGACAACTCATTCATTTTTTAAATTGTTATTGGCCCTTTTTTCCTCTTCCTCTTTTTTTCTCTTCTCTCCTTCTCTTTCCTTTCTACTCCTCCACTTCCTTTTCCTCCTCCCTCTTCCTTCCTCTTTGTTTTCCCCACCTTCTCCTTCTCTCTTGATTTATTAGAGATACTGGCCCTTCCTTTATCTCTTAGCTTACTAATTTTAATTTACGGTTAGGGCTGTTACTTCTCTTTCTTACAAATTAAAGATTTGTTTAGTCTTCTCAAACCTCTTTTTAATAATTAACCTGCATTTTCTAGATAAGATCAGCTCATTCTAGAAGTTTTTTTTTTATTCAAGGCACTTGGTATCTTCTGACAAAAAGTAAAACTTTATGCAAAAACAAAAAGGGAACATTTCTTCAAAGAAGATAGACAAATGGCCTAAGGTTTCAAGGGAACACAACTTTGTGGGACTTCTGTTCTTTTTCCTAATTCATTTAACTGTTTGGGTTTTTTGTTTTGTTTTGTTTTTGTTTTTTGTTTTTTTGCATATAGGAACAAAAGTATATTGTGCAAATAAATGAGCTGGAGGGAGAGTTCCAGCAAAAAGCCAAAGAAATTGGCATGATTCAGACAGAGCTGAAAACAATAAAACAATTCCAGAAGAGAAAAATCCAAGTGGAGAAAGAATTAGATGACGTAAGTTTCTTTCTTTCTTTAAACATAGGAGATTAGAGGGGCACCTGGGTGGCTTAGTCGCTCAAGCATCTGACTTTTGGTTTTGGCTCAGGTCATGATCTCACGACTTTGTGGGTTCAAGCCCCACATGGGGCTCTGTGCTAGCAGTGAGGGGCCTGCTTGGGATTCTTTCTCTTTCTCTCTCTCTGTCTCCTCTCTGTCCCTTCCTCGTGCTTTCTCTCTCTTAAAATAAATAAATAAATAAATAAATAAATAAATAAATAAATAAATAAATAAATACTTTAAAAAAAGGAGATTAGGATTAACTACAAGCATAATTCAGAGATACTGCAGGTTTGGTTCCAGAGTGCCACAATAAAGTGAATGTCACAATACTACGCTTTTTTTTGTTGTTGTTGTTGGTCTTTTTAAGTAGGCTCCTTGCCCAACATGAGGTTTGAACTCACAACTCTGAGATTGAGAGTCCTATGCTCTACTGACTGAGCCAGCCAGGTGCTGCTCACAATACTATACTTATGTGTGCAAAAGCCTTCATAGACATTTACTCCTGTGAGATGGTAAAGGACTCCCTTTGGCATTTTAGAGATTATTTGAGAGAAAGTAGAAGACATCATGAGTGTAGCACTGGGTGCAAAAAAAGTCTTGGTTAGACTTTTCTAAGCATTGATTTCTTTGTAACTTCACCAAATCTCAGCCAACACACCTGCTTTTATCAGTAATTAAACCTTTGGAGTCACTTCAATAAGAAACACACTACAGTTCTTGGAAAACAGTAGGGGAAAACAAAGTAGAAAGTCCCAAAGGAAACTAGGTTGAGACTGATGAGAGATAATTTTAGAACATTTTAGAAGGTTCTCTGGGTAGGGGTAGGTGGGGTGAGGAAAACCGTACTTTCAGAAAGTTTCTCTGACTTCGCTATGCTTTTTCTCTTTCCATTCCCTCAGCTCGGAATATAGTTTTATTGCATTAATAATAATGTAGTAAATGGCACAGATGAGTGTTGGGCATAGTAGCAGAAATCAGCTTTGTGACTTTGGGCAAGTTACTTAACCTCTCTATACCTTGATTTCCTGATCTGTAAAATGAGGATAGTAAGAGTTCATCACAGGCTCATAGGGTTGTTGTAAGGATTAAATGAGTTCATATAGTTACAGTGCTTAAAATAGCATTATGTCATATAAGGGACAATTATATTTACACTAGTATGTAGCGCTCTGCAAACAGAAGTCCTGATTTGTAGCATTTGCTGGTTTCCTTAGTATAAATACTCTTATTATGGCCAATTTCAAGCTACCAACACCTTACACATGCTAACGACATTCCTGGTGTGAGTCTGCTCCAATGTGCAATTAAATACTGCTGCTGTTATTAGTAATAGCAGTAGCATTACCGCCTAAGATAACCATATTTCATATAGTGGAGGGGTTGAAAGTTGGTGCTCTAAAGTCAGACTGCTAGAGTATAAATACTGTTTTCACTACTTGAATATTATCTTGTTAAGCTTCTTCATCTAAGCCATGGAGCTGGGAATAATGGTACCAACTTTAAAGGGTCATTGTGAAGACTAAATGAAATCATCTGTTTTAAATGCTTAGCACTGGGTGGTAAATATTACCCGCTGTTGCTGTTTCTGCTGATAGTATTACTACTGCTAAAATTATGATTATAGAAATTAGTATTATTTAAGGCCCTTCCACCATCCCTTTTGGCGCCTCTCATTCTTGGTCATGGTATTCTCCAAGCATGCAATGTCTCTCAAGCAGTCCTTGGGCTCCCCAGAACCCTATTGAGCAAGAACAAGGTCTGATGGGAAACCAAAGTTCCTGCATCCTATTTCTGTTTACCTCCCAGCTAACTGCCAAATTGCAAGGGTGTATGAGAAATGAATAAGTCAGACAAGATACTGTAGTGGTTGAAATCAGGGACTTCATGTCCTGGCTCTGCAGCTGATAGCTATGTGGCCCTTGGATAGTCTGTTAACTTCTCTGAGTCTCAGATTCTTCATTTGTAAAATGTGGCTATAATATCACGTGTCTCCTCTTAGAGATGTTGTGTCGATTAAATAAAGTAATGTGTGTAAAATATTTAGCATATTTATTCCTACTAGTCTCCAGTAAGAGGAGTAACATCATAATTGTTGATATTTACTTGTTATGATTATATAGCTTTAAAAATCGTAATAGAATACTCTTAAAAGCTCTAATTAAAGGAATGAGTTGGCACATTTTAGGCAAAGTGGGAAAGTCTAAGACACTTTCTTAAATTGGAGGAATGTATAGGAAAGTGTTTTAACTCTTTCTGTCATAATTGCAAAGTTATCTCCCAACCTCCCTGCCTGGCTGACTTTGTGAACTTGATTGCCTGTTGCTTTACAACTGTCGTTCTGTTACTTTAAAATTGTTCTTAATTTCAGTAGCTCATCTTTATACAAGCTCCTGTGCAGTATTTTCTGAGGAACTCTCTCCTTCTATGTGTTTCCAGACCTTTAAAGTCCTTAAGGGGAACCAGGGTGGCTCAGTCCATTAAGCATCTGATTTGATCTTAGATCCGTGCGTTGGGCTCCATGCTGACAGCAAGGAGCCTGCTTGGGTTTCTCTCTTTCCGTCTCTCTTTGACCCTCTCCCACCTGGTCTCTTTCTCTCTTTCTCAGAACAAAACAAAACACAACAAAAACAACAACAATAACAAACCACATTAAAGTCCTTAAAATAGCAGTTATATAACTGTCTTCTCTAGTTATTTTATGTTTGTATTGTTCATTAGTTTTGTAAACTGAGGAGAATAAAAGGAGCCAGATCATCTACTTGTGAATGTCTTTGTCACTCCTCACTAGTCGCTAGACTGGTACTTACCAATAAAATTTGCTAAGTGAGTGATATAAGGCAACCATCTAAAATGAAATCCTTTCATGGAATTCATAGAATCTTAGAGCTGAAAGAAACTTTAGGGCCAATTTAAGCCATTCTATAGATGAGCAAAACTGAGACACAAAGATGTTAAGTGACTTTCCTGGTAACTTGTAGAGCTGGTAGCAGAACCCTGTTGATCTGAATCCCTGCCCAGTACTTCTAGTCGTGCCCTCTCTATTTCTTCACCTGCATTAGTTACCTATTATTGAAGAAAAATTACCCTCAAATCTAGCAGCTTAAAACTACACTAAACATTTGTTAAAAACATAATTCCCATGGGTCAAGAATTTGGGAGCAGTTTGGGGCACCTGGCTGGCTCCATAGAGCATGTGACTCTTGATTTCAGGGTCATGAGTTCAAGCCACACGTTGGGTGTGGAGCCTACTTAAAAAAAAAAAAAAAAAAAGAATTTGGGAGCAGGTTAACTGGGAAATTCTGGCTCAGGCTCTTCCATGAAGTTACAGTCTAGGTATCAGCCAGGGCTGCAGTCATCTGGAGGCTTGATTAGAGCTTCAGGATCTGTTTCCGAGTGCCAACTAACATACTGTCAAGTTGGGACTAGTAATTACTGGGAGGCCTCAGCATCTTCCCACATGGGCCTTTCAATGACTTTACCCAAAGTGAATAATCCCAAAGAAAGCCAGACAGAAGCTATCCCTTTCTTGACTTAGGCTTGGAAATTGTACAGCATTACTTCTGTCATATTCTATTAGTTAGGAGTGAATCCCTAACTCTGGCCCACATTCTAAGGATGGAGAATTAGGTTCCATCATTTGAAGGGAGGACCATCAAAGAAGTTGTGGATGTATTTTAAAACCACCACATCACCACAGTCCAAAGTATGTACCAATACGGAAATGTTCTGATTAACTCCCTGAAGAATCTTCTTTAGTATTTCTCTTTTGTAAACCCAGTATTGCCCAGATGCCTTGATGTGAAAGTCAAGACCCAACACCTATTTTGAAACATTATTTTCTCCTTTTACTTCCTCATGCACACCCCCTTTAATTCATCCAAACTGGATATTTACTCATCCCTGAAGTCTTTTTGCCATATTTTTTAAAGTTCATTTTTGTTTATTTTGAGAGAGAGAGTGAGCAAATGGTGGAGGGGCAGAGAAGAGGGAGAGAAAGAATCCCAAGCAGGCTCTGTGTTGTCAGCACAGAGCACAATGTGGGGCTCGATCTCACAATCCATGAGATCATGACCTGAGCGGATATCAGGAATTGAACGCTTAATGGACTGAACCAGGCATCCCCTTTCTGCCATTTTTTTCATAGTTCAAACTGTTTCTTCTATCCAGAATATACTCCCAATAGATCTCTATCCATTAAAATTTTACCAATTCTTCAAAGGCTCAGCTCAAATGCATATCCTCCATAAGGCTGTCCCCAGAGTCATGTTTAAAAGTCATAATTTTAGGGGCACCTGGGTGGCTCAGTCGGTTAAGGTCTGACTTCAGCTCAGGTCATGATCTCACAGTTTGTGGGTTTGAGCCCCATGTCGGGCTCTGTGCTGACAGCTTAGAGCCTGGAGTCTGCTTCAGATTCTGTCTCCCTCTCTCTCTGCCCCTCCCCCTCTCATGCATGCATGGTCTCTCTCTCTCTCTCTCTCTCTCTCAAAAATAAACATTAAAATTTTTAAAAAATAAATCAAAGTAATAATTTTCTATGAAAAAAGTATTTATTTTCTTCCATTTGTGACAGCTTGGATGAAACTTGAGGGTGTTATGTTAAATGAAAAAAATCAGAAAGATAAACATTATATGATATCCCTTATATGTGGAATCTAAAAAAGAGCTGAACTCCGAGCAACAGAATAGAGGTTACCCAAGCTGGGAGGGAGGAGGATATAAGGAGATATTGGTCAAAGGATACAAACGTCCAGTTATAAGGTTGACAAGTTCTGGGGATTCTAATGTATAGTATGGTGATGATAGCTAATAATCCTGTATTATATACTTGAAAGTTGCTAAGAGAATAAATCTTAAATGTTCTTACTACAAAAAAGAAATGGTAATTATGTGACAATATGGAGGTGTTAGCTCATTATTTATTTATTTATTTATTTATTTATTATTTATAAATTTTTTTTTTTTTAATGTTTATCTTATTTTTGAGACAGAGAGAGACAGAGCATGAACGGGGGAGGGGCAGAGAGAGAGGGAGACACAGAATCGGAAACAGGCTCCAGGCTCTGAGCCATCAGCCCAGAGCCTGACGCGGGGCTCGAACTCACGGACCGCGAGATCGTGACCTGGCTGAAGTCGGACGCTCAACCGACTGCGCCACCCAGGCGCCCCTATTTATTTATTATTTATACCATGTTATATGTTATACCATTTTATATGTCAATTTTGTCTCATCAAGCTGGAAAAAAGAAAAAAGATTATTAGCAAAAAAAAAGTAATACTTTGTGTGTTTTCATAGCATTTTTTATCTCTTTTATACCACTTAGCTCATTTACCTTGACATATTCATTATTTGCCTTATCTCCCCTGCTAGTTACAAATTCTTTGAGGCATGAACACCATTGTTCATTTGTATTCATCAAACACAAGATAACACAGTAATGCTCAATAAATCTTTGTTAAATTCTGAGTAGGTCTTTTCATTAAAAAAATGTAATTGAAGATTGGGGCACCTGGGTGGTACAGTCGGTTAAGTGTTCGACTCTTGGTTTTGGCTCAGGTCATGATCTCACAGATTGTGAATTCAAGCCCCACATCATGCTCTGTGCTGACATGTGGAGCCTGCTTGGGGTTCTCTCTCTCTCTCTCTCTCTCTCTCTCTCTCTCTGCCCCTCCGGCTTGAGCTCTCTCTCTCAAAATAAATAAACTTAAAGAATGTAATTGAAGGAATATCAAGTTTTCTACTAACTAGATGGGAGAAATCCTTTCATAATGTATATGTATATTAAATCATTGCAATATATACTCAAAATACTTTACAATTAATAATTTCCAAAAAAAAGCTTAAAATTTTCTAGAAGGAATATCAAATTTTTTAATATGAAAATACTGAAGATTGAATCAATTTAAGATTGATAACTTTTTAGGAACTCTCACAATAGCTATCTTAAGTATAGGTATACAATCTGAATCAAAATGAATTAACTAGTGGGTATTCTAGAGGTATGATTTCTTTTTTTTAAGAACAATATTGCCACCTAATGGAGAAATAGATTTCGGACTTTTCAAAAGGGACGTGGGCCAGGAAGACTTAAAATTCAGGCAAAAGATACTGGTTTGTGAGAAAAAATAAGGTGGTTCTCTGAAATCCAAAATATGGAAGATTTAGGGCAGGTGTAGAGGCCCGTGAACTTAAAATGAGGGGAGTATACAGATAAAGGAAGAAAATTAATTATACTGTGTATATGGAATTCACTATACAAATGAAAAGAGGCTAGTTAAACTTAGATTATCAAAAAATATTCAAAGCAATTTTAAATTTTTTTAGAAATTTTAAATTTCTAAATTTTAAAGAAAAAAATGATTTCTGTCTATGTAATTAACAGAAGGAGCACACATTGGTAGGTTGCAGTTATTTTAAAATAATTTGTTTTAGCCTATCTTCTTTTGACAGTGATAATACCCATTGCAGCAAATTTAGCTGATAAAAAAGAAGAAAATTAAAGTCCCTCTCCTCACAGTTATACTACCTAGAGATAACCATTAAATATTTTGGTCTATTTTCTTTCTCTTTTTCTTCCTCTATGTAGAGACGTTTAAAAATACATGGCATTTTAGAGGGCGCCTGGGAGGCTCAGATTGTTAAGCATCCAACTCTTGATTTCAGCTCAAGTCATGATCCTGGGGTTGTAGGATCGAACCCCGTGTCCGACTCCATGCTGAGCATGGAGCCTACTTAAGATTCTGTCTTTCTCCTTCTGCCTTTCTCCCCCATCTGCCTTTCTCTCCCTCTCTTCTGCCTTTCTCTCCCTATGATCCCCCTCTTCTCTTTCTCTCTCTCTCAAATAAATAAATAAATAAATAAATAAAAGCCATCTTTCAAATATATATATATGCTATTTTTTAAAAAATGAGGTTATTATGTACAAACTGTTACCCTGACTTTTTCACTTTTATTGTGAACATTTTTCAATGCCATTACATATTTTTCTTTTTTCTTCTTTTTTTTTAAAAAGGTACTGTTTTTTAAAGTTTATATTTATTTTGAGAGACACAGAGAGACAGAGACAGAGAGAGAGAGGGAGGGAATCCCAAGGAGACTCCATGCTGTCAACGCAGAGCCAGATGGGGGGCTCAGTCCCACAAGCTGTGAGATCATGACCTGAGCCGAAACCAAGAGTCAGACACTTAACTGAGTGAGCCACCCAGGTACCCCTCAATGCCATTACATATTTTTCTATAAAATCTTTTGACTAGTCGAGGCATATGTATCATGATTTATTAGGTAAGATGTATCATGGGTAGATGTATCATGATTTATTAATTAGTCCCTCATTGTTAGACATCTGAACTTTTTTCTAATTTTCCACTATTATAAACTGATGAACACCTAGGTAACAAAATGTTTTTCTACATCTGTAATTAATATTTAGGATGACTTCTCTGAGGTGGAATTTGTAGGTTAAAGAACATAAACTTTTAAAGGTTTTTGATAGGGGCCACCTGGGTGGCTCAGTCAGTTAAACATCTGATTCTTGAGTTTGGACCAAGGTGGACCCTGTGTCTGCCCTGGGTCAGGCTTCGTGCTGAGCAGAGCCTGCTTGGGATTCTCTCTCTCACTTCTCTCTCTCCCTCCCCTGCTCGTGTGCTCATGTTTGCTCTCTCTCTCTCTCTCTCAAAAAAAAAAACAACTTAAAAAAGATTAAAAAAAATTTTTTTTGAGAGAGAGAGAGAGAGAGACAGAGAGAGAGCAAAGCAGGGGAGGATCAGAGAGAGAGGGGGACAGTGGATCCAAAGTGGGTTCTGTGCTGACAGCAGTCAGCCTGATGCAGGGCTCAAACTCAAGAATCACAAGATCATGACCTGAGCTGGTCAGTCGCTTAAACAACTGAGCCACCCAGGCACCCCAAAAAGAACAGTTTTTGGTAGGCATTACCTAATTATCTTTAGAAACATTTGTTAATTTATGGATTTTGAAAGGTCCATCTTCCCACACACTGAGATGATAGACATTTCCATAAACTTAATGTACACTGACATTAATTTTCAGTCTTTAATGATATCAGAAGCCATTTTTAAAAAAAAATGTATGAAAAATACAGAGAGAAAGAATATCTGAATGAGATCATATAAAATGGAGATTTAATACACTTGGGACAGAGATCACAGGATAATTATTAAGTATAAGGGAGGACAATAGTAGATATAATAATAACTAGCTGGTATATTAAATGGTTACTATTCTAGCTAGGTACTTTACGTGTATTGTTTGTTATTTAATCCTGGCCACACCCTATGAGCTAGTTACTATTATTATTCTCTTCTTATTCCTGGAAACCTGAGACTTGGAGAAGTGATTTGCCCAGAGTCAAACAGTTGTCTCATGGGACACTCTACTACCTTTTTTATGGATTAGATGGAGTATGCTTATTTCAGCCTGACTGATTGCCAGTAAATGTAGACTACAACATAGCTTTAAATTAGCTTACTTTTCTTTGCCTAGAAGAGTTTTATGTCCTTTTTATTCCATGTATACATGTTTTTAGGACAGAAGGATCCATCTATGAGAATCATAGGGATATGTATTTTAGATTAATACTAGGGAGGATTTTCTAAAAATGGGAACTATGAAAGGCTAGTCTAATGAATTAATGACATTTGAATTCGTGATACTTCTGTCTCTAGATATTTTTCTCATAGAAAGAATCCTATATTAAGTGGGAGATTGTCTGGTGTGACTTTTAAGGTCCCTTTCAATTCTAAAATATTATGTTTTTAAAGTGTAATCTCTACACCCAACGTGGGACCTGAACTCCTGAGATCAAGAGTCACACACTCCTCCAACTGAGCCAGCCAGGTGCCCCAATTCTAAAATATTATGATTCTATGAGTCTACATGTTTAAATGAAGATATTTGGCAAATATGATTATGAGAACAACTTGTCTGTTCTGGGAACTGTTGTTCATGAATAACTTTTTAGAAACTCAATACTGATCTTGTAAGTCTATAGACGATTGGTGGGAAATATGGTACTCACGGGTAGGGACATGGAATTTTCCTGTGTGTTCAGGATTAAGAAATAATGTATAACAGAAAATGTTCTTTTTATTGAGAATTTTCCAGGAATGTGCCTCAGTCACCCCCATTTCTTATTGATCTTTTTTTTTCTTTTGTTATTGTAATTATAGCTCAAGGAGAATTTAAGGAACACGGAGCGGAAACATCAGGAGACTCTTAGAAGATTGGAGGGCAAGTTTTTTGAAGAAAAGGTACAACACTTTAGTGTTAATTAAGAAATATTTTGTTTTTAAAAAGAAGAAATATTTTGTTTACTAAAACATTATAAGTATCTATATGCACTCTGAGACATGTCAACCTTTCTTTTGGTATCTTATTAGAGGATTGTTTATCAAATGACAGCAGATAAAAAAAATAGGGAAAATGAAACCTGTTCTAGATATCTCAGTGTCTAGTCAGTTAGAGATTCTTGAAATCCTAAAGAGGGATTGTTATCTTACCGAAGCTTCAGGACACAGTCCCTTCAGCTTGGTGTTCCCCTAGTGGAAGGAAAGCTGCATGTAGCACATTATATAGGGGGATGAGATGGGAGAGGTCATTCTGGTACACATGATGGTGTTTCCTTAGTCAAGCCAAGCTAAGCTAAGGGTGTTAATAAAAAGGGGGCTCAAAAATGTTCCTTAGCATATTACAAACTTCTACATTTCTCTGTGCCTCTGACATTAATTCTCCAAATCGTGGGAAGTGCATTGGAACACTTCTTTGCGAGCTTTTCAGAGGACCCATGGTTTTTCTTTAAGTCTTCTAAACTTTCCTTTAACTGTTCATTCTTAGGGAAGAATTGAACAGATTTCTTTCAGAAACTGGTAGGGATGTAGGAAGTTGAGGGTGGGGCAAATAAGTACTCATATCAGGTTTAGATAAAAAATTTGCCGTAAAAAGTGGCTCTAGATTTCCCGTTTCTGTATTAAATAACCTAGGAATGGGGCAGGAGCAGCATCTTGGTGCTTTCCTTCTCAGGCACTTCCTGGCACTGTTAGGAGTGGAAGTCCTCAGGAATGGGCTGCTCTCACTTGCCTTTTTCCCTCTATCCCACCCCCTAAGCTTGTTTGTTCTCTTCTCTGCTAAGTGCAGCATTTCCACAAACAAAGGTTAGGAGCGCTTCGTCAGATTGCAGCATACATGTCTGACAGTGCCTATATAAATAGGATTTTTATGTCTGGAAGTAGGTGGCTGCTGGCCTTTCCCTCATAGTTGCAAGATGGTTAATGCAGCTCTAAGATTTGTCTGTGTTTAAGGCAGGAAGAAGGGAAAGCTTTCCCAGAAGCTCTTAGCAGATTTTGTCTTACATCTATCTCATTGGTCAGAGCCATGTTATATTGGATGCTGGGAAAGTAAGTGTTTTTTTCCAGACACTAGTGAAAGCTGGAAAGGGAGGATGGGAATGAGTATTGGGATGGCCAGCCACAGCAGTAGCTGTCTCACTATGTTCGGTGTAAATTTCATGGTTAGGTACGAACTCCTGTGCTGGTTTGAACCCCAGTGCTGCTGGTTTATGGCAGAGGCTTTCCGGTAAGCCTTGTTTATTCGTCTCTTACTATAGTATGCTCCACCTGGTCATATAAAGGACATCCCTCAGGTTATAGGTGTTTTGTTTCCCTATTTAATCCTTTCTGTTCCTTGAACCACCAAGCCCTTTCCCAATGACATATTTTTGTACTTGGTGTTCCTTTCTGGAATGTTCTTCCTCCAGCTCTGGCTCTTCTCATTCTTAGGAGCTCAAATGTCATTTCCTCAGAAATCGATTCCTTAAACCCCAATCTAACATAATCTCCCCCAGTTACTATCTATCTCATTACTCCATTTATTACATTTACAGCATTCATCACAGTTTGTTAATTCTCTCGTTTGTTTGCTTGTTAGGGAGCAAACAAGCATCACATTGCCTGCATATGAATCTCTGCTCTGCCACTTACCAGCTATCTGATTTTGGGCAAGTCACTAACCTCTCTTTCCCTGTTTCCTCAGTCCTTGTTCTTGGTGATAATAATAGTGTCTAATTTTGAGGGTTGTTGTGATAGGTAAATAATACACATAAAGCTCTTAGAACCATGCCTGGCACATGGTAAAAGCTCAGTGCACTTTAATTATTATCGTTGTTTGGATCTCACCTAGAATACAAGGTCTGTCAGAACAGGGACCTTATCTGGTTTTTTTCACCACAGAATCTCCAGCATCTAAAAAATCTGATACAATACTAATGCTCAATAGGGATTTGTTGGATAAATAAATGACTCTAACCACATTGTATTTAGCAGAAATTTATCCCAGCTCCACTTTCCATTATTGATGTGGACTTTTTTTTTTTTCTATTTATGTGTCATATTGCTTCTTTAATGGGGAGATCAGATGGTACCCTGAGGTTCCTGTGTTCACACTATCCTCTTTGCTAGCTATTCCACCAGTACTTGGAGTTCTTCACACTAGGTCATGGGGACAGGAGCATTTTGTTTGGCATTATAAAATAAATACTTCACTTTTTGATGTGTAAATTTGTTAGAAATATAACTCTATTAAAATAGCCTACAGGCACCTGGGTGGCTCAGTTCGTTAAGCATCTGACTCTTGATTTCGGCTTAGGTCATGATCTCACAGTTAGTGAGATTCAGCCCCTTGTTGGGCTCTGCCCTGACAGCTGAAGGCCTGTCCTTCAGCCGCCTGAAGGCGGCTCTCTCTTGCCGCCACCACCCCCAAAATAAATAAGTAAACTTAAAAAAAAAGTCTGTTTTCTTTTTTAGCATCGACTAGAACAAGAGGCTGAAAAGAAGATAATAATGCTGGCAGAGAGAGCTCACCATGAAGCTATCGCGTAAGAGACTGCTGCCTCCTTTTTCTTTTTCATAGCTTTTCTTAACTTTTTGCTGGTCTGTTTTGTTCTCATCATATTGTCTTCTCCCTTCTCTCTTGGTTTGCTTTCTTCAAATTTTCTTGTTTACATTCCCTCGTTATTTCTTTCTCTTTGTGTCCCCGCCCCTTTTTCACCCACCCTTTCTGCAGCAAGGTGGTGTGGAGGAAATAACCCTGGCTTTGAAGTTAGACTTTGGTTCTCAACATGTATACCGACATGACTGTTGGAAAATTTCTTAACCTTTTTGAAATTAAATTTCTTCGTCTAAAAACGGGGTTAATCATAGCAACTGTATAGAGTTGTCATGAGGTATGTTAGTGAAAGTAACATTTAATTGTGTTAATAAATTCCGAAGTCTCAATGGTTTAGTTCTTGCTCGCTTAACAATCCAGTATAAGTCTGATCGCTCTACTTGAGTGGTGATTCAGGAACTGGGGCTGTTTCTATCTTGGACTTCTTCCATCCAGTCATATGGACAGGAGAGAGCATGGAAACCCATCTGCTCCTAACTGCCTTGGACTGGAAGTAACACGTAACTTTTCACTTTCCATTGGTGAAAACTTAGTGACATCCCCCACCTCTTTTGAGTCCCTACCATAAACTAAATATGTCGTGGTCATTATTTTTAATGTTGGGGGATAAGGCAGTCATTGTTCTAGTTTAAAACTTAAGTCTAAAACTTAACACCTGTGTTTTGGGATCATATATCTATCTATCTATTTCAGGCAACTGAACCATGCTGGAAGAGCCGTTTTTAAAGAGAATGTTTATCTCCAGAAAGCCCTCGCATACCACCTGAAGGAAGCTGAGGCTCTACAAAAAAACTCCCAGAAGTTGCAAGAGACTCAAACTTTCCTTTTACATCAGAAGGTTCCCACTCCATTTGGACTTTCTGGGTTTTTTGTTTGTTTGCTCGTTTGTTTATTTAAGGATTGGGTTGGTAAATATGAAGAATTGAGTGTAATAATGATACATGAGGACTTTGGGACCATTTTTATTCTGTCTGGATGATGTACCTTTCTTATTTGAAAGGATTAATTATGAGAATGACATAAGAAGTATTTGACTTGGGATGCCTCAGTGGCTCAGTCAGTTAAAGAGTCCAACTCCTGATTTCTGCTCAGGTCATGATCTCACAGTTCGTGGGTTCAAACCTCATATCAGGCTCTGTGCTGATAGCACGGAGCCTGCTTGGGATTCTCTGCCTCCCTCTCTCTCTCTCTCTCTCTCTCTCTCTCTGCCCCTCCCTGAGCATGTGCTCTCTCTCTGTCTCTCTCAAAAATAAATAAATAAATAAATAAATAAATAAATAAATAAATAAACAAACAAACAAACAAACATAAAAAAAGAAGTATTTGACTTGGCTTTATAAAGAATATATCAGAAACATAAATGTAAACCCTATCCTCTACTACCTTAGAATACTCATTTTACTTTGCTTAGAGTTGGTCTCTGAATTACTGGTTTGGAATAGGTTCAGCTGTAACAGCCCCGACAACAGTGGCTTTACCATGTAAGGGTTTATTCTCTCCTCTAAATGAAGTCTGGAGGTTAGCAATCCAGAGCTGGAAGGGTAGTGCCACAAAGTCAACAGAGACTCAGTTTCCTTAACTCTGCTGGGCAACGTATGGCTTACATCCCCAAAGTTACTTCATGGCCCAAAGCAGCTGCTAGATCTCTAACCATTACCCAGAAAGCAGGAAGGAAGAAGGACAGGAAGGAAAAATTATGCCCCCCCTCCCCTTTAGAAGTCTTCCTGGAAGTCCTGCAAACACTTCTACTTACATTTCATTGACCAGAACTTAGTTACATAGCTTTGCTGAACTGCAAGGGAGACTGGGAATTTTCAATTGGGCTTCCTGCCTTCCTGAAAAAAAAAAAAAAAAAAATGGAGTTTTATTACTAAGGAGGAAAGGGAAAATGGAAAAGGGATGGGCCACTAGCCTATAGGCTAGGATAGGCAACATTTTCCAGTATATAGTTGTTAATGTTTTACTGTATAATCTTATTGATTTTGAAATTACCCATTTCGATAATATAAAATATTTAAACTATTGGAATTTTAGAGAAAGGAAAGTTTCTTAATCAGCAAAATTAGTGGCCTTCACAAATCCAGAGAAGAACCCTGAGATGTTTTTTCTCTCGGTACACAGAATACCAAATATCATCATCTCAACCTGGTATCAAATTTAAGCTAATGATGTAATGGAAACTAGTGAGGAACTTTTAAGTTTTGAAATTGATTAAAGAAAATCAACTCTCTCATCTTTGTTTTTAGGAAATCAATGATCTGTTGGTTAAGGAAAAGATAATGCAGTTTACCCAGCAGAGATTACAAATCCAAACTCTTCAGAAAAAGGTGGTAAGCTTGGAGACTGCCCTGAGTTGTATGACCAGAGAGTTTGAGGCTGAAGTTCTAAAAATGCAGCGACAGGCAATGATAGAGAACCAAGCAGGTCAGGTTGAAATTGACAAGCTGCAACATCTTCTCCAGATGAAGGACAGGGAAATGAATCGAGTGAAGAAGCTGGCCAAGAACATACTGGATGAGAGAACAGAAGTGGAAAGTTTCTTTTTAGATGCTCTGCACCAAGTGAAGCAACAGATCCTACTTGGCAGGAAGCATTACAAAAAGGTAGCACAAGCTGCTTTCAATTTTAAAATGAGAGAGGCATGTGCAGGAAGAACAGAATATCCCCAGATCCGAACGTTCGATGGCAAAGAGCACAGCACCAATAGCGTAACTCAAGATCTTATGGAGGCTGAGAAATGGTACTAATCATGGCTTTAATATTTTATCCTTTGTGCAGCTATTTTTGTGCCCTTTAGAGAAATAAGCACTCTGAGGAGTTCAGTTACATAATATCTAAGTATTGAATAGATTACTCACTAAGTTACTCGAAGATAGGAACTGTCTTACCTGTCTTTATAACCCCTGTGCTTAGCACTGTGTGTGGGGCTTAGTAGGTATTCTTAGTAGATTTCCTTTTTTCAAGACAGAGACTTATTAAAGAGACTAGATCATTTGTTCCATAGACTGTCATTGTAGTATCTTTGAACATGTTCCTTTATTTTCTTTTCTGTAAATTCATTATAAAGGTGTGATCAGATTCAGGTTAAACATTTTTGATAAGCTTACTTTTACAAATATTTTGTAACGTTCCTTTCACTGAGATGAAATTCATAGATAATATCTAACTAAACATATAATTTAAGAAATCAATATAACAGTTCTTTGTAATAATTCTTTGTTGCACAGAACTGTTCTATGGGTTGGAGGACATCCAGGAGTGGGACCCCATCATTGTACTGACCAAAAGTCCTTGCAAGTTTCCAAAATACATGCTACAGATCTACTGCCACCATAATAAAGGTAGCAGGATGCTTGAGACAGTTGTAGACTTTATACAATGACTGTTCCCTGTTAGCATTTCTGTCTGTCAGTGCACTCTTAACTCCTATGAACCATAAATTAGAGTGCATTTTAAAGATTATTCTGAAAAAAAAAAAGTTTTATCTCCCAGTGCAATTAGGTTCTTCAAAGGCCTTAGCTTGAGAAACTTAAAAGGACTCCCTACTACTATGTACTGAACACCTTATTAACAGTGCTTCCAAATGTGTTTTCTGATTTATTTTTTAATGGGTTAATTAGTAGGTTCTTTTAAACTATGTATCTGTTGGGAAGGTTGGACATGGTCAGTGGCTTCTGAAAGATAAGACTGTCTTCTTCAAAATGTCCATACCATAATTTTTTAAAACCTTTTTGCCATATTTAGAAGTCTATTACTTGTATTACCAGTAATTTCTCTGTAATTTCCTCTTTTTAAAAAAATTTTATTTGAGGGGCGCCTGGGTGGCTCAGTCGGTTGAGCGTCCGACTTCAGCTCAGGTCATGATCTCACAGTCTGTGAGTTCGAGCCCCGCATGGGGCTCTGTGCTGATGGCTCAGAGCCTGGAGCCTGCTTCGGATTCTGTGTTTCCCTCTCTCTCTGCCCCTCCCCTGCTCATGCTCTGTCTCTCTCTGTCTCAAAAATAAATAAAAACATTAAGAAAAAAATTTAAAAAAAATTTATTTGAGAGAGAGAGAGAGAGAGCATGCGAGTGGGGGAGAGGGGGAGAGAGAGAGAGAGAGAGAGAGAGAGAGAGAGAGAGAATCTTAAGCAAGCTCCACGCTTAGCACAGAGCCTGATGTGGGGCTTGATCACACGACCCTGGGATCATGACCTGAACTGAAATCAAGAGCTGGATGCTCAACCAACTGAACCACCCTGGTGCCCTATCCTCTTTTTAATTTAAATTTAATGTTTTTTTTTAACGTTTATCTAACCCTAACCCTAACCCAGGTGCCCCATGTCCTTTTTTTAATTTAATACGTCAAGGGGCGCCTGGGTGGCGCAGTTGGTTAAGCGTCCGACTTCAGCCAGGTCACGATCTCACGGTCCGTGAGTTCGAGCCCCGCGTCGGGCTCTGGGCTGATGGCTCAGAGCCTGGAGCCTGTTTCCGATTCTGTGTCTCCCTCTCTCTCTGCCCCTCCCCCGTTCATGCTCTGTCTCTCTCTGTCCCAAAAATAAATAAACGTTGAAAAAAAATATTAAAAAAAAAAAAATTTAATACGTCAAGCAAGTTGAGTCCCTAGCATACATATGCCAGTCTATTTTACATTTTTTTGTCTGCAAAGTGGTATTTCAGAGAGAGGTATATAAAATGATTCTCCACATTGTTATTGCAGAAACTGGACTCTTCCTCTTCTGCCCTGTGTGACATTTTTGCTACTGAACAACTTCTCACCTTAACCTCAGTGTTCTATTGCCTGTACCAGCAGGGCAGAAATGGTGATTAAAATATTACATCATCTGCTTAAGAGGCAGATTGGGGAAGGACAATTTAAGTATATGGTGATCATAAGGCAAAACCTAAACTTTTAAAGAAAACTAACCCAACTGATGTATATGCAAAAACATTTCTTACATTGTGAAACACAGTACTCTCTACAGTGTCAGCCAGCTTTCATAAATAGTAAATAGACTACAAATCTTCTGGGAAAGTTATAGTATAGCCAAAGACCTGCCTGGAAAGCTTAGCTGCAGCCTTATTTGGAAGTCGGTAAATAGACTAGATAAGTTACGTGTTATTTTCTAAACGTACCTCTTGTCACTCTGTTTTCATAGCAAAATATCTTATACAAAAAGAAATGTTAAAAGGAATTTATCAATAATCTCACCTTGTAAACAACCAGTTTTTGTTGTATTGTTCCTTTTCTTTTTGTATCTGGATGCATGATGTTATATTACAACTTTTTGCCCTTTTGCTTAATGTTTGAGCACACATTTTTTTGTGTTATAGTTTTTCTTATTTTTATCGTAAAGACTACATAGCATTTCAGAATGGCTAGCATATTGATATCCTCTTCAACTTCGTGATTTTGTAATGGACACAGTTTGCTTTGTAGTCATCATATTTGGAAACCTCATAATAGTTATGGTTTGGAAATTTTCTTTTCTCATATTTACATATTTTAAATTTTAAAAAGGAGAGATGCTTACTTTGGCCATTTTGCCTTTGAAATTCTCCAGGACGGATATTCAAGGAAATGTGGATATTGAAGATTTGACCTGGGAGCAAAAGGAGAAAGTCTTGCGATTGCTCTTTGCAAAAATGAATGGTTTTGTTTCCAGGTAACTCCTATTTCTGTAGTGAAATACCAAGGTGTTACCAAACCTAGAAACCATATAGGAAGAATGAACTTATTCTCACTTAGAATTAAAGGAATGGGAAAGGATCAGAAAATGGAAAAGGATCATGCTGCTTAGCACCTGTCACTCCCAGAGACGAATGATGGGAGATGAATGAATGAGCACAGAAATGAAAGATTTATTAAAGGGGGGAGAAAAGAGACTGATCTTAGATGTTTAAGGTAATGCTTGCTAGGAAGGTACAGCATTGTTCAGCTGAATGAGTGGTCACTGAAGAGAAGCAAAATAATTATTAAGATTTTATTGGTAAAAAAAGATTTTATTGGTTTGCAAAAACAAGTAAGTGATTTTTAAGCTGATTATTGATTTAGAGACTCTCTAATACCAAGATAAAAGACCTAGAGAGGAAAACAAATTCACAGATACTCCAAATCATTCTTTTTAATGATTCGTTTCATTCTCTTTCTCCACTATGCTTTACTGGTACTGAACTATAAAGTGGCTAAAATAAATCAACCTCTTATTAATTGCTTGTTACATGTTTGGTACTGTGTTAGGTACTGTGAACATTTGCAGGAATTAAGAGACATTGCCTTTGATTACAGTTTCTAATCTAGTTGCCCAAACAAAACCAAACATAGCAAAGAAAAAAATCAGGTGGCACAATAAAGTATCACTGGAGTTCAGACAACATGTCAGTGTCCTACAGCAGTTAGGGAAGACTTCAGTGAAGAAGACTGAAAGAGTGTGACGCTGCCGGGTGCCTTGTAGGAGAGTGGAATAGTAGACAGAGTGGGAAGGGTACATAAGGGGCTTTGTAGACAGCCTATGCAGAAGCCCAGAGGTAGGAATAGAGGTGGGGTGTTTGAGGAACATTGAGGAAAACTTCATGGCTTGAGGAAAATGGTGGCAATGAGAGTAATTAGTAATTAGAAATAATGCTGGGGCGCCTGGGTGGTTCAGTCAGTTAAGCATCTGACTTTGGCTCAGGTCATGATCTCACAGTTCATGGGTTTGAGCCCCACATCTGGCTCTGTGCTGACAACTCAGAGCCTGGAGCCTGCTTCGGATTCTGTGTCTTCCTCTCTCTCTGCCCCTCCCCTGCTCGTGCTGTCTGTCTCTCTCTCAAATAAAAATAAACATTAAAAAACAAATTAAAAAAAAGAAACAAGGTTGGATCTATAGATTAAATTATGATGAGCCTTAAAAACCACGCCTGGGTGGCGCAGTCGGTTAAGCGTCCGACTTCAGCCAGGTCACCATCTCGCGGTCCGTGAGTTCGAGCCCCGCGTCAGGCTCTGGGTTGATGGCTCAGAGCCTGGAGCCTGTTTCCGATTCTGTGTCTCCCTCTCTCTCTGCCCCTCCCCCGTTCATGCTCTGTCTCTCTCTGTCCCAAAAATAAATAAATGTTGAAAAAAAAATTAAAAAAAAAAAACAAAAAACATGCTGAAAAACCTTAACGTATCCCACTGTTATTCTAAAGTAGTATAACATACTTTCCTTTTCTGCCTTGAAGGAATACAAGAGCGATAAGCCCTACTCTCATACTGTCTCACTGAAAGGGTTCATAAGCCACTGTTCCCAGAGCTGACCTTAACCTAATGCAGTGACACATATACATAGGATGGACTGCAGGACAAAAGTAGAGTTGGGAACCAGCAGAAGCTGCCATGTTACTCTGGACGTGCGGCAGTGGAGGGTGTGGGCAGGAGTGGAAAAGGGGAGAAACTGAGGCACTTAGGAAGGAGAGAGAGGACTTAGTGATAAAAGGCAAAAGAAATCAAGAAAACAAAGTATAAATGTTTAAGGCGTTTAGCTTAGAAGTGCACGACTGGTGGTATGAAAGGCAAGTGAAAAACCTGGAAAGCCAATGTGAAGGAAATGTTTACATTTTATTTAATCCATCCATTAATTCATGTAGCATATACATATTGAGCGCCTACTATTTATTGAGGATATAGTGTTGAGCAAATAAAGACATCATTCCTAATCTCAGGGAGTTCATCGTCTATGTGGGAAGAAAACATTATTCAAATCATCACACAAATATTAAAGGACAACTATGAGATTGGCTCAAAGAAGTGGCATACAGTGGTAAGAGAGGCTAGATTAAGGGACTATGACCCAACTGAGGAGGTCAGGAAAGTTTATGAGGAAATAAAAGCTTGAGCTGACCTCTGAAAGGTATATAGGAAGAGAGGGTAGAGGAAAAAACATTCTGGGCAGAAGAAATAGCAAGGAGTGTTTTCGATGTTGAACTGGAGATGATGGCAGTATATTGAAACGAAAAATACTCTTTGATTCGAGTACAGGTGTTTAGAGAAGGAGATTTGAGCATATTTAGTAAAAATTGGTAGTTGAGTGTAGGAGGTTGTATGAAGGTAGAAGGGTAAAGGGCCAAGGCTAGAAATAACCACAGCAGTGAATAGGAGAACAAGGAAGAGGACAGCCAAAAGAGAAGAGTTTAAAGAATTTTAGGCTAAGTGGAAGATGGAAGACTTTGAAATGGTCTTTTGTCTCTGGGAGCCTTCCAAAGAGTCTTATTTTATTTTATTTTATTTATTTTTTTTATTTAGAGGGGGAGGTAGAATCCAGACTATAGCTACAGAATGTCTGTCTCATTGTGAGTTGACTTTTCTGTGCTCCGAGAAACAACCAGAGTTCTAGGTCTCAAGTCCCATACTATGTTGTTTTCAATACTGCAGAAACGAAGAAATGTGAGTGAAATCTTTGCACCAAAGCAATGAAGTTAAATCTAGCTGCAATGGAATGATGTCTAAGCCTGTTGGAATCTCATATCAGAGCTGGTTGAAGGGAAAAGAAGATGGGAATCGAATAGTGAAATGTGTGGTGAAGATGAGATTAAATGAGAAAGCTCAAACCAGACTGGGGAGAGATTAGATGATAAATGGTCTACCAGGGCAAGCAGAGCAGTTAGGAAGTTCATTAAGAGTTCAATTGATTGTATGATTGTGAATCTAACAGTATGCTATTTTTGTGATTGGACAAAGTCAAGGAGTATAACCAATAAACTGCACTCTTTAGTGCACCAGCAACCACACTGGCTATAACTCAGGTACTAGTAGTATCCGAAGTACATTTTTAAAAATTAAATGTTTATTTATTTATTTTGAGAGTGAGAGAGACAGCGCATGTGCAAGCACATGAATGCAGGGGAGGGGCAGAGAGGAGGGAGGGAGAGAATCCCAAGCAGGCTCCACATTTAGCATGGAGCCCGATGTGGGGCTCAGCCTCATGACAGGATCATGACCTGATACCAAGAGTCAGACGCTTAACCAACTGAACCACCTAAGAACCCCCAAAGTATATTTTTCTCATGCATAATTATTAGACTATTTAATACAGTCATATTTTGAATGGGTTTATTCTGCTTTCCTATGTACCAACTTGAGGACAAGTTTTAGAAGTGGAGCATGTGTCCTTACCTGCTGGCAAATCAACCTACTATGCCTTTTTTTTTTTTTTTTAAGATTTTATTTTTATGTAATCTCTACACCTAATGTGGAGCTCAAACCCACAACCCTGAGATCAAAAGTCACATGCTCTACCAATTGAGCCAGACAGGCACCCCCCTACTGTACTTTTTATAATCCTGTTCAGCTCACTTTCCATTAGAGTATTCAATCAGTGATATGATTACTTCCTGTTCTTAAACCAAACTTGCCAAAGTATGAGGAGAAATTTTCATACTGGGTCCATCACCATTGGATATTTTTTCTATGTTCTGAGGTTCTTTTTGTGGGAAGGGAATTTCTCTGGCCATGTTTTTGGTCAGTACTCTGGTTCAGTCTTAAGCATCACCGTTAATAGCTATTGGAGGAATATCATCATCATGATTATTAGTTAAGCATTCGACTCTTGATCTTGGTATTGACTCAGGTCATGATCTCACAGTTGATAGGATTAAGCCCCGAGTCGGGCTTTGCACTCTTAGCGTGAAGCCTGCTTGGGATTCTCTCTCCCTGCCCCTCCTCTTTTCATGCACATGTGCGCATGCTCTCTCTCAAATAAATACACTTAAAAAAAAAGCACAGTTGAAATATGGGACAAGAGGAGACACTGCCTCATTGTTAACTTTTATCTACCACAGAAAATATAGCCAGAGCTCTAGGCCTTCAGTTCCAGACTATGTTGTTGCTGATGATGGAGAAACAAAGGAATTTGGGTAAGAGCTGTCTTGACAAGGTAATGAACGTGAGCCTGATCACAGTGGTGGTGGTGGACATTTTATATGTGCCAGAACTGACTGGGAGTTGTAGGACAAGTCTATTGCTCTGAACCAAGTTCCATGTATATGTGGTTGTTGACAGGTCTGTCATTTTGTCGTCATTGCAGGGATGACAGTAAGCTTCAAGATCAAACCTTCATCACCCAGCAAGTACCAATCTCAGACTCTTCTGGTGAACTGATGATACCCAATATTCAGAAAGAATCACAAGAGTCTGATATAGTAAGGAGTCTATAATCTAAACACTTCCTTTCCCCCATGGAACTTCTTGCTAAGTCATAGTGCTTTTCTCTACTAGCCAAGAGCTCTCAGTGATCAGTGAAATGAGTAATAACACATGTATAGCATGTCTACACTATGGCAGGCATATTATACTTAATGCGAATGCACATTTGTGCCTCTTTTAGTAAATGTGGAAAAACCTATAAATTGTCTTGTGAAGTATAAAGGCTAGCCAAAATATGTACTTTTATGTAATAATAAGCATAATGACCATATTATGTAATAATAAACATAATGGCTTTGAACAGAATTGGGAAGTCTGAATCCCTATAAGCTAGGGACAAAGGAATTATGTAGGAAGGCATTATTAAAAACAAAAAGCCAGGGGTACCTGGGTGGCCCAGTTGGTTAAACGTCCAACTCTTGATTTCGGTTCAGGTCACGATCTCACAGTTCATGAGCCCACATCTGGCTCTGTGCTGGCAGTGCGGAGCCTGCTTGGGTTTCTGTGTCTCCCTCTGTCAGATCCTCCCCACTTGCACTCTCTCTCTCTCAAAAATAAACATTTAAAAACAAAACAAAAAAGCCAGGTTTTCTTTTTAAGAGCTTTTTATTTGTAATTTTTTATTCATAATCAATTAGTACAACATAGGATCTGAGAAATTTCAAATGAGGCCACACTAAATTTTTAAGATGCTATTAGCATGAATATAACTGCATATTTTTTTCCATATAAGAAACAAGAAACTCTTTTGAGTAGCAAGTAGCTAGACAAATGAGTTGATTCCAATTAGAGCAACACAATTCTGATGAGTCAGTATTTTTACAAAAGTGATTCCCTTAAATATAAGGAAAACATAGGAATCTCTGGGATTATATTTAATTCCAGTTGGAATTTAGACAATATGAGCTTTCATTCAACCCAGCCTATAGCTGTTGGATTGGATTAAGTATCACTATTAGTTGTCAGCTGTGATAAGTAGAAAGAAAATAAAGGGCATTCTATTATCAAATTATAAATTTTTATTGCCTCACATTTAGGAAGGCAAATCCAAAAAAAAAAAAAACAAAAACAAAAAACCCCCCAAAAACCAATAAACCCATTAGGGTCATAAATGTATTTTATTAAGGTTCCAGTCACCTTAAGCGATTGAAGATTCTGACACTCTATCCAGCAGTGGTAGTATTAAAATCCACAGAGTGCACAAATGTTTTCAAAGTTTTCATATCCTTAGTTCACTGAATCACTGCCATGGAGCAGATTAGCATTATCCAAGTGACTCATGAGGGAGCAGAAAAAATAAATGACCTATATCATCTGGCTGAGGACCAAAGATTATTCTATCAGAGCCAGCAGCCATCTCCTAGTTCACTGGGTAAAAACTATATCCGAAAAGACTTGATTCGGTTGGGAATCTGTTTTTTTAGCTCATCAGTTTCTGTTCTGACATAAAGTTTAGCTATATCAAAAGAAAAGGCATAAAGACACTTGAATATAATGGTTGCAGAAGAATCTGTCAAAGCATTTCTTTTTTACTATTTCATGTCATGAAGAGCCTTGAAATTTCTTAGGCACCAATGAATTACTCTACATTAAGAGTTCTTTCGTTAAAAATTATCACTAACGAGAAATGCAAGCAAGAAGAAAGAACAATATAAAAAATTCAACAAGTAATACCTGGTTACACTTACTTAAGGCAAGAGTCTTGCACACTTTCATGGCTGGAATACCCCTTGATTTCTGGCCCTAAAAACCTTTTGAAATAGTTCTCTTAAAAAACTCCATTTGCATCTGAATTAATGACTGAAGCATTAATGATTGTTGGAGCCAAATGTGAAATTTAACACTTGGCACACACAACAAAAAGTTGATTTATCCAGTACATACTGAGGTATCCTTGAGAAGTGATTTTAAGAAGTAGGAACAGTGACAATGATAGAATTAGTAATTAGTGGTCATGAATCACTAGGACAAAGTGGCATTTAGCAGAAAAGAAAGCAGTTGTCACAACCACGGGATAAGTAGAAATGGATTATGTCCTTCATAGTGTGGGATAAATGACAGGCTCAGGAAAGCTTGGCAGAGGGGTCTCCCCCCCCACTGCCATTTATGTAGGGCTGTGTTTGAGGATCAACCAAAGGGTGAATTAATTTCTGTCCTGTTTCCCCATCCAAGAAGTCCTCTTCCAGTTATTGGAAGATCTTCTTTACATACACTATCTTCCCTTCCGCAAGTCATCAGAAAAGGGGAGAACTTTTAGAAAATAACCTAAGATCTCATTCCATATAAGTGTTTCAGAGTTAACAACAGTTCCCTCAAAAACCAAAGTAAGGAGCAAGTGAAAATCTGTTTTCAGAGTCAGACTAGGAATCTCCCCAGAACAACTTTGCAGGGGCCAATGGTCTTGAGAAAGGTTTTAATTACCAGGTATTCCAATCCTAGAGATCTGATCTGAGCAGAGTTGGCAACTGAAGTTGGTCAAGAACAGAGGGAGATTACTCAGGGTGGACTGAATCTGGAACAAACTTGTTTCTAACGGCCCATGGTAGGCATGACTACGGCAGGTGAGGAAAGAGTAGCATCTTCTTCTTTCCACTGAGAAGTGATGGTTTTTAGCTGAGTGTAGAATTGGATGCCCTAAAGAGAACAAAGGAAAAAAAAGAGCATATATTCCTGGGGGTTTCATGATTTCTCTTTCAATCAGCTTTTGAAGGAGGTGCTGTAAAGCGTTACTAATGTTGCCACTTGAGGAGCTGGTGCAACCAAAATCCAACATATTGTTCATGAGATAATCTATTTAACACATTTAGCACAATGCCTGGCATAGTAAATAAATAGTCAAACCTTACCTATCATTATGCTGAAACTAGTCAAGAGGATCTAAATGGAAAAATTGAACAGTGTAATCTGTTAAACTTGCAGTTCATTCTATTCCTAGAGCTGAATGTGTGCTCTGAGATATTAGGACCTGGCTCAAATCCTGCCTCTCCTCCTTATTGACTGCCATGTAACACTGGGCCTTATCTGTGACCTGTGGCTCACCTCGCTGTGAGGGGAAAATGAGATGACCTTCAAATGTCCTAGCAAAGTAACTGCTGTTCAATAACTGTTAGTTTTTCTCTCTTTTCTGTGAAGAAGAAAAAGGCATGAAGGGATAGAATACATATTAGGCCATTTCTGACAACTGTCAGTGATGCTAAAGTAGTAAAATCCACAATATCTTACAAATCTAAACTGTCTGATACTACACACATTCACTTCTAAAGCACCTGTAATGTGAACCAAAAAAATTCATATGTAAGGCTTTATATACAGTTTATTTTGTAAGAATAGGCTTGAGCAAAGGAGAATAGACTGTGCAGATCTAACACAAAAAAAACTAGCAAGCTAGAAAGATAATGTTAGAAAAAACCACAACAGCTTCTTTAAAATACTCTTCTAGAATTATTTGACAAAATCTGGGCCATGTTAATATATATATTAAGGGCTTTAGAGTTATTATATACTTTCAATATAACTAAAGTTGTCATTTTATTATGAGAATGATTCTTTCTTCTCTATTTTCCCAAAGAATACAAAGTAGCAATTTTTTGAGAGAAGGAGAATATGAAGGGGGGAGGGGCAGAGGAAGAGGGAGAGGATCTTTTTTTTTAATTAAGCTTTTCGTTTTTTTAAACTTTATTTATTTATTTTGAGGGGGAGGGGCAAAGCAAGGGAGAGAAATTTTTTTTAATTTTTTTAAATGTTTATTTATTTTTGAGAGAGAGAGAAAGAACATGAGCAGGAGAGGGGCAGAGAGAGAGGGAGACACAGAATCTGAAGCAGGCTCCAGGCTCTGAGCTGTGAGCACAGAGCCTGACATGGGCTCGAACCCATGAACTGTGAGATCATGATCTGAGCCAAAGCTGGACACTTAATTGACAGAGCCACTCAGGCGCCCTGGGAGAGAGAGGATCTTAAGCAGGCTCCACGGCCAGGGCAGAGCCTACTCAGGGCTTGACCTCATGACTCTGGGATCATGACCTGAGCCAAAATCAAAAGTCTGATGCTTAACTGACTGAGCCACCCAGGCACCCCAAAATAGCAATTTGATTACCTAAGAATTTAAGACTTCAAACTGTATGGGGTCAGTCTTTGCCTCTAAGAAACCTCACTTACCAGGATGACTTAACAGTAATTAAACCAAGACAGGGAGAAAAAAAGCAAGAGTTTTACTCTGCTTCCCTCAAAAGAAATTTTTGTTAATAGAATCAAAGTAATCGATTATGCAAAAGCTGTGACTAATGTGCAAACTGAATAATCTGCCTCCAAATAACCAAAATGTTTTCCTTTTTTTTTTTTTAAAATGTTTATTCTTTGAGAGATAGAAAGAGAGCGAGCAGGGGAGGGGCAGAGAGAGGGAGACAGGATCAGAAGTGGGCTCTGTGCTGACACCAGTGAGCCTGATGCGGGGCTCGAACTCATGAACCTTGTGATCATGACCTGAGCCAAAGTTGGCCGCTCAACTGACTGAGCCACCAGGTGTCCCCCAATATGTTTTCTTAACCAGCTGGTCACACTGTTACATTCTGCTATGCAATGCTACTGTTAATTTTTTTTTTTAATTAAAGTATAAAAGAGAGTCCTGTATAGAAAACATGTAGTTTATTACTGAAGGTTCCAAAATGGCTGTATCTCTGTGGGGTTACAAAGAACTTTCACTAGCCCATTTGTTAAACACATGTTTGGGCACCTGCTCCGTGCAAGGTACTGCAGTTAAGTAAATAATTACAATGTGATGTGTTCTTATCTTGGCTTACACAGCCCTACAGGATTCCCCCTGCCTCTCTAACCTCATCTCTTACCACTCTCCTTCTCATTCACTCTCTGTGCCCCAGCCCATTTCTGCTATTTGAACCTGCCATGCCTCGTCTTAGGAAATATGCATCTGCTGAAGGATGTGGTAACAATGGTGATTTGATCTTCATAAACTTATGAAATATAAGTACTATTGTTATTCTCATTTTATAGATAAGAAACTTGAGACACAGGATATTCCTCAAAGTCATGCAATTAATAACAGGCCAAGCTGGAATTTGACCCCAGGCCATTCTGTACCAAATCTGCTTTATTTTTTTTGTTGTTCATAATGTATCCATAATGCCTAGAATAGTTTTGGTACAAAGAAGGTATTCAGTAAAATTTTTGTGAATGAAGGGGTGCCTGGGTGGCTCAGTCAGTTAAGCACCCAACTTTGGCTAAGGTCATGAGCTTGCATTTCGTGAGTTCAAGCCCTGTGTCTGGCTGTGCTGACAGCTCAGAGTCTGGAGCCTGCCTCGGATCCTAGGTCTCCTTCTCTCTCTCTGCCCCTCCCCCACTCACACTCTTTCTCTCTCTCAAGAATAAATGAACATTAAAAATTTGTTTTGTAAGTGAATAACTTACAGGAGAAAAATGTGCAGTGGGAGGACATGGGGGCATTCCCAACCCAGCACTGAGGAAAGGGGTGGTGATAGTCAGAGGTGATTTTCTGGAGGAGTCAGTCCATGATTCAAACTTAGACAAGACAGATGATTAAGACTTAGATGAAAGAGGAGAGGCAGGAGGAAAGGCTCTCAGAGGAAAGGACATACGTAAAGGCTTGGACTTCCTCATGCTCTTTCCCCAAAACTTTGCTGCCTTGAGTTAGTCAGGGAGCAGCAGCTTTGACGGAATCTTGTTGTATTTTAAATCTTCTCTAGGGAACATCCTGATAAGCATGGCTGAACAACTTATGACCCAACAGAAGCTAATGTCAGGGCCTTCCTTTCAGAATCCTTGTTCCTGAGTATATTCAAGAAAGTTTCTTAGAGGAAAACAATATTTTCTTAAAGTTACCTGTTTGCCATAGAAATTGGTGTCTCCTCTGAAGGAAGATCGAGAACCGGTGAATGAGAACATTGGCAAAGGCACTGGAATAGGGACATTTACCCCCACCTAAAGCAGAACAAATCCACATAAATAAAAGGACTCAAACAAAGGAACTTTCCATTTAGAAGCACAAATGCTTGGCATCAGACAAACGGATTTTAAATACCCCAACTTCTATCCCATTCCTTCCTGTATCCCATGAACTGTGATTCCTGAGGAAGAAATGGGGCACTGTAGGAAATCAGAGGCGCAACAACCGATCACTTTGCTGTTTCCCTTAGATAGTAAACAGTATATGAGTACAAGAATCTCCTAAGAACTCTGTTCACAAACCTGTCCAACATCCACCAGGTGGGAATATTTCCGAGCAGTGGCTCCATTGGTGGTGAAGATGGCGGTTCCATTTCCATATGGATTGTCATTTACAATCTTGATGGCTTCATCCAAAGTGTCTGTCTCCAGAACCACAAGAACTGGACCAAAAATCTCCTCTTTGTAACAGGTCATAGTTGGCTTCCAGGAGTGATGCATCCAGAAAAGAAGTCAGTATTTTAGGCTTATCTGGTACTTTATTACCCACTGTTTACATGGACAGTTTTCATGTTAGTAACCTCTCTTCATTTTAAACCACCTTTTAAAAAAAAGTCCTTTCTTGCTGTGTTCCATCTTTGAAGCTACCAATCATATAAACAACTTGAAATTCCTATTAACTACAATTACACTCCTGCCCTTTGAGCACTGTATTTTTAGGTCCCATGACCCATCACTAGCTTCCTCTTTTATACCTGTATAACTTGTT
Organism: Puma concolor; assembly: GCF_028749965.1. Taxonomy (NCBI): domain Eukaryota; kingdom Metazoa; phylum Chordata; class Mammalia; order Carnivora; family Felidae; genus Puma; species Puma concolor. Next base: position 29,253,859 of record NC_141672.1, on the reverse strand, counting down.
TATACAATTGTTGTTATGAAAAGTTACATGAAAATTCATTTTTTATAAATCAGATATATATATATATATCTGATATATATATATATATATATCAGATATATATATATATATATATCAGATATATATATATATATATATAAAATTTTTGTTTAATGTTTATTTCTGAGAGAGAGAGAGACAGAGCACGAGCAGGGGAGGGGCAGAGATAGAGGGAGACACAGAATCCAAAGCAGGCTCCAGGCTCCAAGCTGTCAGCACAGAACCTGAAGCGGGGCTCGAACCCACAAACTGTGAGACTGTGACCTGAGCCTAAGTCAGACACTTAACCGACTGAGCCACCCAGGTGCCCCTAAATCAGATATTGAAAATAACACAGGAGAGTGTTTCTGTTTAAAGAAACCCTGTACTAAGTTTTCTGTAACATAAACAATTCATTCTCATTCATTCCCTTGCCTCCCCAAATGAGTCTGTACATTTATATTTTGATATCAGGTCACATTAAACATTCAAAACATCCTTCACCACTGTAGCTGGTCAGCTGTGTTTGTTGCTATTAAGTGGATTTTTCCTCAATGGTTCTGTGGCAAGAGATTTCATAATTTCTACTATACTTACATTCAATTCTTAATTATTCAGGATTATAGTAGGTATAGTGGGGACATAGGAACTTCAAAAAAAAGCTTCCTCACCTCAATTTAGTCATTAATTTTAGCTGAGAGATTTGTGGAGTTTTAATAAATAAAAATTGAGAGATCAATTATTTTTCTTTCCTCACTTTCTAGAGAAGAGACAGCTAAATTTGGGGCACAGAGTAGGTACTCAGTAAATATTGGGTGGTCAATATGTTGATGGAGACACTGTAATAGCTATAAACTAGACAGCAAGGAGCAGAACGAAAAATTAATATTAAACAGATAAGTAACAAATACAAGATAGGGTTGGCAAAATATAGCCAGTGGGCAGAATGTGGCTTGCTGCTTATTTTTGTACAGCTCACAAGCTAAGAATGGTTTTTATGTCTTTTAAATGGCTGAAAAAGAAATCAATCATGACATATAAAATTATTTAAAATTAAAATTCCATTGTCCAATAAAAGCTATGGAACACAACCATATAATGTTAATGTGCTTTCTCACTAAAATGCCAAGAGTGGGTAGTTGTGACACAGACTGAATATCCTTGCAAAGCCAAAAATGTTTACTATCTAGCCCTTTATGGAAAATCTGCCAACCACCGGTATAGTGGAAGGAGGCTGGGTGTCAGGATAAGAGGATCATTCAGACTCTAAATAAAATAACTGACTAATCCTGGCAAGAGATGAGGTCTCAGTCATTAAATGTCTTCATTTGGAGGGATGAGATTCCATCCATAGCCTTCAAGGTACCTTTAGTGCTTGTATGTGTGAAATAAATGAGCCAGAGTTATTCACCTTGACATTTGAGATGATGGTTGGTCCAACAAAGTTGCCATTTTCATAGCCTTTCACTTTAATTTTTCGACCATCAAGGAGGATAGAAGCTCCCTCCTTTGTTCCACTATCAATCAGATTACAGACTCGCTCTTTGGCCTGGGGGGTGATCAGAGGGCCAAGATCAGCTCCAGGCTGGTCTCCTGTAAAACAACACAAAAGTATTTAATGTTTTCACTAACATATATTATGACTGCTAACTATGACAAGTACACTATAAAGAGAGGAATGGTTAAAGAGTAGACATGATTACTCCCACTGGTCAAAGCCAACACTAAAACCAAGAGCTTAGTGCCACAGATGCAAAGTCTAAAGGAGCTAGGCAGATAACTGATTACCTGCATTGACTCTCAGGTTTTTGGCACGCTCCACCAGCTCTGGCAGCCACTTCTTAGCTTCTCCTACAAGGATTGCTGTGGAAAGAGCCATGCAGCGCTGACCAGCAGCTCCAAAGGCTGCCCCAACCAGCTGGTTCAGGGTATTCTCCTTATTGGCATCTGGCATGACTACTCCATGGTTCTTGGCTCCCTAAAGGAAATACAAAAAGTACATGGATCTTCCTTGGCAAAATACAACGAGGCTAAGAAACTAAGCAAAATCTGAGATTTCAAATAATTTAAGGAAAGAGAGAATTTACCCTTTGTTGTTCTGAGGCTAGATTTATTATCATTTTGATACTGTGAAATCTTGATAGCATAGAGTAAGTCTCCAGGTTACTTTTTTTCTACTTTCTTAGCTGATAAGCTGTTATATGTTTATTTAGATCAAAATCATTACCAACAAGACAAAACCAAACCTCCAGTCACATAATCACATTCAGTCAAACTGACAGACTAAATACTGCACCCAGGAACCAAGAAGAACTCCCTTCTCTTTCCTAAGTTAGACAGGAAACAGTCTATTGTCTGCTGGGATTTCCAGCTATAAGAAGAGCAATGTGAACAAAGAGCTGCCAGTATAATACCGGTGGTCAGCTGAATGGCGAAATAGGTGGACTTCTTGATACACCATTTCTGGAAAGAGGTTCCCCAAATTGGCTTGCTTCTAGATACATAGCCTCATAAATTTCTTTACTAGGTAGGATAACATGGTCATTTCTAAACATATGTTTCCAAATACAGTAATCTCCCCTTATCTGGGGTTTCACTTGCCATGGTTTCAGTCACCCAAGGTCAACTGAAGTCTGGAAACTATGCCTCCTAACACTTTGCCACAATGCCCACGTCATTCATCATCTCACTTCATCTCATAAGGTAGGCGTTTTATCATCTCACATCATCATCATAAGAAGGGTGAGTAAAGTATAATATGATAGCTCAAGAGACCATATTATTAAAAACATTTTTTTTTTGGGGGCGCCTGGGTGGCGCAGTCGGTTGAGCGTCCGACTTCAGCCAGGTCACGATCTCGCGGTCCGTGAGTTCGAGCCCCGCATCGGGCTCTGGGCTGATGGCTCAGAGCCTGGAGCCTGTTTCCAATTCTGTGTCTCCCTCTCTCTCTGCCCCTCCCCCGTTCATGCTCTGTCTCTCTCTGTCCCAAAAATAAATAAACGTTGAAAAAAAAATTAAAAAGAAAAAAAAACAACATTTTTTTTTTTAACGTTTATTTATTATTGAGAGACAGAGTGACACAGAGTGTGAGTAGGGGAGGGGTAGAGAGAGGGGGAGACACAGAATCTGAAGTAGACTCCAGGCTCTGAGCTGTCAGCACAGAGCCCGACGTGGGGCTCGAACTCACGAACTGTGAGATCATGACCGTGCCGAAGTCAGTCGCCTAACCAACTGAGCCACCCAGGTGCCCCATCAAGAGACCATATTATTATAGTGTATTGTTAAAATTCTATTTTATTATTAGTTATTATTAATCTTTGTGCCTAACTTATAAATTAAAATTTATCATTGACATGTATTTATAGGAAAAATATAGTATAGAGTTCAGTACTATCTACAGTTTCAGGGATCCACTGGGGGTCTTAGAAGGCATCCCCCACAGATTAGGGGTGACTACTGTACAACTATAGTTGAGTGCATGGATACCATGTTTGCTATTTAATTTTATCCCATTACACATAATATACTGTTAGACACAGAATAAACTCAATAAATATGTAATGAGATGGGAGTGGCTTAAGTCAAATTGTCCAAAACACATTCACCAGGAAAAGAAATAAGTGAGCATATCAGGAACTGTTTCTAGGCCTGTGCATAGGTGGCTGTCCTTTCAGCAACATTAACCAAAGGGAGAAAGAGGCAACTGGATTTACATTTAGTATCAAAGAATTACTATGTACTTGGCAAGGAGCTAGTAAGAGAATAGTAAAACTACGCAAACAAGTAAACCATACTCACATACAGGGTATTTGGCTCCTTCTAGTACCTTAGATAGCATGGACTCTTAGGAAGAGCATATCTGACATTATAGTAGTTGGGATATGTGTTGAATGGAAGGAAGGAGAAAGGGCTAGAAAGGTATGAAGGAAGAAACAAGGCCAGAACTAGAATTCAGCTGATACTGCTAAAGCCAAAGAATTTGAATAACATTCTTAATGAGAAAGGTGCTCTTTGTCACCAAGATAAAGTGTCTAAGATAAAAAGTAATTAAAGTGGCTTAGGATAAAAATCATTACCAGGTTCATGGTTAAAAGGAAGACATTCAGGATGAAATGGGAATAAAGACACATTGGCATGACAGTGGGATAGTAATGCCTCGGCTGAAGGGCTGTTTGTAGGTAATTTTATTATTATTTTTTAAAGTTTATTTATTTTGAGAAAGAGAGAATGAGCAGGGGAGGGGCAGAGAGAAAGGGAGAGAGAGCCCAAGCAGGCTCCATGCTAGCAGTGTAGAGCCTGACACAGGGCTCAATCTCACGACCGTGAGATCATGACCTGAGCAGAAATTAAGAGTCGGACGCTCAATTGACTGAGCCACCCGGGGAACCCCTGTAATTTTAATACATATAACAGATTTGGGGGGAAAAACGAATAAGAAGTCACCATATTGGCTTGAACTCTCTTGCCATGTCTTGACCCTCTCTCGAAGATGTACTCTCCTGCCTGGTTGGATCCCACAAAGCTGATTGCTTTGATATCCGGATGATCACAAATAAAGTTTACAGCTTTAAGAAGAAAAGAAATGATTACCACAAAGGAGCAAATGGCTGTGGGCTTCTCAACATGGCAAATTTGCCTTTTTCCATTGCTATGAATGAGAAGTTTCTATACTTCTATTTTTCTAGTTTCGATTCCCATTTTGAAGTTCTTTCCTTTCTCTTAAATTCTTTAAACTACTATTTCTATTTAGCCTCTTCCCTTTCATTATTTTTCTCATTTGTTATACCTACTTCTAACTCCAAAGGCTACAACTCCTGTCTTCCTCCAAAATAGCAGCCTTTTAATACTCAACTCTTCCTTTTATCCTTTAAGAATGTGATATTTCTTTAACTGTTACTATATACTGGGACTCTCAGATACTACTGTGCTGTCATGTGAGCAGCAAGATAGCATGATTTAAAAGTAAAAACCAGAGTTTTCCTGGGTACTGACAGTCTGGCTTTGATTGTTTCTAGCAAATGACTTCATTTCATTAAGCCTCAGTTTCCTTACCTGTAAAATGGAAAAACAATAGTATCTACTGTTTATAGATTTCATAAACCTAAGGATTGTTTATAACACTCCTTAAAGGAGTGTTATAAAGATTAAATGAGATAATATATGAAAAGCACTAGAAACTGCCTGAAACACAGTAGTGCTTTTTAAGTGTTAGCTATTACTATGTGAATTAGAAGGCCTTCAGTCTCTCTGAGGTCTATAAATTTTTCAGTATCGAACTGAAAACATTCTCTTCTATCTCTTTTGTCTTGACCTAATCCGTATTTCTTTGTCCCAATGTATTCTGTAGGGCCAGAAGCACTGCTATTCCCCAGTCAGTTTCCTTAGCATACAGGGATGGCAGTCAACAAACATTACCTTCAAACATGGAGGTTACTATCAGTAAATCCCTTCCTCCCTAGGTTCCTCATCCTAAAATATTCCTTCACCACTCAACACCTTGATTTTTTTTGGTAGCCAGATTAAGTGCCATGTACAGAAGGGCAGTTACCTTCATGTTGTCCATGGATGATATTTAGTGTTCCATCTGGGGCACCAGAGTCCTGGAACAACTTAGCAAGAAGCATGCTTGCTCCAGGAACTCGCTCTGATGGTTTCAGTAGGAAGGTATTTCCACACACTATGGCCATTGGAAACATCCACAGGGGGATCATGGCAGGAAAATTGAATGGAGCAATGCCTGCACACACCCCCAGAGGCAGACGGTAGGAATAAAGGTCCATGTCTTTGGTGATGGATGGCATAGTCTCTCCCAGCAGGAGGGATGTTACACTGCAGGCATGCTCAACCACCTCTGCAACAGAGAAGCAGTCAGACCACCAGCTCTCCACCGGGCACTACTTAGCTTTGTCCTGCTCTAGTCATCCCTGAGACAGAGAATGGCTCATGCCAAAGACACACGGCAGAAAGATCGACTTGCCCATCCATGTGAAGGGGCTGAGCAAAATGAGATTCTCCAAATAGGAAAAAAAAAAAAAAAAAAAAAAAAGACAGTGAAATGCATATACCTACTGGACGATCAAGTAAAATAAATGAAATAAACTGATCCCATAGGTACCTAAGAAGTATTGCCATTTTCCACAAGTATTAAAAAAGATCATGGGATAGGAAAATCTACATGGAAGAAGCAACTTCCTGTCCCGAGATCTTTGCCTCCCATCTTCCTTTGCTCCTTCCCAAAGGGTTCCTGAACTCCCCGAGAGGGACTCCCAGCTTACGAAGGCCTCGGAATACATCTCCTTCAGCATCAGCAAGGGTCTTCCCTTGTTCCAACGTGATTAACTTGGCGATTTCTTTCTAGAGAAAACACACACAGAAACCAAGGCAAAGATGTGCCTCCTTTTAGTTCTTAGGTAGCCAAAGAAGAACAAAACTGGGGGAGAAGTAGTATAAGGGAGAGAGCCATGATCTCTGTCTCTGCATGGTAGAGTTACAAGGGCAGCTAAAAGGCCTTCTGCATCCTAGGCAACAGCTTGGAAAATAATACCATTCTGATTTCTTACCAAGTTTTCTTTAATGAGTTGTTGATAGCGGAGCAGGATCTGCTGGCGGCTTAATACTGAAGTGTCCGCCCATGCGGGAAAAGCACGTTTGCAGGAAGCAACAGCCGTGTCCATTTCGGCCTTGGTGGCCAGAGGAACATGACCAATGACCTCATTGGTGGCCTGATGGGAAAGAGCAGCACATCATATTTTGCCCCTTGCCTGCCTTGTCCATTTTTCACCTAGTCATAGAGGCAGCACTATGTACCTCACGACAAACACCCAAGTCCCTAATTTCCCACCACGTTCCCAGAATTCTAGGCTAGTCAGTTTAAATCCCAAAGTAGCTTTGCTTACTGGGTTGTGGATGTCAATCCATTTGTCACTTTTGGATTCAACAAATTTCCCATCAATGAAGAGCTTTACAGTTGGCTGGAAAATAAAAACCCCACAAAACTTGTATTAGTGAATTGTTCCTCTCCCTTTCACAAAGAGGAAGGAATTCAGGGTTGATAGTGAATCTTCTGTTCTCTAGAAATGCTAACACTAAGAAAGAGATACACAATGTACTTGTCTATAGTGTTAAGATGTGGCCGAGCCTCTCAATACTGTGATTTCTCTGAGGAAAAGTCCCTGCTAATCACACAGTGGAACTTTATGTTACTGTGAAGCATCGACTGAAAAAGCAGCAGATTCTGTATTAACAAAGATTAGCTAGTTGACTTGTTTACCCAGCTGACTTTTTATCATGTCACCATGAGCATGAATTACATTTATGATTAAAAGACTAGAGCCGAAGTCAGACACTTAACCGACTGAGCTACCCAGGCACCCCTCTGTGTGTGGTTTTTCTGAGAAGTAGCTTCCTTACATTAAATTTTCAAAGGAGGCTGTGGACCAAAAAAGGCGAAGGACTACTATGTTATAGTGTGTCCATGCTTTTAAATAGAAAGGATTTCGAGCACCTGTCCTTATGTGTTAGATTTTAGGTACTGCAAATGGCTGACAATTCTATGAAAACAACTTTAAAGATTGTGAAGAAGAGGACAACTATCTGGCAGGATCAATAAACCCTCTAGAAGCCATGAAAATGTTTGTATTTTTTGACACAGTAATCCTACCTCAGAAGGACAATAATCTAAAAGAAGGAAAAAACTATATAAATAAATGTTTGTTTTAAAATTTTTTTTTTTTCAACGTTTATTTATTTTTGGGACAGAGAGAGACAGAGCACGAACGGGGGAGGGGCAGAGAGAGAGGGAGACACAGAATCAGAAACAGGCTCCAGGCTCTGAACCATCAGCCCAGAGCCCGACGCGGGGCTCGAACTCACAGACGGTGAGATCGTGACCTGGCTGAAGTCGGACGCTTAACCGACTGCGCCACCCAGGCGCCCCAATAAATGTTTGTTTTATAATATTGAAAAAGTCAATCAGTTTAGGTGTTATATGGGAAAATTTTTAGTTAATTCAGGCTACATATACTTGATGGAATATTATGCAGCTATAAAAATCATAACTGTAGGGGCGCCTGAGTGGCTCAGTTGGTTGGGCATCTGACTTCAGCTCGGGTCATGATCTCGCAGTTTGTGGGGTTGTCGGTTTGAGCCCCGCATTGGGCTCTGTGCTGACAACACAGGGCCGGCTTTGGATCCTCTGTCTCCCTCTCTCTCTGCCCCTCCCCTGCTCACATGATCCCTCTCTCTCTATCTCTCTCAAAAATAACCAAAAAAAAAAAAAAAAAAGAAATCATACCTATATGGGACCTGTGTGGCCCAGTCAGTTAAGCATTCGACTTTGGCTCAGGTCACAATCTTGTGGTTTGCGAGTTCAAGCCCCGTGTTGGGCTCTGTGCTGACAGCTCAGAGCCTGGAACCTGTTTCAGATTCTGTGTCTCTGTATCTCTGCCCCTCCCCTGCTCATGCTCTATCTCTCTCTCACTCAAAAATAAAAATAAAACATTTTGAAAATTAAAAAAAAATCACAGCTATAAAGAGCATCTTGCAATACTGAAAATGCTTACGACATATAATTAACAGAATTTAGATAAGAAAACCAAGATAGAAGGTTTCACATATACTCTGATCACAATAATATAAAGAAGATAAATGGGAATACCCCAAAATTATACTGTATTCCTTCTCAGAAGTAAAACTTTAGTATCCAATAAACTTACCACTGAAGAAGAAAAGGAGGATGCTGGATACCAAGTGGAATTCACCTTGGAAGAGACCTGTGAGGTAAAAGAATGATTATTTTGATAAATGAGAGCAGAAAATTATTAAAACTTGGAATGGCTACCATATGCTTAACATTACACTAGTTACTATGGGCATACGAAAAATGATTTGGTGTTTGCTCCCAAGGGTCATATAGTCTTTAAGGAGACAAGATAACAGACGATGAGGTACGGCAAACTATAAGAAAATAATAAACCATAATGATCATGTCCTCAGTGTCCAGGGAAGTCCTGATTTAAAAAGTTTTGGTGGCTCAGTCAGTGAAATGTCCAACTCTTGACTTTAGCTCAGGTCATGATGTCACGGTTCATGGGTTCGAGCTCCACATTGGGCTCTATGCTGACGGTGCGGAGCCTGCTTGGGATTCTCTCTCCCTGTCTCTCTGCCCCTCCCCTGCTTGCTCTCTCTCCCTCTCAAAATAAAGAAACTTAAAAAAAGTTTTTTTATTGGACCATATTTTCCTAATTTTTGGCCTGGAAAATGTAGTCACCACAAATCTTAACAATATGAAAACTCTTAAATGGTATCCAACACAATCGGTGTCGAATATAAGATAGCATAGAACCAAGTGTCAAATGTAAGTGTAAGTATTTACAGGCCCATATAAATACTTGAACGTAAATGTTTATAGCAGCTTTGTGAAAGCCCCAAACTTAGCAATAACCAAAATGTCCACCATTGGATGGGTGAATAGGGAAACTAATGTGGTATATCCATACATTGGAATAGTACTCCGCAATGAAAAGAACTATTACACATGCAGCAACTATAGCAATTATAACTGGGTAAACTGGATAACTATAGCAATTATACTGGGTAAAAGAAGTCAGACATGCAAACAGTATACACTTTATGATCTCATTTATATAAACTAGAAAATGCAAACTAATCTATAGTGTTAGAAAGCAGATCAGTGGTTGCCTGGGGATGATAGAGGAAGTGGAGAAGATGGGATAGGAAGGTAACTTTTTGGGATAACAGATATGCCCATTATCTTGAATGTGATATTTCCACAGGTGTATATAAATATAAAACTTGGGGTGCCTGGGTGGCTCAGTCAGTTAAGCATCTGGCTCTTGGTTTTGGCTCAGGTCATGATCTCTTGGTTTGTGAGTTTGAGCCCCACATCAGGCTCCATGCTGATGGTGCAAAGCCTGCTTGGGATTCTCTCTCCTTCTCTCTCTCTGTCCCTCCCCTACTCCTGTGCTTTCTCTCTCTCAAAATAAATAAAATTTAAAAAAAAACCACGAATATAAAACTTATCAAATGGTATACTTTAAATATGTAGAGTTTATGTCAATTTTATTGCAATAAACTTGTTTAAAAAATGCCACATGTACCTTATAGGAAAAGAATGTGTTGTATAGGTAACATTTGATAGGGTATAATCAGCAAATTGGGGAGAGGGGCCAGTTACAATAAAATAACTTCATTTGTATATATGCTATAGAAGTTGATTTAAGAAATATTCAAGTCAATTAGGAATGGGAAGTAGAGGAAAACTGTATTCTAAAAATCTTTTATCTTGTCTGAAGACAGACATGTTTTTACTTTTTATTTTTAACATTTATTTATTTTTGAGAGACAGAGTGTGAGCAGGGGTGGAGCACAGAGAGGGAGACACAGAATCCAAAGCAGGTTTCAGGCTCCAAGCTGTCAGCACAAAGCCCCACACGGGCTCGAACTCGTGAACCATGAGATCATGATGTGAGCCAAAGTCGGCACTCAACTGACTGAGCCACCCAGGCGCCCCAGAAGACAGACATGTTACTCAAAGGGTTTGGGGCTGCATGAAATGCAAGAATTTGTTTGTGTTCCTGCAGTACTATCTAGGGGAAAGGGTGCCAGTCCTTTGGGCCAGCAGAAGATTCTTCCAAATGACTCATCTACTTCCTCTCCCATTCCCCACAAAAATTATTTCAAACCATCCACACTCTTCTAGAGCCCACCATGTTTTATTTATAGGCATGTTCCCAACATCAACATGGTACCTCGTACATAGGAGGTGTTTAATAAGTATCTATGGAACAAATGAAAGGTCTACTGGGTGGCTGACTGCCCCCAACCAAGACTTGGTTAGGTGTCCCTTTTTGGACTCCCATAGCAGCCAGTACTTCCCCTATCAGGTTTATCTGTCTGTGCTGTAGTTGCCTGGTTACTTGTCTGTTGCCCAAAAGACTTGAGTTCCATGACGGTAGGCACTGCATCTGTCTTGTTCACCTACTTTACAGTTATTGTGATCAAGATTGTCCAGATATGGAAAATAGCAAGTTGTTGGTGCTCATTCAACGTTACTATTATATTATTATAAATACTTTTTGCTGTGACTCCTTGTTATTTGGAAACTTCTCTTATCTCCTATTATGTCTTTGCTCCTTGCCACAACTCTGTCTTCTCACTACTTAGTTGTTCTTACTCCTTGCTATTTCAAAACTTATTCTCTTAAAACTTCCAACCTTGCTGCTTCCTCTCTCATTCTCAAAAGCTGACCTTTGTTTTTCCTACTTCAGAGGGAACAGAAACCATCAGATGAGAACTTCAACTTCCTACTAGCAACCCTACAAAACTGACCTATACCCATCCTTTTTCCCTCCTTTTCGCTTATAAGGGAGAAGATAGTCAATCACAATCACAAGCTCTGTGGGGACAAAGTGACTGGGAGACTGAAGCATACAACAAGTATCTATGGACTGACCAATGAGGCACCTGTCCTCCAACTGAAGGCTAATCTCTGCGCCTGTGCTCTAAAGCCAACTTTTCCCACTACCCCAGACACATCTATCGATGATCCTTTCTTTCCTGAAACTTAAACCTCTCTCCATCCAATAGCAAGGATTCTCTATACTAATTACCTTTATTTCCTCATTTCCCGCTAACCCTTCAATCTACTCCAACCTTCATGACTAAACACCAGTGACTTCCTACATCCCATGGGCTCTTCCCAGTTCTTCTGTACTTAACCTTTTCCCACCCTTTTCACCAATCTTCAGTATGTCCTGATATCATCCTCTGCTCCCTGGCCGCTAACAATTCCATTTCCTCAAGACTTGGTCCTAGGCCTTCTTTTCTCATTCTGCACATTCTCCTCAGGTGATTTCATCAACTCCTGTAGCTTGATTATCTAGATTCTGATGATGCCCAAATCTAGTTCTTAGCCAGCTTCCTCTTCAGATAATAGCTACCTAATTGTCTTCACCACACCTCTATGTGGATGTTATTTAGGTACATATTGAGAAAGCTGAACTCCTCATCTTCCTCTCACCAAGCTGCTCTGCTTTCTATATCCCGCTTTTCAGTGAAGGGGACCACTATTTACCTTGTTGCCCAAGAAAAAACCAGCATGTCACCCTAACTCCTCCCTCTCTCTCCACAGTGAATCAAATCCTGGCAATCATTCCTCCTAGAAGTCTCTGGAACACAGAGACTTTTTTTCTCTATGCTGCCTGTCATCACTACAGTCTATACCATCACTGTCTCTTACCTGGACTTCAGTAACTGTTTCCTTACAGGTTGCCCAGACTCCAGTTTTAAGCTTTCTGAATCTAGCTTCCTCCCCCATGCCAGAGCGGCTTTCTAAAACACAAATCTGGGCAGATGACTCCCTTATTTAAAAAGCTCCAATGGCTTTCCACTGTTCTTAAAGGCTAATCTTGATGTTGCTTAGAAGACTTCCCATGGCATCTTTACTTTTCATAGCTTGCCACTTTCCTCCTTGCTGTCTATGTTCTAGGCATTTGGAACATGTTTTGTGCTCTTTTTGCCTGTATACATGCTGCTGCTCCTTGCATGGAATTCTGTTTGCTTGACTCACTCCTATTTCTTATCTCCCTACTTAGCCATCACTTTGGGTATCAGTGAAGATCAGTTTTATGTTTGCCAGTAGGAAGTTGAGGAAGTTCTCAACTGACAGTTTCTGTTGCCTTTGAAGTAGGGAAAAAAAAAGGTTAACTTCTGAGAGTGAGAGGGGAAATAGAGTCAGAAGCTTTTAAAGTCACAATCTCAAGTTTAGGTCAAGCACCTGATTATACAGCTCTTACAACACCTAACTTCCTCCATTTCTTATATCATATTATGGAATAACAGATTGTTTAATTATTAAGTCTCTTTCCCCTTAGGTCACTAGATGGCTGTGTCCTCAGATCCTGGCATTGTTCCTGGAATAGAGTAAGCATTCATTAATACATTTGCAGAATGAAAAATTGAGTACTGGCCAAGCAATCATTTGGTATTCATCATGTTTCATGTTTACTCTCTTACAGGGCAGAAAATGCACAGATCAGTCAACTTGAGGATGCTAGGCCACTTAGTTTTATTTTTTTACTTGCACACAGCCTCCTTGCTGTCAAGAGGGCATAAAAGGCACTGCATCTTGCATAATAAAACATTAGCACATAATTTTTGATGGGTTGGATCTCCTATCTTTTCTTCATTTCCTAAAAAAACATTCATTACCACTGTTGTTAAACTATCCTGCTTCCAGTCACACCAAAATTCTTCCTCTCTAGACATTTACTACATACTTGTTTCCTTCTTCAGTCACTCCCTTTCCCCTTGGCTGAAGGCCTGCTAGTCTTGCAAAACTCAAGCTGGAGCCAACTCCTTTTGGATTTTTTTCCTCAATTGTACAGATTGAGTATGAGATAGTTTCCCTACACCCCTGCAGTACTCTGTGCACTCCTACTGTTAGTGCTTACTATTGCATTACAATAGGGGAGCCTACAGTGTGTGTCTTACTTAATCTCTCCTTTCCCTTCCCAAAGCCTGGGGACAGTACCTGACATAGAAAGAGATACCAAGACTTACGTCCTGAATTCTCACCCCATCAGTCACTAGTTGGGAGATACTGGATCGGCTTAAGTGTCAGGTATTTATTTCATTATATTCATGAATTCCAATCTTCACAAATATTCTTGAAACTAAAAAGTGGTGTTGTTAGGATAGAATGCAAGCATGACTGTGAAGTCTGTACTCTTTAAACCACATCACCGAGGCAAGCCACTGAGTGTCTTTAAGACTGGTTTTCTTGGGGGGTCTGGATGGCTCAGTCAATTAAGTGCCTGACTGCTGATTTTGGCTCAGGTCATGACCTCACAGATCATGAGTTTGAGTCCCACATTGGGCTTTGCACTGGCAGTGTGGAGGCTGCTTGAGATTCTCTCTCCCTATCTTTCTGCCCCTCCCCTGCTCGTGCTGTCTCTGTCTCTCTCAAAATAAATAAATAAACTTCAAAACAAAAAAGACTGGTTTTCTTTACCTCTGAATATGCTAAATCCATCATAAGTTGAAAATACATTTAATATATCTAACCCACCAAAAGAACATCATAGCTTAGCCTAGCCTACATTAAATGTGCTCGGAACACTTACATTAGCCTACAGTTCTACAAAATCATCTAACACAAAGACTATTTCATAAAAAAGTGTTGAATATCTCATGTAATTTACTGAATGCTGTTCTGAAAGTGAAAACCAGAATGATTGTATGGGTACAGAATGCTTATAAGTGTATCAGTTGTTTAACCTCGTGATCATGTGGCTGATAGAGAGCTGTGACTCCCTGCTGCTGCCCAGCATTCCTCAAAAGTCTCATACTGCATTTTGCTGGGGGGTGGGGACGATAAAAATTCAAAACTTGGAAGTACGGTTTCTACTGAATGCATATTGCTTTCACACCATTGTACAGTCAAAAAGTCTCAAGCTGGGGTGCCTGGTGGCTTAGTTGGTAAAGCGTCTGACTCTTGATTTTGGCTCAGGTCATGATCTCACAGTTTTGTGGGTTTGAACCCCAAGGACAGCTCTGTGTTGACCCTGCAGAGCCTGCTTCGAATTCCCTCCCTCCCTCTCTCTCTCTCTCTCTCTCTCTCTGCCCCTCCTCTACTCACACACTCTCTGTCTCAAAATAAATTAAAAAAAAAATAGTCGGGGTGCCTGGGTGGCTCAGTTGGTTAAGTGTAGGACTTCGGCTCAGGTCACGATCTCATGGTTTGTGGGTTTGAGCCCCACGCCGCGCTCTGTGCTGACAGCTCAGAGCCTGGAACCTGCTTTGGATTCAGTGTCTCCCTCTCTCTCTTCCCCTCCCTCACTCACACTCTGTCTCTCTTTCTGTCTCCCAAAAATAAATGTTGAAAATTTTTTTGTGATTAAAAAAATTTTTTAAGTCTTAAGTTGAACCATTGAACATCAAGGACTATCTATACTTAAAATTACTGAAAACAAGGGCACCTGGGTGGCTCAGTCAGTTAAGCATCCAACTTTGGCTTAGGTCACAGTCTCATGGTTCATGAGTTCGAGCCCCGCATTGGGCTTTGTGCTGAAAGCAGGGAGCCTGCTTGGGATTCATTCTCTCTCTCTCTCTCCTCTTTCTCTGGCCCTCCCACACATACTCTCTCTCAAAATAAACTTTAAAAAAATTACTGAAAACACCAACTCTTTCCTTTACAGACCCTTTTGATGATCCTCTGAAATTCATGACCCCCAGAATCTAGACTACCTTTTTTTTTTTTTTTTTCAGTTTGAGAGAGTTAGAGAGAGAGGAGCACAAGCAGGGGAGAGGGGTCAAGGGAGAGAAAAACAGAATCTTAAGTAGGTTCCACAGTCAGCATGGAGCCCAATGCAGGGCTTAATCGCACGACCCTGGGATCATGACCTGAGCTGAAATCAGGAGTTGGATGTTCAACCAACTGAGACATCCAGGCGCTCCTAGACTACTCTTTTTTTTTTTTAATTTTTTTTTCAACGTTTATTTATTTTTGGGACAGAGAGAGACAGAGCATGAACGGGGGGAGGGGCAGAGAGAGAGGGAGACACAGAATCGGAAACAGGCTCCAGGCTCCGAGCCATCAGCCCAGAGCCTGACGCGGGGCTCGAACTCACGGACCGCGAGATCGTGACCTGGCTGAAGTCGGACGCTTAACCGACTGCGCCACCCAGGCGCCCCTAGACTACTCTTTATCAAAGTTTCATGTTATAGTAACTCCTCTTTGGCTAAGAATTACTATTTATGTTCTTTCCCAGGTCAACTCGGAAGTTTCTTCAAATGAATCAGAAAATAGTGTCTGTTTCCAAAATAAAATGCATAGAAAGGGAGATTCCTCTCCTTGATTCAAAGCACAAAATACCTTCTTAAGGCCATCATGACTCACTGTGATGGTGGGGAAGCAAAGGAAAAAAACCAATTTTAGTAAAAGATTTCAAGGATAAATTGGTAATGGAAATTACAGGGTAGAAACTTTGTATCCCTACTATAAAAAAAGGTCCTAGAAAAACAACTAGGATCACAGCAAGAAATAGATGAGTGAAGCCAGACTATCTGACAAACTTTTCCGGCCCATTCTCCTCACTGTCCCGTTAAAAAGCATTTAAACATGAACCTTTACTGACTTTGCTAAGAATTTAAAAAATGCATTAAGTTTCTGCAGTAGAACTCAATGCAACCTGGTAAGTGCTAATATTATCTAAAAGCCCAGCAATATAGAGGAAGAAGTTCCCAGGCTGGATGTAACAAGTAAAAAGGGCAAAGCTGTTTCTTGTAGGTTGGAGAAACTTTGCCTGCAGTAAACCTTGCCTAAGTACTTGCTGGGTTGTGAAAACTGGGGAAAGGCTATAAACAGAGTTAGAAACCACCCTCAGGCACGCAGAACGGACCCAATCCCCACCATGGACAAGTGTGAGGTTGTGTTAGCACACTCAAAGCTGACTTTGGGTTAGGACCTTGGAATTAACACTTCTTGTTTATTTTCTACCACCCATTTTAGAGTTGTTTATCACCTCATTTTCTATCACTTTTTTAAAGATGTTTAGTCCCTTGCATATGCTTGGAACATCTGGTAGTATAACTATGTGTCCTTATTTACCACCAACAAGAATACTGTAACTTTGCTAAAAGTTTAAATGAAACTCTTGGCAAGAAAAGGGACAGCCTACAGCCTGTGGAAAAAACAAAGAGCCATAGCTAGGTTAAACAGCTCAGCAAATAACTGCTTTGGGGAAAACCTAGTGTACGTCTTCTAGAAGGATATTCGAAGTTCATTCACGGACCCTCCCCCTCGTGTGCTTCCTTTACCACGGATTACAGACAGTGAAGTAGGGTGGGGGGAAGGGAACAATCTGGTCGCTCTGGGCAGGAGAAAGAGCTCTAAGAAAGGTGACCAGAAAAGGGAGTTTCTGGAAAATAAGGTGAGAGAGGTGACTGGCACAGAGGTGAAAAGGAAACATGGTGAGTGGACCAAAGTAAGTGAGGGCACGTGAGCGACTGCAGGGACGGACAGGGCTGGGGGGAGGAAAGTGCGCCAGAGACAGAAAGGGAGAGCCTCCAGAGTAAAAGGGCAGAGAGCCAGGGGTGACAGTCCAGGATCCAACGAGGGGGGATGAGAAGTGAAGACTGGGACAAGGCCTCACGCGCCGGGTGGGAACTGGAAGGTCGGCTAAGAAGGGGTTGGCTCAGAGAGTGGACGGAAAGGACCCAATTCCTAGCTTCGCCGTCCCTCGGTAGCACCCTCACTTGCCTGCAGGATCCGGGTCCGCACTGCTGCCGCCGCCGCCACCGCCGCCGCCATGGTCCTCAGCTGCCTGCAGTCGGCCTCCACGAGCCCCTACTGCGGGTGACTCCCTAGAAGCGCCACGGCTGCCAGGCCCAGCCCTTCCAGCCTGCCGCACTTCCTCATTGGTGGAGAAGACTATTTCCTCTAGCCAATCACGCACCCTAACACCTTACTGCACTCCTCTCAGTCGCGGGCTTGGGGCTACGCGATTGGTCCGAAGTGGAAGAGCCCTAGCCCCCTCCCAGCTCATAAAATTCCGTTGGCCGAGGTAGGAAAGTCGCCACTGACTTGAGTACTCTGTATTGAGCACACGGAGAAGACGCCCCCTAAACGGGAACCCCGATTGGCCACAGGTACGACGGCGGTCCCACCCCCTCACCGAAGAAAGTAAATAAGACCCTTGAAGAACTTTGCAGTCGCCGCACCTCATCCACTGCGCGAGGGGGTGTGGCCAGCACTGGAGGCGGGGCTAGGCAAAGCTTGCCCTATGGGGCGGGGAAATGAGACGGGGCTGCAAGTTGGGGATAG
This sequence comes from Puma concolor, assembly GCF_028749965.1. NCBI lineage: Eukaryota > Metazoa > Chordata > Mammalia > Carnivora > Felidae > Puma > Puma concolor. The sequence continues at coordinate 29,235,996 of NC_141672.1, read as the reverse complement.
GGGTTTCTCTCTGGGGGCGTGGCTTATGGAGCCTAGCTTTCCCGCCGACGGTTGGCCACGTCACGTGACATGGGTTGGAAGATGGCGTCTCCCACAGACGGTAAGAGCCGGCATAGAGACCTTTCGGCTGCAACCTGCTTTACTCTGCTGGTGACTTCCATTCTCTGCCTGCCCTTCGAACTTACACTTTTGTTCTTGAGCTCCAACCCTTTCCTTTAGGCTTCTTTTTCTTAGGATGCGGGTGCGTCTTCAAGCTCGCCTGTTCTTCACAGTAGCTCCGGAGGTGCCCCGTTTCCCCTCTGCGTACCAAGCGGGTGGAGGAGGGCACCCTCGTGGGGCCCATTCCAGGAGGAAGGTCGGGGTCGCTCTAGCCCTCCCTTCGCCCCATTTGGGTGAGGCAGGGCCGAGGAGGATATACTGCTGGGGGGAAATGTGATGCTTTAGTGTAGTTTTCTTCTCAGGGCACCCCATGGAAGGGTCGATTCTCTTCTTTTTGAGCATCTGGGAAGATTCGTTCAAACCCTAGCTGGGGTTGGTGGCTGACCTCATTCCCGGAATTAAGCCACAAGCAAAACCTGATATTCTCCTGTCTCGGTAGATTGGGACCGTTGCCCTGTTTTGGTCCCTTCCGTCTTGGTCCCTTCCCAGAGAAAGATGAGAATTGAGCTTTTCGTAGTCATGTACTTATCTCATACTCTCTTGCTTCTTCTGTATGTATTTCCTCAGGCCCAGTGAGTGAACGATTTCTGTCTATATGTTGTCTAAGATACAAGTCACTTCAGATAGCAATTAAGTGGTTTTGGTATATCCGCATTCTTCTGCACTCCATTCTGCCTTATTTATGATTTTGCAGTCATTTCTGAACTCACTTAATTTTTGCTTCTACCGCCCCCATCCTCACGTCCGTTTCATTGATGTGTAGTTTTCTCTTCTCAAACACATTTTGTGTTTGGAAGAAATCTTGAAAGTTTATTTCAGGAATGAGGAAATTGAGGCCAGGAGAGCTATTACTGAGTTTCCACTGTATGAAAGGCAAAATGTTAGGTGCTTTGGGGGAAGAAGAGATTCATCAATCATGTAAATGCTTTTGTACTTTAAGGTCTCATTTTAATCACTTCCCAGAGAAGGCTTCCCAGAACACAGTATCTGAAGTTGCCTCTCTTCACTGTTACTCACTACCTCACTACCTTCACTGTCAGCATAATTAGTCTGTTAATTTTGCCCCTTTCATGCTAGATTATAAATTCCAAGTCTGTCTGTTCATGGTTGGATCCCAGAGTTTAGCACAGTGTCTGGCAAGCAGTAGACCTTCAATTAACATTTTATTTTTAATCAATAATTTACTAGTCTTGGGTTTCAAGTTTAACTTAGTCTTAAGTTTTTTGAGCACAGGTGCATACTGTATAAGAAATGATGGGTGTTCAGCGTCAAAAAATATTCCTTCTGCCTGGATGCTCTCTTAAAATGTCTTTCTTGCCAGAAAAAACAAAAAAGGACATTTATAAAGTCAACTAAGGGAATGGGTGGTTATTGTTGAATAGGGTAGAGAGTTTCAGTTTAGAATGGTGAGAATATTCTGGAGATGGATGGTAATGATGGTTACACAACAGTGTGAATGTTTTTAATGCCACTGAACTGTACCCTTAAAAATGGTTAAAGTGGTACATTTTGTTATGTGTATCTTACCAGAATTTTTAAAAAATCAGGCAAGTGATAGAAGTAGAAGTAATTGCTATTAAAATTTTTAGTTTATGGGGCGACTGGGTGGCTCAGTAGGTTAAGTGTCCGACTTTGCCTCAGGTCATGATCTCGTGGTTCACGAGTTTGAGCCCTGCATCAGGCTCTTAACTGACAGCTCAGCACCTGGAACCTGCCTCAAATTCTGTGTCTCCCTCTTTCTCTGCCTCTCTCCCACTCATACTCTGTCTCTCCCCCGCTCATGCTCTGTCTCTCTCAAAAATAAATAAAAATCATTAAAAAAAATTTTTTTTTTAGTTTATTACTAAGTTGTTTTTATATTTATAAATTTGGAGATTTTAGAATTGTGTTGCTTGTATTTTGTTTTTTTCTTGTGTTCTCTATTTTTTTTTTTCCTTTTTTTGGCTAGGAAGAATATTGGAAACATTGTTTTCCCTTGATCTTCTAGCCATCTCCATAGTCACTCTATTTGCACACTTGATTTTTCAGTTTTCATGCTTATCTTTTACAGAATTGCATTCTTCACCTAATCTTTTCCTTTTAATCTGACAAAATCAAGTTGAGCGCTTTGAACTTAAATACAGCTTCTAAATAAGTATCTCATCCTAAAATATTCCACTGCCTAGCTTTCTCACTATTTTAAAAGTTTATTTATTTTGAGAGAGAGAGTGCATGTGTGAGAGAGTGGGGGAGGGGCAGAGAGGTTGAGAGAGAATCCCAAGCAGGCTCCACCCTGTCAGTGCAGAGCCCAATGTGGGGCTCGAACTCATAAACTGAGAACTCATGACCTGTGCCAGAGTTGGATGCTTAACCGACTGAGCCACCCAGGTGCCCCTAGCTTGTATCTTTAGTGTTTTACCTGTCTCTTTCTGTAAGATTTAATTCAAATCTAGGTCATTTACTCATTTGTCTTTTTAATGTTAAATTTGCTTAGCACTTCTTTAAAAAGGAGAACATTGGAATTAATGAATGAGAGTAGCACTCACAGCAAATTCTCAGTTATGCCCCAGACCGTGGGATCATAAGACCACCCTTGTTTGTTACTGGATCCTATTCTCAGTAAGTTCACTTTTGTTGTGATTGAGCTTCCCATCAGTAACATTCCTTGGGAATTTGAAAATTGGCATTTTGTGTGTTACACACAGCTTTTCTTTGTTACCATTTTTGGATGCTTAGTTAAGACAATTTATTAGGGTTGAGTTCTTTACCAATTAGAATGCTGCTGGAAATTCCCGTAGAATATTTGGGGGGGGGGGGAATCCAGTTTAGAGAAAAGCACATGTTTGTTGTTGTTTTTTTTTTTTTTTCAACGTTTATTTATTTTTGGGACAGAGAGAGACAGAGCATGAACGGGGAGGGGCAGAGAGAGAGGGAGACACAGAATTGGAAACAGGCTCCAGGCTCTGAGCCATCAGCCCAGAGCCTGACGCGGGGCTCGAACTCACGGACCGCGAGATCGTGACCTGGCTGAAGTCGGACGCTTAACCGACTGCGCCACCCAGGCGCCCCTGTTGTTGTTTTTTTAATTAGGCTTCATGCCCAGCATCCAGCCCAACACAGGTCTTGAACTCACGACTCTGAGATCAAGACCTGAGCTGAGGGGCGTCTGGGTGGTTCAGTTGGTTGAGCGTCCAACTTCGGCTTATGTCACGATCTCGTAGTCTGTGAGTTCGAGCCCCGCATCGGGCTCTGTGTTGACAGCTCAGAGTCTGGAACCTGCTTCAGATTCTGTGTTTCCCTCTCTCTCTGCCTGTCTCCCGTTTGCACTCTGTCTCTCTCCTCTCTCTCTCTCTCTCTCTCTCAAAAATAAACATTAAAAAAAAAAAAAAAAAAAAAAAGACCTGAGCTGAGATCAAGAGTCAGGCGCTTAACTGACTGAGCCACCAGGCACCCCAAGGAAAGCACATGTTGAAATTTTATACATACGTACGTTTTCCAGGGAATGAATCCATAGCCCTTTTTTCCCCAGATTTCCAAAGATGTGACTCACCCAGAAAATGTTAAGAACCACTGTTTAGACCATTAAAGAACTAATTTATGCAACTGTCTATCATACTGAGCACACAATGGATACTCAACAAACGTTAATTGTTATTAATGTTGAGCATCTACTGTGTGCCAGGGCAAGAGTAGTGAAGGAATGGTACGTATCAAATGGTATGGAAGAATTAGGCAGGGGCTGGATCATGTGTGATGTTTTTCTAGGGCATGGCAGATACAATATACATTCATGAACTTAGCTGGGAAGAAGTCCCTTAAGCCGAAGAGTCACACAAACTGATTGACATTTTTTTAAAAAAGTCAGTTCTGGCTACTTTGTGAAGAACAGATTTGGGTAGAGAGGGGAAGAGGTAAAAATCGAAGCAGGGAGAACTGTTGAGAGGCTTCTGAATAGTCTGGGAGAGAAGTGATGGTTCCTTGGCTAGTTAATTTGGTTTCATGGTATATTTTGGAGAGGGAAACTACTGGACTTACTAATGGATTGTAATGGATGAGTGAAGGAAAGGGAGTCATGAAGGATAGATGACATCTGGATTTTGGTTTGAGAACTGGGGTTCATGGTGGTTCTATTTCTTGAGGTGGAGATGATTTTGAATGTATTAGACTTACGGTTTTCACACATGTAAATAGAGACAGATGTCAGGAGTTATTAGAGCTGTGGCAGAGGAGTTTGTTAAGTAGCCTCCTAGCTCTTCCTCTGAAGTTCTGGGTAAGATTGGGACTGGAAATATAATTATGGAGTTATTGACATATAAATGATGGTAAAAACTGTGAGGCTAGATGAGATCTCCTTAGGAGACTTCAGGTAGAGAGTGAAGCCAGCCTAGGGTGGGACCTGTGTGGTGGAGAATGAGGAAGGAGTCAGTGAGGTAGGAGAAAAATCAGCATCATAGAGGTTTTATAGAAGCTGGAAGTGGAGTTTTTCAAGGAGAGTGGTCAGTATGTAAGTGCTGCAGAGAGGTCACATAATAGACAACAGAGAAGTGACTGCTGGATTTAGCAACATAGGTAGTCATAGGTGACCTTGACCACAACACTTTCCATGTATGCAGGAGCAGAAGCCTGATTGTGATGGGTTAAGGAGAGAATGTGAGGTAAAGGAAGTGGAAATAGCAGGATAGACAACTCAAGAACTTTTGAAATGAAGGAGGAAAAAGGAGGTAATGGGGTCATAGAAGAATTTTTTTCAAAGAAGGAGAAATTCTAGAACAGGCTCGCTTGCTGTTGAGGATGAGCCAGTAGAAAACATAGAAATTAATTGTGTAAGAAAGATTATTCAAGATGATATCTTTGACAAAGCAAGAAAAAAAATGGCATGTAGAGCTCTGCAGAGGAGTTTGTCTTTCTTGGGAGCAGGGACACTTAATTGCGGGAAAGTCTAAGAGTATGAGTGAAGATACAGATGGGTTTGTTGTTACTTATTTTTCTTAATACCCCACTAAAATATTGCTCCCAGTTTATAGATCAGAAAAGTGAAGTTTGATGAAGGAGAATGATTTATTTTTATAACATCATGGCCTGGTAGTGTCAGTAGGTCTAGAACTCGGATTTCTAGACTTCCAAGAGAGTGTCCCCAGTTTGTTATGTTCTTTGAGTTTGAAGTGTTATAAAATGTGAATTAACATGTTTTGTGTCTTCTTGGCTCATGTGGGTGTTTTGTTCTAGGGACAGATCTGGAAGCATCTCTGCTAAGTTTTGAAAAACTTGACCGTGCCTCGCCAGACCTTTGGCCAGAACAATGTAAGTTTTTGGTTTCTTGATATCAGAAGTAATACAGGAGAATCAGTGCTACTTTGAGAGAGAGTTTTGAAGTTATCATTTAACTGTAATGGTTAAAAATTTGATTTTACTTCACAGGGAAGAGACTGAATTCTGTGGTCTGATGTTAAGAATAGCTTTTTGGTGGTTTAACTTTTTCAGGACACAGTGTGACTCAGGAAATGATAGACAGCCTTAAAAAAATTACATCTGAAATAAGTTCAGACAATTCAGGGATACATAAAGTATTTCTTCACTTCCTTCACTCACTCTTGTAAAATCACTATTAATAGTTTGGTACAAATCTTCTTGGCTTTTATAATGATTATATAGATAAACAAATACATATTTTTAAAGTATACAGCAGGGTTGGCACAAAAACAGACACATAGACCAATGGAATAGAATAGAAACCCCAGAACTAGACCCACAAACGTATGGCCAACTCATCTTTGACAAAGCAGGAAAGAACATCCAATGGAAAAAAGACAGTCTCTTTAACAAATGGTGCTGGGAGAACTGGACCGCAACATGCAGAAGGTTGAAACTAGACCACTTTCTCACACCATTCACAAAAATAAACTCAAAATGGATAAAGGACCTGAATGTGAGACAGGAAACCATCAAAACCTTAGAGGAGAAAGCAGGAAAAGACCTCTCTGACCTCAGCCGTAGCAATCTCTTACTCGACACATCCCCAAAGGCAAGGGAATTAAAAGCAAAAGTGAATTACTGGGACCTTATGAAGATAAAAAGCTTCTGCACAGCAAAGGAAACAACCAACAAAACTAAAAGGCAACCAACGGAATGGGAAAAGATATTTGCAAATGACATTTCGGACAAAGGGCTAGTATCCAAAATCTATAAAGAGCTCACCAAACTCCACACCCGAAAAGCAAATAACCCAGTGAAGAAATGGGCAGAAAACATGAATAGACACTTCTCTAAAGAAGACATCCGGATGGCCAACAGGCACATGAAAAGATGTTCAGCGTCGCTCCTTATCAGGGAAATACAAATCAAAACCACACTCAGGTATCACCTCACGCCAGTCAGAGTGGCCAAAATGAACAAATCAGGAGACTATAGATGCTGGAGAGGATGTGGAGAAACGGGAACCCTCTTGCACTGTTGGTGGGAATGCAAACTGGTGCAGCCGCTCTGGAAAGCAGTGTGGAGGTTCCTCAGAAAATTAAAAATAGACCTACCCTATGACCCAGCAATAGCACTGCTAGGAATTTATCCAAGGGACACAGGAGTACTGATGCATAGGGGCACTTGTACCCCAATGTTCATAGCAGCACTCTCAACAATAGCCAAATTATGGAAAGAGCCTAAATGTCCATCAACTGATGAATGGATAAAGAAATTGTGGTTTATATACACTATGGAATACTACGTGGCAATGACAAAAAATGAAATATGGCCTTTTGTAGCAACGTGGATGGAACTGGAGAGTGTGATGCTAAGTGAAATAAGCCATACAGAGAAAGACAGATACCATATGGTTTCACTCTTATGTGGATCCTGAGAAACTTGACAGGAACCCATGGGGGAGGGGAAGGAAAAAAAAAGAGGTTAGAGTGGGAGAGAGCCAAAGCATAAGAGACTGTTGAGAACTGAGAACAAACTAAGGGTTGATGGGGGGTGGGAGGGAGGAGAGGGTGGGTGATGGGTATTGAGGAGGGCACCTTTTGGGATGAGCACTGGGTGTTGTATGGAAACCAATTTGACAATAAATTTCATATATAAATAAAAAAAAAAAATAGAAAGAAAAAAAAAAATAAAGTATACAGCAGGGCTTTTTGGGTTTTGGTTTTTGTTTTGTTTTGTTGTTTTTGCTATAATGATGTGTCACATGTACAGGTTGGGCTAATATAGCTTAACTTATCCCACCTAGTAATTTATTAATGCATCTTTCCATGTTAGTAGGTCTAGATGTACTTCGTTCTCCTGAAGTATTTCATTATGTAGATATACTGTAGTTTATATATTCCTACCCTATTTGGAAACTTTAGTCCACTGTTTGATATTACAAACAACTTAACATGTACCTCTAACATGTACCTTTGTACACAATGTAGAGGATGGCTGTGTGTGAGTGCCCATTTACCCAGATACTAGCCATTATTGGACGTTACTGATATTTATTATCTTTAGTTCATGTTTCTTTATTAGTGAGGTTGAACAGTTATTTCATTTTATTTTACTGTATTTTATTTTATTTACTGTTTATTTTTGAGAGAGAGAGAGAGAGACAGAGTGCGAGTGGGGAAGGGGCAGAGAGAGAGAGAGAAACACAGAATCTGAAGCAGGCTCCAGGCTCTGAACTGTCAGCACAGAGCTCGATGCAGAGCTCGAACCACGAGACGTGAAATCATGACCTGAGCCAAAGTCGGATGCTTAACTGATTGAGCCACCCAGGCACCCCAACAGTATTTTATTTTTAAATATCTGTTTTTATCATTTTGTTTTCTAATGTAATTCTTCTTGTGCGGCATTTAAGTAACAACTGGATTGATAGAACAGCATACCTAAAAAAGTAAATTTAAATTTTTTGGTAAGACATATTGTATCTCCCTGTCCTTCCAGCTAACTCCTGATCCTTCCAAGTTCAGTTGAGGCATTATTTTCTTTGAGAAGCTTTTCTTCCCTCCCCTCAGTCAGATACAGATTTCTTTTTTTTCTTTTTCTCTCTTTTTTTTTCCTTTTCTTTCTTTTCTTTCCTCTCTCTCTCCCCCCCCCCCCTTTTTTTTTTGTCTTCCCATAGCACCTGGTATCTTTCTTGGAGCACTTAAAAAATAATTACCGAGTTTCTCTCCTTTTCCAGACTGTAAGCTCCTTGAAGACAAGGCTGTTTTCTTCTTCTTATTTGGCTCCTCTATGTCTGGGACCCTGAAATATTTATTGAATAAATAATATGTTTTTTTCTTTTCAGTACCAGGTGTTGCTGAATTCGCAGCTTCCTTTAAAAGTGTAAGTAATATTTTATTTACCTAATGACATTTATACAGTGTTTTACTCCTTAGTAAAAGCTTAAATATCTCCTGTTTCTTTATTTTCAAGAAAAATGTCATAGGCTTAAAATCAGTTTGTAACTACAGCCCTGGAAATCTGTTTATATCATCATCATGTTGATAATAATGTCTTCCTCTGTCCAAATGCTCTATTTTGGCATTTTGACCTATGTCTATTAGCCACTTTTCTCAGCGTGAAAGCTCTTAAGGCAAGGCAGATGAAATATTTAATGTAACACTAATATTCTTTTTGACCAAACCATGATTTTGAAACTTTTCTCTTTTGTTTATGAGATGCATTATGATCTTAGCTTATACTTCCTTACAGGAATTTGAAATTTCTCAGTGGCTCATTAGAAGGCAAAGTAAAGCATCCATTAGAGCTACAACTTTCCTACTTTCAAGGCAGCAGGCCCTAAAACGTTCTGTTACCCTTTTTTGTATGTGTAGGGTCCTGAAATGTTTTTGAAGTTAAATAAACGGTACATTAGAATCTACCCCAAAAACCAAGAGCACACTTTACACACTATGTTAGCCAATTTGACAATAAACTGTGTTAAAAAGTAAATAAATAAAATGTATCCAGAGTTGAAAAAAAAAACAACAAAAAAATACATTGTAATGTCGGTTGCTCTGTTCTCTTCACTGGACCCTTTCCCCACCTCTGATACTCTACATCAGTGCATCTGGAGTGTGTCCACATCATCTGTATTTTTTTGTTACATAGATGATTCTCATGTGCAACGAGGCTTGAAAACTGTTGCCAAAAGTTATTCCAAGAATGGGCTCTCTTCCATATTTTGCAAGTTTACTTTTCATAGTATACGCGAAGCGAGCATGTAAGTTTACTTTTCATAAATGAGAAGATAAAAGTTCTAAAGTTTTCTAAAATGTTATAGTAAAGTGAAATTTGAAGTGATGATCATGATAGTCTTCTCACAAATTGAGGACTACTTCTTTAAAAAAATTAAAAAAAATTTTTTTTAGTCTTTATTTTTGTGAGAGAGAAGAGCATGAGCAGAGGAGGGGCAGGGAGAGAAGGAGACACAGAATCTGAAGCAGGCTCTGAGCTGTCAGCACAGAGCCCGAAGCGGGGCTCAAACTCAGGAACCACAAGTTCATGACCTGAGCCGAAGTCGGATGCTTAACCGACTGAGCTACCCAGGCGCCCCTCTTTAAAAAATTTTTACTTCAGTTATAGTTGACATATAATATATTGGTTTCAGGAGTATAGCATAGTGAATCAACAATTATATATATTACATTATCATTGACTATATTCCTTATGCTGTACTTTTTGTTTCTGTGACTTATTTACTTTATAACTGAAAGTTTGTATCCCTTAATCCCCTTCACCTATTTTGCCCACTCCTCTCCCAACACAACCACCAGTTTGTTCTCTGTATTCATGAGTCTGTTTCTGTTTTTTGCTTATTCATTTATTTTTAAGTTTTATTTATTTTGTGAGAGAGAGAGAGCATGTGAGCACGAGTGGAGGAGGGGCAGAGGGAGAGAGAATTCCAAATAGGCTCAGTGCACTATCAGTGTAGAGCTGAACATGGGGCTCGATCTCATGACTGTGAGATCATGACCTGAGCCAAAATCAAGAGTTAGATGCTTAACCAACTGAGCTGCCCAAGCTCCCCTCATTTTTTTTTTTTTTTTTTTTAGGTCCCACATATAAGTGAAATCATGTGGTATTTGTCTTTCTCTGACTTATTTCACATAGCATAATACCCTCTAGGTCCATTCGTGTTGTTACGAATGGCAAGATTTCATTGCTTTATGGCCGAGTAATATTCCTGTGTGTCTCTGTGTGTATGTGTATGTGTGTGTGTGTGAGAGAGACAGAGACATCTTCTTTCTTTGAATCTTCTCCTGTGCCAGAGAATGTTACTTGCTGATTGTCTCGAGCAGTTCAGTTGGAGTCTTTTGCCAGAACTGGATTTCAAGTAATTTCTTTCATTGCTTTACTAATCTCTTACGCATGAAATAGTAACAGTGGTCAGACCTTTCTTCTTCTCCTTCTTCTTCTTCTTCTTCTTCTTCTTCTTCTTCTTCTTTTTCTTCTTTTTTTTTTAATGTTTATTTATTTATTTTGACAAAGAGATCGAGGTGGGGGGAGGCGCAGAGGGAGAGGAAGAGAGAATTCCAAGTAGTATCCACACTGTCAGCGCAGAGCATGACATGGGGCTTTTGGCTTAATCTCATGGACCATGACATCACGACCTGAACCCAAATCAAGAATCAGAGGCTTAACTGATGGAGCCACCCAGGTGTCCCCAGACCTTTCTTCTAAGATAATTTCTCTGAGACCAACTATAAAGATGAGCAGTATTATTTTGTAAAGTAACTCTTTGCAGGCCATATCTGAACCTAGAGAAATCTGAGCTTTTGAAATTATAATTTTCAGTAGTTTTGAACAAAAGCCTGAAGGCTGAAGACTGTATGACAATCTACTTTTCTTATAAGAAGGAAGATTACGATCTCTTTACATTTTGTATGCATCTGAGTGGATGTATTCTTACATTTTGACAGCCTATTACTAGTTCTCCACCCAAATGGATGGCTGAAATAGAACGTGATGACATTGACATGTTGAAAGGTAAGCAATGCTGGTGACTTCTAACTTTTAACCTGACGTTTATGCTCTTCCACAAACCACCTTTCCAATTTTTCTCTCACTATTCCCTTATGGGTATTCTCTGCTGCAGTCAGACCGCCTGCTTAACTAAGCTGATTCATGATTCTTCATGTCTGAATGCTTGCCCCTATTTTTTCATATGTATAAATCCCTTCAACTCAGGACCAGTCATGATGATTTCTGCTGCTGCTAAATTCCTTTAATATTAACTTTATTTTGTATAATGCTACAGTCAACAAAAGCTCTCACATAAAAATTTCCCATTTAATTCTCATAAAGGTCCTGTGAGTTAGGTATGATGGTGTCTAAAGTTCAGAGGTTAACTTAACCAAGATTTATTAGAATTAAAATTTAAACTGATCTTTTAAGTCTAGTCCTTTACCACTCTAACACAAGTGCCTTATTTAGGATTTACTGCCATATATTGTTGTCATACTATTAATTGATAACCTCTTAGTGGGTTAAGATCTGTCTTTTAGTTCTTTCTATGCCATCAATTTCTTCCATAAAGAATACTAGAAGTAGTGAATATTGTTGTTTGATAAATGACTTGGAACTCAACCACAAAGTGGAAATTTAAATTAAAAAACATTAATTTTCCTTGATTTTGCTCTACTTTATTTAATTTTTATCATCCTTCTGGTGATAAGATTCATGATGGTTGTGAAGTAATAGACTGAAATTAAGGTAAAAATCTGGCTTTCTTGAGCTATTCAAGAGCTGAACAGATCACGAAAGTCTACTTATGCCAGATGTGGATAATGAGTGTGGCATGATAAGTGGGAGAAAATAGCACCTTTATTTGATTTCAGAAGTAATTCATTGTTCTGCATGAAATGCTTAAATGCAGATCCCCTCCTCCAACCATGGAAAAATTAAGTCTCAAGGGCATCTCGGGTTCATTGTTGTAATGTTCCAAACAGACATTTATATGATGTCCCATCAGTATGAATTTCCTAAGGAAACTTTACATTTTTAGTAAGGGATTATAGCATCATGTTCCATTCCAATTGATCTGTATCTAAACATAAAAGGAATTGTGTGCTATTTAAATGAAAATCTGGTAAACTAAGTTTTTATTTTAAGTATACTGTCTTTTTATCTAGTATACTTAAAAAAATTTATAGGATTTTGGTTTGAAGGTAGTTTGGATTAATGTTTAGTCTCTGTTTACTAACTTAGGGGAATGGGGAACAGTAACTGTTTTGTTGCTATTTTATTATTATTTGGAATAATGGGGACTTATAAATGATAGTGGAGACAGTGCCATTTTGTAAGACAAAGATCTGTCTGAGACTTTCTCAGTGTTGTATCAGATCACAAGGTTTCATATTTTAATGGTGTGTTTATTTTGTGTGATGGGTGAAATGAAAGTTATAAAAGGATCTTTAGAATAAAACATAATTTACTATGTTTTTATGCTATTTTCATCTGAAGCATTTTGCAACAGTAGGAAAAATTCACTGATTTCTGTGTGTGTATGTGTGTGTGTGTATAGAGAGAATGCTTGGATGAGAAGAGATCCGTTTTCTATTTATTAGATAAGAATTAAGCTTGAAAAGTTTTATAAGAAAGATTTCTAATCTGAATGGATTGTCACTAGAGAACAGTAGAAAGAAATGGTATTGAAATAAATTACTCTGTTTCAGAACTGGGGAGCCTCACCACAGCTAATTTGATGGAGAAGGTACGGGGCCTGCAGAACTTGGCCTATCAGCTGGGGCTAGATGAGTGTGAGTACCCATACGATCACATTTATTCAGGGTTGCAGGTTGTACATTTCATGATGAGTTCTAGCTGTAACTCAGAAAGTATCTTTATTAGGCATTCTGAAGGTAAGGAGTCACTATAATCTAGTGTGCCTTTTGTGGTATAATACACTGGAACAATTATGGTGTTTACTCAGTAACAAGTTATTTTTCTCTATACAATAAAAGTATATTGGAAACCCTTTGAGTTTGAAGCGATAGAATGTCAAATCAGACTAGCTTAAGCAAAAGAGGGACTTTGTTCGTGCAAATCAAAATTTCAGGAGTAGAAATAGCTTTGAGGGTATCTAGATCTTTGACTTTTAATGGGATGTATTCTTGTTCTTGGCTTTTGTTTTGCAGCTCAAGGCTCTTGCATTAGCCTTATTCTTTGAACTAGCAGTGGGGAAGGTGGCCAAAAGGAGCTCCAGTTTATATGTCTTTAAATCTTGTAACCCCAAAATAAAGAATATCTTTTATGAACATTCCAAAAGAAAGATCCTGGGGAGGACTCAGACTATACCATCTTGACTTAGACCTATTTTAGAACCACTCCTTTGGCCAGTTAGCATGGAACATTCTGATGGGCCAGGCTTGAGTCCTGGATACAGACACAGTTTAGAGGGATTAGTCTGACTCAGATCACATGGAATTGGAGGAAAGATTGGTTCCCCAAAGGATAGCCCATATAGATTATATCTCTTTCCATACTGTATTCATTATAAAACTGGGAAAGGAATTGTAGAATTTCTCACTTTTTAAGTGAACGAGAAACTCAACATAATACTGTGGTTAGAATTTCCTGAGACCTTCCTGAATCCACAGTTGTAAGAGGCTACAGTAGCTTATAATTTTCTTCACACATGCAAGTTTTGCACTGATTGGAATAATCCCAAAAATAGTTTCATAAATTTTCTTATTTATAGAGCATATAGAGGATTCGTTCCCATTGTTGTTTTAAATTAGTGCCAAATTCAATATGTCACTTTAAAATTTAATTTAAAACTTCTGATTGATTGATTGGTTGATCGATTGATTTACAGCGAGTGGGGGGAGGCGTAGAGAGAGAGGAGAGAGAGAATCCCAAGCAGGCTCCATATGGTCAGCACAAAGCCCAACACAGGGCTCTATCTCATGAACTGTGAGATGATGAGCCAAAATCAAGAGTTGTTCAACCAACTGAGCCACCCAGGCACCTATAAAACTTTTAATTTTTGACTAATAGTCATCACTTCCTTAGGTCTCTTTATCTTTTCAATATTTCCATCACTGTCATTAGCAGTTGCTTTCTTTTCCCAAGAAAACATTTTAACCACCTCATGAATCAAGGAGCAGGAAACAACAAACTGCTTTGAAATATGGTTGCTAGTTGGTCTACTAGGTTTACTCATTTTTATCTAACTTTCCTCTGTGTTACTGGTCATTTATGTCTCATGATTAAAATTTACGTCTTGGCAAAATTACTACTTAGCACGTATATCATGGACTTCCAGGGTTTATAATGAAAAGGCAAATGTGTGATTATTAAATTCATGAATGCAAGGTTGGTATCATATAGAAGTTGATTCTTTTACTAGCTCTGGATAGTAAATGCTATAATAATCATAATAATCCTTTACCTCGGGGTGCTGGGTGGGTCAGTCGGTTAAGCATCCAACTCTTGGTTTTGGCTCAGATCCTGATCTTGCGATTTCATGAGTTTGAGCCCCACATCGGGCTCTGTGCTGACTGTGCAGAGCCTGCTTGGGATTCTCTCTCCTTTTTTCTCTGCCCTTCCTCCACTCAACACTGTCTCTTTCTCTTGCTCACTTGCTCTCTCTCTCAAAAATAAATAAACTTAAAAAAAAAAAGATTCTGTCTCCCTCTTCCCTTCTCCCTAGCTCATGTTCTGTCTCTTAAAAAAAAAAAAAAAGATAATCCTTTATCTCTCTGTCAGTTTTTTAGATGAAGTTTTATGCTTATTATATTAAGAAGACACTATATTGCCAAATGTATTTATCAACATTACTATCTCTAGTTAGTTGTAGTTGAAATTGCTTTATTTCTTCTAATTAGTTTTTCTGCTTTCCTACTGAGAAAGATAATATTTTTCCCCATTTTTAAAAAATGTTTTTTATTTATTTTGAGAGAGAGATTACACGTACATGAGCAACAGAGGTAGGGCAGAGAGAGGGAGAGAGAATCCCAAGCAGGCTCTGCACCTTTAGTGCAGAGCCTGATGTGGGGCTCCATCCCATGAACCCCAAGATCATGACCTGAGCCGAAATCAAAAGTAGTTGGATGCTTAACTGACTGAGCCACAAAGTAGAAAAAATAGAATAATGGTCTCATGTTCCCAAGACCCAATTTCAATAGTCCATACAGAGCCAATCTGTTTCACCTATATAATTTCCCATAATTATTTTATTTATTTATTTATTTTTATTTTTTATTTATTTTTTTTTTTCCAACGTTTATTTATTTTTGGGACAGAGAGAGACAGAGCATGAACGGGGGAGGGGCAGAGAGAGAGGGAGACACAGAATCGGAAACAGGCTCCAGGCTCTGAGCCGTCAGCCCAGAGCCTGACACGGGGCTCGAACTCACGGACCGCGAGATCGTGACCTGGCTGAAGTCGGACGCTTAACCGACTGCGCCACCCAGGCGCCCCTTCCCATAATTATCTTAAAGCAAATCTTAAGCATCCTATTACCTCATCACCCAATAGCTTCATACATAATTCCAAAAAACTAGGTCTGTCTCCCTCTTCCCTAACCTTTTAAAATATAACCACCATTCCATTACTGTGCCTAAAAATTTTTAACAAACTGTTGTCAAATAGCTAATTGGGTTTCGGATTTCCCTTGTTGACTTATAATTGTCTTTATCAATTGGTGGTTTACTTGAATCAGGCCCTGAATAAGGTTCATGCACTGTATTTAATTGATATGTCCCTTAAGTCTCTCTTAATCTGTCATAGTTCCACTTCCCTTTTATTTTCCCCCATTTATTAAAACTAGTTATTTGTTCTGTAGAATTTTCTACATTCTGGATTTTGTTGTTTACATTCCTATGGTAGTGTTTAATATGTTCATTTATCCCTTTTTTATTCCCTGGTAGTTAGATATAGAAGCCTGCACAGATCCAGCTTGAACTTTTAATTGTTATTTTGGCAAGAGTATTTCATAAATGGTATTGTATACATCCATCAGAAGGTACATCATGTCTGCCTATGTCTCTTTGTGATGTTAAAATTAATTAGTTGATAAAGGCATTATTAGCCTGATCTATTATTCATTGTAAAATTCTCTGTCAGCCTTACAGCAGAGTTTCAGTAGCCTTTGGTAACTGCCTCGTTACCCTGTTTTATTATAGGTTGCCAAATGGTGGTTGTCTAATTCTGTCATTTTTTTGTTACTAGCTGGATACCTTCTATAAAGGACTTTATCAACTATTTACTATTACCTTGAAAGCTGTTTATACAGAATGAATTATTCTTTCGCTATTTCCGTTTTTGGAACAGAGTTCCCTAAATATCAGTAAGGATTATTTTAATGGCTTTCCACAGAATGAGAAATTTGGTGTGGTTTGTTTTAGTTTTTGATCCACATAGTTAAAAACATTGTTACTATTAAGTATTTGTATTTCTCAAACTTAAGACTCTGGAGGTAGAGATTTGCAGTCACCTAACATAGCCACCTTAAGCACTAAACCAAAATTCTGAAACAAATGCTCATTTCTGCTATATGAGTCCCATGAGCACAGCTGAAATTTTTCAGAATTTTTTTCTGGTTCAAAATTCAGCCTTATTTCAGTTTCTGTATCAGTGCTTTGCAACTTATTGTCATTTTCCCTGATCACAACAAATTAACTGACATACAGAAAATAGTTTCAAAATTTAGAATTGGAAAGATTTATATTGGTATGTATTGGACTTCTTGGGTATAGTCAATCTTTGTTTTATCATATATGGTGTATTTGCATAAAAACAAGATCTTTTTTTTGTCCTTACAGATTATTCATCTACTCTAAGGGTTGACATTTACTTGACACCCTAATCTGGTGTTTCGATGTCTCAATCCTCTTTCCTGCATTAATTGAGAGGATGACATGGATGAAAAATAAGCAGTAGGAACTGATGAATCCCCAAGGACCAGTGATCCTGTTTTCATGCAAATATCTGCACTGATAAAGATGATGGAAAGAAAAAAAATGCAAAAAATATTTGTCCTCAAAACATGATTGTTTGTCACTTCCCTAGGGCATTGTTAAATGTTAGTATAGAAATAATGTGTACCTTCTAGGGTTGATAGTAACTAGATTGTGTCTTTTGGAAGATGAACCATGCCCTTTGATTCGTTATGTGATTATGTCTCAGATAACCCTTTTGGTATGGAGATTTGGGAGTGTAGTAATTTTTTGTGTAGGCATTTATAGCTTGTCATGATAGAAGTCCCTTGGCTTCATTTGAGCAGTTAATTTATATGAAATTCTCATGGAATATATAGAAAGATGAAAAATTGTAAACTACCTTACCATATAAAGAATTTATTTCTCTTCTTTCTGAGTTCAGGATCCCTCTTATTTTGCTGGTACTATTGCAGTCACCTAACCAGTCTCCCTACCTCTTAACCACTGCATTCCAGGCCATCTTGTTTACTCTTAATCAGATTAATTTTTCTAACGTATCACTTGTTTCTTTTGACTTTTGCTGTTAGTCTTTAGTAGTCCTTTACTGACCATGTGGTCAAATTCATACTCTAGAACGGCACTCAAAATCCTTTTCACTCTGGTCCTAGCTTAATGTCTAGTTTGCTTACTTACTTTTTCTCTACCAAAACACCATACACTGTTCCTGTTTGAAATAGTCACTCTTCCTGAAACACTTGCCCTTCTTAATTCTATCCATGCTATTCCTTTTTCTCAGAAAACTTCCCCTGACCTATTTCTAATGTTAGAACTTTTATTCGTCCTTCACTATTTAGACCCAAATTTACCCCTTTCGTTAGTCTTTCATTCTCATTCCTGATCTGAAAAGTGAGCTCTCTTTCCTGGCCTCCTAAATTGCTCTTAAAACAGTTCATTTGTTTCATTCGTATAGTACTTCTACCACTTTGGGAGATTTTTTGTACATGTTTTATCCCTTAGATTGATTATAACTCTTTTAGGTAAGAGTTATAATTTGAGCTGTCTTTCTAGAGTACCTGGCATATAGTAAACGTGCATGTATTTGCACAGTAAAGAATTTGCATAGTAAGTATGCAAATAAATATGATTGAGTGAATGATAACTGCTGATGACTTCAAGTGAAAAGATGGAATTTCTCTAATGAAATCCACTGACTTAAAAGTGAAAAGGTGGAAGTCTCTGGAAATTGTTTTTTCTGGATAGTTGGAATTTTAGTGATAAGAAGTATTGTTTAAAGGTCTTGTAATGTCTGGAATTTTTCCTCTAATGGCTGGATGATCACATGTAGTAAAAATATGATGAAGCTTATTGGTGATGATTTGGTTTTATCTTCTACTTGGACTTTAGTCCATCACTATTATTATCTGGACATGATCCTGATTTAGTCTTTTCAACAGTCCTTTGCTTGGACTGTTGGAACTAAGACCAGTGGAACTAGGGGCGCCTGGCCGGTTCGGTAGAGCATGCAACTCTTGATCTTGGGGTTGTAAATTTGAGCCCCATATTGGGTATAGAGATTACTTAAAAATAAGATCTTAAAAAAAACAAAAAACAACAAACCAGTGGAACTATTGTGAATCCTATTGAACACTGATTCTCAACACATGTTACCTTTTAAAAAATTTTTGTCTCTTGTCTCTGAAGGCTAGAATCCTTTTAGTAGTCCATGCAGATGAGCTAATTAATGGCTATATTCAGAATATTTTTAAATAGAATGTGAAAGTGGGAAAGCAAAGGATCATGCCATTTAAAACAATGCTAAAGCTTGGGACTCTGATGCATTTGTTCTTTTTTTTTTCTTTTTTACATAACAGCTTTGTTGAGATGTAATTCACATTATACAATTCACTTATTTGTATTGTACAGTTCAGTGGTTTTTAATATATTTAGAGTTGTGCAACTATCACCACATCTTATCTCCAGAAAGAAACCCTGTACCCATTAGCAGTCATTCCTCATTTACCCCCTAGGCGCACAGGTCTAGGCCACCACTAATCTACTTTCTGTCTATGAATTTACCTATTTTGGATATTTCATATAAATGGAATCATACAATATGTGGTCTTTGTGACTGATTTTCAGTGTTTATGTTATAGCATGGATCAGTACTTAATTTCTTTTCATGGTCAAATAATATTCCATTCATAGATATATTTATCCACCAGTTATCCACATTATACTTATCCCCTACTTGATGGACATTGAATTTCTTCTATTTGACTAGTATGAATAATGCTGCTATAAACATTTACTTACAAGTTTTTGTGTGGATTTGCCTTTTTGTTCTCTTGGGCTTATAACTAGAAGTAGAATTTCTGAGTCACATGATAACTCTACATCTGATGTTTTGAGGAATTGTCAGACTGTTTTCCATACTGGCTGCACCATTTTACATTTCTACCAGCAGTGTATGAGGGTTCCAATTTCTCTATATGCTTTCCAGTACTTGTTTTTGTCTTCAAAAAATTATTATCCATCCTAATGAATGTGAAGTAGTATCTTATTGTTTAGACTCATTGTTATTACATTTGACTAATAACTAATGATATTGAGCATGTTTTCATGTACTTATTGACCAGCTGTATATCTTCTTTTGGAGAACTGTTTATTTAAAACCTTTACCTATTTTTATTTGTTTTTATTTAAATTTATTTATTTATTTTGAGAGAGACAGACAGCGTGAGATGAACTGTGAGATCATGGCCAGAGCTGAAACCAAGAGTCGGACACTTAACTGACTGAACCATCCGGGGGCCCCTAGATCCTTTACCCATTTTTAAATTGGATATATTTATTATTGAGTTGTGAGAGGGTTTTTTTTTTTTTTAATGTTTATTTATCTTGAGAGAGAGAGAGAGTAGACAGTGAGCAGAGGAGGAAGGGCAGAGAAAGAGGGAGACAGAATTCCAAGTAGGCTCCACACTGTCAGCACAGAGCCTGATGCAGGGCTCAAACTCACAAACTGTGGGATCATGACTTGAGCTGATATCAGGAGTTGGATGCTTAGCCAACTGAGATACCCAGGCACCCCGATATTCTTTGTATAGTCTGAAAACAGGTCACTTATCATATATATGATTTGCAGAAGTTCTGTCTCATTTTGTGTGTTGTCTTTTTACTTTCTTGATGATGTCCTTTGAAGCACAAAATTTTCAAATTTTGTTTAAGTCTGGTTTGTCTTTGTTGTTGTAGCTTGTATTTTGGTTTCATACCTAAGAAACTATTGCCTAATCCAGTGTTGTGAAGATTTATGCCTGTGTTTTCTTCTAAGAGTTTTATACTTTTAACTCTTACATTTAGGTCTTTGATCCATTTTAGGTTAATTTTTTAGTATATGGTGTGAGGTAGGGATCCAAATTCATTGTTTTGCATGTGGATATATCCAGTTGTTTCAAACACCATTTGTTGAAAAGACTTTTCTTTTCCTATTGATTCTCTTGGCATTTTTGTCAAAAATCAGTTGGCCATAAATGTGAGGGTTTATTTCTAGACTCTTTGTTCTGCTTCCTTGATCTTATGTCTGTCCTTATGCCACTACCCCATTGATTTGATTACTGTAGTTTTGTAGTAAGTTTTGAAATTGGGATGTGTAAGTTTTCCAACTTTGTTCTTTTTCAAGATTGTTTTGGATACTCTGGGTCTCTTGAATTTCTATAGGAGTTTTAACTTGTTGCAAAGAAGTCAGCTGGGATTTTGAGAGAGTGCATTGAATCTGTAGATTAGTTTGGGGAGTATTCTCATCTTAATAATATTAAGATGATAACTGAATGTACTATGTCTTTCTATTTACTTAGGTCTTTAATTTCTTTCAATAATATTTTGTAGTTTTTGAAATAATAAGTTTTACATTTTATTTGTTAATTCTTAAATATTTTATTTTTTGATGTTACAAATGTTATTGTTTTCCCTTTTTTTTAAAGTTTATTTATTTATTTAGTAATTTCTATACCCCAATGTGGGGCTTGAACTCATGACCCCAAGGTTAAGAGTTGTGTGCTCCTCCGACTGAGCCAGCCAGGTGCCCCAATGTCATTGTCTTCTTAATTTCATTTTAATTTTCATTTGCTCATTAGTGCTTTATTTTTTTTCCAAGTTTTCATTTAAATTGCAATAAACATACAGTGTAATATTAGTTTCAGGTGTAGAATTTAGTAATTCATTACATAAATACAACACCTGGTGCTTATCACAAGTTCCCTTCTTAATACCCATCACCTGTGTAACCCATTCCTGCCCTGCCCCCTCCCCTCCAGCAACCCTCAGTTTGTTCTCTATAGTTAAGAGTGTTTCTTGGCTTGCCCCTCTCTTTTTTAACCCATGTTAATTTGTTTTGTTTCTAAAGCTCATTTGGTACTTTAGAGAAATACAGTTGACCTTTGAATAATGGGGCTTGGGTGTCAAACCTCTGTGCATTTGAAAATCTCTGTATAACTTTGACTTCCCCAAAACTTAACTACTATTAGCCTACTGTTGACCAGAAGCCTTACTGATGAGATAAAATCAATTAACTCATATTTTTATGCTATATGTCTTATATACTGTATTCTACAATAAGGTAAGCTAGAGAAAAGAAAATATTAAGAAAATCATAAGGAAGAGAACAAAGGTACAAAGGTAGTACCAAAGAAAATTTTCTGCCTCCAAGCTATCCTGTGGTATAGTAGACTTCTCTATCCTCGAGGCATATTGTTTTTGAAAAAATGGCCACTTATATCTACAAACTGTTTCCCATCTAGATAAAATTCTAAAGAACAGTTAGCTCTGTTCTTTACATTTTTTATTTTAATCTGAAGGAAGAGAAGGAGAGCAAAACTGGCTCTTACAGTCTGGATATTCTTCTTTGTGGCCTGACAGAGATATTTGTCTGGCTTACTTTGTAAGGCCTGTTCAGTCTCCCTCTATAAAAAAGTTAAATTAACTGCAGTTGATTGATTGAGGAGGAAAATTGTCTTGCCTTTAACCTCTAGATGGCAGCATGAGTCTTACTGTACTACCAGCTTTAACTCTACTCCCATTTCTTGAGCTGGGTTTCTGATTTAGGTAAAAAATTCTTGTGACTTTACCAGACTATTTGCGTAACTTTTGTTGATGCCTTGCTTGATTTTTTTAGCTTTTTGTTTTTCCTTTTCATCTCCCTATTGTTTGAATCCCTTTTTAAAGTAACATGTTTCTGATGCTCAGAGTCCTTTAGATTCTCTATCGTCAGAAAGAATATTTTGTTTTTGATTAAGGAGATTGGTAGAAAAAAATTCTAAAAATGTGGTAGTTTAATTCAGTAGCTTTTGTATCTGGACATAATTCCCTCAGAATAGGCTCAGTTGTCTCATCTCAGCTTCTCTTGTTCTATCCTTTGAACTTGCAGGTTGCTGTGTGATATTAGACAATGTCTTATTAAGTTAAGGTGGGAATATTGGCTAAAATTGAGGAAATGAACTTGGACTCTTTAGTTGTTTTTCAAGAAGAATTTAATTGTTTTAAGAAAACTTTCAAATATTTAGCCATTTTGAGTGATAAGATAATCTCAAAAGAATGGAGTATTCGGCGACTCTTTGAGTGCCAACTTCGTGCAAGGCTCTGTAGGGGATGTGAAGTTAAATAAGACGTAATTACTGCCCTTGTACAGATTAAAATCTAGTAGGAAAAGGAGATAAGACAATTAAGTAAATGATTGTTAATAGAAGGTAGAGGAGATAAGCTCCGTTAAGAGTACAAAGACCTATGGGCTGGGGGAGAAGAGGGCAATTATATCAGATTGTTACAGGAATGACAGATATATTTCATTTTGTATGTTAACATGGATTGGTTAGTAAGGATTGTCTAAGGCCATAGAATTGAGGATTTTGAGAAGGAGCCTGGAGTCAGAGAGACAACTTAGTGTTGTCTGCTGTGGATAAGGGGAAGGGGTGTAGTAGTATTTGCTGTTTCTGGAGCATTGAAAATAGACCTTAAAGAACACATAGGAGCTTGTTAGGTGGGAGTGAGAAGGGGCCATATTCCAGGTGGAGTGAATATTCAGAGCGAAACAGTTTGAGAAGCAGCTGTGCTCAGGGGATGGTGGGAGTGATCTAATCTGTTGTGGTTTTTTTTGTTTTTTAACGTTTATTTATTTTTGAGAGAGAGGGAGACACAGAATCTGAAACAGGCTCCAGGCTCTGAGCAGTCAGCACAGAGCCCGACTCGGGGCTCGAAATCACATACCGCGAGATTGTGACCTGAGCCGAAGTCGGACGCTTAACCGACTGAGCCACCCAGGCGCCCCTAATCTGGTTTTTAAGAAGCCCAGGTTACATCAAGGTCCATAAGAACTAAAACAAGGAGGGAGATAGGGGCTGGATTGAGGCGGACCTTGAATTCTAGGGGATGAGGAGTTAGGCTTATAGGTAATGGGAACATGTGAAAAGTTCTTTAAAAGGTATTTTAATGGCTATAACATTAACTGTGTGTTCATTATAGATGGTTTATAGAGACACTTAGCTAAAAGAGACTTTACCATAAATTTGTTACTGTAAAGATAAAAAAAGAAAGTAAGAATTATAGCCTCACCACTATGCAGTAACCACTTTTAACATTTTGATGTGTTTTTTTGCCCCACTCTTTTCTCTTTGTGTGTGGATGTCATGTATGTGTTTCTGCTTGTGCTCATACATATACACAGACTTGCTTTTTAACATAACTGAGACTATAGTATATGTATATAATTTTAGCCTGTGCATTTTAAAAATTTATTCTATCTTAAGCATTTTTCTGGGTCATTAAAAATTCTTCACTGAAGATCTCTGAGTAGGGAGTTCACTTGGTTAGGAGGCATTGGTGCACAGGATGGAATGGAATGGTAGAGACAGGAGGCTGGAAACTACTGTGGGAGTTCTGCAAGAAGACTTGAGGGCTTGAATGAATGGTGGCAGTGAGAATGGTGAGAATGCAGAGAAGTACACTGGCAGGAGATGTTTCAGCTGTATCATTTCCAGCACTAGGTAACTGGATGGATGGACCTGAGGGGGTAAGCTGAAGTTAGAGCCTACTGTGATGCTTTGAGCCTGACTAATTACAGGGACTTCAGAAGAAGGAGAAAGATCCAGCTAAAGAAAAACATCACCTAACTCTTCTACAGGTCCCTTAGGAAGCAGGTACCTTAATCTTTTTTTAGATATAAGTAACATCCATTTTTATAGGTGGCTGTTTTTAGTAGAGTGACAGCAGTGCTCTTATCTAATGTTTGGGCAACAAGTACTGTTTTGAATAGATATTTTTATCTCAGGGAAATCAACACGTGAAACAGGGTTCTGAATCCATAACTTCAGAAATGGATTTGTGGATTTCCTCTACAGTACTCATTGGCAGGTGATCGGCCTCTGTGTTAAATAAATTACTTGTGTATACTTTTCTTCCACAGTAGTGCTGTTTTACTCACTTAGCTTGCCTGTAGTTATTCAGGAAATTGGTTTGGCTTTATATATAGTTGAGGTCCAAATCTTTGGATTCTGGAAATGAATTTCAGAAGTTTAAATTTGAAATAACATGGTGACTGCACTTACCGTGGTGAGCATAGTATAGACTTGTCAAATCACTGTGATGTACACCTGAAACTGATATAACATTATATGTCAACTATACTTCAAAAATAAAGAACTATGTTTAAAATAACAGTAATCGGCCCCAAATATTTGATGTTGACACATCTATTAATTACAGCTATATTTGGATTATATCAGCAATAGGGTCAGTTCTTCCCAGAAGTGAAGACAGCATTTTACATGTAACTGGAAGTTTGTGGGATCTCTGACAGAGAGGGAAATACACTGCCAAATTGTCTTCTAGAAAGGCGCTTCCTACCCATACATCCTTGTGAACACCACATATTTTAATTTTTAAAGTCACTGCTAATTTGGAATTTGGTAGGCAAAATATTAATGTCTTGTTTTAATGTTTATGTCTTCACTTGTAAAGATGAACTTTTTTTTTTTAATGTTTCTTAATTATATCTGTTGAAAGGGAAATTCAAGAAGGTATAAATTTAATTATTTTAACCTGAAAAATAAAGCCAGGGAACTTGATTCAAAACCACCTTAAAGGCAGTGCTGTAATCCACTTTTCTCAAATACCAAATGAAATTCATCTTTGTTTTCTTTGTTTTGGGCATTGCCCTGCTCTTCACCATTGTCATTAGCATGGCATCCTATTTAGGTAGTAATACAGTATAAAATCTAGAAATCCCACTTTGAAGGGATCAAGGTTATTCCTCACAATTAGAAATTGTCAGTTTAGCCTTAAGTATTTTGTTTTTAAAAATGTATTATGATAATGGGAAATAAAACATGCCATTATTTCTCATTCTTCTCTTGGTTAACAAATTAGGATACACAAAGCCTCAAATTGCCTTTAAGGTTTATAAGCATTCATATATTTTATCCATTAGTCAAGTTATTTTATAAACCCAACATTGCCTCTGAAATGGCTTTACACACAAAGAGGATTTTACCATAAAATGCTTGTGGTATTTTATTCTCTTCAGATTTGGGGGGAGGGAGAGGGAGGCAAGGATAGAGGAAAGAAAGCAGGGCATACATTAATTTGGATGGGATTGGTTTTAAAGTACCCTACAAAATGTATGGTAGGGAAGATATACGTAGTGAAACAATTTAAAGTTCAACATTAAGGGAATAACCAAGTGAATTATAGTACATCTACACAGTATAAGACAGTGTAGCTGTTAAAAATGTTAAAGTATTTAACAGAATTTAAGTACAGAAAATTGCTCATTATATGTAAGGATAATTGTGCGTGAAAAAATGATAATACAAAACACAAAATCAAGTTGTTTTTTTTAAATTCTTTTTTGCTTTTTGTTTTGTTTTATTTTGTTTTAAGAACATGGATGTAGACAGATAATGGGAAGGAAATATACCAATATCTTCTCTGTGTTGTTTGTTTTTCTGTCCCAGAGGAAGAGACATTTATTCTGTCCCATAAGCACCAGAAATACACCAAAAAAGTTTTAATGGCTATCTCGAGTGACTTTTTTTGTGTTTAAAATTTTCTGAATTTTCCTTATTGCCCACAACGAACACTCTTCTGTTTAGAAAAACTTAATTAAAAAAAAATTTTTTTTAATGTTTGTTTATTCTTGAGGGAGGGAGAGAGAGACAGAGTGTGAGTGGGAGAGGGGCAAAGAGAGAGGGAGACACAGAATCTGAAACAGGCTCCAGGCTCTGAGCTGTCAGCACAGAGCCCAACACAGGGCTCAAACTCACAAGCTGTGAGATCATGCCCTGAGTCAAAGTCAGGTGCTTAACTGACTGAGCCACCCAGGCACCTTGAAAAACTTTAAAAAATAGAGAAAAATTATTCTATTCTAGAAACAAAATTATAGTTAACTTGAAAGTTACTTGAAATCTCTTGATTTCCTGTGCAGTTAAAAACTTAAACTCTTTTATGGACTGTTTCTAAATAAAAATGACTGGATCCATTAATGACAATTGGTCATTTTAAGTAAGTGACATATAGAAAGGAGAAAGTTGTGATACTTCATTTCCCATCCTTAGCATGTTCTTCCGAAAGTAGAAATTTGGGAATAAATAGAGTAGTAACTTGCTGGGTCAAGGGCAAGAGATGACCTAATTGGCAAAGAGGCATCTTTTCATAAGCAAACATTGGCCAACATTTTGTCCACCTGTATGCTTTCAGCCCTTCTTTCTTATGGTTAGAAAACTATATTTCTTAGTATTAACTACTCAGTAGGAACAAAAACCTGTTTGAGTGTATGTCAGTCTTAAATGAAATTGCAGCTCTTTCGTTGGGAAGTAAAATAAGACCTCAGATTCAGGATATGAAAATATTCCAGGGGCACCTGGGTGGCTCAGTTGGTTGAGCGTCCGACTTCAGCTCAGGTCATGATCTCACATCACAGCTTGTGAGTTCGAGCCCCGCGTCGGGCTCTGTGCTGACAGCTCAGAGCTTGGAGCCTGCTTTGGATTCTGTGTCTCCCTCTTTCTCTGCCTCTAACCCACTTGCATTCTGTCTCTGTCTCTCTCAAAAATAAATAAACATTAAAAAAAAAAATTAAAAAAAAATTCCACTGTGACAATTTTTGTTCTTTAATAAACTTTTTATTTTACTTAAAATTAAAAATTATAATGTTTATCTTTGAGAAAGAGAGACAGAGTGTGAGTAGGGGAGGGGCAGAGAGAGACAGAGACACAGAATCCGAAGCAGGCTCCAGGCTCTGAGCTGTCAGCACAGAGCCTGACTCAGGGCTCAAACCCACGAACCATGAGATCATGACCTGAGCCAAAGTCAGACGCTTAACCGACTGAGCCACTCAGGCACCCCTAAAAAATTTTCTTTAAGTTTATTTATTTATTTTTGAGAGAGAGAGAGAGCATGAGCACTAGTGGGGTGGAGCAGAAAGAAAGGGAGAGAAAATCCCAAGCAGGCTCTGAGCTGTCAGCACGGAGCCTGATGTGAGGCTCAGACTCACGATCTGCGAGATCATGACCTAATCCATTATCAAGAGTCAGACGCTTAACCAACTGAGCCAACTAGGTGCCCCTAATAAACTTTTTAAAATGGAAGTATAATATACATACAGAAAAGTACATAAATTATAATTTACTGCTTAACGAATGTTCATAAAATTAGTATTTCCATGTAGCTACAACCCGGAACAGATGACGAAATGGAACTTCTCCAGGGCACCTGGGTGGCTCTGTTGGTTGAGCTTCTGACTCTTGATTTCAGCTCAGGTCATGATCTCTCAGTTTATGCGTTCCAGCCCCATATTGGGCTCTGCATCCCGCTTGGGATTCTCTCTCCCTCTCTCTCTGCCTCTCCCCTGCTCCCTCTCTCATTCTTTCTCAAAATAAATGAATAAACTTAAAAAAAGAGAGAGAAATGGAATCTTTCTACTATGTAAAGCCTTCTTCATTCCTCTTCCAGTGACTACCTGCCCCTTCCCCAAAGGCAAGCACTATTACATGATATTGTGAAAGAATTTTGTTTGTTTTTGAACTGTATGTAACTGAAATTACAAGTTACATACTCTTTTGTGTCTGGCCTCTTTTATTTATTTTCATTACTGTGTAGTATACCACTGCAAGGATACAACACACTGTTTTCAAGCTGCTGACCATGAACATTTGGAGTGCTTCCAGCTTTTGGTAATTATAAATAAATACTCTGAGCATTCACGGTATATGCCCCTTTTTGGTATATGCATTTTTGTTGTATATATAACTAGGAGTAGAATTGCTGGGTTATGGGTATAGATATGTTTAGATTTAATAGATACTACTTCCAAACAGTTTTCCAAAATGGTTATACCAGTTTACAAGCCATTGGCAATTTCAGCCCATTGGCAACTTCCAAACAGTTTTCCAAAATGGTTATACCAGTTTACAAGCCCATTGGCAATAAAATCCTTATTAACAGGCATATTCTCAAGCCTTTTAAATTCTAACCATTCTAATAGGTAGAATGGCATCTCACTGTATCTTTAATTTGCATTTCCCTAATGATCAATGAGGTTGAGCACCTTTTCATATGTTCATTGGTCATTTGGATAACCTTTTCAGTGAAGTGTTTCATATCTCTTGTCCATCTTTAAAAATTGGATTGTCAGTCTTTTAAAAATTGATTTGCAGGTATTGCTAACATATCCCAGATATGCATTCTTGTCAGTTACATAAATTACAAATATTCCTCTCTGAGCAAAAGCATAAGAGACTCTTAAAAACTGAGAACAAACTGAGGGTTGATGGTGGGGGGGAGGGAGGGGAGGGTGGGTGATGGGTACTGAGGAGGGCACCTTTTGGGATGAGCACTGGGTGTTGTACGGAAACCAATTTGACAATAAACTTCATATATTGAAAAAAAATTTTAAAAATGTTGACTTTAAAAAAAAAGAAAAAGAAAAAATATTCCTCTCTATGGCTTGCCTTTTGATTTTCTTTTTTTTTTTAATATTTATTTTATTTTTGGGGCAAGCGCAAGTGGGGGAGGGGCAGAAAGAGGGGAACAGAGCATCTGAAGCAGGCTCTGCGCTGACAGGCTGACAGCAGTGAGCCCGACGTGAGGCTCAAACACACAAACCGTGAGATGATGACCTGAGCTGAAGTCGGACACTCCACTGACTGAGCCACCCAGGTGCCCCTGCCTTTTGATTTTCTTTTTTTTTTTTTTATGTTTTTTTTTATTTTATTTTTTATTTTTTAAAATTTACATCAAAATTAGTTAGCATATAGTGCAACAATGATTTCAGGAGTAGATTCCTTAGTGCCCCTTACCCATTTATCCTATCCCCCCTCCCACGACCCCTCCCGTAACCCTGTTTGTTCTCCATATTTATGAGTCTCTTCTGTTTTGTCCCCCGCCCTGTTTTTATATTATTTTTGTTTCCCTTCCCTTATGTTCATCTGTTTTGTCTCTTAAAGTCCTCATATGTGTGAAGTCATATGATTTTTGTCTTTTCTGACTAATTTCACTTAGCATAATACCCTCCAGTTCCATTCACGTAGTTGCAAATGGCAAGATTTCATTCTTTTTGATTGTCGAGTAATACTTCATTGTATATATGTACCACATCTTCTTCATTCATTCATCGATGGACATTTGGACTCTTTCCATACTTTAGCTATTGTTGATTGTGCTGCTATAAACATGGGGGTTGCCATTTGATTTTCTTCATGGTATATTTTAATGAACCGAAGTTTGTCTTTTCCTCCCAATTTTATATTTTGTCAAGTTTCAAATCTCTTTAAAATATTTCAAGAATAGTACGATACTTACAATACCCTTCACCTATTCACCGTTTAACATTGCTTTGTTTTTCCACATATAATTTTAAGTTTATTGTTTTATTCTTGAACTGTTTGAGAGCTAGCTGCAGACACTATGACACCTCATAAATACTTCAGTACTATTTTTAAAGAGTGAGGATGTTCTCTTATGTATCTGCCATATAATTAACACACTCAAAAAATTTGACATAATACAATATGATTATCTGACATATAATCCATATTCATATTTCTCCAATTTAAACAGAAGTTTTGAATTTTAGTATAGTTCAGTCTAGCAGTATTTTCCTTTTTTGTTAATGCCACCCCTGCCATTTTAATTTGGATTGTGATAATGTCAAAGCTGCAGTATCTTAGAAATAAATATTAAATTAATAGTGTGACTTGGGCTGGCTGAATTCTTTTCTTCCCCTACTTCTTCCTCACGAGAATACCAGACTATCATTATTGGTTACATAATGGAAAAAATTCAAATGGACAAAGCGAACGTATGTTTTCTGCAACTCACTGGTTTCCTGATTTGATGTGTAAGTTTTCTGAAAACCTTATTGAGTGGTGCATTTTTATTTTTTAAAATTTTTTTTTCAACTTTTTTTTTTTTTTTTTTTTTTTTTTGGGACAGAGAGAGACAGAGCATGAATGGGGGAGGGGCAGAGAGAGAGGGAGACACAGAATCGGAAACAGGCTCTAGGCTCCGAGCCATCAGCCCAGAGCCCGACGCGGGGCTCGAACTCACGGACCGCGAGATCGTGACCTGGCTGAAGTCGGACGCTTAACCGATTGCGCCACCCAGGCGCCCCGAGTGGTGCATTTTTAAATGTGTTATCACTTGTCATGTGAAAGTCCTTGGAAAACCACTTCTCTTGAAAAACCAAAGCATTTTTAACTGTTGACTAACTTGGGCACTATATGACAAAAAAACTTGCATAGATCGAATAACTGAGTTGATGTGTATAATTATTTTAGAATTGGAAAGGAAAGGATAAGGAAGATTTTAATTTCACGTTAGTAATTAAAACTTGGGTACCACTTAAATATATAAGCAGAAGACATCCTTTTGTATGTGTGTGGAAACCATTATGGGTAGTGATATAAGAAATCTAGAGTGAATTCATCATATAAAATGGAAATAGAAGATCTAAGCAATGGAGAATTACTAGAATAGAGAAAAGTTGTTTGGGTGGGATGTGGAAACCATAGGGAATTATACTGGAACCATTGATTTCAGTTGGATAATGAATGACTTAGATGAGGGCTGTGCTTATAGACCTTACAGTTTGGCCCTGAATGGGCAATCTACCCTGTGCAGTGGATTATATTTAGAAACAGTGGAGTCTACTAGATAGGTTTCTTCTGAGAAATAGTTTTAAACATTAAAAAAAAAAAATAACTTCATGGGAATTGGAACTACATCATGGGAAAATGAATCTTTGTCTCATTCCCCAGTCATCTAGAAAGAAAAGCCAACATGACGAGGGAACTGCATTGCTGTGAAGATGCCTGAGGAAAAAGAGCTTGTCTGGGCATCTTTGTTGTGAAGGTTTAGGTTATCACTGAAGCCCCATACACAATCTTTAGTGGCTCACTGTCCAGCATAGTTTTTCTTTTTCAGTTCTTAGGCCTTTTGTAGAAATGAATATATTGTAACTAAAGTAAAACACGTGAGCAATGACTTTAAGTCCCTGTTTCATGGTTCCAAACATGTACCCTGGGAAATTAGTATAATCATTGGCATCACTGTGGATATTTTGTGAGGTTTGTTTTTAAGAAGTTCTTAAGTCAGATCCAAGGAATTATATCTGTATTTGATAGGTTGAAAAGTATAACTTTGGTTTAAAGAAAGCTTTGGGAGAGTATACTGTCTTATTGTAGTGAACAACTTGCAGGAATTGCTTTTTCAAAATATAGCTTAAGAAGGGCCTCTATTTAAGGAAACTAAGGCTAGTAGAAAGAAATGATGGCCTGAGAATAATATAAGGGAAAGAACATTAACTTGGAAATAAGTAGGTAGGAGCCAGATGATAAATAGCTAACAGGTGAGAGCAATATAGTGGTTAAGAGCTTGGGTTCTGGGGGTCATACAGATTTATTATGGACCTCAGTCTACCACTTAGGCAAGTTACTTAACTTTCTAAGCCCTAGTTTCTTCATTTGTAGAATGGAGATAATAACCTTAGAACAGTGGTTCTCAAACTTCTTGGAGTCAGGACTTTTTTTTTTAAGTTTATTTTTTTATTTTGAGAGAGACAGAGACAGCTCAAGTGGGGAGGGGCAGAGAGAGGGGGAGACAGAGAATCCCAAGCAGGCTCTGTGCTGCTAATGCAGAGCCCCACACAGAGCTTGAACTCATGAAACCACAAGATCATGACCTGAGCCAAAACCAAGAGTCTGTTGCTTAACCAACTTAGCCACCCACGTGCCCCATGGACTTCTTTAAACTCTTAAAAATTCATGGTGACCCCAAAGAGCTCTTGTGTGGGGGGGTTAGGTCTATATTTACTGTTGCAGAAGTTAAAACTGAGAAAATTTAAAAGTATTTATTAATGGGAGCGCCTGGGTGGCTCAGTCAGTTGAGCATTGAACTCTTGATTTCAGCTCGGGTCATGATCCCAGGGTTGTGGGGTTGAGCCCCATATTGGGTTCTGCACTGAGTGTGGAGCCTGCTTAAGATTGTCCTCCCCCTCCCCCTCTGCCCTTCTCCGCCTTTGTGCTCTCTTTCTCTCTTAAAAATTGTATGTTTTAATTTTTAATATTTTTTACCATTTATTTATTTTTGAGAGACAGAGAAAGACAGAGCATGAGTAGGGGAGGGGCAGAGAGAGGGAGACACAGAATCTGAAGCAGGCTCCAGGCTGTCAACAAAGAGCCTGATGCAGGGCTCAGACCCATGAACAGTGAGATTATGACCTGAGCCAACTTAGTTGGCACTCAACCAACTAAGTCACCCAGGTGCCCCTAAAAAAATTTTTTTTTAATTAATGAATTTTAAAATAGGAATAAATCCATTACATATTCACATAAATAACATTTTTTTTTTAATTTTTTTTTTCAACGTTTACTTATTTTTAGGACAGAGAGAGACAGAGCATGAATGGGGGAGGGGTAGAGAGAGGGAGACACAGAATCGGAAACAGGCTCCAGGCTCTGAGCCATCAGCCCAGAGCCCGACGCGGAGCTCGAACTCACGGACCGCGAGATCGTGACCTGGCTGAAGTCGGACGCTCAACCGACTGCGCCACCCAGGCGCCCCTGAATAACATTTTTTATGAAGAATAACTATTTTCCAAACAAAAACTATTGAGAAGAGTGTGGCATTTTTGTATTTTTTCCAATTTCTTTACTGTCAGCTTGATAAAAGCTTGAAAAAAGATTTTCATATCTGCTTCTGCTTTCATATGTTGGGTAAGCTCTAGAAAACTTCATTGGTCCCTTGTGAGAGAATGAGTGAAAAAGGCATCTTAGTATTGTACGTATAGGTTTGGATTCATGGACTCCCTGAAAGATGCTTAGCGATCCCTAGGATCCTTAGGAGTTTCCTGACTACACTTTCAGGGCTTTTACCTCAGAGTGTTGTTTTTATGATTTGACACAATATTGTTTATAAAAACCTTAGCGTAGTGTTGACACTTAAAAAGTGCTTAAAAACTATTAATTGTTATCATTATGGGAGCATATGGGAAATTTTGTGTGATCATATTTACATTCTTAAAAATATCTCTTTGCCAACACGGTAGAAGATGCATTGGTAATAAAAGGAATAAGGTAGAGACAGAGAAACAAGTTAGGTTTCTTTAATAAGCCAGACTAAAATGGTAAGCCCTTGAACTAAGAGAGTGGAAATGAAAAATGAAGGATAGCTCCTAGAAATCTGAGTTAGTAGAATGGAAAGTCTTAGTGATTGATTGGTTATATTGGGGTCAGGGAATTCTGGTCAGTAAGAATGAGGAGTCAAGAATGACTCTTGGTGTACACCTTAAATTTGCACACTGATATTGTCAGATACATTTCCGTTTTTAAAAAAAATGACTCCGGTTTCTGGCTTGGATAAATATAGGAAGAAGATCACCTTTGAGAAGAAAGATGGGAGAGTTCAGTTGTTTAAGGGTATGCATAGTCAATTTAGGAGGACATATGCAGGAGATAGTTAAATATGTGGATCTAGTGCTCAGGAGTTTTGAATATCATAAGCTTATAAATTCTAGTTAAAGCCATTAGTGAGAAGATCACCCAGGAGGGATATGTGATGTTACAACAGGACTCTGGTGTGGTAGGCAGACTGAGATGGTCTCTCTGATCCCTGCTGCTTGTATTTATGCCCTTGCATGATCTTATTCTTTTGACTGTGGGCTGGATCCACTGACAGCAAAAATGGTGGAATGCTGCTTCTGTGATTAAATTACAAAAAGGCCATAACTTCTGTCTTGTTGTCCCTCATTCCCCTTTTAAAGAAGCAAGATGCCATGTTGTGAGTATGGAGAGAAAAACTGGCTTGGGAATTGTAAGAGCCTGGACATTGGAAACAGACTTGTTCTAATACTTACTAAACTTGACAAGTTATCTCTCTAACCTCATTTTCCTTGTCTTTAAAATGGAGTTAATTATAATATCTTCTTAGGTTGTTGAGAGGATTAGATTGGATGATGATTATAAAATGCCCAGTATGAATCTTCATGACCTTGGATCTGGTTACAGATTCTTACATATGACACCAAAAATACAAGCAACAAAGTAAAAAATAGATAAATTGGACTTCATTAAAGTTAAAGACATTTGTGCATCAAAGGACATTATCAAGAAAGTGAAATGACAACCCACAGAATGGGAGAAAAGTTTTGTAAATTATATATCTGATAAGAGGCTAGTATCTACAATATATAAAGAACTTTTACAACTCAACAACAAAAAGACAATCCAATTAGAAGATAGGCAAAGGACTTGAATGGACATTTCTCCAAAGAAGATACACAAATGGTCAATAAGCACATAAAAAGATGAACATCATTAGTCATTAGGGAAATGCAAACCATGGCCATAGTGGGATATCATTTCACACCCACTAAGATGGCTATAATAAAAATAGTTTAAAAAAAATTTTTTTTTACATTTATTTATTTTTGAGAGACAGAGAGAGACAGAGCACAGCAGGGGAGGAGCAGAGAGAAAAGGAGACACAGAATCTGTGAGCAGCCAGTTGATGCAGGCTCCAGGCTCCGAGCTCACAGCACAGAGCCCAACGCGGGGCCCGAATCCACAAACCATGAGATCATGACCTGAGCCAAAGTCGGACGCTCAACCGACTGAGCCATCCAGTCACCCCAAAAATAGTTTTTTTAAAAACAGAAAATAACAAGTGCTGGCAAGGATATGGTGAAATTAGAACCCTCATACATTGCTGGTGGAAATGTAAAATGATGTGGCCACTGTGGAAAGTTGGTGGTTCCCTAAAGGTTAAACATAGAATTAGTGACCTAGCAATTCCACTATTAGATATATACCCAGTAGAATTGAAGACAAGACCTCAAATACCTGTACCTGTATGTTCGTATCAGTACTATTCATGTTAGCTGAAAGGTGGAAACAAGCCAAATATCTGTTAACAGATGAGTGGATAAGAAGCACAATATAGTATATATACACAAGGGAATATTATTCAGCCATAAAAGTGAAGTACTGATACATAGTACAACGTGGATGAATTTCAAAAACATTGTACTAACCAGGAAGCCAGACACAAAAAGATCACATGCTGTATGATTCCATTTATATGAGACATCCTGGGTAGATAAACCCATAGAGACAGAGCAGATTGGTGGTTGCCAATCAGGAGAAAGGACAGGAGATGAAGGGGGAAATGGGGAGTGATTGCTTAATGGATACAAGCTTTTCTTTTGGAGTGATGAAGATGTTTTAGAATTTGATATAGGTGGAGGTTACACAATATTGTGAATATACTAAATGCCATTGACATGTACACTTAAAAATTTCACGTTAAAGCAGTTTTAGCTCCAGGGGTAGTTGGGTGGCTAAGTTGGTTAAGCATCCAACTTTTTTTTTTTTTTTTAATATAATTTGTTGTCAAATTGGCTAACATACAGTATGTGCAGTGTGCTCTTGGTTTTGGGGGTAGATTCCTGTGATTCATCGCTTGTATACAACAACACCCAGTGCTCATCCCAGCAAGTGCCCTCCTCAATGCCCATCATCCATTTTCCCCTCTGCCCCTGCCCCCCTCCCCCCCCCCCATCAACGTTCAGTTTGTTCTCTGTATTTAAGAGTCTCTTATGGTAAAGCATCCAACTTTTGATGTCCACTCAGGTCATGCTCTTATAGTTCAGTTCATGAGATCAAGCCCTGCATTGGGGCTTGACACAGCAACTCTGTGTCAGGAGCTAGGGTCAAAGATTAAATATTAGAACAAAAGATGCTCCTAGGGTTCGTACCACTTAGGAAATCACAAGAGTTTTAGGAGCCCTGTGCCAGGAAGCAGGGGCAGAGAATTTGTTATTATCTCACATTCATACAGCATATATTTATTGTGTACTTTCAGGGTACTGTGCTAGGTACCAAGGACTTAGCAGTAAATAAGACAGAGATGGTTCCTGCTGTCACACAGCTAACATTCTAGTAGAAAAGGCAGTACACAAATAATTGTTTGCTGAAAAATTGTTTTAACCACACTCTGGGGCAGGGGTCAAGTGGGCAGTGATCGTTCTCCTGAGAAAAAGGTAGTTAAGTATGAAGAATGAGTTGGAGTTAATTGAGTGAAGGAAAGGGAGATGAAGGAAATTGAGTGAAGGAAAGGGAAGGAGCATAGTGCCTTTGCAGAACTGAAAGAAGGCTAATATGCCTGGAGTTCAGACAGTGACTGCTGAGAGAGACAGAGGCTGTATCATGTAAGACTTCTCAGGTTGTAGTAAGGATTTTGGATATTATCCTAAGAACACTGGGAAGTCACTGAAGGGGTTAAACAAGCCACATTCAGTTTCTGGCCATGTGGAGAATGGTTTGGAGGGGGGCAGGAGGGGAACTGGGGACACCAAGTAGGATGTCATTGTAGTAGCCAAGACTAATACCTAGAACCAGGGTACAGATAGTGGTCAGGGAGAGAAGTCATTGAATTTGAGAGTAATTTAGGACAAAGTCTTGATTGATTGCCTGTGGGACATGAGAGAGGGAAGAGAGGTGTCAGGGTTGAGTCCCAGATTTCTCCCTTGAGCATGTAAGTCAGTGGCATGTAAGGACCACTGGAAGGCTTTCACTTCAGGCTGAGATGAAATAGCAGGGACTAGATTCACCTTCCTTCCCACCTGAGACAATTTTTTTAAGTGACAAAATTTATGAAACAGTGGTTTTATGACACTGACATCAGGCAACAAAGGACAGTGATCTCTGAAAGGTAAGAAGTAAATGCAGTTGAGCCCTGTGATTGTCCCAACTCACTGCTGTGAGAGTTTCCACGTTGCGGTGCAGGGAGGGGGAATCCGGGCAGAGGTTGGCAGACTCCCTGAGTTGAAGACACAGAGCTGAGAGTCTGGAGAGACCCAAACAGCCGGCGTTCACAGGAGAGAGTTGTAGAAAGGTGAAAGCTGCACAGGAGCTCTGGAGAGCTGCAGAGGGTCCTCCTAGCGTCTTCAGCTGAGTACCAGTCAGTGCGTTCATGCAAGGAAATGAGGCTGAAGAGAGGACCATCCCAAGGGATTAGGGGCAACAGTGGCTGGCACCACAGGCCAGTACAAGCGCCTACGCCTACCAGCCACACTGACAAAATCTCATGATTCACAGAACTCAGAAGAGTTTTGCCTCAGTAGTAGTGAATACAGTTGTCAAAACTTCCCAGACGATACACTTCAAGTATGTGCAGTTCATCATATATGAATTACATCTCACCAAAATTTTTTAAATTTTTAAAAAATGTCTGTTATTTTGGAGAGAGAGAGTCTGAGCATGCGTGAGTGGGAGAGAGGCAGGGAGAGAGGAGAGAGAGAGAGAGAGAGAGAGAGAGAGAGAGAGAGAGAGAGAATCCCAAGCAAGCTCTGCACTGTCAGCACAGAGCCCATCTCGGGGCTCAGTCTCAAACCATGAGATCGTGACCTGAGCCAAAATCAACAGTTGGAGGCTTAACCAACTAAACCACTCAGGCGCCCCAGTTTCTTATTCTTAAGTATACTGGTTTCTTTGCCTATTGAAGCCATTCTACAACAGATAACCAGCCCAGATCTTATACCCATTATGCAGTGCGCTTTGTTAAATACCACTCTTATGTGCTTTTCCTGGGTTCTGGTAATCTTGAGTGTATTCCTAGTGTCCGCTTAGAATTCCTAAATGTAGCAGTGTTTCTGAGATTTGGAGGATAACCAAGAATAAAATTTGTTTGTATTTACAAAGTGACATTTAAAAAAAAGTAAAGACAGTTTTCTGGTCTTAAAGATCTCAGTTTGGGGTTTCTTATGCTTTTCAAAATAATATCAGTGTGGGGAAAACAGCTTCTAAAATGTAAAAGCCCTGCTGGATTTTAAGATAAAAGTGGTTTTACAGCACTGTAGAGAGATTAGAGAAATGGCATGTGTAAAGTGCTTAGCATAGGTGTAAGTGAAGCAAATAAAGTGTAGTGCTTATGATTTAACTACATACATGTTAGATGTCAAAGACTGTAAGAACAAGAGATACCGCTTATCTGACTGAAAATAATTGTTAAAGCCATGGAGTTTGTTTTGTTTTGTTTTTTGGAGTATGTATTTTTAAAAGTTAAATATGAGCTTTATTTTTTGGCCTTATAAAGCAATACATATTCATTATAGAAAATACAAAGAAAGCAAAAATCAGGCAAAATCACAGCATCCCCAGATAGTCACTTTTAACATTCTTCTAAGTAATCTAAACATCTCTAAGAGATATTATATACATATATGTACACACACACATATGTGCATATAAATATAAATTTTATATGCATGGCATCATGCTATTCTACAACCTGCTTTTTCAACTTAGTTCATTGTGATCATCTTTCAGTGTCCATGAAAACGTAGCAAAATCATTAGTTTTATGAATGTGAAGAATACCATTATGAGATTATTTATCATATATTTTATTAATTCTCTCTTAGTGGACATTCAGGTTGTTTCTAGTGTTTCACTAAAGTAAATGATGCTGCAGTGAGATCCTTTGCTGGATCAAAGTGAATGGCACATTTACAGTTTTTATACATATTAACAAAGTGACCTTTGTTACTTTGGACACTTGTCCAAATTATATTTCTGAGAGTGGCAAATGAAAGCTCTTGTAGTCCTCTAACTTAGCCAAGCCTGGATATTGTTAAACTTTTTAATACTTGCCTGTTTTATAGAGAAATTATGTTTCAGTGTTTTTTACATGCATTTGATTGCTAATAAAGTTGTGTTCACTGGCCAGTTTGTTTTCCTTCTTTCATGAATTTCTTGTTATCATCCTTGTCTACTTTTCTGCTTCTCTTATTTAAAGGTGAGGATGGGGCGCCTGGGTGGCTCAGTCGGTTAAGCGTCTTGACTTTGGCTCAGGTCATGATCTCACGGTCCGTGGGTTCGAGCCCCGCGTCGGGCTCTGTGCTGACAGCTCAGAGCCTGGAGCCTGCTTCAGATTCTGTGTCTCCCTCTCTCTCTGACCCTCCCCCGTTCATGCTCTGTCTCTCTCTGTCTCAAAAATACATAAACATTAAATAAAAAATTAAAAAAAAAATGAAGGTGAGGAAAGTGAGATCTAAAGAAAGGAAGTAACTTTCCCATGGTCAGCCAGTAATTTAGTGCCAGAATCAGTAATCATAGCATGCTAGAGCTGGAAGGGGATCTTAGACATCATCGAGTCCCAACCCTCTAATGTTACAGATGCAGAAACAGAGGCCTAAAGATGTTAGGGGACTTGACTAAGGACAGCTACCCAGCTCATTAATGACAACCAGGAATCTGAATCATGTCTCGTGAAGAGGGAAAGGCAAGTAACATTTTTGAGCCTGCTGTATTTCTTGTGTTTTCTCATTTAATTCTCACTATTATTTTACCATAATTAACCCTTGAACAATGCAGGGGTTGGGGCGCTAACCCCATGTGCAGGCAAAAATGGTTCATAGAACTTTTGACTCCCCCCAAACTTATTTACTAATAGTTAATTATTGACCAAAAGCCTTACCAATAACATAAACAGTTGATTAACACATATTTTGTATATATATTAAATACTGTAGTCTTACAATAAAATAAGCAGAAAAAAGAAAATGTTATAAAGGAAATCATAACAGAGTGCCTGGGTGGCTCAGTCCAGTTGAGCGTCTGACTTTAGCTCAGGTCATGATTTCACGGCTCATGGGTTCTAGCCCCGTGTTGGGCTCTGTGCTGATAGCTCAGAGCCTGGAGCCTGCTTTGGATTCTGTGTCTCATTCTCTCTCTGCCCCTCCGCTGCTCACTCTCTCTCAAAAATAAATAAACATTGAATAAAAAGAAAATCATAAGGAAGAGAAAATACATTTATAGTACTGTACTGTATTTATCAAAAATATCCACGTGTAAGTAGACCCATGCAATTCAAACTTGTGTTGTTCAAGGGTCAACTGTAATCCCATTTGAACAGATAAGGTGACTGAAGTTCAGAGAGCTTCCGTGATTTGCCCACACACCTAGTTATTTGCAAACCTGGACTAGAAATCAAATTTTCTGATGCTTGATCCAGGGGTATCATTGCCTCTTAGAATAGTAATAGTAGATATGTTTCTTGACTTCACTCAAATACTCATTTGATAATATATGATAATTTGCCTCTTGGAAACTTGTAAATAAAACTCTGCCTGTGTTTAACAGTTCTTATTTGATACTGGACACCGATCTAACACTTAGGAGCTTTAGTAACTCTTCATTATAAGCAAAAACAGATCAGATACCATGTCTTACATCTTATGGGTGAATAGATTTGAGATTCATGAGCTAGATATAACCTAAGTTTTTAATGGTAGAGATGTCTGGATTGAAACTCTCAGTATTTTCTTAGAAGCATTTTTATTCCATTGAGAGTGAAATCTTAACATATAAAATGAAAATGACATTTGGATTCTCTGAAGTGTAAAATGGACTTGAAATCATCAAGGGGTCAGTAGGAACAAAATCGAAACCATGTCAATTGCATCCTCCGTATCTGCAGGAAAAAAAAAAAGTGCCTCTTAACTTTGATTTCTTGACAGGTCTCAGAATTTCAAAATCATATAGAGCTAATTTGGTTGTAGCTTCATCCTACAAAGAGGTACAGAGATTAGTATTGACTTGTGTATAACTGTTGATACTCTTGGTTTGGTTCAGACATGTAGAAGTTAGCTGGTAAAATCTGTGTTCTGCATTTCTGCTTTCCAGAGAGATCTTGTAAATGTTTGGGTTGATGTTTTTTAAACCTGCTGGTTTCATCTAACTATGTTGGGGGAAATGGAAGAATGTAGCATGTGATAGACTCTTCCTTTTCTTCCTTTACAGAGGATTTTGTAGGCTTATAGAATAGGGGAGCCAACCGTTAACTCACATTCTAGTCTTTAATCATGTGGGATCTGTAAGTCTCATTATTTAAGAAATAGACATTATTTCTTTAGTATTTTTCTGATTTACTCTATTGGAATAAGAGTTACACATTAGTTAGCACTTATAGATTCTGGTAAAGTCTAGGATTTTTGATTTTGCCTTTTTCCCCCCTTTTTGTTTTTTTTCCTCCCCTCCTGGAGCCTTAGTGACTAGAAGAATGTAAAAAATAAAAGTTGAGTGGTTTAAGGCAGTGCTAAAGCTAAAGCACATGTTAGCTCATGCTGAGATGGTTACCTAAGAGTATGGACCTTTAAGCTCAGTCCACTACTGAAAAACAAGTATCACCAGAAGTAATGCTTATTCTAGTATCAAACATAACAGTCCTTTAAAATCTCCTTTGGAATGTTGAAAAGAGATCAAATGAAACCGTCAGAATGGTTATTTATTGAGGAAGAAGAACCCTCCAATTTCATTCACCCGTCGTAGCTCCACTTTCTCATTTTAATGCTCGGTCCACATTGGTGATGGTAAAAGAGGTCCTGTACCTACAGAGATGGCGGTGGGAGAAGGGACATCACCTTTCCATTTACTGCTTGTTGCAATTTGGCCTGTTTACAGACAGAACTGCTTCATGGGTGCTTCTGGTAGAGAGCAAAGGAAAGCAAGGTAGCAGCAAGAAGTCAGCATTTACGCATGACCAGTGAATTGGCTAATTTTTAACATGCAGTTAGTTAAGAAATGATTACAGCCTGAGGAGTCATGACCTCAACTTTTCATCAGCTCCATTGGATTGTGCCTCAGTTTGGAAATGAAGGAGGTATGCGGGAAGTTTTAATTGTACCTGTGTGATTTATCCCTAGTCAGCTCTTTAATTTCTTCTGGCTGTCTGAGGTTTCCGACATGCTGTAAATTTCCCCAACTTTTTCATTATCTGCAATTTCTTTATGACTCGTGAATCGGAGTGGAGAGAGAGTATGGATTTACAGCGGAGATAAACATGTCCATAAAGTCTGTATCTGTGTCAGTAATTGTACTGCTGTCAGTGACTGTCCTGTTTTACAGGCCTCTCTTGGGAAAGG
Source organism: Puma concolor (assembly GCF_028749965.1). Classification (NCBI taxonomy): domain Eukaryota; kingdom Metazoa; phylum Chordata; class Mammalia; order Carnivora; family Felidae; genus Puma; species Puma concolor. The sequence goes on along the minus strand of NC_141672.1, from coordinate 29,193,562 downwards.
AACAGGCTTCACTACCAGCAGCACTGAAATGCTTGCTTTGATTTGCATTAACTTGCTGGGAGACTAGGTAGGAATGGTGGGATAGGAATTGATACTGGACCTTGGCCTCTTGTTTGTTTAAAGTCAGATGACATTGTGTTGGATAACTGTGTATTGAAAATAGAACATAGACAACCTTTGCTTCCTAAGTGAAATGCAACTTTATTGATACAGATGTGAAAAAATCTCTTCTAAGTTGATGTGCTTTTAAGATTACTTCCCATTTTCTGTCCTTGTTGTTAATGAAACTTCCATCTTTCCATTTATCTTTTATTTGAAGTAAAACACAGGATTTCTCTTTCAGAACACTCAGCCCTCAAGAGTGGGGCAGCTAGAGTTTTCATGACGTTCCAGATTTTCCATCTGCCATGTCTTAATTCTCAGCTGGTAATGTCTCTTTGCTGATTGCTTGAAGTAGGGTGCACTCAACCATTTGCCGTGAGAAAGGAAGGCTTAAAACAGAGACAAATTCTTAATATTCCGTCTTTAAGGACGCTTCAGGATTTCTCTAGTGTTTCCTTAGAGCAATTGTGAAAGAAACCAAAGAGAACCCTTTAAAAATAGGTGGAGAAGCAAACACACAGAATTTTCTTCTAGTACATTTGATACTGGAGCACACCCCTCAAGAATCAAAACTGTTCTTGCGTACCCTGAACCCTCTGCAAGGTAGTTTAAAAGAGTAGTAGGTGGCGGTACAGTTCAGCAAAGAGAGGATAAGATGCAGGATAAATCTCAGTCCTTAGTCATCCCGCACATCCAAGTAATGTGGAGAGTTTTCTAGTTGATTTTTCCAAACCTTTCACTTCTCTTCCTTCTTCTGCTTGCATTCTTTTTGCCATCTTTCTACTAGTAGATGGGAGAGGGAAGATTAAAGGAGATGATATGATACAAGATTGTTTGGCTTCTTTCCAGAAGCTGTGGTGAAAAAGTATGGCTAGAGAAAATTATAGCTAAAATGAGATGTGAAATTGTCTGTGTTTTTGATTCTCTGTCTCTCCTGTTGCCATAATAGAGTTTCTTCTTACTCAACAAAGGGTCAACTACTTTCTTTGGGTGAGAGAGATAAGTTGCTGAGGCCCCTTTGGAAGTCAGCCCTTGCCTTTCTTTAGACTAGGAACCCTTTGTCACTCACTCTCTTCTTTCCCATCACACCTAGCAGTGCTCCTCATGGAGTAAGTTACATCGTTAACCTGATTCAAGTTTGGGAAAACTTCTAGTATATGGCTTACTAGGTCTGGTTTAAAAAACATACACAATAACCTGAAAACCAAACAAACAAAGCCACAATTTAACTTGGTGCTGTAGCTTCCAGTTTTGTTTTATGAACTTAAAAAGTTTTCTTTAATGAATGCCATATTGGAAGTGTTCAACATCCATTTTGGTGTAGGCCTTTATTTTTCCTTTTGTCTTTTATCCATTTTATACAAGCTGGTTGTCAGCACAAGTTTGGGCTAAGTTAAGGACTTTCACCTATATGCCTGCTCCATTAGTCAGAAGGAGATAGCTCTGTAAAAATAAGCTTTTTTTTTTTTTTTAAGTTTATTTATTTTGAGAGAGAGAAGGAAGAGTGTGTGGGGGAGGGGCAGGGCTAGAGGTAGACAGAGGATCCCAAACAGGATCTGTGCTGTCAGCACAGAGCCCAACATGGAGCTCAATCCCATGAACTGTGAGATCATGACCTGGAGTGAAATCAAGAGTCAGACAGATGCTTAACCAACTGAGCCACCCAGGTACCCCTAGAGTAATAAGCTTTCTGATTGCTCAGATTAAGAGGCTTGTTATCACTAAGACTATTACTGCCTCCTAGAAAATAGTTTTATAGGTGGGGAGAGTATGGTGCACTAGCTTCCTGTGCAAGGGAAGCACTTTTCTTCTGGTTGGAGAGAAATAGTTCATGGTTGTCTGCTTCTGTTTCTGCTGCTGTCAGCTGTCAAATTCAGTAAAAACAAGGGTCTAATTAGCCAACAGTCTCAGTGTTGGAGGATAATAGCATTGACAAAGAAGAGAGCAACACAATAAAAGATTATTTGAATATGAATTTGTGTACCTGCTCTTCACTGAAATGGCTCCACAGTGGGAATTGATAACTTTGTATTAAAGGGTTAATAAACAAAGACACTGGACAATGATTCCAGAACATGTCTCCAGATTGAAAAACGACTGGCATTTCTTCCTCACTGTCCTTAATCAGGCTGAGAATGGAATCCAAGAGTAGCCAGGCTTGAAACTAAAGGGAGGGCTGGAGTATTGATCTGTTAACTGCTTGTAGAAGGGATCATTCTTGGGTGAAAATCCTCAAGTGGTAGTTTAGTTTTTAAGATCCCAGACTTCCTTGGCTCCATATAGATTAAAAATAGCTTATTTCAGGGGCGCCTGGGTGGCGCAGTCGGTTAAGCGTCCGACTTCAGCCAGGTCACGATCTCGCGGACCGTGAGTTCGAGCCCCGCATCAGGCTCTGGGCTGATGGCTCGGAGCCTGGAGCCTGTTTCCGATTCTGTGTCTCCCTCTCTCTCTGCCCCTCCCCCGTTCATGCTCTGTCTCTCTCTGTCCCAAAAATAAATAAACGTTGAAAAAAAAAAATTAAAAAAAAAAATAGCTTATTTCAGGTTATCAAGTAAAAGAATATGAATGCCACAAATAGGTCAGGGAAGAAGTTCCTCTTCACTAACTTAGGAAGAAATGCCGTTAAGTCTTTTCCTCCTGCAGTTCATCTTTGTATGAAAACATTTTAAATACCCCGTAAACCTCCCCCGACCACATACATGCATACATATATGTGTATGTATGTACATGTACGTGTGTGTGTGTGTGTGTGTTTAAATTTTTATTTCTCCTTGAACTATTTGGAAGTAAGTTTTAGGTATGAGGCACTTTACCCCTAAACACCTGAGAACACATCTTCTAAGAATAAGGACAGTTTCCTGCATAATACTGCTTACGTCCTGTAGCTGCAAAATATCTAATATCCTTTCACATTCAGAATTCCTCAGTTGTTCCTAAAAATCTTGTGTAGTTTTTTTTTTCTTTTTAAACCAAGATCCAGTCAAGAGTCAAGCATTGCAAATGTCAGTGCATTCTTGGTAGAACATTTAGTACTAAATTCTACACACCAGCTCTTTTAATAAATATTTACCAGAGGCACCTGAGTGGCTCAGTTGGTTAAGCGTCTGACTTCAGCTCAGGTCATGATCTCACGGTTCGTGGGTTTGAGTCCCGTGTCAGGCTCTGTGCTGACAGCTCTGAGCCTGGAGCCTGCTTGAGATTATGTGTATCCCTCTCTCTCTGCCCTTCCTCTGCTCATGCTCTGTCTCTGCCTCTGTCTTTCTCTCTCTCAAAAGTAAATAAACACTAATAATAATAATAAATATTTACCAGTTTTTTCTATGGTGAACATGTATTTACTCAAATGACTATCATTTTCCTCTAGAATATTGAATTTCAAGCTCCCTCTATAGGGGGGCCGGCTTTATCAAGCTTCTTTAATCTGTTTCTGGTATTCTCCCCTTCTGCTAACCAAATTAGCTGTAGAATTGATCTCTCTCCAATAACTACTCCATTCTGCAGTCAGAGTAATGTTTTTGAAACACGATTGACATGTGACTTTATTCCCTTCTTAAAGCCCATCAATGGCTTCTCAATTGCTCTTCAGAAAAAAATAAGAAATCTTTAACTTGGCCTTGTTGCTCTGTGTGATCTGGCCTTTCTCACACCATGCACATCTCACACCATGCTTCCCTCTCTTACCATGGGTTCTACAAATTCCTCGTGAGGCAAAAATTAAGTAACGAATCCATCCGGGGAACACATCTTGGGAGAGATGAAGCTTGGAAGTACACCTTGATGGCTAATATTTGCATATGAGAGGAAGGAAGACACTTCAGACTGGAAGCAGTTTTTGAGTATGGGTTGGTTAGAGTACTAGAAAGTGTGGAGGAGCTAAATTGGAAGACCTGAAGGACCAGGCTGAGGGATCATTAGAAGTCTGATAGCTACCTCCAAGGAGAATTGAAGGGCGTGATGATGGGTCCCAGAGACTAGCTAGGAAGCTGTTGCAGTCTAAGAATACAGTGCTGCTTATATTAGATAGGACAGTGTGAATGCAAAAGACAGGACAGTTGAGAGATATTGGGGAGGAAAAATAGGTATTAAATCGTAACAAACTGGAAGGACACAAGAGTCAAAATGATTTTAAGATTTTAAGCCCCTGTGACCAGGAGAATACAATTCAGGCTGGAAGTGGGGTACAGAGTGTCAAGGCATCATCGAAGTGAATTACGTAAGCACCTATCACTATTATAAGCTAGAAGATTCTGGATATCAAGTCTGTTAGTTAGGATAAGGTTCAACTATGTGAACTGTGGCTTACACAGAGTAGAACTGTTTTCCACAAAAAAGAAGGCTGGAGGTTGACAGGCCCAGGCTGGTAGGACACAGTCAGAGTGTCATCAAGGACCAAAGCTTCTTTCTTTCCACTCCACTTTCTTAGTGGTTTTCAGCTAAAGGATACTTCAAAATACAGGGTGACTACTAGAGCTCTAGCCATCGGGCCTGAGGTGTAGGCCAGGAGAAGGTAGGAAAGAAGAAGGGCAAAGGGCGGTGGGAGGGGGTCCCACACAGCTGACTTCTTTTTTTTTTAAGCAGCTTTCTAGAAGTGCCATAGAACTTAGTTGTCTGCACCAACCTAGCTGCAAAAGACTGTCATCTTTTATTCTGGGCTATGGTTTTGCTGGCTAGAAATTAGGGGTTTTGTTAATAAGGAGGAAGAGAATAATAGGTATTGGGATAAGCAATCAACATTCTCTGTCACAGGTAACAAGACACCTGTGCAAGAGCAATGACTGGTCAGCAGAAGTAGAAGAATGTGAGGTGATGGCCATGTTGAGAAAGCTCAGAATTAGTGATTTTAGAGGTGTATGAATGGTTGTTCATCTGTGAATTAGGCTTCATTCTTATACTTTACTGATTATGTTGTATGAATTATAAACAAAAGTTAGGGATTGATTGTGTTTTCTTTACCATATGGTATGCTTGGTATTCCAAAAGTCAGTAAATTCATACCCATGAGTCCTTTTAAGGGATCTTGCAGAGCTTTTCTGGGGGGTGGGGGTGGGGACAGCTATTTTTCCAAGGAAGTAAACAGAAAAATCTCAGCTTTTTAAAAAATCTTTAGGAGGCAGACCACTCAAGAAATGGTGAGCTTTTAGTAGTGACCCTTTTTATGGTCAGTTTATTAATATGTATATCTACTAAGCAGGTTCTGTGTAGATATTTCTAGTTATGAAGTGAAACACTTGGTTCTCTGATTTCCATATATTTATCAAAGCAGATTCTAAGAGATTTAAAAAAAAAAAAGATTGTTTCAGTAAAATTTTCTTTTTACTGGCCTAGTGATAGTGAATCCAAGTGCTGATTTTTATTTTTGCTGTGTCTCACATAGCCTTGATTATAATAGGGCATCAGTGTTGTTGAGTGGATGGTTGAGTTACTTCTGAAGCCCAATATGATGTAAGCTCTGGTAATATTTAGAAGTTAAAGGCAGTCTTTATTGTTTAACATAATCAAATTTACTTTATAGCCAGTAAAAAACCTTTAATATCTTTTATTAATATATAATTATATTATTAGTATAATTATATATTAATAAATTACATATTAATATAAGCTATATTTACAATGGCTTGATTGCTAGTTTTAACAAAAACTAACCCCAAGAATACCTTTCAGCAAAATACATGAAAATAGAGTCATTTAGAAGCATTTTCTGAAAACTTAACCCAAAATGCCAAATAAATCTTTTAGGTTTATGCTGCTTAGAATAGTAAAACTTGCATTTTACTTAATATTTAAAGATGACTTCTTAGCACTTTGTCTATTGCAGAATGTGCATGATTTTGCCCTACTTCTGGTGACTGGATTCTCATCCTTTCAATAGGATCAATATTAAGCCAGCCTTCTTTACCTCCTCGATCCATATTAAACCTGTCTTGGAAAGAGTTCGTTTATTGGATAATATAGCTACACCGGGGCTCTATGACAATATCTTTTGCTGCCTCATTAACTCTGGAGCATTAGAACAAGATAAAAATGCCCTAAAGCCTCTTATCTGATGTCTGGTGTAACCTGCTGAAAGCAGGAGTGCCATTAGTTTATGTTAGAAATCAAATGGCCCTCTCCAGTGCAGGAAGTACTGATTAAACCTGAAGTGTCCCTGGAGGACTCTACAGCTGTCACAGGGGTGGTGGCTGTCCCTCACCAAAAGAGAAATCTGGGCCAGAGGTCCCAGGGGGGTGGTGCTTTAAGAACTAGCACGTGGCTGCCCCAGCTGTTCTGCTTTGCCTAATGAATTGTTTTACAAGAAGAGGCTGGGTATTGTCATCACAAGCTGCCTTCCTTAGAGACTGGAGCAGGCCAAATAATAAGTAATGTTAGTGATGGTAATTGAAATGTGATGGCTCTCCTGGGACCATCACAGCCCTAGAGCTGGTTGGCACTTGTGGATTCTTGTGCTACCAAGGCCCTATTTGAAGTGTGCCTTATTTTTTTTTTTTCAATTACATAATAATGTGTGAGTTTTTTTTTCTCTCCTCCTCACTATAGAAATTCATTGACAGAAGCAGTCTTAGGAACATTACAGTAGTGGCTTTAAGTACAAAAAGAACAGCTTTGACTTTTTCATTTAAATTATCAACACTGCAACAGTTAAGGACTACCACATATTCTTAGTCTCTTGGAGATCACTGCAGAAATCTCTCTAGGCTACACTTTTGATTTAAAAAATTTTTAAATAGCATAGTAGGATATAAAGTGGAAAGTAAAAACCTTGCTTGCTGAACTTACCAGAGGTAACCACCAAAACATTTTCTATGCATAATCAAGTTTATTTATGTTACCACATACAGATGAGATCATAATATATGTACTGTTTTGTGCCTTACTTTTTCACCCCGCAATATATCTTGGATATCTTTCCACAGCGATACAGATAGATCTACCCCATTGTTTCCTAATTGCTGCATAGAATTTTATTGTATTGATGTACCAATTCTAGACTCTTACTGGATAGTTTGACCTGGACCCATGGGTGAATATTTATTGTACCAACTGGTTGCACTCATTGATTTGTATTCTATGGTTCACCCTCTCACATCAGTGATTTTCCTTTCTTCAAGGATGTTCCAGGACATTTAAAATAGGAAACAGTGGAGGTAAAACTTTTGGGGAGGGATAGTGTGAGTCTTGTCATAGACCACCAGCTGGACATATGTGTAGTGATATGTGCCCTACTGCATATTTTAAGTTTTTTGCTTAGTCCAGATAGGTGAGGAAAACAAATAGCCTTTAATGGATGTTGTCTAAGGCAGCGACTGGAGGCTTCCTCTCAAATTGAATGAGTGTTTTCTTCCCTAATTTTCTACTTCAGATGTTCCAAGTATCAAGTTATGAATGCATTAATGGACTTGGGAAATGATTTGTCAGCACGTGAAAATGAGGACTTAGGTTTATTGTGTTAACAGCTTGGCTAACAAAGCAAGTTTGTACCTTGTGAACTTTAGGGGCCTTGCTGGGAGTGGCAGTGTGATGAATGAAGCAAAGCAATTTTCCAAGAATATTTCAGGTCAGTGACGGAAGAAATCACTTGTCTTCTTGGGTAAACCAAAACCTAATTTTAGTTGCATCTGCCTTCAATAGGACCTTTGCAAATCGATAGAAATTGGCACTTCCATCTAAAATGGGAACATTATGTGTCTTTTAACTGAAAGCCCTTTAGTCTCATTTTCTCACCTCTTCAAAGTTCTGATTTGCCCAGTCGTTATTGAAGAGATGTCATACTTCTAAGTTGTGAAATGCCAACTAGTTTTGTTTCAAGTTTCTTCTACAGTGTTTTCCTCTCCTTGATGCATTCGAATTGATGCACGATGCTTAACTTAATAATTGGAGGCTATTAATAACAGTTACTATTTATACATGATTTACCTCTTGTCCAAGCCTTCAGTAGATTCTTGGGACATATGGGTGTATACTGAGATTTCAGGGGCTCTTGTGGGCTATTGGAGATTCTCTAGACTCATGCTGTTCAGAATGGTAGCCACTAGCCACATGCCATTTAAAGTTAAATTAATTAAAATAAAATAAAATTAATTTAATTTCTCAGTCACACTAGTAAATGCTTAGTAGCCATGTGCAGCTAGTAGCTACCACACTGGACAGCACAGAGAACATTTCCATTAACACTACTCTAAAGGTTGGCGAACTATATAGCCCACAGCCTGATTTTGGGTTCCCTGTGAACAAAGAATGGTTTTTACATTTTTAAAGGGTCATAAAATAAAACAAAAATCAGAAAAATATGAGACAAAGACTGAGTGTGGCCTGCAAAGCCTAATGTATTTACTACCTGGTCCTTTATAGGATAAGTTTGCTGACCCTTTGACCTGTGCCTCCTTCTCTTAATAACATTTCAGCTTTCTGATCAAGTTAAGGTTAGGGGTTTCCCTAAGTCATCAGAAGATTGTGAATCTATTAAGCAAATTAGGCAAATTGAGGCACAAAGTTTTTTACTGTAGATAGACCACAGAATGAGTCCAGAGCTTACACAAATCAGTTCCCTGGAGCTAGCACAAGTGGGATGAGCTTTGAAATAGGTAAAATTCTTTGTAGTATAAATGATCAACTCGCAACAGCTTTTTGAATAATACCTACAGTGTAACAGAACAACATTCTGATTTTGTACACTATCTTGTGACTTTCAAGTATTCCTCCTCCCATCTTACTCTGAACGAAATAGAATGAATACATTTCAACAGATGCACTTGACCTTTCAACAAAGAATTTACCATGAAGATTTTTAACTGTTCAAATAATTTTAACTGTCAAATTATTTCACCCAGTCTCTCCTTGGAAGAATGAAGCAGAAAGATGCATCTGCTGGTATTCTCTACATCTGAGAGATAATCTTCCCTTGCCAAATGTAGCTAGCAGTTTCTCATTAAATGTAAAGCTTATGGGGCGCCTGGGTGGCGCAGTCGGTTGAGCGTCCGACTTCAGCCAGGTCACGATCTCGCGGTCCGTGAGTTCGAGCCCCGCGTCAGGCTCTGGGCTGATGGCTCAGAGCCTGGAGCCTGTTTCTGATTCTGTGTCTCCCTCTCTCTCTGCCCCTCCCCGTTCATGCTCTGTCTCTCTCTGTCCCAAAAATAAATAAACGTTGAAAAAAAAAAAAATTTTTAAAAAAATAAATAAATAAATAAATGTAAAGCTTATGAAATCTGCTATAAAAGTGAGCATCTGGCACTTCTGTGGAAAATTATAGAGTCAACTTGTTGCTGTCAAGATAGGACCTTGGTATTCATGAGCGGACTTTGTGATTTCCCAAGTTTGTGCTAACCCATACTGTTTTTCCTCTAAAATGCATTAAGGTTCATTTGAAAAAAATTAAGGTATCCCTTTGGCTTTTTGATGTGAATTATTCCATAATTAGAAATAACTCAAGTAGTGCTCCCACTAAAATAAATGTTATACTACAATACATTGAATTATTGGTAGAAGCATTAATTTGAACTTGCCTGAATCTTCAGATTTAAGATAGTGATATCACATTATTATGGATTGTGTGATGAGATCATGAAACGTACTGAACCCCAGAAAAAGTCACATTTCAACATTAGCCTTGTCAAAAAAAGCAAGTGGTAAAGGAGATAAGGAAGAGAATTGTGAGATAGTAGAGAGGAAACCTTGATGAAGTCTATCTTCTTTTTCTTTTTAATGTTTATTTATTTTTGAGAGAGAGACAGAGTGTTAGCAGGGGAGGGGCAGCGAGAGAGGGAGACACAGAATCTGAGCTTTCAGCACAGAGCCCAACACAGGGCTCGAACTCACGAACCGCGAGATCATGACCTGAGCTGAAGTCAGATGCTTAACCGACTGAGCCACCCAGGTACCCCGAGTATGACTTCTTTCTAAAGGACAGTAAGAATGGTAGCTATGTTTTGCTTTTATTCACTGGTACAAAATCAGTGAAAATTTTATTACTTAAGGTTGTATTCACTGATCATCACTGGTTATGGTTTCTAGTAGCAATTTCCCATGGTAGAACTTTGACTACATTTATGGAAACTCCCCAGATTTGTTCTAATCTTTCAGTGCCATCCTCTTTGCCATTCTTTTTTTTTTTTAACTTTATTTATTTTTTAGTAATCTCAACATCCAATGTGGGGCTCAAACTCAATGATTTCGAGATCAAGAGTCACAGGCTCTTCCATCTGAGGCAGCCAGGTGCCCCCTCTTTGCTATTCTTTGCCAAATCATCTCTAAGTCTTCTTGTTCTTTCAGTTCTTCCATGTCACTTTTATGTGTGCCCTCCAAACCTTTGCCATCCTCTTGTCTCACTAGTATTAACAGCATACTCCTCTTCGTTGCCTGTGAAAATAAGCTGCTTGAAGCCATACACTGCCTTCTTATAAGGCATGCTAAGTAAGAATCCAAAGATCACCCAGTCTCCAGTAAGAGATCCCATGATACTTTTTTTAATATTTAAAATTTTTTTTAATATTTATTTATTTTTGAGAGAGAGAGAGAGACAGAGTATGAGTGAAGGAGGGGCAGAGAGAGACGGAGACACAGAAGCCAAAGGAGGCTCTGGACTCAGAGCTGTCAGCACAGAGCCAGACATGGGACTCGAACTCATGAGTTCGACTCAGCCACCCAGGCGCCCCATAATATTTCTTATGTAATCAAGGATGTATCTCTACTAAAGCTGGCTGTTACCAAGTTTGAGATCTTTGTCCATGGCATTTTATGATGCCAGTCAAAGTACGGCAAAGACATATACCATGGGCTTGTATTTTACACTCCAGCTGAAAAATCAGAAACATTAAGAGGAGGGAACATCGACTTGAGATTTAGAGTTGCAAACCATAGCCATTAACGATGGCCTTGCACATTGTCCATGATGAGGAGAAACTAAAATCTAAATTTTTTTTTTTTCAACGTTTATTTATTTTTGGGACAGAGAGAGACAGAGCATGAACTGGGGAGGGGCAGAGAGAGAGGGAGACACAGAATCGGAAACAGGCTCCAGGCTCTGAGCCATCAGCCCAGAGCCCGACGCGGGGCTCGAACTCACGGACCGCGAGATCGTGACCTGGCTGAAGTCGGACGCTTAACCGACTGCGCCACCCAGGCGCCCCGAGAAACTAAAATCTAAACTTGAGAAATTAGATAGTTCTCCAATCCTGCCATAAAGTATTTATAAGACCAATCCCAAAACGACCCTGTATCTGAGGCTTTTATATTGACCTATCCATATTTGGAAAGGAATTCTTTTTATGTCCTGAGGTTCTCAGATTAGTAGAACAAACTTAATTTTTGCACAAAGTCTACCCATTACTGCAAAGTAGATGAGGTAGCCTGATCTTAAACTCTGCAAACTATAAGGATATCTGGGCATCTGGGTTTTTCCACCACCGAATTCCCAGCACTTCTTACAGTTGGTACATTATAAATGTCTCTTGTCCAATAATTAGGTGTTTACCTTTCCTCTTTCATGATTCATGTTTACAAAGGCATTTTTCTTTTCATATTTGTGTTAAACAATTTCTTGTTATGATTGATTAACTCTTCCTTTTTATGAACCTTTAACCTCACATTTTCTCCCAAATCACATTGTGGTCATGAGTCCTGTGTTTCCTGTACCATCCTCACTGCCTTTTCAGCTTTCATTTTTCTCTTTTCTGATGAACATTTTTGGTAAAAGCTGGTGCACTTGCTAAAACATTCCCACGTGCCGCTGAATTTGTGATGGAACTATTTGTGTCATAGATGTGAGCCAACCCAAAGAAGTATAAAAATAAAAGATGGGTATCTTTTATTCCAAATTTGTAGAAACTTCTAATCCTCTCCAGTTTGCATAGTGTTATCTTTACTATGTATAAGAGTACCGCTAGGGAATGTCGCAGTCACAATGGGATGCTGGTGGTAAGTGGACTGCTAGGCCCACTAACTAGCTGAATGTTTTGTGTGTTGTTTAGATTCGTTTAGATTAGTTCTTCAGCAAAATTGCAAGTAAATGCCTGTGTTATATTGGCTTTCATGCGTTTATAGTTGAAATCCCACAGATATTAAAGACTTAGATTCCTATACTGGTAACAATTATGAGTTGTATAGAATAACTTGTTTTCCGCCTAAGTATAAAGTATAAAGAAAAATTCAATTCTTGTGTAATGGAACTATTCAGCATTGTATATAATATTGCTGTCTGCTTTTCTCTGGAATATTTTGTAACACTGTTAGAAGAAGAATAAATGGTTTTTTGCCTAAAAGGAGACCTAACAATTCTTTAAATTAATAACTCTGTCCTTAGAGATTATATTTGATTCTGTTTTTATTGTTCACCACCAATGTGTGAAATGGTCTGTTATCACTTACATTTGCCTTGATATTTGTAGGGCTCAAACAGTGGGGAGATCCCAGTTTGCATGATTAACCTTGTAAGGACTGTGGATCCTTCCAAATGTAGGAACTAGTCCTGTACTTTATTTAGGTCAAGAATGAAGCTGGTTTTGCAGAAATTAACAAGCATATCCTAAAACTCACATGGAAATACAAGAGACCCAGAATAGCTTAAAAAAATAAAAAATCTTGAAAAAGAACAAAGTTGAAGGGCTCACAGTCTCAAAATTTTAATACAAAGCTAAAATAATCAAGACAGTGTAGTATTTGCATATGGATGTCCTTATGGATCAATAGAATAGAATTGAGAATCCAGAAACCCTCATATTTATAGTCAGTTCATTGTTGACAGGGGTGCCAGACCATTCAATGGAGGGAAAATAACTTAACAAATGGTGCTGGGAAAACACAACATTCACCACAAGAACCTAAAATTGAACCCCCTACATCACACCATATACAGTTATTAACTCAAAATGCATTATTGACCTAAATGTAAGAGCTGAAACTGTGAAAATCTTAGAGAAAACATAGGCATAAATCTTTATGACCTTAGATTAGGCAGTGGTTTCTAACACATGATTCCAAAAACATAAGCAGAAAAAGAAAATTAGAAATTGGACTCCATCAAAATGTAAAACTTTTGTGCTTCAAAGATACCATTAAGAAAGTGAAAAGACATGGAGTGCCTGGCTGGCTCAGTAGATAGAGCATGCAACTCTTAATCTTGGGGTCATGAGTTCGAGCCCTACATTGGGAGTAAAGTTTACTTAAAAAGAAAAAAAGAAAGTGAAAGCCCACAGAATGGGAGAAAACTTTTTAAGTTTGTTTATTTATTTTAAAAAAGAGAGGGGCGCCTGGGTGGCGCAGTCGGTTGAGCATCCGACTTCAGCCAGGTCACGATCTCGCGGTCCGTGAGTTCGAGCCCCGCGTCGGGCTCTGGGCTGATGGCTCAGAGCCTGGAGCCTGTTTCCGATTCTGTGTCTCCCTCTCTCTCTGCCCCTCCCCGTTCATGCTCTGTCTCTCTCTGTCCCAAAAATAAATAAACGTTGGAAAAAAAAAATTTAAAAAAGAGAGAGAGCACAAGGAGAGAGAGGGAGAGAGAGAATCCCAAGCAGGCTCTGTGCCTTCAGTATGGAGCTCAGTGCGGGGCTCAGACCCACAAATCATGAGATTATGACCTGAGCTGAACCAAGAGTTGAATGCTTAACTGACTGAGCCACTTAGGCACCCCAGAATAGGAGAGAACTTTTAAAAATCATTTCTGTATTGTTTGATAAGGGGCTTGTATCCAGACTATATAAAGAACTCTTACAGTTCAACAATAAAAAGACAGTAGCCCAGTTTTTAAAGTAGCAAAGGATTTGAATAGACATTTCTGCAAAGAAGATATACAGATGGCCAACAAGCACATGCAGAGATCCTCAGCATCATTGATCATTGGGGAAATGCAAATCAAAATCATGAGATACTACTTTGCACGCACTGGGGTGACTATAATGAGAAAGATGGACAATAACAACGTTTATTTATTTTTGGGACAGAGAGAGACAGAGCATGAACGGGGGAGGGGCAGAGAGAGAGGGAGACACAGAATCGGAAACAGGCTCCAGGCTCTGAGCCATCAGCCCAGAGCCTGACGCGGGGCTCGAACTCACGGGCCGCGAGATCGTGACCTGGCTGGAGTCGGGCGCTTAACCGACTGCGCCACCCAGGCGCCCCAAAGATGGACAATAACAAGTGTTGGCAAGGAGGTAGAGAAATTGGAGCACTTGTGCACTATTGTTAGGAATGTAAAAATGGTACAGCCATTGTGGAAAACAGTAAGGTGCTTCCTCAAATACTGAAAATGGAATTACCTATGATCCAGCAATTCCACGGTTCTGTGTATATATACCCAAAAGAATTGAAAGGAAGGACTTACACAGATAATTGGTGTGCCCATAGCAGCATTATTTGCAGTTGCCAAGAGGTGGGCACAACCCAAGTGTCCATTGATGGATGATTAGATAAACAAAATATGGTATGTACATACAGTGGAATATCATTCAGCTTTAACAGGAAGAAGAATCTGACATATGCTACAACATGGATGAGTTCAAGCATATGCTAAGTAAGACAAGCCAGTTATAACACAAACAGACAAATACTGTATGATTCTGTTTATATGCAGTACCTAGTCAAATTCATAGAGGGAAAAAGTAGAATGGTGGTTGCCAAGGGTTGGGGAAGGGAGAATGGGGAGTTATTATTTCATGGATACAGAATTTCAGTTTTGCAAGATGAAAAAAAAAGTCTAAACATACATTGCACAACAGTATCACTATACTTAATGACATTGAAATGTACACTTAAAAATGGTTAAGATGATAAAATGTATGTAATGTGTATTTTGTCACAGCTTAAAGGGGGAGCAATTTATGGTATATGAATTCTATTTCAATTTTAAAACAAATCATTTAAGAAAAAGAAGAATACAAAAATACGAAACCAGTCTAGGAAACCCAAAAGGATTTGAAGAAGTCCATTATATGCCTGCTCCTAACTGAAGGCCTTTTTTTTTGAAGTATAATGATTTTGTATTCCACTTCCTTCAATTCATGAATGAGTCTTTTCTACCTCTCACCTTCTTTTATTCTTTCCTGAAGTAGATTTGAAATAATCTCTTGATCATCCTTGGTACTTATTGTAACATCCGACTTTACTGTGGGGTCACATATATTTCTTAGGATTTAGATATTATAATAAATAAACATTTATGTATGGCCTGCGATGAAAAGCAATGTGCCAGACCCTGGATGTCAAAAATACATAAACTCTTGTGTTTATAATCGATTAGCGTGACAAGGCAGGTATATCAAAAGATCACCGTATGAGAGAACATGTACTAAATGCCATGTGAGTACCATAGGAGTTCAGAAATGAGAGATCATAGTGGGATGAAGGTGGTTGGGTAGCGTCTTTTTATTTACTTATTTTTTTACCTTTTTTAATGTTTATTTTTATTTTTGAGAGAAAGAGACAGAGTGCAATCAGGGGAGCGCCAGAGAGAGAAGGAGACATGGACTCCGAAGCAGGCTCCAGGCTCTGAGCTGTCGGCACAGAGCCCGACGTGGGGCTTGAACTCATGAATCGCGAGATCATGACCTGAGCCTAAGTCGGACGCTCAACCGCCTGAGCCACCCAGGCGCCCCAGGGTAGAGCCTTTTTTTTTTTTTTTTTTAATTTTTTTTTCAACGTTTTTATTTATTTTTGGGACAGAGAGAGACAGAGCATGAACGGGGGAGGGGCAGAGAGAGAGGGAGACACAGAATCGGAAACAGGCTCCAGGCTCTGAGCCATCAGCCCAGAGCCTGACGCGGGGCTCGAACTCACGGACCGCGAGATCGTGACCTGGCTGAAGTCGGACGCTTAACCGACTGCGCCACCCAGGCGCCCCGAGCCTTTTTTTTTAAAAAAAAAAAAAAAAAAAAAAAGGAAGTGGAATTTAAACTTGAATGAAAGAAATAAATTTTATATATTAATTTTATATATATCATCGGCAAATTGGTTTCCTCCTCACTGTAAGATTCTATGTAAAATGCAACATTCCATGTCGCAGTTACTATTTGATTAGCCTGCACAAATCCTTTTTTCTCATATTCATTTCCCTTGCTGGTTGCCCAGACTTTCTAGCACAGTAAAAGGCATTGCCTGTCTGTCTATTCGTTCACATACAGACCAGTAATTAAGTGTGCAGGGAGGCAAAGTAACCTTACCTCATAATTTGGCCACCGAGCCATGCAGTAGCCTCTCTGGGTTTACCTTGTTAAGCCTGTAAGTGGTAACAAAGAGATAAAGTAGCCACTGTCGAGCATCTTTGGCCTAGGATGAGTTTGACCTGCACTTTGACAATGATTTTGATTATTTCTGCTTTCTATGTTGAATGGATTTATCAGAGTCTCAAAGACCCTTAATTTAAAAAATATATTGAGTTTTTTTGTTGTTGTTTTTTAGTCTTCTACATGCTGAATGTTAACCTCCTTATGGCATGCAGTGATGATTTCTGAATTTTGATTAGGCACAACTCAGTGTTGAAGCACTGAAGCAGTTGGTTACTACTGCAGCTAATTCTTGGTTAAATAAACAAGAGTCCTGGGGTGACTGGGTGGCTCAGTCGGTTAGGTGTCCAACATCGGCTCAGGTCATGATCTCACGGTTTGTGAGTTCGAGCCCCACGTCGGGCTCTGTGCTGACAGCTCAGAGCCTGGAGCCTGCTTCGAATTCTGTGTCTCGCTCTCTCTGCCCCTCCCCTGCTTATGCTCTGTCTGTCTCTGTCTCAAAAATAAACCGTTAAAATATAAAACAAATAAGAGTCCTTTAAAAAGATTAGCCAGGGGGCGCCTGGGTGGCGCAGTCGGTTAAGCGTCCGACTTCAGCCAGGTCACGATCTCGCGGTCCGTGAGTTCGAGCCCCGCGTCGGGCTCTGGGCTGATGGCTCAGAGCCTGGAGCCTGTTTCCGATTCTGTGTCTCCCTCTCTCTCTGCCCCTCCCCCGTTCATGCTCTGTCTCTCTCTGTCCCAAAAATAAATAAACGTTGAAAAAAAAAAATTTAAAAAAAAAAAAAAAGATTAGCCAGAACAGTTTTAAAACCTACAGCAGCACTGATGTATATCAGTTTTGGCTTGGCATACTTTGACCCAGGGCTGTGCAGTGTTTTATTACCCTCAGCTACATAAGGACACATACTTCTAGCACCACTTTTGTAGCATATATTTTTATAACTCTACAAAATGATTAGACTGACGTAGAGCAATTCTCTAAATTCATAGGTATTAAAATATTCTGGCAGCTGTCTCCTTTTTGCCTTTAAGTTGAGACATCATGATGAGATAAGACTGTACCAGTGCTGATAGGTACAAGAATGTAGTTCAGCATGGTATTCTCACATTATTGACAAAAGTCTTTGTCACTGTAAATAGGAGAAATCTTGGAGGAAGTGTTCCCATTATAGTAATTCCAGTTCAATTCTACTAATAGTGTTTTTCAGAAACTTCTTTACATTAAAACACATTCCATGTAGTCAGATAGGAAGGATGTTATAGTATTAAAATGTGTCTGAATTCTAACTAAAACAGCTTGTGCTGAAAAACATACAATATCTGGGAGTTTGAGGTATTTATTAGGGTTTAGAGAGTGTTTAAGAGAACCTGAATGGGAGAAACTTCCTGGTAAATTGTTACTAGGGTACAGTGACATGGGATACAGACTCAAAATAGGCTTCTAGCATTCTGTGGACTATATAGGTCATAGTCCACAAGGGGGAACTGAGAGTCTGGGAAGGTCTCAGTTAATGAGACCTCTGGTAATGCTTTCCAGTGAGCAACCCTGTGGCCTCTCTTCCCCTAAGTAGTCCCGAACTGCTTCCTGGTGTCTCAAATTTTTCTAACTGGGAACAGTTTCCTTTTTTTTTTTTTTTTAATGTTTATTTATTTATTTTGAGAGAGAGAGAGATCATGAGTGGGGTAGGGGCAAAGAGAGAAAGAGAGAGAATCCCAAGTGGGCTCCGTGCTATCAGTGCAGAGCCCGATGCAGGGCTTGAACTAGCAAACTGTGAGATCGTGACCTGAGATGAAATCAAGAGTCGGATCCTTAACTGACTGAGCCACTCAGGCGCCCCGGGAACAATTTCCAATTGAAAGATTCGCCCTTTGCTAGGAAGTGTGAGACTTTATTTATTTATTTATTTATTTTTTTAAGAAGTGTGAGACTTTAAATGGCAAATGATTGTGGATACAACCATTGTGAAAAACAGTGCAGCAGTATCTTCTAAGGCGGATGATACATATACCCTGTGACCCAGTATTTCCAGTGCTATATATATATATATATATATATATATATATATATATATATATATACACACACACACACACACTCTAGAAATAGAAATGCTATACCAAAACATGTATAGAAAAATATTCAGAACAGTGCTATTCATAATAGACCCAGACTAGAAACAATCCAAGAGTTCATTGACAGTAGAATGAATAACTAAATTCTGATGTATTCACATAATAGAATACTATATAGCCATGAAAATGAACATGTTGCTACATGCAACAACATGAATGAGTCTCAGGAATATAACACTGAGTAAGTGAAGATAAACACAAAAAGAGTACATATTATACAATATCATTTGTATAAAGTTCAAAAACAAGCAAAGCTAATTTATGTGATATAAATCAAAATAATGATTACATTGCAGGTATGGTGTTGGCTGGGAGGGGCCAGGAGGAGGGAGACTTCTGGGGGGCTGGTAATGGTTCTCTATAAAGATCTATATTGTTGTGTGTTCATTTTGTGAAATTCCTCACACATATACCTCTGATGTTTCCTTTTTTCTGTGTATATGTTTATACTTTAAAAGTTAACTAAAAAAATTTTTTTAAGGCAAATAGTGGCTGAAATAAAAATTGAAAGTAATTCACTCAAGTCTAATAGCTAGTCGAATGTTAAAATGAAATGCTTGCTCTCAAAGCCATTCTGGTTTGATAGGGGAAGCTCGCAAAGAAAGTTCTCAAGCATTAGTAGTATTCCAGCCAGATTTCAAAATATTGCTTAAAGCAGGGCCTTACATTATTGGGTAAGAATAATAGCACTTATTTTGTAGGGTATTTTTGTCATGCGTAGCTGACATATACAACTTTTTGTGCCTTCAAAGTTGGCTTTTATAAACATCTTTAGTATTAAAAATTTTGTTTCCAGAGAGTCACTAAATGAGGTATCACTGTAATAGAGAAAGAACAGTGATAAATGTGATTCAGTAGATGGCAGTATTCCCTTTGTAGGTGTTAGTCAAAATGTGGATACATGGGGGTAACTCCAAGAAACTTTCTTCAGTAAGAGTGGTAAAGGGTCACCTGCTGGGACAAGTAGACCAGAAAGAACATTTTAATATTTTTGTTTATTTGTTATTTCATATATTACTAGGAATATTTTGAATGGACCCATAAGATGTGGAGTCCACAAATGTAGAGGACATATTTTTCCACATAAATCCTAGAATGATAGCCTGCAATTGGTAGTTTGTTTGATGTAGTATGGCTTTAAGTGGGTGTTAATGCATAGAATATTCAGGAAGGATTTGAGCAGTGTCTTTTTTTTTTTTTTCAGTCTTGTATGTGGGAATATTTATATGTCAAGATTGAGATAATGACTAACTGCCTTGGACAAAGATGTCAATGAAATTTATTGATGAGGAGATTAGGGTGCACTTGAGCATAAATTAAAAGAAATATTAAAGTGATTGGACAGTCTGTTTTTGTTGGTTATTTTAATACAAATCAAATGTTTTTTGAATAGTCTCTTTTTTCAGATTGAAATTTTCTTAAAATGGTAGCGCTTGATGAAAGCAGTGGGGTTTAAGAAATCCTGTGGCATTATAAGGGTTTTAGTTGTAAGGAGTTTGACATGGATTAGAGTGATATGACAGAGAAGTCAAGATTTATCAGCCAAAGGACAGAACGTGCCTGTGGTGCAGAATGGAAGGCCAGTGAACAAACTAGCCAATGAGAGTCAGAAGAACTACATTCAAGTCCTGACGTTGCTCATTATTAGCATTGACCTTGGACAGGTCATTTAGCATGCCTAATTTTTCTTATCTGAAATATAGGTGATAAATAACTGCTGTACCTTCCATACAGGTTGTTAAGTGCATCAAGTAGGTGCAATGTCTGTAAGGATGCTGTGTTAACGTTAATGAACTCTGTAGATGGACTCCGCATTGTTTTTATACTGTTCAAGTAACTTTTTGTCTCCTCAGGTTTTTCTGCCTGTAGTCATCAGGTGCCAGCTGAGAAACATTGATAAGCATAGCTTCAACAGCCATCATTATAGGAGTACCTACTAATAGGTACTATGCTAAGTGCTTTAAATGCATAGTTTCCAAAGCCTCACAACTGTGCAATGAGTAAGTTGAACCATTGACTCCATTTTATAGTTCACAAAGGTTTGGGCTGACCCAAGAGCTGTGAATCACACCCATGTCGTCTGACTTCACAGCAGTTGTTTGTAGTATGTGATGCTATACCTGCCATGATGCACTTTAGTTTTTGCTTTTCCCTACCTAGTATTTCAGAAGCCAGGGCCACACATAGTATTTTTATGTATTGGGCAGTTCAAGTAAAGACATCCTTAAAAGAAAATTTTATTACGTTTCACTTTGGAGATATTAACAGAATCCTAATGTATGCGGTTGTTAATTTGGGAATGGAGAGGGTTGGTGCTGTTGACTTGAGCCTGTTTCATCTTGAGCCAGAGCACATACAAATCATTTCTTGATGGTTCAGACTCAAGGAGAGGAATAGTAACATCAACACAACCCAAAGTAACATCAGCACAACCTAAAGAGTGTTAATAGTTGGTTTGAGGATATATTGATTTTCTTTGCAAACACCTCTCCCAATTACTTATTTTTTCATATGACAGCTGCTGTGTGTTGTTTTTGTTTTTTTGGGTTTTTTTGGTATATTTTTCTGTGTGTGTGTGTGTGTGTGTGTGTGTGTGTGTGTGTGTGTGTGTGTATTTTAGGGGGCTTTCCATTTCTTGTAATTATAATACTGATATTTTGCATAGAGATAACATTTTTGGGAGAATCGTGATAACTAAATATACTAATAACTAAATACGTTTTTGGTGTTCCTATCAGGTAAAGACAAATAAATATGAATATCTTCATTTTACTTACAGTGTTTTTAATGAAAAATGACTTTGAGAGTATATCTTCAACTTTCTCTTATAAAAATATAAAAATTACTTATTCATGTTTTGGCCACCTTGTAATTTAGTTTATAAATTATCACTTTCTGTTTTTTAGATCAATTTTTGAATTTCAGAATAGTTTTAGATATTTATGGGAAAATTACAAAGGACAGCTTCCATATAACCCACACACAGTTTACCCTATTATTATTATTATTATTATTATTATGGTACATTTGTTACATATTTGTTAACAATTAGTGAACTTTTTTGGTTTGTTTAACATTTTTCCCTATACTTTATTCCGATTTCCTTAGTCTTTCCCTAATGTTCTTTTCTCGTTCCAGAGTCCAATCCAGGATACCATAATTACGTTTAGTAATCATACCTCCCCATAGGCTCCTCTTGGCTGTGACAGTTTATTAGGCTTTCCTTGATGACCTTGACAGTTTTAAGGAGGACATACTGGTCCAGGTACATTGTAGAATGTTCCCCAATTGGGGTTTGATGTTCTTCTTACAGTTATGGTTTGCCTTTCACTGCATATACTAGGTTATGCAGGGAGGCTGCTCTTAATCATAGTGAACTCTGAGGAAGGCAGATTGGGATTTGAAAATATTGGCTGTGGATAACCCACACAGAGATAAGCATTAATATTCTTTGTTGGCATTGAAACATTGGCTACATTCGTTATATTTTTTGTATTTTATGCTTTTTCAGAAGAAGTCAGTCCTAATTCTGGCTGAAAACGAGTCTAGGTTGCATGATCTGCTCATGTCCCTAAAACCATTTCTTTTCTAATTGCACCTGTTGGGGCAGTTAGCATTGGTTTAAATGTTACTCTTTAGAGCTTTATTTACTCTGAATTGGCCTTTTAATTAGTAATGGGCAATTTTGGGTGAATTGTTAATTGATTAGAATTGTGGAAATCATCTGAAAAGCTGTTTTGTCACGACAGCCTAGAATAGTAGAAGATTAAAATGGGGTATGGTTTAGTTACTATTCTAAGATGAATGCTTGAAAAGTATTATTTTCGTGGTTTAGGTTTGTTGGTGTCTTAACTCTGCTGAGAATGATTGTCTTTTAACTCACCGAGGTCCTCAATTCTACTCCATTAAGGGCCACTTTTCTGCCAATCAAAAAGCAGCATCCCTGAGATTGATTTTTGTTACAGTGGATAGTAATAGCTGCCTGGTGACAACATTTCAAACTCTTTTATGTAAACAGAAAGCAATCAAATAAGTACTAATCCAAGGATTATGTGGACCCAAATCCCGTGGCCAGGAGAAGAATCTCTGCAGTGTATGTCCCTGGCTCTTTGCCTTCTGGTTGCCCCTCTTCTTCCTGGAAAGCTTCCCTGCTGCTGGTGTGCTGGTGCTGCCTGTTAGATTGCAGTATGCTGCGACCAAAACACTCCTGCAGCTCCTGAATGGAATTCAAAAAGACACTTGCATTTCCATAAATAAATTAGGAATTCAGTGGTTTCTTCGGGCTAATCAGGGCAGGCTGATAAACCTTGCTAGCTGTTTAATAAATGAATTGTGACTGATTACCTATTAATATGGACGCCTCAGGAATTCACCCAGGGGGAAGCAGAGCAGTGAAATAGAGAGGGGCATGGCCCCTTGGGAAATCAGGGCTTCATGTTTGCAGCTTAAATATCTCTGTGAAGTATCAATAAGGAGGTAATTGAATTTTGAACACAAACATGAGCGCCGGATGGATGAAAGGGGGAGGGGGGATCTGATCATCTCTTCTCTGCCCCTTCATTCTCCCCTCCCCTTTTCCTTAGAGACCACTCTAGTAAAGATAGATGCTAAATCCATTAAATAAAGATTAGACTCTGTCGTAGTAGAAAATGGCAGCTTAGCTAGATCCCTGGGCAAATTGGGGCCTTTTGCAATACAGAAAATTAAAATATACATTTTTAACAAGTATGCTATCTTCCTGCCATTAATGCCAGGCTAGCTTGTGGGGTTTGCTCCTCCTTCAGATTGGCTTTTGTTTGGACAGATCACTTTCTCTTGTATTAATGCCAATCTTTTCTGTATTCCTGGAGCAGAAGGGGCTGGGTTTATTTATTTATTTTTAAAGCTTCTGTTGAGGCCTTTCCTCTACCATCCTGCTTGCTTGTAATCAGAAGAGTGGGAAGGAGATTAGTGTCCCATGAATTGACGGTAGATAAATGTTCCCTCCCCTTAACTGGTGGGTCCAGAAGAGCCCAATCACTTGTATTTCAGGGATGATTGGAGACTGTACAGCCAAGCAAGAAAAGGGCTTACACACTGAAATAAAAATTGATGTTTTAGATGCTATTTTATTTGGCATTATTTCCTCTAGATAGGGTTATTGATTTGCTTTGTTTTATCTTAAGCCAGATAAAGTCATATTAATGTAGAAAAAGAAGAATTGGCATCATTTGGTTACAAATCATAATACTTACTACCCCTTTGTGAGCAGTATCAGAACACAGGCATCAAACCCTAAATACTTTTGTTTTTGTAGATAAATACCTTGTGTTGGCTTTTTGGACTAACCTTTGTTTATATGTCAATCTACGTATTCTGATAATTCTTTCATAAGGCTTCCGTCAGTAAATCTATCAACAAGTATTAATGGAGCATCTGTTAGGTGTGTGGCATTGTTAGTTGCCATAGTCAACAGTGAGGAAGTCTGTCCTCTGCTACCACAAATATTTCTTTAAAAATGAAGCTAATTATGTCCTGTTCCTGCTAATAAAAGTTCTTTGGCTCCTCGGGGTGCCTGGGTGGCTCAGTTGGTTAAGCATCCAACTTTGGCTCAGGTCATGATCTCACGGTTCGTGGGTTCGAGCCCCGCATTGGGCTCTGTGCTGACAGCTCAGAGCCTGGACCCTGCTTTGGATTCTGTGTCTCCCTCTCACTCTGCTCCTCCCCCACTCACACTCCGTCTCTGTCTCTCAAAAATAAATAAACATTTAAAAAAATTTTTTTGAAGTTCTTTGGCTCCTTGGGTATTATGTATAAGGTAACATTCAGATTCCTCAGGCTTTCACAAAAGGGCTTTCTTAACACCAACCTAGTTTTCTCTCCAGTATAAGCTGGAAAATATACTTATCCTCCAAGGCTATTTCAAATCCCACTCTCTCCCTAGGGATGTAGTGTCTCCCTATCCCCTAGGCAGAGTTACATTTTTCTTATCATTCAGTGTGGGTTCTACACTTGACTCTGAAGATTTCTGATGGAAGAAAAAATGTACTTCTTAGTCTTGGTAATTAAGGACTCTGTCCATTATTTGCCAGATGGTTTTGCAGACATTCCCAATTCTTTGTTTCAACTTCAGAGGTATCTTGATGATCAAAATTTTAATGAATTGTCCTTCTGCACTTCACTTTAAATTTAACATAGATTTACAGCAATCTTTAATGGTAAGAAGGAAAGTGTCTATTTGCCATCATTACTGCTACCTTAAGTTATTTACCTCTAGAGAGCAGAAATCAAACTTATTTAATCTGATTGCCACAGTTCAGAAACAACCCTTAATGATTTTGAATTTGAATGCTCCTGAAAGTCAAATAGCACAAAATTTCAGAATTTTCTAGTACCGCACATGTTGCAAGTTACACTGATGTTGCACTTGGATGGTTCTAGTTTTCCTTCCAGTTCTTCTCTCTAACTTTTGTTTCCTGCCATTTTTCTGAGCTCCAGAGTTCCTTCCAGCCTTACTGACAATACAGGTTTTCTGGGACCATGGAAGCAAGCATTTTAAAGGCTCTGTATTTCCATTGGTTGGATCTCAATTATTTTAAGTTTTAAGCCTTATTTTAACATTAACAGATTTATGCAATAAAATGTGCTTTCTTTTTGTATTAATAATTTTCAGTATTGATTGTGTATTGTCATTTAATTATAACAAAAATTTAATGCTAGAAATTCTGAGGTTAGAATTTACCCAAATAATCCCTAAAAATTTTAAATAAAATAAAGAATTTTGACTTTATCCCTTTAAGAGAAGACTCTTGGTAACTTCCATTCCTAAAGCTTTCTAGTGATCTTAGCATAACGTTCACTCAATAAAATATCTCTTTCCTGCCTTTGTAGATACGTAACACAGTACCCTTAGAATTACCTGCATTATAATGCATTATACTACCTAGGCAATTACTGATTTCAGCTTCTGTACATGTGTAGTTAATGCCCAGGTATTTGTCTTGTTCAGGAAGATACAGTAGCTGTGGTTCTTAACCTAAGGGTCCCTGGATCTCCTGAAATTATAAACAAAATTGTATGTTTGTGCTTGTACATGTATATTTCTCTGCTGAGAGTATCAGTAGCTTTCACTGTGCCCCTAAAAAAGATATGTCAGAATCCTAATCCCTAGTACTTCAGAATGTGACCTTATTTGGAGATAGGGTCTTTATGCAGGTAATCAAGTTAAAATGAGGTCATTAGGGTGGGTCCTAATCCAGTATGACTGGTATCCTTATACAAGGGAGAAATTTAGACACAGATACAGATACACATAGAGGGACGATGATGTGAAGAGACACAGGGAGAAGACAGTGATTTTAAAAGCCAAAGAGACAGACCTGGAACAGATCCTTTCCTCACAGCCCTCAGAAGGAAGGAACCCCTCGACACCTTGATCTCAAACATCTAACCTCAGAACTGTGAGACCGTAAGTTTTTGATGGTTAAGCCACTCACTTTGTGATAGTTTGTTACAACAGCCCCCAGAAAACTAATACACTCTCTATTGATTAGGATGCTTTTGTCTGTAAATTGCAGAAAAACCCAACTACAGTGGCTTAAAGGATAAAGATGTTCCATATAACAAGAAGTCCAGAGGTACTTCATTTTTAAGGTTGGTTAATTAGTGACTTAACATTATTACCAGAGACCCCTGTTAGTTCCATCTTTCTGCTGTTGTCACCTTCAGTGGGTTGGATACCCCCCCCACCTTAGGTTGGTTTCCATCATATTCAAGATGGCTGCTACAGTTTTTGACATCACAGGATGACAGCAGTATCCTAAGAAAGGGAAATAGTTTTCCCTCTGTGCTTCTTCTTGTCAGTGAGAAAAAGACCAGAAGCTCTGAAGCAATTTCCCCTTGCATGCCATTGAACAGTTTTGGTCACATTCCTATGCCTAAACTAATCGTTGTCAAGAGAAGTGAGACTAGCGTGATTAGTTTAAATGGACTAATAATGGCTCATCCTTGGAACTGGCAAGGAGCCAAGTCTCCCCTGAGTACACGCTCACTCTTTACCTGAATAAAACCAGGGTTTTGTTAACAAAGAGTGAGTGAGGAAATGGCTATGTGTAGACAGCTACCTGTGTCTACCAGTCTGAGCCCTCTATAGAAGGTTAGGAACCATTGTTTTTTAAGACAGGCAGTACTTTTTTTTCTTTTTTTAAGTATTTCTAAAGATTTTTTTTTTTTTTAATATTTATCTTGAGAGAGAATGGGGGAGGGGGCAGAGAGAGAGAGGGAGAGAGAGAACTCCAAGCAAGCTCTGCACTGCCAGTGCAGGAACCCGGCATGGGGCTCAATCTCACAAACCATGAGATCATGACCTGAGAAAACAGGCAGTGCTTCTGAAGACACCCAATCAAGGCTCAGCTCTGCTCAGATGTCAGAATAGTGACTCATGTTTAAGAGTTTCTAAGTTAACAGTAACTGTGTTTTTGTTTTCTTTTTAACTTAATCATTCAGTAAATGAGTGACTGCCTCGTATATGCATATAGTCTGCTGAGCATGGGGTTATAGAGAAAAAGAACGCTCTTGTCCTTGAGATTACAGTTTATTAGAGAGCACTAGGGAGGGGTACTTATCTCAGACGGGGTCAGAGGAAGTAATCCTAAACAGTCTTTACGGATGGACAGTGAGCAATGAGGGTGGTGATTGCTGCACAGAGAATGGGTAAGGTAGTGTGGGCGTGAGCAATGGTGAAAGCAAAAGGCATGCTGTGTTTGGGGGACCGCTGAGTAAGCAGTTCGGAGATGAGGATGGAAAACCAAGAAGGAGGGGCATCTGGGTGGCTCAGTCGGTTAAACGTCCAACTTTTGATTTCGGCTCAGGTCATGATCCTCAGGGTCATGAGATCGAGCCCTGTGTAGGGCTCTATGCTGAGCCTGGAGGCTGCTGAAGATTCTCTCTCTCCCTCTCTCTTTGCCCTTACCCCGCTCTCTCTCTGTCCGTCTGTCTCTCTCTAAAAAAGAAAGAAAGAAAGAAAGAAAGAAAGAAAGAAAGAAAGAAAGAAAGAAAGAAAGAAAGAAAGAGAAAGAAAGAAAGAAAGAAAGAAAGAAAGAAAGAAAGAAAGAAAGAAAGAAAGAAAAAGAAAGAAGTTAAAAAAAGAAAACTAAGAAGTAGCCTGATTGTGCACATAAGCCAGGGTATTATCCTGAAGGCTCTGTGTGGCCACTGAAGAATGGTAAGTAGGGAGGTCAGTTGACCTCTTGTTAGGACGAGTACTCTGATAGTTGAGAGCAGAAGCTGTTGACTTGTTCTTCACTGTATTTCTCTCCCTCTCTTCTTAGTGTCTGGCACATTACAGGTATTCATGACTGATAGACCACTAGAAGCAGCGAGATCAGTTTTAAAAGATACAGTGATGCAGGTGTTTTGGATAACTCTGTTTCTAACTTGAGTAGTTTTTGATTGGTTTTATTAACCAGAATAGAGAATGCAAATAAAAGTACTGATTGGGGCTGGGAGATACTTGCTTTCAACCTGTTCTGTCTTGTTTGCCCATGGGACATTCTAAGACATCACTTTAACTTAGCTAAATTGTTTAATAAACATGTCTATCCTTCTGCTATGTATAGATATACCCCACATATGCAGATATATTCTTGTTTATTATTGACATCAGCAACCTACATTTGCTGACGTGTGACTGGTGCTCTGCTCAGTTCCTTATCGATATCTTGATACCACTGCTGTGGGCTGTAGCTACTGTTATTATCCTCACTGTACAGATGAAGAAAGAGGGGATCACTTGCCCAAGGTACTGAATGATGGAGCCCAGTACTAGAACTCAGGCCTGTGTGATTGCAAAGCCTCTGCTTCTAAACTTGTCTGCTGAACATGGCCTAAGTCCTCTGACCATGGTAACTAAGGAAGGCCTTTGGTCCTGGCCCTGGGTGCTCTTCTGAGGACTGCTTAGCACTGCCATGAATGTCACTTCTTAAGGTCAATACTTGTCTTCCGCCTACCTAGCTAACTGCTAGAAAGAAACATGAAGCATACTGTATCTGTATGGGTTTAGCTGGAGGAAGAGCTTAATCAAGGCTTTTCCTGGCTTAATTGTGACTTGCTACCATTTTTAGAGCCCTGAATTTCTCAAGAAAAATAGACACTGGGACCCCTTTTGACTGGATGATGGCAATTTGAGAACAAGCCCCAGACCATCTTCTGTCCCATTGCAAGATATTAGCATTGACAACTCCTTCCCTTGAGAAGGAGTCCACATAGTGAACTCCAGGCTTAGCTTAAATGTCAGTTCCTTTGGAAGGCCATACCTGATTGCTAGACTAGGTTATTCCTGCTTTCACTCCCATGCTCATCTCATGGTAAACGTTCTACCAGCAATATCTACTTCCCCATACTCTAACTCAGTATTGCATTTACTTGTTAGAGTGTCTGATTTGTTCTCCACTGGGTCCCCAATACCTGACACATAGGTGCCAGGAAGGTAAGCAAAGGAAGAAAAAGCCAAGAACACTTCTGAGCTTAGGCAATCTCTTTATTAAAGCATCAGTGATATCTTTATCTACAAAAAAATTCAATTTGGCTGCTAGTGTTATTGCTGCTTTTACTTCTCCTGTTTTGTCTCTGCCTTTGTATATTCGTAAATCTACAAATCCACATGGAAAGGAAATTCTGGCATTAACTCAAGCTGCTGTATGATGTAGCTATGCAAAGGATTATTTATAGACCCAAACACTCTTCTCTCCATGAATTTATAATCTCTATAGAATGAAAGGAATTAGGTCCCCCAAGGTGTTGCTGTTCTTAGTTAGCCCAGATTAAAACCTCTGATTCTTTTCTGTCAACTATATGTAGTCCCACATGCGTATGGAAGTTTTGAGATCAGTGGGTGAAAATTGCTTTTTATATTATTTGTAATAAAGGGAAAGAGCTTACCTTTTGTACATCTTTCCCACTTTTCTAAAACTTTTATACTTGAGACCATATTAGTTTTTACAAATCCCTTCTAGTTAATGTCTACTAAACATTAATTAACTTACTCTTTACTTTCCCAAGCACTAATGGAAATACTAGATTATAACCAATCTAATACTCTCTGGACATTTTACCAGACACTTTCCTCAATGTGATTTAAGGCAGTTTATAATCACTCCTTGCGGTCTTGAGGCCAGTTTTCAATTCATGAGACTCATATATCCTGGCTAGTTTTAATTAATTTTGCAAGGAAGATGCCAGGAGAAGCACTATTAAATGCTTTCTTATAATCAGGTTCTTTCATCTATTGGGTTCTTGTCAGCCACTAATCTTGTAATTTTATCGCAACAAAATCTAAAAGTTTCTCTGACATAGTTGGTTCTTTACTCTTGTTCTTCAGTGGTAAGTACTCATGGTTTGGGTAACCTTACATTTACGGTTGTCTTATTCAGACTTGATGTTGGGGAATTTGTCTAGATTTATGATAGTAATTTCTAGAATTCATTTTTTAACATTAGGATTTGGGAATTGACTTTACTTGGTATCATATGTGTTCTGTTTATTTGTTTTTTTGGGGTGACTGTATCAGCCAGAATCCAGTGAGGAGTTACTCGAAAAGGGAAATTTTTAAAGAATTGTTAAATCATTAACTAGGTGAAAGGGGTAGAAGAAGACTCTAAAGAGTGCAGAGGTAGAAGCTGCAGAAAACTACTTCTCCCATGGCTGAAGGAGAGTGAACCATAGGGAAGTCAGAAACTTAAAGGAGATCCCCACAAGGCTGAGATTCAGACCTCTGGAGAGCGGACATGGCTGCCTCCAGAACGTGCTGCCCACTGCCCGAGGGTACTCTGCTGGTGAATTACAGGAGGAGCCACCCTGGGATGGTAAGTAATCTTCAGCTGGAGGGAAACCCCGCCACTAAACTGAACAACAGTTAGCAAGGTGAATAGTGCTGGGACCCTCACATGCCAGCCTGCTTGTCACCGTGGAGAAAAACCATACACTGTAAAAAGGAGGAAAAAAAGTTCTTTCTTTCCGCTTCAGCCTTGCAGTCTCCCACCAGTACCCTCTCTATTGACAAGCTTAACATGCAGCCAGCTGACAGGAGGAATGTAGCCTACTGCAAAGGTCCAGCTCTAGTATCACAGAGCAGGGCAGAGAAAGGTGAGTTAGGAGCTGAGGCAATAAATGAATAATTGGCACAGTGAGTAAAAGTTTGTGTAAAGTTAAATCTTGCAAATTAAACACTTTCATTTTGCTTCATGAATAGTTTTTGTTTTGTTTTGTTTTGTTTTGTTTTGTTTTGTTTTGTTTTGTTTTTTAAGTAGGCTCCATGCCCAGTGTGGGGCTTGAACTCAGGACCCTGAGATCAAGAGTCAGATGCTCTACCTTACCAACCAGGTGCCAGGCATCCAGCACGCCTCATTTTTTTTGTAATAGATGTTTATTTTTCTCAAAGCAGATTACTCCTGTAACTTTTGCAGTTGGCTAACTAGCATTCACCACCTTGGCAATACAGTCTGAGCCAGTGATTGACTTAGCTATAAATGTCCCTCAAAACTTCTGTTGGCTTCTTTACACAAAGGGGTTTAATAACTGTTATTTAATCAATAAGTTTTAACAAATATTTAAAATTAAGGAAAAATCTGATTATAATCAGAAGACAGAGCATGAATGTGGATAGAAGGTGGCTTTCCTAACCTCTGAATCCCATTGAATTCTCATTTCCTTTATGATTCTCTCTTCTAACCATTTTATTTTTCTTGAAGTGTTGGGTTTTTTTTTTTTTTTTTTTTTTTAGCCACATTGAGCCTTCCTGTTCCTAACTTCCTTTAGTATTCACCTGTTATTTATGCTTGTATTCCCAGCTAAATTTTAAGACCCTTGCTGTTAGGGACCATGCTTTATATTATTTTTGTATATTATAAAAATAGTATTGTTCAGGGGCATCTGGCTGGCTCAGTCAATAGAGCATGGGACTCTTGATCTCCTAGTCATGAATTCGAACCCCACATTGGGCTTAGAGATTGCGGAAGGAAGGAAGGAAGAAAGGAAGGAAGGAATAAGGGGAAAAGAAAAAGAGAAAAGAAAGAAAAAGAAAATCAAGACCCAACTATATGCTGGCTTAAATAAATCCACTAAAAAAAAACCCAAACAGTATTGTGCAAATGCCTATTGAATAGATGGGACTCTTTATGTTTACAGAATAAGAAATGGAAACAGCCTTTAAGGCAATCAGAGAACAGATATGTACTTACCCATTCTTTTCTCCGTTGCTACTTTTTCAGAAACTATCCACTGTCTCTTACTCTTTAGAAAGACTATAACTAACATTACAAGTGTAAAGGCAAAACCAAAACCAAGATAGGACTAGGGAGGCTGACAAAACTGTCAAAATCATGGAGAAAGCTGGAAAGTATCTATAGTGAACAATAAATTTGGGAAGAGAGTGCTTCCAGGTTATGATTGTTTAAATGTATACATGTGCTTTTCTTCCCTTCCCAAACCCTACTACAACAATTTTTTTTAAAGAAAGGTAAAAGCTCTCAAGGAGAGTAAAGCAAAGAGGACAACAGCCACAACATTTTGGAGGCTAGTATTTTTATGAACCTAGCAGACCTAAGAAAAACAATCCTAAAATTTGGAAAGCCAAGAACAAGCCAATTCATATCTCACAATAAAAAGGCTGAAGATTGTTATCTGGTGGACAGGGAAGATAGTTTAAATAAGGAGGATTCATTAAAGTCTGTTTAAGAAGGGGTCAGATGCCCAGATTGCCTGCTTTATTCTACCCCACAAAAGACTGGAGCTTTATTTTCTAAAAAAAAGGTAAATTAAAGTGATTCCTCAACTGGTGGATACAGATCACTGGAGGATGGGATTTCTATACTAAAAATGTAGTAAATTATGCACACTTTGTGCTGAGACCACCCCGCCCTCCACGACTGGGACTTCGTCCTCTAATCAGGAAGTTGGTAGAGTGGAATCTGACCAGCCCAAGAAGAGTAAAAGCACTGACATTGGAAGTTCTACAACTAAACAGCTTGGTCATACTGCAGTGAAGTTCACAGTCAACAAGCCTAACTTCTATACTCTGAAGCAGCCTTTCAAGCAGCTTTTTAGTCCCGTGTTCTTACATATGAAAAAACAGTGAAAGGTTATTAACATCTGAGAAAAGCCCCTGACATAGAAAATTAAAAAAAAAAAGGCAACAAATGGAAAAAAATCAGCTCAGAGAAAACAGACTATGCAAAACTATTCTATTAATATACTCAGAAGAAGATATTGCAAACATAATAACAGGATGCTATTAAAAAGGACTATACGGAGAATAGGAAGGAGGTCATGGAAATTAAAAATATAATAGAAATGAAAAATTCAACAAAAATTGTTAGAATTGAAGTCAAGGAAATAGAGTAGAGCAAAAGGACATGAACAAAAGAGAAAAACAAAGAAAAGAGAACCAATCTGTCAGAACCAAAAATCTGGTAAGAGTTCCAGAAAGAAAAAAGGGGAAATAGAAATCATTAATGAAATACCTTAAGAAAACTTCCCCAAATTGAAAGACCTATGTTTCCAGTCTGAAAGGTCTTGACAGGTGCAACCAAAATAGATGAAAATAAACCTGCTCCAAGGCACATCATCATGAAATTTCAGAACTCTGGGGAAGAAGATAAGATCTTAGAAGCTTCCAGAGAAGACAGACAAAAAACAGGTTTCAAAGGATGAGAATCAGAATGTCTTCAACATTGGAGACCATTGGAACAATGCCTTCAAAATTCGGAGGGAAAAGTATTTTCAACCTAGGATGCCAACTCAAGTGAAAAGATGAAATAAAGACACATTTGGACATGGCAGATCCAAAACAATTGACCTCCCATAGATTCCTATGAACTATTGGAAGTCATGCACCACACAAATGAGGGAATAAACCAAGAAAGAAGATGACATGGAATATAGAGAATAGGAGCTCCCCAAGGTGAGAGAATAGAAATCTCCAGGTGATTGTTGTGTACAGGCACAGAGGAAAGACCATATTGGAGACTTTTTTAGGAAGATGAAATTGATAAATTATAAGACATATCTCAATATCTTAAGATTTAGACACCAGGCAGACATACTCTGAGGTTGAATTAGAGATAAGTACCTAGAAAACCAAGCAGATTATAAAACCCAGAAAAGGGGCACCTGGCTGGCTCAGCTGGTGGAGCATACAGCTCTCTTGATCTCAGAGTTGTAAGTTCGAGCCCCACTTTAGGTGTAGAGATTACTTGCAAATAAAAGACCCAAGCAAAACAAAAAATATGCAAGAAAGGAAAGGTAATCCTAGTTTATTACGTGACTTAGCTATAAGTAACATTTATATAAGCATAATAATGTGGAACATGAATATCAATCTAAGTAAATTTAGAGTACATAACAGGATAGGAGAGGGGATGCTTGCACATGTATTGTGAAGAATTTAGGTGGAGGTGGGGAAAGGCGCTAAATCATCACTTATATTAGGGGAAGTCAACAGATAATGTCCTCAAATTAAAAAATCAGGAAATAGTATAAGTGTGTTATTTAATCATGTAGAGACATAGAGGTAATATAAAATAACTAAACAGGGTCAAATGGTTACCACTGAGGAGTTAAAGGTGAATTATAGATTTTCTTAACCTTATAGAATGAATGTTTGAAACATGTACATGTATAACTTTAAATTTAAAAATATACCTTAATTGTTAAAAATAGGTGAAATAGGTAATTGGAAGGACAGAAAGTGGCTCTTGTAACATTTAGAGAAGCAAAGCTAAATAATGTTCGCTAGGAAAATAAGTGGAAACCAAAAGGGAAAATGTGTATGAATAGGCCAAAAATAAAAGATGTCTAACTCTCCATATGAAAAGGAAGCTAACTACTTTGAATTAAAATGTGATTGGTTATGTATTTTCAGTTTTGTTTTAGAAAACCCGCTTGCCCAAACTTACTATAATCCAAAATAAGTAATTCACAGTTTTGGGATAGGAAGCAATTGTATTTCCACCCTGTGATGAGAAATGGAACCCCAAATCAAGCCCTTAGCAGTATGTTGGTGACTGAATTTGATTAAGGAATTTCATTCCTTCCCATCTTTCCTCCTTTGATATAGGTGGTTCTTTTTTTTAACTATTTAGTTCAATTGCAGTTCAGTTGGAAAAAAAATTAAATTCTATGTTAAGTTGATCTCTGGTAACTGGTAGGTTTTGGTGGATGGAATTTTACTTTTTAACTTGGCACTGAACTGTACATTTAACACTAGGTCTGGGTGATCTCTCTGGGGAGAGTGGAATTGATGGATCCTTTTGCTGCCAGTGCCGGGTGGCCTGTCAGGAGAGCAGGTGTTGCTGGGATGGCTCATGCATTCAGGAGTCATAGTGCAAATCTGATCAAGGCATATATTCCCAAAACCACTCAGGCTAGTGTCTCTCCTGGGGAAGAAGCCAACATTGGCCTCCTATGCTTTTTTTAAAAAAAAGAAAAAGAAAGAAAGAAAAACTAATTATCAACCTACAGCAAATGTCATTCAACTCAAATCCCTGAAGGATAAAGGCGTAGGTGACAAATGTTCCTGGAGAGAGGGTTGAGCTGTCACTTGTCTTTTTAATGGATCGCCCATGTTTGGCTATAGAATCACATGCTATTTCTCCTTATTGTGTGTTCCATCTGAAGAAATACTGAATATCTGCAAGCACAAAAGAAATGTACAATTTCTATAAACCCTTTGGGTTTGAACAGAATCCTAGTGTCAAGGCAGATGTGAGGGGCTTCATTTTATTGCTCTTAAAGTATTCAGGGAACAGTTGTCTATTGACTTAGTTGTCCCCTAACACTTCCCCTATTTTTCCTTACTTTTGATTAGACCCATTACATCCCGTTTTGTCTGCATCGACTAACCCTGGCGCATTTATCCATGCCCTGTTCCAGTGGACAGAGTTAAGAAAAATGGGGAAAAGTTAGAGGTTTTTTGGGGGTGTGGGTTATGTTTTGTTTTGTTTTTTTGCCACAGTATTAAGGAAGAACTTTCCAAATGGACTCTCAAAAAATACCAAGTTCCCTATCACTGGGAATGCTTAGTTGGACAAAGCTCTTCAACCAGCTCTGGAATGTTACTAAGATGCTGTTTGGAATTAGGTGGGAGCTTAGATTAGGTGATCTCAAATATTCTTTTTAACCAAGAGAGTTACAGAGCCTATTATTTTTGCTTTCAACACCAAAATAAACAGCTGCTCTCCTTGTTCAGTTGCCGTAGTGTCAAGAATGGTTTTGTGAAAGAGTAAAGTTGAGACTGGGAGATCAGTTAGGTTATCACTAAGAATCCAGGGGCAAGATGGAGACCTCAAGTAAGGCAGTGGTGAGGCAGAAAATGGGACTGATATGAGATATTTGCACGAGAGAATCAACAGGATTCAGTCACCAGTTCAAGATGAGAGTGAAGGAAGAGACCCAGGATGATCTTTCCCAGGTTTCTAAGTGAGACGACTCAGTGGATGGGCTTCCATTGCCTAGAATGGGGATACAGACGATAATGCAGGCTTGAAAGGGAAAGATAGAAGTAAATAAAACCAGCATTGTCATTAACTTCCTGTTATGGCAGTAACCATTCTGGTTGCCTTTCTTTAGATAAAGATTCTAATTTATCAACATTTTCCTTAAAATATGACAATGAAAATTGGATATAGCACTCTGTGGACCGATTCCTGAGCACTACAGTATTGTTTCCTTTGATCTGGAAACTGCTTCTACTAATGGAAATTAAGATTTGTGTTTGTTGGTTAGCACTTACATCTCCCAGAGTTGGCTCATACTGAACTTAAAAATCAACTAAAAATTCTAAGTTTTTCTATTATCAAATCATGTGCCTCTTCCCATCCTGCACGGTTTTTAAAAATTAAACATCATATTTTACATTTATCCAACAGCCCTTTCTAGCTTCATTACTTTTCACACTTCTGGGAACCTGTACTTCTAGGCCGTATACCTTCCTCTGAATATTTATCTATGAGGATTTCTAAATGTTATACCTCATTTCTCTCCTGCAAAAGTACCCTATGTCTTGTCCTTTTCTGTGCCTGCCTTCTAGAATGCCTTGTCCTTCCTTTCCACTTGTCTATATCTTATTCACACTTCAGGCCCAATTCAGGCATAGTGCTGTGAATTTTCTAGTCCTTAGTAGTGCTCTTTCCATATGGGGGCTTCTGTAGCACTTAATTTTTCCCTGTCTTATGGTCCTTAATCATAATTTGTCGTAATGTTTTTTTATTTGTTATTTTGGTCTGCTATAAACATTCTTAGAATATCTTCTGTATTACTGAAATACAGTCTTTGAAGGAGGGATCAAATATTTATGTTATAGGTAACTTGCCTTGGTAACATAATAAACTCTTGTAAAGGCAGATGAACAAGTTATAGGACTTACTGAATCTTTATCAGCTTTGTGTTCATAAGGTTTTTACAGATTGCCCTAATAATTATATACTGGCTTGAAATTCCATCATACCTTTCAAATAGGACTTTCATTACACTAAAAAGTTTCTTGCTGCCCTCTTGTGAAAAGCTAGGTAATATTGCCAATTAACAATGCTCAGAAAAGTTAAGTATAGTTGACTCTTGAACAACACAGGTTTGAACTGCCAGAGTCCACTTATACATGGATTTTTTATAGTACAGTACTGAAAATGTATTTTCTCTTCCTTATGATTTTCTTAACAACATTTTTTCTCTAGCTCACTTTTCTGTAAGAATGCTATATTTAATACATATAACATACAGAATATATGTTAATTGACTGTTTATGTTATCTGTTAAGGCTTCTGGTCAGCGGTAGTCTATTAGTAATGAAGTTTTGGGGGACTCAGAAGTTATACATAGATTTTTGACTGCCTGTGGGGTTAGCACATTGTTCAAGGGTCAACTGTAATTTTCATCTAAATTTTACTAAGACTAACCTTTCTCACATTTTTAGGATTTTTATGTCTTCAGATTCTCAAGTCACTTCATAAACACTAATGAGCATTTCTTCACTTTTTGTGTATATCTAAGGTGAATATGAAATATAAATGTATTTGATTACCTGCCAGAATTCATAGTGCTACATTTTGCCAAATTACCAACCTCAAAGTAAAATAAAAATAAAAATAATTCTTGGTGATGTGAACTCTATAGTATCTTATTTAACAGTATCTTATTTTAGAAGTGGTTTTGGAGTTTAAATGTTCCATTTTCTTTCTGACTAAAAATAGAAGAGAGGTTTTTTTTTTTTTTTTAATTTGATGAGACTTGATAGTACAAATAAGATGATGAGTAGTCCATACTCTGAGCTATGCTTCTCTTCATTCTCTCCTAAAATTGAGCAATCTTTAGTCCCTTTCCTTTTCTGAAAATTCAGTCTTTCTGCTACAAACCATAGGGAAGATAATAAGCATTTTGGACTTATACCTGTTGTTAAAATCTATATGATATGCAAAAAACATCTATCATCTTACTTAGTCATGAAAGACTGAGTACTTTCTCCCTGAAACTGGGAACAAGGCAAGGATATCTGCTTTTAGCAATTAAAAAAGTTTGTTTCGGGGCGCCTGGGTGGCGCAGTCGGTTAAGCGTCCGACTTCAGCCAGGTCACAATCTCACACTCCGTGAGTTCGAGCCCCGCGTCAGGCTCTGGGCTGATGGCTCAGAGCCTGGAGCCTGTTTCCGATTCTGTGTCTCCCTCTCTCTCTGCCCCTCCCCCATTCATGCTCTGTCTCTCTCTGTCCCAAAAATAAATAAACGTTGAAAAAAAAAAAATAAAATAATAAAAAAGTTTGTTTGTTTGTTTGTTTGTTTGTTTTGAGAGAAAGCACAAGCATTGGAGGGACAGAGATGAAGGAAGAGAATCCCAAGCAGGCTCCACACTCAGTGCAGAGCCCAACATGGGGTTCAGTCCCATGACCATGAAATCATGACCTGAGCCAAAATCAAGAGTCAGACCCTTGACCAGTTGAGCCACCCAGCTGCCCCTGCTTTTAGCATTTTTAATTGATGTTTTACCAAAGATCGTAACTGGTAAAATAAGGAAAGACAGAGAAATTAAAGGTCTATAGATTGGGAGAGAAGCGAAACCATCTTTATTCAAAGATGATATTATTATTTACATGGAAATCTAAGGAATCTACAAAAAAAGCAACTAAAACTAATAAGTGAAATAAAGCAAGGTTCCAGGACACAAAATCAAGATATAAAAATCAATTTTACTTCTATATACTAGCAGTGAACAATAGGTAAGTTCATTTTGGTAGAAAATACAATTTATAACCTCAGAAACCATGAAATTCTTAGGGGTAAAATTTAGCAAAGTATGTGTAGGACATATATACTGAAACCTACAAAGCATTGCTGAGAGAAATTAAAGATCTAAGTAAATAAAGATACATACCATGTTTATGTATCAGAAAGCTGAATATTGTTATATTTGTTCTCTCTAGACTGATCTATTTAAATGTTTATTTTGAGAGCGAGTGCAAATGGGGGAGGGGTGCAGAGAGAGAGAGAGAGAGAGAGAGAGAGAGAGAGAGAATCTTAAGCAGACTCCACACTCAGCTCAGAGCCTGACGCCATGGGGCTCAGTCTCACAACCGTGCAGTCATGACCTGAGCCGAACTCAAGAGTCAGATACTTAACTGACTGACCCACCCAGGTGCCTCTTAGACTGATCTATTTATTTAATGCAGTCCAATCAAAATCCTACCAGGCATTCTTGAAATTGAAAGCTGAATGATTCTAAAATTTATATAGGAAGTGCAATGCACTTAATAACCAGAACAATTTTGAAAAAAAACATGTTGGAGAATTTACACAACCTAATTTCAAATCTTATTGTAAAGTACAGTTATTAGGACAGTGTAGTTTTGACAGAAAGATAGACATAGAGATGAATAGAACAGAGTAGAATCCAGAAATAGACCCATATATATGTGGTCATTTGGTTTTTGATAAAAGTACCAAAATAATTAAAGGAAAGTCTTTTAACAAATAATGCTAGAACATCTGGATATCTTTGTGGGAAGAAATTAACCTTGACCCTTACCTCATAACATGAAAAAATGAACTCAAAATGGTGACTGATGTCAATGTAAAACCTGAAGCTGTAAAACTTCTGGTAGAAAGCATGAGAGAAAATCTTCACATCCTTGGGGTAGCCAAAGACTTCTTAAATAACACAAGCAGCATAAACCATAAAGCAAAAACTTGATAAATTGTATTTCTTCAAAATCAAAATCTTCCGCTCTTCAGAAGATACTGTTAAGAAAATGAAAAGACAGGGGCGCCTGGGTGGCTCAGTTGGTTAAGTGTCCGACTTCGGCTCAGGTCATGATCTCGCAGTCTGTGAGTTCAAGCCCCGCATCAGGCTCTGTGCTGACAGCTCAGCTCAGAGCCTGGAGCCTGTTTCAGATTCTGTGTCTCTTTCTCTGACCCTCCCCCATTCATACTCTGTCTCTCTCTCTCTCTGTCTCAAAAATAAATAAACGTTTAAAAAAAAATTTTTTTTAAGAAAATGAAAAGACAGATCACAGAGTGGGATAATATATTTGCAATACATATGTAGTTGATCCTCATTCATGGATTCTGTGTTTGCAAATTCACCTGTTCGCTAAAATTAAAACCCCCAAATCAGGTATTTGTGGTGCTTTCATGATCGTTTGTGGACGTGTGCAGGGTGGCAGAAGTTTTGAGTTGCCCTACATGAGTGCTCCCAGCTGGCATCAAACAAGGTGGTGCTGCCTGCCTTCTTGTTCTAGTTTCCATACTGTAAACAAGTGTCATTTTCATGGCCTGTTTTGTGCCACTTATTTTGCATTTTTATTCTTTTTGTTGATGATTTTGCAATTTAGAATGGCCCCCAAAGCACAATGCTGAAGTGCCATCTAGTGTTCCTAAATACAAGGTTATAATGGTGCCTGATGGAGAAAATACATGCATGAGATAAGCTTCATCCAGGCATGAGTTATAGTGCTGTTGGCTGGGAGTTAACGAATCAGCAATAGGTATTAAACATATTAAATGTCTTTAAGCTGAAACAAATGAGGTTATGTATTGACTGGTTGACTAAAATGTTGTGAATAGAGCCCGTCAGGAACCTAGCCCGGTATGTCCCGTAGGAGTTCAGTATTTGCTAATTCACTGTTCACGATGACGTCATAGAATATAACTACCCAGAATAATGAGAATCAAATATACTTGATGAAGGACTTTATCCAAAATAATATTCTTAAAAATTTATTCGATAATAGAAAGATGAATAATCTAAACATGTAAGATTGATGATGGCTAAGAAGCATGTGAAAATATGCTTAATATCATTAGTCATCAAGAAAATTGTGCACGTTAAAAATCACAATGAGGTACCACTACATGCCCATTAGGTTAGCTAAAATTTAAGGTGGATAATAGCAAGTGTTGGGGAAGATGTGGAACAATTGGAACCTCATACATGGCTAGTGGGAATGTAAAATGATATAGTCACTTTGGAAAAGTTCAGCAATTTATTATAATGTTAGACATATATTTACCATCTAGCCTCACAATTCCACTACTAATTTTGTACTCAAGATAAATGAAGAGACGCCTGGGTGACTGAGTCGGTTAAGTGGCTGACTTCAGCTCAGGTCATGATCTCTCAGTTTGTGAGTTCGAGCCCCGCATCAGGTTCCGTACTGACAGCTCAGAGCCTGGAGCCTGCTTCGGATATTGTGTCTCCCTCTCTCTCTGCCCCTCCCCTGCTTGCACTCTGTCTCTCTGTCTCTTTCTGTCTCTCTTTCAAAAATAAACATTAGGGGCGCCTGGGTGGCGCAGTCGGTTAAGCGTCCGACTTCAGCCAGGTCACGATCTCGCGGTCCGTGAGTTCGAGCCCCACGTCGGGCTCTGGGCTGATGGCTCAGAGCCTGGAGCCTGTTTCCGATTCTGTGTCTCCCTCTCTCTCTGCCCCTCCCCCGTTCATGCTCTGTCTCTCTCTGTCCCAAAAATAAATAAACGTTGAAAAAAAAATTTTTTTTTAAATAAACATTAAAAAAATTCATAAAAAAAGATAAAACGTGCATCTGCACAGAGAGTGTGCAAAATATTCATGACAATTTTTTTTCATAACCATAGTTGGAAACACCCCAAGGGCATATCAACAGGTGAATAAGTAAACAATTTGTAGCATATTCATACAATTGAATACTACTT
This sequence comes from Puma concolor, assembly GCF_028749965.1. Classification (NCBI taxonomy): domain Eukaryota; kingdom Metazoa; phylum Chordata; class Mammalia; order Carnivora; family Felidae; genus Puma; species Puma concolor. Next base: position 29,151,941 of record NC_141672.1, on the reverse strand, counting down.
GGCACTTTGCTATTGATACATACAGTATGGATGAATATAAAAAATGTTATGCTGAACATACAGTACCTACTGTATGATTTTATTCATATGAAATTCTAGAAAAGGCAAATCTAATCTGTAGTGATAGAAAGTAGATCAGTGATTGCCTAGAACTATGGTGATATTGGGGTTGATTGCAAAAGAATGCAAGGGAATGATTTGGATTGATGTAAATATTCTGTATCTTGATTATGATGACAGTTATACAGTTTTAAACATTTGTGAAAACTCATCCAATCGTATGATTAAAAATGAGTACAGTCTGTTGTATGTGCATTATATCTCAAGAAAATTACTTTTCAAAGAATGAGTTGGTTGAAATTTTCCTGATGTGACACATTTCATAGAACCAGTACTTGAGTGAATATATCTGTTATCTTTTATGTGCTTCTGAAAAATTATAGAACTATTTTTATTAGTTTTAGTAGGAAAAACTAGGGTGCATTCTATCCCAACCTAAGATACCCAAACAAATTTCATGGGTAGAAAAATACATAAACTGAACAATAAAAATAGGTTTAAGTAATAAATAAGAATTTGAAAGTACATAAATATAGGTCATATAAAAAACATAATGACACTTGATTGTGTTTACCAAGGGAAGAAGAGATTTGATAGGGGGTGGTAGTGGAGATGGGGTATGAGAGAGTTACCTTTTGGAAGATGCATTCTTCTTGCTGCACTGTTTTCTTCACCAATTTTGCAACCTTTTGGGGGCTCAAATTATCTTGCGCTCAGACTGCACTTGAAGTCATAGCATAAACATGAGAATACTTTAAATCACATGGAAATAGTGCAAGTGCAAAGTGATTATAGAGTTACAAATGATGTGGGGCACCTGGGTGGCTTTAAACATCCGACTCTGGATTTTGACTCAGGTCGTGATTACACAGTTCATGAGCTGGAGCCTCTCGTTGGACTCTATACTGACAGCACGGAGCCTGCTTGGGATTCTCTCTCTGCCTCTTTCTGCCTCTCTCTGCCTCTCTCTCTGTCTCAGTCTCTCTCTCTCAAAATAAAGAAATTGAAATTAAAAAAAAAAAGAATTACAGATGTGTTATCCCATCGCCCCTCTTGCTTGGCATACATACACAAAGCAGATGTTTGGTTCATTCAAATATGGGCACACAACACAAATGCAGTCCATGTTCTCTGACTGGAGAACTGGTGTTGTTGAATAGAATGCACCATATGAAATAGCACTTTCTGTAAAACCATTACATAAAAACAAAAGTCTGTTGTAGTTTATACACCAGAAACAAGCAGAATATAACATTTTTAAAACATAGCCTTCTCAATTTAAGAAGAATTTTAAATAATTAAGGGTTTGACCTACCAAAAAGCTTGTAAAACCTTCATGGAGACACTTTATTGAGAGACATTAAACAAATCCTAAATAAATGTCATAAACTAGAAGGAAAACAAAAGGCACTATACTAAAAACTTTACTTAATTTTTTTCAAGTTTATTTTGAGAGAGTGTGTGTGCATGTGAGCAGGGGAGGGGCAGAGAGAGAAGGAGAGAGAGAATCCCAAGCAAACTCTGTGCTATCAACGCAGAGCCCCATGCGGGGCTTGATCTTAAGAACTGTGAGTTCATGACCTGAGCCAAAATCAAGAGTCAGACACTCAACCGACTGAGCCACCCAGGCGCCTGAAAACTTATTTGAAAGTACCTAAAAAGTAGCAAACAGGCATTATGTGAGTAAAGAGTACCTTTATGTAGACCTGGAAATTGGAAAGTGAATTTAGATCCAGTATTCTTATATGTCTTTCACTGTAATTCTTTTTTTTTTTTTCAGATTTTTAAAGTTTTTATTTAAATTCCAGTTAGTTAACATACAGTATAATATTAGTTTCAGGTGTACAATTTAGTGATTCAGCACTTAACATACACACCCAGTGCTCATCACCACAAGTACGCTCCTTAATCCCCATCACATATTTAACCCATCCCCCCACCCACCTCTCCTCTGGTAACCATCAGTTTGTTCTCTATAGTTAAGAATCTGTTTGTTGGTTTGCCTTTCTCTTTTTTACCCCTATGATTGTTTTGTTTCTTAAATTCCACATATGAGTGAAATGGTATTTGTCTTTCTCTGACTGATGTATTTCCCTTAGCATAATACTCTAGCTCCATCCACGTCATTGCAAATAGCAAGATTTCATTCTTTTTTATGGCCGAGTAATTCCATTGCATATATATACCACATCATCTTTATCGACCCATCAGTCAGTGGACATTTGGGCTGTGTCCATAATTTGGCTGTTGGAGATAATGTTGCTCTAAATGTTAGGGTGCATGTATCCCTTCGAACTAGTATTTTTGTATTCTTTGGGTAAATACCTAGTAGTACGACTGCTGGATCATAAGGTAGTTCTATTTTTAACTTTTTGAGGCGCCCCCATACTGTTTTCCAGAGTGACTGCACCAGTTTGCATTCCCACCAGTAGTGTAAGAGGGTTGCCCTTTCTCTGCATCTTCACCAACACCTGTTGTTTCTTGTGTTGTTAATTTTAGCCATTCTGACAGGTATGAGGTGATACCTCATTGTGGTTTTGATTTGTATTTCCCTGAAGATTGATGAGTGATGTTGAGCATCTTTTCATGTGTCTGTTGGCCATCTGTATGTCTTCTTTGGAAAAATACCTATTCATGTCTTCTACCCATTTTTTAATTGGATTATTTGGTTTTTGGGTGTTGAGTTTTCTATCACTATAATTCTTAGGACAAATCTAATTTATATCTGTTAGGAAATTTATACGTGGGATGTTTGAAGTACTGAATGGTGTTTCTTATCCCTGGAAAGATTTGTCCGTTTCCCTAGCCCTTTTGCTGTGCTCCTCCTGTACATTGCTCTGTTACATTCAGTACCCAATTAGATTATAAATGATGTCTGTATCTCTGGTCTGTGAACTTCTTTAGGTCAGGAACCATCAGGAGATAACTGCAGCAAAGTGGCTAAGGGTACAGGCTCTAGAGTTAAGGCACCTGGGTTCTAATCCTGCCACTACCACTTATTAGCTGTATAAACCTGAGCAAGTTATGTAACCTCTCTGTGCCTCATTTGTAAAATGGGAATGATGATAAATGGTGCCTATTCATAGGGTGTTGTGAAGATTCTAAATAATGATCACACATATTAAGTGCTTTGAATAGTACCCAACATATAGTCAATCACCACTCAAAAATGTTAGCAATTGTGGTTCTTAGCCATTCAGCAGCACAGACTACTTCACTGGGGGTGCTCTAAATTTTGAACAATGTGTAATAGACACATTAACATTACAGTAACGCAGATCACAGGTCGCATGAAACTTAGGACCAAGCTGGTTGTTATGGGATATGTGGAGTAGGAATAAGGAAGTTCTAAGTAAGAAGTCAGAAACTAATGTCAAGTTAACAGCAAGGAAAGATGGCACTTACTAGAACAAGTGAGAACTTTGCCTCACAAATATATTGGGAATGTAAGAATGTGGGGTGCCTCGGTGGCTCAGTCAGTTAAGTGTCTGACTCTCCATCTCAGCTCAGGTCTTGATCTCGGGGTCGTGAGTTCAAGCCCCACATTGCGCTTTGTGCCACAAAAGAACGTAAGAACGTGTTGAGATCAGAAAATGATTCTACTCAAATAGCCGCACAGGACTGAAGGGCAACCAAGTGACTAGTGTGACAATTATGGAAATTCTTAGGGACGCTGTGAGACATTTACCATAGAAATAATTGTGTTAACTTGTGTCGTGATTTCCTGAATCTTTTAATCTCTTCAAACTGTGAATGCAAAAAAGGTGAACATTACAAATCATACATGAGGCTGTGTTTCAGTAAACACGTATTGAATGAACCAATTTTTAAAAAGAAACTATCAGTATTATTATTCTTAGTATTTTCAGAAGATGATAACACTATAATGAGCACATAGAAAGTCCACAATTAAATGCTTTTGTGCAAATGAAGTTATTTACTGAGTGAGGATTGCTAATTCAGTTATTACATTTAACCAATTATTTACATGTACTGAGGATTACTTAGTTTTCATAGCAACCTTAATCTTTCATTTCATGGATTTTGATATGTTTAAATATATAGCTTTGTTAAATGTTTTTGCATTTAATGCATTTGCATTAATCTAATCTACTTATATTAAATCTAATTGCATTCTGACTTCCTGGGATGAATATTTAGTCATTAAACAAAAGGAACATTTTTCAAATAATTATTCATAGTGTCTAAGTAATCTAAGTACTGCAGTTATTTTAGTTCAAAATATAGTTTCTTTGCTTTCTAAAAGTGCATCATAAATACAAGTTCTGATGTTATCTGAATTTAAACAATTGAATTTATGAAGTATATTTTCTCTTGAAGAATATGACAATAATGTTCCAACGCCCAGATCTTTTATCAAAAACATTGATTGGTTAGATTTTCTCTCTTTTTTTTTTAAGTTTACTTATTTATTTTGAGACAGAGAGAGAGATTGTGTGTGTGTGTGTGTGTGCGCGCGCGCGCACATGAGGGATGGGCAGAGAGAGAAGGAGAGAGAGAATCCCAAGCAAGCTCTACACTGTCAGCACTGAGCCCAGCGCAGGGCTTGATCTCATGAACCATGAGATCATGACCTGAGCAGAGGTCAAGAGTCAGACGATTAACCAACTGAGCCACCCAGGTACCCCGATTGGTTAGATTTTCAGTCATTTCTTTAGTAAAAACAAAGCCAGAGGGAAAGGGCTATTTTCCTTTGTGCTTTAAGATACAGGTAAGATCTGGATGCCTGTGTCTTTAGTGTTGAAACTCAGGTTCTGTTGCCTTGGAAATTCTCTGTGTGAAGTCTTTCTATGAAGGATTTCACGTGAGCCCAAGGAGCTTTTTACACTTGTGTGTTTAATTTTGACACAGCTCTACATATCAGACTTATTGAGATATGTTCCTCATACTGTAAAACATACCTATTTAAAGTATGCAAGTATACAAGTCAGTGAGTTTTTAATACATTCACAGATGTGTGCAACCATCATGACAATCTAATTTTGGAATATATCCATCACCCCGAAAAGAAACCCCATACCCATTAGCAGTCACTTTCATTCCTCTGACCCCACTCCTCCTCCCCAGCCAGCCCTAAGTAATCACTAACCTACTTTTTGTCTAAGAGTTTCATTCCTTTTTATTGCCAAATAATATTCCATTACATGGATATACCACATTATCAATTAATTGATGGACATTTGGTTATTTCCACTTTTTGACTATTAGAAAAATACTGCTTATGTATATTCATGTACAAGTTCTTGTGCCATTTCCATTTTAAACTTTCTCTTGATGTGGGGATGTGTTTTTATATTTTATCATAAGATTTGCATTAGAATTTCTTGGATATAGTTTTAACTTAGTATGAGTAGCACCTATATCACCCAGTGATCTAAATACATTTTGCTAAACTTGTAGGTAACTCACCATTTAGTAGTCTCTCCTTTGTCTTTTGGAGTCACTTAGAAACTGAGTGAGTGAAATGCCCCGTTTGCTTTCATCATTCTCTGTATTGGATTCCATTTCAAAGGACCCTCTCTGGAGTTTGGTATTTCATATCCTGAGCTAGACTTGGAAAAGAATGGCTTATTGTGAATCCATTTACAGTTGGTTGGCTATTTGGGGATATGAAAAGCTGAATGACAATATTAGATCATATCCTCTGTTTTGTTATTTTTAATCTTACATATTCTTGTTTCATTTTTGCTCAGAGTGAAACCCTGAAAGAATCTATAGACTTGGAATGCTGGATAGCTTCTGGCATATAGAATTTAATTTCTCTGTTGACATTAACCTCAGAGACACATCATTGATTGTACAAATGAAGTGAATGCACCCAGTAACTCAAGCTGAACTTGGACAGTCTTTAAGAAACTACTTCAGAGAATGTGATTAATAGTAGGAATATTTAAGTGTGTTATTCACATTGTCTTCTGGCCTTTGACTCACTTCTGGATCTGTGGGTTTATTTATTAGAAATAGGATCCCATAATCAAATCAGAGCTAGATTACTGGGGACTTAATACGTACTTTTATTAAAATAAACCTTTTTTTGCAAATTATGAGAACTAGCTTTTAAGTCTGTCTACCTTCCAGAAACATGAGGTTCAGTCAGATATGTTTGGTTACAGGAATACTGGTTTGTTGGCATCAACATAAGTATACAGGGAAAAACTGATTTAAGATCTGGCTGTTTCACGGAATTAGATCCAGTTGATCTTACAAGCCTACAAGCCGAAGGATTTTTAGTTCATTAAGATAGCATTATCCAGCCTGAACTTTATAAAGCATCTATTTCTTTCAAATAAAAAATAAAAGTATTTAAAGCTTTTTATATAAAAGCATGATAGCTATCTTCATTTTTTGTAAATCTGGTGAAAACTTCAATCTTGAAAGGAAACTAGACTTAGGAGCGTGTCACTTAATTGTGTTCTGGGTTGACTGTCACAGTTTTTTGTTCAACAAAATACGATGAAGAATAGCTATAATTGCCTTGGTTTCTGCCAAATTTTAGACAGGCCAACTTCATTATTTGTAGTTTCTGCCAAATTTTGGATAGGCCAAATTCATTATTTGTGGTTTAATTTCTTAAAAGTAGGGCCATGTCTTATACTACTTTGGTAGCTACAAGAAATCCCAAACAGTGCTGGGAATTAAGCAGGTACTTAGGGCTTGTTTTAAGATCTATTTCTTTCACTTGCATTTTACGCCAACGGCCTAGTGGAAGGTTTTCAAAAAGGAGCTATACTTAGCTTGTCTAGGTGTTCCTAGATAGTACATTCCTAAAGGCTCAGTGAAAACGTCACCCTTTCACTCAAGTTTTCTCTTGTCCATCCAAACCAAACCTTCTGCAGAATTAAGTATGCCCATTTCTTCTCCTCCCAATGTGTTACATACTGCTCTTATAGCTTTCATGCCATTGTTTGATAATTATTTATTTTCCAGTCTGTCTTCTGTCAAGATTGCCAAGGTTAATAAGGATTGTATGGTAATCTTAACACTAAATAAGCACAATCATGATAATAGAGGTAGAGCTAAAGTTTTAGTATTTCTAATTCTTTGGGGTCACCTGGCTGGCTCAGTAGAGTATGCAACTCTTAATCTCAGGGTTATGAGTTCGAGCCCCATGTTGGGTGTGGAACCTACTTAAAAACAAAATTCTAATCCTTCGTCTGAATGTTTTAATTTTTCCCCTTTGTTGCTCATATTTTCTAAAAGATAGTCTCTGTCTGTCTGTCTGTATGTTTCTCTCTCTCTCTCTCTCTCTTTCTTTTTTTTTTTTTTTTATTTTAAATTTTTTTTTTTCAACGTTTATTTATTTTTGGGACAGAGAGAGATGGAGCATGAACGGGGGAGGGGCAGAGAGAGAGGGAGACACAGAATCGGAAACAGGCTCCAGGCTCTGAGCCATCAGCCCAGAGCCTGACGCGGGGCTCGAACTCCCGGACCGCGAGATCGTGACCTGGCTGAAGTCGGACGCTCAACCGACTGCGCCACCCAGGCGCCCCTCTCTCTCTTTCTTTTAAGGAGGCTTCATGCCCAGCATGGAGCCCAACCTGGGGCTTGAACTCATACCCTGAGATCAGGACCTGAGCTAAGATCAACAGTCAGAAGCTTAAGAGACTGAGCCACCCAGGTGCCCCTAAAAGATAGTTTCTTAAGCTTTCAACTTTTTTTTTTTTTTTTTTTTTTAGCGTAAGATCACAATTCTAATGTAATAAAACTCTGCTTCCTCTTTGGGTAATGAATTGGAACTGCAGAGAACTGGAGACAAAAATCTAAGAGCCTGGATAATATAGATTGTGGTTCTCATACTTTAGCATCCATCAGAATCACCTGAATGGCTTGTTAAAACATGGATTCTTGGGCCCAACCTCTAGAATTTCTGATTCAGTAGATCTGGGATGAGGACATAAGAATTTGTATGTCTAAGAAGTTCCCAGGGTAATGCTAGTGTGGTTGCTCCAGGGACCACACTTTGAGAACCACTGATACAGGTTACAGATTCTAACTAAACTGTCTGAAAGACCTCCAGTATATTGAAATAGGATCTGTTCCTGATCTCCCCACCTAGCCCTCTCTTTATGGTCTTCAGGGAAAAGTACTCCATGATTGCAAACTCTACACAGAGCACAGTTAAGCTGTTGATGAGCAAAGTTTGGTGCCCACAGGAGCCGGGAGGAGTTTTCTAAGGAAAAATGGTTTTCTAAGATTGGTTGTTCATGTTGGTGTCTCATCATCTGCAATTATAAGAGTATATGATGAGCACACAGTGAGAACTTGTTGGTGAACGAAACTGGTTTAGACTCTAACCTGATTTTGAGGCCAGGGGTCTAGTATCTATAAAATGCTTCTTTTCACTTTCACTTCTGTATTGGTTTGATTCCAATTAAAATTAATGAAAAAGATATTTAAAAAAAATTTTTTTTTACATTTATTTATTTTTGAGAGACAGAGCACAAATGGGGAGGGGCAGAGAGAGAAGGAGACAGAATCCAAAGCAGTCTCCAGGCTCTGAGCTATCAGCACAGAGCCGGATGCGGGGCTTGAACTCACAAACTGTGAGATCATGACCTGAGCTGAAATCGGATGCTTAACCGACTGAGCCACCCAGGCACCCCTTGAAAACAGTATTTTAAATGTAATGACTAAGGGAGTTCCTGAGTGGCTCAGTCAGTTGAGTGTCTGACTCTTGATTTCAGCCCAGGTCATTATCTCATGCTTCATGAATTCTCAAGCCCTGCATTACACAGAACTGGACACAGGGTTCATACCCATGAAGCCATGAGACCGTGACCTGAGCCAAAACCAGATGCTTAGCTGACTGAGCCACCCAGGTGCCTCTCATAAATTGTTTTGTTTCGTTTTTTAAGTTTATTTATTTATTAAGTAATCTCTATACTCCATGTGGGACTCCAACTCATGACCCCAAGATCAAGAGTCACTTGGGGCGCCTGGGTGGCGCAGTCGGTTAAGCGTCCGACTTCAGCCAGGTCACGATCTCGCGGTCCGTGAGTTCGAGCCCCGCGTCAGGCTCTGGGCTGATGGCTCAGAGCCTGGAGCCTGTTTCCGATTCTGTGTCTCCCTCTCTCTCTGCCCCTCGCCCGTTCATGCTCTGTCTCTCTCTGTCCCAAAAATAAAATAAAACGTTGAAAAAAAAAAAAAAAAGAGTCACTTGGTCTTCTGACTGAACCAGCTGGGCGCCTTGACCCATAAATTGTTTTTAAGATCCTAAATTATGGGGGCACCTGGGTGGCTCAGTCGGTTAACTATCTGACTTCGGCTCAGGTCACGATCTCACGGTTCATGAGTTCAAGCCCTGCGTCAGGCTCTGTGCTGACAGCCCGGAACCTGGAACCTGCTTCAGATTCTGTCTGTGTCTCCCTCTGTCTCTGCCCCACTTGCAGTCTCTCTCTCTCTCTCTCTCTCTCTCTCTCTCTCTCAAAAATAAATAAAACACTAAAAAAAAAAAAAAAAAATCTAAATTATGACCTGTATTGTCAGAGTGTTTTCTTCATTCAGTCCATGTTTGTTGTATGTTAACTATGTATTAGTCAAGCTCTTGAGTTTCAGATAATACACACTGTGGAGCCCCTGAGTGGCTCAGTTGGTTAAGTGTCCAACTCTTGATTTCCGCTCAGGTCATGATCTCGAGGTTTGTGAGATTGAGCCCCGCCTCCTCTGTCAGCATAGAGCCTGCTTGGGACTCTCTCTCTCTCTCAAAATAAATAAATAAACTTTAAAAAAAATGCACACTGTTGCACACAGTATAATATAATTTTCTGACTGAAGATATTTTTGTGCCATAATTATTTTAAATTAATAATTCATGAATGTTGTAAATAAGATTATTTGGTAACATCAAAATCAGATATTCTGAAGAAAAAAAAATGGGTTAACTGGCTGTTATTTCTAATTGGAAGGAAAATAACCACTACCATATGACTTCCTAAGTAGACATGTCATACAATCAAGTTCTTACCGGATTGTAATGTGGTTTTAAAAGAAATTCATAATCAAACAAAGGCAGTAATTATTGTACCTTTGTATTACTGCATGATTTTAGAGGAAAATGATATTTTAAATGAAGGCTTACTGGATAACTCCTGTATGTTGTGCATTTTTTCTAAGTCCATCAGGGAAATCATTTTTTTTTAATTTTTTTAATGTTTATTTATTTTTGACAGAGAGAGAGAGAATGAGCAGGGGAGGGGCAGAGAGAGAGGGAGACGCAGAATCCGAAGCAGGCTCCAGGCTCTGAGCTGTCAGCACAGAGCCCGACGCTGGGCTCGAACTCACAGACCGTGAGATCATGACCTGAGCCAAAGTCGGACGCCCAACCGACTGAGCCACCCAGGTGCCCCAGGGAAATCATTTTTAAAGGTCTCTTCCATTGATGAATTTATTGTCTGGTCAGGTTGAGAATGTGAACCGTATGTACAGGAAACCACAGTGCAAACAAAAATCAAATTATCACCCAGAACAAGTCATTTGTTTTACATTGTATAAGTCATCTGTGAAGTAAAAGGGTGTTCAAAGTGAAGTGGGATTGGTGAGGTCATCATTTATTTACACAGTTGTTGACAGTATGAGGGCAATCTAGTTGAAATTTCACTGGACTAGTGAAAGTTTAGATTAAGCTATTACTTTTTGTAACTTGTTAGCTATTGGACTAACCTACGCTTAAAGTTAGTCTTGCTACTGACCTCTAAAGCTTTTCCGGAGAAGATTCCATAAATGAGTAACCAAGGTTTTATCCTCTCCGCCTCCCAGAGAATTATGTAGAAGCAGGATGTCGAGCCAGACAGCTTCTCTCATAGCTATTTTTTTCTGAATAAGTTGAAAACCGTGCTCTTAGATATGTCAATATGATTTCTTAAATAATTAAGAGAGAGAAAGGTTGGGGGGCAGCTGCTCCTTATTATTAGGCTTAACCTGAGTTAGATTTGATAGACTTTAAAAAATAGATAATCTGCTTTTGATTGTTTGGTCATGTGTAATTTGTTGCTCATCCAAGGAATTTAACGATGGAAATAAACATTCATGACATGAAAAGTCACCTCCTTTCTACAGTATTCCCTGTCCATCTATTTCCAAGCCTTCTGCAGAATTAATTATCCCGGTCTCTGTTCCCTGGCCTTCTCTTCATTGTATTATGATATGTAGTGATAATGAGAAAAGGCTGTATTTCCAGAGAAGTGTTTGGTGAGGTTTTCTTTTTATGGTGGAGATTTTCCAAGTATATAGTAAACTAAAGTAGAGAGAAAGCTATAATGAACCCACATACCCATCTCCCTACCTTCAGGAATTGTCAACTTTCTGCCATTCTTGTTTATCTCTACATCCTTGTATCACACTGTTGTGTTCCTGTTGTGGCTGGAGTAAAATAGATCCTACGGAGAAGGATTTTTTTCTTTTATTTCCTTTTTTTTTTTTTTTTTTAGAGGAGACCTTTTCTATAAAAGAAACACCATTATTCCACCAAACAAAATAAAATAATAATTCCTTAGTAACATCTATAGTCCATGTCCAGTTTGGCCCAAAATTGTGTCTTCTAAAATTAGTTTGTACAAATCAGGATCTTGATAGGATCCCACACGTTATTTGGTTGATGTGAATCCTCAGTTTCTTAATCTTCTCTATAACTACACTCCTGACTTCCTCCAAGTCTTTCCCCCATGCTACTGAAGAGAACTGGGTTGTTTGTCCAGCAGGATTTCGCACTTTGTGTGTGTGTGTGTGTGTGTGGTTGGGGGGGGGGGGGTGTCTGTCTTTTTTTAAATCCTCTGTCCCACATTTTAAATTTTGGTGGTAGCATTCCACATGTACCCCTTTTCCCCCATATTTCCTATAATCTGATAAAGTTAAAGAATAAATTGAGTTTGGATTCAGTCTTTTTGGCAAGAATGCCAAGTGGTACTGTGTGCTTGCTACTGCTTCACATCAGGAAGCACGTGACCTCCATTTGTTCTAATTTCAGTGAAGAGTAGTGGATTTAGGTGGTATCAGTCTGATCCTTTTTATGATGATGATGGTGATGATGGTGATTCTAATAAATCACCAACTATTTGGTTTCCCTGAAATACAGTCCAAATAGGAATGGCAGGAAAAATGCTAGATTTTCCCCTCCTTTTACTCACTTTTTTTAATGTTTATTTAGGGGGTGCCTGGGTGGCCCAGTCAGTTGAGTGTCCGACTTCGGCTCAGGTTCGTGGGTTCATGAGTTCAGGGTCCACATCGGGCTCACTGCTGTCAGTGCAGAGCCTGCTTCAGATCCTCTGTCCCCTATCTCTGCCCCTCCCCTGCTCACACACTCTCTCTCAACATGAATAAACATTAAAAAAAAAAAAAAATATATATATATATATATATATATATATATATATATTTATTTTGAAAGTGAGAGTGTCAGCGGAGGAAGAGTAGAGACAGAGGGAGAGAAAGAATTCCAAGCAGGCTCCATACTGTCAGCGCTGAGCCCAACACAGGGCTCAATTCCACAGATCATGAGATCATTACCTGAGCCTAAACCAAAAGTCAGATGCCCAACCTATTGAGCCACCCAGGTGCCCATCCCCTCCTTTTATTTATCAATTTTCAGAACGTGAAATGAGTTGAAGTGACTGAGCGCTTTTAAAAAATATTATAGATGTTTATATTTGATGTGTTTCAGTCTACTATAATCAGTATTCTTTTTGACACTCAGAACTGTCCCACCCTTGGTTAGTGGATGCCCTTCAGGTTGCTTCCTGTGTCATTTGACGTGACCCTTGTAATCTTTGGTAATTTTCTTGCTCTCAGCATGTCAAGTTAGCCCTGATTCATTTACTTCTTCATTCTTCAGACTTGGGATCGCATTCATTTCTCCAAAGAGCTCCAGTCCCTTTTAGTAGAAATCTAAGTACTAATAGTACTCATTGTTACTAAGCTGTCATTGCTTCTAGGCCTTTTCTGTGGACAGGGTTGGTAACTAAGTTTTCGGTTTGGTTTTTGAAAAAAGAAAAGGAAATTAATGTTCCTACCAATATGCCCAGTTCAAATTAAAGATGTTAAAGGGTTTTTATTTAATGTATTTGATTTTATAGTGATATCTCTCTTCTCTTAATGCTGAAAGGCTTGTTTCCTAATAATTAATGTAATTATTTGCTTCAACCTACAGTAAAGCTAGCATCAAAAGAATTAACTACATGTAACAAGACTGCTGGGTGCAATTTAAGATTTCTCTGCTTCTTTTATATCCTAGGATATATACTCATGGGGGTGTATAGTCAGAATGTCTTTTTTTCTTTTTAAGTTTATTTATTTATTTATTGAGAGAGAGAGAGAGAGAGAGAGAGAGAGAGAATACACGTGAGCAGGGGAGGGGCAGAGAGAGGGATTGAGAATCCCAAGCAGGCTCCATGCCATCAGCACAGAGCCCAGTGCAGGGCTTGATCTCACAGCGTGAGATCATGACCTGAGCCAAAACCAAGAGTCAGACCCTCAATTGACTGAGCCATCCAGGAACCTCAGAATATCTTTTAAAATTAGTTAATTATGGGGGCGCCTGGGTGGCTCAGTCAGTTAAGCGTCCGACTTCAGCTCAGGTCACGATCTCACGGTCCGTGGGTTCGAGCCCCGCGTCGGGCTCTGGGCTGATAGCTCAGAGCCTGGCGCCCCCCTCCAATTCTGTGTCTCCCTCTCTCTCTGCCCCTCCCCCATTCATGCTCTGTCTCTCTCTGTCTCAAAAATAAAAATAAACGTTAAAAAAATTTTTTTAAACTCAAAAAAAAATAAAATAAAATTAGTTAATTATGTTGGAATTAAAATAACTTTAAAAAAATAATAAAACAGTTTAAACTTTTGTACTGTGAGGTTATGCAAACTTTATAAATTCAAGTTATTTTATGTCAATTTTTAGAGATTGCCTTTTTCTAATTAATTTTGTTTTTCAATATATAAAATATTAATATGGCGTCCCAAAGAATGAACTTATGAAATAAGGTACAAAGTATCTACCTTCCATCTCTATCCCTTCCCCCTCTCATTTCTGTCCCTGAGGTAACTGTCTTTATTAGTAAAAATGAATACCAAACCTGATCGTTCCATAGTTTCTTTTGAAAATATAAGTAAATATGGGGCTCCTGGGCGGCTCAGTCGGTTAAGTGTCCGACTCTTGATTTCAGCTCAGGTCATGATCTCCGTGCTGGGTATGGAGGCTACTTGGGATTCTTTCTTTCTCTGTCTGCCATCCCCCCACTCATGCTCGCTGCTCATCTCTCTCCCTCCCTCCCTCCCTCTCTCCCTCTCAAAAAAAAAAAAAAAAAAAAAGAGAATGTAAGTAAATGTGCATATGTGTTTTCCCTTTTTCCTAATTTTCCACATAAGGTAATACGCTATATATCGTCTTCTGCACCTTGCCTTTTTTTGTGTGTGTGGCCCAATACTTCTTTTTTTTATTTTATTTTTTATTTTTTAAAGTATACATCCAAATTAGTTAGCATACAGTGCAACTACATCTTGCTTTTTCTTCACTTAACAATATGTCCTGAAGATCTGTCCATAACAATATATAGGTAACTTCTTTATTCCTTTTTATAGCTGAACAGTACTCTATAAAGAGGAGTCCCCTCCATAAAGATAGGTATTTGGGTTGTTTCCAATCTTCAGTTATTACAAATAGTGCTGAAATGAATGGACATGTGAATACCCTATTTAATATTTCTGCTGGTATATCTTTAAGATAGTTTCCTAGAAGTAGAATTGCTGGGTCAAAGGGTAAAATGTATACGTAGTTATACTAGAAAAAAAAAATTTCTTGTACACAGTGTTTAAGAATTGAAAAGGAAGAAGAATTCCTTTTTCTTCATATATGAATAAGTTATTTCAGTAGACATATAGTTGGCCTCCTACTGTGTGCCTGGTATCATTCTAATTGATGGGGATACAGCAGGAGGTTCTACAGAACTTCATGGAGCATAATTGCAGATTTGGATAAGTGCTATGTAAGAAGTGAATGGGTTGATATGAAAGAGTAGAGTAAGAGGATTCACTTTGGATAGGGTAATCAGGGTAGGCCTCTCTGAAAAGGTGACATTTGAGCTGAGACATGAAGGATAAAAATGATTAATGCCGCCATTTATTGACTTCCCTACTATATTTTCAGATTTTCAGACTTTTGCAAAGTCTGCTCTATAATTCCTTTTTTACAGAGAAGAAAACTCAGAAAACGAAATTACTTGCTCAAGACCTTGAAACTTAGAAACAGGGGATGGGATTTGGATGAAATCTAGACCTAATTCCAAAGCCAGATAAGATAAACCTTTTTTTACTGCATTGCCTCTCTTAGCCAGAAAGAAAGCAGTGATAAGTGATTTAACATAGTAAATGGCTTAGACTCTTATTTTAACCTGGCAGAAAGACAGTGTTTTGCTTTTTTCTTTTAAAAAAACATTGTTCACATTTATTACTGATTACAATTTCACAACACATAGGCTCATTTTATTTGGGAGTATTTGTTATAAGAAAATAGAACTTC
The DNA here is from genome assembly GCF_028749965.1 of Puma concolor. NCBI lineage: Eukaryota > Metazoa > Chordata > Mammalia > Carnivora > Felidae > Puma > Puma concolor. Next base: position 29,136,361 of record NC_141672.1, on the reverse strand, counting down.
TTGTCCAAGCTAAAATTTCAATATCTGTTTTTATTGCTTTCAATTTAATGGTGGTTGTATGTTTAAAATACCATCTCAAAAATATCCCTCAGATATTTCTAGCCTATTAAAATGATGCACCTTCTAAGTATCCTATTTATTTCATAAATATTTGTTAAAATTTTTATTAAAGGTACTTTAAAAATTTTTTTTAATGTTTATTTTTATTTTTGAGAGAGAGAAAGACAGAATGTGAGTGGGGGAGGGCCAGAGAGAGGGGGAGACAGAATCTGAAGCAGGCTCCAGGCTCTGAGTTGTCAGCACAGAGCCGGACGTGGGGCTTGAACTTATGGACCGCGAAGTCATGACCTGTGCCAAAGTCAGACGCTTAACCAACTGAGCCACCCAGGTGCCTCTAAAAGGTACTTTAAAGTGTTTGTGTGACTTTAGTAAATGAAATAACCAAATTGTTCAAGGTTCTATAAATAGAATAACCACAAAATTCATCTTAGGGAGAAATTTTTTTCTTGGTACAAGCACTTATTAAGCACATAAAAGTATTATTTTAAGTGTTAAAACAACCCAGTCAGGTTGATACTGATCGCCATTTTATAGACGAAGGAGCTGAGGCACAGAGAGGCTACATAATTTACTTGAGATCGCCTTCTAATAAGTGATAGGATTTAGACCTAAAGTTCAAATCCTATGCAGTCTTTGGTTTTGTATCCTAAGTATTAAAAAGGTCATCTCAAACAGTAAGAAAGTTGGGAACTAATATTATATTCTTCCTTGCTGGTGAGTTAAGTCCATGTTATTGTCCAATGAACCATGCGTGAAGATTCATAGACATTTCTTTTAGTGTCTTAAGCTAGAACTAGCTGCAGTTAAAATGCAGATTCTAATTTTATAAACAAGGCCACCTCTAACAATATTAAAGTGAAATGATATTATTTCCTGGCTTAAAGAAAAATTCTCCAGCAACTATAGGAATGCTGTGGCATGAAGACAGCATCTTAAATCTCTATGCAAGTCATACACAAAGTGTTATTGCGATGAAAAAATAGTGGCGTGAATAATACCTGCTCACAGCCCAAGACACTTGATGTATCTTGGGCCTCAGTGTTTGTTGGATTTTGTAATTTCATGAGCAAGATTTGTATTTTTTTAAAGTTCTATATTTCTGTGTGTTCCACTCGATGTCAAATCTGTATTCTTAGATTGTAGGGTTCCATTAAAAAAAATAAATAATCTCAGCTCCTCCTCCCTCCACTCCCCCTCCCCCCACACGCTCATTTTGTATAATATGGTAATGATATCACCGTAGCAGTAATTACGGGTCATCTTCATTTCTTTCATCTCTGCCTGTTCTGATGGCTTCATTCCTTTGACGGAAAAGATTTGGCTCTGGGTGCTATGATTATTTTGTTAAGCGTTATTCGAATAGACAGGAGTGAGAGAAATTAATCAATCCAAATGCAATTAGCATCATGTTTAACCCAGTGATGGACGTCTCAAGGTGAAACAGCTAGGGGAGTTTCAGACATTATTATTCAATCCAATGGTTCTTATCTAAATTATAATCAAGAGAGGTTTTTATTGGCTTCTCAGTGTGAAGATGTAACTCTTTCCCTGCCCTGGGGGTCAAGAAGACCGGCCTTATTCTCTGTAGACTTTAGTTACTGCCAGCACCTTGAAGTAGAGATGTTCCAAGCAGAAAGTTGTCTTAATGTCCAAGTCATTTGAAATTTATCTATACTGTGATCTTGCTCTGATTTTCCTGAGAGTGGAATAGAGCCTATGGATAAAGTACTCTAACTTGAGGCAAAATATTTTGTGTACCGATTAAGTCACTTTGACTAGTTGTTGTTTTATCTTAACCTTCCATGATAGATTTATTGCTCTCCTCATTTTGTGGATGAGGAAATTAAGACTGTGTGAAGCTGCTAGCCTTTGGTCATAATAAGTGTTTCACCACGATGTATTACTATGGATGCCCTGAAGCATGAATGTTCTGCACAGATTTATAAGTGTTTAGTAAAAGTTCTCACCCCAAGAGCATTAATTCATTGCTTTGATCTCATTGCCTTTCATTCAGGTGAGTTTTACCCTTGAAAAGGGAACCAAATGCAACTATGAAGTAGGCCTCTGAACCCCTCTGAAAAGGAAACAAAATACAAATAACTTGTTAGCTCTCATTCCTGGGCACAAATCTTTGGGGTTTTTGTTGTTGTTGTTGTTATTTTGGTTTTTTTGTTCGTTTGGTTGGTTGGTTTTTTTGTAGGGAGAAGGATGATAAGGATTGAATATTTGAAATCTGGTCTTGTTTTGCTCTTAAAAGAGGGCAGGGCAAGGAGAGTCAATGGAGAAACACGGGCTTTCCACCTGAATACAACATTTTTCAAGGGCCTGACAATTAAGATTCTTCTACTTCTGCTTTCAATCTTCAGGCATCATGGCTGACACTTCCCATATTTTATGTTCCTGCTTGATGTTTTATACTCTGAGAATAAATCTGTTGGCTGGATATTTCTGTCCTTTTTTTTTTTTTTTTTTTTTGTCGTGAAAAGCCATTAAAATTATTTTCCATATTGGAATTGTCCAAATTTGTTTACCTGTACATTGAGTACTGGTTTTTCTTTTTTATATTATGTCTTGGATAAAACATTCTCTAGAAATTGGACTTAATGTGAATTGGAGGGGAAATGTCTGATATAAAATCATCTTTGTCTGAATTCCCTGGAGGGAACACTCTTCTCACTCATCCCACCCTTTTGGAAGAAAAAAGTCCTGTTAGAGAGACAAGACACCCAATAGAAAGAGAATCTGGAAAGGGTGCCCAAAAAAGGCTTTTTTGAGAATTGTCAGGATGGAGATTTTCACAGTCAGTGATAGTTTGGTTACAGATGTAGCATCCAGACTGTTCTTTTCTCAGGTATATATTTTAGTCTCCTTTTTGAAATGCTTATTATGCCCAAAGAATAGGCCAAAGCCTCAAGGCTGTTCTGCTTACATTCAAATGCTACATCTATATTTTAGAGAAAGTGAGGTTTCTACTAAAGACTCTTACTTGCGAACTCTACCATGGGTTGATTGAGAATGGTCAGCAGACCTTCTTACAATTACACCACCTTCTGAGGGCCACCGAGTGTCTAAACGAGGCTCCAGGAGACCCCTCCTCATCCATGACGCTATACTCAGTTCATAGCACCTTCTGTTCTTGACAATGACACCAGCACCAGCTGCTCTTGTGTTAGAGGCATTAAAAAGTGTTTAGCCTTTGACTTGAATTATCGATCACTTACTGGTACGTTTTGTGCGGGCGTCCGAACTGGAGCATGGTGAAGAATCTCCATCTGGCAGACCGCCCCGGTACTGGTCTGCTCTGCACCGGCTGTATGCCAGAGCAACAGAAAAACCTTCCACGTTCCTGGGAGAGAGAAATCAGAATTCGAAATGCCGTTGGTTTCCTTTTATTCCCTTCTAATGTATCAAGATAACCTCTGAACAACTAGCTCCATCGCAAGGCCACTTCTGACTTATTTGAATCTTCCCTAATATCCAGCACATGGTGGTCACTTCATGTGACTATTCATCCAAACTATTCATCCTCCCCCCACTTCTTGCTTCTCTCTCCTGCACAGCACACAGTGATGACTAGGAGATCCCTCTTGTCATAGTTATTAAAATGCATTCGAGGTTTCAAGGACGAAAAAAGTAATTTTTAAAAGAGTCAAAACCATAATTCTAACAAATGGCATCATTTCTGTGAAACATCTTTCTATGAAGCTAACTAAATAAATAGCTTTTTAGCACACTGATTGAAACTAAACTAGGATTTTATGTGTTCCTCTTTGCTGGAAGAAGCCCCTGGTGTAGTTTGGGAAGGTAGCTGCCTCTAATACCCAGCATTACTCCGGCAGATTTGATTCTCCAAATTATGTGTGTTACACAGAAGCAAAACATTCATGTGTCCTTTTGTTTTGCATTTGAGATCTTTTAAAAAGTAAAGTTTGACCCCCTTTGCCTATCACGATACTGCCTGAACACTGATTCGGTGCAGACCTGGGACCTCTTGTGAAATGGCAGCTGAGGAGCTCCAGCGCTCACCTTGGCCAGTGAAAAACCCAAGGAAGGAAGGAGTCTAGACTAAGAACGGTAGTCATATTAACTTGAAGGTGGCAGGGCGGGATTGTTCTGTGGTGCAATTTAAGAGGCGTATGCCACTGAGTAAACTAATGAGGGCCATTGTGCACAACAGGGTTTATCAGTGAGGCAGTTCAGATACCAGTTTGATGGGCAACCAATTCACAAAAGAGACACACATGCACAGTTGGAAGTAGAGTTTGAAGATACATTCCAACAGCAGACTGCAGTTTGGTTCAACCACATCCTGACCACTGCAGTATGATTTCTCTGTTCTTTCATTTTCCCCTTCCTCCTTCCTTCATTGTACATAAAGCAACTGGTGTATGTACACAAGCATATGGCCTTTTTTAAAAAAACTGAATGGCCATTACTGTCTTTTGATCAACATTGAATGGATATGGAATGGGGTGAAATACTGGTTCAGTGAAAATATTCCCTTTCCCCATTAGTGGCATGCTCATTCAGCTCTTATTAGCTTGTATTTCCGTAAATTCTTTTGCTCTCACTTTAACAACAACAAAAAATCCTTGCATACCTTGTTCATTTGGAGAATTTTAATGTTTTTCATTTGTTATCGTAAAACCAAGGACAGTCATATCACTTTTTTGTACGTAGCTGTTGCACGTAGGACAGTTTGTCTTTAAGTAGAGATAAATTGCTCTAAAAAGAAATGAATCCTAGATAGTTGTCCCATCAAGTGTCTCTTTGCCTAAGTAAACTCTTGTTTGAAATGAAAGAAAGAAAAAGATAGTTATACAGTAGCTAGCATTTACTAAATGCCTATGTGACCTGTTTATTAATTTCACCTGGAACAAATGAAGAACCCAAGGGGGCCCTGGCTGGCTCAGTTGGTAGAGCATGCGACTCTTGATCCTCAGGGTCGTGACTTGAAGCCCCGTGTTTGGTATAGAGCTCACTTTAAAAAAAAATAAAATAAAAGGAGTGAATTTTATTAAAAAAAAAAAAAAATGAGGAAACCGAAGCTCGGAAAGATGTCTTCAGTGACTTGCCTGCAGTGGTCATTGTAGGAGCTGGGGCTCGATTCCAAGCCTGTCCGGTGCTAAAAGCCCTGCTCTTTCCACGGTGGTATGCCATTTCCTTTGTTCCCTGCCAGTCATATTAGAGTCTCCTGAAAACAGCCTGTTGTACCTTTTCTCCGCCTCACAATGTTTTTAATTATGTTGAGGCACAGAAATATTTAAAGTAGTTTGCATTGGAATTGAAAACCAAACATTATGAGTTTCTCCCATTTCATTAAAAAGTTACTTAATCTTTACATTGTTCTCTACATTAAAGCCGAGCAGAATTTTATCAGGCAATTGCCTTAAAGTTATAATCTGGAAAATCTTTCTGTAATGAAACCCATATGTCATGGGCGAAAGGTGCAAAGCCCTGGCAGAGAGGGTTGGTCTCATGAGAGATTCTGCACCCAATCTCGTTAACCAGGGTGCCTCTGGTAATCCCTCATCCCCTCGCTGGTGAGAAATCAATCTGTACCACTGAATCTTTTTCAACCAGCCACCAAGAAAATTTACTGCAGAGAAGGCAGTTTGGGGATAGTCATTGTGGAAGGGGAGCCAGAGGCAAGGCTAACTGTAGATGGAGGGATTGGAGAAGCTAAAGAAGAGATTGTATTAAGCCACACGCTACCTTCAGAGCAGGCAGGATGCAGTCCTCCCTTCAGCCCTGACCTCCCTAAGTATACCCAGGTATTTACAGCTGCCAGAACCTGACAGCCCTAGGGAGGCCATGAAGGGGGTAATAGAAACTGCATAAACCTGGAAGTCACTTGTAGTTTATCCATTTGCTGTCCTTAAATGTGTACAAGTGGTCTCCTCTCCCACATTCTCCACAGCAGTTCACGCATTCACGCTATGGTGACAGTCTATATTGTGACTTTCTCCGTTCATGGTCTGTGCACTGCAATAGAAGGGCCTGTCAATCATGACTTGACATGGAGGTCCTGCTCCTCTTCTGAAAAGCATACAGTGTGGTAGCTAATGATCAGTGCATCCCTCTTGGCATAATTTTTGGAATGTGGTAGCAGGGTTGCCTTCCTATTGAACCTCATCATCCTAGAGAATTAATCTAGAATTTAAAAAATAGTTAAGAAATGTTACTAACTCTAGGTAAAACTCTAGCAATCTTATTGTATCTAGGATTGTCTTATAACACAATGTTGAGAAAGGAGAACCAGGAGAAGAGAGGAACTAGAAGCATGAAGCTGGGAAGCACGTACTCTTACCATGGCCATTAATGCAAGAATCGTATCAATCTGTAACTAATGGGAGAAGAAGGGATGGAACGAGGCAGGGAAGTAGAAATGTCTTCCTCTCTTCTGTAAGCAAGCCAGAGACATCTCTAAAGGTTTTTCCCTAAAGAGATTTGAAATCTCTAGTGGAAGTTTTTTAGTGAAATACATTTACATATAAAACCCTGCTGGAAGGGGTGTGTGTGTACGCATGCGAGCGTGTGTGTGTGTGTGTGTGTGTGTGTGTGTGTGTGTGTGTGTGTAAGAGGAATACAGAATAGTAGCAGAAGGCTGTCTTCCTACTCCTAATGGGATTTTGTAGCAGCATGTGCGAGTTTGTTTCAGAAGTCAAAAATGAACAGATGTTGGTATAAATTACCTCTGTGTCTGATGTCTTGCAAATTAAAAGCGCGGTTGGCATCACTAAACAATTTCACTAGGTTTAGGGGGGTGCGGCTAGCAGGAGGTGATTACTATAGCAGGTCGGTAAGAATCTTCACACTGCAGCAAAGCAGGAAGGCAAGGATAAAGAAATGAATAAAATAAAGGGTATGTGAATTAATCAGAGATGTTAACATCTCTGAAAACAAGTGAACAGGAGGGCTCATGCTCTGAAGCTGCCCCTAACCCACAGCAATTTCTCTGTGTGCAAAGAGGGGTTGGTGCTTAGGATGTGATTTATAGGGCACAGCCCTGTTTTAGGGAGCAGCTATGTCACGAATTCGTATATCTCCTATATGGGACTGGCGAGTAGGAAAACTTTCTCCCCTCCCATGTAGAAGATGAAGTCTTTGAATTACTTCTACTTTTACGGTGGTTTCTGCAGCTCTGTGTACTTAGATTAGGTTGAAGGGGGAGGAATGATTGAGTGGGGAGAGGGTTGTTAAAAAGGATTGGTTAAATTCAAGGAGAGCTTGCCACTGAGAGACTTTGGAATCTGTTTATTTTGCCTTTTAAATCCTTTTGATCCCTCAAATAGATTGGGTCTTTTTAAATTTTACATCTTAAAATATCGGTCATTCTCCCATTTTGAGAAAAAAAAAAAAAAAACAGAAAAGAATCAGGGGGTGTGAAGGGCAGCAGGTAGAAATAATTGGCAAGATCAGTACAGTGCTCCTGGCCCAGGATTTTTAGAGCAAGGCTCTGCTCTACCCAGCAGAGTTTTGTAATACCCATGTTTGGTTCCCAGAGTACCTGCTTCTAGCCATGTTGCAGGATCATTTGATTCTATGTAAAACTCCTTAATAAGCACTGGAGAGTAGGCAGAAAATCCATCCAATAGAAATAAATGATGAGACCCACTCTGGCCAAAAGTATAAGTCAGTTCCTATAGGATCAGGCTGAGGGAAAAGATTCCAAGAAATGGGATTTTTTTTTTTTTTACATTTATTTATTATTTTTGACAGACAGAGATAGAGCACAAGTGGGGGAGAGGCAGAGAGAGAATGAAACACAGAATCCGAAGCAGACTCCAGGCTCTGAGTTGTCAGCACAGAGCTGGACACGGGGCTTGAACTCACAAACTGTGAGATCATGACCTGAGCCGAAGTCGGTCGCCTAACCGACTGAGCCATCCAGGCACCCCATGGGATTTTTAACATTGATAGCCTCCCTTATCACAGTTCACTCATTCATTCACTCTGGAAAGGTGGAGTGTTAATGGTGCCATTAATACCAAGCATGTTCCCTGCTGAATACCCAAGAGAAAAGCAGGGCAGGTGGCATTAGTATGCTGCTCGTTTTACAGATATAGAAACTGAGGCTCAGAGGTCTTGCCCAGCCCAAGGTGTCACCCAGCTGCTAAGCGCTAGAGCTGGAACTTAAACTGAGTTCAGGTCTCGTGTTATCTGAATGAAAGAAGTCCATGCTGCCTCCCCTGGGCAAGAAAGTACTTGTTAGGACTTCTCTAGGGTAGTTAGTCCTTGCCCCCCACCTTCATCTCTCCATTAATCTGGCATTACTTCCATCAAAGGAAATTATTTTTCTTGCCAAATAAGTAAAGTAAATTTAGAAGAAAAAAAAATCCCACAGTGGAGAGAATGAAGCACTGAGGGCGATTAACAAGTCTTACCGTTTGCCTCTAGAAAGGAAGGAAACTAACATTATTGTGTTCCTACTTGGAATAGTTCTTTTATATATTATCGTTCACCCAGCCAACATTTATTTAGCAGATACTAGGTCTAGCTGTGTACTAGCTGCTGGTAATATAAAGAATAACGAGGGGCGCCTGGGTGGCTCATTCGGTTGAGTGTCTGGCTCTTGATTTCGGCTCAGGTCATCATTCCATGGTCATGGAATCCAGCCCCGCATTGGGCTCTGAGCTGAGCGTGGAGCCTGCTTAAAATTCTCTCCCTTTGCCCCTTTCTCCTGCTCGTGCATTGTCGCTCTCTAAAAATAAAATAAATAAAAATAAATAAGAATAATGGAACAGAGTCTCCGCCCCCAATTCTTAACCTTTAGTGCAAGAAGACAAGCATATAAACAAATACTTGCAGGTCTTACAGTTACTTTGTAGGTATAGAGTTTGGTATAAATCCACCAAGGAAGTTTGATTTGAGCCAGGATTTATGGGCACGTGGGGAATGGAAGAATGGGCACATGGGGAATGGAAGCACTGGGGCTTCCATTCCTAGGTAATGGGATTTCCTTTCCCTTCGTGGGAGCTTCAGAATTTGTGAGAGATGAGGAATATATGGACTGCAGTTACCAGAAGCTTTCCTATGGCTACAGAGTTTGTATTGTTTTATTTCTCTGTTGTACAAATAAACCAGGAACTACTAAATGTTAGTAGGGAGGGGGAGTAGAGCCCATTCATCTAGCACCATCTCTGGGCTTAAATAAAGCAGCAAAGAGGCTAGGGTGAAGGTCCTTCTCATTCTGCAGGTGCCTCTCCAGCCACCTCACTGATTGGCCAGGATGGGGACATATTCTTAGGAGGCCACAGGCACAGCCTGCTGTGTGCCCACTGCATGGTTGCAGAAGACTTCTGGCCTCCACGACCAACCATTGGACACTTTCAGCACTGCTAAATCTATTTAAGAGATCCCAAAAGACAATTTTGTGGGGATGAGGATAAAGGGGTTATTATAATACATACGCTTTTTGAGGATTTGCTTGACGGAGCTAAAACAGCGGGCTTCTGGAGTGGCCCTTGTAATTGAGAAATGTTTTACTTTCATTTCGAAGCCTCATATGTAGGAAAGTAGCTGTATAAACCCTCTTGTAACTACAGCATTCAAAGATTGATGGTGCTGAAAGTCAGAGAAAGACACATAAACCTTGCCTGGCTATATTAAATATCTAAGGACTGACAATGCCAAGAGAGAGAAGACCAAAGCTCTATAAACCCTACTTTATTACACCATCCACAGATGAACTGCACTGAGGGAATATAAACTCCGTTATACTACAGCATCCAGGGACTACCACTGCTGGGAGATGGGGTAAATGATCTCTCATTTTGATTTGAGATTATAAATGTCCAGAGACCAACAATCCAAAGAAGACTCTAATCTTGGTTGGATTGTAGTCTCCAAGAGCAACCCCCCTGACATAGTGAACATGAGTATTAGGTTACATTCTTTTTTTTTTTTTTTTAATGTTTTTATTTATTTTTTGAGAGAGAGAGACACACAGAGTGTGAGCGGGGAGGGGCAGAGAGAGAGAGGGAGACACAGAATCCGAAGCAGGCTCCCGTCTCCGAGGTGTCAGCACAGAACCCAATGCGGGGCTCGAACTCACAAGCTGTGAGATCATGACCTGAGCCGCAGTCAGATGCCTAACTGACTGAGCCACCCAGGCACCCCTATTAGGTTACATTCTTGAGAGAGAGGTAGGGTTGGAGGAATTCCCTGGAGACTTTTTAAAAATTTATTTATTTGGGAGGGGGAGAGTGCATGCAAGCTGGGTTGGGGGGTCGGGGGGGGAGAGAGAGAGAGAGAGAGAGAGAGAGAGAGAGAGAGAGAGAGAGAGAATCCCAAGCAGGCTCTGCACTGTCAGCACAGAGCCCAGTGCAGGGCTTGATCCCACAAACTGAGATAGTGACCTAAGCTGAAAACGAGTCCAAGGTTTAACCTACTGAGCCACACAGGGGCCCCTCCCTAGGGATTTTTTTTTTAAGGTAGATGATAAAGTCTTCCCTGGTTGGCCTGTGTCTTCTAGCAATTGTCAGCTTCAGAAGAGCTTTGTACAGTTTTAGTAATTAGTAGTTGTTCATCTTTCCCTCTTTTTGGAGGTTAGTGGTGACTGAGTCTGTTATGGTCACACCTTTGTATACAATTTAAATCAACCTGCATTTGGGGCGCCTGGGTGGCGCAGTCGGTTAAGCGTCCGACTTCAGCCAGGTCACGATCTCGCACTCCGTGAGTTCGAGCCCCGCGTCGGGCTCTGGGCTGATGGCTCAGAGCCTGGAGCCTGTTTCCGATTCTGTGTCTCCCTCTCTCTCTGCCCCTCCCCCGTTCATGCTCTGTCTCTCTCTGTCCCAAAAATAAATAAACGTTGAAAAAAAAAAATAAAAAAAAATAATAATAATAAAAAAAAAAAAATAAAAAAAAAAAAATAAATCAACCTGCATTTTTAAATTACATTTTCCTGAGATCTCCTTTCCAGATTTTGGGTTTTCATTGATCTTCCATTTGTTGTGATTCCAGCCAGAGAGATGACAAGGGGGAAATTTCTCAACATTCTGGAGAAGCCCAAGAAGTAGCAGCTGCTTGTGGACGGGATGTCCTGGGGACCGGAACCATGCTCCCCTCCCAGTGCAGCTGTGACGATGTGCAACTCTCTGCTCCCTGGCGAGAGGCCGGAGGGTACACCTCCAGGACTGACCCTCTCCCCCTGTTCCTGGCATTCTGCGTCTCGGAGGACATTCGGCGGCAAGAGAGGAATCTGCTTTACAGATTCTCTACAGAAGGATCAAGTGCAGTTATTCAATCAGCTTCCAGACTTTGACCGGCTCAGCCTTGGATGTGGGGAACACCAGGGGGCGTATCATTCTTAAAGGTCAAAGTGCTGCTCTCTTGTTTGAAGAAGTCAGTCAGGAGCCCCAGGATCTTACAATTGATTTGATTTGGTGATGGCAAAGTCAGTTGTGAACACGTTGTTTGGATGGGTTCTTTTGACTTGTACTTGATATCTTAGGAAGTATTTATGGTGAGGAGACCAAGAGACCAATCAGATTCTGAAACAGACCAGGCAACCTGACCTGTGAACTCTCCAGTATATACTGGGTTCCAAGAATCCCTAGCTGGAGAAGCCAGAATCTTTTTGAAATGCACACCTGCTTTAAAAGTTCTGTACCTCCCACGATAACCCCATCCCCCAGTGCCTTTCATTCCCCACCATCCGTTCTGATTCTAGGAAAAGGGGATCCCTGTGTATCAAGTCCCTACTGGGATTAGCTAGTGAAAGGCTCATACAAAGTTGTATTGGATTCTAGACCTCAAAGACTGAGTTAAAGATGAAAGAAAGGACTTTTGAGTTCTAGCTCATCTGTTACAATTTCAAACAAGATTCAGTATGGCCTAAAAGGTAGGAGAAGAAGGTTGTTTGCAGGAGTTCCCGTTTGATGAAAAACTAGAAACTCTACTTGACGTGAAAGGAATGTGCTGTGGAACGGTGGCAGTGTTTTGTCCCCTTGTCCCCTCTCGTGGCACGTATCAGATATTTCACCAACGTAACAGAAACACACACACACACACGAAAGGAAAGGGAGAATTTCCTGACTTAAATACAACTCTTATGGAGCTCTTTGCCAGTCATCTGTCCCTGTGTTAAAACCTGAAAACCTAACCCATGCGTAAAATTGATTACACACGTTCTCCATATTTTGTCTTATAAGGCAGCCCCCAGCCTCTAATGTTCTGTGAAGTACATGAGGTTTCCTAAACTTCATGCAGAGAACATCCATGTGGCAGTTGTCTGATGGTGTTTGGATACAAGGAAAGTTGTGGGTGAACTGTTGGTCCTGAGTGTCTGTGCTAGGGTGCAGCACTGTTCAGTTTAATAGCTGGTCCGTTAACTATTTCTGGCATTTGTGCCTTGTTTCCCATGCTAGAATTAGTGTTGGATTTTTTTCTCTCATTTTTGCCATCCATGCAATTTTATGTATTGATAAGGGAGACAAACTGAACACAAGTCACAAAGGGTAAGTATGAGAAAAGACATTCTGCCTGGATGCGATATAGAAATTCAGTCTGGAGAGGCATAGATTTTAAGTTAAGCTTATTATTGGCATTCCTTTTTCCTCTAAATACGGTTGAAGTGGGAGAGGGAGAAATAGAGAGTGGGAGGGGAGGGGAGGGGAAGACAAAAAACAGTGCCATAACGTCACATTCTTCCTTTGCTCTGTTTTTGAGAGTTGATGATATCAGGCACTTTTAAGTGCTTGGGGAAATTGAAAAATATATGGAGAATATGAGGATACCTCCCCAAAACCAACTCAGGTCTGTAACCCGAGGCTTTGTAGTTGGTTTTCTGGTCTGCTTTGGCCTTTCTTTTACTGTCATCTTATTCACCAGCACTTAATGTAAGTAGATGTTTTAGAATTGCGATATTTATTGGTTTTGTATTTGTCGTCCTTAAAAATGTTAATGATGTATTTTTATATTGATATTATAAATTGATGTATAGTTGTGTGTGTGTGTGTGTGTGTGTGTGTGCGCACGTGCGCTTCAGGGTGTTAGACGACTGTGCTTTGTATATGATGGTTTCTGTGTTGTCATAATAAATACGTCCCTTTTATAGGAGAGTGAGTTTTTCCTCAAAGGGCCACATTGCATATTTAAAGCATACGCTTCATCAGAAAGTACAACTGTAATGATAAATAACCTGCTGGTTTCCCCTCTAATATCACAGTGGGTGGTGTGGGGCTTTATGACCATCTACTACTTGGTCTCCCAGCTTCCAGCCTATTCTACCAGCCATCCAAGCTCATTACTACTCAACTCCTTAAAGTAGTTTTCTTTTTAAGTTTTGTTTAAGTAATCTTGGCACCCAACATGGGGCCCAAACTCACAACCCAAAGATCAAGAGTCACACGCTTCTCCAACTGAGCCAGCCAGGTGCCTCTCAACTCCTTAAAGTACTCCTTAAAAACCTTTAATACCTCCTCATGTCAAATAATAAAGTCTGGGTGTCTTATCCTGGCATTTAAAACTCTCTGCATGTAATCCTAATCAACCCTCTTCTCCAATATATGAAGTCTCGGTTCCAGTTAATCTGAACAATTCCCACTTCCTCACTTGAGTGTCTTTGCTCATGCCATTTGAGTTCCTAGAAAGTCTCGAATCCCTTTTGCACATATCAGACCTACCCTTCCTATTAACACCTGATGAACCAGCTGGAAATAATCCTTCCCCTTCCCCCCGCATTCCTACAACATTTATGTATAACATCCTTACAACTCTTCCCAACCTAGCCTTATATTTAAGTGATCTGAGTGCATATCTAGTTATTCTTCTGTGTCTTCTTTGAACCGGAGGGGTCAATACCTGCCTGTGGACTTCCAATTATACATGATGGGCTGAAAACAAATATTTCTCTGCCACCTCCTAAAACTCTTAGCGTGACTTCCTTTTCAACTCCGCTCAAGAACTAGAGAAGAGCAAGTATTTGTACAAGCGCTGTCCCCCATTGATAGTTTACCTGCCATAGAGCAGAGCATCATGCCCTTTTAGAGAAACATTCTGTTTGAGAGAAGTAAATTGCGTGGCATCATTGGCTCATCATTGATTTCCAAGAAAACAACTGGGTGGGCAGTAGGTTTCTTTGATCTGGAAAAGCACGGCTGGCTGGCTGACTGACAACAGGGACAGCATTCAGACTGTTCTGTCCTAAATCTTTATAGAAAGTGGGGTGCCTGAAGTGGCTCAGTCGGTTAAGTGTCCAACTTCGGCTCAGGTCATGATCTCACAGTTCATGATTTCAAGCCCTGCGTCGGGCTCTGTGCTGACAACTCAGAGCCTGGAGCCTGCTTCGGATTCTCTGTGTCCCTCTCTCTCTCTGCCCCTCCCCTACTCGTGCCCTGTCTTTCTCTCTCAAAAATAAACAAACATTTTTTAAAAATGAAAAAAAAATTAAATCTTTAGAGAGTATTTTCCCAGTAAACAATTATGTATCATTTGCCCACAGGTTGGTTTTGCCTTTCCCTTTGCCATTCTGAATGCCTTCCCTGTAGAAGCACCTGTTGTTGACTGAGCAGCACTGTCTTGAGAAGAATAGCATCGGTGCGTGGAGGCACGTTTCCAAATTCTTATTCAAGTCTTTGCTCATCAACCGTCTTACTGCTTCTTGCTCACTTCAGGCTCAGATTCTTGGCCTCTGCTGACTTGCTTGGCCTTCCTTCCATCATTAGAGCACTAAAAGTTCACAGGCTATTAACTGTATTAATATCAAGATGCCATTATTAATTTTTCTTTATCTTTTTGTTACCCATTTGTCATATTTTTTAAATGGACACTTGGTAACTGCTGCTTGTTTGTGGCCCTCCAGCTGCAGCTTATTGGAGCTCCTCTGGCTTCCGGGCCACGAAAACAGAGCTGGTGAGTCATTCCATTGCCTCTACACTTATGAAGGGTGTTTGGACTTTCACAGGAGCTCTGCAATGAAACCGAGAAATTACCTTCCCAGTGCGATGCTCTGGGCCCTCTGTTTCCTCCAGGATTCAGGCATCACAGAAAAGAAACAGGCAGAACAGGAAGGGAGGAAATGGGCTGGTGGACTGAGGTGAATGGGTGGTCCCAGTGGTCACAGGACACGATTTCTTACCAGCTTTCAACTTCTACGCAAAATCTACCTACAAGCATTTGGTTATGTCCTCCAGTTCCTGTTCATCCTCTGCCAGCTATAAGGCCCATGCGTGGGCTTCATTTCACCAGAGAGCCTTGTAGCCCCCACCCCAAAGAGTGGCCTCTCCGAGTTTGTAAGTTCTGACTGACCTGAAACTGACTTTTCCTACCTGTGTAGGCTTTTTGGCACTTTGGAGATGTGTCCCCGACTGTGCCCAAAGAGGCCACCAGCCTTCCCACTCTTTGCCCAACACTTTTTCTTCACGAGCAGGGTCATTTGGGGGCTTCAGGTGGCACCAGGTGCAGCCGGGAGGCTCATGGTTGGCTCAAGTGCTGGCAGAGCCTGTTAATTAGCACACGAACACCCCAATGCTCCATTAGCCAGGCCAGGCATTCGGAACCTTCCCCTCCTGTGGGCCCCTTCCTCCTAATGAGAGCTGGAAGAAGGGCCCTCACAAAACACTGCCTCAGAATAATATTCCGCTTTGTCCCCACCAGTAACCAGGGCTGACAGGATCACTCTGTCCATTTCTCTTCTAATTAGCACAATTCCAGCATGGCCTGAGCCAGCAAATGGAGAAAAGCGATCAAAAGCGATCGGACAACCGTACCGAATCACAAACACAAAGAGGGCCATTCCCTGTAATTAGGTGAGACAATTCCTCAGTCTTTTCTCGGCTGGAGTTTGCCGCTAAGACTCTTGCTGTTTGGGTCCCAGCAACACAAGTTACATGTCTCCCTGGGACACTAATAAGCCCCAAATTGTCTTCCGCTTCACACAACTCTAACCAGAGGACAGATGCCAGGGGGAGGGGGGACACACTGAGGGGACAGGGTGTCTAAACAGCTAAGCAGCTGCTGCAATGTCTCCCTGACTCCAAAAGGCAGACGCTGGGGCTGTGGGCAGAGAGGGAAGAGGCCGTTGGTTTGAGAGAACTGCTCTGGGTGCAGCCTGGTCCCATTGCCTGGGCGGCTGTCTGCAAGTGCTGACAATTCCAGAACCTCTGGAGAGACCCACCCTCTGCTACTTGCCTCGCCCTGTTCATTCGCCACCTCTTGCCTATTGTTCCCTTTTGGTCTCCTCATCCCCACTCCCACATGTCCCCACTGGTGGCATCGTGGACAGCTATAACTGTGGCACCATCCCTGGCCCTGCACTGAAGGCTTATACACCTGTAGTGCATGATCTCAAGGCTGGCCAGCGTGCGGCACCCCCGTGTGCATTCTGGTCTCAAAGAGTTCGTGACCTGGAAGGGGCCCTCGCTTCCAGCACCCATCGCTTCTGGGTCTTTGGCTCTCCCATAGCCCCTGCTTTCTATCCCCATTCTCTCTCCTGAAAGATCCCTGTTTTTCAAAACAGAAAAGTGGCTCATCAACTGCCAGGGCAAGAAGCCACAACTGGCCACACTCCATATGGCTCAGAAGTTGGCCACTTAATAAACAGAAATTGCTCCCCCAGGACTACAGCCCATTATGGGGATTACGAGGGGTGATACAGCCATGAACTTGGTCATAGCCAGGGACAAAGGAATGCAGGGAGAGTGGCAGTTTGGAATCTCAATTAAACTTGAGCTCTGAGCTGAGTTTGACTCACACATATTTTCATCTTCTCCTGCTCTCCGTTTTCTGTTTTGATCTATACTCAATGCTGCTGAAAGTGACCTCCAATACCAGAAAACCATTATCTAGAATCCAAGGAGCCAGAAAGCTCAAGTAATCAGAGTTACTTTGTTGTTTTTCCATCTTCCCTGTCTGCGACACACAGAGGTAACAATAAGATTTGACTTTTTAAGTAACTTTTAGGAGATGTCAAAGAATCTGATCCAAATTTGTTCAGTCTCTTATAGTTTCTTTGGTTATAAACAGAGCTTAGAATAGTAGCTGGCACATAATAAGCACTTAATAAGAATTTGTTGGAAGTATGAATTGCACCATGATACTCAGTGTTCATAACTTTGTTAGTCTAAGGTAAGAGCTTGGATCTTGAGAGAGAGGCAGGGTGTGGTCATACAAGTCACTTCTCTCTGTGCCACAGCTGTCCTTGGGGCGTTTTCTACTTTAAAGAGGCAGGCAAGCATTATGCATAAGGGCATACACCCTGATGTCAGACTGCCTGGGTCCAAATCCTATTTTTGCCATCTGCTAGCCATGTGGCCATGAGTAAATTGCCTAATCTCTCTGTGCCTTAGTTTACCCACTTATAGAGTGGGTCCAACAATAGCATCTGACTCCTAGGGTCACTGTAGAGATGAAATTAGTACTTGGAAGTGTCTAGAACAGTACTCGGGTCCTATCTTCCCCATTATATAAGAGCTTGATGGATAGATCTTTAAAACTGGATTCAGTGTATTATTTAATTATTTTATTATACTCACATTTGGTAAAAATTGGTATGTCTTACAGGGAACATACAGTAACTTTTGGTTATGTTGAATCATTGAAATAGGCTAAGCAGAGAACCCATTTCTCTCACTCTTCAGGAGGGCTGACAGTCCACTGAATACTCTTGCCCCCATCCTTCCACCCCCTGGGGCAGCCGGTGCTGGCACGGACACGCAGCAAATACCACTGTTGACTCTGCAGACGGTGGCATTGAAGACTATTTATTGCTAACGAACAAGGGAAGGAAAGGTGTTCTGTGTGACAGTCAGTGGCAGATTTCTGAGCTGACACTGAGGTCGGCATTAGCCTCAGCTCATTGTGCTTCACTAGTCTTGATGGTCCTAACAGTTGCTGGGCATTCGTACTATTCCAGTTACTACACAGGAATGCTCTTCTCTGTCTTGTTCTTCCCCCTCTCCTCACCCCACCCCTACCGCAATCCCTCCATCCTTCTTTCAGATACTCCCTTCTCAGGACTGAGCAGGTTTCACTTGGGCCTGGGCTCCCCCCCTAGCAGCCTCCTCTCAGCTTTGCCTCTTTGGGAGCCCATGGAGAGCAATCAGCCTGACCTGACTCTGCAGCCTGGGGCCTCGGGGTCAAGCAGGGCTGAAGGTCACATCCCAGGCCCTTCCCGGATACAGCCAAGCCCCAGGAGCCAAGCGGCCTGAGCCAGCGGCTTCACACAAAGGAGCAGCTGAGAAGAGTCAGGTTGGAAAAGTCAGTGACTTTAGGCTGAGTGGAAATGAGAAGCATTGGCTACGGCCACCATCAAAGCCCTAGGCAGGGCCACGAGGGATGTGCAGGGGTCAGAACCATGAATGGTCTCTGAGGAATGGGGTGGTTCATGGGAAAGCAAGCTCCCCAGAACTTCTTCCTTGGCCTCCTGCTCCCCTCCATCTGTCTCTGCTGTCACACTGCCTCTACCTTCTTCCTGGTTGACCTTCATCCCTTGCTTTTCTCACAGTGCCACTTGCCTCAAACCAGCTGGCCCAAAGGTCCTTCATACCTCGAGCTATCGATTAAATTATGGGACATTCACATAGCGAACTTTTATGCAGCCAGTTAGTACGTTTGCAAAAAGGCTCTAATTCCGTGGAAGAAATGGTTTGTCATAAGGGTAAGTGAAAATAGCAAGATGTAAAATTTAAATGCGAAATGATGTCCAATATGGGGGGAGGGGAAATTGAAAGGAAATAGACCAAGGTGTTAGCAGTACTTGCTGCCTGATGAGAGGATTGCGGGTAATATTTTTTTCCTACATTTCCAGACTCTTTACAGAAGCATGTGTTGTGTTTATAATATGGGAGGGGAAGCCTCTGGAGCTGAGGATAGAGGGCTTCAAGGGTCCTGCCTATCCACCCAGCCTATTTAACATGCACATGTACGTGCGGACACACAGAGCTCATCAATGACATTTGTTTATAGTAATGAAGTTTGTTCCTGTGTATGAAAATGTCTGTCAATCTGTAAACCTCGAAGTATTTACTGAGCACCTACTGAGCATCCAGCCCTGCCCCAGACCCTACTCCATCGCGTGCAATATGGATGAAATGACTTGTACCCTAAACACACTTAGTCCCAGGGCCCAGCCCTCCTCACATGCCACAGAGCCTTTGCTCAGGAACAGAGAAATGTTCTCTCAGTACATGTTCAGTGTTGCAAAATAGCTCTTTTTCCTCAGCTCCCCCACACAGAAAAGTTTACCTCACCGAATTTTGCTGTGGACTCTTAAGGCTGAAATTTCCCCAGCTCTGGGGCATGCCAAATATTATCTCGGACCTTGTGCTTGTGAGAGTTTCCTTCACTGCTTTCTTCCTGCTCATTTTCCTCTTCCCAACTGGGAGAGAAGGAAGAAAAAGAGGACCTAGGAGCCAGGAGCAGGCATGGGACAGGGCGCTCTGGAACGAGACTCCTCTATTTTCATCCCACACCACCAGGCAGAGAGGCGCTGCACCCTCAGGAAAGAAAATGAAATGTCTTCTGTGCAAGTTGGGGTCTGAGGGACACAGGGGGTGTGCAGGGGCCGGTTGTCACCTTTATTGGGAACAAGTGTGTGTCTGGTCCGTTTCCCTGCGAGACAGGAAGCAGAGCCACGGAACACTGATAAAGAAGGGATGAAAGCGTCGAGCCAGGTGACAGGAAAATCATGCAGAAGAGCGAACTTTGTCCTCAACAAATGGCTCGTCCACCCCAGACCCAGGCACCTGGAATACACAGGCCCAGGCATCCGACTGGGCCTTGCAGGGCCTTTGGGAGGCTTGGTCCTCATTTTCCTTCAACAGAAACAGGTGTCATGATGAGTAAGAAAAACTCTGTGCCTGAGACACCTGCCTCCCCCTCCAGGTCACCGGTATGTGCCCTTGTCCATCCTGTTTCCCAGAGAGGTGCTCCTTTCTGCCCAGTTCAGGATAGCAGAACAAAGGGAAAATATCAGCCACACACAGCCCCGAATCCTGCCTGACCGTGAGGGGCTTTCAGCCTGAAGAGGAGGGGTGGCCAGGTCTGGTCAGCCCTCCAAAGGAGAGGGGAACATGCCAGAACAGACAGCCGAAGCAGTTGTTACAACGTGAGGATTGCAGGGCAAGCGACACCTCACAACATCACCAAAGATTGATGCAAATTGGTTTGGTTCTGACCCTGTCACGCCAGGAAGGATAATGATTCCAGCCGCGCGGGGGCATGGGAGGGGGCACGTGGTGGGGGCCGCGAGGATTGGTGTCTCACTACGCATCTTCATTAATGATCTGAAAGACAGGGGTAAACAGCATGCTAATGAAACCTGCAGATGATTGGTGTTCCAAACCCCAGAGAGGACAGAGAAATAGCCCAGCGAGACCCAGAGAGCTTAGAAATATGGGCAGGAGATTGTCAGATGAGGTTCGTCCTAGGAAAATGAAAGTCGACATGTCAGGAACGAATGATGAAGGTGCCTCTGGGTGGAGGCCTGCAAACCTGGAAAGCAGAGATGGGTGATGGGGCAGGCTGGGGACTGAAGGGATAAGGTTTGGGGTGTGATGGGGGAGGTGGTGAAGCTGGCCTTGAGGACCCAGGGGACAGATAGCCTTGTACATGCCTGGCAGGACTGACGGCAGCAAGAAGACTGGAGCCGGGCTATGGGGCCAAGCAGGTTGCCGTGGCCCCGTGGCCCGTGGCCCAGTGGCCTGTCATAAGCTGTGCCTATCTGCACCCAAGTCATTGAGGCTAAAAATGGCATTTTGACCTGAATTACTAAAATGGAACAAGCCAACACACATGTTTTTAAAATGTTGCTCCAAATTATTGGGACTAGTTTATTCAAGAGGAGAGGAGGGGCGCCTGGCTGGCTCAGTCGGCAGAGCATGTGACTCTGGATTTTCGGGTTGTGAGTTTGAGCCCCACATTGGGTGTGGAGATTATGAGTAAATAAACTTTAAAAAAAAAGACTAGATGGGTAAAGAAATTTTTTTCCCGTCTTCAGTGGTTTCCCATTCAGTAAACATTGCCTGGTGGTATAACTCATTTACAAATAGTAAGTGTGCAAAGAGTAAGTGAACAGCTCAGTGTATTAAGCAAATCACTTGACCTCACCAAGCCCTGATTTCCTCATCCAAAATGGGCATGACAGCAGTACATATCTCAGAGCTATATTGTGAGGATTAAATGAGATAGAATATGTAAGGCCCCCCAGGGCACGATGCACACTCAGATGTGCGTGATCTTTATTCCTGTTTATTACCCTCTAATTTTATTCTTTACACTATACTCTTAACTCTCCAAGTAAATTATAAACTTCTTGAAGTCAGGGACTATCTTAAAATTTTTTTTCAATGCACAGATGCTTAATAAATCCTTGTTTGATAGATTGATATGCTAGAATTCCCTTTTCTCCCTTTTAATAAGAACAATTTTGTTCTTGCCCTACCCAGATCTACTTCCAATGAAATCTTTCTTTAAAATGAAACAAAACCAAGAAAGAAAGAGAGACAGTGAGAGAAAGCAAGCAAGCAAGCAAGCAAGCAAGAAACCCAAGTAAAAAGCTTGGTTTTTTTGAGATTTTTTTGAGACAGAACTTTCCCCATGAAATTGTGCTAACAACATATGCACCTTTGCGTGAAATCTTAAGCCAAAAGAAACCAAAGGAACCCAGCTTTTGAGTCCAATCCATGTCTGAATAGGGTGGCTCACCATCCAGTTTGCTTAGGACTCGGGGGTCCCCAGGGGAAGCAACAGTCCTGCTAATGGGACAGTTGATCACTCTAGTTTGGATCCAAGCTCTGCTACTTAATAGTTTCCTGGCCTCAGTATTCTTGACCTTGTTGAACTTGGTTTTCTCTCAAGTTAAGGGGGTTGTTGGAAAGAGCAAATGAGAAACTTTGATCGTTTAGCAGTGTGTTTGACACATAATAAATGCTCAGTAAATGTTGACATAAACTGTCAGATTCCATGTGAGTAAACTTTGGAAACAGGCACAACTAGTTTATGACGACAGAAGTCAGAATAGTGGTTACCTTGCAGGGGACGAACTGAACTCGAAGGGGACTTCTGCAGGGCTAGAAATGTTCAAGGGGCACGTACTGAGCTTTATCATCTCTGGGAAGTAAACATGATATCTGGGTCACCAAAAACACTTTTATTTACTCTGTTGGTCATGTAAATAAATGCAGAAAGAGAGAGAGGAACTTAAATTTATTTTCCATGGGGTGAATTAAAATAAATCAGAATCTAATGAGAACTTTAGTTGTTCTTGCTTCTTCCGTATACATGCCCCACCCACCCAAACAGAAGCTTCTGTTTTCCTATGCTCATCTGTCCTACCAGCCTCCATTCATGTAGCGCACTTTTGATGTCATTGTCATGTGGCCTTGATTCGAGAACCATGTCATGCTTCTCTGGCTCTCTCCCTGATTCTTTTCTAATAGCTATTCTCCCCCATCTACAGCCAGTGGGGGCATATAGTTCCCCAAGAGGACTCTCAAAGCTGACTCCCCATCCCTACCTTAAAGCCTCACTGCTGGGAATGTGGAGTCACCAGGTCTATGTGACCTTGAGGAATACACAGTCTTTGTTCATTCCACCTCTGGGTATATACCCAACAGAAATGAGTGCTGGCGTCCACCAAAAAACATGTGCAAGAATGTTGATAGCCACTTTATTCATGTGAGTCAAAAAGTGGCAAAACCCCAAATGTCCATCAAGAGAATGAATAAACTTTCTTATATTTATACAATGGAATGCCAATCAGCAATAAAACACAAACTACTGTACTTCACACCGTAACATGGATGAACCTCGCAAACAAGAATGAGGAGAGAATTAAGGCAGGCACAGAAGTGCATACCTGTATGATTCTAGAATGGACAACACTAATCTGGGGTGGTAGTGGTCAGAACAGTGGTTACCTTGGGGTATTGGCTGGGAAGGGGCACGAGGAGCCTTCTGGGGTGTAGGAAATATTCTCTATCTTGATTGTAGTAGTGGTTCCACAGGACTATATGTATGTGAGTGTGTGATAAACATTCATCAGGCTTTGCATCTAAGAGTCATATGCTTTACTGTGTGTAAATTGCCTCGATTAAAACAAGTGAATTTAGAGTCCTGTGAGCCTCTAAAGGGAAACTTTAAGGAAAGCTATCACAACCCCCACGGAGCTGACTGGGACAATAATACGGCAGAAACTAGGGGATCTCAGACCCATCCTGGCTTCCAAGCTATGGAGTCAGAGGGAAGGATAGAGAATGTTGAACGTATTCCTTTGGCAGCTACTTTCCATGCTTCACCAGCAACTGAGCATAAGGGCTGGGGGGCCCCGTTCTGTGCTTTCATGCTAAGACCTTGGAAGGGGGAAAGCTGTGAGCCAGACTCCAAGGGTACTAGAAACTCTGATGCCTGGGCTCTCTTGTGAGGGAGGATCAGTCTGTATCTGCCCTCCCCTATGAATTCAGTCCTGAGATTGTGGGCTGCTTGAATGCCAGGACCTGGGCTATGCTTCCCTGTTGCTCCAGAGCCTGACACTTCATAGGTGCCCAGTGCATCATTGGCAATCGGATGCCTGAATCCATGGCCTCGGGTCACAAAGGCATTATTAAATTCTTCCCAGCTGGCACTGACTACTACTGATCTCAAAGCCACAGATGTGCTTTTTGACTCCAGGGTCATTTAGGGGATCATCCTAAAAGAACTGGCAATCTAGGTGAGCTACTGCTATCTCTGACTTGCTTCTGTCCAATGCAGTTCTGGTTCTGCTAGAAAAGACCTCCAGTTTTCTCTACAACCAAGTCTCCCAGGAGCATTCTAAGGTTCCAGCACCACCCGCTCCTAGCAAAGAGGTTGTGTATACACTGAAGGTATGTCTTGGGTTTGTCATTCCTTAGACGGAGGCTAGGACAGCTGGGTTGTGTAGTCCCTTGAAGAGATTTCTGTGCTACCCAAATAGGTAGCCATTAGCCACATGTAAAGAAAATGTAAAATGCATTTCATGATCACATTTCTGTGCTCAGGAGCCACATGTAGCTACCGACCACCATACTGGACAGTGCAGAACTACATACATTTTCACCATCATAGAAAGCCTGTTGTGGGATGCCTGGGTGGCTCAGTCGGTTAAGCATCTGACTTCAGCTCAGAAGTCACAGCTCACAGTTTGTGAGTTCAGGCCCCTTGTCAGGCTCTGTGCTGACAGCTCAGAGCCTGGAGCCTGCTTCTGATTCTATGTCTCCCTCTTTTTCTCTCTGCCCCTCCACTGCTCTCTCTCTCTCTCTCTCTCTCTCTCAAAAACAAACACTAAAAAATTTTAAAGAAAGAAAGCAAGCAAGCAAGCCAGCCTGTTGGACAATGCTGATTCTAGATGATCTTCAAACCCTTTTGAAACCTTTGGAGGAGAGGAGGAAGGAACTGAGTAGGATTGGACTCCTACCCCAAGTTCAACCAGAGCCACTCTGCCTATGAGTTCAGATTTCAAGTTAGAATTCATTTGGGGAAAAAAAAAATCTCTATTGCTTTTTAGTTTTACAGTGCTTTTTGAAAAGACAGTAAATATAAACCGTATTTAAAACAAGCACATTGTGAAAAACACATCTCCCCATTCCCTGACTCTCAGGTCACCAGTTACCAGCTTGTGGGAGCCACACGCCGTCCTACATCTTGCTTTTTCTCCCACTTCATTTATCTTGCATCTCGTACATATTGTTCACACAGATTTCACAGCTGCATACCATCCCACTGTATGGATATACCATAATTTATTTAGCCAGTCCCTATGACGGACATTCTGCATTGTTTCTGGTCTTTTTCTATTACAAACTACAGTTGTGATGAACAAACATCCTCGTATGCAACTCACTGTGCACGTACAAATATATCCGTAGAGTATGTTACTAGGGAGGGAATTGCTGGGTCAAAGGTTGCATGCATTTTTACTGTAATCTACAATGTTTAATATATGCAATTTAATATATATTGCTGAAGCGTCCCCCTAAAGTGGATGTAACAATGAGATCTTTTCCCCACACCCTCAGCAATGCTGTTAGCAGGCACGCAGGCTTCCTGCAGAGTAACAGTGGCTTCTCTTCGGAGAGGGCTTCCATTGTCTTCCTGCAATCCATCCCACCCTCCCGCCTTCTCTTCTTGTCACTCCTGCCTCCTACCAAGAGCAATTAACATTTATGTATTTCTTTGAGCATTCGGCAGGCTCCTAGATACTGGTCTCAGTCCTTCACTTCCATGTCTCGAGTACTCTTCACAATAGTCTCATGAGGTGTAGGAACTATTCTTATTCCCATTTTACAGAGGAGAAGCCTGAGGCTTAGAGGTTCACTGATTCGTTCACGGTCACCTAGCCGGTTGGTAGCGGAGCTGGGATGCAACACCAGGTCTATCTCACTTCAAAGCCTATGCTTACTGCCAATAGGCTCCCCCACACACCTCTCTGTCCTTGCCCCTTCTTTCTGCACGGACACCAGGTGTGCCCCTCCCCATTAATAGCCACCCTCCTCCCTTCAGTGCCTTTGCCTCCATGCCATGAGCCCTCCATTGCTTCTCACTCCCTCCTTCCTAGGGTCAGGGCACACACCTCCTCCTTTGCTGCCTCGGTTTCCTCTATTCTTGGCCTTGGGACTGCCCCACCTGCTGGCTCTGCCCAGCCTTCCCCCAGGTGATCACCTTTGCCCACAGGGCTGGGGAGGGAGAAAGCAACGGCTTCCGTCACCTGACCCTACTCAGCCAATTCGCGAAGACAAGATGTCAAGTTAATGAGCCTGTGGGCCTCTAATTAGCTGTCAATTACCTCAAATTAATCAACTCCTCGCCTAATTAAGCATTATCGGCAGGTGGGCACAAAGCAGACCATTGTGTGGGAGCCATGAGAAAAGCTGGGCTGGCAAACTTGGTTAGGATCAGCGCTGTGCACTGTGCCCGCCTCCCCACCGCTCTCAGCAGCCCTCCTGTCCCAGAGGCACTGGGGCCCTCTGCCCACCATGGTCCCCACACCCTGGGGACCCCCGGGACCTCTGGGCAACTGGGTGGACTGTGCCTCATGAGAGGGAAGTACAGAGCTTGGAGGCAGGTGGGACAGCTGAAGTAAGGCAGTAGAAACTGTGGCCAGGCGGAGGAAGGCCATGGCCAAGGGGAGGGCTTCAAGACGGAGGTACCAGTTCCCGGCACTTGTTAGAGCTGGGGCAGGAGCTGCGCCCAGAGCTGGGACAGAGCAGAGGCCAGGTCGTGGCTGGAAGTTCACGCCTGTGCGGGCAGGAGGACTGGTTTCCTCAATCTGGCCCTGCCACTCATGAGCTTTGTGACCCCAGGAAGTGACTTCACTTCTTTGATTCACGGTTTCCATCTCTGAAAATAATGAGGATGATTTTTAAAGGCACCCTATTGGATCTTTGTGAGGATTAAATGAGATCATGCCTGTGAAGCACCTGCCATGTGGTAAGTGTTCAATGGGTTTTACTGGTGACTAAAGGAGGTAGGTGGGTGCCTCGTCAGAGAAGCATTCAAACTATGTGATAGGTCCCCAGATTCTGCAGGACACTCCTAAAGAATGTGAGTGGAAGCTGGGGTGTCCTGGCTACAATCTGCTCTCTACCCTCCCCATGTCCAAGCATCTTTGAGGGTGCAAACGAAGAGCCCTGGGTGCCATATGAGGTGCTCACCAGGTGCTAACCACAGGTCTCTAGTGACCAATTAGAAGACAGCAAATGAGGTCCCCTCCCTACTTGGGTCTTGGGGCTGCAGAGCCTAGAGAAGAAGGCGTCTCCTGGCAGCCCCTGGGCACCCGAGCTCATGCCCCTGACCATGGTCCTAGAGGCCGAACAGGATGCCCACTCTGCTTAGCACAGAGCAAGATGAGGCGGGGGGCCACTGGGTAGATGCGTGCCTCCACTGATGGTCCACACCCATCCAATTGTGCCCCCTTATTCCACTCCAATCATCCCTTGAAATCAACCCACCAGATTTCTCAGCTGCACCTCCCATCTTGACCCTGGCACAGGACACTCCCTGCTTCTTGGGGCAGCAGGGGTCCTCAGCCTTGCCCCTGAACTTGCAAACATCTTCCCCCTCCCTGGTTAAATCACTCAGTCATTTAGCAAACATTTATTTTGCCTGCTAATTAAAGCTTGTAGTGTAAAGGGGAGATGGTTGGCTAAACACTTACAAATCAGTAATGCACGCTCTGGAGATGTGAGGAACAGAAGGGAGCTGGGATTTATTAAGTATCTCCTCTTTGCTGGTGGGAGTGGCAAAGCCAGATGTGGGTGCCTGTCCTTCTGAATCCTAGCCACCTCAAGCGATCAGGTCTGTGCCCAGGGGTGAAGATGGAAATGAGGGGGTGGTCAGGTGGATGGTACCTCCACCCAGGCCTGGGCAGGTGAGGCCTCTCATGGAAAGGGAAGCTTGAGTTGAGCTTTGAAAGAGGCAATGTATTCCAGACAGAGGGACCAGCAAATGTGAAGGCCCAGAGGCATGCAAAGGGCATGAAAAGTTGAGGAAATAGAGAATATTTCCTGAGTAAGCTAGAGGAACCACAGTAAATGCTCACTGCCTGGTAAGCAAGAGCAGGATCTCAAATGGGCCTTTCTAGTAGGAATCTGGGGAACCTTTGGAAGACTTGCCTAAACGCTCACCTCTCTTAGGGAGCTGGATTCCACAGGGATTGGATCCATTATTTAACCAAATGAGGCTGCTTGAGTGAATCTCCAGAGGGAGAGGGAAAGATCTGGAGGAGAGGGGCCTTCCTAAAACCCATGAAATCACATCATTCTGTAGTCCGCCTCCCAGGAGAAAGGCTTGCTTCTCTCTTTTGTGCCCCGAAGCACCTAACCTGGTGCAAGGCTGGCGAAATACCTGGGGAATGTAATATGTTTCTCCCTATTTCATACTGCCACGTACAGGGATGCCTGAGCTTGCGTTAAGCCCAGGCAGATTTATCCCTCTGGAAATTTTGGACTTGAGACTCTTCCACCTGGGCTTGAATGGGGTGGGATGTAGGCCTGGGAGCCGAGGTGCAGCCATGGGGAGGAGGAGCTTAGGCAGCCAGACTGCAGGGGCGGGAGGCAGCAAAGAGAGCTGCAGTCCTATCTTTCTGGATCCATCCTGTCCCAGATACCACAAGGCCCCCGCGTCCGTGTGCTTTCTTCCTTAAATAAGTCTAGGTATCTGTACTTGGACTCCCCTCCCCACCCCCGCCAGAATCCTCCACCCCAAAGCACTTGACATACACCCGACACACGCTGGCCTGGAACAGCCAGAGGAGCCCCAGTCCGTGGGTGGAAAGGCATTTTACAGACCAGCTCCAGCCAATGGAGCCACAGGAGCACCCGACTCGAGGGACACCCTCACCAACAGTACAGAGCCCAGTGAGAGTCTCAGTGAATATACTATACCCGTCTGTACCGTTATGTTTAATGTTGGTGTTTACCAAGATAGATAATGCATACACACAGTTTTTATTTATTTTTCACTTCTTAAAGATTTTAAGTAATCTCCAAACCCAACGTGGGATTTGCCTTCACAACCCCAAGACCAAGAACTGCATGCCCCATCAACTGAGCCAGCCAGGTGCCCACATACACAGTTTTTAAAACCAAAATTAATACAGGGGCACTTGGGTGGCTCAGTTGGCTAAGCGTCCAACTTCGGCTCAGGTCATGATCTCTGGTTGGTGAGACTGAGCCCCACCTCGAGCTCTCTGCTCTCAGTGCAGAGCCTGCTTCGGATCCTCTGGCCACCTCTCTCTCTCTGCCCCTCCCCTCCCCTGCTCAAGCATGTGTTCTCCCTCTCTCAAAGGTGAATGAATAAACATTTAAAAAAATAATAAAACCAAATTAATACAAAAGGGTGCACAGTAGAATGTAGGCTTCTCTCACACTCTTGTTCTCAAGTCATCTGATTCCCTTTCCCACAATCAACCCATAACCATTCTTTCAGATACCCTTCCAGAAGTTTAAAAATAGCTAGGGGCGCCTGGGTGGCGCAGTCGGTTAAGCATCCGACTTCAGCCAGGTCACGATCTCGCGGTCCGTGAGTTCGAGCCCCGCGTCAGGCTCTGGGCTGATGGCTCGGAGCCTGGAGCCTGTTTCCGATTCTGTGTCTCCCTCTCTCTCTGCCCCTCCCCCGTTCATGCTCTGTCTCTCTCTGTCCCAAAAATAAATAAACATTGAAAAAAAAAATTTAAAAATAGCTATAGGGGCACCTGGGTGGCTCAGTCAGTTAAGCCTCCGACTCTTGATTTCCACTCAAGTCATGATCTCATGGTTCCTGAGGAGGAGCCCCAAGCCCCTGAGGAGAAGCTTGGGCTTCTGTCTCTCCTCTCTCTGCCCCTCCCCCTCCCTCTATCTCTAAAAAAACACATTTTTATAAAGTTATATAATCAGTTGCCTTCTCATACACTAATAATGAAGCAACAGAAAGACAAATAAACTGATCCCATTCACAATTGCACCAAGAATCATAAAATACCTGGGAATAAACCTAACCAAAGATGTAAAAGATCTATATCCTGAAAACTATAGAAAGCTTATGAAGGAAATTGAAGAAGATACAAAGAAATGGAAAAACATTCCGTGCTCATGGACTGGAAGAATAAATATTGTTAAAATGTCAATACTACCGAAAGCAATCTACACATTCAATGCAATCCCAATCAAAATTGCACCAGCATTCTTCTCGAAGCTAGAACAAGCAATCCTAAAATATGTTTGGAACCACAAAAGACCCCGAATAGCCAAAGTAATATTGAAGAAGACGACCAAAGTGGGAGGTATCACAATCCGACTTTAGCCTCTACCACAAAGCTGTAATCATCAAGACAGCATGGTATTGACACAAAAACAGACACATAGACCAATGGAATAGAAGAGAGACTCCAGAACTGGATCCACAAAAGTATGGCCAACTAATCTTTGACAAAGCAGGAAAGAATATCCAATGGAAAAAAGACAGTCTCTTTAACAAATGGTGCTAGGAGAACTGGACAGCAACATGCAGAAGAATGAAACTACGCCACTTTCTTATACCATTCACAAAAATAAACTCAAAATGGATACAGGACCTGAATGTGAGACAGAAAACCATCAGAACCCTAGAGGAGAAAGCAGGAAAATACCTCTCTGACCTCAGCCGCAGCAATTTCTTACTTGACACATCCCCAAAGGCAAGGGAATTAAAAGCAAAAATGAACTACTGGGACCTCATGAAGATAAAAAGCTTCTGCACAGCAAAGGAAACAATCAACAAAACTAAAAGGCAACCAAAGGAATGGGAAAAGATATTTGCAAATGACATATCGGACAAAGGGCTAGTATCCAAAATCTATAAAGAACTCACCAAACTCCACACCCGAAAAACAGATAATCCAGTGAAGAAATGGGCAGAAAACATGAATAGACACTTCTCTAAAGAAGACGTCCAGATGGCCAACAGGCACATGAAAAGATGCTCAACATCACTCCTCATTAGGGAAATACAAATCAAAACCACACTCAGGTATCATCTCACGCCAGTCAGAGTGGCCAAAATGAACAAATCCGGAGACTATAGATGCTGGCGAGGATGTGGAGAAACGGGAACCCTCTTGCACTGTTGGTGGGAATGCAAACTGGCGCAGCCGCTCTGGAAAACAGTGTAGAGGTTCCTCAAAAAATTAAAAATACATCTATCCTATGACCCAGCAGTAGCACTGCTAGGAATTTACCCAAGGGATACAGGAGTGCTGATGCATAGGGGCACTTGTACCCCAATGTTTATAGCAGCACTCTCAACAATAGCCAAATTATGGAAAGAGCCTAAATGTCCATCAACTGATGAATGGATAAAGAAATTGTGATTTATATACACAATGGAATATTACTTGGCAATGAGAAAGAATGAAATACGGCCTTTTGTAGCAACATGGGTGGAACTGGAGAGTGTTATGCCAAGTGAAGTAAGTCATACAGAGAAAGACAGATACCATATGTTTTCACTCTTATGTGGATCCTGAGAAACTTAACAGAAGACCATGGGGAAGGGGAAGGAGAAAAAAAAAAAAAAAGAGGGAAGGAGCCAAAACATAAGAGACTCTTGAAAATTGAGAACAAACTGAGGGTTGATGGGGGGTGGGAGGGAGGGGAAAGTGGGTGATGGGCCTTGAGGAGGGCACCTGTTGGGATGAGCACTGGGTGTTGTATGGAAACCAATTTGACAATAAATTTCATATTTAAAAAAATGACATAAAATCATCACAGCCAAAAGGAGCCTAAGGAGACCTAACTGCTAAATGTCATATGGTGTTCTGTGGGAGATCACGGGGCAGAAAAAAAGGACTTTAAGTAAAAACTAAGGGAGACTGAATAAAGCACCAACTTTAGTTAGCAGTGTATCAATCTTAGTTCATTAACAAATACACTCATGCCAGATGTTGATACGGGGGAGAGAAGGGGTTTTGTATCAAACTCTGCAATCTCACAAATCTTCTGTACGGTTAAAGCTGCTCTAGAAAAATAGTGTTTACTTAAAAATAATTAAAAAACCTGTATCACTGCTGCGATTAATAAAATATCACTTCATGTAAGGGCATTGCTGAGTGTCTAACAGCGTTGGGTCACCCTGTAGGTTTCTTAGTCAAACGGAAGAAGGAAAAGTACATCCCCGAGGAACTCTGGATTTTTTTTTTTTTTACCTTTTATTATTATTTTTTTAAATATGAAATTTATTGTCACATCGTTCCCATACAACACCCAGTGCTCATCCCAACAGGTGCCCTCCTCATTTAAAAGGTTGTTCGAATTGAAAAGGGGGAACCACTGGCCTGGCCCCACCGTCTGTTCACCGCGAGGAAACTGAGGCTAGAAAGGGGGATTCCTCGTGCCTCGTCGCACACTGTCACCTGGGGATCCTCCAGGTCCCGCGCTGCCAGCCTGGGTCAATCAGTGCTCGCGGGTGCCTGGGCTGCGGGCCGGGTCAACAAGAGGTAAGACCTTCTCGGTTCAACAGACCGGCGTGCAAGCTGAAGGAAGGTCGCTCCCACGATGGAAGTCAGGCGCTGGTGGGGAAGGGAAGCCTTTAGGATCCTCGGCGCCCCTCCGCCCGCCGCTTGGGAGGAACGGGGCCGGGGCGCGCCCTCCGGGAGCCCCGCGGCCCCAGCCGGGCCTTCCCGCCGGCGCCCGGCCCGGAGGGGGCTTCCTCGCCTTCACCGCTAGAGGGAGCCGGGAGCCGCCCGCCCTTCACCGCCGCGGGCTCCGCGAGGCTCCGGTCCAGTCGTTAGGCCTCAGGCACCTCGCCCCATGGCCTGGCCCTCCCCTGTGAAAACGCTGCAGTGCTCCTGCCCCGGTTTTCTACATTAGGACACAGAGAGGCCAGCAGATGCGTCCGGGGTGGCACAGCTAAGGCTCAGCCGACCCAGGGGGTCCGATCCTCCAACCCAGGGGGTCCGATCCTCCACGAGTCAGGGGCTCTCCCTCAGGGTCTCGAGCACCCTCACTGTCTGTAGCCTCCTGTCTAGATGGGGAAACCGAGGCACAGAGCACTGCTAGGGTATACTGTGTGTGGGTGGCCTAGTCTGTCAGGGGTAGGCAGGAGGCTAAGACTAGGAGGCCAGTCCCCCCCCCCCCCCCATAGATGATCACAGCAGGAAAGCCTGTTGGGGGCAGAGGGTGCCAGCCCGCCTTAAGGTGGGGGTGGGGGCGCTGCTAGTGACTCTCTCCTGGGGATGGGTGACAGCTGCAGCCTCCCGTGGGGAGCCAGAGGCCCCACACACTAATAACTTTCACTCACTGCCTGAAGGCTAATCCCATTACTCTGCTGGACCCTCTGGGACCACCCTCCCTAACTCTCCATAATCCCCTGCCTCCCTCTGGGAATGGTCCAAGGCCCTACCCACTGGCCTTGCCAGCCCCATATACTTGCAGACCTCATCCCCTCAGGCCCCGTCAGACACCTGTGCCTACCCACACCTGATTCCTGGGGGCCCCAAAGAGACCGCCAGGGGGGCCGGAGGCCCAACCTTCCTGACTTACCTCCCCTGTCAGCCCTGTCCCTGTCTCCCAGTCCCCAAGGCACCTTCCCCAAATGGCCTCAGGCTGGGCTCCAGGCTTTATGAACCTCCTGTCCCTTTGTAAGCAGGCTTCGGTCTTAGTTTTGTTGAAGGAATCGTCAGGAGAGAGCTTGGGTCCACGGTATTTTTATCGCTAAAGTGGAGACAGGAGCACCTACTTTACGGTCGGTCTGCTGATTCATCGAGATGCGATATAGCAAGTGTTTAGCGTAGCACGCACAAGGGAAACACTGAGGTGTCAGTGGCCTCTGGAATTATTATCAGCAGGACGGACAGGTCAGATATGCAAAGGAAGTGGATTTAGTCTGTGTTTCCAGAAGAAAGCCTCATGGCCTGAGACAAATGTTAGTCGGGGGTAGATTGGACTCACAGAGAGTCCTCACCCTGGTGATAGGAGCCACTAGGTAACCAGACTCTTCCTCTGCTACTTTTCCATGCTCTACCAGCATGGCTCAGAGGTTCTTGAGCCTCAACATCCATCCCTTCATGAAGCAGACTGGAAACTAAGGTTAAGAGTCAGCTACACAGTGGTGGAGCTGGAATCAAACAAAGCTCTGACTCTGGAATTCTCCGGGACATTTATTTCACTGCCTCTCAGGATCCACTTCTAAGGAGGAGGACCTGATGGGCCTGGGAGCTGCCCCCCAAAAAGTAGTGGGCTCCCCACTTACCAGAAGCATTCAAAGTGATGCTGAGGGACAATCTAACCAGTCGGGAGCCCTGAGGTCCCATGATAGGCCCCAATCCCCTCAGCGTTCCCCAGTCACCCGTTTCCAGGCAGGGCCAGCTCACTGCCCCCCTCCTCAGCCTGGGCACAGGAGGGGCCCCCTTTGGCCCTCAGCCTCCCTCTCCCCTACCTTCTGCTATTCCTCATTTACATAAATTATCTCTCCCCAATTATCCATCCAGCTGTCCCAACGGTGATCTGTGAATGAATTAAAAACGGAATATAATTTAATAATGGCTGATTAGAAGGAGATTAGTTGTTATATAAAAAGGAAAAGCCAAGAGCCAGCTAGTTGCCCTTAATCTCAGCCAATACCATCGTTATTCAGGGGAGACTACCCTGGCCACCATCAGGCTAGGCAGGCCCGGGGGGCAAGCTTTAGAGGAGAGCCCAGGTGGGCCCAGACCACCCCAGAGAGGAGATCAGGGCACTGGGAGCCTGAGCTTGAGTCCTAACTCAGCTGTGGGCCTGGGCAGCTCCTATTACTTCCCTGGGCCTTACTCCTTCCTTCTAGGTGGTCTCTGGGCTCCTTTCTTGCTCTGAGTTCTAGGTACCCTCAAATAAAACACCTTCTCCCAAGGCCACAGGGACAGATCCTGCCTGACCCCTGCTAGGCATAATACCTGGGTGTTCAGGAGTTTGGTGTTCAGGCCCTGCCTCCCAGGAACACACAGGAGTTGGGGATGTAGACCTCAGGAGGGCATCTGCCTGCCTGGGGTAGGCAGTCAGAGAAGAGATGGAGGTTGCACCAGGAAGGCTCCATGGAGGAGAGTCTGGCCAAGAGAAAGAAGAGTGAGTACCCAGCAGAGCCTCTGGGCCCCCTTAACCTCAGCTGAACGACTGGGCCTAGTGGAGGGGACATGTCTCTGAGATTCCCATTCATTCTTCCACTCTCAGCTCACATACACCTCCTCCAGGAAGCCTTCTCTGACCTTCCCAGCCTTGGTGTCTCCACAGTGCTCCCATAATGCCCTATGCTTTCTCAGTGCACTTAGCACATCTGCGTACAGGCATTCATCTCCTAGCCTGTGAGCTCCTGGAGGACAGGGACCATGGCTTTTTTCATCTCTGCATCATCAGTGCCAGGTACACAATAGTTCCTCAACAACTGAGCAACTATTGAATAAAGATGCCTCCTCCAAAAAGCCTTCTGTGGCTGCCCTCATGTAGGTTTAGTGAGCCTTTCGATGCTCCCCAAACACTCTATGATTATGCCTTTAAAAACAGGGCAAGCCACTTACAGAGAAGGAATATACATAAACAAAGAGTTACAGATAAAGACGTACAGCAAAGTGGTTCAGAGGACAGGCTCAGTCAGACTGCCTGGGTGTGAATCCCAGGTCTACCACTTATAACTGTGTGACCTTGAGCATGTTACTATTCTCTCTGTGCCTCAGTTTCCTCATCTGTGAAGTGGATGTGCTCAATAGTATTTCCTACCTCTTAGGGTCTTTATGAGCTTGTCACACCGTGTTGTTTTCTCCCCAGCTGTGGGCTCTCTGAGGACAGGACTCTTCAGCTCTCTGTCGATGGTACTGGATGGACAGACCGGCCCATATGGGGCTATCTCAGCAGTCCCAGCTGCTGCTTTCACACCAAAGGTCCCAAGGGGGCGCACTGTGTGCAAGAAGGACCAATAGGTCTCACCCAACACTGATGGAGGCTTGAGGCCAGACTTAGAGTCCCCACCCTTCTCGAAGCAGCTCACGGATTCCTGGGGGAGTAACATGCCTGTAAAAGGGGTCTGACCCCCACAGCTTGTGTCTGGGCACCGTGTCCCGTGTGGCTGACATCCAAGGATGTCTGCCGGGAAGGAAGGAAATAGGCACACTGACCTGGGAGGGAAGGCCGAAGAACCCTCGAGCAGCAGCCCACTCAGGCATTTGGGGCCATCGCGGAGTAGCGGGCAAAAGGAACATGGTCTGCAGTGCCACAGGTTGGGGACGGATGGAGTGGATGCCAGAGGAAGCTGATCACCTCAAAACATGAGGTGGTACAAACTGTGTGCACACTAGGTAAGTATTTGCTGATTGGCTAACCAGGAAGCTCCAGAATTTTTCAAACTCTCCTAATTGTAAAAACCTTGATTCCTTATGTTCGGAGAGGGGCCTGGGAACCTGTATATTTGACAAGACACACCCCCCCCCCCCCCCCCCGCCCCCAGGTAAGCCCCATGAATAGGAGGTTTCCGCTGCCCTCCCATCCCCCAGGCCTGGGAGCTGCCGTGCCCTTGCCTTCCAGCACCCTCTGACTCCCCCTGGTGCCCCCACTCCACGCACACCCAGCCCAGGCCAGCCTCACTCACTTGCAGAACAATCTTCCTGGAGGAGCCCAGAGCATGTCTGTCCATATTGCGGCAGGAGGCCTCCCAGGCTAGCCTGGGCTGTGGGATAATTTGATATTCAAATCCTGGCAAAGACCTGCTTCAAGTTGCTGCAAATTAAGCTGATTTTGTCCCTCCGAATGAGGGATTTGCTTCTGTGGATCAACCCTTCCCAGGACTTGATGAGGTCAGGATTAGAGCTGGAGGGACAGAGAGAAAAGCCCGAGGCAGGAGGCTTGAGGTCTGGAGAGGTGATGGGAGGGGGAGCCCAGGTCCCAGGGGCCTGTTACCGACCCTGGAGTTCAGGAAGGTTCCCAAGGTCTCAAAAATCAGCTCTTCCTGGTGATGGCAGGGCCTCTGGGCCCCAAATGGGCTGACCTCACCCCTGTGTTCCCAGGAGAGCCCAGCCCCATCCCATTCCCGAGGCCATTTGTGGACCTCATCTAATCTTTCCAAGCACCTGTGAGCCAGGGCACCACTGATCACCCCATTTCACTGATAAGGAAATGAAGGCTACAAGAGGTAAGAAGAGGCTCCACCAGCCACAGATAACCTGGCCTCAACCACTGCCACCAGCGTGCTGTGTGACCTTGAGCATGAGGCCTCTCTGCGCCTCCTCGGAAGGATTATCGACAATGCATGCACAGTGGCGGGCACATGGCAAGCAATCCACCGAACATCAACCAAGGTTACTACCCACAGAGTAAGCACTCCATAAATGTCGGCCAAGGTTACTAGTCAGAGCAGGGATTGGAAGCTAGTCTGTTCTGGGCCTCGCAGACAGTCGTTCCCTGCCTTCTCCTGCTCCCGACTCTACCTCTCCTGACAGGACCCCCTCCCTGGAAGAACCTCATTTCCATCTGTTTTATCAAGGCCTGTACTGTATATTGCAGCCATTTCAAATTGCACCATTAAAGATTTTATGCTGGAGACGTTAAAATTAAAAAGATCTATGTGCAAAGAGTCACAACGAATTTAATCAACTTGATTTAATAGAAAACAGCAAATGGAATTTATGATGCTCCAAAAGACAAGGGAATTTTTTTTCAACAAAAAATAATAAAAATCACTTTGTGGAAAACAGAAAGTAGAGTGGGGTGGGGGGAGCTCCCCATCTGAGAGTTTATCAGAACCTAATCCGCAGTGAACAAGCCCAGTTGGGGCTGTTTGCCCACTAATCCCAGCTGCCATTAAAATATTAAAGATAAATCTAATCGTCTCTTTATCCAAAATAAGCGACTTTTGTGTGGGGAGAAAACATCTAACCCTTTGGGAGGAGAATTAGTCCTAATGCATCAAATGGAATTCGGTCCAGGCTGGGGCGAAATAGGGTTTAGAGGCAAATGAGATGGTAATAGAAATAAAACCCAGAATAACAAATTAAAAACCCTCATTTACACGAATTAAAAGGGCTCACAAAAGGGCTGGAAGCCCAGCCCTACCCTCCTCAGCCCCCTGCCCACGCCCCCCTCCCCTGGTCTCACAGGCCTAGCTTGTCACCCGCCTGTAGGCCCAGGGAGAGGACCCATGGTCTGACCTCGCCCCCTCAACTTGTGC
This sequence comes from Puma concolor, assembly GCF_028749965.1. Lineage (NCBI taxonomy): Eukaryota > Metazoa > Chordata > Mammalia > Carnivora > Felidae > Puma > Puma concolor. The sequence goes on along the minus strand of NC_141672.1, from coordinate 29,098,702 downwards.
CTCACACCTCTCTGCAGCCCTCCCCAGCTTCCCTCTCCAAGCCCAAGCTGGGCTCCAGAAGGCTCTGACTGAGCCTGTAGTCAGCTCCCCACACCCCCTGCGTGGGCTTCTGTCCCACTGCTGTCTCTCGCTACATGAGGTCGTGGTTTCATTTCTGAAACTCCCTGGGCCCCTGTTTACTTCCTAAGAAAATGGGGATAATACTAGCCTCTCATCCTCTGGCCTTAACCCCTCTGCTCTTCCCTGGATTCAACAAGATGACATCAGGACAGCCCCCAGCTCTGTGCCTGATCCATGGTGACCACTCAATTGTCAAGTCTGGTCAAGCTCCCCCTCGAGGCTCCCCAGGCAGCTCAAGCACTTTCAGGACCCTGGGGAAGTCAGGTCTGTGCCCCAGGAGGAAGGAAACCTTAGCAGAGAGTCAGCTAGGGAGGCAGAGATGGGCAGACAGAAATAATTTTGAGTAACTAGGTGGGGTCACCCCCTGAGTTGTCATTCAAGAGGACTGAGGCCACCCCAGATCATCAGACTTCTCACTAAGCAGCTCTCTGTCCCTTAAGGTTGCCCTAGCATTGGCTTTGTGGCTCCCCCTTCATGGTGACATTTCAGGGGCTCTGATATACCTGGGGACACCTACTCACCTTCTGGTCTAGGTCTGAATCCCCTACATTAAAATCACACTCTCTGCCTCAGTGGCTGGATGCTTATTGAAGGAGATAGAGTCTCCTTCCAGCGGGGTCAAGGGCCCCTCTGTGAGTCATCACGGGTTGACAGAGACAGACAAGTGTGACAAACCCCTTCCTGGGAACCTGTTTGGACTGCAGTGGGGAGGGGTGAGAAGGGGGCCTTCATGCCTGAGGTACCCCATCACCCCACTGGTCTCTCCCCCAACCCCAGGAGAGCCACAATGCATCTCTGACCTCCCCCAGCCTTCTTAACAAATCCACTTGAACAGGAAACTCATGTTGACAGCATTTTATTATGGGATATTAAGTGGAATTGGATTGCAGGCTAAACCTTCCCTGGCTGGCTTTCTGTGCTCGGCTGGCCTCCTCCCCACTGTGCCCACCACAGTCCCTCCTCCCTCTGGTGTGTGCTGGGAAGGGGTCTCTCCTCCCATCCCCTTCAACACCTCCCCCTACCTCAACCCTTGGCGGTGCCAAGTGGTGATTCTAAGCAAGAAGAAATTGGTATGGGTGGGAGGGTGGAGAAGACGACTTTCTCCACGAGATGATAAAGGGACACATAAGGAGGTGTTGGGTGGGATGAGATTCTTCCAGACAGGCATCCTAAACCTGGGTTTTGATGGGAATGCACTAAGAGGAGATGGTCACAGGTGAAGGAGTTGGGAGGTCCATTGCTGCAAGCTGTCTTAGGACCTGGGCAAGGAGGTGGGTTCCTAGACTAATACACGGTTCTGGTTAGCAAACATTAAAAAATCATCATACAGGATTAGAAAAAAGTAGAACATTTGTGAGTGCCTACCATGTACCAGGCACCATGGCCAGTGTTTTACATACATTGTCTCATTTAACCCTCAAACCCTGTAACGTGGATTCTTCAATTAACCCTATTTACAAAAGAGGAAATTGAGGCTCCCAGAGGTCAAGTCAACCTGAGATGGCATAGCTCGTAGTATTGAAGCCAGGTCTCACCCCAGCCATCTGACTCCAGAACTGTGCTTTTGGCCACTCCACCATAATACCTCCTATCAGGTGCTGTACCAACCACTTATGACAAAATGGGCAAGGTATAGTCTTTGGTGCCAGATGGCTGGCCAGACAGTGGATGCATTTGTCCACGATTCTTCCCTCTCTCTCCACTCTAGGCATAAACTTCCCTTGTGAAGGGAATTTTTTGCCCCGCTCCATTGCCTTCCGCCTTGGTCATGTGACTGGCTTCAGCCAATGGAATTCGGCAGATATGACCCAAGCAAAAACTTGAAATGGGCTTGTGTGGTCTGGCTGTCTCTGCTCCTTATGACCTTGGCCAGGAGAAGAGTACGGCTCGGTAGCCACCGAGCCTGAGGTGAGATGTATGAAGCAGGACTGGACCAACCTGCAGTTCAGAGCCAAGCCTAGCTGTGCCTGGACCCTAGGACCCTGAGCAAGAGATAAACTCCCTGAGATGCAGATGTTGTCTGTTACGCCAGGTATGCAGAAGCTATGGAGTTGAACTTGGATGGCCTTTCAAAGAAAGACTACCTATTCAGGTGCAAGAGTGTGGTTAGCAGACAGCCTCCAGCTGCAGCCTCTTAGAGATCCACACAGTGCCCTCCCCCACATTCCAGCTTTATTAAGATATAATTGACATATAACATTGTATAAGTTTGAGGTATACAACATGATGATTTGATACATTTATAAATTGCAAAACGATCATCACCATAGCCTTAACTACCACCTCCATCCCATCACATAATTATCATTTCTTTTTTGGTGGTGAATACAGTTAAAATCTCTTACAACATTCAAGTATATGGCACAGTATTGTTAGTTATAATCCCCCACTGCAGTGTTTGAGGGAGTCTGCCTGGCAGGGTGGGCGGGACTGGGGCTTGGCTATTTCTGCCCAACTCAAGGATCCTTTACTGGGCAATCTGCTCCAGAACTCCCTGTTAGATTGGCTGAGACTTTGCGAGATCTGCATCATGGTCTAAGACTCTTCCTGTCCAGCCCTGCTTCCTCCCCCTTACCTTTCACAGGTGTCACCCACCACCCAAATAAATCACTTGCACTCGTAACCCTGCCTTGGCACGTGCTTCCTTAGAGAACCCGAACTGTCTTATTGCCACAAAGCCTAATCTGGGTTCAAATACTGACTACCCAATTTACTAGCTGCTGGACCATAACCATACTGTGACTCAGTTTCCTCATCTTTAGAAAGAAGGTAACAGTAACACCCATCTCATAGGTTTTTTTTGTGAGTATTGAATAAGATGATTCAGGTACAGGGCTGAGCAAAATGCCTGGCACATAGTAAGCACTCAATAAATGTTAATGGAGATTGCCAGAGGTGGTTGTAAATCTCAATAAATAAATGCTATCTATCTATGAATTCTATATAGTAAAATACCAAGTCAACAGATATAAATCTAGGGTGGGTCTTAAAAGACTGGAGAGTGAGAAAGGTGGGCAGCTGAGTTGCAAGTGAGGACAAGTATAAAGCAGAAAAAATGAAAGCTTACAAATGAGACGGTTGATATATTCTGAGCCATCGTTTAATGAAAAAAGATGACCGGAAAAAAGATGACCAGATTTCTGTATGATCCTTCACCATCTTCTAAACACTTTCATGCATACTTTTCTTTGAGAGCTCTCTAACAAAGCCAGGATAGGCATCACCGTCCCCATTTTACAGGTAAAGGAACTGAGGCACCGGGAAGCTTCCTGTGAGTTAGAGCACACAAGCAAGTACCAGAGGCAGGAACAGAACCATGCCTGTAGCTTTCCCTGCATAGAAGATGTATGGAAAAAGCACCAAAACAAAAAAGTAAGGGGCTTCCTGCAGCAAATCAAAGTTAGATCACTGCACAAGCCACCACTCAAGATGCTGAAGGTGGTCGTCTAGATGGCAGGAGAAAGAATAGGATTAGTGTGCATCAAGGTCTATAAGGTTGGAGACGAGTGACAGATCCAAGAGATCCCCAGCTATCAAAACTCAGGAAAAGCAGATCTCTGCTCTGATGGCAAGCCCTTCAACTTTTCCCCGGGTCAAAACGTTTGGTTTCAAATGCGTCTTCATTCTATCAGTGAGGAGTTGCTTATGTGATAGACCAGAAAACAGTGGTTTAAACACTGGTAGAAGATAGGAGATGGAAATTTATTTCTCCCTATGTAAAAAACAAACAAACAAACACACAACCTCACCAGGGCAGCGCAGGGTTGATACGGTGGCATGGTGGTTCTGGGTCTTCGGGCACCCAGATTCCTGTTCTTTAGTCCACTCTCCTAATCTTAGCTTCCATCCTCAAGGTCACCTAATAGTCTAAAACAGCTCTTGAGGCACTAGCCATCATGTCTGTGTTCTAGACAGGAAGCTAGAGGAAAGGTAGAAAGAGCAAAAAGGATGTTTGTGAAATATCTTAAGGTTTTTGCTCACGTGTCGTTGGCGAGAACTTTACCAAAGGGACCCTCCTAGCTGCAAAGGAGGCTGGGAAATGTAGTCTTTTAGCTACAGACATCACCACTCTGAATAAAATTAGGGTGCTGATGCTAAGGAAAAAAGAGAAAAGAGAAACTGAGTGGGCAACCGTCAGTCTCATCCATACCATAGACCCATAACTTATGAAGAGACCTCTCTTCAAACCCTTCTGTTTGTAACCCCTTCCTAATCACAGCTCAAATGTGGCCCAAATAAGATTATTAAGGGAAACGAGTTCCCAGGCTGGATGGCACTGGGGAGCAGAGTTAGGTACTATACTCACATCTTATAATAGCTCGGGATCTGGGTTATAAACGACTCTCTCTGGTTTGACTCAAAAAGGAATTTACTGCTCGTCTCTCTTCTCCACCATCATGGGGTGTGTGGTTGCCTATTCCTCACTATGTGTTTTCACAAGACTTGCAGGATCAAACGATTCCTGGCTAAGAAACAAAAGCAGAATTGTCCCGTTCCCTGGTGGATTCAGATGAAAACTGGTAATGAAATCAGGTTAAACTCCAAGAGGAGACACTGCAGAAGAATCAAGCTGGGTATATAAGGGGTCACGCATGAGATGGTACACATTTATGCTGTGTCGAGGGCCCTGGCTCATACCATATCACACCGTAAACATCGCTACTCCTGAACAATTGGATGTGTTGTATTGGGAACGTATTTTTTTTTCTGTTTCTCTGCTTCTGCACTAGCAGGTTGGTTCAGTAATAAATATATAAGAACTTTTCTTTTTTTTTTTTTTACAGAAAGAGAGAGAGCATGAGCAAGGGACAGAGGCACAGGGAGACAGAGAATCCCAAGCAGGCTCCATGCTCAGCATGAAGCCCAACACAGGGCTTGATCCCACGACCCCGGGATCAAGACCTGAGTCAAAATCAAGAGTCAGACGCTCAACTGACTGAGCCACCCAGGCATCCCTTCAGGGTTTTATTTCTAAGTAATCGCCACACCGAACGTGGGGTTTGAACTTCTAGCCCCAAGATCAAGAGTCACGTGCTCTGCTGACTGAGCCAGCCAGGTGCCCCAAATATGTAAGATTTTTTTTGTTTGAAAAAAAAAAGAAAGAAAGAAAGAAAAACAATAAGGCCTTTCCTAGAAAGATAATGGATAGTGCAGAGATTTTCCAGGTCTGGAACTAGAGTCAATGTAGTTACTGTCACCTCACCGGACCCTAGGTGCTGGAACTTCCACTGACCCTACCACTGACCCCGAGCAAGGAAGTCTGCTGCCAACCTGTTACCCTACAACTTGATCTTACAGCAACCACTACTGCTATCATAGGGGCTTCTCTTGGGTTCTTGCTCCTTTGTGTCACTGGCTCTCAACACAGAGTCAGGGAGGACTGCTTCTGCTTGGTAGAGCTCGGGTCACATGACCATGTTCTAACTGCGAAAGCAAACGTCTGGCATTTCCATTTTCATTGAGGCTTCGAGGGCTCTGTCTTCCTTGGGGACTCACCAGTTGGGGAATTCTCCCGAATAGGAATCAAGTTCGGATGTGGGACAGCTCACAAAATAATGAATGTCTGTTATAGGTCTTTGTAGATGTTGTTTCACATCATCTTCATGGTCACTCACTTTATGCACAACGAAATTGAAGCTCAGATAAGAGAGGAACTTGCCCAAGGTCATGCAACCAATGACGGTCAAGCTGCCCGCCTCAGAGGGCCGAAGAGTAAGGAATTCTTCCTGGGATCAGCCCTTGGTGGTGTCTCTGCTCCCCCACCCCTCGCCCATCCTTCACTGGATGCAGCATTGCCATGGTTCCCTCACTCCCCGCCGTCTCCTGGGTCTCTGGTAACGCTACTCATCAGGTCATATGTCCATTGCCTCCCTCTCCTCCTCCTCCTCCTCCAGACCCTCCTGCTTTTCCACCCATTTACAACAGCTTTATATCAATGGCTGTGGCAGGCTGCTTCACTGATCACTGGGATCTGCTTGGATCAGAGCCTTGCCCCTGAAGATGATAAACAGATGGAGGCTGAACTTCTGGACACAGGGAAGGAGAAAGGCCACAGGGACCCTTTGGGCAGGTTTCCTGTGGATCTCCCGGGAGAAGCCTGGGGCCTGCTGTGTGCACTGTTGAGACTCTATGAGGAGAACATAGAAACGGCTGCCAGGGAGACCTGGGCTCCAAGATCTCTGAACTTCAACAACTGCACTCTACCTTGGGAGAGCCTTTGCTGCTTTCCAATTTCTTTTGTATTAATCCCTCTCCTCTCCATCTACCCTCTACTCTCCATCACGACTACCACCTTCGGCCCCTCAACCAACCAGTAGGGTCTCTGGCCCGGACCAAGAGCTACCTCCTGACTGGCCTCCTATTTTACAACTGCCAGCAGCTTCCCTTCACGCTGAGGATGACATCCAAAGTTCTTCCCCTGGCCCACGAGGCCTTGCAGGGCCTGACCCCTACTGACCCGCTACATTCCTGTCAAAGGCTCACCTGAGCCTTCAGCTGTCCCCTCCAGTTACCTTTGCCTCCTCACTGTTCCTCAGAACTACCTCCCTGGTTCCTCCCCAGGACGCGAACACCAGCTTTCCCCTTAACCTTGCCACCTGCCCCAGCCCCTCCCCCCACCCCCCCCCCCCCCCGCCCATGGCTGTCTTCTCATGACTCAGGTCTCTGCCCAGATGTTGACTCCCCAGAATGTCCTCCCTGTTCTTCCAAAAGAGACCCGTTCTGTAATCTGTCTACAGCCCCCCACCCTGCTTTGTTTTCTCAATACTTTCGCCTTCTTAAATTATCTTGCTTGTTCCTTTACTTGCCTGTTAACTATCCCCCACAACCAGAACCTGAATTCTACGTAAACAGGGGCTTTGCTTTGTTTCAGCCCACAGTATTCCCACCTACAGTATCTGGCACAGGTTAGGTACACTATATATACTTTTTGAAGGTACTGGGTTAAGTTGTCATGAAAAGTCCTGTGGGATAAATCAGAACAAACACCCTCTCAGGGCATCAGGGATGTGGTCATTCCTACCACCTGAGACTGAAGGGAAACTGAGACACAGCCAAGGGGCATGCAGCAGGCTAATGGAACGAGTCCTCTAAGCTTTTTTTCCCCCCTCCATTGTTCCACACTGCCCATAGTGAACACTGGGGAAGAGACAAGGGCACATGAATGGAATGTTTTCCTTTTCCCTTGGGAGCTAAAGAAGGAAGCTTTCATGCTGAGGGTGGGAGGGCGCAGGGGTTATGGGCAGCTGAACCCTGGTGGGTGGTGTTCTGCTGGGATAAGATCCTCAGGGGAGCTTCAGGTGGCACCTAGAAGGTGACTGACGGGAGACAGGACTTTCTACAAGGCTGGCTTGAAAGCATTGTCCAAAGTGTGTTCCTTCCTTCCCACTCCCTGAGACCCTCCAAGAAAAGTCCAAAGGGCATTGTTCCCTGGAGAACTAGGAAAAGAAAACGGGCCCAGGTGTGTGAAGTAAGATGTTCTTAGCAGCCCTGACTCTGGGGATTCACCCTCCTTTCCCTCAGTGGCCCTTCCTTCCCTGTCCCCCATTCTCAGTGAGGCTGGATGGTGGCTCAAGCATTACTGGGACTCCATTCGCCTCCTTATATCCAAGGTCCCTTTCTCTCCTTGAGGCTCTGATTCCATCTTCAGGAAAACCAGAGGGGCAGCTGGCTGGCTCAGTGGTAGAGCATGTGACTCTTGATCTCGGGGTCATGAGTTTGAGCCCCATGTCGGGCCTAGCGCTTAAAGAAAGAGAGAGAGAGAACAAGAAAGCAGTGGGTCTAGATTCCACTCGGCCCTTGGTGGCTGCATGTTCCTGGGGAGGTCACCTGGCCTCTCTGAGGTTGCTTCCTCACTTGGAAAGCATTATGATACACGTCTTTCAGGGTAGCTGGGAGGATGCATTGAGACGATGTCAAAAAGTCCAGGAATTAATACATGTTCACCGTACATCAGTTAAATGTGAATCAGAATCTCTCTTGTTTTTCTCCCAGCATCAGCCCCTTGACTAAACAAAGAAAGTGGAATGTCGAGTCCAATGTCTGATGACAGGACGGTGATAGAGGAGGGCCTCTGAGGCTCTCTGAGGAGACCCTCAGGAGAACTGGCCAGCACAACAAAGGAGAAGGCTTACTCTCCAGGGGTAAGCCCAAAATACACAAGAGCATTTAAAAAAGTGAAACACGTTTATGGGTGACAGATTCATAATGGGATTATTGATTCAAACACACATCCTTTCTCTTCCTTGCATTTCCCCCCTCCTCCCTCCAAAAATTGTTGCTGACGGCTGGGTAGTGACTCAGGGAGGCGGCTTACGGGGGAGAAAAATGACTTGGCTACAGCCGGTGCTGAAAATGACCAGCACTACGGCAAGGGAGAGGGGTAGCCTACTCCCGGATCTCCCTCCTTGAGCCTTATTGTCTTATTTGTCACAAGGGGGACAAAACCCCTGACCTGTCAGAGAAATTGAGTGGATTCAGTGTGGTAAGGGGTCTGGCACCCATTAATAATAATACTAAGAGCTATGATGTATTGAGTCCCCAGGGTCAGTTACCATGCTAAGTGTTTTCAAAATATCACCTCCTGGGCACCTGGGTGGCTCAGTGGGTTACATGTCTGACTTCGGCTCAGGTCATGATCTCGTGGTTCGTGGGTTCAAGCCCCACATCAGACTCTGTGCTGACAGCTCGGAGCCTGGAACCTGTCTCCCTCTCTCTCTGCCCCTCCCCTGCTTGCATTCTCTCTCTCTCTCTCTCTCTCTCTCTCTCTCTCTCTCTCTCAAAAAATAAATAAAACATTTAAAAAATTAAACAAACACAAAATATTACCTGCATCAGTCACTCCATGCAAGCTGGGACTGGATCTGTCCTGTTCCCTACCATATTGCCAGGTACAGTATGCTCCTGCAGGATGATAATAGAAACGAACACTCACAAGAAATGTATTTTGTACGTTCACAGTATAGCTTTTTGCACCTTTTCCAGCACTGTACATGTCTAATCTTCCTGACAATACTAAGGGGTAGTTACTACCGTTATCCCCATTTTATGGATGAAGAAACTGAGGCACAGAAGGCAGAAAGAAGTTGGGTAACTTTCCCAAGGTCACCAAGTAAGTGATAGGGCAATGAATCTGAACCCAGGCAGTCTGGCTCTAGAGTCCATGCCCTCGGCCACAGTGCTAATTCAGGGGACCAGGGGGTACTCACAAGTCCCAGTACCAGGCTGTTTTGTAGGCAAAGCAACCAAAGCTAAGAGAGAATTTAATGGTTGGCTCAAAGCCACAGAACTGCGAAGCAGAAGACCCAGGATTTGGATCTGGTGTGACCTAGCTAGATGTCTCCAGAAGGGTACACTTCACTCCCCCCCACCTCCAACCTCCAAATTCGGACACCTGTCCACCCCTACCAGGAATCTGTCAGAAGTTCACATCTGAGGGTGGGACTGGCTTCAGGCTGACACTGGGCCCTCCTTCCACCTGTAGCCTCTGGAAGGGTGCCTCCCAGAGGGCATGGGGTTGCCCCCATCCCCAACTTCTAGGTCAAGGTGGTAACTATCTCCCTGAAGGCAGGAACTAGAAGCTTCAGATACAGGGTTTGGTCAAGAGATTTTTCATCCCCATCTCCTGGCAAGAGCTGAGCTTCCATCACTCACATCCTTGCCCATCGGGTGACATCTGGCTTATCGTGGATGTCCTGTGATAAGTTAGTGACATGACAGATGCCATTAACATAACATCCCCATTCATCCTTCCAGGGTAGGCTGACATGGAGAGGAGGCCAAGAGAGGAATGAAGTCAAAAGAGAACAGCTTTTGACACCAGACTCCCTTGAGGTGGAGTCTGGTCTTTGCCGCTTACTAGCTCGGTCACTTGGGACAAGTTACCTAACCTCTCTGGGAACCTAAGTTTCCATATTCATAAAATGGGAAGGGAAAGCCACTGCTTTGCACAACTCCAGGGGGCACCACTTATATTGTTATCTATGTGACTGACGCCACATGGAACCCAAATCCATAGAATACAAGGTGGAGGTTACCTCAAGATTGCATATCTTTGAATCTGCACTTTGCAAGTGAGAATATCTATGCCACGTGTATCAACTATACGAAGAAGAAGAAGAAGAAGAAGAAGAAGAAGAAGAAGAAGAAGAAAAGAAAAGAAGAAAAGAAAAGGAAAGAAAAGAAAAAAGAAAGAAAAGGAAAGGAAAAGAAAAGGAAAAAAAGAAAGAAAAGGAAAGGAAAAGAAAAGGAAAGAAAAGAAAAAAGAAAGAAAAGGAAAGGAAAAGAAAAAAATAAGAAAAAAAAACAAAAAAACAAAAAAAAAACAAGAATAGCTATGTCAACTTTCAGTTGTGGATCCAAGACACTAAAAGGGTTCTTGTGAGGACAGATTATGTTGCCTAAAGGGAATGAGCAAGATAGACGCACAGTAGGAATGACATTATTATGGGATGAGGAGGCAGGCCTTGGAGTGAACAGTTTACTTCTTCCAGACACTTCCCTCACTGAGAAATACCCCAATCTAATTCCAGCTCTTGTGTGGACCAGGCCACAGTGAGCGGAGACCCATCTCATAACAGCCCTGATAGCAAGACCTCAGTTTCCATACCCTATGGGGTCTCCTCTTACCTCTCAGTTTGGTCTCATGCCAACCACAAAGGGCACTAGACACCCTGGCAGTAGGCTGGGTTAGGAGGTTTTGATTTATTTGGGGGGTTGCAGCTGACTGGCCAAGAAATCCTGAATGGAATCTCTCCCCCAGCCTGGCTTTCCAGTCTTGGCCTAAGGAAACTAACCCTGTCTTTATCTTGCCTGATAGGGTGAATTTGATTCAAGAAATATTTAAAACAATCAATTCAACCAACTTTATTTGTGAAGCAAGGAAATAAAGGCTTACTTCTCTTAAAAGGGAAAGAAAGAAGGAAAGAAAGAAAGAGAGAGAAAAAAAGAAAGAAAGGAAGGAAGGAAAGAAAGAAAAGAAAGGAAGGAAGGAAGAAAAAGAAAGAAAAAAGAAAGAAAAAGAAAAAGAAAGGAAAGAAAGATTTAAAACCTAGTGTATATTAGGCACAGTAGAGGGGGATGCCAACGTAGATAAGACAGTCCCTGGCCCCAAGAATGTTACAGAAGAATTAGCTGAGCTGGTGTAATGCAGGGGCTCAGAGGTCCATGGCAGGTGTCTGTGTGTGTGTGTGTGTGTGTGTGTGTGTGTGTGTGTGTGTGTGTAGAATCACCTTCACTTCACATTTGGGCCCAAGGGGATCATGTTCCCTGCAGAGCCCTCAAGCAGGAAACCAGTGGCTCCACTGCCCACTTTTGGAATTCAGGCTTTTCCCCAGATAAGGCTCCTGCCTCTCACCACTTTTCACCTGGCCCAGTTGGTGGCAATTCTGCAACTTCCAACACAGGAGTTAGTCAAGGGATCCCACTCAACGAGAGACACGATCTCACCTTTTAATGGCCTCTAACGCCTTCTCGCCACCCCTCTCCTCCCCACCAACAATCCCATCCTCTTCGTTCTGTGTGCTCAGTGAACTCTAAGGGATAGCCGATCCCTTGTGTTGTCTATCTGAATTACTGCAGAACCCCTGGCTCCTAGCTCAGAGCTGGTAAGGTGCTCAGTCCGTTTTAGTCGAATGAATGGATGGAAGAATAAATGAAGTCCTTCCATGGAAGCTGGGCACACGTCATGCTTACTCTAGGAAGATGTTCAGATGGCCATGGTTGTTCTCCAAATGAAATCACCACTGTTCTCTCCTACCAGAGACTCTTACTCTGGACCCCTTTAGCATTCATTTATTCATTGGGCCAATGTTTACTGAGTAGCTCTTCTGAACCAGGCACTTTATCCTGTGCCGCAAGGCAAATGTGGAGCCCTTCCCACCCACACATCTCCCTCTTCACACCCTGGCCCCCTCTTTTCTCCCATGCCACCACACACCCTGCCCAGCCCACTTACCCCTCTTCCTTGTTCTGCCTTTTACACAAGGATCCCATATTTGGGCTTCTCTGACCCTGTCAACCTGCACTGGACACAAAGGAGGGAGGAGGACTCCCAGCCTCTAGCGCCGGCCCTCAGCCCATCCTCCCACCGCACCCCAGGGACCTGGCCCAGCCAGGCTCTGCCCAGAATCCCAAGCCACCCAGCCTCCTGGAACAGCCCTGAACCTTGTTGACTCGTTTCAGCCCCTGGGGTCCCTGCCCATGGGCGTCCTGCCGAGTCCACCCGGTGCCCGGCCCCCAGCGCCCTGGCCCCTCGGTACTGCCTGCGGCGGGAGCTGCCAGCTTTTTGGAATTCCTAATGCTCCTGGCCCCGGTGATTGGCTGCTCAGCTCTGACCCCACTTGGGCTGCCGCCTGGTTGGATAAAAGGGGAATCTCCTTGGGGCTCCAGAGCATTAGACACCGGAGGGGGCACCTGGGACCAACTTCGCGAAGCGGGGAGCCCGGCGGGGGGGTGGGGGGAGCGAAAGACCTGCGGCCTCAGCCCCTCCAAAGAACCGGGAGATGACGGGGAAAGCGGGGGAAGCGCTGAGCAAGCCCAAATCCGAGACTGTGGCCAAGAGTTCCTCGGGGGTCGCCCCGGCCAGGTGCACGGGGTTCGGCATTCAGGAGATCCTGGGCTTGAACAAGGAGCCCCCCAGCTCCCACCCGCGGGCTGCCCTCGACGGCCTGGCCCCCGGGCACTTGCTGGCGGCGCGCTCCGTGCTCAGTCCCGCAGGAGTGGGCGGCATGGGGCTGCTGGGGCCCGGGGGGCTCCCCGGCTTCTACGCGCAGCCCACCTTCCTGGAAGTGCTGTCCGACCCGCAGAGCGTCCACTTGCAGCCGCTGGGCAGAGCGTCGGGGCCGCTGGACACCAGCCAGACGGCCAGCTCGGGTAGGTGAGGGCGAGGCTGCCAGGCTGCCTGACTGGGGGCAAGAGCCGGAGCTCCACGCCGTCGGCTTTCGCTGGCACCGCAAGGCCTCCCCCGGGCGCAAAAGTTCGCGCCTGGCCGAGGGGTCGCAGCTCCGGCCTGGGGCTGGCGCGCCCGGGGCAGGGGCCCCGAGGATGCTCCCGCTGGCCGCCTGGTTTCGGCCCCGGCGTTTCCGGCCTCCGCGCTGTTCTCTCGTCCCCTCGTCGGGCCCCGCTCTGCCCCGGCGCCAGGTTGGGGCCCCACCGGAAACCGGGCTTGGCGTGTCGGAGCCCGTGGGGCGGGCTGCGGGCCCCCAGCTCCGCTGCCCCACTGCGGCCCCGGCCTCCCGGAGGACCCTCGCTCTGTTCCGTGTGCTGGAGGCCCGGGGAAGCGGGTGCCCGCTTCGGCCCCAGCCCTGGTATCCAAAGTTGTTGTTCCTTCCTCTTTTTTCTCCGTTCCACAACGCCCACGTTGGTCAGCTGGGGTTTATTTTTCACCCCACGCGCTCGGACAACCTGGCCTCTGCTGCGGCCGAAGCGGCCGCCGTTCAGTTGCTCCTAAACGCCACAATATATCCGATGCCGGCGCCTGCCGGCTCGGGGGGGGGGCCCCCGGGACGACCCCACCGCGCCCTCCCTGGACTGCTTTCCCGGCCTTGCGTCCCCACCCGCTCGGGCTCCGGCTCGTGCTCTCGCTCGGCAGTTCCCCCGATTTTTCGTTTATCTTTTTATTTATTTATTTTTATTTGGAGGGGCAACGAAAAGTGGCGCGTCGCAGTCTCTCCAGTCTCGAGCGGGGGCGCATTCTGCAGGCACGGAAAAAAGGGGCTGTGCCCGGGGAGACCCCAGCCCTTCCCGGCGCCCAGCTCCCGGCGCCTCGGCTCCGCTCCTCGGGGCCAACTTTAAGGCCCGGGGCGCCGGCGCTGCCGGCGCGGGGCAGGGCGCAGCGCGGGGATCACCGCCCGCGGGCCCCGCGACTCCCTGAGGCTGCCTCGCTCCACCGCCGTCCCTGCCCCAGGCGCGTTGGGGCCTTTGCCTCTCTTGCAACGAAATCTGTTCAAAATCTGCGGATTGGGGCGCCGGCGCGGGTACAGCCAGCCGGGGCTTAGGGATGGGGTCGCCCTCTCGGAGGGCTTCCGAGGCGGGCAGAGCAGGCCCCCGGCGCTTCCGCAGGCGGCCCGGGGTGGGGCCCTCGCGGGCTTCGGGCGTCTCAAGTCCCCGGGCGCCGGCGAGCGCTCCCCCCATCCTGCCGCATGTGCCTCCGCCCGCTTTTCAGATTCTGAAGATGTTTCCTCCAGCGACCGAAAAATGTCCAAATCGGCTTTAAACCAGACCAAGAAACGGAAGAAGCGGAGACACAGGTAAGGCCCCTGCGGCGCCTTCTGCTACCTCTTCTGCTCACCCACTCCCTGCCGTGTCCTGTGTGGGGGTCGGGTCGCTCCGACCCTGTTTTCGCCGGCTCGTGAGTTGAAACCTGAGGCTGTGCCGGGGCGGGGAGACCGAACGTTGTTTGGGGGCATCCGCCCGGGACCCCGGCGTCCAGCCACACGGGGCGAGGATGGTGTGTGGCCTCCGGGGAGGCGGCACGGGGCGGGCTTTTCCCTTCGGGAGAAAGGAAAGGCCAAACCCGAGCCGGAGAGGGGCAGACGGCCCCCAGATTCGATCCCTGCACCAGCACCTTCGGAAAGCCGCGCGTACCTCCCGCGCACGCCGGTCCCTCTGCCCTCGGCCCCCGGGACCGCCTTCCTCTCCCGCGGTCCCTGTCCTCTCTGCCACACCCCCCCAGTCTTCTGCTCCCACCGTTCCCCAAATCTTGAGCGTGATACCTGCACTGATGGGAATTTTTCGTTAGGCTTCTGCTCTTTTGTGATCCTGAGACAGTCTCTTCCCGTCCCCCAGCCTCGGTTTCCTCGTCTGTAAAATGGGGAGGGAAGGTGTGTGGACTGGCTGACCCCGCCAGCCCCAGCTGGAGTGGAGTGGGCTGCATTAGGGCACAGCCTAAAGGGAGAATTTTAAAAGATATGCCTTCAAACTGGCATTACTGGCACATTTTTGCAATGTAATAGGTGCTGAAAGGTAATTCCTGAAAAGTAAACCCTCTCCGCCCCCACCCCAGACTCTCATTCCTGTCCACATCCACTCCACAAGCTACCCGGTCCTTGTAGGAATTTATGGGGAGGTTTTTAAGGAAATAGAGAAGCAAGAACCAGAAATCTGCCCGACTGGCTGCAAGCGCTGCCTCCAGACTCCTTCCCAGTGCTCACCCTCCGGTGTGTTTCCCCAAATCTCTCTCTGCGCACCAGTCTAGGTGGGATCTCCACAGGGTTCCTGCTGACTCTCCCAACATTTCTCCCCTGCGAGTTCTCCCTGCTGCATTCCACCCCATCCTCTTCTCCCCAATTCGTTCTCAGCCTCTTGGCACCCTTTCTCTGGGTACTTTTTTGCATTTTCCTCTTCCTTAGCCCCTGAAAACCCCTCTATTGGCTTCCACCTTGTAAAATGGCTTTTCCTGGCCTCTAAGACCCCAATAGGTTCAGGCTGGAATGAGGCTGAACTTTGACTTGGTTTCTCAGTAACCCCGGCGGTGGTTTTGTTTTGTTTAGCTTCGTTTTGTTTTAAACGGAAGCATTGATCCTGGGTCACTTTGGACATTCATTCATCCAACACATATTCATTAGAACATTTTTTAGTGCGCCCATCTCGTGCTGGTCCCAGGGTGGGCAATCCTGTCAGCCTCCCCGAGCAGGGACAGACGCGGGGACCATGGAGGGAGGACAGTTCAGAGTCCGGGCTGAACTGCTTCTGTGCTGGTATGGAATGAGAAGCAGGGTTCACATAGCAAGGAGAGTTCTGGAAAAAGCATCCCCTGCATGCCAGAACAGTGTTTCTGTTCCAGGACATGTCCTTGTGTGGCACCTGGAGCTGGCTGACCCATAGCCCAAAGTCTATGCTTAACGCTCCCGACTGTCCTCCTCTGACACTCTCCCCTCTGAGGAGATGGTTGGGAGCTTTGGAGGCTTCTCTGTGCGACAGTATAACTCACCACCTGCCCTGGGTTTCAGGTTATGTCTGGTGCACGAAGGGAGCAGATTATTAGAGATATTATTAGAATGGCGACTGATTGCCAGTGCAGCTTTTAATTAGTAAAAAATATTTTTTCCTGAACTTCTCTCATTTGAGGATTTCAGGTAAGAGACCCTAGAGTCTGGTGATGAGAGATGGGCATCTCTTTTTCTCTCTGAAATATGCTGGGCTTAGAGAAGGGAGGAGGGATGGAGCAGAAGCCTTGGGAGTCTCTCAGATTTTGCACTTCTCTGTACTGGGAAAGCTCAGCTCTGCAGACAGGATGCAGTGGGCACCAAAAGGGGCTGGGGTTCTGCGCAAAGCCAGGAGCAGGGTTTGGATCCCACTTTGGGGATACAGGAGGCTCCCTGGAGGGCACGTCGGGTGTCAACACAGGGATTCGCTCTGAGGCAGGACTAAGGGAAAGTTTGGGGGATTTGAGGTTTTATTTTGTTTTATTTTTCAATGAGAGCTCTCCCATGCAGAGGCTGGCACTTGAATGGTTCTAAATCTCTAAATGTCTCTTCTTTGGCTTTGGCCAAACTACAATACCTGTGTGACTTTGTTTCCCTAGTTTTGAAAACGGCTTGCATATTTTGATTGTTTATTTGGACGATCTCTTCCAGGGGCCCTTTAGTAAGTGACAAGAGCAAAATAGAAACCAGCAGATCTTCAAAATTCTGAAGAATTCACTTTCTGTATACATAAACATTCCATTCCCCCCTCCCAGGAGAATAGGAGAAACGATTTAGAATCAAGCCAGTCATTTTCTATAAAGGGCAGAATCTTTCTTCCTCACACATCCCTTGCATCATCCCCCAAGATATTAAAGCCGACACACCAGCACAAGGACCTACTGGGGCTTACACCTATACTTTTCCCTTGTGTTGGGTAAGGGTGAAAGTGAGGGCCGTCAGTGAAGGATTCTAACCACCCCCCACCCCCCACCCCGTGCTGGTCCCAGGGTCAGATCCCAGAGGCTCAAGCATGGAATGTACCATTTTTACAAATGGGTTTGTGGAATCTGGACTATAAGGTCTGAAAAGAGAAGAATTTGTGCCTTTAAGTGGATGTGTATAGTTCATGGAAAAAAAGATGGGCTCCATGAAGCCCCTGATATTGGAGGTAAAATTTTGTGTTGGACCATATTCATTTGCACATTGGCCCAGGGCGAAAGAAAGGCTGTAGCTTGTACCAGATTTTTAAAACGGATCAGGACCCAAACAGGTCAATGGAAACTGCTCTGTGGGGAGTGGGGGTTGTGTAGGTAGGCTCTCTCAGAGTGAGAGTGACCAGAATGGACCGCCCCGAAGTGGAGGGGGTCTGCAGGCAGCTCTAAGGAGCTAGTAAATTTGGATGCTGGCAGAGGAAGGGCCGATAAGGAGGGCAAGGTGTTGGGGTGCATGCGGAGGTGGGAGATTCAGTTCTCAGCTGTACAAACACTGGGGTTGCAGTTGCATTTGACTTTCTGGTGGGTCTTTGAACTTGGATGTCATTAAAAGGTCAACGACCAAATAAAAAAGGATCGACTATTATACTACTTGTTGTCTGTGAGAGGAAACTGGGAAGCAGGTCCCAGGGGGCCAGAGGCTTTAAGTTATCTGGTGAGTCCCTCACTCTGTGCTTAGAAGGAAGAAGAAGGGCTTTCTACAGTTTTCTAAAATTTCTGAACACCCTTTCCCCCAAATCGCTTCTAGAAAGACTCCCACTATGAAATGTCACCGACATGATGAAATAATGTCCTCCCGAGAAGGGCAGGGTGGATCTTCAGTGTTGAATGAAGACGAGTCTAGAGTGTTAAGCTATGAGTGTGTGTGTGAAGGAGTTTATGTCGGATTGTGCTGAGCCAGCCTGTATTTGGGGTCTGTCCAGGTGGCATAGAGGAGGTCCATTCTATCCTCTCTGGAACAGTGTCTTTCAGTTGCTGGATCCTGAGTGTGTCATTTTGCTCCCCTTAGGACAATCTTTACTTCCTACCAGCTAGAGGAGCTGGAGAAGGCATTCAATGAAGCCCACTACCCAGATGTCTATGCCCGGGAGATGCTGGCCATGAAAACGGAGCTACCAGAAGACAGGATACAGGTAACAGAGCCCCAAGTCCCCCTCTCTCTCTTTCCCCACCCTCGGAGGCATTGACTGCCCCAGGCTCCCGGACACCTGTGACCCCCATCTCCCACCCCCCTGCTATGGGTCCTTATGAATAACAGTTCATTTAAGCTGACAGGTATTTGCTGAACACCCACCATGTGACGTGGGCACTGTTGGGGACAAGAGACTTAGATGACGTAGCCTGGCCTGCTGTTCTAGACCCTAGGCTTCCTGAGGCGTATGTCAGGCAGACCGTGAAGGGGGCTGTGGTGGAAAAGGAGTGCTGGGTGGGTCATGGGCTCTCAGTGGGGTCTTTGTTGTGGTCAATATCTCTTAGGACAGCTAAATGTCTGCTCCAAGGCCAGAGGTGGGGAGAGGGGGAGAGTGGCTTCTAGCCCTGACCCCATTCTGTTTCCCTTTCTTCCACTCCCCTGACCCATGAAGAAAAGGTTGCCCCCTCCCTTTCTGTCTACTCCCCACCACGTCCATCCACCCATCCACCGGAAGCTTCTTCTTCCTCTCACACGTGAACAGCTGGCCCTGCCCTGGGATGTGGCTGGGGACTTGTGCCTGTAAGTGTGGCTCATTGTTTTGTTTTTTTAAGATTTTATTTTTAAGTAATCTCCACACCCAACATGGGGCTTGAACTTACAGCCCTGGGATCAAGAATCACATGTTCCACTGACTGAGCCAGCCAGGTGCGCCTCTCCTAGAGAGTTTTGCGGCATAACCGGCCATGGGTCTGGACAGGAGTGTTCTCAGCTGTGGTGGGTGCAGGGCTTCCCTTCATCAGCAGGAAGACCTTCCCAAGGCCAGAACATCGCTAGCTGGGCAGGAGTGTGGCTGCTTAATGGTTTCTCTGGGAGGAGATGAAGTCGGATGGTTTTCTAGGCAGGGCCTCCATGAGGCAGAAGAAGTGAGTGTGGTAGGAGGAGAAACATTTCCAGATTTGGATTTGCCTCAACTGGATCACATCCTTAAATGAAAGCTGCTCCCGTCAGTGGAATGGTCCAGAACAGTTCACTGCTAAGGCTGGGAAAAGTTGTTGGTAGGGGGTGTCCTGACTTCCTGAAACCCCTCCCAGTCAAGAACCCTGGGTCTCCAGGTGGGATATGTGCTGGGGGGAGAAGGAACCAGATAAGTTGTGGGTTGTTTTGTGTTCTCTCATTGGACAACCCGAGAATTGGAAATGAGACATGAGCTACGTTTCCAGAAGAGTCTTCCTCTCCCCTGGAAAGTGATACGGAATTTCAGCCGGTAGCTTTAGACGTTGGCACTAACAATGAGCTCAATTACTCATAAGCAGATTATCTGTTTGGTACATTATCCATGGTGGCCTGGATCCGTCATCCCCCACCCAACTGGGTCCAGTGGGGTAAGCCTGGGTGTTGATTCTGAATCGTATGTGTGCGCGTGTGTGTGTGTGTGTGCGTGCGCGTGTGTGTAACCCAAGGCCCGATCCGGTCAACGTGCAGTGGTAACCCATACCTGGCCCTTCCTTAGCACAAAGTTGGCTATTACGAGCGGCTAGGGTGGACGGCTGAAAAATTCCCCTGTTGTCAGGCCTCACTTTTGCACCACTGACCAGTAGGAAGGAACAGCTAACTGTCGCTTGTGGTAGGTCGTCCTAAAATCTGTTTGGCCATGGTGGTGACGGTGGTGATGGTGGGTGGGAGTGTGTGAGGGATATGGGGGAAGGCTCTTCGTCAGCTGTTACTGCGGTTGCCACAGATGCCCCCCCCCCTGCTTCTCTAAGTTGCCTGGGGGCGGCGGGGGGGGGGGCATCTATCCGTGGCCTCTGAAGCTGCAGGAACCAGCAAGGAGGAGGGTGTGGAGTAAATTGATTGCCCTTGGGACTGTGAGGACTGTAGAAATGGGAGAATGGAGACCAGAATCTCTCAGTCTTTGAGCACCACAGGGTTCTTTGGCTAAATGCTGCCTCCAGGAGGTGTTTGTGAGCTGTTAAATGTCCTTGCCCCAGGTGGCGCTGGGGGAGAAAGCCTTAGCATGTGTCAGTGACAATCACAGCTGTCATTTACAGAGCAGTCTCCATGTGCAGGTGTTCTGAATACATGACATGCACAGGGCAAGGGAGTAGGTAGGGTGATTAGGGGCACTGTTTCGGAGCCAAACACATCCTGGCTTCACCATTCCCAGCTGAGTGACCGGACAAGTTACTTCACCTTGCAGAGCCTCTGGTTCCTGTAAAATGGGGATGATGGTGACACCTGCCTGTTGTGCAGATGCTATGCGCCGTGCGTAATGAATTCCGCGTGATGCCGGGGGAAATGCCCAGTGCTCACTCTATTTCAGCGCTGATCTCATTAAATCCTGGTGACAACTGAGGAAACGGAAGCACAGCAACTTGCCCAAGGCCACACAGCTAGCAAGTGGGGGGCACAGGGTTCGAACCCGGGTCTGCGTCTAAAGCCCAGAAATTCACCACCTCCTCTTGAGCTTGAAGCCTGCGCTTTGACTTGAAGCTGGGGGAACAGAGATGGTTTGAGGTCAGGTGGGGACCTATATCAAACCTTTATAGAAATAACCAATATTGGGCACCTGGGTGGCTCAGTCAGTTAACGGTCTGACTCTTGATTTCAGCTCAGGTCATGATCTTGCGGTTTCATGAGTTTAAGCTCCGCGCTGGGCTCTGCGCAGGCAGTGTGGAGTCCCACTCACGCTGTCTCTCTCAAAAAAAAAATAACCAAAATTTGTTTGAGTACCAGACATTATTCTTAAAGAAAAAAACCTCAAAAACACACTCTCATAAAAAAAAATTTTTTTTTGGAATGGGCACATTCTTGTATATAAATTCATGGTTTGGATTCTCTGACTAGTGCTGTTCCATTCTGACTTTTTTTTTTTTTTTTTTAGTTTTATTTATTTTGAGAGACAGAGAGAGCAACCAGGGGAGGGGCAGAGAGAGAAGGAGAGAAAGAATCCCAAGCAGGCTCTGCACTGAAAGTGCAGAGCCTGATGTGGGGCTGGAACTCACGAACCATGAGATCATGACCTGAGCTGAAATCTAGAGTCGGATGCTTAACCGACTGAACCACCCAGGCGTCCCCCATTCTGCCTCCTTTAAAGGGATCCCTGCCCAAGGATAGGGAACAAAGTTTTAAGGAATTTTACTCCAGAAGATAGAAGATGTACCTTGACAGAAGGCTGCAGGGTGTCTCAGCCTGGAACATTTATTAGCATCCCAGGGCAGCTTTGGAAGACACCCATGCTGGGCTTCCAAGCCCAGCCGTTCTGGTGTGAAACCTGGGCATCTGTATGTTTTTGAAGCTCTCCAGGTGATTGTGGGCAGCCAAAGTAAAAATGCTGGGACAGAGGCTCAGGAAAGGAGTTTCTGCATTTCAGGTGGGTTCATATGAGTGGAGGGAAGTAGAGTTTGGGGTGACAGGGCGGGATGAGGGACAAGATGACCTGTCAGGTGTGCACGGAAGGATGCTGCCTGGGCTACTGGGAAATGTGGGCAAAGCCGCCCCCTACTGGACGTCAGAGGCTGCAGCAAGGCCCAGCTTCTCTGAGCTTGAAGCTGGGACAGGAAGGGAGACGCTGAAATATGGTGTCAGGAATGCTGAGTGCATGTGGAGTGTTAAGTCATTAAATCACTGCAGCAACGAGCCCAAATTAATCAGCTTCCAGCCGGAGGAGAGAGGAAAGAAGCTGGGTGAATGTGATGGGAACTGCCACATGGCCGACAGAGCCAGGCCTGACGGCAGGAAGACAAGGTTGGAGGGCGGGGCCTGGGGAGGCAAGTGCCCAGAATGTGCAAAGAGCATCCATTGTACAAGATGTCTCCTTTAGGGGGGACAGTCCTGGGAAAACCACAGAGGGTCTCCTGGGAGACCTTTGAGGGAAGGAGCCCTGGACATGTTGTCCGGTGGGAATGCAAAGATGGGAGCTTCCAGGACAGGAGAGAAGCCATGGGCACAACCACAGCTGCTCACGCTGGCCACACGCACAGCGAGAGAAATGGCTGACAGCCTTGCCTGGTCTGCTCCGAGTGCGCCCTATGGCAGAAGGGCACCTGTTTGGCAAGTACCCCTCCCCAGGTCCAGTCTATCAATGGAGGCACACACTCTTGGGACCCTCTCTGCCAGTTGTGGAGGCACCTGCCAGACTAGCTGTTGACAGCCAGAGGCATCCTACTGGGCTTTCTGAGTGCTGCTGGGGCACCACCTCTGAGGGGAAATGCACCAGGAAACCCAGATCCTTTCCCAAGCCGGAAGTTCTTGCCTGGAGTGCCAAATCCGGCGACTATGGGCGTCACTTTGGGTCCCTGCTCAGGCACTCAGAGCCCTGCAGTGTCAGGCAGGTGAGGACCATGACCTTTACACAGGTTCTGCTGAAGAGTTCCAGACCTGACCGTCGCATGAGAGGGGCAGTCTCTTCTAGAAAGTGGGCAGCCAGGAAACTGAAGGAGTGAGCAACTGAAGGAGTATTCGGCGCTTGCTAGAACCAAGAGACCAAGTAGGGAAAAAGATCTAAATGCTTAGAAGGAACCTCAGAGGTGGGAGCGGGGCCAGGAAGGACCTGGCTTTAGGTAAAAAGTTTTCCACTGAGCATTTTCTGGAAAGCGGAACCTCGTCTTGCTGCACATTTATCCACAGAATTCATCCAGCATCAGGCCAGGGGTCTTGAATTATTATTACGTGCCAGGCATTTCCCATGCACTGCTACATTTCATGTTTATAACAAACCTTCAAGAGGGTGGTATTACAGGACAGATGAGGCACTCAAAGCTCGAAAGGCTAAGAAATGCACCCAAGATCACCAAGACCGTTGGAGGCAGAGCAAGGATCTCCAACCTAGGCTTCCTAGCTTCTGATCATGGCCAATTTGCAGGGCCTAGGCTTCCTCGCTTCTGATCACGGCCAATTTGCAGGGAGCGTTGGGCACCTGCATGGGTGTTCTCTTGCATTTGAGCCTCAAGGGCCTGCAATACCTTACACATGTGCTGAGAGCGGCAGGGAAATCCGTTGGGCCCTCTGGATGCCTAAGGGGAAACCAGAGGCTGTCTGTATTAAAATAGCATGGTTTGAAGGTTGGTTCTGTCTCTCTGCCCCTCTTCTGGAGTTATTATTGTCAGTCCAGCCTTGCTAAAGGGCATGCAGAGGAGGCCAGAGGGGCAGGTAATGCTGTTGATTAACGTTCCCTCTGGGCAGACTCCCGCTGCTATTCTGTGCCTCCATTGAAATAACAAGTAGCACTTCCTGAACACCTACCTTCTGTGTGATGAGCATGGATGTTCGAAACTTTCACTTCTGTCACCAATCCTCAAACAACCCTGAAAAATAGGTATTGTTTTATATTTGAAGAGATGGAGACTGAGAGAAGGCAAGGAACTTGCCCCAAGTCACACAGCAGTCGTTGTCACAGCTGAGAATTCCCGTTCAGGACTGTCCGCCTTCAGTGCTTCTCGTACACTTCAAAGTTCTGTACACATGCTGGTTGCTTCCAGGAAGGGAAGAGAAAGGCAAATATGAAGAGTGGTTAGGGTTAATGCTCATTCCTTGTCCACTTCCCTCCGAGGCACCACCGCCACCGCGTCCCTGCCAACTGTCCTAAAAAGAAATTGTTTTGGCTGTCCAGGTTTCCTCCATAAATTGGAGCAGCATCTGGTCTTTGCAGAGAGCCAGGCATTCCAGGAGCCCATAACCGAGGGTCCGGATGACTCCTGGTTTGAACGACCAGCTGGCACCAACTCCCCTGGGAATGTCTGTGGGCTAAGTCTGATCTGCAGACCGGTTATTCATTTGCCCAAATTAGGAGACCCAGGAAAATGGTTCTGTTTATAGGCCCCAGAGATAATCTGAATCCCAAGTCTGTACCCCCTTCTTTAGTGTTCCTATAAAAATGCTGGTTCCATGTGAGAGCCCTGCCCCCCGCCAGCTCTCTGCCCCCCGCCCCCCACCCCAAGCACCAGTGCTCATGGAATCCAGAGGAAGTCAGAGCGCTGCATCTTCCCAGGCATCCACACTGGGGCGGGTGGGGTGTCTCTGCCTTTGCATACTCCACAATCCCTTCTCCAGAATCCATAATGCCAAACCATGCTGAAAACAGGGTTCTTTCCTACGTGCGTCATCCAAAACTCACTAATGGCAAAAACCAGACCCAACTTTATGCTCTTTATTATTCCCTATGCTTTTATTTATCTGTTTTATTTTATTTTTTAAAATGTTTTATTTATTTTTGAGAGAGAGAGAGAGACAGAGCCTGAGCAGGGGAGGGGCAGAGAGAGGAGACACAGAATCCAAGGCAGGCAGGCAGGCAGGCTCCAGGCTCTGAGCTGTCAGCGCAAAGCCCAATGCGGGGCTCGAACTCACGAACCATGAGATCATGCCCTGAGCTGAAGTCAGACGCTTAACCGACTGAGCCACTCAGGGGCCCCTATTTATCCTTTTTAGTATGAATATGCATATGCTTTGCTGCAGAAATCCAAACTAATGAGTTTGATTATGGGTGTGCTGCTGCAGTAGAATGCCATGTAATGGTGGTATTTACATCACATTTTCTTTCTAAAATCCAAAACATGGTGGAGTCTGGCTGCATGGGTTCCAGTTAGGAGGTTGTGGTCTTGTTGTTTTATAATGCACTATATTCAAGCAAGAAGGTTAGCTCCTGACCAGGAAGTAAATGTCTTACTTAGATTCATAAAGAAAGCCTTCCCAACTCTCTGTGGTCAGACTCGGTGCCTCGCTCCATCGCCAACGGCTTCATCCTTCTGCCTTCTCTGAGAGGTGGATGAAACCAGAAGTCACTTACATTTTTATGTGAATTAGTCCTTTTAGATTTATCCTCCATGGAACAAGGCAGCTTGAGACAAGTGGGTACTTATAGAGGGCCACCGAGGGCTATTGGGAAGGAAGACAGGACAAGACAGAGGTCTCACAAATCGCAGGCACTGGGGTTGGCAGATAGTCGGGCAGAGCGCCTGCAGGACAGACAGGTGGCGCTGGGGAGGGATCTAAACAGCTTAGAGCCAGGCCAGGACGATGGGCGAGGTAGCCTGGGCTTGCATTGCTGATCTCCGCTCTGTAGCACACGAAGCGCAGCCATCTAGTGGCTTTCAAACTGCATAAACCCTTTCCTTGGCAGGGGCCCTCCTGGCGGTCCTGGGTCCAGACCAGGGGAAAGGTCCCGCACATTGGCCCCGCAGCTCTCCAGGAGGGCCCGAGCAGGAACGGCAGGTGCCAAACCCGGTGGTGGCAAAAGTGCAGGTGGCCGCAGGCGGCTCCACCCAGGGTGGAACGAGAGACAGTTTTCTAATTGCGGGTGGCGAGGCCCAGGGCGTCTTGGGCCTCTTCTCTCCCGTTTTTATGGGTTCCTGGTTGTTTACAAATGGAGATGTTTCAAAACAGGGTCACACACATTTGGGTCTATTTAAAGGTGTGCGTGGAGCGTGCGGTCTTTCCGCAGCCCCGCAGAGGGTGTCTGTGACCACGGGGCTTTGGGGAGGTTGTCAGGAGGCGAGGCGGGGCTGCCGGGGCGCCCTCTGCTGTAGGCGGCCGACCGCGCGCAGCCGTAGACTCGCGGCTACCTGGGGCCGTCGGGGCTCTCACTGCGCCACATAGCGGCGGCGGCGGGAACGGCGGGGGCGTGCGGATCCGAACCCCCGCCCGGGGCCTCCCGGCGGCGGAGACAGCAAAGGGTTAAACTGTCAGCGGCGCGATGTTAAACAGGTGTCAAAGGCGCCCCATATATCTGCAGATTGAAATCAAATTCTTTGCCGTATAAAAAGATAAATTACCCAGGCGCTGCCGCGCGTCCCACTCATCACGCCAGCGCCAGACGGCAAGCAATTTTTTTTTTTAATGTGCTAACGACCTAATCAAGCAATCAAGTCGGAGAAGATTGCAGAGTGACCCGGGCAGCCATCTGCCGGCGAGCCCCGCATTCATTTCCCGCGCCCCCGCGCGGGGTGGGGGCTGGGGTGGGAGCTGCCGGGGGGAAGAGGGGAAAAAATCCTAAACAAATTAACACCCAATTTTCCCCGTCTAATTAGTTAAATGAGAAGTGTTTGGGGTCCCCCGGGGAGGGGGAGCGGCTCGCGGCGCGGCTCGCGCTGCCTCCCCAGCATTAATTAGTGCGGGTCAATGCCGCGGCTCCCGAGAGAGCAGCCGCTTTAATTTCCCGTGATATTTCAGTGCCTGAGGCCCATCGATTCAAACAGAAATTAACTTATTTTTCAATCAGCCCAGGGCTGCCCCTGGGGGTGACTCTTCTTTTGCCGCCTCCTGAATAGAGCTGGAGCAATTTTTCATCAAAAGCTGAAACCTCCGCCTCCGGGGGAGGGGGAGGGGCCCGGAGGGAAGGGCGGGGGACCCCGCGCAGGCGAGGGAATGGAAATCGCAGAGGAAACTAATAGATTTTCCCGGAACCCGCCTCTGCCCTCCCCCTCATCCCCCCACTTCCCGGGGCGTCTCGGCCGTCTCGCCATCCCGGGGGTGAGGGCCCGGAGGGGCCGTGAGGGGGCCAAGAGGGGGCCGTTGGCCGGGCCTGGGATCCTAACAGCGCCCACTGGTTTCTCCAGGGCCTCTCACCTGCTTGAGGGACAGTGCAGCTGTCCCTAGCGCTGACTCCTGGCAGCTGCCGGAAATCTCAGAAAAGCTGCTTTGGGAGACCAAGGAATCTACCTTCCCCCAAGCACCGGCTTGGAGTGCTATGGACACCCCGAGGGTACCCCATGCCCTGTACCAGTCAGCTTTGGGGCCAGAGAAACAATCTCTAGGGTGCCCCCCACTGCACCTTCCTAGGTCTGCACCCCGCTTTCTCTGCACACCAGGAGAATTTTGTCTTCTAACCTGAGGGATGGATGCCCAGCTCCCCTAAATGTCATTCAGGGTTAGATCCAAAACTGTGGGGGAGAGGGTGAATGGAGGATGGAGGGCAGAGGAGGGCTTAGCCAGGATACGGCAGAGAAAGGGGGCTGACTCAGGCCTCCTGGGAGTGTGTCCCCCGGCTTCCTGATCCCTAGGTGCAATGCCCTTTGCTGCCTGGGTCCACCCTTGCTCGCTTCCCAGACAGCTCTGGCCCCTGGAGTTGTGGTGGAGAGGGAGCCCTGAACAAGAGGTGCGGTTAGTCCAGCCCTTGGAAGGCATTTGTCCCTCTGCGAGTCACAAAGAGATTCTGTTTATATGCTGGAGGCATGCACACTTGCAAGAGAGCTATCCAGGTGGGGCTTCTCAGAGGCGAACTGAGGACCATGCTGGGGACTGTCCACCTGCAAGACCCTGTCATGAGGCCTCTATTCCATCACCTTAGAACTGCTTCGATTTAAAAAAGAAAAAGGGGCGCCTGAGTGGCTCAGTCTGTTGAGCGTGCCGACTTCGGCTCAGGTCATGATCTCACAGTTCGTGAGTTCGAGCCCCAGGTCAGGCTCTGTGCTGACAGCTCAGAGCCTGGAGCCTGCTTCCGATTCTGTGTCTCCCTCTCTCTCTGCCCCTCCCCCACTCACAACGTGTGTCTCTCTCTGTCTCTCAAAAATGAATAAACGTTAAAGAATTTTTTTAAAGAAAAAAAGAAAAAGAGGGGCACCCGAGTGGCTCATTGGGTTGAGTGTCTGACCTCAGTTCAGGACGTGATCACCTGGTTCTCAGGAGTTCTAGCCCCCCCCCTCCCCCCCCAGGACTCTCTGCTGTCATTGCAGAGACTACTTCGGATCCTCTCTCCCCATTGCTCTCTGCCCCTCCCCTGCTCGCACTCTCTATTCCGCTCTCAAAAATAAAAAAGAAAATATTAAAAAAAAAATTCACCCATCGTATTCTTACAGGACTGGGTGTCCTCATTCTGGGCACTTGGAGCCTGGAGGAACCCCAGGGGCACCGTGGGGCGGGGGAGCTTAAGTAAGGACACCCTGCTGGAGAGACCAGCCCTCACAAGGGGATGCGGCTGCCAGCAAAGGGGTGGGGACCTTCCCAGTGGGCACACTGAGGTAAGGGCCTGGCCTCAGCGTCTCTCAGAACACGCCCCTGACCTGTTCATCCTCACTTGCAGGTCTGGTTCCAGAACCGCAGAGCCAAGTGGAGGAAACGGGAGAAGTGCTGGGGCCGGAGCAGCGTCATGGCGGAGTACGGGCTCTATGGGGCCATGGTGCGGCACTCCATCCCCCTGCCAGAGTCTATCCTCAAGTCTGCCAAGGATGGCATCATGGACTCCTGTGCCCCGTGGCTGCTGGGTAAGAGCCCGCACCCTCCTTGGGGCCCTGCCCCTGTGGTGAGGAGAGCGGGCTCCCTGGAGGAGGGGACAGAACCCAGGAGCAGGGAGACCTGGCCACAACAGCCTAGCAGGACACAGGCACTCCAAAACAGCCCTCCTCGTCATCCTTAGGAGGCTCAGAGGGCAGGTTGGGCCCAGGGCTCGGTGTCTATCCCTTGTGCCCCCCTGTTGGGTGGCTAGGACTCTCATCCCTGCCAGGCCCCGAACTTGGGTTCTTTTGTCTTCTGATAAGGGTGTGGCTGTCGCCCCAGGGTCTGTACCTTCCTCCCCCCTTGGCCAAAGGTGGGCTTGTGGTGAGTGAAACCGCCCCTCTTGAGGGTTCAGGGGACCCCTAGGTCCCTGTGGCCACCATTCTGGTTTTTCCCAGAGGACTTCTTCCCCCTTAAATCTCTCCTGCCATCTTCCCCCACCTGCCCTCAAGGCCTATGTCTGGTAAGCAGCACCAGCCTATCGTGGGGTTCTAAGATCTGGAATCCTGGGAGGGAGAGATGGGGGTGGGGGGCAAGTGCTATGCTTAGGAAGGGACAGAATAGGCTGCCCAGTGCCCAGGTGCCGGGGAACCTGACTTGAAGAAGCCCTCTGCAGGCCTGGTGCCCGGCTGCTGGTCTGTAGCCCCATCCCCTGGCCTCCCTCCCGCTGCCCCAGCCCCAGCCCCTGGGACTCGCGTGACTGCGGTGTGTGAAGTAAGGCTTTCTGCTCGTCCTTAATTCTGGCCTCTCTCTATCTTTGCTGTTTTCAGTTCAAGATGGCTTTCCCAGGCGCTTTTCTAAACCCGAATACCAACAATTCTTTTTAGGGATGCACAAAAAGTCGCTGGAGGCCGCAGCGGAGTCGGGGAGGAAGCCCGAGGTGGAGCGCCAGGCCCTGCCCAAACTCGACAAGATGGAGCCGGAGGAGCGGGGCCCCGACCCTCCAGCGGCCATGTCCCAGGAGGAACTGAGGGAGAACAGCATTGCGGCGCTCCGAGCCAGAGCTCAGGAGCACAGCACCAAAGTGCTGGGGACTGTGTCTGGGCCTGACAGCCTGGCCCGGAATACCGAGGAGCCAGAGGAGGAGGACGCCATGGAAGAAGACAGGCCAGCGGAGAAGCTGAGTCCACCACAGCTTGAGGACATGGCTTAGGTCAAGGGCACGCAGCTACTGGAGCCCCAGGACTCTGCTCTCTTCGGGGCCTGTGGTGTCGGGAGGTGTTCTCTGAGGCAGGGCCCGGGCCTGGCCTCTGCGCCGCCCCCCCCCCCCCCCCCCCCCGGCCCTACAGGCCCTCCATGACCCCCGGGGTGACTTCAGGCACAACTCAGTTCTGGCCGAGGCTTTGGGCCACACGGAGACACCCCCTATCTGGTCTTGACCTCTCCAGCATCCTCCCCTTCACCCCAACAGCCCTGCCTCAGAAGCTTTCTTGCTGTCCCAAACCACCCCTTCAAGCCGCTTTCACTCAATCCCTTGGCGACTCTCCCTGCCCAAATCCACCCCTTACTCTCTGTTCTCTCCCGTGAAAGAGCCTCCCCTTCCCAGCTCTACACCCGCTACGGATCCTGCTCTGGCCGGGCCCAAAGCCCACTGCTGCAGACTCATTGCCTGCCACAGCGGTGACAGGGATTGAGGACCTGCACTCTGGCACCAACGTCCTGAGCCCCCCAGTCTTCAGTAAAACTGCGCTCGCCAGCCTATTCCTTCCTGAGGGCCCGGGCCTGGGCCTCTGCGGTGTGGATGTGCTGCCCCGCAGGTCCAGCTACAACCTCTGCCCACGGTCCAGGTTAAACTTGGAAGGTCTCAGCCTGAGCCCCTCGGCCACCCTCTGTCTCATGCCCTCCACGGTCACCCTTAGGAACCTGCCGGCCCTCTCCACACCCAGCCCGCCCCACCGTTCCCCCCAGCATGGGTCCCAGCACTGCACGGGGCCATGTACAATATCTGTAGAGTCCTGGGCCTGGGCCCTGCAGCCAGGGGGTACACGTCACAAATGCTGTGGTCATGGCACTGTTGGGGAGGCTGAACTCTTACCCGGAGCCCTGGGGCCTGCGTTCTGAAGCATCCTGACCCCCCTGGTGTGATGCCTGTGACCCTGACTTGCCATGCAAGACACCCTTCTAGAGCTTCTTGCAATTTATCGGTTCGCATGTGTCCTGCCTTGGAGCACCCCAATCCAGCTGTAAAATGAACCCATAAGAAGCCACAGATCTCGACTCCACTTGATCCAGACCATCCTCGGGAGGCCAAGCTTGGAGGGGGCCTGGGGCTATTATAGGCATCAAGGAGTGGTCACCAGAAGGGTGAGAAAGAGAAAGGGCTCAAAGGAGAGCAAAGCAGGAGCCGGTGTTTAACTCAAACCATGCCCGGTGTATGCGTGTTGTCTGCCCGCTAGAATAGGAGGGACATAGTGACCGTGTAGGAATAGGTGACAGGGTGCTTCTTCCTGTCTGCGGATGAGAGGAACTGTCCATACGGGTGGCCTCCCTGCAGCTGCCCCCGGGACAGACGCAGGTCTCCCTCACCCCCCTGACATTTCCCTCTGCCATGCCACCCACCCTTGCAGGGAATACCTCGCAAGAGGAAGGTCTGAGACAGTGAGTTGGGGTTTTAATTCCGTATCAACAGTTGATTTCTTCCTCATCCCGTTCATGGAACTCCCCCCTCTTCTTCTTCTTGTCTTTGTCCCCAGTTGGTTTGAAGTGTTAGACTGTAGCCCCTGCCGTGTAAATACTGTACATAGAGTGGGAAGAAAGAAACTTGATATTGAGGTGTTCGAAATACGGAACTGTAATAACTTCTAGCTCTTCCAAACCTGTGATTTCTGTGCCATTTTCTGTAAAGACACAAGTAAGAATAAAATTGATGTAAAAACGTCAGGGGAGGAGGGATCCAGGAATCCTCCGTGGGTGAGGATGGTGTACTTCATGGGTAGCCATGAAGGCATTTTTAAATCCAAATTACCAGATTCCTCTTTGAAAGTACTCCAGCCGCACTGACACCGTGGCCTGCCTTTCTCCACTGAGCGGACGCCACCTTCCAGGGGCACTTGTCACCGTGATTTGGGACCCTCCTCCACTGCAGACACACCTGAAATATCCCAATCCCGCCTTGCCCCCCACCCCCACCAGAGTACCGACTCCCTCCTTTTGTGTACATGTGTGCACTCTTAAGATCTTGCCTACAACCCAAACACAACGGCAACATGTGGGAAAGGCAGCGGTCTCTGGAAGTAAAAGTCAAACAAACCTGAGCTAAATCCTGTTAAAGAGACAGGAAGTAAACGTGGGAAAGGACTGCATGAAATTGTCCACAGACAGCTGCTACCCGGTGGCTCCACGATGTGCTGGCTGGAATTGCAAGCTGCGAGAGAGGAGGGAGCTGGCCGGATAGCTTCTCTTTGAGCTTTCGGCTTCAGAAATCTCATAAGACTGTTTCAGATTGCCTCAGATGTGGAACTCCCTCCCAGAAGAGATCTTCCTGGCAGGCCATCGTCAAAGGAGAATGACAGGGAGCCAGTAGTCCCCGCACCCTGTCTTGGGAGTGGGTATAATCCTCCCGGACCCCGATCCTTGAGGGCACATGTGGGAAATCTCCAACTGCGATGTGGTGAAGGGAAAGATCCAAGAGCCTGGCTTCAAGTCCTGCCCGCACAGGCTCCCCTGGGCCTTTTCTGAGAAAGTCAGGTCCCTGTAGGGCCCACTGTGGCCCCTTGGCCTAGGAATGCCCTTCCTCCACCCTGCCCACCCCCACCACTCCAGGAGAGGCACTGCCACTTACCCTACAAGCCCCCTCCTCCCCAGAGCCTTCCTGATCCTCCAGGGAGAGTTTATAGGAGAGTTCTTTCCTAGCACTTGAACACGCCTAGACATCCCTCCATTACGGTATCGTGTGTAATTTCGTGTAATCTTTTGTTTTTAAGTCTATCTTCCTCACAAGACTGATTTCTTCAAGGGTGGGGATTATATCCTGTTCATCTTTTAACCCCAGGAACCATCAAAGGGCCTGACAATCTGTCGTTGAATGCACGGATGAATGTTCTCCCTCTAACTCATCCATTTATTCAATCATTTAAAAACATTTATTGAGAATCTCCTGAGTACCAGGCAGTGGGGCAAGGCGGTAGGGATATGGTGGCGGCCAGAGCCGTCTTATTTGGAGGGAAAGAGAGAATTCAAGGAATCACAGTAATCAGTCAAACACAGAATTGCCAATGTTCTAAGGCCTTGGAGGCGTGAGATAGGGGGCCATGAAAGCATATCTGTGGGACTTGAGTCAAGGTGTTGACCTCTGTGCCTCTCTCCTGGGACTGAAAACGTCTGTCCTTCCAGTGTCATAGTGTTGTGAGGAAGCAGCAAGGAAACTGGCAAAGGTGCCACACGAGCACAGGGGAAGCGGGGGAGGGAGGGCGCACACCCACATAGTCTTCTTAAGCCCAGGGGCCAACCTTGGCAGCTGCCCCCCGCCCCCACTCGGTTAGATCCGGGGGACAACTGGGATGCTCAGAGATGTGGGAGATGACAACCGCCCCAGGGGTTTGTCTTGAGAAGAGGCATGCTGCTTTCTGCAGAGGGACCCATAGACAAACCCACAGGCGATCAGTGAAGGGAGAGGTGGGGACACTGCGGAGAGAAAGCAAGGACCAGGAAAGGAAGGGCTTGGACAGCCAGGGGCTGAACGAAGGGAAATCCTGCTCAGTGCCGACTGCGATCCTGGGAGGGACTTTTCCCCAAGGATCCTGCAACCCAGCACCTGGAAGAAAGACTTTTTTGCAGGCTTCCCAGGCCCAACAGGCTACCCACAGAGGGCTGCATGTGCCAGGAAGAGCCTGGCGGGGATAGATGAGGAGTCTGGCTGGTGGCAGGAGGTCGGATGGACCTCTGGGGCCTGGTCCATTCAGCTTCCTCTGTCTCCTGAACCCCCAGATCACCAGGGGCCTTGGAGTCTTCCTTCTGCTCCCACCAGAGCTGCAGGGCCCTCTCCTCCCCGACTGTCCTGGGGACCTGGGGGCATGGCACCTGGGTCATCAGCTGTAGCAAAGGTACACGTACAAATGGCAGATGTGAATCATCGGGGAAACCGGCGACGGGTTTACGGGAACTCTCTGTGCTATCGTCACCATTTTTCTATAAATCTAAAATTATTGCAAAAAAAAATTAAGTTTATTAACAAACAAAGAAACAAACAAACAAAACAAAAACTATGGGGCACCGGGGTGGCTCAGTCGGTTGAACACCCAACTCTTGATTTCGGTTCAGGTCATGATCTCACAGTCGTGAGATCGAGCCCGGAGTCCAGCTCTGTGCTGACAGCACAGAGCCTGCTTGGGATTCTCTCTCTCTCCCTCTCTCTCTCTGCCCCTCGCTTGTGCTTGCACTCTTTCACTCTGTCTCTCAAAGTAAATAAATGAACATGAAAACCAAAATTTTTTAAAGACCAACTAGCTTGTTTTCTAGAGGGAAAACAACAGATGGCTCCTTTGGGTTAGAACAGGTACAGGGGTGCCCCTTTCCCTCTCTCTGCCCCAGGGTTCTGCTTGCCGAGTTGTCCCCGTCCCTGATCTCCCCAAGATCACTCAGACACCCAAGACCCACCCTCTGGGGAGCTGAAACTGAGTCAAGAGCCACTAGCCCCAAATCGTCCTGTCTCCTGTTGCTTCCTCAACTCAGGCAGCAATGACATCTCTGGGTTGTCACAGCTGAGCGGGCCCAGCAGTGATCTGCTCACTTCTCACTCAGATCAATCCCTTCCAAGGCTGACTCTTCTCAGTGGGCCTCAGCCTCCTCCTCCCTGGCCTACGCCCAGCCTCTGAGGCACGGCCCCCTCCGCTTTACCTGCAAGGCTCCGCTCCCAATTTGGATCTCAGGGAGTTTGACCCGGGAAGGGGACGGGGAGTGATGAGGTGGCCTCCTGTTGAGCTGCAGAATGGCACAAAGTGTCCTGTGTGCCCACACAGGTTGATATTCACCTTGCAGCCTCGCTTGGTGCTCAGGAGGCCAGAGAAAAAAAGGGTTGACCAGGGTGAACTCAGATGGGAGAGGCAAGAAGAGGAGAAGTTCACCTATTTCCTCCTCACAGCTCCCATGAAGCAGAACCAGAGTGGCGCTTACCTGCCCGGGAGTAGAAACAAAGGGTTAAAAGCCAAATCTGGGCTCCGCCAACAGAATTTCGCCGGTGAGATGACGACCCAGGAATCTGATCGATGCGCACGTTTATGAACAAGATGTTAAGACAAGTGCTGAGCTGAACGGCAACAGGTACAGAAGAATGTTCGAGGACAAGCACGCCCTCTGACAAGAGTGCCACTTTCTCCTCCTCACACGCTTCTGTCTTCCGTGATGTCCTGTGAGCCGTCCAGCTGAGGATTCCAGGAGCAAGAGCCCAGGAAGAGAGGAGCAGAGTAGCACAAAAGGCAGGAAGTGACTCTTGCTGGAGCCGGGCCGACAGCCCTCCTCCTCGCGGGGATCACTCCTGTCTGTCTGCCAGGCCCACCGCCCAGGGAGACAGCCCCTGGAGCAGAGTGCCAGCTAAAGACAGGAAGAACACCAAGGTGGATCCAGGACACCCGAGTTGAAGTGCAGCCTCTGCTATTCTCTTAACTTCTTCAACACTAGCACGCTCGTCTACAAACCTGCAGTCAGATCAGGACCTCGCCGCCGGGATGGTGTGAAGGGCCAAGGAGGTGGTGAGATTGTAACACAACCCAAGTTCCTCTGTCTGATGCGCAGCTGAGACCATCCCCCAGCCTGGAACGTGCAGCAAGCAAAGTATCCATTTCCAAGGCAGGCCCCTCCTCCAAAGGAGGAACATCAGGGAAATTTACAGGCAAATGAGAAAGGTCTGGGTAAAAAGTTGCAGTTGGGGGGGTAGTCCCATTTACCTGTTAGTTACTGGTTTCAAAATGGTGTGCACTAAACTCTTATTTCTTCTCTTATTGAGTTTCTATTTAAAAAAATTTTTTCCCAGGGCACCTGGGTGCCTCAGTTGGTAAAGCGTCCGACTTCGTCTCAGGTCATGACCTCGCAGTTTGTGAGTTCGAGCCCCACATTGGGCTCTGTGCTGACAGCTCAGAGCCTGGAGCCTGCTTCCGATTCTGTGTCGCCCTCTCTCTCTGCCCCTCCCCCACTCATGCTCTGTCTCTCTCTCAAAAATAAACGTTAAAAAAAATTTTCCCACCTGCTACACTTTTTTGGGTGTGGGGGACTTTCACTAGCTTCTTGAGTTGAACACCTATTCATTTTTAACCTTCTTTATTAATAGACATTTGAAATCATACATTTCCAAGTTTTATTGTAGTTGCACCCCAAAAGACTGTAGAGCTTTCATTATTTTCAGTTTTACGTATTTACCAAATTGATTTTTTTTCACTTCTGGATATTTTAAATGTTTAAAAATTTTCCAAGCATATGGGATTTTTCTGGGGGAAGACATTATCCCTGTTATTGACTTCTAATTTTATTATATTGTGATCAGAGATCATTATTTTCATCCTCTGGATATTTTGGCATATGTTGAGACTAGGTTTAGGTTAATATGTGGCTAATTTTTGTAAATACTCCATGTGTGATTGAACAATGTTTTCTCCAACTTCGAAGTGCAGTGTTTGGTATAACTGTTAGTTGAGCTGTTCAAATATTATATATCGCGATTTGTTTTCTGTTTTGATTATGGAGAGAAAGGCATTAAAAACCTTCCATTCTATGGCTTTGCCAGTTTCTCCTTGCAATTCTGTTTGTTGCATTTGCTGACTCACGGTATTTTGCTTGTGCATTCTGTAAGTTAATGTGACAGCTTTTCTCTCTTTTTCTGTGAGAATACTTGGATTGTTTAAGTGTTCTTTCTGTCTTTCCAGCCCTCACCTTGGGTCTGGTCTCCTGTCCCTGCATATTTAAAATGCAAGTTGCTCTCTCCTGTCACCTGCTGACCCCACACCCCCATCGCTGTTCTGGCTCTCACACCTGGGATTTCCCTTTCTGGCTTCCCACTTCATTCGTGCATCAGACTTGTTTTTGATGAATATAGTCATGTCTAGGTGTTCCTAATCAGACATTTCCCCACCAGTCTAGTCCACCATTTTCCTTCGTAAACTGTCAAGGGAAGTACAATGTGAATAATGTGGTTACCTCTGAAGCCTGTGGCTTTTGTGCATATCCTTCCCCACTGCTGGTGGTCACTGCTCCACCCAGGTCTCCGGTGGGATACTTTCCCCAATCCCAACACTGAGCTACCTGCTTGGGTTTGTTTCACTCAGTTCTTGTCAGCCTCCGCCTACCACTGACATCTTTCTCTCCATCTCTGTCTTTATTCAGAAACGTCAAGTAAGCATTGGAGGAGCAAGTGATATGTGGTGTTTGCTTAGGCAGAGCAACCATGAGACCATGAAATGGTCTTCATATTCTGGCTTCAGTTCTGACTGTTTGCAGTTATGGTGGAAACAGGCTTATTTTCCTAAGGGCACACAGGCCGTATATCTGGTATGATAGGTAGTTGGGTAGCAGTGAGGGAGGACTTCCTCTTTTAGTAGTTGTTTTTCACTGAATTTTGAAATGCTAATTGTGATTCTTAAATTTTATTTATTTAAGGGGCACCTGGGTGGCTCAGTCAGTTAAGCGTCCGACTTCGCCTCAGGTCATGATCTCACAGTTTGTGAGTTCGAGCCCCGCATCGGGCTCTGTGCTGACAGTTCAGAGCCTGGAGCCTTCTTCGGATTCTGTCTCATTCTCTCTCTGCCCCTCCCCCACTTGTGCTCTGTCTCTCAAAAATAAATAAAAATGTAAAAAAATTAAAAATAAAAAAATTATTTACTTAAAATATTTTTTCATTTTTGTTAACATTTTTTTTCATGTGTATTTATTTTTGAGAAAGAGAGACAGAGAGACAGAGTGGGAGCAGGAGAGGGGCAGCGGGAGAGGAAGACACAGAATCCGAAGCAGGCTCCAGGCTCTGAGCTGTCAGCACAGAGCCTGACACGGGGTTCAAACCCATGAACCAGGAGATCATGACCTGAATGGAAGTTGGCCACCAAACTGGGTGACAGCCACCCAGGCACCCCAGATTTCTAAATTTTAAAATGGACAGTTTACTACACTGCCTTATTAGTCTTTTTTTTTAAGTTTATTTATTCATTTTGAGAGCGAGTGAGGGAGGGGCAGAGAGAGAGGGAGAGAGAGAATCCCAGTCAGGCTCCATACTGGCAGAGCAGAACCCCATGCGGGGCTTGAACTCGCGAACCATGAGATCGTGACCTGAGCCAAAGTCAGACACTTAACCGACTGACCCACCCAGGTGCCCCTTATTCTCTATATACATATTTTTGCAATTTTTTCCTAAACCATTCGAGAGCAAATCGAGGATGTGATGCACCATTATGTTTCCTTAAAGTGAAGATACCCTCCCACCTAACCACTACACAACCAATAAAATCAAGAAATTGACAATGACTCAATACTTCATCTAATTCACAGAATGCTGATTTTCCAATAATGAATGCCCTTTATAAGTGGTGGATTGTGTCCAGGACCACACATTGGATTTAGTTGCCAAGCCTGTAGTTTCCTTCCGTCGGGAACAGTTCTCAGTGTTTCCTTGATTTCTCTGACCTTGACATTTTTGAAGATTTCAGGCGAGTTTCTTTATGGCAGACCCTCAGTTTGAGTTTGTCTCGTATTTCCTCACAATTAGGTTGCACAACCTGAATCTAATCACAAGGAATTATCAGTCGCAGATTCACCACAGCCCCTTCCCAGCTCGGCTTGTCCCGCCAACCTCCACCTGGGGGCCCAGAACGGGCGGGGTGGTGAGCAGCCTGCTTACAAGTCCGCCCTGAACCTCAGTCACGCATGCTCGTCTGTACAGGGGCCTGGCGTCCTGCCCTTCAGATGTGACCACGCACAGTACGCAGAGTAAGGCAGCGCCTCGGGGCACAAGCTACAGGTTGAGGTGCCACGAGGGCCCTGGGAAGGCTTGGCAGGATGGACTGTTCCCTTATCCGGTAGACCTCTGTGGAACAGTTATTTATTTTTATGGAGCACATACATTTACCATGTGCCAGTGCTGTTAACGAACAGAGCGGACACAGCCCCTCCCGGCCCTTGTGGACTTTATATTCCAGTGGGCGGGGAACAGGAAAGACAGAGAAGTAGGTCAGGCTTCCCTGAAGAAGGGGGCTCAGTTGGTTAGACCTTTACGGAGAGCATCCCACGACCGAGGCTCTTTGTCAGCTCCCTTCTTGGTGACCAGGCCTGCTTCTGCCAGGACAGCCAGGGTGGGGTTAGGGGTGGTTTGGGGCTGGCGTCTGGATGGGCAAGGCCAGGCGTAGGGGGGGCCAAGCCCTCTGCACAGGTGCTTTAGGAGGCAGCGTGGAAGGAAAGGCCAGGCTTCAGCCTCCACCGCCTGCCCTCCTACCCCTCTGGCCTCCTCCGTCCTGCCTGGCTGCTGGGTGGGTACAGCCTCCAGACTTTCCCTGACAGAAGCAGCTGGTGGCCTTTCTGCATCTCAACCTGCCTGGCTTGGACCTGGAGTGCCGTGTAGGAATTTTCCAGAACCGGCTCCAGTGCCGGCTGTAATGCCAGATCCAGAGCGAGAGATGGCTTCGGCACCATGTCCCGCTGGGGAGCAACAGTCAGAGCCAACTCTAGAGCTAGAACGAACTCCAGTACCAGCTCCGCAGCTAGCCCTGGCTTCAAGGCCAGATCCAGCGGTAGTTCTACCACCAGCTCCAGAGCTACATTCCGCCTCAGTGCCAGCGCTAGGGTTGGTCGGGTCCAGATCCAGTGCCATCTGCCAAACTAGTGTCGGTTCCAAGGCTAGACCCTACGCCAGCTCCGTTGCCAGCACCAGTCCTAGCACCGGCACCAGGCCTGGTTCCAGAGCTAAAAACAGCTCTGCCCCCTACTCCAACACCAGCTCTAGAGCTATAGCTAAAACCGGCACCAGCTCCAGAACCTACTTTCAAGCGACAGCCACACTGAGTGTCAGCTTCAGAGCTAGAGTAAAGCTTCAGCACCATGGCCACAACCAGTCTCGACCTAGAGCCAGCTCCAGCAGGCGAGCCATTGACTAGACGGAGCTGGCACCAGCTCCCGCTCTACCAAACAGAGCCAGAGCAGGGGCCCGCTGTAGGGCTGGAGCCAGCTTCAGAGGTGGAGCCAGTCGCTGGACCAGCTCTAGCATCAGCCGCAGGACCGTACCCGGCTGGAGCTCCGACTCCACCGCCACTTACAAACCCGGAGCCAGTGCCCCCTTGAGCTAGAAGGTGCTGCGGCACCAAACCTGGTGCTGGAGTGAGTGCTAGGTCCAGAGCTAGTGGCTCTGACATCAGAGCCAGAGCTGGAACCAGCTCTAGGGTTTCCTTTGGCCATTTGGGCATATTTAAGACAGATGGGTTAAAGCCTTTGTGTAGGAAGACCAATACCTGGGCTTCCTCACGCATGGTTTCTGTCATTCTCCCCATTTTGAATGGGCCATAGTTCTGTTTCTTTGGAGAACCTGTTTCTGTTGGAAATTGGGTATTTCAATGTTGTAATATGGTAACTGGAAACCAGTTCCTTTCCCTAGAGTTTGCTGTTTTTGATAACTAAAGGCCGCAGCCATCTTTTTGGGGACCTTCTCAAGCTAG
Organism: Puma concolor; assembly: GCF_028749965.1. Classification (NCBI taxonomy): domain Eukaryota; kingdom Metazoa; phylum Chordata; class Mammalia; order Carnivora; family Felidae; genus Puma; species Puma concolor. The sequence goes on along the minus strand of NC_141672.1, from coordinate 29,058,732 downwards.
TTTCGCAAAGACTGTCATCCTTGTCACGTGTGGTCACTTGAAGTCTCTGTTCTGCTAGCATTTGACAGAGATGTCCTTGAATACCAGGAGCCCAAACAAAACCTACATGTCTCCCAGTCTTTACAGACCAGCTCTGTGCTGGGGCACTCTTCAACACTGGGCCAATTTAGCTCCTTTAACTCTGCCTTAGTCTTTACTTCCTGCTTGGACTGAGCCCAGAGACCAGCCAGAGGTGAAAGCTCAGAGTCTCTTCCAGTCTTTTCTGAGCACGCATCCTGTCCTGGCCAGGAATGTGGCTTTCTAAATTCCCTCCTACACAATGTCGTTTTTGAACACCCTAATTTCTCTCCCCAGCATTCTCTGCAGGCTTTAGGTGACCTGTTGTATGTCTTAACCATAACCTTTTGCTTCAGCTGGCTGCAGGCTTTGTGCATCTTACAAAAGTTTTGGAGCAATGCTACTTTTCTGCCCAGTGAGTTCTGGGTCAGGCAAAAGAGACCAGCACCTTGTGCCAGTCTTTCTAGCCCCAGACAGGTTAGAATTTGGGAATAAGGTCTGCTCTGCTTTCTCTGGAACCAAGGACGAGGGTCTCACACAGGGAACACAGGCTACCCTCTTCAAAACTGCCATCAAACCCGGGAGATGAGGGAAGGGCGAGGAAAAACACTGCAAAACTTGCCTACCGCTTCTAGGTTATCTTTTTCACGATTCGGTGTTTGCTGGGTTGCTGTAAACCTTGGACTGTTTTCTGGTTCTGACCGTTTCAGCTTGTTTTTCGTTTCTTTGGAGGGATGGATGTTTGGAGCTGCCTACTCAACTATTTTGCTCTCTCTTGATGGTGTCCTCTGATGCACCAAAGCTTTAATTTTTAAAAAGTCCCGTGTGTTTTTCTTTTGTTGCCTGTGCTTTGGGCATGTTTAAGAAACCATTGTCAGATCCAAGGTCATGAAGATTTCCCCACACCTCTAAGAGTTGTTCAGTCTTAGCTCCTAAATTTAATTTTCATTCATTTTGAGTTAACTTTTGCATCTGGTGTAAAAGGGTTCACTTTCATTCATTGGCATGTGGATATTTAGTTTTCTAGCCCCATCTGTTGAAGAGACTGCTCTTCCCCACTGAATAGTCTTGGCACTCTTGACAAAAGTCACTTGACCGTAGATGTAAGGGTTTATTCCTGGATTTTGAATTCTATCCCAGTGAATGACCTCTCTCCATCCTAGTACTATGATGTTTCGATTACCGTAGCTTTGAAGTAATTTTTGAAATCTCGAAACCTGAGTACTCCAACTTTGTTCTTTTTCAAGATTGTCTTGCCTATTTGTGATCATTTGCAATACCATATGAATTTTAGGATCAGCTTTTCCATTTCTGCAAAAACAGGCCTTTGGGATTTTAACATAGGGATTGCATTTAGTCTGTAGATCACATTACGAAGTATCGCTAGGGTAGGCAGGCGCATGATAGGGACGACAAAAAGACTGCTTTTCTGCCATGGCCCACAGCCCTAGGAGAGGAACAGAGTCATGTTTCTATGTATCATCCACTGGGTCTGTGGAATTCCCTGAGTGGTAGAATGAAGTTGGGGAAATTATTTGCCTGGCTGATTTGAAAACATTTAAAACAAACATTTTGTCTTTGTTCTGCACTAAGGACATATAAGCTGACTTCATCGTGCTGGTGTGTAACGATTCATCCCAAACTCAGTACCCTCCATCAGAGATGAATGATGGGTAAAGGTGGAGTCTGCCCCTAAGAACAGCTTTCTCCTGGCAGAGTTTCTGCAAGGGAGAACACTGGGCTTTAAAAACACAAACAGCACTGAGAACATGTCTGAGGCGGAGGAAACGGCAAATGCCAAGACCCTGAGTCAGGCACCAAATTGGTCTCTCGAGTAATCTGCTAGAGCAACACCTGTACGAAGGCTTGGGAGCTGAAGGATCCAGTAAGGAGGAAGCAAGTCAGTAAGGAAAGGTCACCAAACAGGCTGGGGGAAGTTTCAGCTACATTAAAAAAGTACAGAAATTATATCGAGAGGGTCTTTCTATTCCTGGCCCCCAGAGCTTAACAGACACATGCCCAAGGGGTGAGAGTCAGGGCAATCCTTAATCCTTAGGGAGAGTTTTCCCCTCAACCTAAGGAAGAGCTTTGTTCAATTAGAGGGGCCCAAGGATGGGTGGTCCCCAATGCTAAGTGTGTTTGAACAGAGGCCAGAAGACCACTTGGCAGGATATAGTTAGGAGATTCAAGTATGGGAAGGCTTCCGAAGCAGATGCCCACCTTGATGGTCCCTCTGAGCCCCGCGAGAGTTTGACACTGGCCGAAGGCCTGCCACTGGCCTTGGCAGTGCTGGTATCCTACAGGTCCCTAAGAAGGCTTCACCGGGGACCAGAACTTCCATCAGACCTGGCCAGGTAGCCACCTGCGCTCTCTCGGCCCAGCACCTGGGTGCAAAGGGTGGAGCTGGAGCTAAGAAAAGGTTCTAGCCAGGCCGGGTTGGGGAGACTTCGGCTACCCAGGCAGCGCTTTCCCAATTTCCATTTCTACCATTTCCTGCCCCACATCTGGGATCACCTTCCGTGATAAGCAACAAGGCAGTAAATAACCTCAAGTCTTACAGTGAGAAAGTCATTTCCCTTGCAGTTCCCATTCCAGGTTTTTAACTTTATTAAGGCGAAAATTCTCACTTGGATGCCAGTACGTCTAACTCCCTTGCAACAATCTCCTAACCTCCCTTTGTACAAAGAGAGCAAGCCTCAGAGCCTTTGAAGGCACAGTATCAAACTGCAATCTTGTAACATTGTTTACATTCGTTTTTAGTTACCTTTTTAAAATTCTTTTCATTTATTTTGAAAGGGAGTGTGAGCAGGGGAGGGGCGAGAGGGACCAAGAGAGAGAGAATTCCAAGCAGGCTCTGCACTGTCATCCAGGAGCCTGACTCAGAGTTCGAACTCACAGACCATGAGATTGTGACCTAAACAGAAACCAAGAGCCAGCCGTTTAACTGACTGAGCCACCCATGCGCCCCAGTTATTTCTATTTATATCAAATGTAAACTTTATTTATAAAAAAATTTTTTTTAATGTTTATTTGTTTTTGAGACAGAGACAAAGCATGAATGGGGGAGGGTCAGAGAGAGGGAGACACAGAATCTGAAACAGGCTCCAGGCTCTGAGCCATAAGCACAGAGCCCGACATGGGGCTCGAACTCACGGACCATGAGATCATGACCTGAGCCGAAGTCGGACGCTTAACCGACTGAGCCACCCAGGCGCCCCCAAGTGTAAACTTTAAAAAACGCAATTAGGTTTAAAAAGGGAGTTAATTCTGGGGTGCCTGGTTGGCTCAGTAGGTTAAGTGTTCAACTCTTGGTTTCTGCTCAGGTCATGATCTCATAGTTTGTGAGCCTGAGCCCCGCGTGGGTCTCCACACTGCTGGTGTAGAGCCTGCTTGGGATTCTCTCTCTCTCTCTCTCAAATAAATGAATAAACTTATACATGCAAAAACAAAAAAACAAAAAACCCCAAAGAACAAAAACAAAAAGTGACTTATTTCAGACAATATTAAGCGTCTGCAGTGCCTGGGTGGCTCAGTCAGTTAAGCATCGGCTCTTGGTTTCAGCTCAAGGTCATGATCTCAGTTTGTGAGATGGAGCCCTCTGCACTGTTAGCAGAGCCTGCCTGGGATTCTCTCTCTCTGTCTGCCTCTCAAAATAAATAAACATTAAAAAAAATTAAGTGATGAACACTACAAGAAATAGAGAGATCTGGCAAAAATTATGAATGTGCTGCCCTGACAACTCAACACTGGGGAACATTGTTCTAGAATAAGGACTTTGGGCTCAATCATTTTCCATATCAAAATTTTGCGCTCTCTGGGTTTTGTCTGTTCTCCCTGGCTGTTGCTGTTTCCTACCAAAGACTATTTTTGAAAAATCTCCACCTTATTTTAGCTGACTGAGGGGCAAGAGATTTAGTTGTACTTGGGTTAAGACAAGAACAGAAGGGCCCTAGAGGTTATAGGTACAACCAGCAAAGGGAAAGTGGAGATACGGGGTGAAGTGAAAAACCAGGCACAGAAGGTTCCAGTACTGTGGAGAGTGCTACTTCCTTCCCACCCAGCTCCCAAATACAAGGCTGTGGATTCAATTTAAAGGTCATCTTACAATGGAGAGGAAAGAGAAGGGAGAAAGCTCCAATTTTTAAGAAATGTTTATCTTTTCTTTTTAAAAAAGTTATAAAATTCAAGTGGTTGATTGAAGTTAAAAATCTATTGCCACAAAATTTAATGGATTTAAAAGATTTCCGGATCTCTGGACTTTAAGCCCAATATTCTCTCCACCATTGATCCTACGTTTCTCATAGATCTCACACTTTCAGGTTTTTCTTTAGAGAACACAATCTGAGGTCATTTGTAAGCGATCAGCACTTGGGAGTTCAGGGAGCTCTGGCTGAGGCAGCTGGGGGGCCTGGCAGGACTGGGTGCCCCATTGGGAGCCACACCCTCGCTGCCAGCGCTCCCTGCACAGGACCTGTGAGGCGGGCCAGGGGTCTCCCTTGCCCTGCAGGCCTCCTGGTCTCTCCAAGGGGATGCCGATCTGCCCTGAGCTTGGCACTTCCTCCAGTGGCCAGCCACACCCTTGGCTTCATTCCACTTTGATTCTGGTCAGTTCCCATCTTCCTTCTCCACAGAGTTTCAGAACCAAGGAGTGAAACTGCAAGAGACCACCACCACGCATGGATCAGGCTGGCCCGGCCACAACAAGAGGAGGCCATCCATTCCCTGCCCTCTCTGCTGCCCCCACTCCCCATTTTGAAGGGCCCCTGGCCAGGCCCAGCCTTTGGGCTCTTCCTCCTCCTTAAGCCATCTCTGTGAGCTTAGGTACCTTCTCAAGGCTGCGCCGATGTCCCACACTGATGAACGTCATGCCCAGCTGCTGGCCAATGCGGTAGAGCTCACTCTCTACCTCCTCAGTCAGGGCGCTGGTGGCTTCATCAAGCACTGAGGGCAGAAGCCAGAGGGAAGAGATAGGGTCCTGCCCCTGCCCACCTCTGCTTCTCCAAACCGCACTTACCTCTGGCTGGGACCAGGGGAAGGCTAACGGCTGCTCTGGCTTACAGGAGCCCTGCCATAGGGAGAGCATGGCCAAAAGAGCAGAGGGCGAGGCTCTACCTGGGAAGCCTTCTACCAGCGGCAGGACAAAATCCCCCCTCTTCCTGTAATAAGCACCAGCTCCGCCTAGAACTGCTCAAAGCAGGGATTCTTAGTTCCCCCCAGGATGTCAGTCCCTGAAGAAGTTCACACAGGGGCGCCTGGGTGGCGCAGTCGGTTAAGCGTCCGACTTCAGCCAGGTCACGATCTCGCGGTCCGGGAGTTCGAGCCCCGCGTCGGGCTCTGGGCTGATGGCTCAGAGCCTGGAGCCTGTTTCCGATTCTGTGTCTCCCTCTCTCTCTGCCCCTCCCCCGTTCACGCTCTGTCTCTCTCTGTCCCAAAAATAAATAAACGTTGAAAAAAAAATTTTTTTAAAAAGAAGTTCACACCTGCCGTCCCTCTCCAGGAAGAGCTGGGGGGAGGAGTGTGGCCCCCTTATGGACCGCAGAGCCCGGGGGCATAAAATCACACACTCTTTCAAGGCTGGCTCTGGCTGCTGCAATGGCAGAATGCTTAGGAACTGGTGGCACATCCAGAGCCGCCCTGAGGATTCCAAGAGCACCCTGCTGCCTCATGGGCAGAGCCCGGCCATCCTGTCCTGCAGGGACAGAGATGCCCAGTCACGCACAGGGGTGCTCTCCTACCCACGTGAACGCCTCCTCAATTACACACGAACACACACGCACAGACACCTCTGTGAGCACACGGCACCTGGCACGCACACCTGTGGGGCAGGCCTCACCTGCGTACTTTGGCTGCAGGTAGAAGAGCCGGGCAAAGGAGAGCCTCTGCATCTCTCCTGGGGACAGAACGTCGTACCTGAGGAGTGGGAACGAGAGCACCACTAGAGGAAGGAGGATATAGCCTGGCTGTTGCACAGAAGGTCAAGGCAAGAAGAGGTTCCCATGGCAGGAGCCAGAGCCGAGACAGATGGACAGCACCCTCCTCCCTTCAACCACACAGCAGCCCTGCTGCCCACGAGCTGAGGTCCCAACTCTGCTCCCGAGGCCATGAACATGCCCTTGATGGGCCAGCAAGTACCTGGAGCCCAGTCTTTGGGGGAGCTGGCTCTGGAGCACCCCAACTCCCTTCTTACCAGTTCCAATCGACCTGCTGGTCCAGACCCTCTGTCCTCGCCACCAAACTGGACTGTAACACACCCAGAGGGAACGCTGTCCGTGAAAGGGCCCATCCCTGCTTCCTGTCACCCCACCCCACCCGTCTCTGAGACAGAGCTCCATCCTTGCGGTGCACCATGGCAGGACGCCGTGAGAGCAATCTGCCGCAGGCACAGAGGAATACCTCGTTAACTGCACGGTTTAGATTTGCTGGAGCATGATAACAAGAAAAAGCAGACTTACTTGGTGTTTTGTTATCATTTTAAAATTCGCTCCAGAGAGCGCACCCCCTTATTGCCTGTACATGCCCACAGCTCCTGTCGCCACTTTATACTCCACTCCCCTCATCCAGGCTCCGACTTCCAGTCCCAGGCCCAGGCCAGTCGGCTGGCTCTGCGGGACCAGCACTTGCGGTCGGTGCTACCAGGTGGGCCTGGACCTCAGGGTCCCTGCCCGCACTCACCAGGCCTGCCAACTCCAAGAACCTCACAATCCTCTCATCATCGGTAGAGCCTGCAACACAGAGAAGCTTTCCTCCAGAAGTCAGCTCCTTCTGGGTGGCCAGAAGAGATGGGGTACATCATGGAAGGGGGCAGAGTTGGGGGGGGGCATCAGAATCTGGGCTAAGGCTCTACAGGGACAGGTTATGGCACTTAATACAGAAGGGAAGGGCCAGGTGAAGGAAGTAATCTCTTCCCTTCCTCCAGTGGGCGTGTCTCCTCAAGGAGAGGAAGACAGGGCAAGAGGAGTTTGCAAAATCATAAGCCGTTGAAGAAGAAAACCAACCCGAAACCAGCAGCCTTGCTGGAGCCTCTGCTGAAAGGCACTGGTGAGGCCACAGCCAGGCAGAGTGGGGACAACTGACATGGGAGGATGTGTCTCAGCGAGGCCCAGCTCACCTGAGTCGGGGTAGATCTCCTTTAGGGGATATATCACCTGACAAAACAAAACCACACAGGCCTGAGATGAGGGCCAAAGAGAGGTGGGGCGGCACACAGCCCATCCTCCCTCAGAAACAGCCCCAGGAACCGCCAAGGCCAGGCTCCTCTCCACCTGAGGACGGCAAGGAACACCCGGGCCAAGAGTCCAGAGGGAGAGGTTGAGCCGGCAGATGGTGGGGCAGGGCCCCCAGAATCCAACCTGCCCCCAGGAGCCACTCTAATGGCCCAATCCATGGATGTGAATAGAAAGTTCTTAGGGCCAGGGCGCTGCTAGGCAGGGGCCATTTTATTACCCCACCTGCTGCCCCAGAACTCTCTAGTGCTGAGACCCGTCACACTGCCAGAAGCCTCAGTGAGGGCAGGGGTAGGAGTGGGCTCCACACTGACCTGCTCCCGAAGGGTCCCATCAGTGAAGAATGGCTTTTGTGGCAAGAACAGCACCCCATGGGGTCCAAAGTCCGTCAGCATCTGCACTGAGCCTTCAGAGCCCACAGAAACCTCCATTTTGAGATCTCCCAGAGTAACTGCCTCTCCCTTCCTTTCCTGACAAAAACACCTGGATTTTTACACACACACACACACACACACACACACACGCACACGCACACATCCCACCAACTGGCTCAGAGGCAGGGAGGGCTGGTTCTCACCCCGTGTGCTTGTCCAGAGGCCTCCTAGAACCCGGAGCAAGGAGGTCTTGCCGGTGCCCGTGTTGCCCGTGATGAGCAGACTCTGACCTTCAGAGATCTTCAGGCTCAGATCCTTGATCAAGGGTTTGTTAGAGAAGGGGGCAGAGATGGAGACCCGCTCGAGGAGAAAAGCTGTGTCCGTTGGTTCTGCAGCTGGCCAGTCTGGGGCCCTGTGATTAAGAGGAGGGGAGTGTGGGGAAGATAAGTAGTGTGTTTTGCCAGCGGGGAGGGTCTTGTCCTTGGTGGGGAGGGGGGTCTTACCTCTGAATAGAGGGGTGGTTATGGGCTAAACTACGTCCTCAAAATAACATGCTGAAGTCTCAACCCCTAGTGCCTCAGAGTGTAACTGCACTTGAAGATAAGGTATTTAAAGAAATGACTGCATTAAAATGAGGCCATTAGGATAGGGCTCTGATCTAATACAGCTGAGGTCATTTCAAGAAGGAGAGGGTCACCCGGGTGGCTCAGTCGGTTAAGCGTCCAACTTTGGCTCAGGTCAGGAACTCATGGTTTGTGAGTTCGAGCCCCACATTGGGCTCTGTGCAGACAGCTCGCGGCCTGCTTTGGATCCTCTGTCCCCCTCTCTTTTTGCCCTTCTCCTGCGTGCTCGCTCGCTCTCTCTCAAAAATAAACATTTAAAACAAAAAACAAAAAGAAAAGAAAAGGGAGAGGCTCACACACAGGGAAGAGGCCAGGAAAGGGCACAGGGAGAAGACAGATCTGCAAGCCAAGGAGAGAAGCCTCAGAAGAAACCAACCCAGGCAATAACCTGATCTGGGACTTCCAGTCTCCAGAACTGTGAGGAAATAAATGCTGGATAAGTCACCTGGTCTATGGTATCGTTAGGGCAGCCCTAGCAGACTAACAGAGGTAGGGCTGGGGGCACCTCCTTTATTCCAGGCTTCACAAAGCCCCACGTGTGACTCCTTACCCCACTTGGTAGATGAGGAAACCAAGTCAGGTGGCTAAGTAACTCCCTCGGGGTCACAGGGCTGAAGCTGTCTAACTAGAAGACAAGCAGGTTATCACAGCGCGTGTAACCAGGAGCTATGACAGGACGGGCATGGTGGTCATAAAGGGATCTGGAGCTGCTGGGTCTGCGCAGACACCCATCTCCCCCGGACAACAGCACCTCTGGTCTCCTGTGGTCACTGCCCATCTCCCCAGCCCGAGGCCCAGAGGTGCACGAAGCCTGAATTCTGAACAGGGCAACAGTTCAGGCTTTAGTCCCTAAGGAGAGAGTTGTGTGTAGTCCCTGGAATTCAGGCTGTTTCCATTTCTGAAAGCTTTCTCTGTGGCCACTGTTCAAGTACTTTCTGTGAACTGTGATTCTAATCCTCGCAAGCACCCTGAGAGGAAGGTTCAGTTACTGTTCCCCTTACAGAGATGGAAGAAACTGAGACACAGAAGAACAGTTAAGTAATTAGATCAGGAAAAGCGAGGACATGAAACAAATCCTCAGTTGCACAGAAAGGTCAGAAACATCACCGAGCATACAAGGAGATACGAATAAAGACGTGTGGGTGTGAGCGAGGCAAGGGGCACAAGCACATCCTGAGGAAAGGGGTAGGTGGCGGGGCTCAGTGGGAGGGGTACCACTCAGATCCGTCTTGTTCTCACAGGCCCAAGCGGGTGTGCGCATTTGCTTCCGGCAGCTGAGGAAGTTGTGAATGAACACAACAGATGCCAGAAGAGCAACACTAACTGTGAACATGTGTAACGTGTCGGGCATGAGGCAGCGATCTCCTTCATTTGCTCCGCACAGTTCTGCTGCACGGCTGGGCAAGAGCAAGGCTCCAGGGCGAACCCGAACTGGGCACCCCCAGAGCTGCCTCCTCAACCACTGTGCCACCCTGCCAGGCCGGCACCCACCTGTCCATGTCCCACTCGCTCTCATCCAGGATCTCACCACCGCGCGACTTCGGGGACATGTCCAGAAGGGTCTCCTCAAGTTCCCCGATCCTGGGCAAGAAATGAAAATCTGAGGAGGGTCTGAAGGCCCAGGTGAAGGTGTTAGTCTCCCTCTCTCACACCCACTAGCATATGGTTTTTCTGTTCCTTTTTTTCATGCAGCTACTTCTCCAAGTGGCACAAGCTCTGCTCAGGACGTGGGGAGGGGCCTGACGCGGCCTCACCTGTGCGTGTAACCAGCCACGTCTGAGAGGGTGCTGGAGAGGTCGATGAGCCGGGTGAAGCAGCTGATGAGGTAAATGCACACAAAGGCATTCTGCACAGGACAGGGAGCACTGATCAAAGGCCTGGACTCTGAGGTCCTGGGCACTTGGCCGAAGGGGATGGCATGAGGGGTCAGCAGGGGGGGGGATTCTCACCTTGCTGACCACGGTGCTGAGCTCTGTGGGGCTCAGGTCTCCATAGACACCACTGAAAATAGGGATTGCGATCACAATGTAACTCAGGATGCTGCCCAGATAGTCAAATGTGTTGATGCCGACTGTAGAAGACAGAAACACCCAGGATGAGAGACGCAGGAACCATTCATGCGCTCTGAGGGAGGAAGAGCCAAGCAGGGCCAAGCTATTCCCTGGATCCTCATTCTCCCGAAGGTACTCATGGCAAAGGGAGTGGCTCCTTGTGGTTAATTCCTTCATCAGAGCAAAGTGATTCGTGCAGAGAAAGCAGGGAGGTGTGGGAAGGGAAGGGGACTATCCCAATCCTGTGGCTCCTGCCTCCAGGGGCTCCCTCCACCTACTGTACAGCCACAGCTCCTTGGACATCAGCTCCCTCTGGGTCTGAAGGAGTCTCTGCAGCCTGCGGTCTGTCCTCATGTGCTCCACGTGCCCAGCTCTGGCGAGAAAGGCTGGGGTGTCCATGGGGCCTGGAGAGCCTTATTCCAGGCCAGGGGACCCCTCCATCCCTCATCACATATCACATGCTCCTTTAGGGACCAAGCCCGTTCAAATAGTCTTCACCTCAGACCCTTCCTGCTACTAGCACCCATTCATTGCCTTGTTTTCTCAACACAGTGTTGTCTGCAGAAAGAACATGAACTCTAGATTGGGCAGAGCTGGTTCAAATCTTGGCTCTGGCCAATTACTAGCTGGGTGACGCTGATAAGTTACTTAAGCCTCAGAATCTCAGTTTCTTCTTCTATAAAATGGAGCTAATAGCACCTACATAACAAGTCAAAGTGAGAATTTCTAAACATAAAGCGCCAGGCATAAGAGGGGCCCTCAATAAATAACAGCTGTTATTGCTAAACAAATATACACGTAGTCGCTATGTGGCAGGCCCTGTGCTACTTAGCCAGTGAGATAAAGAAGTGGATAAAATAGTCCCTGTCCTTGAGCTCCCAGTTCAGGGGGGACAGGCAGACACTGCATTCTCCACCTGGCACGTGGAAAGTGTCAGAGGAACAGAGAAGCCATTGGAAGCCACCCAGAGCTCCAACAACCAACCTGCTTTCCTCTTGAGAGGCTGCAGAATCCAAAAACAACTTAGCACAGGCCCAGCCCTACCCACCACACAACCCAACCCCACCTTGCAGATTCCTAGTATCCTTGGCGCCCCCAAGTGGTGGCTGCTACAAACTTCAGCAGAGCTGGACAAGTGCAAAAGTCCCTGGGCAATGAGATCCAGATAATTCAATGGCAGCTTCCACGAACACCTCTGGACCCTGAGCTATTAGTCCAAACAACGATTCCACAGGCCTCCAGGAGGCAAGGCCCAGGGACTTGCCCTGACTCTGAGGGAAGGAATGAAATTTCACAATGCTGCTGTCAGGAGACCAGGTGACTCTTTGTTCCACTTGAACAGTTGAAGAACCAGGTCTCCTGATCTCCTGAGGCTCCCTTTCCTTCTTTATGCTACAGAGACAAAGGATTGGCCTTTGACTCTTTGATCAGCCATCAGGCAGTGGCAGAAAGCCATTTTAAAGAGGGTAAGACAAAGGCAGAGGCAATGCCTTACAATCCTCACCAAGATGTGAAGCATTCACTCATTTCATTCTTAGAACAAATTTAGGCCCCACATTAGGCCACTAGAAGGGACCAGCTTCAGAAGCAAAAATCCCTGGACATAAGGATGAGGCCGACAAGGTCAGTGAGAGATACGGGGATAGGGTCATAGCCAAATGGAAATACTCGGCCCCTAGGCTCAGTGATGGTAGGAGGGCTGTACAATTCGTCTTCCCTTCTCTGCCATCTCTTCTATCAGCTCTGATGAGGCAGAAGGGAACTATCCCCACCCGACTCACCTGAAGAAAGCAGCAGGCTCAGCATTGACCCGGATCTGCATGTGCTTGAACCTGCACAGACCAAAGGGAAACGTGTGCTGACAGTGGCCAGTACTGGCCCCTCTCCTTTCGGAGGCCTGGACTAAGACCTCCCAAGAGGAACCCAGCTCCACCTCAAAACTGTGGCCGTCTTGGCGTAGCCCTTCCCTGAGCTGTCATAAGGCGGGAATCCCAGGACCTGTGTGGGGTGACAGACGCCCTGCAGACAGGGCAGCTCCTCAGCTCCCCAGAGGACAGGTGCATTCCTGCCCACACCACCGCCTCCCAGGGCCCAACTTGAAGGAGGGGGGCCCGAGAAGCAAGAACAGGGGCTGGATCCATCGGCTGAGCCAAACCAGGGAGGTTGGAACAGAAGCACATGAGAAGGCCAAGGGATGATGATGGCCAATCGGACACTGTTCTCAGTGCTTCTCATGTATAATCTCAGTAATCTTCCTCACCACCCTCTCTGCAGGCAACGGTATCACCCCTTTCAGAGATGGGATCACTGAAGTTTAGGGAGGTTCAAGACCTCACCCAAGAGCACGTGGCTAGTAACTAGCACAGGCTGGGATTTGAATGAGGGTGTCTTACTCTAGGTCTCATTCTTTAGCCACTGTGCTCAGCCCAGGAACCTCAAGCAAGAGACATACCTGAAATCCCCCTCCAGCTTCTCCTGCTGCACCAGCTTTGCCACGATGGGCCCCATCAACATTTTGTTCACCACGGTTCCCAGAATGAAATACCCGAAGATGCTCATAGGCCCAAGCCAGCCTGTGCTGAAAAGCAGAGGGGTGGGGGTGGGGGTGGGGAGTGTGTGTGTGTGTGTGTGTGTGTGTGTGTGTGTGTGTGTGTGAGAGAGACACATATGTCTGCAGGGCTCAGCCCTGATTCTTGCTCACTTTCAGGCACCAGTTGTCCAGTTTCAGCCAGCAGTCCTGTGGGACCTCTGCTCCTGTGTGGGGGGGCATTTGCTACCTGATCTAGGAGGTCAGAGTACCAGGATCCCCGTGACACTGAAATGCCACATGTCTCAAGGGAGGACGGGGGGCGAGAACAGGACAGAGGAAGGCTTCCTGGGCTACAGGTAGGAGGGAAGGAAGGCCCTGACTTGGGAGAGTTTGTGTGAGTGAGGGACCTCGGGGGAAACACCTGGCTGGGGGGGGGAGGAGAGGTGTCACCTTTGGAAGCACTGGTAGGTGTAGTAGAGGAGGGTGAAGGGCGAGATGATTAGTTTGCTAGCCATGCTGCTGAGCTGCCGGCAGAACCGTTCCACGTCCTGGCTGATGCGCTGGTCCCTGGAACCAACAACACAGAGCAACTGGACCAGGGAGCAGGGCAGAGGGTGGAGACAGTGGAGACTGATTCCGGTTACCTCTCATCCTGACCTTGCCTTTCAGCACTGTCAGCTACGATCCCAGGGAAAGATGGACCCAGATAAGCACTGGTTTTCCTAGAGGCACCGAGACCCTCAGGACCTTTAAATGGGGTTCTGAAGAGTGGCTTCTTAGGGTACCTCAGTTTACCCCTCAGGAAAAGTGGCAACTGAAAGGTCCAGTACCCAAGGGTCCTGAGCAGCACCAGAGAAAGACACGAGGGTAGATAAGCCGAGTTTCTGGATGAGCAGAAAAGCTATCCCGTCTATCTAGCTCCTCCCAATCTCTTCTGCAAGCCCGAGCCTCCCCCATTTTAACTATCTGGCTGCAGAAGCTTCATATGGGGTGAGCCATGGAGAAGCCTAGAAGAGAAAGAGGCAACAGGCATCCGAAGAATCTTTGCTACAAAGCTCAGCTTAGGCTGAGGAAAGCAAGAAAGTGCCTGAGGGTGGTGGGTGGAGAGGGAATGAGTATGAGGAGGGACTCCTCAGGTCCCACTGCACCGCCGGGGGCCACACTGACTCCTATTTCCAATGAGAGACACGACCCTGGGCAAGTCACTTGCATTCTCTGGGCCTCAGTTTCCTCACCTATAAAATAACAAGAGCGAACTCACACTGGAACCCTGGTCATGTGCCAGGTACCGCATATGTGCACTCCATGAAAATCATCTGAGATATTCTTCAGATAGGAACTGTCATCCTCATTTCCCAGAAAGGGGACCTGGGGCTCAGTGAACTAAGGCCTATAAACTGGGAGGGGACAGAATGAAGATCAAAATCTCACACGGAATCCTAGGCAGCAGTAATTTTCTACTGCTGAAAATCCAAGAGCTGTTCTGCTCCCGAGGACACTTTCTTCGGATGGTGCCTGGTTTGGAAATGCAGGATATAAAACGGACAAAAGGGAGGGGCGCCTGGGTGGCGCAGTCGGTTAAGCGTCCGACTTCAGCCAGGTCACGATCTCGCGGTCCGTGAGTTCGAGCCCCGCGTCAGGCTCTGGGCTGATGGCTCAGAGCCTGGAGCCTGTTTCCGATTCTGTGTCTCCCTCTCTCTCTGCCCCTCCCCCGTTCATGCTCTGTCTCTCTCTGTCCTAAAAATAAATAAAAAACGTTGAAAAAAAAATTTAAAAAAAAAAACGGACAAAAGGGAGCTGCTCCTATCTTTCAGCTCCCTATTCTCAGCCCTGCAGCCCCTCCAGGGAGCCTCCAGGGTCTCCTTCCCGTAGGGTGCTTATCAACACTTGCACCTAACTGTGGATGAGCTCTCAGGGGCGTGCAGCAGGGACTCTCCAGGGCTGAGCCAGCCCGACAGGACCCTGCAGACGGTAGGGAGGACCGAGAGCGGGCGCCTACGGGTTATCGACGTCATCCCGCAGCACGTTGAGGGTGTAGTACACACGGCCCTGGAAGTAGAAGCGGTGAAGGTGCTCGGTGAGGTCCTTTCTCCAGCTCACATACAGCAGGTTGCAGGTGAACTGGTCAAAGCTCTTCAGCTGTGCAGCGGGGGAAGCAAGAGGAAGGGAGCGAGAGGGAGAGATGGCTTACTGCAAGCCTCAGCCAGAAGCTCAGGGCCGGCAGAAGGCCTCTGCTGACCAGTCCCAGCCCACTCTGATTATTCTCTGTCCACTCAGTACTTCCGCTTGTTTCAAGTGTCAAGTCAGGAGATTCTTCCCTCCCTCCCGTGCGCATTCCTTCACGAGGCACTAAAGGGCTTATCAAAGCCAAGACAGTAATTGTTCTGTCTTCTGCTGAGAGCAGGTGAGCTTCTGGAGACTGGGAGGGTATTTCTATGCCATTTATGTTCTTACTTTTCTGTCCCCCAAAGCTTAGAACAGGGTTATGTACACACAGGTGTTTCCTTCCAGAAGACCCATCAAAAGTGCCCCAAGTGTGATGAGAAGTGACTTCCCCAAGAAAGCAGGTAGTACAGGCAGACAGAGCATCAGGCTTGAGTCCTAGCGGAGGCCTGACTCTCCCTGTTCACCACCGATGGAGCACTTACACGCTAAGCCTGAGGCAATGACAATGAGCTCAGTCTAGCAAGAAAACAATGACAAGGGTGTGAGGAGTATTACAGCAGACGTTAACTCAAAGTATTAGTTAAGCAGAGAAGAGGGCAGGGTTTGGTGGACAAAACATGAAGGAGAATGCTAAGGAGGACTTGAAGGAGGTGACAACAGCAGAACCTTGAAAAGTGAGCAGGCATTAACCGAGGGAACAAGGGTAGGGAAGGAGGCCATCCTGCAGGAAAGCCACAGGTGCAAGGGCTGGGAGGTGACATGGTGCCAGGCTGAACCATGGCCTCAGCCCCACAGAGAAGCAGCAGCCCCCTAGCTGCTGATCCCCAATTTCAAGTGCTCTGAGCTCCCTGAAGCAAGAGTCCTGGGAATGGAAGGGACAAGATCATTTCTGCTAAATACCGATTTAACCAGAACCTCCTGGTTCTGGAAGCTTGAAACACCTGAGGAATTAGGCCAAACAGCAAGATCAATGCCCTGAACAGGGCTCTGAACTCCAGTTCCCAGAAAAGGGAGGGAACACGCCTCTCACAGCCTGATTCCTGCTTCCTGGTGGCTAAGTCCCACTGGGCATTCTGCTTACACTAGGCTGGAGAAGAAGAGAAACACACGGAGAACACCTTACCATGGAGTTGAGAATGATGAGCACGACAGCCAGGAATGTCAGGGTCTTGAACCCATCCAAGTCTTTGTTTCCCAGGACCCCATAGTACTGACTTGGGATCAAGCCAACCTGGTAGATCACCAGTTGTTCTGGGGTGGGGAAAGGAGTCAGAAATCAATGATGAAGGATGAGAAAACGAGAAGGGAGGCTTCCCCTTGAACACCTGCCTCATCAACTCTCCAGAGAGAAGGAACCCCAAAGCCCCCTCCAACCTGGGCTCACTCACTCACCCAGTAGGGCCACACACAAAAGGGTCAGGAACATCAAAGCATTCTGTGATGACCAAGAGGGAAACAAAACCTTCTGTATCTGCAGGAACCGCTGGAGAAATTGCAGATCTAATTTGGGCCTGAAGAAGAGAAGCAGAGAGAAACCTAAGACAGCCATTAAGCCTTAGAGAGCAGTTACCAAATTTCTCTACATTGTTCTATGGAGGGGTCCAGGCCAGGCAGCAAGAATGTGAGGAATAGATGGGAGAGAAAGGAATTTCCGTAAGCTGGTAAATGCTATAAACGGTTATTTACCAAAAATCTACAGCTAAAAAACAGTTAATGAAGAAACTTTAGCCACATCCTCTATATGGTCCCAAACATGACAAGAAAGCCCGTCAAGGATTTTAAGGTTCTGGTTAGATCAATAAAGCAAGAAAAATAAATGAGGTAAAAGAATTAAAAGGGGAGAGATTAAATGGTCTTTATTTGCAGATAATGCGATCAATTACCCAACAAACAGCAAATCAATAGGCAAATGATGGAAATAAAAGGAGTTCAGCTAGATATAGGGTTAACATACAAATCTCAATAGTGTTCTATACCAACAATTACCAACTGGAAAATATAAAGAAAATAAGATGTCATTTACAAAAGAAAAGCCTTAAAAACAACTACAAAATATCCAGAAATTAACTTTTAAAAGGAGTGTATAAGACATTTTGGAAGAGGGGCGCCTGGGTGGCTCAGTTAAGCGTCTGACTTCAGCTCAGGTCACGATCTTGTGGTTTGTGAGTTCAAGCCCCGTGTCAGGCTCTGTGCTGATAGCTCAGAGCCTGGAGCCAGCTTCAGATTCTGTGTCTCCCTATCTCTCTGCCCCTCCCCTGCTCGTGCTCTCTCTCTCAAAAATAAACGTTAAAAAAAAATTTTTTTTTAATTATATAAAGACCTCATTTCTTTTTTTTTTTTTTAACGTTTATTTATTTTTGAAAGACAGAGAGACAGAGCGTGAGCAGGGGAGGGGTAGAGAGAGAATGACACAGAATCTGAACCAGGCTCCAGACTCCAAGCTGTCAGCACAGAGCCTGATGCGGGGGCTGAAACTCACAAACCATGAGATCATGACCGGAGCCGAAGTGGGACGCTTAACCACTGAGCCACCCGGGTGCCCCTATAAAGACCTAATTTCTAACAGAAGTAGCCTATTAATTCTGTATAATACCAATCACAAGCAGAACTTCTCTGAGGAACTTTATAAGGAAATATAAAGGCCCGTGAATAGCTGAGGGCAATTGTGAAGAACAGAAAAGGAGGAGGAAGAGACTCAAACCATCAGTTATTAAAACAAATCATATTGCAGAGCTGTGGTTTTAATACAGGAACAAAAAGACCAATGGGACAGAGACCAAAAAGAAAAAACAGACCTTTGTTTACATGGGCACATAATAGAGGCTGTGTCACAAGAAATGACATATTGATACTAACACCTGCTTACACTTAGTAAGCAACACTATATGCCCAGTACTGTTCTCCATGTATTTTACAAGTATTAATTCATTTGGTTGCCACAACCCTAAGAGATGGAAACTACATCCTATTTTATGGATGAGGAACTAAAGCCAAAGAGGGTAAGTAACTTGCCCTGTCACCCACCTGGTAAGTGGCAGCCTTAGGGTTTGGATACAGGCCACCTAGGTCCAAGAAAGTGAGCTCTTAACTATGCTCCAAAGGCTCTCTAACTTCTAATTATTAATTCATTAGCTATAATTGAAAAAGGCAGAGGAAAATTTAGGTCATTACCTCATATCATTTAGAAAGATAAAATTTAGGGGCGCCTGGGTGGCTCAGTCAGTTAAGTGGTCGACTTCGGCTCAGGTCATGATCTCACGGTTTGTGAGTTCGAGCCCCGCGTCGGGCTCTGTGCTGACAGCTCAGAGTCTGGAGCCTGCTTCAGATTCTGTGTCTCCCTCTCTCTGACCCTCCCCCGTTCATGCTCTGTCTCTCTCTGTCTCAAAAATAAATAAACGTTAAAAAAATAAAAATTAAAAAAAAAAAGAAAGATAAAATTTAAAAACTCCAAGTGGATTGAAAGTCTAAAGGTGAAAAGCAATTCTATTTAGTTAATAGAAGGAACTGCAGGGGGCGCCTGGGTGGCGCAGTCGGTTAAGCGTCCGACTTCAGCCAGGTCACGATCTCGCGGTCCGTGAGTTCGAGCCCCGCGTCAGGCTCTGGGCTGATGGCTCAGAGCCTGGAGCCTGTTTCCGATTCTGTGTCTCCCTCTCTCTCTGCCCCTCCCCCATTCATGCTCTGTCTCTCTCTGTCCCAAAAATAAATAAACGTTGAAAAAAAAAAAAAAAGAAGGAACTGCAGAAGATCTTAATGAAGATACAGTGGGAAGATACTCCTCAAATAAGACCCCAGACCCACAAATTTTTATAAAGGGGAAAACGAATGCACTTATTACTTGTGTGTGTGTGTGTGTGTGTGTGTGTGTGTGTGTGTGTGAGAGAGAGAGAGAGAGAGGAGCAGAGAGTGAGAGGAAGAGAGAATTCCACGAGGGGCAGAGACAGAGGTAGAGCGAGAGTCCCGAATCGGGGCTTGAGCTCACCTGAAACGGGGTTTGAACCTGGGCTGAAGTTGGATGCTTAACCAACTGAGCCACTCAGGCACCCCACGGACTTATTTTTGCTCAACACCGTGCCATGGGTTAAATTAAAAGACTTGGAGAAGGTGTGTGCGGAGTGTAAAACCAACAAGGAATCAAAATCTAGAGCATACAATGAATTCCTACAAGTCAGGACAACAGGAAATCCATAGAAAAGTGAGAAAAGGGGACGCCTGGGTGGCTCAGTCGGTTAAGCATCGACTTTGGCTCAGGTCATGATCTCAAGGTTCCTGAGTTCGGGCCTCGCATTGGGCGGGCTCTGTGCTGACAGCTCAGAGCCTGGAGCCTGCTTGAGATTCTGTATCTCCCACTCTCTCTGCCCCTCCCCAGCTCATGCTCGCACTCTCTCTGTCTCAAAAATAAACATTTAAAAAAAAAAGAAAAAGTGAGAAAAGGATACAAACAGGCAATTCAGAAAAGGGGAAACCCAAATGCTTAATACATGAAAATTAACACAAGGGGATGCCACCTTACAACCCATCAGATGGATTAACATTAGAAAATAAAAAAATACCAAACGTTGGGGGGATATGAAGAAGTCAGAACCTTTGTGCAATGCTGCTGGGAAGTATAAACTGATGTGACCATTCCAGAGAATAATTTTGCAGATGTAGGTATGACCTAGCATCCTACCCGGGGGGGTGGATAATCCAGAAAAATATCACCCATATCCACAAGGAGACAAACGCCAGTATGTTTGCGGTGGTTAAAAACTGGAAGCAATGTAAGTGTCCGTCATTAGGGGAATATGTAAGTAAAATGCGGTCTAAAGTATGTAGAGTAGCATTTCATGCAGCCCCGGGAAATGAAAACTAGATTACTACTGAACATAGGATCTCAAAAGCATTACGTTGAGTCAAAAAGTTTAAAAACAAATCACGGCATATTATAATTTATGGAATTCAAAACCACTATATATCTTTCAAGGTAACAAATACGCAAACTTGTATACACTGGGCTGTACAAACACTCTTTTAATACACCAGAGTGGGGCGTCTGAGAAGGGGGGTGAACATGCGACTGAGAATAAGGAACGAAGGAAGATACAAAAGCAGAACACAAGAGGGGCTTACACTGGACCACAGTGTGCTAAGAACTGAGAATGACGATTAATTCAATTCTGTGCACTTCAAGTTCTTAGGGGGGCGGGAGGGGGAGCCAGTTCCGAGGGAGAGGATCCCAGAGTGCTGGAGGAGGCCTCGGATCGCGGGGAGGGTGGGCGCCCCCTCGCAAGCTCCTCTTTTGCCTGGACCGGGCCGAGGGCGGAAGGCAGCGGGGCCCCTTCCTCACCTACCCCCGGGGAGGGCACCCTGAGGCCCGGCCCTCCTCCCGGGCCGCCCTGCTCACCTGGCGCCAGCCCCGGCCGCCGGCCCCGGGACCGCCATAAGCCGGATTCCGCCCTCCGCCGGAGCCCCGCGGCCCCGGAGTGGGCTTCGGGAAGAGTGCAAAGAGCACGCGGCTAGCCGAAGAGGGGAGGGGCCATGACTACCACGGAGACGGACGGATAGAGAGGAAGGAGCCGGGCGCTGCGGCCGCTCCCGGAAGCGACCCGCTCCTCGAAAAGAACCAAAGAGTGCTGAGAGGTACATTCTGTGGAGCAGGCGCTTTACAGCGCCCCCTGCTGGATCCGGAAGATTTCCCTTTTGACAAGAAGTAGCCAAGAAGTGTGACTGTTTTGTGACAAGTATTTTAGACTCAGAATATAGATGTGTCGTACATTCTCCCAAAGAAACCGCGGTGGTATTTTAACAGTAAATCAGGATTCCGGATTGCAGTTGTAACGAAATCCAACGTTGCGGTGGTGTAAGTGATCGGGCATTTCCCTTAAGACTTCATGGAGTGGCCACTGTTTCCATCTCACCGTCTTTCCAAGTGCAATTGCCCTGGCCCCGAGCTTTTCCATGGATGGCTCGCTCTCAAAATTAGTTCAAATGTCACCTTCTCACCCTACCCAGAATATGTCTTCCTGCTCCATCATTCCCTATTGCCATTACACGTATTCATTCATTCATTCATTCATTCACTGATTTTAAAGTAATCTTTACGCCCAGTCTGGAACTTGAACTCATAATCCCAAGATCAAGAGTGGAATCTTCTACCGACTAAGCCAGCCAGGCGCCCCACTTTTATTTTCTTCATTATAATTATCACTGAAGCCATCTTGTTTCCTTGCTTATTGTTTGTCTTCACCTATAAGAATAAACTTTATTTGATCAGGGACTCTGCCTTGCTCCTTTCCGTATACCTAGTATCTGGAACGCTGCCAATACTTAGTAAGTACTTAATAAATATTTGTGAAATGTTGGAGAACCAAATGCTTGTCGTCTTATTACTACTGTGCCCAAAGGGAGGTGGGAAATATATCAAGAAAACAAGCAGCGTGCAGAGAAAGACAAACACGGTATGATTTCACTCGATGTGGAATTTAAGAAACAAAACAAAAGAGCGAGGGGGGCGGGGGAAGAAAGAGGCAAACCAAGAAACAGGCCCTTAACAGTAGAGTACAAACTGATGGTTAACAGGGGAGGGGGGATGGGAGGTTGGGTTAAATAGATGATAGGGATTAAACAGTACACTTGTCCTGAAGAGCAGTAGGTGATGTGTGAAATTGTTGAATCACTACATTGTACACCTGGAACTATAACACTGTAAAAAAAAAAAAAAAAAAAGAGAGAGAGAGAGAGAGAAAGAAAAAAAAAAATAAACCTAGCAGCTTGATCTCACAGGGCCCTAAGTTTGAATCTGGATGAACCTCCTCGTCTTCCTTCAATCCTTATTAAGTGTAAACTATATGCCAATAACTCAGCAAGACACATGCATCCCCTGTCTTCACTGAGCTGGTGGTCAACCTGGAAGGCCCACCTGTTGACAATTACAGTGTCTTCATGAAGCGTGGTGACAAAGACCTACAGCAGCAAGGTTTCTCAAACAGGACAGTATTGACTTTTTAGGCCTCATAACAAGGGAGGGTGCCTGGGTGGCTCAGTTGGTTGAGCATCTGACTCTTGATTTCATCTCAGGTCATGATCCCAGGGTTGTGGGATCGATTGTTCCAGTATCAACTGGATTTAATAATATATTAGTTTAGGGGCATCTGGGTGGCTCGGTCGGTTAAGCGTCTGACTTCAGCTCAGGTCATGATCTTGCAGTCTGTGGATTCAAGCCCCATGTTGGGTTCTGTGATGACAGCTCAGATCCTGGATCCTGCTTCAGATTCTGTGTCTCCCTGTGTCTCTGCCCCTTCTCCACTCACACTTTGTCTCTCTCTCTCAAAAATAAAAAATAAAAACTTTAAAAATTAATATATTAGGTTACATTTCTAAATTATCTACTAGATAATTTCCAACTCTTAAATCCTGAAGTGGGGACAGTGGGAAATCTGACAGAACACCTAAAAATTTTAAAAATATTTCCTTACTATCAAATATACTATGATCACTTGTCTAATTGTCTTATAGCTGTGATTTTTTTTTTTTTTATAGTTAAAGAATAATCAGGATGCAAATAAGGCCCACACATAGCAGTTGATAGATGCATCTTTTGAAACTCTTTTTAACTTATAGATTCCTCTTCCACCACCTTAGGCCAACCGTCTAACTGGTTTCTCTGCTTAAATTCTTGTTGCTGCCCTAATCCAGTTCCTACACAGCAGCAAAGGGAATCTGCAAAAATGTAAACTCCTTTACATCAACACCTCACTCAGACCTCAGTGCTTCAAAGGGCTCTAGGGCCTTGGCCCCACCTACCACTCCAACTTCTTTAGGGGCCAGGAAACAACCCTGTTCCCCTTAACTCTTCTGTTAATTTCTACTCTTCCTTCTGTCCCCAGTGTAATGTCTCTTCCCCGGAAGTTCCTCTCCTAACTGCCCCCTCTAAAGAAAGACTCCATTATTCCCTCCCCCAGTACCCCATTTTTTCTCCTTATAGCACTTGTTGCGCATTGTTGTTGTTTTTTTCACTCTGTGTGTTTGCTTCATTAATGCCTCTCTCTCCACAGGCTGTCAGCTCCATGAAGGCACGGACCACGGGCCTGTTGTGTCCGCCCTGACTCTGCTTCCTTTGTGTAAAAGCACTCAGTACAAGCACAAGAAATACTTGTTGAACAAAGATCAGTTAGACAACCCCTAACCTCACAAAACACACAGGTCAGTGTCTCTGTTCATACTTTTTTCCACTAGGACTGAGCGTCCCCTTTTTCTAGCTACTGGACCTCTGGGCTACTTCCTCATTCTTATACACAGACGAGCAGAGCAAAGACCAAATCGGTTAAGGAAAACAAAGGGAAGTGATGCGGCAATAACTATCAAATTTCAGATGATGCAGTGGTTTCACTGCACTCTTATGAATGTATTGACCCGAGAGCACAAAGAGTTAATCACAGGGCTGTTTCTGCAGCATGGTAGATAATAGCAAAATCCTAGAAGCAACCAGAATGCATATCAAAGGAGGAGCAGTTAGATAAAGTGCGACACAATCACTTTGTAGAACGTGCTTTGCAGCCCTTAACAAGAGAACAGTCTCATCACCAAGATGGTTAAGGGCATGGACTTCAGAGTCAGGTTACATGGGTTCAAATTCCTGTGTGATCTTGGGCAAGGTACCTCAGTTTCCTTATCTGTGAAAGAGAATAATAACTGAGGGCTGTTGTGGGAAATAGTAAGTTAATACATGTGAAATACCTGAACAGCCTGGCAATGAGGAGAGCTAAATGTATTATATAGTAACATGGAAAAAATGTCCGTGCTATACTGTTTAGTTTGGTTTTAGTTAACTATTTCTTAAGTTTATTATTCTTTTAGTACCAGTTAACTGATTTTAATGGAGAAATTTAAAAATGCAGGCATCTGGCTGGCTTAGTCAGTGGAGCATGTGGCTCTTGATCTCAGGGTCATGAGTTCGAACCCCACGTTGGGGGTAGAGAGTACTAAGAAAGAAAGAAAGAAGGAAAGAAAGAAAGAAGGTAAGAAAAAGAAAGAAAGAAAGAAAGAAAGAAAGAAAGAAAGAGTTAAAAACGCATGGTAAAAAAAATTCACACGGATAATAAGGCATATAATGAAAAACAAGTCTGTCTCATATCCCAGAGACCCCTACCATTCATGGTTTCTTAGGAATCTTTCCAGAAATATTTTATGTATATGCAGATTTCTGTGTGTGATTCTTCTCTCTCTCTCTCTCTCTCTCTCACACACACACACACACACATATACACACACTCACACACCCATCTTTTCCATTTATTTATTTATTTATTTATTTATTTATTTATTATTATTTTTTAAAATTTTTTTTTAACGTTTATTTATTTTTGGGACAGAGAGAGACTGAGCATGAACGGGGGAGGGTCAGAGAGAGGGAGACACAGAATCTGAAGCAGGCTCCAGGCTCTGAGCTGTCAGCACAGAGCCCGACGCGGGGCTCGAACTCACAAACCACGAGATCATGACCTGAGCTGAAGTTGACCGCTTAACCGACTGAGCCACCCAGGCCCCCCATCTTTTCCTTTTAAACACTCCACCTTGCAACTTGCTTTTTATGCTTTATAGTATATCTTGGAGCGATTGTTCCATACCATATATACCTACCTCATTTTTTTCTGCTATAAAATACATCACCCAAAAAAGAACCGTTATTTATCCACTTCCTTACTGATGGATGTTGCTAATACATAGAATACTGCAGTGAATATCCTTGGATATAGCCAAAATATGGTTATGTTTAAAAGAAGCCATACTCCATATTTTGCTTTTACAATGCAATGTTTGTGGGTGTGTGAGTATGCACCCATTGGAAATGATAGGAGTCTGTAAGAATTAGGAATGAAAAGAATAGAAAGAGGACAGTTTGAGGACACCTGGGTGGCTCAGTTGGTTGAGAGTCTGACTCTTGGTTTTGGCCTAGGTCATGATCCCAGGGTCATGGGATCGAGCCCCAAGTTGGGCTCTACACTGGGTGTGGAGCCTGCTTAAGATTCTGTCTCTCTCTTCCTCTGCCCCTCTCCCTCCACTCGTGGGGTCTCTCTCTCTTTCTCTGTCTCAAATAAAAAAATAAGGGGTGCCTGGGTGGCTTAGTCAGTTGAACATCCTACTCTTAGTTTCAGCTCAGGTCATGATCTCACAGTTCGTGAGTTCGAACCCTGCTTGGGATTCTCTCTCCCTCTCTCTCTGCCCCCCTGCTTGCTCTTTCTCTTAAAAATAAAGAAATTTTTAAAAATTTGAATAAATAAAAATAAAGTTTAAAAAAGAGGACAGTTTGAACAAAACAGTTTGTATATTTAAAGTGGTGCTTTTTTTAGGTTTATTTATTTATTTATTTAGAGAGAGTGTGTGTGCACACACACAAGTTGGGGAGGGGCAGAGAGAGAAGGAGAGAGATAGAATCCTAAGCAGGCTCCATACTCTTGGAATGGAGCCCGATGTAGGGCTCGAACCCACGTACAATGAGATCATGACTTGAGCCAAAAAATCAAGAGTTGGACACTGAAGGACCAAGATGGATGGCCAGGAGACTCGCAGCCTTCCTTAAGGATGCCTGGGTCAAGGTGCTGGTCGCATCCTTCACCACTGGGGGCCTCGGTATAATTCTGCCCACTGTTAGGCCCTTCACCAAATATGCCACCATGATCAACCAGGCCACGCCCAACAACTATCCAGTGCCCCTCCAAGATGATGGGAACATGCCCGATGTGCCCAGCCAGTCCCAGGACCCCAAGGTTCCACGCCCGGAGTGGCTAAAGAAACTATGAGCACCTCCGGTAACTTGGAGGAGGCCTCCTCCCCTGTGGCCAATAGAATGCAAAAAGTGAGAGAGAAAAAAAAAAAAAAGAAGAGTTGGACACTCAACCAACTGAGCCACGCAGACACCTCTAAAGTGGTTGTTTTTGGGGCGCCTGGGTGGCGCAGTCGGTTAAGCGTCCGACTTCAGCCAGGTCACGATCTCACGGTCCGTGAGTTCGAACCCCGCGTCGGGCTCTGGGCTGATGGCTCAGAGCCTGGAGCCTGTTTCCGATTCTGTGTCTCCCTCTCTCTCTGCCCCTCCCCCGTTCATGCTCTGTCTCTCTCTGTCCCAAAAATAAATAAACGTTGAAAAAAAAATTAAAAAAATAAATAAAAAATAAAGTGGTTGTTTTTTTATTTAAAAATTTTAAAAAATGTTTTTATTATTTATTTTTGAGAGAGAGAGAGAGAGAGAGAGACAGAACATGAGAGGGAGAGGGGCAGAGAGAGAGCGAGACACCGAATCTGAAGTAGTCTCCAGGCTCTGAGCTGTCAGCACAGGGCTTGACGCGGGGCTGGAACCCACAAATCATGAGATCAGGACCTGAGCTAAAGTGGGACGCCTAACCGACTGAGCCACCCAGGCGCCTCTAAAGTGGGTTAAAAAAAAATGTTACCCACACAATGCAACCTTCTCAAAAGTTGTCTCCCAGTATAGAAACAATTCAGTGACCTTCTGGCTCCCCAGCTCTTGATTTACACCTGTTATAGACAAAGTTGTTTCTGCCTATCTCCCCTGTCTTGCCTAGTGATCCTTATATTCTGCAACATCCAGCCCAGTGCCTGGCACACAGAAGTGTTAAGCAAGGGGCGCCTGGGTGGCTCAGTCAGTTAAGCGTCCGACTTCAGCTCAGGTCATGATCTCGCCATTTGTGGGTTCAAGCCCCGCGTCGGGCTCTGTGCTGACAGCTCAGAGCCTGGAGCCTGCTTCGGATTCTGTCTCACTGTCTCTCTGCCCCTTCCCTCCCTTCCCCTGCTCGTGCTCTGTCTCTCTCTCTCTCTCTCTCTCTCAAAAAATAAATAAACATTAAAACAAAAGTGTTCAGCAAACACTTTTGGAATGATGAAGCTAGCCCCCTAACCCCCAGTCTTCCTGTACATAAAATTAGGATGATAAAATGAATCTGCAGCTCACAGCCATCATGAGACATTACTGAGTGATGTGAATGTTCTTGAAAAAGATGAAACAGTGTGTAAAAACACTCAAGAATAATCACTTAATCTGAAACTTATCCTACAGGATGACAAGGTCAAACTACCTGCAGTATAGCTGGTTCAAAGGCCCAAGGCAGCTTTCCAGTATGAGACTAGAATGCTAAATTTGTTTCCAGACAAAAGGGGGACACAGCAGGAGGAACAAAGTTGTTAGCTGAGCAGAGCCCTGCTGTCCAGACTTCTAGATTTGAAACCACGTGGGCCTGTTCCCGCTCCAGAAGTAAATCATTTTGGAAAGATTATGCCCCCTGAGCTGCCTGTCTGTTAAAAAGTTGGAGCCTTCATATTAGAAGTCACTCAAGGATTCCAGAGTAATCTTAGAGTAATGAGGAGCTGAGACTGGGGACAAGAATAATTCATTCAGGGGCACCTGGCTGGCTTAGTAGGTAGAGCATGAGACTCCTTTTTTTTTTTTTTTCTTTTTTTAAGTAGGCTCTATGCCCAATGCGGGGCCCAACACTGGGTGCGATGGGGCATTTGATGCTGTTATAAGCATCCTACCCTGAGATCAAGACCTGAGCTGAGATCAAGAAGCAGATGTTTAACCTACAGAACCACCCAGGCACCCCTAGAGCATGAAACTCTTGATCTTCAGGTCATGAATTCTTTGGGTACAGAGTTTACCTAAAAAAAAATGTTAGGGGCGCCTGGGTGGCTCAGTCGGTTAAACATCCGACTTCAGTTCAGGTCATGATCTCGCAGTTTGCAGGTTTGAGCCCCGCATTAGGTTCTGTGCTGACAGCTCAGAGCCTGGAGCCTGCTTTGGATTCTGTGTCTCCCTCTCTCTCTGCCCCTTCCCTGCTCATTCGCTCTCTCTCTCAAAAATAAATAAACATTGGGGCGCCTGGGTGGCGCAGTCGGTTAAGCGTCCGACTTCAGCCAGGTCACGATCTCGCGGTCCGTGAGTTCGAGCCCCGCGTCGGGCTCTGTGCTGACAGCTCAGAGCCTGGAGCCTGTTTCCGATTCTGTGTCTCCCTCTCTCTCTGCCCCTCCCCCGTTCATGCTCTGTCTCTCTCTGTCCCAAAAATAAATAAACGTTGAAAAAAAATTTATAAAAAAATAAATAAATAAATAAACATTAAAAATTTTTTTTTAAATGTTAAAGAATAATTCACTCAACATTCAAGTAAGTGTTCACTGAGCACATATTCTGTATGTGCCCAGCATTGTTCTAGGTGTCAGAGATACAGCAGGTTCAAAACGAAGTCCTTGCCTTCACAGCCCTTAAGCAAATAATACAATAAACAAATAAAATGATATTAAATATAAGTCCAAGAACACTATAGAGGGCGTCATAGGTACAGTCCCCTGGGACACACATCCTGAATGTTTAGCACCCTGAATGCTCTCAGATCACATCTGTGCAAGTGATGGGAAGGAAGCAAGATGGGGCAAGAGGGAGAAATCAAGCTGAGAGGCAGGTCTAATGATAGCCTCAGTCAACTCCATGGGGAACTCCAGATCTAAAATGGTCCTTCTGAGTTTCCTCCTTTCTACTTGGCCCCAATCAGTCCTTGGATGTGGGCTACCTAGGGAAGGTCACGACCTTGGACAACTCTGCTCTGAGGCAATCCTTGAAGGGACTGAGAGCTGAAAGCTGTCTGCTGACTACACTCCAACAGCTGGGCAACAAGTCCCTCCTCAAGGAAGGGGATCTGGCCGCACACCTTCGTGTCCATCATGCAGGATGTGGGGAGACAGGGATGGCAATCCCAGTGCTCCTCGAGATAGAGTGATCAGGGAAACCCTCTCTGAGGAGGTTTAAGTAGCAAACCTGAATAAAGTGATGGAAGGGGCAGATTTTGAGAGATAGCATCCTGAATAAAGGGAGCAGCAGATACAAATGTCCTGAGGGAAGAATATTCTTGATGTGTTCAAGGTGCAGCAAAGAAGTCAGCTTCTTTGAAGTCATTGCTGGAGTGCAGTTAGCAAGGGGAGAGTGTTGGGAAAGGAGCAAGGGCCAGACCATGTAGGGTGTTGCACACCATCATAAGGACACTGGGTTTTACGGTTATTGTGACAGGAAACCATTAGAGGGTTGAAAACAGAAGAGTGACAAGAGTTGCCTTACGATTTATAAAGACTACTCTAGGAGCGTCTGGCTGGCTCAGTTGGTAGAGCATGTGACTCTTGATCTCAGAGTCAAGAGTTCAAGCCCCACATTGGGTGTGGAGCCTACTTTAAATAAATAAATTGAAGGAAAAAAAAAAAAGGATTTCTCTGGTTGCTGCTCTGTGGAGAAAGGAGAGGTAGAATGGAGATAGGGAAACCAGTTAGGAAGCTATTTGGTAAGAGATAACAATGGTTGAGATTATGGAATGGTGGCTGTGGAGATGTGGTTCTCAACCAAGATGATTTTGCCCCACCCTGTC
Organism: Puma concolor; assembly: GCF_028749965.1. Classification (NCBI taxonomy): domain Eukaryota; kingdom Metazoa; phylum Chordata; class Mammalia; order Carnivora; family Felidae; genus Puma; species Puma concolor. Next base: position 29,029,312 of record NC_141672.1, on the reverse strand, counting down.
CATCCCCTATTACCGAGGCTAGGGACATTTGGCAATATCTGGAGACATTTTTGGTTGTCACAACCAGGAAGATGCCACTAGCATCTAGTGGGTAGAGGCCAGGGATGCTGCTGAGCATCGTATAATAATGCATAGGACTCACAACAAAGAATGACCTAGTCCAGAATGTCCAAAGCACCAAAGCTAAGAAATCTTGCTTCAGAGGAAGTGAGAAGTATTGGATTTGGGATGTATTTTGAAACTAGCGCCAACAGGATTTGAGTTTGCATGTGGGGAATGAGAGCAAGAGGAATCAAAGGGGAATTCAAAGGCTTTGGCCTCAACAACAGTGAATGATAGTACCATAGTACCATAGTACTGACATGGGAAACTCTGAAGGAAGAACAGATTCTAGGTGGGGGCAGTTGGTAAGTCATGAGTTTGTTTATGGGCAGGTTGAATCTAAGTTGCCTACTGGACACCCAGTGGCGATATTCCATAGGCAACTGGCTATTAGTCTTGAGTTCAGGAGACATATCTGAGCTGGTGCTATAAATGTGGGAATCATCAGAAGAAAGGTGGGATTTTAAATCTGTAGATTACAAGAGATCACCTAAGGAGTAGGTAGGTAGGTATGTAGGAAGGTAGGTAGTATGTATGTAGACAGAGAGGAGAAGAGGTCAGAGGCCTGAGCCCTGCAGGACTCTCACATCTAGCAGTAGGACCAGGACAGAAGGAGGAGGAGCCAGTAAAGGAGACGGAGAAGAAACAGCAGGGAGGGAGGAGGAGGAAACCAGGTGAATGTGGTGTTCTGGGGGCCAAGGGAGCAAAACTTCAAGAGGCATGGCCAGATCAACCGTGTTGAATGCTGCTATGGGGTTACAAAGACAGAAACAGAATTGCCTGCTGGTGTTGCACTGTGAAGCTTATCAGCAACCTTGCCAAGAGCAGATTCCATGGAGTGGGTTCAGGAGAGAGAAGGAGGTGAGGAAGCGGAAATAGGCAATTAGGAATATGCAATTCTCTCTGAGTTGTGCCACAGGAAAGGAACAGATAATGACCCAGTAGTTAGAGGAGGACACGAGGTCAAGGATGGAGATAGTACAACCCATCTGCAGGCTGAAGCAAAAATCTACTAGAGAAGGGAAATCGTCAATGTGAACCTCCATGCATGCCTAGTACCTTTCAGGAGCTGTGGTAGGCATTTTATAAGGATTAGTTAATTGTAAGCCAAACCAATGAGGTAGATAATATTGTTATGTCCATTTCACGGAAGACAAATTGAAGCATGGAGAAGGTCGACTGGTCCCATGGCCATGATCATATATTCAGTAAGTGGTGGAAGGTGGATGTGACCAAGATGTCTAGCTCTGGAGCCCATGTGTTCACTTTCTTCTTCATCTGAATTTATCTCTTATTGCAAAACATAACTACTGGCTAAAAGTTATATCCATTATCCTGCGTTATGACCCTTCGGAGAAAAACAAAACTATGGACTCTTGGAGACTTGGCTGAAGCGTATCTCCTGAAATTTCTTTTTTTTTTTTTAAATTTTTTTTTTAATGTTTATTTATTTTTGGGACAGAGAGAGACAGAGCATGAACGGGGGAGGGGCAGAGAGAGAGGGAGACACAGAATCGGAAGCAGGCTCCAGGCTCTGAGCCATCAGCCCAGAGCCCGACGCGGGGCTCGAACTCACGAACCGCGAGATCGTGACCTGAGCTGAAGTCGGACGCTTAACTGACTGAGCCACCCAGGCACCCCCCCTTTTTTTTTTTAAATGTCCTGAAATTTCTGACTGCTCCCACGCCTACCCCTTCTATCATGGTCTCTACTATGCTGCTGCCCAACCCAGCATCGAGCCCCCAGCACACCCCATAATGTGTCTGTCTACCTATCAGTCTCTGCAGTGAGCAGGAGCTGGATACACACAAAAGTGCTCTCAAAATCCAGAGTGCAGAGGGCTCCCCAAGGAGTAGGGCTTTGAAGTCGGGGTGCTTGTTAGGACATGTCACCACCAGAAGTTTTATTCTGCGTGTCTGAGGTGGAGCCCAAAAGTGAGTACAAGCGTGTTCTTCCCTTTTCAAAGAATTTCCCGCAAAAGAATTCCATGGTCTCACCCCTGGAAGGCCAGGGAATCAGAAGACTTAGACTCCGGTTCACATTTCCCACAGTTGCCGGATAAAATATTGCATGCGTACTTGAGATATGCTATAGTAAAAAAAAAAAAATACTTGTTATTTATATGAAATTCAAATTTGGGCCATGTTTATTTGCCCTATCTGGCAACCTCCCAGCTAGGTGACCTTGGCCGAGCTGCATAACCATCCCTTTGAGCTTCAGGCTCCTTATCTATAAAATGGAGAAATTTGAATTTCTTTATTGTCGTGAGGATTAAATAAGGTCTTTAGGTAGAGTGCTTCATCAGCAGATGGCACATGATAAGTGCCCAATAAATGAGCTAGTAGAATTTATAACATTTATTTTAATTTCCTTCTCTCCTAGAGCATTAAAATATAATCCATCAAATTAGATTTACACACAGCTTCTCAGAAATGCATCAGGTAAATGGTCAGTCAATGTGAGTCTGGGCAGCTGGCTGGGCTGTTGAGGCATAGAGAGATCTATCTAGTCAGTCCTGGGCCCCAAAGAGAGGGTTAATGGAGGACATCCAAATTCTCATTCAGCTGCTAATTTCTCAGTCACATCTTGGAGTTTCCCCAAATCAGCCAACCAGTAAAAGAAGGCTGTGATCCTTCCAGAAACCAGTAGGTGGGAGTGTGTGCATTTGGGGACAGAACTAGAATACTGCAGGATAGGTCAAACAGCACTATAGCAGGTTTTCACGTTCATTTAGAGAACAATGGAAGGTCTAAGAGAGCCCTGGGCAGTGCGCTGGTCAAGGGGAGAGTCCCTGAGGCCCGCAAACTGCCAAGTAAATCAGTCTATAGAGGACCAGCTCTTATGGGCAGATTTGGGCATACACTGTGTAGAAAGAAAAACAGGCTTTGTATGTTGGAAGACGTCAAAAAGCCGAAAAGCAAGTGACAGATCAAAAGAAAAAATTCTGCAAATTATATTAACAAAGAATTTCAGAATGTACCAAGATGTCCTACCCATCATTAAACCAAAGACAAAAAATAAAATAAATGAAAAATAAACCCCTAAAAGAACCGATGATGGAAACAGACGATTCACATAAGAAACACAAAGGGCCAGTAAACACGAGAAAAAAAGAAAAAAAAGATTACTCTCTCTGGCAAGAGGGAAATACAAATACAAATTGAAACAAGACTGTAGGGAGGTTCTGCCTTATTTTCCTATGATTATTAAGGGGAATAATTTCATAGTCACTGAGCAAGTATTCTGTGCCACGTATTGTGCTAAGAGCTTTCTAAACCTTAAACTCAGCATTTAACTTGCACAAAAACCTTGAGAAGTAGGAACAAAAGAAATTCCCATGTACCTACAGAAAACCACGGCTTTAGGTTAGCAACTTGCGCTCAACTGGGAAGGGCAGAGCAGGGTTGGGATTCAGGTTTGCGTGGTTACAAGTCCTTCCTCTCCCCACACTGCTTTTTCTAAGACCTCAGTCCAAGTAATGTCTAATGCTTGAATGTGATGCTTTGGAGAAGGCCCTGGCAGCCACAGAGGAGCTGCAAAATGAAAACAAACCAAAACCTCAGAAAATCAAACAACCCTGGGAGTAGGCCCGGCGAAGCAGCGTTCTTTGGTAGGGTACACAAAGCTGGGATTCGGGAACTGGCGAGAGGGGAGTTGGGAAAGCCGGTTGGAGCGCGGGGAACCGGTTCATGGCCGCATTCAAAGCAGGATGGAGTCTGGCTGGCCTGAAGGTTCACAGCCTAGGAGGCTGGAACCTGAGGAATCTGTTTGTCAGTTCACTGCATGCTGAGTTGCAATTCTTATTTCTAAACCTTCCAGGCCAGAGTCCGCATCTCCCTCCCCCATTCTCGCACCTGCTGGCAGCAGGGGGGCTCCAATGAATGGACAAGTTCCAAGAATTCTTGTCCCTTCCCCCACCTTTTACATAGCCAAGACCCAGGGACAAAAGGCGCCCGGGGTCTGGGGCTCCTTCCTCGGGCTCTTGCCAGCTCCGGTGAGTGCCAGACAGCTGGAGCCATGCTCCACACTGCACTATTTACATTTTTTTACAGCTTCCCCACCACCGCCACCACTCCCTCTCTCCCTCCTGGCCACAGCCTGGGCCACGGGGCCACTAGACCCTGAGACGCTCCTCATAGTTCCCTGGAGGTGGAAGGTAGTTGCCCGTGGAGCATAGCCAGGGCAGCAGAAATACTGACAGGGGTTCTGTGCTCAGGTCCCCATGCTAGAATCCTGGGCTGAAGGCTCGAGCCTTTTGTCCAGGACAAGACATCCCACCCAGTGACAGCACGCGGAAGTGGCTTCCCTGGTCCTTGTGGTCCTGATTCCAGGCCCCCCATGGGGGCTGCCCTGTAGGATATTGGTCCTTGTCTTTGCATGGCTTCCCAGCCCAGCTACTCCTGTGTGCTGGGGACAGTGCTATATGCCTTTACATCTGTTCCCTCGCTTAATTCTCACAGCAACCCAAGGTGAAATGACTATGGACCCCATTTTTCAGACAAGGAAAGAGGCCCAGAGAGGAGAGGCTGGCCCCAGGCCTCTACACAGTCAGCTGGCAATCAGCTGTCAACAACACTTCAGGGTGTGAGCCCTGGTCTCCCCCCACCTGCCCCGCCACCCCCAAACTTGAGTGTGAATCTGAGGACCGTTGGGTAACCCCTTCCTCAAATTCTCTTGCACAAGTCCTCAGTCTCTGCTGTTTGCGTGTTTACCAACTGGCTCCAAAATCAGACAGGCCATCATCCTGACCCTTCCAGGGTCTTGGGCTGGCCCCACCTGAGTTCCCCTTGCCCTCCTAGATGGCCTCCGGAAGAGCCCACATTTTGTTTCAAATACCAGTTTGGCAGGACAGGCTAGGAAAAGGGACAGTTCTTTTGCCCTGCTCTGTGAGAAGCCCTGTCCACATTCGAGCATGGCTGGGATTTGCTGCTCCCTGACCGTCCTCCATTTCTTGCAGGCCCTGCCCCTGTGGACAGGACCTAGCTTCAGTCAAAATGAGTGTGGCTGATTCACAGTGACATGGGCCACTTCTCCTGATAGCCTCCCAAAGTGCCTCCAACTTCCTAGGCTATGGGCCAACACACCAAAAGGCACCCTGCAGGGAGAGGAAGGAAAACTCTGCACCCTGGCCACCTCTTGCCTTGGAGAGAAAAGCTGCAATATAACTACGGATGTGGTCATGGTCAGCAGCCCTGCCAGCCCTCAACCTCAAAGGGCCAAAGATCCCATCCTCAGAGGCCACTTCAATCACAGTAATTCCATGTATGTACTGAGCAAAAGACAACACAAAGTGGGGTGCCTGGGCAGCTCTGTCGGTTAAAAGGTGGCTTTCTGCTCAGGTCATGATCTCATGGTTTGTGAGTTCAAGGCCTGCATTGGACTCTACGCTTGGGATCCTCTCCCTCTTTCTCTTTCCCTTCCCCACAGGCACCTGCTCTCTCTCTCTCTCTCAAAAATAAATAAACATTAAAAAAAATCTAGGGGTGCCTAAACATAAGGGAAGGGAAGCAAAAATAATATAAAAACAGAGAGGGAGACTCTTAAATACAGAGAACAAACTGAGGGTTGCTGGTAGGGTGTTGGGTGGGGGAGGGGCTAAAGGGGTCAGGGGCATTAAAAGAATAAATATATGAATAAAAACTTTAAAAAAAAATCTTTAGAACACCTGGGAGTTTAAAAAAATCCAGAGGCGCAGGTTGCACACCAGACAATTACATCACAATTTCTTGGGGCGGGAAGGAGGCACCTCTTTTTTAACCTTTTCAGGTGATTCCTCTGAGCGGCCAACTTGGGAAATAGCAACTTAAAGAAACAGAAGAAAGGAAAAAGAAGTTGTAAACGCTTCTCATGAAAAATTTTTTAAATTTAATTTTTAAAAATTTATTTCTGAGAGAGTGCGTGTGCATGGGGGAGGAGCAGAGAGAGAGAGGGTGAGAGAGAATCCCAGGCAGGTTCTGCACTGTCAGCGCAGAGCCCGGTGTGGGGCTTGAACTCACGAATCATGAAATCATGACCTGAGCCGATATCAAGAGTCAGACGCTCAACTGACTGAGCCACCCAGGCACCCCATCTTTACATGAAATGTAAACAGATATTACCTGCTCTTTTCCTTCTGGGAAAAGAAAGGGCCTGGGGTCACCTCGAATTATCTCTAGACTTATGTAAGCATAGCCCTTAGTAGTACCAAACTTACTGATGACACCTGAGGTATTCTAGAAGTTGATCACTTGATTTTAAGACATCAAGTCTTCAAGGCAGAAATAAAGGAAAGAGTTCACTGCATTCTGAAAGACCTGTGCCACCAGCTCATTGGCAAACTGGGAACACAGATGACAGTGCCTGACACAGTAGAGGTGCTCAGTAGGCAGTAGCTTATTCCTTTTCAGGAATGGAGGGAGCTCAGAGATCTCTGAGTACCAGGCACTTGTATACTGTATTGCATAATCCTCCTAGACAAGCCCTTGAGGCAAACATTGACATCTCCATTTCTTTCTTTAAGTAACCTCTCCACCTGACGGGTGGCTCGAACTCAAGATCTGGAGATCAAGAGTAGGCCACTCCACCAACTGAGCCAGCCAGGTGTCCCTTGAGATCTCCATTTTACAGGTGCAGAATTTATGGCTCAGCTGGGTTAGCACCTTGTCAGAAGCTAGAATTAAACCAGCTCTGCCCAACTCCAAATTTTATACTTTGCTTACCACACTCTGTCACTTCTTTTAAAGATTTTATTTATTTACCATTATTATTTTAAAAGTAATTTCTAGGGGCGCCTGGGTGGCTCAGTCGGTTAAGCATCCGACTTTGGCTCAGGTCACGATCTCACAGTTCGTGAGTTCGAGCCCCACGTCGGGCTCTGTGCTGACAGTTTGGAGCCTGGAGCCTGCTTCAGATTCTGTGTCTCCCTCTCTCTCCGCCCCTCCCCTGCTCATGCTCTGTCTTTCTCTGTCTCAAAAATAAATAAAAACATTAAAAAAAATTTTTGTAAGTAATCTCTACCCCCAACGTGGGGCTCAAACTCATGATCCCAAGATCAAGAGTCAAATGCTGTACTGACTGAGCCAGTCAAACGCCCTCATGTTGTCACTTCTTAGGGACATTTGGGGCTGAAAAATAACTGTGATTGGACCCCTCATTTTCAGATGCACTCTCCATATACCTCCAGAGAAAGGGAGTGTGTGACCAAAATCATCTGGGGTCACCCTGCTTAGAAGTGATAGAACACTTTAAGAGATTGGGCCAAAATGTGGTTCTGGAAGACCTAAAGTTGAAGGCACCATGAAAAAAAAGGAGACTTCTATCTCTGAGTCCAAGGGGAAATGTTAGGGGCTTTGGGCATTGGTTCTGCATGGCAGATGGATCTGGGCAGAGGACCCCTCCTATTTCTTACCCCCAAGCCTTCCATTTCCTCCTCCCTCAAAGCAATTGCTTACTTTGGTGTCCACACCTGTTTCTTGGCAGCCAAGTTGATCTTCCCACCTCAGAGGATTTGGTTCCAATCTTATTTTTTTCACTGTCTTGAAAAAGGAAGGTGCCCTTGGGCATTGTCCTGTTGTCTCTTCCTACCCCTTTCCCCACCACTTGAATCGAATAGTCAAAAAACAAGGCTTTATGGAGCACTCCCACCATACCCAGCATGGATAGCACATCAGTTCTGGAGAGTCTGTCTTGGATCATCCATTGTTCCCTTCATTGGAATCCCTGTTCCATCATCCTTGTCTCCTGGGCAGCGTGGCTCCCATGCCACCCTCCCAAGGAACCCTTCACATATCTCGGCTGCTCTGTGTCCTCATGGGCACCTTAACTGCATGTCTTACCACATTCTGTACTTGGTTATAACTATTTGTGGATATGTCTCCCCGACTAGACCGAGCATTTCCTTGAAGACAGAAACGATCTTTGTTTATCTTTGTATTCTTCAAGCACTGGACACAATGACTGGCGTATTAAAAATGTATTTATATAGGTGCTTGCTTATGCTCTTTCCAAAAGAAGGTTGGAAATACCTTACTAAAATACATAAAGAGTAGCAGAAATGGGGCTGAAGGAAAGCAAGAGTAGGAAATCACAGAATGAGAGCCAAGAATAACAATATGAATAATATTTGAGTGCTTAGTATATGCTGAGTACTGTTCTGATTGCTGTATTATTGTTTTAATATTAGAAAACAAATTTTTAAGTAAACTCTTCCCCCAACATGGGGCTCAAACTCATGACCCTGAGATTAACAGTTGCATGCTCTACTGACTGACCCAGCCAGGTGCCCCGTGCTAATTGCTTTATATGCATCATCTCTTTGTAATAATCTTTGTAATAATCCTATGAGGTAATTACTACTATAATTATCATTTCACATTTTAAGGAAATAGAGGCACAGAGAGATTAAGCAACTTGCCTAAATTCACACTAGTAGGATTTGCACACAGGGAGTGTGGTTCCAGAATCTGTACTCGTAACTACAAATCTCAGGATGCCAACCACAGGCATTCTGTACACAGGGCTGGGTTATGAACTTGGCTCTGAGGTGCCTAGCAGCCGAAGCCAAAAGCAAGGCATTCAATGATAGGAGTGATCTTATTCATTAGAGATAATAAACCAATTGCTTGGGAGAAAAGAAGCTTTTTGTGACCTTGAGTCTGAGAGAACTCCTAAAGAAGACATTGCTTTCTAAACTTTATAGGGTAACATCCCATGGCTAAAAATTGTTAAACTCCCCAGTATAGGTGTATTTGCTTATAAACTATACATATGCACCGATGAACTAATGCAATATTATGTGCATTATAAAACACAAAAATAAAAAGTAAAAAGAATGAGAGAAAATGTAGATAGACAAGGAAATTCTGAGGATTGTCTTGCACATTCCCTCCAGTGGACACAGGGTCCCTCCTGAGTTCCCTGGCATGACCTGTGAAGGTCCAAAGCATGACACAGAATAAGCATTGCAGTGACAGCAATTCTAGAGGGACCAAAATAATGTGGTCCAAGTTTGTACCTCTCTGATTGGCTGGTTTGATCTAGTAATAACTATTACAAAATTTTTTTATGTTTGTTTATTTTTGAGAGAGAGAGAGACAGAGTGCAAGCAGGGGAGGGTCAGAGAGAGAGGGAGACATATAATGTGAAGCAGGCTCCAGGCTCTGAGCTGTCAGCACAGAGCTTGATGTGGGGCTTGAACCCATGAACTGAGAGATCAGGACCTGAGCCAAAGTCAGATGCTTAACTGACTGAGTCACCCAGGAACCCCGAGATCTGGTAATAACTATTGTAAATGCCAACTAATATTTTTTAATAAACCTTTTTAAGATTCTATTTTTTTTTAATTTTTTTTTCAACATTTATTAATTTTTCGGACAGAGAGAGACAGAGCATGAACGGGGGAGGGGCAGAGAGAGAGGCAGACACAGAGTCGGAAACAGGCTCCAGGCTCTGAGTCATCAGCCCAGAGCCTGACGCGGGGCTCGAACTCACGGACCGCGAGATCGTGACCTGGCTGAAGTCGGACGCTCAACCGACTGCGCCACCCAGGCGCCCCTTTAAGATTCTATTTTTAAGCAATCTCTACACCCAAAGTGGGTCTTGAACCCACAACCCCGAGATCAAGAGTCACACACACCCCCTACCGACTAAGCCAGCCAAGAACTCCTAAAAGCTAGCTACTCTTAACTGAGCCTTTTCTGTGTGAGTCACTGTACTAAGTGCTTTATCTACATTTCCTCATTTAATCTTTATCACAATCTATGAGGTAATTATCATTATAATTACCGTTTTATAGATGAGGAAACTGATCTTTAGAGAGGTTAATTTGTTTGTGGGGTAGAGCTGGGTTTAAACTCTTGTTTATTAGGTTCTGAAGCCAGGGCTTTTAATCTTAATCTCTACAGCTCATAAATTTGGAATACTGGGTATCTGGCGGAGTCTGTAGAGCATGAGACGCTTGACCTTAGGTCTTGACTTCTGAGCCCCACAGTGGACGTAGAGCTTACTTAAGATAAATAAAATATTTTTAAAAATATTCTGAATATAGATGGCTGTAACCAGTAGCCTCCTCTCTTTTCCAAATCTGTTTTATTTACAAAAAGAATGTGTTCTTATGGTAAAAAATTGTACTAACCAAATTGAAGTGTGCAAAGTAAAAAAGCCACCTCTTCCTACAAATAACGCTCACCAGGATTTTCCCCTGGTCGTTTGCTCTCTTTAATGTTTTGCAGACTTCTTTCTTCTCACTGAACATGTGTAGATACATATTGATTAGATGCATTTTTGCAAAAACTGGATCGGAAAATACATTTTACTCGAACTCCCTCTTAAGTTGGCCATCTTTCCAGGCGGGTTTGTGCAGATCTACTTACCCATTAGAAGCAAGTAACACAATTGATGACTTACTCCATTCTTCTTCGAATATTCTCCTCTGATTTTTCGTTTCTTTGTTTTTTGTTTTTTTTCCTTCGGCTCAGATTCTAGGGGTTGGTCCCTTTTTTTTTTTTTTTCTTTCCTCTTGTTCCCTCTGTCTTCCTCCAATATCTGTTATCACTTCTACCCCCTTGGCTTTAGATCTTATCTACAGGCCAACGACTCCCAGACTTCGCTCTTAACCTGGAACACTTGGCAATTTTCCCTGTTTTCAGTTTGCTTTGTTGTTAGTTTTAAGCCTATTTAAAACATACTCGGAGGATGTATATTTGTATTTGCTTATACTTATAAAAAGAAACTCTGGAAGGTAGCTAAGGTGGTTACCTGAGTGTGGTGGTGTGAGTAGAGGAAATTGGGAATTAGTTAACCAAGATCAAGGGCACCGGGCCTGAGGTTAAGACCAGAATGATTGGGTGAACTTGGGTGTGGCCTCCTCTGGTGGTGCCTCCTCTTTATGGTTGAAACAGAGGTGAAAGAAGAAATGCAAGGACCATTATGGGGAGAGGACTAGTAGCCCTGGAAACCTTGTTTGAGGTCTGGCTGTTCTGGTTGTGTACCTGTGATTGTTGCCTAGGGGCCAGGGGAGGAGCTAGTTATCCACAAGCCTTCATCCCGCGCCAGGTAAATTCCCTAAGGACAACTGCTGTGTGAATGAAGCCTGTAGCTCAAAGGGCGCCTAGCAAAGGCCTTCAGGAAAAAGTGTCAATCCCTGTGTCCAATGACTTTGCCCACCAGGCACCTGTGCACCTCCACCTAGGCGGGAATGCTGCCTGTGGGCAAGTTTCCTTTTCCCTTGCTTCCATAAAGTGATGCTCCCACTCCTCAAAAATAAATATTTAACCTTTCTATTATTAAACTTATGAAATACACCAAAATGTGGGGAATAACATAATGAATCGCCCTGAATGAATGGCAAAATGAGTCCCTGATTAGAATAATAATTATCAACACTTTGATATGTATAGCTTACTCTTTTCTTCTCCTCTGGTTTTAAAAAGTGAATACCGGGGTGCCTGGGTGCCTCGGTTGGTTAAGCGTCTGACCCTTGGTTTCTGCGCAGGTCACGAGCTCACGATTTCTGTGAGATGGAACCCTGCGTTGGGCTCTGTCCTCACAGTGCAGAGCCTGCTTGGGATTCTCTCTGCCTCTCCCCCCACTCACACTGTCTCTGTCTCTCTCAAAATAAATAAACTTAAAAAAAAAAAAAAGCCAATACCCGAGGTCCTATCATTTCATGCCTAAGTTCTTACACATATATCTGAAAATGTAGGACATATTTTACTATTATCACTTCTAACAAATTAACATTAATCCTTAGTATATGCTAAGACACAGTCTATATTCAAACTTACCACCGAATTAAATGTCTTTAAAGCTATAGATAATTCCAGATTGGAGTTGCAAATGAAACCAGAGAAGCCAGCAACAGCCTGACAGCCCGCTCAGCACGGGTCTCTGAGAAAGGCCAGTGTCCAGGAGTGAGGGGCTCAAAAAATAGCTTGTTCCTTCCCTTGGCAACAGCTAGTAATGGTAGCCCTTCTGGAGCACTCCCTCCTTCCCCCTGGGCTATGGCTTCTAATTGGAAGAGACGACACAGCTCTTCATGTGTCTTCCACAGCACTGAGAATAATGGCTACATAGGGTAGATGCTCTACCCAGTGTGATTTGAATTGATAATCATATCTCCCTGGTATTTTATTATTATTTTTTAATGTTTATTTTTGATGTTTATTATTATTTTTTAGTGTTTATTTTGAGCACAAGGAGGAGAGTCAGAGAGAGAGGCACACACACAGAGGGCGGTGCAGAGCCAGATACGGGCCTTGAACCCAAGAACCCATGAACCCACGAACCATGAGATCATGACCTGAGCTGAAGTTGGGCTCTTTAACTGACTGAGCCACCCAGGTGCCCCTATCTCCCTGGTATTTTAAATATTTTCTTCACAGCCAAAGAGTGACATCACCATTTAATTTAATCATTTGAAAAAGGGGATATCATCCCCATTTTACAGATGAGGAAACTGGGGGTCAGATTTGTTTCAGTTCCCTTAACTGGGAAGTAGAAGAGCCGAGAGTCAAATCAGGCTGGTCAGACTCCAGAGTCCGAATTGTTATCTGTTTTTTGGGAATCGCCAAGGGACTCTGGCAAAGGTAGAAGAGGCCTGGGCAGAGGCAGAGAGAGGGTAGCAGGAAAGTGTGGTGGGGAGGAGGTGATGGAGGGAGAAGAAAAGGAACAAAGAATAAAGAAAGGAAACCAGGAGCTTATGACGTCATGGGGTAACTGTCAGCCATTGGATTTAGGGCCTTTGGGTACAGTAAACACAATAGGTGTTTGTGGTATTATGTGTGGAATGAATGAGAAGCCTTTTGCGCCTTAACCTTCAGACTCTAGAATCTGGAATCAGGTCTGTAGATATCATTGTGTCCTCAGGGCTAGCTCAGGACCTGGCATATAGTAGGAGCTCATATATATCTACCAGTGCATGAGCGAATGTATGAGTGGTATGAGTAAATGAATAACTGAATAGGAAATGATGGACTAATATAGAAGTTATTTAATAAGGCACTGAGTGGATAAGTTGATTTAATGGACAGAGGGATGAGTTCTTCAAAATCTCCATAGAGAATGAGTTGCACAGCTAAATCGAATAGAAGCGTCATTTGCTGAGCCTTTATCATTAGGCCTGTGCCGAGAATTTCATAAGCCCTTTTCATTTAATCCTCATAGCAACCTCTCCAGTATTATTCTCATCATTTTTTAGGTGAGGAATTAGGTCTGGAGACATGAGAAAACTTGTTCAGCGGCACGCAAGGGCAGAGCTGGAAATTTCGGCCCTGCCATCACACTCCACAGCTAGGGCTCTCAGACTTGTCACTACCCAGTCAGTGCTCAGTAGATGCGTCACTCAATTCAGAAGCTGTTTTTTGTAGGTGATGCAAATACAGGTGACCCCCCCCCCCCAACTTATGCAAGCCCTGGAAAGTTATAAATTTAAACCCAGTTAATTACTTAGCTCAGCTCATTATTTAAAGGAAGCTTTTCTATTGTATGTCCCTTTAGAAGTGAAGGATTACCTCCAACTCATCTGCTTCCTAAATCTGAATTTTGTTCAAAGCAAGGTACATATTAACTAAAGATGTCTCCTTGTAGGATTTGATTTAGTTATTGCTGGGAATCTGGGATTTTGGTGTTTGGACACCTGATGGCCAAGACCTTGATTTTGTAACACTTAATCTTAACAGTGTAAATAAAGCTAAATTAAAATTTACCAAATCTGGAATCCATTAAAGAAAAGCAGATATGGTCGATAAATGTAAAAATAAAAACATTTCTTCAGGATAAAAACTTCCATAAGCAAAGTCCACTTATAAACCACAAAATCAGAAAAAAAAAAATCATTTCTAATTCCTATTATAGACCAAGGGCTATCTTTTTTTTTTTTTTTTTTTTTTAATTTTTTTTTTTCAACGTTTATTTATTTTTGGGACAGAGAGAGACAGAGCATGAACGGGGGAGGGGCAGAGAGAGAGGGAGACACAGAATCGGAAACAGGCTCCAGGCTCTGAGCCATCAGCCCAGAGCCCCACGCGGGGCTCGAACTCACGGACCGCGAGATCGTGACCTGGCTGAAGTCGGACGCTTAACCGACTGCGCCACCCAGGCGCCCCTCTTTTTTTTTTAAATTAATTAACTTATTTTGAGAGAGGGAGAGATGGTGTGCATGCAAGCAGGGGAGGGGCAGAGAGAGAGGGAAAGAGAGAGTCCCAAGCATACTCCACACTCAGTGTGGAGCCTGATGTCGGGCTCGATCTTATGACTGTGAGATCATGACCTAGGTTGATATCAAGAGTCAGACGCTTAACTGACTGAGCCACCCACGCACCCCCAAGGGCTATCTTTATACAAAACTCTCATTAAACAACATGAAAAACGTGTATAATCAATAGCAAAATGGGCAAAGAATATGCACAGGAAATAAAACATAAACGGTTCAAAGATATATGAAAAATGCTCTCCCTTACTTATAATTAATAAAATGTAAATTAAAACCATCCTGAGGGACTAATTTTTCACCTACTAGATTTGCAAAGAGAAAAAAACATGGTAACACATTACTAGGGGGCGGGAGACTGCACTCTCCTACTTTGTTTTTGGGGAAATAAATCAGTACAACTTCAAGGGAGGGAAATTTGCAAAATCCATACAAATTACTCCTGAAACACACTTTGGAAGTATAGCTATTCCTACATATGTGCAAGGTCATCCGTTGTAGCTTGGTTTAAGAGCAAAAGATGGAAAGGACCTTAATGTTCATCAATAGAGGTCCGGATAGTACTTTATGTTAATTCAGAAAATGGGGCTCCTGCTGCATCTAGATGTGTGCTAATACGTTTGCTACCAGCCCCTTGTGACTGCAGAACATTTGAAATGTGGCTGGTTCTACATGAGATTTGCTTTAAGTGGAAAATATACATTGAATTTTGAAGACTTGGTACAAAAAAAAATGTAAAATATCTCAGTAAATTTTTTTCTTCTTTTTTAATGTTTATTTTTGAGAGACAGTGTGTGCGTGACGGGGGGAGGAGCAGAGAGAGAGAGAGAAACAAAGGATCCCAAGTGGGCTCTGTGCTGACAGCAGTGAACTCATGAACCATGAGATCGTGACCTGAGCTGACGTTGGATGCTTAACCAACTGAGCCACCCAGGCACTCCTCTCATTAATAATTTTTATATTGATTTCTTGTTAAAATGATAATATTGCAGATATATTGGTTTAAATAAACTATATCAATTGGGGCTCCTGGGTGGCTCAGTTGGTAGAGCATCCTACTCTTTATTTTATTTATTTATTTATTTATTTATTTATTTATTTATTTATTTATTTATTTGATAGAGGGAGAGAGAGACAGAGAGAGAGAGAGAGAGAGAGAGAAAGAGCGCACATGCATGGAGGAGAGGGAGAGGGAGAGAGAATCCAGTGTGGAGTCCGACATGGTGCTCAATCTTAGAACCATGAGATCACGACCTGAGCCAAAACCAAGAGTTGGACATTTAACCCATTGAGGCACCCAGCTGACTTTTGATCTCAGGGTCGTGAGTTCAAGCCCACATTGGGCGTGGAACCTACTTACAAAATATTAATTTCACCTGTCCTATTCAATCACCCCTCTGTCCATTCAATTAAAGTCTTTTTTTTTTTTTTTTTTGGTCTTCTAAATATTTTTATTGTGGCTACTAGAAAATGGAAAGGTACGTGTGGCTCTCATTACATTTCGTTGGACGACAGTGACTGGATAAAAAAATAAAGTGAGAAAAGCAAGGTGCATAGGAGTGTTTAGCGTACTACCATTTGTGCTTCAAAGAAAGAAAAAAAAGCACTCTCTCAGAGACTTGCTTGTTTTCTGGAATGAAACCCTAGAAACAACATTGGCTGCTTCTGGAGAGAGAAACTGTAGAAGGGGCTGAAATTTGAATCCTGAATCCTTTCGAAAATTTCTGAACCAAAATTTTCATGCGTTTTGAATAATACATTATTTTTTATGCATATAATATAATCAAAAGTACTTTAAAAAATGTTGTTAGAACAAAAATATGCAGAGAAAGACCAGAAATTTATACGTGTTGTAAATGCACAGAAATAGAACTGGCAGATAAGCATAGTGAAGAGAATGTGTTAGGGACTGAAAGAGAAGACTTGCTCAATTTACTCTATTTTTTACTCTGTACCATTTGGATCTTTTGGAAAGAGAATGCTTAATTTGTGTAAGTCTAAGAGGAAAAAAAAATCCAGATTAGAAAGAAATATACCAAGATGTTCACAATCGCAGTCTTTAAATAATGAAATTATAGGTAACTTTTTCTTCTTTCTACTTTAAAAAAGTTTCCAATTATTCTAAATTTTCCCAATTAGTCTACAAAAAAGACTCTTACTTTGGTGGTGGAAGCATCAACAAACCTTTGGTTTCTTTTTAAAAAATACTTTTTAAAGATTCCATTAGCCTTTTAAATAATTTAAAATGATCTTCATCGCTTTTTAAAATGATAGCAAGTAACGTAGACTCCTTATAAAATGTCAACACAGAAGGATAATTTGGAAAGGAAAAGTATTCAACTCTTTCTTCTACAAGATAACCACTATTCTCTGAAACTTTTAAAATTCAAATTAACTGGAGAGGCTGAGGACTGGAACAGGCTTGATTGGTGCCAAGCACGGTTCTGAAGGCTTTTAAATCGATCATCTTGTAGAATCTATGCCGCAACTCTGCGGGAAAGCTTGTGCCCCGGTAACCTTGAAGTCAGGGCTCCAAGGGTTGAACAATTCGCCTAAGGCCACACTCTAGTGAGGGGCAGGGCTGGCATTCAAATCCAAGTCCAGGACCCGTCTAAGCAGCTTGCCTCGGGCGGCTGCCATCATGGTGGGTGGGGCTGATGTGATTATGATCCAGGGACTGGACTTGAGCTCACATCTGGTGGTCCCCTTCTCCCGTGCTCCTGGGCACGAGCGTTCGATAAAGGATTTTTGATCTAGGTGGTAAGTGTAGGGCTCATGATTGGCAGAAGAGCAAATGATCATTGTGGAGCTGGGGCATAACCGACCCTGGGGAGGCATTTTACACCGGTAGCCAGGGGTCAGGCAATAGAGAGGAGGTGGGTGGAATGAAGTCCGGGCGGAGAGCGGCTAGCCCCGGCACTCCAAAGGGTTAAAGCCGGGCAGGAAAGCCCCTGGGGGGAGCTACCACCAAAGGCTGCAATCCGGCGGCCTTCACCTCCCCCACCAGCGGGGACTAGACGGGCGGATTGGACTGGTTCCTCTGGGATTATCTGAGGCCCCTGGGCCGAGATGAGCCGCCGGGAGGGACGGAAGCCCAGGTACCGCACGCCCCCGCCTTCCTGTGGGGCTCAGGAAACTAGGTGTCGTTGGGGATCAGCGCTGTGGCCCCTGACAGAAGCGATTCTGACCCAGGCACGCTTTGGGAGTGAGAGGTGTTGAGCCCCACGCCTGGGGGATGCTCGGAGAAAGGTGGGAACAGAGCCCGTGCAGAAAGTGGGGCCTGCACCAAGGTGGGGGCAGTGAGCTCTCCAACCTCCCCATCCAGCACCGCCAGGGATGGGGGGACTGCCTCAGGAAGAGAAACATCTTGCAGGTTCAGAAAGCCCCAAAGTCTACGCACTCATCCAAGGCCAGTTTCTGGGCTCCCGCTATGCTCCCCTACCCCTATCCTCAAGCCTGGCCATAGACTTTCTTCCTTAGGTCTTTCTATCTAAACCTCCCCAGCCCCTCCCCCGCCCCAAACTCTTTGGAAATCTTTCAACTTTCTTTCAAGTTTTCCCTGGGCAGATTGGGGTCTGTTTCAGAACTAGGTCTGGGCGCTTTAACGCGCCCAGCTGGGTAGAGCGGAGGAGACAATAGCTGCTATCACTTTACCATTGGAAGTGACCCCCGAATTTGCACTTCTTTCATCTTGGGACCAGAGCACTTGAGGGTGGGCGATTTCCTGGGGGGAGTGGCTTAAGCCTCTTCTCCACCGGCCAGTTGGCTGTAGACGGTCCATGCTCAATGGTCCACTACAGATACGAAGCCAGTTCTGGAGTGAGAGTAGCGCTCGGCTGGGGACGCTGCCGCAGGGTGACTTAAATGTCCCAAGCTGGAAGCTGGAGAAAGAAGTGGACGCCCCCAGGGCTCTGGGCCACCCTCGAGGTCAGTAAACTAGGAAGTTTCCTCAAAATGAGGAAGAGTGGGTGCCCTGCGCGGCTTGGAGGCCCCAGGGGAGTGAGGGCTGGCCTTGGGCCAAAAAAAGGACCCAAGGGTCAAAGAGTGACTCTGGGAAGATGCTGCAAGCTTGTGTGAGTGTGTGTGTGCGCGCGCGTGTGTGTGTGTGGAGGGGGGAAGTGAGGCATTGTTTCAAGTTCTTTCTCCCCACCCCCACCTCCAGCCCCATCCCCACCCCCACCCGCCGGCCTATCTCCCCTCCCCACCCTACACTATCCTCCGTCCTCGGCCCCTCCCCAGGCTCTCAGAGCTTCCCGGGTCGGATCCCTTGTTTCAGAAGCCCGGGGCCAGCCAGCTTGCTCCCCAGCCACCCATTGCCTCCTGGCATCTTGAGGGGCGACTATTGGCCTGCACTGCTTCCCCTGGTGGGCCACACTCCCCCTCTACCTCTCCAGACACGTGGTCCACTGGAGCTACTAAATTTGGGAACTCCCGAACTCCCCAGACTCGGTTGGCTTGGTGGCTTCAGGCCCACCCCGGTGCCCAAAGGCACTCCCGTTACCCTTGGTTGTGGGAGGTTCCTTGGGAAGTCACAGCTGATGGACTTGCTTGACCCCAGCCAGCCCCCGTGGCCGCCCGTGCCCTGCTGGGCCTTCTGACCACCAGGGAAGGAGCCAAGATGGCTGGCGCTCCCTCCAGCCAGGGACATATCCTGGCCAGCTGGGAGGGCAGGCCAGAGAGGCGCGGAGCCAGGCCAGGTGAGATGCCAGCTGGTTTACTATGGTCTTATCCGGTCTTGCTGAGTGTTGAGGCCTGCGTGGCCGTGTCTGCTCCTTGTTGGGCCTGGTTGACTGTAGAGACTGCAGAGCCAACTTTATGAGGCATGGGGAGAAAAGAGGGGATGGGGAGAACACGGGGTCCTTGGTGAGCAAACACAGCCTAGGATGAGGCTGGCAGGGAAGGAGATTGCTCTAGAGGCCAGAGGAGACTTAAGCCAGTATTGTGTTCGCAGATTCCTGGCCCTTCGTTCCCTTACCCTGCCTAGAACCCTGGCCGACTCCTAAAATGGGAGGGACAGAGGCCAGACCTGGGCTCTGAGACCCCGTATGCTTGAAATAAGGAGATGGAGGGAGGAGGAAAGCTGCCTTTGGTGCAGGTGAGGCTTTAGGTCTCTTGCAGTGTTGACAGTGTCCCTTCATTTATTCCTTGGCTCCAGAGCCCTTCCTAAGCACTAAGATGCCGGCGGGATGCTTTCTGGATACCCTGTTTTATCTCCTTCCAACTTCAAGCCAGGGGAGCCCCTGTAAGCCTCCTCGGTTTCATACCTTCACTGATCCCTTCCCAGAGTTGTGGGGTCAGGGAGGCCAGTTGAGCCAAGCCCATAGATTAGCTCTCACTCTCTGCGCAGCTCATTCCACGAACACACCTGGCGTTTGCCAGCTCTGCCTTGCGTTGCACTCCCAGAGAGCCACGGTGGAAGAGACTGTTGCACCTGAACCCCATCAACCAATTGTCTACTTAAGGACGATTGGCTTTCCCGTAGGGCCTCTGGCCTTTCCGCACTGTCCGCTCCTGGTAGTCCAGACCTTCCTGAATGGATGTGGGGTGCAGAGCCTCTCCAGGGAGCTGCTTTTTCTCAGTAAGCTTTTGAGGAAAACAGAAGTGGGGTAGTCCCTACTCATCTCTCCTCTTACCTCTTTGGGGAAGAGGAACGGATGAGATTGGGCGAATGAGGTTGGGCGGAGTGGAGCTGGGTGGGACTGAGACTGAGGCGGGGAAGAGTGTGTAGGAGGAGGGGTGGGGTTTGTGCAGAAGGAAGTGTGGTATATCTGGACATTTTGTTGGGAGAGATCCGGATACTGCTGCTTGAATGCAGGCCAGTTGTCTTCACCTTTCTGGACCTCAGTTCCCTTATCTGTAAAATGGCCAGATTTGTCTCAGAGCTCCAAGAATCCATGGGTTCCTGGATCCTTTGGCTCGTAAGCATTTTGGGTGATATATTCCCCTGGGTGGCGAAATTACAGTGGTTAGGAGGGGCGCTCTGGAGTCAGATTGCTTAAGTTTTATAGCTTTAATAGCTGTGTGGTCTTGGGAAAGTTATTTAACCCCCAAGCCTCCATTTCCCCAGGTGTGAACTAAGGCTAGCCATCCTAGCAATGGTACAGGTGTGGTGGAATCGTAGTTCACGTGGGGGGAAGGTGAGACCCACACAGAAACAAAATGACTTCTAAAAACGCTCACCCCTCGTGAAGCCCACAGAAGCTTGTAATCACCAGACGGAACATGGTGTTGCTCAGGAAAAGAGACTTGAGAGGAAGGGCAGGAAGAATCACCCACGCAGTTTAAATTGTCCCCTTATTTTTTCTGAGATTTTGGTTGCATTACCTAATTAGATGCACATAGTAAGTGTAAGTAAGCAGTGGCTGTTTGCATGATTTTGTTGGCGAAGCATCTAGCAGAGTGCTCATGTCTAGGCAGCTGTACAGCGCGTTCTTCCCGTGACCTGTAAGAAAAAAAAACTCAAGCATCTTTGTTGTCTGCCAGAATGAAAAAGCTCTTCTGTGTAGACTATTTTTCAGGGCTCAGCTTTTTCTCGCGTATGTTACCAAGGATTGATATGACATTATTTCCTGAGTTGAATGAAAACTAATGGTTTTTTTTATTTTTTAAGGATTTATTTATTTTGAGAGAGAGAGAGAGAGAGAGAGAGCAAGCGGGCAGGGCAGGGGGTGGGGGGGCTGGGGGGGGTGGGGTTGGTGGACAGCAAGAATGTCCCAAGCAGGCTCTGCGCTGTCAGCCGAGCCTGACTGGGGTCTTCATCTCAAGATATGCGAGATCATGACTTGAGCCAAAATCGAGAGTCGGACACTTAACCGACTGAAGCCACCCAGGCGCCCCTGAAAGGTAAACATAAAGTACACACAAGACGAACGGATTAAAAGCACAACTCCGGGGTCAAATGGTATGGTAAAAATTGAAATTTGGTGAGAGGTTAGACCAGATCTGTCACAGCATACACGTTTAAAAAAAAAAAAAAAATCTACAGCCAAGAAATTTTACCCAAAGGGGATTCTAATTTTTAACTTCCAAAAAAATTATTTATTTAATTTTTTTTTTAAAATTTTTTTTTTAACGTTTTTATTTATTTTTGAGACCAGGAGAGACAGAGCATGAACAGGGGAGGGTCAGAGAGAGGGAGACACAGAATCTGAAACAGGCTCCAGGCTCTGAGCTGTCAGCACAGAGTCCAACATGGGGCTCAAACTCACAACCCCGAAATCAAGAGTCACATTCTCTCCCAACAGAGCCAGCCAGGCGTGCCTGATTACTAATTTTTGAAAAGCTTGCTTTTTTATGATTGTCCGGTAAAATTCTGGTGGCACTCCTTTGGTGCTTTACAGACTTCTTTTCAAAACTTCACTGAACCATCATTTACACTCAAGCACACCCCCTTTGAGTGTGCAGTTTGATGAGCTGACAGATGTATAGACCCAAAGGCAGTGTTTAGACCTAAGGCTAACCTAAAGCAATTTATCAGTCTCTGAGAGCAAAGATCTGAGAGCGGACAATGGTCTCCTTTTTAATTTAAAAGCAGTGTGGGAAAAGGAATATTACTTTGCTTTGCAAGGCAATGCTGAAAATGTACCAGTAATTAGGATGATGTTTGTGTGGAAAAGGTGGCTGGTAGTTTAAAATGGAGATGAATCACAGACCCTAAGGCATCTGGGGCTCAAGCCCTGGTAGTGGCCACACCATTTGTATGACCTATGGCACATGAGCCTGAGTTGGATTTTCTCAGGTGTCTCTCCTCTGAATTGGGGGTGAGGGTAGTGCCTACTCTAAAACATGGCTGTCAGGCTGAGGACAGTGCCTGGAAAATACTAAATAGATCCTAATTATTAGACCTGTGTTAGCACAGTGAGTAGGCTTCCATCCCTTTGAGAAAGCTCTTTTCTCTAGGGTAGTAGTTTGCAAGTTTTTCGGTCTCAGGACCCATGTGTGCTCTTTAAAACTTGAGGACCCTGAAGACCTTTTATGTATATAGGTTATATCTACCAAGTGTATTGTATTCCAAATTAAAACTGGGGAATTTAGAAAATATTTCTGAAACAACCCCGTGACCCAGCAACGGATAACACATTTTTGTGAAAAATGACTTTTCCAGAATAGAAAAGATGTAGTGAGAAGGGTGCATATTCTTTGACATGCTTTTACATCTCTGTATTATCTAGTTTATTTTTTTTAATTAAAATTTTTTTAATGTTTATTTATTTTTGAAAGAGAGAGAGTGGGAGCAGGGGAGGGCCAGAGGGAGAGAGGGAGACACAAAATCCGAAGCCGGCTCCAGGGTCTGGGCCGTCAGCACAGCGCCCGACGCGGGGCTTGAACCCATGAATGGTGAGATCGTGACCTGAGCTGAGGTCGGATGCTTAACTGACTGGGCCACCCAGGCACCCACATACTATCCAGTTTCGAAGATATTCTCCTATCCATCTCCGTTTGATCTCTTGTGATAAATTGTTTTGGTAGTTTTTGAAGAAAATCCAACTTTGGCCAGATATGTGGATGGAAAAGGGAAGAGTATTTCGATAGCTTGTTCAGTGGATATTCTTTGAAAACTACACCAACACTTGACAAGTAGCAGTTCCTTAAAGCTGAGTTGTCATGTAGAAACTGAAACAATATCCGTGAAGTTTTTGTACGTTGAAGTCCATTGTTTTCTTTTATGCCTTGACTGGATCTTTTACTTGTATGTGACTTTGTAACATCACCCACTGTTTTTTGGGGAAATACAGTTCATTGATTGATGTAGATCTTCAAATGTTGACAATTCCATTATACAGGATGAAAAGTTACATTTGTTAGTGTCACTACTGATTTCATCAGTAAAGTCTTTAGGTATTGGGAAGCTGTCAAGCTCACTGTAGTGGATACAGGTTTTCCCAACATTCTAGTTTCCAAATGAAAGCCCCAAGTTTCACTGGCAGCAAATTGTCAACAGTTTTCTTTGAAGTGACAGGCTCACCTTATTCATTTTTGAGAAGATGTCTGCCCAATATACCCAAATCTAAATGAGTAATGTCTCAATTTTTCTTCCAAGTAAGAGTGATATTCCATGATAAAAGCTCCTGGTTGATCCTATAAACCAAACAATTGTCATGTGAGACCTTCAGTGTGCCGCAGAAATGAATATTCCCCACTTTGCCACTCCCCAAATCGAAAAGTCATGTATTTAAGGGTTGTGATTAAATACAAATAAAAATCTTTACTGCTTCGTCGAGGACATGTTTTTTTAATGTTTATTTTTGAGACACAGAGAGAGAGAGAGACAGAGAATGAGAACGAGAATGAGCGGGGGGAGGGGCCGAGAGCGAGGGAGACACCGATTCTGAAGCAGGCTCCAGGCTCTGAGCTGTCAGCACATACCCTGAAGCAGGGCTCGAACCACGGGCCATCAGATCATGCCCTCAACCATCAGATAATACCCTGAGCCAAAGTCAATCAACTGAGCCACCCAGGCGCCCCCATCAAGGACATTCTTGAGTGACACCAGCCTTTTGGTTTTTTTCTCCCTGAGTACACGGTGGTGAAGAACATGACTGCTAGCATAGCATGATTCATGCTGTTACCACAGTTTTACTCCAACATTAACACAATGAAAAAGGCAAATAATATCTTCGTGTTAGGTTATCTTAATATATCTTAGTGTTCTGAAAATAATTTAGCTTGCAGACCCCATGGGGCACCTGGATGGCTCAGTCGGTTAAGTGGCCCACTCTTGATTTTGGCTCAGGTTATGATCTCTCCGTTCCGTGAGTTCGAGCCCCACGTTGCGCTCTGTGCTCATGGCACGGAACCTGCTTGGGATTCTCCCTCTTTCTACTCCTTCCACGATGGTGCACTCTCTCTCTCTCAAAATAAATAAACTTAGAAAAAAAAAAAAAAACAAAACCTTGCAGACGCCCTGAAAAAGTCTCCGGGAACCCCAAGGGTCCATGGACCATACTTTGAGAAGCACTGATCTAGGGAAAGGCAGACCAATTGTAGCTCTTTGAGACTGTAAGTCTTTGAACAGGTACAGAGGTGGTACAACCTTTATGGCTGTACTGTAAAATATGTACTGTGTAAGAGTTAACTAATGCTTCTGTAGTGCTTCCCTGTGTGCCGGGCACTGTCTAAAGATGAGTGTGTGTGTGTGCGTGTGTGTGTGTGTGCGTGCGTGTGTGTGTGCGTGCGTGTGTGTGCGTGTGTGCGTGTGCGTGTGTGTGTACCTACATATCTCCTTACTTTCATTGTCTCTTTTATGCCCACACTAACTGTATAAGGTGGATACTCTTATCATCCCGTTTTACCAGAAAAGGAACCAGAATAATGGAGAGCTTAAGTGACTTGCTCAAGCTACTATCAAAAGCCAGGCTGCAGAGACGAGTTGCTTTTCCTGGCCGCTCTCCCACCTCACCCTTCCCAGGGAGCAGGGTCTCCTCCGGAACAGAAGCTGGCTGGGGAGTGACTAACCCCCCGGAGGCCCTTAGCTGTTACACCCACCCTCTGGGGGAATGGGAGTGGGTGGGCACTCTCCTTAGGGAGAAGGTGCAGGACACCATCGCTGGGTCTCTGGGCACCTTGTCCTGACCCTGCCCTCTGCCCTCTGTCCTGGCAGGATGACGTCTCGGGAGCAGCTGGTACAGCAGGTGCTTCAGGAGCTGCAGGAGGCCGTGGAGTCCGAGGGCCTGGAGGGGCTCGTGGGTGCTGCTCTGGAGGCCAAGCAAGTCCTGTCGTCCTTCACCCTCCCCACCTGCCGAGAGGGGGGTTCCGGCCCCCAGGTGCTGGAGGTGGATTCCGTGGCCCTGAGCCTGTACCCGGAGGACGCTCCCCGGAACATGCTGCCGCTGGTGTGCAGAGGCGAGGGCAGCCTGCTGTTCGAGGCCGCCAGCGTGCTGCTGTGGGGCGATGCCGGCTTCAGCCTGGAGCTGCGGGCCCGCACGGTGGTGGAGATGCTGCTGCACCGGCATTACTACCTCCAGGGCATGATCGACTCCAAGGTGATGCTGCAAGCCGTGCGCTACTCCCTGCGCTCTGAGGAATCCCCCGAGATGACCAGCCTGCCATCCGCCACGCTGGAGGCCATCTTCGACGCGGATGTCAAGGCCACCTGCTTCCCCAACAGCTTCTCCAACGTGTGGCACTTGTACGCCCTCGCCTCCGTCCTGCGGCGCAACATCTACTCCATCTACCCCATGCGAAACCTCAAGATCCGGCCCTACTTTAACCGCGTCATCCGGCCCCGCCGCTGCGACCACGTGCCCGCCACGCTGCACATCATGTGGGCCGGCCAGCCCCTCACCAGCCACCTCTTCCGCCACCAGTACTTTGCCCCCGTGGTGGGGCTGGAGGAGGTGGAGGCCGAAAGTGACCCCGGCCAGCCCCCAGCGCCTCCAGCCCTGGCCCCGCTGCCGCCACCCGCCAAGACCCTGGCGCTGCTCAACCAGGAGCCCGGCCTCAGCTACTCCCACCTCTGTGAGCGCTATAGCGTCACCAAGAGCACCTTCTACCGCTGGCGGCGGCAGTCCCAGGAGCACCGGCAGAAGGTGGCCACGCGCTTCTCCGCCAAGCACTTCCTGCAGGACAGCTTCCACCGTGGGGGCGTCGTGCCGCTGCAGCAGTTCCTCCAGAGGTTCCCCGAG
The DNA here is from genome assembly GCF_028749965.1 of Puma concolor. NCBI lineage: Eukaryota > Metazoa > Chordata > Mammalia > Carnivora > Felidae > Puma > Puma concolor. The sequence continues at coordinate 29,003,401 of NC_141672.1, read as the reverse complement.
ATCTCCCGCTCCACCTATTACGCCTGGAAGCAAGAGCTCCTGGGCTCTGGCACTTGCCAGGCCCTGGCCCCCAAGGAGGTGCAGGTGCTGGAGGAGCTGGAGAAGCTGCCGGACGAGCAGATCGCCAAGGGGCTGGGATGCTCGTCGCTGGCCGTGTCGAGCCCTGGCATGATCTTAATGCAGCGGGCCAAGTTGTACCTGGAGCACTGCATCTCCCTGAACACACTGGTACCCTATCGCTGCTTCAAACGCAGGTTCCCCGGCATCTCGCGGTCCACCTACTACAACTGGCGCCGGAAGGCCCTCCGAAGGAACCCCGGCTTCAAGCCGGCGCCGGCCCTCTCCACGGCCGGGGCTCCCCAGCCAGCGTCTGTTCCGGAGGAGGTCCTGCTCCCCTGGAAGGGTGAGGTGGGAGAGGGGCCGGGCCAAGCGACTGCGGGGGGACCGCCGGCCCCCCGTGAGCTCCTGCCCCCAAAGGTGCCCCTGTCCCGTTGGCAGAGGCGTCTGCGCAGGGCTGCCCGCAAGCAGGTGCTGAGCGGGCACCTCCCTTTCTGTCGCTTCCGCCTCCGCTACCCCAGCCTGTCGCCCTCTACCTTCTGGGTCTGGAAGAGTCTTGCCCGGAGTTGGCCCAGAAGCCTGTCCAAATTCCAGATGCAGGCCCCCAGCTTGGGCAAAGAAGGGATGGAAGCTGAGGAGAAGCAGGAGAAAGAAGCCTGCAGGGATGTGACCGCTGTGACGGCCCCTCCTGTGGGAGACCCCCCGCGGGTGGGGTCTTCTCCAGGAGAGGATCCGGGGAAAGCCCAGGGAGGGCCTTCCAGAGAGGGGGCCACCGCCCAGGGCCGGCCCCACAGCAGCCTCCCTGTGACCGAGGCGGCAGTGGGTGGCAGGGACGGCCAAGTGCTGGTGATGGACATGCTCGCCACCACAAAGTTCAAGGCCCAGGCCAAGCTGTTCTTGCAGAAACGCTTCCAGTCTAAGAGTTTCCCCTCCTTCAAGGAGTTCAGCGCCCTCTTTCCCCTCACTGCCCGCTCTACCTACTATATGTGGAAGCGGGCACTCTATGATGGCCTCACGCTGGTTGATGGCTGACAAGGAGGTGTGAAGGGGGCTGGGAGGAGAGGGGACCCGTTTGCAGAGGGTCAGCGACCTAAGTTGACGCCTGGCTTGGCCAGGATGCCCTTTGCTCTGGCTCCCACAGTGTCTGCCTTGACTCCAAGGGCAGCTTTGCGTTGTTTCTTGGCTCTCCGGCAGACAGAGCCCGAAATCAGCCCTCTGGTCTCCTGTGGAGAGCTACAAGACCAGAAACGTTCTCCATTTCAGTTGTTTGCCATTCTTGCTTTTTATTGTTGTCTTGGTTTTAGTTTGTTTTTGTTTTGATTTAAGTGGATTGGCTGGGCCCCCTGGCTGGTGTTGGAAACTGTATGTTTGGGGTGGGGGTTTGGTTAGCTAAAGTTGCTTTCAGCTCTTCCTGGGGACGGAAGAAGTATTGTAACATGGCGATCTGTCCCATTAAGCAGAATGTAGGTCTTCAGTTTCTTTTGGGGGTTGGCACCCTCCTTACTCAAAGCTGTTTCCCAAAGGAACATTAGAAATCAAACGTGGAGCAGGTCAGTGGCTTCTCTCTGGTGCCCCCAAAGGAGAGGGTGCCGGGCTCAGCATGAGACGTGAGGGCATACAGGAAGAACCTCTAGGGGAAGGCCCTGAACTGGATCACGGAGGTGCTGGCCTGTCCCTTGCAAGGAGTGTGGTAAGGGGCTGGGGGAGATGGCTTCAAGTCTCTGCTGGTGCTTGGCCCGTCTGCTGTGGACGCTTCAGTCCTCTGCCAGCCTGGTTGGCTCTTGGGGACCCTTGTCTTTCTGTCGAGTCCCTCCTCAGAGCCTGTGCCCCATCAGTGAGAGACCATACGGTGGCCAGGCAGGCGAGTAACTGAATTTGCATTGTCCAAGAGTCGAGTTGGAAAACCAAAGAAATAAAGTGATGTGGTGCCCATAGCCCTTGGTCTCTGGTATTTGTTTTGCCAGGATGTGACTGTTTATTCCCACATTCCCTTTGGTTGGCGGATGGAGGGGATTACTCTGGGGATTCTGTTTAGAATCGGATCTAGAGGTGACCTTGGGTGCTCTTCAGCTGGGGGTGGGGCCTGGAAAGATACTCCTACCCATGGGGGAAAAACTGGCCCACTAAGTGCCCCGGCAGCCAGCACAAGCGTCAAGTCAGGTCTGTGTCAGGCATTCTCTTTAGTGCTTGTCATGTACCCAGGCTCGGGTCAGGACACCTCGAGCCTCAGAGTGGCTAACTTTGCTAACCCCCTGCAGCAGGCTGAGCTTGAAGGCCAGACCTCAGCTTGTTAGGATGTGGCATCAGTGGCTGCTTTCCTCATGGTCTTGGGGAGTCATTCTTGGTTCTGTTTTTTTCACCCCCACATCCAGTCTATCAGCTGGTCTTGTTGACTGACTCCCAACTGTGCCCAGAACCCTCCCCCTCATGCTGCTGCCACATCCCCCCTCCTCTCCGTCTCCCTTCTGCTCTTGCCCCATACAATCCATGCCCCATAGAGCAGCCAGAGAGCGCTTAAAGTGAAATTGTATTCTTTCACTTTCCTAAGATGTATCCACGGCTTCCCTTCACTCTTAGAATTCCTTGCACAGCCTGACAAAAAGCCTTCGTAATCCAGCCCCTGGCTAGCTCTCCCTGCCTCTTGTCCCACTCTTGCCCTCACGCCCTCACCCGCCACCCTCCAGCCACACTGGCTGCCTCAGGTCTTGAACAAGCTACACTTGGTTTAAGGGCCTTCCCATTTGTTCCATTGGAACATCTTTACATGGCAGGCTCCTTACTATTCAGGTTTGAGTCACTGTTGCACTATTCTTTTAAATTCTCTGCTGCTTATGATGATATTTCTTGTTTATTTGGTTATTTGAGTACCCCACCCCCCATGCCATTAGAGTATAAGCTCCATGTAAAGCAGGGCTTTTTCCTGACTTGCTTACACACTGTATTCCCAGCAGGAAGATTAGTTCTTGGCACATAGTAGGTGCTACAATCTGTTTAAAGACGCAATGAGGGGCGCCTGGGTGGTTCAGTCGGTTAAACATCAGACCCTTGGTTTTGGCTCAGGTACTAATCTCACGGTTCGTGAGATTGAGCTCTGCGTTGGGCTCTGCACTGACAGTGTGGAGCCTGCTTGGGATTCTCTCTGTCTCTCTCAAATTTAAAGAAACATGGTGGGGGGGATGAATGAAATGGGGACACTATGCTTTTCCTGCTGTTGTCCTTTGGGATTGGTACTCAAATGTAATCAATCCTACTTCCTAAGTATCTCTCATTGGCCATTGTTTTCCATCCTACAGCAACCCCATAATCTAGGTCAGTGGGTGCTGTCATCTCTGATGCTGACTACCTCCATTCAAACTATCCCATTCCATCCTGACCAATGTGGGAATGATCTTGCTAAATCTGGCCTGCGATGGCCACCTATAGCCAGCAGGTGGCGATCTGGTGCAGCAAGAGGCAAGTCTCTGGGTTCCTAGTAGGTACAACCCTGTCTGGCTGTTTCCAACCTCAGCCTAACTCCTCTTACTGCCTTAGCTGTCAGAGGGTGGTACCAACCTCCCTCCTGAGAAGTGACCTGGTTGGGGCTCTAGATTCTGTTTGTCCTTTCCATGAGCTCTCAGAACCAGAGCAGATCTGATGTCCCCAGCAGTATCTCAAAGGGGTCTAAAAACCACCTGGATCTCAGTACCTGGGGGAGCTTATTAGGAATGTGGATTCCAGGGCCCCACCCAGATCCAATGATGGTCTTAGACATTGAAGAGGCAGCATATGCACATGGGTGAGTTAAACCTTGTACTTCACTTTCTCCATCTGTGAAATGGGGTTTGCATAGTAAGCACCAGATGAGCATTTGCTGTTAGTAACAATGATACCCAGTTTGAGAGCCCCTGGGAAGCTAATGTCCAGGGAGATTCTTGCTCAGGATTGCCCTGTAAATTAAAGATCCTCCATCCCCCAAACCGAAAGGTCCTTTTGTTCAAGGCCAGCTCTTCTGAGTCCCAAACCCACAGGGAGATACTTTAGCTTCTGTTGGGAACAAAAATAAGATTAAAAAAAAAATGATATGTCAGTATTTATTGATTTGGAAAATATTAGTATGGTTAAATTATTCTGGTGTAGAAAAACCATTTCCTTTGTAATTGCTTAGAAAGGCAGATTATACCTAAACAGTGACTGTGTTTGCTAAGAATACTTTATGCTGATTGCAAAGTTGACGTTTGTTGAAATTATTTGTATGTTTCTGCACCGCTTCCTCAAATGCAGATGTAGAAAGAAATTCCAGTGAAATGAACAATGTGAATAAAGGAAGAAAACAGAATACGTGAGGCTGGCTCTATAGCTTACAACATTCTGTGCCATTGTAGACTAATGGTTGGTTCTGCAAAATTTGAACATAAAAGCTTCACCCTGAAAATCAATCAGCTGTGAATAAGTAAAAATAAATTTATGTATTTATCCCCTGGGGGCAGGCGTCCTATATTTTGGTGGAGATTATCTTGTCTACCTTGATGCATGAGGTTGCTCCTCAAGTATTTTTCTGGAGGCCAGCACCCAGACCTTTGGGAGGCTCTTGGGCCCCGAGCAACCAACTCATACCTCACTTGCCCCTCCTGAATGTTCCACCAGCACCTTGGTCTCGCCAACTGCCAGTCTGGGCTCATTCCCCACCAACCTGCTCTTCTCTGAGTAGTTTTTAGATGCTGGTTGCTGCCAGCATCGGGTTAGCAGTTGAACTGGCCAGAAAGCTGGGCATAATCCTATAGTTTTCTCTCCCACATCCATCTTGGCAGGGCCCTCGGAACATTGCAGGCTTCACGTGGTTCCACACTGCTAGATTATCCAGGGAAGAGAATTGGACTGGTCCAGGCTGCCCTCCTCCGTTCCTAGTAGGAATGAGCAGAGCTCTCGTGCCAGGTCACGTCTGAGGCCACTCACCACCCAAGTCTGGTCCAGTTGTCTGGCTGAGGTGCTAGAATAGACTTGCTCACACAGGGTCTGGCAGATATGATAGGCTCCTGTCCAGCAACCCATGACAGGCTGAGCCCTGTGCTGTGAGCTGAGGGTACAGAGCCATTTGGCCTCAACTCTTGTCCTCACAAAGGCCTCCGTTTACTGGCAGCAATATGATAGAAGCTTCCATATGGAATGCACAACAAAGTGCGGTGGGTTCACAAGGAGGCACATGCCTGGCTTTGGCATCTCGTAGCTTCTCCTGATCCCCCCCCCCCCCCACCCCGCCGCCAACTTGTAGCTTCCCAGAGCCAGCTTTTCTCAGAAATACTAGCTGCCTGGGGGGTCTCTGGGAAATGCCTGGATTGCTCCTCAGATGACCTTAGTCTTTGGTTGTAAAGCACTTGTCCCAGTGTGATGGCTGTCACGGGAGGATGAGGGACAGGTGTCCTGACAAGGAAGTTAATAGGATGGAGATAGCAGGCTGAGAGGCCAAGCTCAGGAGTGCGTGCAGCGGGGACCTGCTCCAGCCTTCGGTGCTGTCTGCCCTTCTCACTGGCCTGACTTCCAACAGGGAGGTTTCAGTGTGATTTCACCTTCCCAACCTTGGCTAGTGATACACGAGGACACCTGTGGAGTATCACTAGCAGGTTCCGAAACGTTCCTATTACTGGTTTATCTCATGGAAGAGGAGGAGGAAGCTTTCAGGGAGATGAGAAGAGCAGCAGAAAGTAGGTTTAATAGTATGAAAAAATTTCCATGGAAAATGACTTTGAAAATAGCATGAAATCCGCTTACCTCTAGCGGCTCTTCTCTGCCAAGCAGAAAGAGCTGGAAGGGGGCAGGCGGACCTGACAGGAGGGCAGGCAGCTGCTCACATATCACCTGCCTGAGGAGACCAGGGGACAGTGGAGGGCAGATGGGCTGCGGCGGATCCTCCTCGGGGCCTCACCTATTCCAGACTTCGGCCCCCACGGTGCAGGCTGGTGGGAGGCGAGAAGTACAGGCTGTTGGGAGGTATTTGGAGGGAGAGCACCTGAGAAGCTTTGCTCAGAAGGGGTGCCAGTGCAGTTTGGTGACTTTTGCATGTTGCCAGCCACGCTCAGCTTCTAGGCTCCCTGACTTTAGGCAGTTATCTGTTGTCACCTCAGTGTGGTCACCTCAGTGTGGCTAAACATTACAATCACCTGGATGCTTTTTTTTTTTTTTTTTTAAGTTTTTATTTAATTTGAAAGAGACAGAGCAGGCAGAGAGAGAGGGAGAGAATCCCAAGCAGGAAGCACTTACTGCCAGTGCAGAGCCCAATGTGGGATTCAAACCCACAAACTGTGAGATCATGACTTGAGCTGAAACCAAGAGTCCAATGCTTAACTGAGCCACCCAGGCGCCCCAGCATCTGAGTGCTTTTAAAACTAGGTTGTCCCAAGCCCAACTGCAGACCAATTAAATCAGAAACGCTGCATGATCTCATTCACCTGCCCTATGATTTTACCTTCTAAATCTCTCAAATCTCTCCACTTCTCACTTCCATCATCACATACTGGGCTGCAATATACACTGAACCAATCTTCCCCACATTCATGCTGCAACCAACAGGGGCATTTTTTTGAAACACAAATTCAAATGAGCCACTTGCTTAAAATCCTTCAATGCCATCCCTTCTTAGGAAAAAGATCAAAATAGTAACTTTTTACAGTGGAGAAACCTGACAATGAAATCAAGAGATAGAGCTTAACAATACCAGTAACAAGGCGTATAACTTCTGTGGAATTCTTGCCAGCAATTTATAACCTCAATCCAATCCCGAGAAAACATCTGACAAGCTAAAATCGAGAGGCATGCTATGTACATTCTGTGTAATAAATGAGCAGTGCTCTTCAAAAGTCTGAAGGTCACGAAGAATAAAACTAAGGGACTGTTAGAAGCTGGAGGAGACTAAGGAGACACAGTAAACATGCAGTGTGGACCCTGGGCTGGAGCCTGGAACAGAAAAAGGATTTTAGGGGAAACTGAGTGGAATTCGAATACGCACTATAGTAAGTAGCATGGTACCCATGTTATTTTCCTGGCTGGGATAATTGTACATACTCGTGTGAGTTGTTAATCTTTGGGAAAGTTGGGTGAAATAAAAGCCACCCAAATTAGAAAGGAAGAAATAAAACTATATTTGCAGATGACATTTTATATATAGAAAATGGTAAAGAATCCAACAGACTCCAGCTCATGACAAACTCAGCGAAGTTGCAGGGCACAAAAATCAGTCGTGTTTCTATGTACCAGCAACAAACAATCTGAAAAGGAAATTAAGAAAACAATTCCATTTACAGTAGCATCTTAAAGAATAAAATACCACGGAGTGAAAGGCTAGCACACTGGAAACTATAAAATATTGCTGGAAGAAATTAAAGAAGACCAAAATAAATGGAAAGATATCCTGTATTCATGGATTAAAAAACTTAGGACTGTTAAAATGGCAATACTCCCCAAAGTGATCTACAAATTCAGTGCCTATCAAACCCCCAAAAGCTTTTTTTTTCCCATGCAGAAATGGAAAAGCTGATTCTTACACTCATATGGAATTTCAAGGGAAGCTGAACAGCCAAAAAAATAATTGAGAAAGAAAAACAAAGTTGGAAGACTTATATTTTTGGATTTATATGGTACTGGGATAAGGATAGACCTATAGACCAATGGAATAGAATTAATATTCCAGAAATAAATCTGAAATATCCATAGCCAGTTGACTTTCAACAGGGCTGCTAAGACCATTCATTGGGGAAAGAGTGGTCTCTTCAACAAATGATGTCTTTATTCCATGTAAGAAATTAACGTATAATTGATCAATAACCTAAATATATGACCTAGAACCATAAAACTGTTAGAAGAAAACATATGGGCAAATCTTTATGACTTCAGATTTGGCAGTGGATTCTTTTTTTTTTTTTAATTTTTTTTTTAACGTTTATTTATTTTTGAGACAGAGAGAGACAGAGCATGAACGGGGGAGGGTCAGAGAGAGAGGGAGACACAGAATCTGAAACAGGCTGCAGGCTCTGAGCAGTCAGCACAGAGCCTGACGCGGGGCTCGAACTCACGGAGTGTGAGATTGTGACCTGAGCCGAAGTCGGCCGCTTAACCGACTGAGCCACCCAGGCACCCCGGCAGTGGATTCTTAAATTTAACATTGGAAACAAGCAACAAAAGAAACATTGGACTTTGTAAAAATTTAAAACTTGTGCATCAAAGGACATTATCAAGAAAGTGAAAAGAAAAGTACAGAATGGGAATACACACACACACATATGTATATGTGTGTGTGTATATGTATATATAATTTATTATTTTATTTATTATTTTTTAAAGTAGGCTTCAAGCTAGTGGGGACCCCAATTCAGGGCTTGAACTCAGGACCCTGAGATCAAGAGTTGGATGTTTAACTGACTGAGCCACCCAGGTACTCCTGAGAAACATCTTTTCAAATCATATATCTCATAAGAGTTTAATATCCAAGATATATGTTAAAAAACTTTCAACAACAAAGACACAACTTAATTAAATTTTTTTTTAATGTTTATTTATTTTTGAGAGAGAGACAGAACATGAATGGGGGAGGGGCAGAGAGAGAGACACACACAGAATCCGAAGCAGGCTCCAGGCTCTGAGCTGTCAGCACGGAGCTCACTGCAGGGCTCGAACTCATAAACCAGGAGATCATGATCTGAGTTGAAGTCAGTCACTTAACCAACTGAGCCACCCAGGTGCCCTGAGAACTTAATTTTTAAAAATGAGCACTTGATGGGCACCTGGGTGGCTCAATCGGTTAAGCGTCCAATTCTTTTTTTTTTTTTTTCTGGGGTTTAAACAAATAACAGTTTATTTTTCTTTTCTTTCTTTCTTTCTTTCTTTCTTTCTTTCTTTCTTTCTTTCTTTCTTTCTTTCTTTCTTTCTTTCTTTCTTTCTTTCTTTCTCTTTCTTTCCTTCCTTCCTTCCTTCCTTCCTTCCTTCCTTCCTTCCTTCCTTCCTTTCTTTTTATAGTAAACATAATTTATTGTCAAATTGGTTTCCATATAACACCCAGTGCTCGTCCCAACTAGTGCCCTCCTCAATGCCCATCACCCACTTTCCCCTCTCCCTCACCCCGCCCCCCCCCCCATAAGCATCCGATTCTTGATCTCGGCTCAGGTTATGATCTCACAATTGGTGGGTTTGAGCTCTGTGCCATGGGGGCTCTTGGCTGACAGCATGGAGCCTGCTTGTGATTCTGTCTCTCCCTCTCTCTCCTGGCCCCTCCTCTGCTCGCATGTGCTCACGTGCATGCACACTTGCTCTCTCTCTCTCTCTAAATAAAAAAAAATGAGCATTTGAATAGACACTTCTCCGAAGAAGAGCTAAAAATGGCCAATAAGCACATGAAGACATGCTCACCCTCATTGGTCATTAAGGAAATGCAGATCAGAGTCACAATGAGATATCATTTACATTCACTAGGATGCCTATCATAAAAAGAAAACGCACAGAAAATAATGTGTTTTTGAGGATGCGAAGAAATCGGAACCCTTGTACGTTGCTGGTAGGAATGTAAAGTGGTGCAGCCACTGTGGAAAACAGTTTGGTGCTTCCTCAAAAAGTGAACATAGAATCGCCATATCTTAGTTTAAGCTGCTGTCACAATTTACTATAGATTGGCTGGCTTAACAAACACTTATGTCTCATAGTTCTGGGGGCTGGGAATTCTGAGATCAGGGTGCCAAAATGGTTGGGTTCTGGTGAGAACCGTTTTTTCCGGTTTGTAGACGGCTGCCTTTGTGCTGTTTGCTGATGTGGCAGAGAGAGGAGAGGGCACCCTTGTGTTCTTATGGGGCCACTAATCCCATCATGAGGGCTCTGCTCCCAAGACCTACTATTCCCAAATGTCCCACGTCCAAACACCATCACAGTGGGGGTAAGGACTTGAACATAAGAATTTTGGGAGACGCAATTCGGTCCATAGCACCATAAGACTCAGAAAATCCACTCCTAGGTATATATTTCCAAACACTTGGAAAACACACTCAAACAGATACTTGTATTCAAGTGTTCAGAGCAGTATTATTCCCAGTAGCCAAAAGGTGGAAAAGACCCAAATGTGTACCAACAACAGATGGATGGATAAACAAAATGTATATTCCACACAGTGGAATATTTCTCACCCATAAAAAAGAATGAAGTTCTGATACTTGCTACAGCATGGATAAACCTTGAAAACATATGGCTCTAGATCTAACTACAGCCTCTAAAACCCCTTCCCTTGATCCTCAGGGGCTCAGAGGGGCTCTTCCTTAATTCAGTGATATTTGAGTTCATTCATTTATCAGGTACCTGCTATGGATCAGATTGGGTCCTGGCCCTCAGGTTGCACAAAACCCACATGGGTGAGGAGATGGGAACAGATCTGATACACAAACAATAATGATATGCAACACTTGCCCGGGATGTCTGTGCAAAGTGAAAGATATAATTAAGTGTGCCTGGGGAGAGAGGCAGCCTCTGAATGGCGAGGAGGAGGAGGAAGACTTCCTGAGAAGGAGAGGGTATCCTGGGGTCAGGAACTCCTGGAGCAAAGGGCTGCTGCCTGTGGCTCTGGGAAATGGGGGTGAGGTGGGCAGAGGTTAAGGCCAGAGCAGTTGGTGGAGACAGATTGTGCGTGGCAGGTGAGGAATCTGGGCCACACCTTGGAGGCCACAGTGGGTTATGTTGCAGCAGGTTTTGTGATCTGGGGTAGCTTTCAGGGGCCCTGGGCGTGTCTTGAAGCTGTGTGTAAAATTGTGTGTGCACATGTGCGTTTTTCTGGGCAGGGTCCTCAGCCGTCATCACATTCTCAAAGGGGACTGTCCCCAAAGAGGCTAAGAAGTTGATTGTTAGCCAGGCTGATTATTGTTGCTCTTCCCTAGCACCCTTGGTTCCAGCCAGGCTGGGCTCCTCTCCACTCCCCAGCAAGGTGCTGGTGCCAGGCCCAGGTTTACTGCCTGAACCACCTGTCTCTGCTAGCCTCTTGTCACGCCCTCCCCACTCACAGAACAGTCCCCAGCAGCCCTTACCCCCTGAGCCACCTCTGAGTCACCACCGTTTGGCTCCCCTGTTCGAGTCTGTCTGTCTTCTCTGCCTAGAGGGCCACACCTACTTGCCTCCCCCCAAACCTGCTACAGTCTGGTTCCAGCCCTGTCCTCTCCTGACACAGCTCTCAAATGTCACGGATGAGTGATGAGCCATGTCCCAGCTGCCAAATCTGAAGTCACCTCAGGGTACTGCCTCTTCTTCCACCTCCTCCTCCTCCTCTTCTGGAAAGCTCCCCTCTTTTGACCTTCTCGACATTGCACCTGCATGTTTGGAATCTCTTCCTGCCCCTGAGATCGTTGCTTTTCTGTTTTTCTTTCCGACTTTTCTGTGTTTTTCTTTACCTTTAAAATTGTGCGTTAAAAAAAGAAAGAAAGGGGGCGCCTGGGTGGCGCAGTCGGTTAAGCGTCCGACTTCAGCCAGGTCACGATCTCGCGGTCCGTGAGTTCGAGCCCCACATCGGGCTCTGGGCTGATGGCTCAGAGCCTGGAGCCTGTTTCCGATTCTGTGTCTCCCTCTCTCTCTGCCCCTCCCCCGTTCATGCTCTGTCTCTCTCTGTCCCAAAAATAAATAAACGTTGAAAAAAAAATTAAAAAAAAAAAAAAAAAGAAAGAAAGGTAATGCATGCATATGGGGAAAAAGTCAAACAGAACAAAAGAACATATAGTGAAAGTTACTTCCTCCTTCCGTGATCTTAAATTCCTCAAAATCTCTTCCTGGGGGCAACTGTTATTACAACCCTTTGATGTCCCATATGATAGCCACTAGCTATTTGTGATTATTGAGCACTTAAAATGTGGCTAATTTGAATTGAAATATATTTTAAATGTAAGACACAGGCCAGATTTCAGGATTTAGTATAAAAAGAAAGGAAAATATAATACCTCATTAATGATTTTAAAATACACAATTGTAACTCAATAAAGCTGGGGAAAATAATTTAAAAATATTGACTGAATGTTAAAATGGTACCATTTTGAATACATACTGGGTTGACTAAAATAGGTTAAAATGAATTTCACCTGTTTCTTTGTATCTTTGAACGGGATGTTGAGAACATTTAAAGTACCTACGTTGCTTACATTTGTGGCTGACGTAATTTATCAGGCTGTAATGTTCTAGAGCTAGGCTTTGCACTTGTAAGCATGTGTGCATTTCTTTAAAGACACAATACACAAATAGCAGAGCACATAGACTGCTGTAAATTTCTTTTTGCACTCAACCACCTTTCTCAGAGACTATATATTAGTTTGTCTCAGCCTGCAACATTTTTATAATGTCTGCATAGCATTCCATTAGATGACTGTACCAGTGTTTATGTCGTCAGCTCTCTATTAATGGGCATTCAGGCTGTTATCTTTGAATGCTACCATAGCATAGTGAGTCTGTGAGTATCTGTGAACTTACATCTTTGGGCATGTGGGCAAGGATACCCGTAGCATGAATTGTTAAAAATCGATTCGCCGGAAGTGGGTATTCTTGGAGTACTGTGGATGGCTAATCTCTTTGAGTCCTGCAGGCCCCAGGCCAGTCCACTGTGGATTATTTGTTGAACAGAAATCTCAGACGTGGAGTTCTGAGCTGGAAGAGGCCTCAGAGTTCCCTATTTATTCGTTAATTTTTTTTTTAATTTTTTTTTTCAACGTTTTTTATTTATTTTTGGGACAGAGAGAGACAGAGCATGAACGGGGGAGGGGCAGAGAGAGAGGGAGACACAGAATCGGAAACAGGCTCCAGGCTCCGAGCCATCAGCCCAGAGCCCAACGCGGGGCTCGAACTCACAGACCGCGAGATGGTGACCTGGCTGAAGTCGGACGCTTAACCGACTGCGCCACCCAGGCGCCCCTATTCGTTAATTTTACCAACACTTTCTGAGTTCCTTTGGGGGCAATGGTGAGCCCACAGACAAGCAGATGGGGTCTCTACCTTGAGGAGCTCATAGTAGAATAAGGAGACGGATGCGTGCAAACACGTGATTAAAGTCAGGTGCTTTAATGAGGGTGCGTGTGAAATGCAGTGGGAGTATTTGATAGATGGTGAAACTGAAGCCCATATACCAAAGTGAATTTGCCAGGGTCACTGGAATGGATGTCTTCTTTTCCCCTTTAGAGTATAAGCTTTTGGGAATCAAGATCTGAGGTGTTTTGCATCTGTTGTGAGCATGAGCTCTCCTTCCTCTGAGTCAATATATGTTAGTCATTATGAATCTAATCGGCACCAAGATGTGCATTTTCATACCTGATCTCATCTAAATATCCCAACAGCCCATGAGGTAGGCTGTTGCTACCTGACATCAGCGTCCCCTCCACCTCTCCACACACACACTGAGGCCTCCTGCCTCCCCTCAGAGCCCATGTCCGCTCCACTCGTCTAGCCCCTGGCTGGAGGTACCTCTTGGTGAGGTGTGGCTGAGAAGCCAGTCTGAGTGCCCCAGGCAGCCAGCATGCCAGGTGCTTAAGGTTCATCCTTTGGATCCAGAATCCAGGCGCAGATGCCAACTCCACCGCTCTTGCCTGCATGCCCTTGAGCAGCATATTTTGTGTCCGTTGCCTCTCCCGAATGCATCATTGCATTCGGATGATAGTCTGCTTCAGAAAGCTTGAGGGTGGGGAGTGAAAAGTTAAAGTGCACACCTTGCCTAGACTAGGGGCTGGCCTGCTGTAAGCGCCCAGAGATGGCGGCTGTGTCTGTGGGGCTGGCTACAAAATCGCAGAACCAGGCCCTGGAAACCGCATTTTTGTTATAGTGTCCGTGTTTTATAAGCTTTCGTCTACCGAACATATTTCAGTCAGTTGGCATGGTCTTACCACAGATTTGGAAAAGTTTTTTTTTTTTTTTTAAGTGTATTTATTTATTTTGAGAGAGAGGGAGAGAGGGAGGGAGAGAATGAGTGGGGCAGGGGGAGAGAGACAGAGACAGAGAGAGAGAATCCCAAACAGGCTCCACACTCAGCGCAGAGCCTGATGCAGGGCTCGAACTCACAAGCCATGAGAGCGTGACATGAGCCAACATCAAGAATCAGAGGCTTAACCAACTGAACCACCCAGGTGCCCTGCAAATTGTTGACTTTAAAACAGTTAATTTCATGTTATGAGAATTTCATCTCAATGAAAAGAAAAGAAAAGAGAAAAGAAAAGAAAAGAAAAGAAAAGAAAAAAGAAAAGAAAAGAAAAAAAAAAGCTTATGGGCCTATGGGCCGTCCTTCCCCATTCTCTCTTTGATGACCCTTAGGGATTCCAGTTAAGACTCGATTGGAAACCACAAATCCTTTAACATTATTAAGGGGAGCCTTGGGAAATGGAGGGGAGAGGCTCTCTTGGGGACAGAGAGCGGTCCCAGCGAGAATACTGAGAACCAGTCCCTGTGCTAAGCACTGAGGATTCAGCCAGCCATGAGTAAGACCCATGAGTCCTTTCTCATGGAGTTTGCATGCCGGTAGAAGGCTGACAAACACAGGGAATCAAATGTCACGCAGGGATAGAGCTGTGAAGAACAACAAAGCAGGTAAATGGTTAGGGATGAGGTGGCTGGGGAGGGCCTCCAAGAGGAGGTGACATTTGAGCAAGCAATGCAGAGCAGATATCAGGAGAAGGGTGTTTCTGGTGGAAGGACCAGGACCAGCAAGTGCAAAGGCAAAGCGAGGCAGGAACACACTTGGTGTGTTAAAGGACCGGTAGGAAGGCCATCTCAATCTGCCATTTCTGAAGAAAAGGGACTCATTCTGTCCCGGAGAACATAGTAGGCTGCTCCGCGCTTAATATATGCTGAGTCAATATTTAACCGGAAGGAGGTTGGGAGGCTGAACAGCGTCTGGGGTGGGGGTTGGAGCTACCCGGGCTTCCTGGCGCAGCTCCCAGCTCCCCAGCCTGCTCCCTGGCCCCTGAGTGGGGAGCTTCTGGCAAGCAGCCCCCTGAGGCTTCCTGGGCAGACTGCTAGGGTGGGGGGTGCTTTAAGCAGTACTGAGTCCAGCAGCGCCACCCCGATGCTTGTCTTTAATTGGCTTCTCTGAGTATGGAATCCTCCATATGCCACCCCAGGGAGACGGTGCAGCTGGAAAAAGCCGCTCATCACTTCTCCACCTGTATGCTGGGGGTGGGCGGGGGGAGGACGGTGGGGAAAGAGGAGGTCTGGAGCTGGTAGGGGGTGCTGGGCAGAGGCGGTGAGATCTGAGATGTTTCTCTGCTCAAATAACCAGATGCAGTTCCTGCCCCGATTTGGGTAAAGAAGAAAATGGAGAATTGTTTCAGGCAAGGGTGGAAGCTGATTTCTGCTCCTGAATATTTATTTCACTTTCCTACTCACCCTTGCTGGGTTGATGGGATTTTAGGCACAGAGGGTTAAAGACTGAAGACTCAGCGATTAATTGTAAGGCTCCCCAACTTCCCGGCTGGTTGTGTGATTTGCCTTATCTCTCCGAGACTTACTTTTCCTGTCTATAAAATATGGATTAATACAAAAGGGAATGAGCCCAGTAGTTGGCATATGGTGGCACTCAATAATCCAAATCTAAAACCCGAGGTTGCCTTTGCTTTCTTGTCCATGGTTGAGAAGATTCCCTACTTCCTCCTTCCTGAGCAGACAGCTCTTCATGGGGACCTCTGAGTCAAGCACCATTTCTCCCAGCTTTCCTTGGTAGCACACAGGACTGCTGCATGGGCAGGGTAGCAGCTGACCTGTCTGTCCCCTGGGCATGGGACAGCATTTTGGGAAATGGAATGGAAACAAGGATCTGCCACTACCACCCCTGTCCATGACCCCCACCCCACCCCCACGTCCTGGTGGTTTTGTTGCCCAAGATTCCTGATCCCTTTCTAGAAATCTCTTCCGGATCCTACCTAAATGGGCTGCAGGCTCCTATGGCTCTGTCTTCCTTGCCTCTCATTGACCATTCAGAAAGGGCCAGAGGCTGTTCTTGGTTTTCACCATCCACCAGGCGGCTTGACAGGTGCTGGGCAGGCTTATTGGCCTTCTGGAGTTACAGAGAGTAAATATTCCTTAAAATGCATTGTGGGTAAAACATGTGGTTCTCTCTCTGCTACCCTAAGCCCTGCCTAGCATCATTTAGGGAGAGGAAAAAGGAAAGAAGCAATGGGAGAATGGAGGGGGGCAGAAAAGTGCTTAAGATAAGGCTTGGCACAGAGTAAGTACTTAATATCTTTTTTTTTTTTTTTTAAGTAGGCTTCATGCCCAGCGTGGAGCCCACATGGAGCTTGAACTCAAGACCCTGAGATCAAGACCTGAGCCGAGATCAAGAGTCAGACGCTTAACGGACAGAGCCACTCAGGCACCCCCTTAATATCTTTTTATTATTATGTTTTAATTTTTGTAGTTAATTTTATATATCTTTGACCAGGAATTTGTTTTTGTTTGCTTAAATTGTTATCTATCTGGGCACTGGAATTACAATGAGGGGAGACAGACATTAATCCCATACTCAGAGAATTAAATGGAAAGTTGCAACTGGGATCTGGGCTTTGGAAAGGGGCACACGGGGCTCTCAGAGAATGCTCAATGGTGACAATGGATCCAGCCAGGCTGGTGACGGAGGGCTTCCCGGAGGAAGTAACTTTAGGACAAAGATATGAAGGGTGACAAGGAATTAATTAGTCCAAGAAAGGAAGGAAAAGTATTTCAGGCAGAGGGAATAGCATATGCAAAGACCTTACAAGTGTGAAGGGCAGGCCCACATGATGGGGTGCATAGAGTGTGAGGGAGTGTGTTGTGAGATGTAGCTGGAGGCAGGCAGGGCATGTAAGCAGGTGTAGGAGTTTGGTTGTTATCTAAGAGATAGATCCTTTGAAGGCTTTAATCAGGGAAGTTTATTTGACTAGATTTGCTCTTAGAAAAGTTCACTTTAATTGAGGGGAGGTCAGGGAGGAGGCAGAACGGCCATTTTGGGGGCCTACATTTTTTTTGTTTTGATCATTAATCTTTGGGCATTAAAGAGGGCACTTGTTGGGATGAACACTGGATGTTGTATGTACGTGATGAATCACTAAATTCTACTCCTGAAACCAATATTATACTATACGTTAACTAACCTGAATCTAAATGTAAAAAAAAAAAAGAATTTTTTTTTCCAGTTTTGGTAGGAATTTACCTATTTCTATGAAGACTTCAAATTTGTTGGCATAAAGTATGCCCTTTTTTAATTTTAGTAATAATCTTATTTGTGAATATAGCTACATGAAAAGACAAAATCTTCAGATATTTGGCTGTCTTTATCTTTTAAATTTTTTTTTAGTGTTTATTTATTTTTGAGAGACAAAGACAGAGCATGAGTGGGGAAGGGGCAGAGAGAGAGAGGGAGGCACCGACTCTAAACCGGACCCAGGCTCTGAGCTGTCAGCAGAGAGCCCGATGCGGGCCTGGAACTCAGAAACGGTGAGATCATGACCTGAGGTGAAGTCGGTGATTTAACCGACTGAGCCGCCCAGATGCCCTGGCTATCTTTATCTTTTAAACCTCTGTTTTAACTATAGTCACATTATCCTTTTCATTTACGATGTTACATATTGTTTCTTTTCCTTGGCCAGTCTTTTCTAAGATGCATCTAATTTGTCTATTCAGAGAATCAACTCTTGGCTTTGTTGGTCTCCATTGCATTTTTTTTTTTTTTTTTTATTTTGTTGATTCCATTTGGTTTCTTATCATCTCCTTCCTTGGATTGTTTTGGGGTTTATTGTATTTTTAAAAAATATTTGTTTTGGGAGAAAGAGAGAGTGCGTGCACGCACATGTGAGTAGGGGAAGGGTAGAGAGAGAGGGAGAGAAGAATCCCAAGCAGGTTCCACGCTGTCAGCACAGAGCCCCATGCAAGGCTCGATCTCGCAACTGTGAGATCATGACCTGAGCCGAAATCAAGATGCTCAACCGACTGAGCCAGCCAGGCGCCCCAGGGTTTACTGTACTTTCAAAAAATTTCTTAGATTGGATGCTTAGGTCATCAATCTGTTCTTGAGGGTATTTGCCTCGTAGCTGAACTCAGCTGAACCACAACTGGTTTTGAGGGAACTGTGGGATGGGGACCCTCCACATGAAGCAGGACTCTAAAGGCCTAACCTTGGTGCAATTTTGCTTTCTCCCCAAACTATAGTAGAATGATTAGAAAAGAAAAAAGAAAAAAACCATAAAGAGAAGAACCATATAGAAGAATCATTAGCCACAGCGTTTTGAAAGTTGGAAAGTAGATGGATTTAACAGGCCCGAGAAAAACCAAATCGCAAACTTGAAAAAGAAGCTGACTTACGCCACAAAACCATTAAGAGGCCCTGGAACCAGGCATGCCAGTTATATTGGAGCTGGGCACTTGGGTTAGTGGGGGTGGGGGGGGAGACAAAGGAAAGCTCCTACAAGTTTGCAGAGAAAAAGTAGATTTTATGCAAAGGATTATGGCTCAAAATGGCTTTGGATTTTTCAAATAGCCTCAGCGGAAACCACAACACGATGGAGTAGTGATATGTTCGACATTTTGAAAGAAAGAGTTTGTGGTTAAATTGGTGATAAATATTAGCAAACTAAATCAATGAGAAGAACACGTTAATTATTAATTCCAGGGAAAACAAAATGTTATACGGGAAAAAAAGAATAAAAAAGATAGTATCCTATATAGCTCGTTTGACAATAGATTCGTAGTCATAATGAGGCAAATAATGAATATTGATCGAATCAGAATTATAAATAACTGTATTGGGAGGCTGATGATGGAGGCAGGGAGAGGTATGTACACATTTTGTGGGATGTGTGTGTAAGGGCAGGGGGTTGGAGAGCGACCAAATCGTCCCTTTCCATGATGAGAAATCTTTACATAATGCCAACACCTGAAAACTCAAGAAGTAGCAAATAAACTTGTTCTTTAAAAAAAATATAGTAAATACCAAAAGGACTGAAAACAGCATCTCTGGGACTGAGAAAGGGAGGGGGCAGGTCGGCAGGGGGGCAGGTAGGGTCGGGGAGGGGCTTCAGGGAATTGCTAATTTTCATAATAAACCCTGTAGAATTTTTCAACTTAAATAATAATCTTCGGGGCGCCTGGGTGGCTCAGTCGGTTAAGGGTCCTACTTCGGCTCGCCATTCCTGAGTTCGAGCCCCACATCAGGCTCTGCGCTGACAGCTCAGAGCCTGGAGTCTGCTTCAGATTCTGTGTCTCCCTCTCTCTCTCTGCCCTTCCCCTGCGCATGCGCTGGCTCTCACTCTCTCTCAAAAATAAATAAACATTAAAAAATTAAAAAAAGCAATAATAATCTTTGAAAAGAGACAGAACAGGTTTATAATAGTATTCAAGTATTCCTTTACAATAGTAATTATTACTTGCCCCAGTCTTTTAAAAAACTATGGTACAAAACACGTAATTTAAATCTATCATTTTGTCCATTTTCAAGCATACAGTTCGTTAGCGTTCAGTCTGTTCACAACGTTGTGCAACTGATCTCCAGAACTTTTTCATCTTGCGCAACCGAAACTCCCTACCCATTCGAGGACAACTCCCCATTTCCCTCTCCCTGCAGCCCTTGGCAAACAAATTCTACTTTCTGTCTCTGTGAATTTGACTACACTAGGTGCCTCGTACAAGTGGTATCCTACAGTGTTTGTCTTTTTTGTGACTGGCTGATCGCACTGAGCACAAGGCCCTCAGGTTTCATTCCTGTTGTAGCACGTGTCACAACATCCAGGAGGCTTTTGTAGGAGCCTGAGTGGGAGCCGATGGGGGCTTGGACTGGGGCTTGGCAACACAGATGGGGAGAAGTAGACAAATCAGGGAGGTTTGGGGGAGGTGGTGAGACGGGGTGAAGCAGTGCTCCTGTTTTCAGCCTTGACCTTCAGAGGGGGCAGTGGACAGGTCAGTGGCACTCTGACTTGTGGGCTCCTTTGGAGGATGTGGGTGGAGGCGAGCCAGGGGCTGAGTTAGGAGCAAAGGAAGTTGAGAAAGAACCTCTTCTTTTGAGGAGACCAGAAGGCACAAAGGGCAAGCAGCCACTCTGGCATCCTTACCCCTTTGGTTATGTCTTCCTACAGAGTACGGACCTCACTTCCGTATTTCCGGGCATCCCAGACCAAAGGCAGGGGGAGGTGTGTGAGAGTCCTGTCCTCTGTCCCTATTCACATACCACCAGACTGGACACCCCAGGGGTCTCCTCTGTTGCCTCGGGTCTGTTTTATCTCCCCACCCCCCCACACACCCCCACTCCTATCTCCTCCAAGAAGTTGTGGGTTCTCCCCTCTGAGAGAGAAATTGCAGAGGAGAGAGTCCTGACCCAGACCCCCTCCAGCTGTGTGGCATCTGCTGGGAGCAGGCCCCGCAGCACACCTAGGGATGCTGGGATCAGACGCGAGCCCACCCTTGGAGGAGCAAACAGCACCTCGATGTGGCGATTTGAATGGATGCAATGGTGGCTCATGAAAGGGGCCGTTAGCTCTATTTGGTTTGTGGGTGGGGGTGTGTCTGTGGGAGGGAGTTGTCAAAAAAAAAGGGCTACAGAGAAGGTGGGATTTTCTGGACCTGCGTCTGGGAGGATTTTTATCAGTTTGGAGGAAAAGGTCAGGGAGTCGAGGCCAATAAGGGAATTACAGGCAGAGGGAACACAAGAAACAGGTCCCGGTCTTCAGCTTGCTACCAGCTGGGATCTGCTGAGAGGTCCACAAGGTCGAGGTATACCAGGACTTTGGCATTAATCTCTCTGGCTGGGTAGGGGTGGGGGCGGGGTGGGTGGGTGAGGAACTTACCGCAGGGAAGCCGTTTAGGGTGGTGATAACTAAACGCATTTCCCGCTTTTGGACACTTACTAGGACGCTTACTTGGACACTTAGTAGGTGTCCAAGGCCGTTGTGGGAGCCATACAAGTATTCATGTGTGTAAGAGTCCCAGCAGCCTTAGGCACTATTCGCCTTGAGGGTTCCCAGTTTTCCAAATGGGAGGACACCCAAGGTTGCACAGAAAAGCAAGGTAGGATTTGACCTGGGCAGTCTGGCTCCAGATCAACCACCGTCACCTGCTGTTTCCCAGGGCTGGAGGGGATTAGGAAGGAAACCCATCCAGGAGTCGGCCTCAGGAGTTGGGATGTGGAAGAAGGGGAGGGGCTGGGGGTTGACGAGGGTGAGGGTGGAGACACAAGTCTCCCAGAGGTCCTGGTACCATTCACTGAGCTGTGGAACCAGGACAAAAGAGGGCTTTCCTGGCCTCAGTTCCTCTGTATGTAAAATGGGAACAGAAACACTATGGCCGCGAGCATTGAGGGTGCTCTGCCAACGTAGCCTGCCCGTTGCCACTTCATCTGGGCCCTGCCCGCCGTTACACACATGTCTGCTGTCCCCTCTGTCCCCTTCCTGGCCGCCTCTCTGGCACCTTGTGCACTGGGAATTTCTTTCTTGTTTCCTCACGGAGCTAGAAGTGGCTTTGAAGCCTGGCTCTTTAGAGGGAGAGAGGTTCAAGGGATGTAGGTTGGAAATGCAGATGGGTGGCAGGAGCACCTTTTATTTTGGTTCAGAACATCTGAGTGTCTCTGTGGGGCACTCCCCACCCCTGAGAGTGCGGCCTCCCCTTGTTGCAGAGAGGATGTGAAAGCACGGGGTGGGGGGGTGGGGTGTCTGCTGTGAGCCTGGGGCAGGCAGGGCTGGACAAGACTGTCATCTTCCCGCCCTACCCCTGCCATTCCACCAAAATAGAAGGACCGAGGTGTCAGCCCTAGGGAGGGAAGCCTTTGAAGCAGGAAACAGCCTGGGAGGGAAGGCTGAAGGAAGCAAGTGTGTTAATATTCACAGGGCAGCAGCGGTCATCCCTGGGTTTTCTGTGTTTCCACGGCAAGCAGACAATCACCGGCCTCGCTCAGCGATCTCAGGGCCTGGGAGGCAAGGCCTGGGCTCGGCTTACAAATTGCTGGGTGACTGGGCAACTCACCTCCCTCTCTAGGCCTCAGTTGTCTCATTGGTAGCCTGAGGGACTGTGACTAGGTCCTTTCCTGTTGTGACATTTGTATCCTTGACAACTTGGTGGCCCATCCCTGCCTCAGCATACCCCCTCCTATCACCTGGGTGGCCCGGAGACTCTGGAAAGCAGCAGGGACATAAGTGTTAACGCTGAGGGTTGGTGGGTTTGCCTAGAGCCCCCTCCCTGGGAGCTGGGCAGGGGCAAGAGGGGCGCAGGGGCACATTGAGAGACATTTAACAGTCAGGGGAGCCCAGGCATGGACCAATGCATTTGGGGGAGGGGGCTGCTGTGTCAGCTGTTAACCCTTTATTCCTGGGGAACCAGCTGCGGGGTCCTGGGGGAGGGCTCAGGGAGTCAGAAAAGGGAACCATGTGGGGGGCTTGGGGCAGGGCATATGTATCAACCGGCATGGAAACGGTTCAGCATTTTCCATGGGTTCACATTTTCAGCCACCGTGTGACTGCACGAGAGACCTGCTCTCTGTCAGCCCTGTGTGTGGAGGGAGGGACGGGAAAGGCTGCTGGGGCCCAGGAGCGGCTTTCTGGCCATTTCCGCCGTCAGAAAAATTCCTTTCACTCAGAGTGGGTGGCAGGTCACTGTTTCCACTTGGCCCAGCCTCCCAAGGCCCGTGGTCACAAGGAAGGGAGGCTTCCTCTCCTCCGCGCCACCCCCCACCCCTCCCCGCTCTTTCCACACAGCACTGTGGCTCCATAGCCAGGCAGCGCTGGGTCCTCTGTGGCTGCCTTCCTCAGCCCTCTTCGCTCCCCCCGTGGCCCCCATCCTCACCCATACCCCCCCATCCCCCAGACAGGGACCTTTCCCCTTGGTTTTGCCTGTCTGGCAGAGGAGAAAGTTGAGGTGGAGTTGCAGGGTGGGGGCGGCAGGAGCAGGTGCAGCTGAAGGGCAGCTGGTGGGGAGGGAGACCCCGGATTCTTGGTGCAGGGCCCCTTCTCTGCCGGCTGCCCCGACTTCCCCGTGCGGCAATTTCGCTTTCTATTTTGAACAGTTTGGGTTGGCTGCTTCCCTGCCTTCCTGCTGGGTGTTTATAGTGAGGAAAGTAATTGGTAATATTTGCACAGATGTGCTAGCGCGGCAGCTCATCACGGGCACCTTTACCCGGGGGACCCTCCCTGCCCCCAGCCTCTCTCTGCCAGCCTGAGGAGCCAGCCTGCAGGGGGTAACGGCAACAGCAAGCTCCCCCCCTCTCCCAGGAGCCTCAGGCGCTGAGGCTCAGGCCGAGAAAGCGCCCTAGGCGCACCCAGAGGCAGGCCTCAGCTTGACCTGGGAGGAGTTCCTGCCCCTGCTGCAGGGACTGATCAGAAAGAGCCCAGGCTCCACAGGATGTGCCCTTTCTAAGGGACTGTGTGGGAGGGGAGCCCCTGGGGGCTCCGTTTCTGATTCCATTTTCTCCTGCAGAGTCTGAATTTGCTTCTGGGGTAAGGGAGGGGGTAAAAAGGAGGAGGAGCAGGTGATCATAAGATATCTGGCTTCTTCTCCCCTGTCTCAAGGCCTGAAGGCAGCATTCTGGGGGTCTAGGAAGGAGGTGGGGATCATCTGGGCTGTGAGACAGGGGCCTGGACTGCCCGTGTGTGCTGCCCACTGCCCATTCTGGGGCCTGGCCAGGCTGGCGACGGGGTGAGACTGCACAGCGGGCAGGGCCAGATGAGACTCCTTGGCCGCCACGTCTCCTTTACCCCTTACCTGTGTGTGTGCACCTGTGAGTGTGGGCCTGCATATTTGTGCACGTGTGGGCTGTACCTGTGTGTGTGTGTGTGTGTGTGTGTGTGCATGGTTGCACGCCTGTGCCTACCTGTATGTGTGTGCACATACGTGCATGTGCCTGCCTGTGCACAGGTGTGCTACATGTATGTCCCACACACACGCATACATGTGCTTTGGTTTGTGTCCCCCCCCATAAGCCGACCCAGACACAAGGATTCAATTGCACGTAGATGGCCGCAGATAGCAAAGCAGGGGAGTGAGGAAGAAGGTGGGGGGAGGAAGGCGGCCAGTGAGGGCTGTGGTCTCCAGCGAAATGCTGCCGTGGGCAAGTGTAGGACATGGCTTGGTTTCTCCCAGCCAGAGGGCAGAGAGTCGGGGTTATCTGTCCACCAGCTCCCATCATCACTGATTGAAGCCTCCTGACAGGGCTGTTGGCTCTGGCACTTTGGCCCGTCCTTGGCCTGGAGCTGCAGAGTTCTCAGGGAGCAGCCTTCAATGTGTGGAGGTAAATGCTGAGTGGTGCTAGGTGACACCGCCGGGTCTGTTGCCGTGTGGTGGGTGTGGCCGGTGTGGCGGGGGCCGCTGCAGAGGTGGGGGGAGCTGCAGGAAGGACAGGCTTGGTCCTCTAGCCATTGGAGGTGCGTGGCAAACAGCCTCAGGCCAAGCCGCCGTGGGGGGCTTCCCCAGCTGGAGAAAGCCTCCTCACCCTAGGCCTCTCTCCTTTTTTGGATGGCCCACACCCAATGACTGTTTGCTGTGGGGGGGGGGGGGGGGGGGTATAAAAGCCTGGCCCTTTGTCCCAACTTGGGTCAACTCTGAAGGGTATCCTGGCTCCAGACCCCACCGCGTTCAGGCCTGCCTCACAGTCTCACCTCCCCCTGCCCAGATCTGCTTCCTCCTCCCTTCCTCAAATGATATCCCAAGAGCAGCCCCTAATATACATCTGGTGCTAATCTCTGTCTCCGGGGCATCCAGCCCACGCAGCATGTGTGTGTGCAAGAGAGCAGAGCTGTGTCTTGCCGGGAGGGCATACAGGTGTGGGTGCGCCTGTCCCACCTCCCCCAGGGCCCTCCATGCAAGGTGATCTAGACGCCAGGCTGGTCCCTTTGCTGGCCCAGGCAGGCTCCTGGGGGTCTCGGGCGGGGGCAATAACTACAGGCAGCTCAGTGGAGCCTCAGTCACCTGCAAGCTCTTGACCTAGAAGGGATTTTTCTTCAGGCACGGACCTTGTCTTGTCCTGCTTGGAGTCAAGTGCACGCCATCACCCTACATCCAGGCTACCCTGAGCAGAGCAGTGGTGGGGTGGGTGGGTACTCTGGCCACCCCTCCTCCCGAGACCTTCTTGAGAAGACTGCTGAGAGCCCAGGGCAGCACACACGCAGCTGGAGGTCAGTCTTGGAGGACGGTGGGCTGCAGGCAAAGATGGAGGCAGGCAAGGACACGAAGAGGCCCAGAGGGCACCAGTGTTACAGAAATGTTTATTACAAGGATAAATATATACAATAGGGGGATATTAAAACCACTGATCCTGGGCCTGTGGGACTTCAGGGGATGCGGGGAGTGGAGGGTGAGGCAATGCCTGGTTGGGGAGGGTGATGGGACAAGGTGGGTCAGTGGTCGATCCACAGCCCTGGGCTCTGGATGCAGCCTGGGAATGACCAAGTCCCCAGATCCTGCACAGTTGGGTCCTTTGCTTGAGCCTGGACAGGCCTGCCCTCCCAATATACTGCCCCCCCCCCAGCTGCCTGGCTGCCTCTAAAATTCTGGATGTTCCCTAGTGGCTGGAGGTGTTGAGAGCAGCCCTGGTTAGGGACGTCAGTGAAGACGGCTGACCCCCTGCATTCAGAGGTGGGAAAACATCACTGGTCTTTGAGAGACATGTTGCCTAACCTTCTTCTCCGAGGTGGTGGGGTCCTCAAAAATGGCTGTAGTTTGGCTCCAGCCCAGATGCTCTAGGCATAATCCAAATAGTTTGGGAGACTCCTGCCATGTCCCTGTTCATGAATACGAAGGGTTATGGGGAAACAAATCTAGATAAATTCTCCTCATCCCTCTAGACCTTGCTCAAGGAACACCTCCTCCAGGAAGCCTTCTGAACACTGCTGGGCTGCCCAGCAGCCATGCCAGTCCTCTATCCTGCCCCTCATTTACACTCATGACTCCCCAGGGTCTCTCCTTGCTGCTTTCCCACAGGGCTGGATCTAGGGCCCTGTGCTCAGTGACTGGTGTGCTAAGGACACTCTCTGGGATAGTATTAGCTCAAGACCTCCCAGGAGGAGCCCAGAAAAGGGTGATGGAGGTGAGGACCTGGCGTGGAGCAGGGAGGCCTAAGTAGTCTGGCAATATTGCAGGACCTCTGTCATTACATCTGTCTTTTGTTCCTGCGCAAGGAAGCTCTAAGACCCTGCCTTGGGTGCAGAGCTTACGTGCCTGAGACTCTTCTTCTCTATCTAGACTCTATGGTGTCTTACAAGCCCGCAGGAGAGAGCCGGAAAGAGCAAGGGGTCCCTGTGTCTCTATGTATTTCGCTCCGGGTTGGCTGGGGGTCTTGGCCTCGTGGGGCCAGAGAGTGGAGCTGGGGAAGCTCAGGTTGTCCCCAGTGTGGAGACTCCAATTAGCCAAAAGAACTGGGTCAGGTCCCCTATCCCCAGGTGTCCTTTTATCACCCAGTAACCTCCTGCTTTTTCTCTGTGGAGAGGCTGGCAGAGTTGGGGAGTGGGATTCTGGCAGGGCAGGTAACCCTTTGTCTCGGGGGTGGGGGGCGGGGGGCAGAATAGGCTGAGCTCCCAGCCGGCCTCAAGCCAGAGGTAGGTCCTGCCTAGATGGCTTGACGGGCAGCCCTATTCTCTCTTGCTTCCTGACATAGCCTGGGCTAGAGGGTGGTGTCCCAGACTCTGCTCTGGGGCTGGGGGCTGTGGACAAGAAGAAGTGACAGTGAAGCCCTGCAGGCTGCAGCCTGGGAGGCCTCCCCACAACAAGCCAGGATCGTGGGTTGTCTTCAGGGGCCGGGGCTCTCCAGAGAGTCTGCAACCCCAAGCCTCACTGCCTCCTCAGGCGGAGCAGGGGAGCCAGGATGCCAGGCCCTGCTGGCTACTAGCCATGGCCATTCTGGGACATGTAAGCTGCCAGAGCCACCACCACGGCCACATAGAGACCGGCGCCCACGGCGATGGAGAGTGTGGCCAAGAAGAGGGCCCTGCGGGAGGTGGTGCTGGCCAGGCGGAAGTCTCCCTTGGAGATGGCCTTGCTGGTCTAGGGAGAGAGAGGTGCTGGTGAAAGGGGGTGTCCCCACGGTTGGGAACCCAGCCCCAGCCTGCGGGGGCTCTGACCCGGTCCTGCGCACGGAGGGTCAAGCCCTCCAGTGGAGGGAGGGAGCAGGAGCAGAAGCCCTGGGCCCCTCGTGCTCTTACCCCCTGGGAGAAGTAGAAGGCAGCGATGCCCAGGGGCCAGAAACAGCAGAGCATGGAGAAGATAGTAAGGCCCAGGTGATCCCTGGGCGGCAGCGCCACGAAGTTGTCTTCACTTTCACTGTCTGTCGACGTCACATCACTCTGCAAAACATGGGTGGGCTTTTGCCACCGGGCCCAGGATCACCAGTGGCAACGATGGGGGGCCACAGGTAGTGTCATCTGCTGCGGGGGGGAGTGTAGGTTGGGCTCGGCCCGCTCTACCCAAAGCCTGAACTGTGGCCCACTGATTCCCTCCTTTGGAATTAGCACAAGCATACAAAGAAAGAATACAAGTGTCAGTGTGCAGGCTTGTGTATCATCGGACAGTAATTGGGAAAGAGGAGAAAGTCTCAACGCCCAGTGGCCAGGAGATTGAGTTAATAAGTGGAGGAAGAACATACAATGGGATACCAGGAAACCCTTAAAAATCACCTCGTAGACAAATATTAAATTACGTGCAGCTATACTGAGATATGGTGCTTGGAGGGGAAAATCTGGTTATAAAACCATGTGCAGCAAGATCTTTCTGGGGGGAGTAGGGTGGGAGAAAAAGATTGAACAAAAAAAGACTAGAACATCATCGACTAAAATAATGTTCTCTTCCAGCGGTTTTCTGTATTTTTAAATTACTTATGTAATTAAGAAAACAAGAATGATAGGGGCGCCTGGGTGGCTCAGTCGGTTAAGCGGCCGACTTCGGCTCAGGTCATGATCTCACGGTCCGTGAGTTCGAGCCCCGCGTCGGGCTCTGTGCTGACAGCTCAGAGCCTGGAGCCTGTTTCAGATTCTTTGTCTCCCTCTCTCTGACCCTCCCCCGTTCATGCTTTGTCTCTCTCTGTCTCAAAAATAAATAAACATTAAATTAAAAAAAAGAAAAAAATTAAAAAAAAAAAAAGAAAACAAGAATGATAAATGCTATTACAAAATTAAGCCATTGGAGCACCTGGGTAGCTTGGTTGGTTGTGTCTGACTTTAGCTCAGGTCAACATCTTGCAGTTTGTGAGTTTGGGCCCCACCCTGGGCTCTGCACTGACAGTATGGAGCCTGCTTGGGGTTCGTTCTCTCTCTTTCTCTCTCTCTCTCTCCCCTCTGCCCCACCCCCACTCACGCTGTCTCTGTCTCACAATAAATAAATAAACGTAAAAAAATTAAGTCATCAACCCAAGTTTGTGTTTCTCAAAGTATGGACAGAATCTGTGCCAGAAACATAGATTCCTGGGCCCCAGGCCAGGCCCACTGAATCTCAACACCGAGAGGCTGGCCTGGGAATCTGCATTTCAAACACAGCCACTCACCTCCTCCTCCTCCTCCTGGTCATTCTCCTGGCCCTGCTGCTCCTCTTGAACCCCGTAGGACACAGTCTGGATGGTGACATCCTCTTCTGCTTGGCCAGGTTCTGTGGACCGCAGCGTAGGCCCCGCCTGGGGCTCCCTGTTCTCTGTGAAGCTGGTCTCACAGCTGTTTGCCCTGGCTTCCTTGACCTTGTCCCTCCCCAGGAGGCAGGTGGGCCTGTACCAGGCCTCCACGGCCAGCTGCAGGGATCCTGGGTCCAGGAGCTGATGGGTGCGAGCAGAGCCAGCACCACCCAGGAGGTAGGAGTAGAGCTTCTCCTCGCATGACCAGCTGGGCGAAGCCTCGGGGTAGGGGTAAGGGCCATGGAGGGGGGCGGGGCTCCGAGGCAGCAAAGGGTTCTGCAGTTCACTCAGACTCTCCATGGTTCTGGGGGCAGCTCCAGGGAGGGGAGCCTGGGCCAGCTGAGCTGTCCTCAGAGGGCCTGATGGGCGAGCAAGACAGATAGATGCTGAGTCCGGGGCGCTGGATGCAGGACGGGAAACGTTTAAGAACTCGGGCCCTCGGACCCTGCCTTTACCACTGGCCAGCTGTGGGACCTTGAGATGGCCACTGAGCTTCTCAGAGTTTCCTTTTCGTAGTCTACAAATCGGGTGTAGCCACAGTACTCACCTCATAGAGTTGGTTCATTCATTTATCCTGTCCACACTTATCGGTTGAGCATCAGCTCCCCACCAGGCACTGTACAGATACTGGGGACACGAAGGTGAGAAAGGCAGGGAGCAGAGAGAGGGAGGAGGATGCACTGTCTTCACGGAGCTCACGGTGGCGGAGAAGGCACCTGCCCTGAAGGGGAAGGACAGCAAGGGGCGTAAGAACGTGCAAGGCACGGAACGGACACAAAGGTGCAGGGAAGGCTTGGGAGCTGAGATAGAAGGAAGAGGACCAGTTGGCAAGGCAAGGGGAGGGGAACACATTTCATGCAGAGGCCTCGATAAGGGATGTTCGCTCTGAGAGCCTGGGAGAAGGCTGGTGCCTCTCAGGGTAGAGAGGGAGGGGTGAGATGGGGTGTGTGGCCAGACCACGCAGCCCTGTTTAGGTCTAAGGGGGCTTCAGGGGTCTTGGCAGGAGCGATAGGATAGGGTTTGGGTCCAGAAGCTTCCCATGGCTGTGTGGGGAGAGTGTCTTGGAGAGGGCTGAGCTCATTGTGACACCGATAGGAGGCTTTGCCATGGCTTCAGGTAAGCTGAGGACAGCTGGGACTCAATGGGAGGAGATGCAGAGAAGGGGAGGGGCCTTGGGAGATAATGGCAGGACTTGGTGGCCGGTGGGATACTGGATTGAGGAAGATTTGTTGTAGGGTTGGATGGGACCACGCTTCGCTCAGAGCTCAGCATAGGCCACGTGCTAATTGCTGTCGATTCTTCGCAGAGGAGGATGCTTCTCTCCAGTTATGGTCTTAAGGGGACGCTCCTTAGACTAATCTCCCCTCTAAGGTTAGTTGTGGCTTTGGGAAGTCCTGTGGGATCTAAGGCAGGGCCTCTGGAGCACTAAAGTCTGGACTTGCACATCCCAGCTTGAAGCGTAGACACACTCATGGGCTAGAGTGTAGATGCCCACCTGGGAAGGACACACAGTAGGTGCTCAGGGTTGATTGAAGGAGGGAAAGGCAGCCTATAAATGTGTTTACATCAAAGCCTACACACATGCCGGGGTGTGGCATGTAGAAGTGGGGTATGGAGAAAGGGGGGGGGCCCCCCCAGGGACCCTACTCTCTCCCTCCCAGCCCCATCATGATGCTGAAGGGTGAGAGGGTCATGTCTTGCCCTGGATTTATAATCTGAAGATCGGAGAGTCAGTCTTGGCCTTGATACTTTGGGCAAATAATCATGCCCTTCTGGGTTTCTTCATCTGTAAAGTGCAGATGATAATTCCTCCCCAACCCACAAGGTTGTTCTGAGGATCCAAAGAGATGGCTGATGCGTCATTGTGCATTATAAGTAGGAGGGGCTTCTGTGCCACCCTAGGTCATTTCTGGCCTGATGGTAAAGGGACAAGTGTGGAGAGGGAATTCTGCCCCCAGGGAAGGTTTGTCTAGGCCCCTTCTCCACTCCCACCTCCTATCAAGAATTCACCGCCAGAGGGGTGCCTGGGTGGCTCGGTCGGTTGGGTGTCTGACTTTGGCTCAGGTCATGCGTGATCTCACGGTCTGTGAGTTCAAGCCCCGCGTCGGGCTCTGTGCTGTCAGTTCGGATTCTGTGTCTCCCTCTCTCTCTGCCCCTTGCCCACTCACACTCTGTCTCTCTCTATCAAAAAATGGATAAACGTTAAAAAAATAAAAATAAAAAAGAATTCACAGCCAGAGCCTGGCCATTTCTCTTTCTTCCCCCAGAGAAGTGGTTCGATTCTAGAAAGTTGGTTTTCAGGAAACCTGAAGACAGAGCATGGCCCCAGGAATAATGGGGAATGGGACAGAGTGAGGGGCAGGGGAGGCCCAGGCAAGACCAGGGGGAGGCATTGAGGGTGGGTCCATGGGGGGCCAGGGTCCCTTGGCTGGCCTGCTATGAGGGAGGAGTGAGGGCTGTTGCCTGCCTGGAGGCAAAGGAGCAAGAGAAGGCTATCCTGGCCATGTCTCAGAGGCTCTGAGCCCGGAGAAGTGTGACCTCTGGGGCTGGGGCTCCCAGAATGTCTAACAGAATCCTGGAAGGACCCAAAGAACGGCGTGTGGCCTGAGTGCCCAACTCTTCACCCAGGGAGGGCACGGATGGTGCTGGGCTGCCCTACACCTGGGGGCTCTGTTGGCACACTAAGCAGTTACAAGTTCCATTTGGGCTGTCACCCAGCTGTGGAAGGAGTTTCTCCGCAAGCAGAGATGGGACAGCAGTTCTTGGGAGGGGCGGAGCTCATAAATGCCAGGGTCTCACTACTTCTCCCTCTTCTTTCCTCTCTATGGATCAAAATGCAGGGAGCCCCTGGGACTATAATGTGTGGACGGGTTCCTTCCTGCAGGTGGGGAGCTTGGAGTACCCAAGCTCGCTGGACTAGGCTTGTGCCTGGGCTCCTCTGGGCAGATTCCCAGCGGGACTGGTCTCTTCTGACCCCTGAGGGCAGTTTTTGAGTCCTTGTCGGAGCCTCCCCCACACCAGCAGATGTGACGTGCAGATGTACAATTGAAGGGCACGGGAGCATAAGGCTCATGGGTTTGGGAGTCAGGTACACTGGGATTCCATTCTGATTCGCCCCCATTAGCTTCCTGATCTGGCACCTCGGTTTCCCTATCTGCAATAAGAGGGGCTGGATTAAATGATCGCTGATGGTGGCACTAGCTCTCCATGAGCCCATAGCCTCAAGGAGCCCTGCAGAAGTCAGCTCCCCCACTCCCTGTCCTCCGTCAAGACTCAGGGATAGATGAGCACGCTCAGAATCCAGTGACGCACCACCTTCCCTATCATGGCGCCTCGAGCACATTGAAGGAAGCAAAGGGAAGGCAAGGCATCTCCTTGTCAGATGCACAGTGGAGCCGTAGCACCATCCCGTGGCTTCCCAACTCCCCCTGGGCCGCCACAGCCCTGGTCCTGCCCTCCATCTTGCCCACCCTATGGGATTCTAGGACATGGCTCCCAAAAGTCCCCGGCCTCTCCTCTAGCTGGTCTTAATTAACGCCCCCTCTGCTTACAGCCTCAAGGGTCCCTGTTGTCATCTGCGTAGGCAGAGGTATGTGGGCGCCTTTTGGCAGGGTGTGGTGGGGAGGACCGGCCCCAGGGCCCTCACAGCAGACTAATGCATCAAAGTCACCCTGCCCTATGTCCTGAAGGAGGCATAGGAGGCCTTGGCAATCACCTGTCCGCTCCCCCCCAGAAGAAAAGGAAGGATCCTTGTGGCCAGGAATCAGGCCCCAGAGCTCTGGAGACTGTAGGGGCACTTGCAGGGCACGTGTCCAGGACAGGAAGGGGCAGCTGGGTCCCAGCTCATTCCCCTGTTCTTGCCAGCCATCCTCTCTTGGTCAAAGTGCACCCAGCTGAGCTACTGAAACCCAAGCCACGAAGCCTTTCCTGGATTACACCCTCCTCCACCACACTGTGCCTCTGGGCAGGGGCTTCTCGGCTTCATGTACAAAGATGTATGATCCTGGGTTTGCACAACAGGGACAAACTGAAAGCCACCCGAGTGTCCAACAATCGGGCACAAGTTAAATAAATTGTGGTACAACAATCCAGTGGTACAAGGCCTTCGAACAGGTTTACAAAGAGGAATGACATGAGAAAATGCTCATTGCGGACTCAGTGAGAGGGAAGAAAAGAAAATGCTATGTGCCTGCAATCTTAACTCTGCCAAAACGTCAACAGTGATTATCGCCAGGGGTGGGCGCACAGGTGCTTTTCATTTGCCTTTTTACACCATTTTTTTCTGTTTCCCATATTTATTTTTTACATTGAGCATGTACTTCTTTTAAATCAGAAAAAAATTGAGTGTGCAGATTTCTTCCGGGCCGAATTATCTAAAAGTCGTTTTAAGCCTTGCCAGGTTTGGGGGTTCCTTCTGGGTGTAAAGGCTGAGCACAGTGTCAAAGCCTGCCCTGACACAGATAGACACACACACACACACACACACACACACACCCTCCGCCTCCATAAAGCAACCAGGTTATGGGCTACAGCACCTACTGACAGTCCAGCCAAGGGTCACAGTTCTTTAGCAGGTCACGTTCACCCCCGAAACCTGCTCGGGCCACACGGGAGTCCGCTAAACTGATCCTGGGGACCCAGCACTGAGCCCTGGCCAGAAGGAGGAGGTGGCAGGTCTCCAGGCCCAGGCTTCTCTATCCTTAGCCTTGCCTGACATTTTGGCCTGTTGCTGAGGGCTACCTCTTCCTGTTCTTTGGAGTAAAGGACCAGTATTCAGAGGATAATTTTCATCTCCACTTCTGCCTGGGGCTCATGTGGGCTGTGTGTGCCTGCTGTATAGACAGTACTGTATGTCAGCTTACTTGCTGGTGAGCGTGCCTCTGCGTGTGTGTGTGACATGTGCACACATGTGCACACGTGTGTGCATTCTGCTCCAGAGGGAAGACATGAGATGTCTGCAATTCTTTTCTTTTTTTTTTTAAATGATTTTTAATGGTTTTTTTGAGAGAGAGCAAGAGCGAGAGAGACAGATCATGAGCAAGGAAGGGGCAGAGAGAGAGAGGGAGACACAGCATCCGAAGCGGGCTCTAGGCTCTGAGCTGTCAGCACAGAGACCGACGCGACGCTCGAACCCATGGACTGTGAGATCATGACCTGAGCTGAAGTTGGACGCTTAACTGAGCCACCCGCGCGCCTCGAGATGTCTGCAATTCTGAAGCTAAGGAGATTGCTCTAGATTGTACAGTTGGGCAAGAGGTCCAGGCCCCACAAAAGGAGGACCTGGGAGGCCACAGCCCCTGGCTTGTTTCCTTTGGAGCTGAGAACTGAGCTGGGCCCTAATGTTTTCCACTTCCTGATTTAGAGACCGAGAGCACAACGCCACCTCCAGACTGGGGACAGGACACCATACGGGAATCCACTGGGATCCAATTACAGCCTCCACTAGAGTCTGATTGTTCTGGAGTCCAGTTACATGGTGTAACATCAGTTTGCTTATCTATAAAATGTGTGGAAGGGTACAAGGGGTTCATTTTTAATAGCTCAGCTCAATACGACCCTGAGATTCTATTGGGAGAGGAAGAACAATAACTTAACATTTATTGAGCTTTTCATCACGTGCCAGGAACCGAACTGCTCTAAGAGCTCATCTGACCCTATCATTTCTAGTGGGAGAGTCACAGCTGGACAGGGGGCTTCCTCTTCTAGGAAAGAAGTGGCAGTGTAACCTATGTCACACCCAATTGCCAAGAACAGTTAGAAAAACTAGGGAAAGATACGAAGGCGTCAAAGAATCACCAAGGGAGCAAGAACTTGAGGGGTCAAGTTGCCAAGATCCTAGAGGAAAAAGAAACACGGGGAGGTGAGTGTGACCCTTGGTGCCACTTTCCCCCTCCAGCAGTATCAGAGGCCGAGGCGGGGAGGGGATGGGAGTTCAGGGCCTGTTAAGGAGGGGCCCCAGGAAACACCCCTGGTTTTCAACTGGGACTTCTTATGGGGTAACCCCAAGGAGCAGGAGCAAACCAAAAACAGAGCAGCCTTTACAGGCACAGAAACCAGGCTTTGAATCTGCTCCCGCCTAACTGGATTAAGGTGACCTACATGCAGCCTCTGAAGCAGAAGTTGCCCGGGGCAGCGGTTCCGGTCATCGGTGTGCACTAACATCACCTGCACGACTTGGCCCAGGCTGCTGGGCTCCACCCTCACCGTTTATGATTCCGAAATAGGCCTGAGAATTTGCATCTCTAACAAGTTCCCAGGTGGTGTCGATGCTGCTGGTCCAGGGATCACACTTAGAGAACCGCTGCTCTAGGGGCGCCTGGGTGGCGCAGTCGGTTAAGCGTCCGACTTCAGCCAGGTCACGATCTCGCGGTCCGTGAGTTCGAGCCCCGCATCAGGCTCTGGGCTGATGGCTCAGAGCCTGGAGCCTGTTTCCGATTCTGTGTCTCCCTCTCTCTCTGCTCCTCCCCTGTTCATGCTCTGTCTCTCTCTGTCCCAAAAATAAATAAACGTTGAGAACCGCTGCTCTAATAGTCACTATAAGAATAGTAGGGGCGCCTGGGTGGCTCATTTGGTTAAGCGCCCGACTCTTGGTTTCGGCTCAGGGCGTGATCTCACGGTTCGTGAGTTCGAGCCCCGCATCAGGCTCTGCGCTGATAGCACGGGGCCTGCTTGGGATTCTCTCTCTCTCTCAAGATAAATAAATACACAAAAAAATAACAGCTATGATATACTGCAACCCCACATGAGCTAAGTGTTTCCTATGCTTCATCTCAAAACCATACAACCACCAGTGGGGCTGGTTGTGATTATTTCCCATTTTTCAGATAAACTGAGGCTCAGACAGGTCACGTAACTTGTCCAAGATTAAACAGTGATGGAGACTGGAATTGAACCCAAGTTTCATTGAATCCAAAGCCTGGGCTCTCACTTAACTGTGCCTTTCAGAGCCTACTTGTGTGCCGAGGGCCGTGATAAATAGTGTGGGTGTGACAGTGTCAAAGACTTGGTCTCCAATAGGTTAAAACCGAGGGCCTCAGTGAAGGGAATGGGAAATGGGAACTTCGTGAAAAGATTAGGAGATGGGGGGTGAGTTAGCAGCCCAGGGGTGGTTCCCCAGATAACCTTAAGGTCTGGGTTCATATAGATACAGACTCATTGTAAGGACGTTCAGCTGTTGGCCACTATCTCTTGGCACAGCAAGAGTGATTGCTCCTAAACCGAAAGATAAAAGCAAGATCTTCTTGGCAAGGCAGAGGATTAAATATAAATGATTAAAATCCAGGGAAAAGGTGAAATTTTTACGATTGGGTGCTAGATCATCCCCTTGTCAGATAATGTGTAAACCATACTGCAAATTGTGAAGTGCTGTGGCTACGGGGTTGTTTGCAGATGGCTTGAGGCTGGATTTGATGATCTCTGGTCTAGAGTCTTGGCTGCAGCTTGCTGCACCTGACAGTGGAGAGAGAAAGCCAGGGGTCTGGGTGGGGAGGAGGGCGAGGCCAGCGGAATCAGAATCGAGGGAAAATGAGAACTTGGCTTTCTTTGCTTCAGTTTGCCTCTTCAGGGAGCTAACACAATTGATTATCCTTTTTTCCCCGTTTTCAGCTGCTCCTCACTCCTGATCCTTCCTAATGGCACTTAAACATATTGTAGTCTCTCTCGCTTAAAAAAGAAATCAATTGTGATGATTGCAAAACCCAGCTGTAAATACTTTGATACTCCTCCCTTCGAGAGGAGGGATACAGACCCCCTCTCTAATCTGAGTGGGCTTGTGACTGCTTCAACCACAGAGCACAGCAAAGGTGATGCTGTGTGACTTCAGAGGCCAGGTTATAAAAGGCCATGCATCCTTTGCTCACTGAAAGACTCACTCCCCCAACCCTGAGCCACCCTGTCTGAAGCTGGACTACTCTGAGGTTGCCCTGCTGGAAGGTCATGTGTGTAGAAGCTCTGGTGGATGGAACCTGCTGAGCCAAGCCTTCCAGTCTTGCCAAGATGTTAGACATGTGAGTGAAGCCATCTTGGACGCTTCAAACCAGCCCATCTGTCAGCCAAATACCACGGCGTGACCTCTGTCCCTGCCATGTGGAGTGGAGTAATCACACAGCTCAACCCTGCATGGATTTCTGACCCTCAAGGTCATGAGGTAGAGTAAAATGTCTTTAGTTGTAGCCACTAAGTTTTGGGGGTGCTTAGGCAGTGACAGATAACTGGAAAGCCTTTCCTCAGTGCCATTTCCCTCCGACAGCCCCTGTCCTCTCTCTCTTTCACTTCACAGTCGCGTTTCTCAGGAGCATTGTCTCTACTCACATCAGAATCCTTCAGCTCTCAGCTCAAAAGTCCCTTCCTCAGG
This sequence comes from Puma concolor, assembly GCF_028749965.1. Classification (NCBI taxonomy): domain Eukaryota; kingdom Metazoa; phylum Chordata; class Mammalia; order Carnivora; family Felidae; genus Puma; species Puma concolor. The sequence continues at coordinate 28,966,442 of NC_141672.1, read as the reverse complement.
GAGATGTCCCTACATCCTCAGTCTAGATTTAGGCTCCTTGTTTATCTGCTCTCCAGGCTCCAATTCCTCCTCTCAAAGAGCTTAGCACAGTCTTTTTCTATATGTGTGATTTGTTGATTAGCGTCTTTCTCTCTCACCAGATTGTGAACTTCAAGAGGGTGGGGACTGTATCTTCCTCATCCGTGCAGCACCTTGCCTGGCGTATACTAGGCACTCAGTAAACAGTTGATCTCATGAATAAATGAGTGAATCAGTGAATGAGTGAGCTAGGTGTGCTAAGGCTCCCCCATAAGAAAGGACTTTCTAGGATCTGGGGTGGGTGGAGCATATCTGCATAATTTCTTGAGCAGTTAATTCAGACCAGTTCTTGGGATGCAAGAATAAACAAGAAATGGTACCGCCTTTGAGGGGGAATACAACTAGCAAATACGAAATTTCAATACAATGGAGTGAGTTGTGCTAAATACGACCAAGTGCTAGACGTACACTGATAAGGGACTCCTATCCTGGGATGGGAGAGGAGGCAATGTCAGAAATTAAGAAGAGGCTTTCAAAGCATGTGACATATGAATTGAATCTTTTTTTTTTTTTTTTAGTTTATTTATTTTTTGAGAGAGAGAGAAAGAAAGTGAGCGAGCAGGGGAGGGGCAGAGAGAGGGAGATAGAGAATCCCAAGCAGGCTCTGTACCGTCCGCACAGAGCTCGATGCGGGGCTCAAACCCACGAACCGTGAGATCATGACCTGAACCAAAATCAAGAGACAGACGCTTAACAGACTAAGCCTCCCAGGTACCCCTGAGTTGAAACTTCAAGGAAGAATCTGAGTCATCCAGGTGAGACAATGAGAGAAGGGCATTTCCAGCTGAGGAACCAGCACAAAAGCATGAGGTAGTGGAAAGGAGGGGAAGCCAGGGAGGTTTGGTGTTGGTGGAATAAGACAGGAGAGGTGGGAAGGCCTTGAATTCCATGCAGAAAAGCTCTCTTCTGTGGGAAGTGGGGAGCCAATGAAAGTGGTAGCAAGAAAGTGACATGGTCATACCCAATTTTAAAGCTCTCTGGTTGGCTGCAGTGGATACAAAGCACGGGAGGTGAATGAGAATGGCGGCTAAGAGTCCCATGAAGAGATGAGTACAAAAATGCAGGCAGGAGAGGATGGGGACCTAACCCTGATCTGTGGCAAAATGGATGGAAATGAAGAGCCATAACCAAGAAGGAGTCAGGAGGCTGAATGAACGGAACTTTGTGGCTAAGTCAGGAGGCTGAATGAACGGAACTTTGTGGCTAACTAGAAGTGAGGGAGAGGGAGGAGCCTAGAATGACTCCCAGCCTTCTGGTTTTGTCAATTAAGTAGAAGGTGAGGCCACCAACTGAGACAGAAAATCCAGGGGAAAGATCGCTGGTTCAAGAAGGCAGCCTGAGGGGTGTCTGGGTGGCTTAGTCAGTTAAGCGTCCGACTGCAGCTCAGGTTGTGATCTCATGGCTGGTGAATTTGAGCCCCACATCCAGCTCTGTGCTAACAGCTTGGAGCCTGCTTTGGATTCTGTCTGTCTGTCTCTCTCTCTCTGCCTCTCCTCTGCTCGAGCTCTGTCTCTGTCTCAAAAATAAATAGACATTAAAAATTTTTAAAAAAAGAAGTCAGCCTGAGCACTAGTGATGACCTCTTCTCCTTCAGATTCTATTAAAGTGATAAAGCATATATTTCTAAAAGAATGAAATCATAACAAAATTGGAAAACAACAAAAAATGCTATCAGTGGAACAGAAACACTGAGGAATTTCTGGAAGATAAAGAGCAAATGAAATTCTTTGGTGAGGAAATCAGTGTTGAGAAACCTGCAGCCCCAAACAGAATAAGAAGTAAGAATAAGTCTCATTCAAGGGGGACGTCTGTTAGGGAAACAAACTTACCCAACTTCAGAGGAAATCCGTACCAGTTGCCTATGCTAGTCAATACCTTCCTTTATTCGTAAGTCTGAGTGGACACCAAAGGATAATGAAGAACAACTCTATGAAAATAAAAGAGAAGGATTAAATACACAAATAGAACAATTGACCCAGTAAGATTGAAATCATTCAACTTATAGAAGAGATCTCTAAATTTTTTTCAATTCATATCCCCTGGGAGAAAAAAAAAGAGGACATTGTATCCATAAAATGAGAGCAGCCTGCTATGAAAAAAGAGCAAAGAACATGAAAGTGTTTTGGAAAATGAAAATAACTGTCTAAATTTTCAAAAAATTTAATAAAGTGGGGTGTTTGGCTGGCTCAGTCAGAAGAGCATGTGACTCTTGATATTGGGGTTGTGAGTTCGACCCCCATGTTAGGTGTAGAGATTACTTAAATAAACACAACTTTAAAAAATTTAATGGAGAGACTGGATAACAGAATGGACACAGTTAAAGATTAACTTTTTAATGTGAAAGAATAAGTTAATGAAATATCCCAAGACATAGAGCAAAAAGACAAGAAGATGGAACATATGAAAGAAAGGTAAGAGACATGGAGGAGAGTCCCAGAGGTTCAACATCCATCTAGTAGAAATTTCAGAAAGAAACAGCAGAGACTGAATGGGAATGACAATGAAAGGAACAGAAACAGGAAGTGGTTCCTGAGCTGAAAAAACAAAAAAGAATATTTATATTAAAAAGGCCCACCAAGTACCAATCCAGTAAAATGAAACACACACACACACACACACACACACACACACACACACACACTAACACAACAAGGAAGAGCAGGATAGGAAGGAGAAGTGGATGAGTTGGGTCTTGGGATGCTAGGGCAGAAAATCCACCTGACAGTTAGATGTATGCAGTTGAATCCCTGGGTCATGGTCAGGGCTAGAGAGAGACTTGAGAATTATCAATGGAGCTATGAAGAAGAGCAGGGCAGAGGAGAGGAGAGGGTGAAGGAGGGAACCCAGGAAAGAGAGATAGGATGGCTGGAACACTTCTCAGTTCCCAGGGGAGGCTTCCTAGGCACTTCCAGAGACATCGGTCTACCTTATTTTCTATCTGCTGCCAACCTGGGCTTCCCCTCAGAGCATAATTCATTGGCTTGGGGATGGATTTGTGGCTAACAAAGATGAAAATTACCGGGAGGATTGGGACAGCGGCACCACTACTCAAATTAGTCCATTTTCAAGCAGGAATCAAATCTTTATTCTTGCTGAAACAACCTGTCTCCTCACTGAAGCAGCTTGTTCCCAACCACTTAGAAGCAAATAGTACATCTAATGGCAGAAGATAACACACCTAACAGAGAGGAGAGGTAGAGCATCAGGTCCTCACTCCCTGCTTGGTTTGCTTGAGGGAAGGGGGTGGTGGGTGCTGGTGGCAGCTGCAGGAAGGAGGGAGAAGAGAGAATAAAGGAGGAGCAAAGAGAAGAGAGAAACTGAATACGAAGAGCAGGGTTGAGATTAGGGATGAGATTAGTCTTTATTGTCCCCCCACCTTGCAGCAGGGGGGACCTTATTCCAGCAGGATGCCCACCAAGCCCCTGAGAAGAAAAGGGGGTTAGAAAATGGCAAAGGTTTAAAGAAATCGGATGCTTCTTCTACTTTCTCCGTGGAGTGGTGTACTTTGGGACTGGAAGTCCCTCTAGGATTCATGGATGAATTGGCCTTTGAACTTGACGATAATTAATAAGGTGCAGATGTCTCTAGATATTTTATTCTCTGCTTCTGTCATATGTGTGCCGCCCAGCAGAAGGGACCTGCATGGGTGTATTTCAATGTTTCAATCTCTCTTCTTTCTTTCTTTCTTTCTTTCTTTCTTTCTTTCTTTCTTTCTTTCTTTCTTTCTTTCTCTTTCTTTCTTTCTTTCTTTCTTCCTTTCTTTCTTTCTTTCTTTCTTTCTTTCTTTCTTTCTTTCTTTCTTTCTTTCTCACACACACACACATACACACTTCATTTCTTAATGACCATGTTACATTTATCTATTCCTCTTCTTTAGATTCTCCCCACCCCACCCTGACCCCAGATAACCAGGATCACCTAATCTCTTCTTCCTTTTGAGGTGTTGCAGAAGGGGTCAAGTAGGACCCCCAGCAGGAAGTTGGCAGGTGGGGAACACAAGGAGTAGCCAGTGGGTAGTTCTCCCTGGTTGAGAGAGGAGCCAGATGTGTCTACCTTGGTGACCAGAGATGCCCTGCACTCTGACAACTCTGGGGGTGGGGTATCCACCCAAACAGCTGCAGACAGTGGGGGTGGTGGTGGTGAGTTGCTCTAGCCCCAGCAGGAGGCCAGCACCCCCACAGACTAGTCTTCTGGATAATAAAGCCCCTCTCTATGCTTGCTGTGCTGCGCGGTTGCCATTACTTTGTCATGAGGGTTAGTGACTGGCCGTTAATTCTGGAGAGCTGATTTTTGCCAGTGCTGCACCAACATTTGGGAGCCAGAAAGTGCTGACATGGGGTGGGGGGTGGTGGTTGATTCCCCCACCCTGGCGGGGCGCTTAAAGGGTAAGTCAGGGGGGTCACTGGCATGGCTTACTCAGCTCTAAAGAAGTGCCAATTAGCTGAGGTTTTTCTGGATATTGGCTGGGCCTGCCACAGTTGAGGAAAATTGTCAGAGGAGCTCATTTCGTTTTTATATAAAAAAAGCTCTCCCCAGGGATGGATCTCTCCCGACTGTCCCCTCTTCCAGTCTTCTTAGGAGAGGGGATCCAGCCAGGCAAGGTCCCTAGGAGGACATGGCTAAGAACTGGGTTCCTGGCTCTTGGCTACTCACAAGGAATGTTGTGAGGGGGTTGCTTTCCTAGAATCTTGTCCTGGAGGCAGGGGCCCTCCCAGCTCTGCAACCCTGTACACACTCATGGCCTTCCCGGGAAAATAAAGAAGAGAGGGGGAGCTTAAGGAAACATCAGAAACATAAATGGCTTTTTCAGGTTCTTATTGCTCCCTTCCACTCCATTCATAAAATCCAGTTCTTTGCTGAAAGGATATTAACTTAGTCTTAAAACCAGGTTAATGAAGCTGGTATGCTGTGTTCAAGAACTGAGGGATTTGCGGTCTCAAGATGGCCATCAGAGAGCCTCCCAGAACATCAGGAATGTTAGAACTTATCTAGTCCAACCCTCTTTTACAGAAAAGAAAAATGAAGCCTACAGAGGGAAAAGAACTTGCTTGAGTCAGTGGCAGATCTGGGACCAAACATGGGGCTCCCAGACGTCCAATCAAATGCTTTTATTCTGAGATATTTTAACACTCCATTCTCTTATTTTACACCCAATTACCGAGTCCTTACTATCTTCCAGGTGCTATGGGGGAGGGGAAGTGTGCAGGGAGGCAAAGAGATGAAAACAACACAGTCCTTGCCTTCAAGGAGCTGTTTCCTTAGATCTGTGATTCTTGGGGGAAAAAACAACGAAAACTGTGAGTCAGACTCTCACCCTATATTATCTTCTATAGGTGATGATGAAAGAGAAGGGGGGGAGGGAACCCTTTTGGCTCCTCAAGATTTATAAGTTGGGTTTCACGGACCCCAGGGAGGCCAAAGACAAAGGAAACCATGGCCAGGCTGGGAGAAAGGGGGTAGGGGTAACAACGATCAGATTACTTCCAGCCAGACTGGCTAGTGGATGGAAACGGTGACAGCAACTCATCCTGGTATGATGACCCACAGATGACAAGCCTTCAATCAGGCACATTGTTTCACTGAGTCCAAGGCAGTTCCCTGAGGTGGGCACAACAGCTACCTTATCCCCACTTTAGGGATGAGGAAACTGAGGTTCAGAGAGTTCAAGTAACTGGCCTCAAGCTGATAAATGCCAGCGCTCAGCCAAGAACTCCTAGTCTAGTGCTCTTTCTCTTGGTGGGGGTGGAGAATTTGTGCTGGGTTGAAATGATAGGGACAAAGCAGTGGTCAGCCACAGTGATAGGCCAATCTTCCTCTACGCAGTTTTATTTTGATCACTACATTCTGCCACTCAGAGAACTCTGCTCTGAAGAATTGGAAGCACTTTGCAGGCCTGAATGAGCTCATTCGGCACACTCTTGCCAGAAAGAGGGCAGACTCCAAATGGAGGCTCTGTCTAGGGTGACCAGCATTTGGGCACATAATAGAAAACAAGGCTCAGGTACCTCCACTCTCTGCCCTTATGCACCAAGCAGTATGAGGCAAAACCAGCCTTCTTCCATTAGAGTCAAGGGGGCCACAGGACAAAATGAAGGTATATTCTGGTACCTCCTTCCTTCCTTCCCTGGAGAAATGGGTTAATCAGTCCTAAGGGGCCTGGCCCATCCTCGGCCCAAGGGCCATTACTGGGCAAAGAAATCTTGAAGCGTGGGGTGAGGGGAAGACCACAGCCACTCCAGTCACCCTGATGAGCAGGCTTGGGGAGGAGAGGGATGCTTAGTGAAGCTGGCTCAGATTTCCCTCATGAGCAAAACCATGGTGGGCACTGGGGTACAGGAGTACGGGATACTCTCCTTACCGTTCTTTGTGGGCAGGGTGTCTAAGAGCTGTCTCAGGTTGGGGTTAAGGCCTGGTGGTGTGGGGTCAGAGTGTCCAGGTGACTACCTGGGCCCCAGTCCCACAGGCTCCTCCCAGCATCCCCAGTCTGTAGGGTGAGGGGTAGGGATAGACTTGGCAGTGATCTCTTGCGGAGCGCAAGGTGCAGTCAGTAGGGAGGAAGATCCCCCATCCCTGAGAGGGGTCCCACTGCACTCCCCAGCTCGATCGGGCCTCGGTGTCTCGCTCTGGGTTCCCGCTGTGCCCCCAGACGGCCCCTTACCTGTCCCGCCGAGGACGGTCCCGCCTCCTCCGCGGGGCTCGGGGGCCCAGCATGGGCCGGTGAACGACGGCGCCCCCGCCTTGCGGCCGCGGTGGAGCTCCCAGGAGGGCGCCTCTGCTCCCGGCCCCGGGTCCCTGCCTCCGCCGCCGCCGCAGCCGCCGCCGCCGCCGCCGCCGCTTCAGCACCGCGGACAGCTCCCGCCCGCCGCCCGGCGCCGCCGCCCGCCCCGCCCGGCGCGGTCCCGGGAGCCCCGCATCCTGGTCCGGCCCCGCCGCCGCCACGCAGCCCTTAGCCCGGCCCGAGGCGGCTCCGCGCCGACTTGGGAGAGCAGAGAGGAGGATTCCCCTCCTCCCTGCCTCCCGCCGCCGCTGCCGCCGCCGCCGCCGCCTCTTTCTCCCCTCCGTCTCCCTTCCACGCTCGGGAATCAGCCCACCAGGCACTCCGGACCCAGCTCCGGGGCGGGGCGGGGCGGGGCGGGAAGTCAGGGGAGCCCAAAGGAGGCGGCGGAGCGAGGGGCGCACAGCTGGAAAGGTCTCTCTGATTCCAGGAGCCGAGCTCCCTTTCTCAGTCCTTCTCCTTACCCTACTTCCCCATTCCCCCAGGAGCGATGGGCGGCCCTCGGGTTTCTTGAAGTATTTTGGAGGTCCTAGGTTCCCAAGCTCTGAGTTTTAAAATTAACCTAAAGAGAAGAAAAGCAAGCAAGCAGAAAGCATTTATTGAGCGCCTACTATATACCAGACACCATGCCAGGTTTTTATGTTTGTAACCAATATAATCTCATTTAATTTTCTTAACAACTCTATGAGGCAATGTAATCCTCCCCTCCCCCTGCCCTTCCCCTCCATTTTACACAGGAAGACGCTGTGCTCAGAGATTAAATCTCTTGATTGGGAGACAACAGTGCTATGCTGGCAAGGGCACAGGCTTTAAAGACCATGGGCCTAAGGTTTGGTCTTAGTGTCTCATTAACTGTATAACCTTGAGCGAGTTAACCTCTCAAAGACTTGGGTTTCTCATCTGCAAAATGGGGGAGCTGTATCCACTTCATAGGGGTCATATGAGGACAAAGTGAGATGACAGATGTGACATATTGGTCTCAAATAGGCCCTCAGTGGGTACACATTCTCTTCAGTTCTCCCAGAGGGAGATCTGAGATCTGAGCCCAGGGCTTCGGTCTGCTTTGTCTCCCCTACTGTGCTGCTCTTTATCTGTCCCCCTGCATCCTGCCTCCTGGTTTCCTTTTTTTTTTTTTTTTTTTTTTAAATCATGGGGGATACCCTCACCTTCAGGATTACAAGTAGATGGGGCTATTTTTCAAGTTCCATACCAGGTCTTGAGTCTCACCACAGTACCAGGGGCTTGGGAGGGGAGAGTGTTCCCATTTTCTGAAGGCAAATAGGGGCAAAGTAAACCCCAGAGCAGAATGAAGCAGGGGCTGGGGGTGGAAGGAGGCCCTGGGGACCAGGCTCTGGCAGTGGGAATCCTCTCTCCTCCCATCCAAGGGTGTCATAGCACACTGAATAGTGAGCTCCAGGAACCCCTTACTCCCACATAACATGAAGCATCTGGGGAAGTTCACTTTAGTTCCCAGCATGCACTGTAGGAGCCAGGAGCTCTTGTCATGGAGTTTGGGTCTCCTCCTCTCCACTGGACAGAAAACTCCCCAGGCCTTGTGCGGTGTCTGGGCTGGGCTGATGATATTGGTGTTTAACCTATTGGGTGCTAAATATATTCTTGTTCTTCTTGCCCCTGCCCCATTAGAGTGGAGGCCCTGAGGCTAGGAAGGTTCTTGGACCACTCATCTGGAGCCTATAGAGCATCTGCAGAGGCATTTCTCCCTTCCTTACCACCCCCCCACACACACACCCAAGACCCTGTCCCTTGAGTCTATGTACCCTCTTGCACCTTTGCTCCCCCGTGGCCTTCCTCTCACAGGGTCTCATGGCCTTCTACTTGGCCTTGGCTCCCCTCTGCTCCTTCCCTCCCTACCCTGGCTTTGCTCCATGCCTGGGCTGCATACCGAATTACTAATCAAAAGGATAATAAAAAAGCCAGTGAAGCAAAAGCTGCATATAAATTGCAAATACTAATGTTGATAATTATATGCTGTTGCCTGGAGGGAAAACTTGTGGAGCGGCCCCTGATGTTGTGTCAAGGACCCTGGCCTAGGCACCGAAAGACCTGGGTTTCAGACTGGTTTTCGTCCTGAATTGGCACAGCCTAATCTCCATGGACTTTTGCTTCCTCAGGATTCTGAGCCTCCTCAGCAGCTTTGAAGACACTGTAGGGGCAATCAGCACCATGCGAAATTGTGACAGAGAACACGGGCTGATGCAGTGGTAAGTGTTTCTTTGAGGGAATTTCCCTCACAAGATCTAGGGGGTGGTTCAGGAACTGTAGACTCTACAACTATGCAAAATTTGCATTCCATGTTCCTCTCCCTTTTCTTCCCCCCCTCTTTTCTCCATCAGGCATGTCCTGCTATGTAATGAAGGTCTGCTTCCCTGCTAGACCCTGAGAATAGAGGTATAAGCCATAGTCTGGGTCCTTGAAGGAGCTGCCACGAAGGGTGATGAGGTAGATAAACACGTTAACCAGCCATTCCAAAACATTGAAATAAATGTTATCATAGGGTAATCGAAAAGGACACAGAGAAGGAAACAACTAGCCTTGCCTGAAGAAGTACCGGCAGGCTTCCTGGAGGAGGTGACATTTGAGCTGAGTTTCATTAAACAATGAGACATTCACCAGGAAGGCCAGGAGAGGAGGACATTTTGGAAAGAAAGGCTGGAGAGAAGAGACGAGGCTGGAGGACTGGTGAGGAAACTACAGCAGAGTCCAGGAAAGAGACAGTGAGAACTTGAATAAGGCAGAGTCAGAGGGATGGGGAACACAGGATGGGTTTGAGACACTTCTGGGGAGAACAGAGAGGAGAGATTGGTTGTGAGGAAAGGGAAGAGACATCAAGGGTAAAACTGGGGCCTCCTGTTTCTGGGTATCTGATGCTATCTAAGTTGGGCGTTGGGAGGGGAGCGCACTTTGATTACCCGGGTAATGCTGCTGACTGCCATAAACTCCTCAGTTTCTAGGCCTTTACACTTTCAATTTTATTCTCCCTTTAGTTCCTAGACATTTTTCTTTTTTTAGTTTTTATTTTTCTTTTTTAAAAAATGTTTATTTTTGAGAGAGAGAGAGAGAGTGTGCATTTCCATGAGGGAGGGGCAGAGAGAGAGGGAGACTGAAGATCCAAAGTGGTCTCTGTGCTGACAGTAGACAGCCCCGTGTGGGGCTCGAACTCATGAACTGTGAGATCATGACCTGAGCTAAAGTTGGACGCTTAACCAATTGAGCCACCCAGGCGCCCCTCTAGGAAATTTTCTTAAGCCAAAAAAATCTCCCATTTTACCTTGATTGTCTTAGTAGAAAAGGGAACGGCCCAGGCTTGGGCTGGGAGAGCTTAGTGGACAGAGAAACCCTGGAGGTCTTCCTGGAGGAGGCAGCAGGTATCCTAGCTGGAACTAAAGCAAGGTCTATAGAGAAGGGAAGGAGTAAGGCACTGGGTGAAAGCTTGGGAGGAAATGCCTTCATGTCCTGTTCTGCACCCACCTCTGATATCCTCCAAGCAGAATCCAACACAGTGGACTCTGTTTATGTTGGTATTAGCTCTGGTTGCTAATTTCTTTCCACCTGGGGATTTCTCTTCATAAGCTCTTTTATGCACAAACTCTTAGCTCTTTATACAAGAGCTTGATTTGCTCGCAGAATTCCCTAGGGAATGTAAATCAGCACCAAGTGTGGGGAGATCTTCTTTACTCGCTACATCAATAGACCACACAGTAGAAGGGACTCTCCCCATAAAAGAGAAGGCGGGTCTCACTCCCAGCCCAGTGGGCTCAGTACCTCTGAGTCAAACTCGTGGTCAAGGCCACACAGCTGGGACCTACAAAGCCCTAGGTAATGGGGTGGGAGGGAAGCAGACTGGTATAGAATGCAAGGTCAAGTGGGCCTTTGGGCTGTCCATCAGCCAAATCCTACCCCCGTGGACATGGCTCCAGAATGACATGGCTCCAAGAAGGGGTTCATTTCTGGGTATAAGTAGGTAATGGGAATAAATTCTTGACTCTGTACTGGAGAGAACCCTGGAGATCCTCACTGCTTCTGAGTCAGGCTCTTTGGTTAGAGGCAGACCCCCACCCCTCCAACAATGAGGTCTGTAGTAGTCTGTCTCTTAAACTTTGGGCGGCTTTGGCAGTACCACAACTACCCACTTCTCTCCATAGGGGATTGCAAAACTTCAGATGAGGCAATTTCTTTAGCAGCACACCGATTCATGCAGGGAAAGAAGCCAGGAGAGTTCTCAGCACCAGTCCTGCCCAGCTTCTTGCTCTCCTACGGAGCACAGGTTCACTCAAGCCTGGGAACGTGCATGGCCGTTCCTGCCGTTTTGAGACCCAAAGCCAGAGCATGAGGAGGCGGAATAAGGCAACCACAGACTGCACAGCTCAGAACTCCATCCACGTTAACTCTGGCATCCACAGGCTGCCTTGGGGGCATGTGAGCGCTTGCTCACTGGCAGAGGAACCTGCGCTGCTGGCACTTTCCCACTTTCCCAGAGCAGGATGTGTGACTGCATATGTGTGAGGGGTGGGGGAGGGGCGGGGGGGGGTGAGATTTATCAGCAGGTGGCAACTCCACCAGGTCTTTCCTCCGATGCAATAATGAAAATGAAAACGAATGGAAGACCAAGAATGCTTTATATCTGCCTTCCTCTACACTTTTTGAAGCATTTGTTCAGCTCTTATCTCACTTGACTCTCATAAATGTGTCTCTTTCCCAGGCAACAGATGAGGAAAAGGAGTCCCAGAGAAGTTAAGTAACTTCCAACTCGGGAAAAAAAGTCAGAGATCAGCCAAATGAAAAAGAAAGGAAACTGATGCATGATTCTGCCTTTTTTCTGCGCTTGAAGCTACAGCCAGCCAGGTGAGGTCTGCAAGGGGAGGCCTTCTTTGCCTTCACCTTGAACTGAGACCGCGAGGAGTGGGTCCCAAATTCTCGTGAGGCCCTGCCCTGGAGCCCTCTGAAAAGCTATGGTCCAAGACCTAGGGCAGGTCCCATTTTTGAGAGAGGGTGGTGGTGGTGGTGTGTGTGTAGGTTGGTATATACTTGCTCTAGGGGTAACTTTCTTTCTCTTTAAGTTTATTCACTTATTTGTGTTAAATAAGCCCCACCCAATGTGGGGTTTGAACTCATGACCTCGAGATCATGGAGAGTTGCATTCTCCTCCAACTGAGCTAGCCAGGCGCCTCGACCCCAGGGGTAACTTTCTGAGCCAGGAAAGGAAAGACTTTTCTCCCTCTGTGTGTAGGAAGGCACTTTCCTACAGAAGCTGGAGTACTTTTTATATTCTTCAGCTCAGGATAAGTAGGAGAGAGAGAGACCCATTCTGGATGCCTACTCTGTGTCAAACATGTACCTTTTAATCCTCAAAACAATTCAATTAGGCTGTTTTTAATCGAGGCCCGTGGAAGTGAAGTTAATGTGCCAGATGCATACATCCAGCAGATACAGGCAAGATTTGAAGCCAGGTCTGTCTGATGCCAAACTGAGCACTCTCTACTCTCTTCCCCAGCAACCCTGCTCACTTCCATCATTGTCCAAGGGATTGGGACATTTCATGAGGGAGCAGAAAAAGAAACCTGAGGAAATAACCTCAAAGTGTAAAAAGAGCCTCTCTGAATGTCCCTTTCCCCTCCAGTGGAATGGGAATGGCGCAGGGCCCTGAATTCTCTGCTGGGTCAGGAGCCTATACTATACTTGCCAAACTCTAAGGCTGAGAATTGTCCTGTGCTTTCTTTGTTTATTTCCCTTTTGTTCTCCCTTAATTTTTCTGATGTTCCTTTTGAAAGTCATGGCCTGACTCAGCTGGTTAAGGGGACCCAAGAGTGAATGGGTGGGGGAGGAAGCAGCAGTGGCAATGTAGCCTTAGGGGCCGGCAGGGTGTGCCAGCAGAAAGGAAAATGACAAATTGGGGGGAGGGGACGTGAAACACTCAGCTTGCTGTTTTTCTCTTCCAGGACACCCCTCCCAAGATCTCTTCTTTTCTCCTGCCCTGGAAGGTGTGTGTGTGCGTGCGTGTGTGTGTGTGTGTGTGTGTGTGTGTGTGTGTGAAAGGGACAAGAGATAGGTCCTCAAAGGCCAAGTTATTTGCAGTTACCAGCTTCTTGATCCCTGGTCCCCCACAGTCTCAGTACGCTTGGGGCATCCACATAAGGCCCTGCCTCACAGTGAGCCCACATTTGGTTTCACTGCAGCCTGTGCCCCATCTGTCATGCACATCTCGATATTCAATCCTCTCCCTTTGGCTCCCAAGCCTGTTATTCCAGCACAGACCTTGGGTACTGACTCCATCAAACTGGCAGGGCTCCGCTGTGTCAATGAGAATGCTAAGAGTGATGATGGTGAAGGCACACTGCGCCAGGTTGGGCACTGGAGAGCTAGCAAGAGGGTAGTACGATAGATGACAGAAAGAGAGCTGGACGGGCAGATGGATGGATACACCGATAATAGATTATCTAAGTGCCTACCATGTGCCAGGAACTGGGCTAAGAGCTTTATGTGCATTATCTCAATGACCATCTATTAAATATGTGAAAGAGGCATTCACTCCATAATATAATTCAGATTTATTCTCAAATAATTTAATAAGTGCCAGGCATCATGCAAGGTGCTTTCTACAGTCGTAATGCTAATCCATTTCTTCGGCATTAAGAGAACGATTACTGCAGGGATTCCTAGCACTCGCCTGAAGAGGTATTGTAGAGGGGCTAGTAGAAAGACTGTGAGCCTTGGCATCGGTCAGGCTGGAGTTCAAATCAGGATAGGTTTGTCAATACAGGTTTGTTCTTGTTTTGGAAAGCAATTTGGCACTATGTATCAAGGACCAAAGTAAATCCACTACTGGTAATCTGTCTTAAGGCATACTAACAGGTAAATATTTACTGAGTAATTACTATATGCCAAGAACTGTTCTAACTGCTTTAGATGAATCATCTTATTTAATTCTAACAGCAAACCCAGGAGGAAGGTACTATTGTCATCCCTACTGTACAGAAGCGAAAACCAAGGCACATAACTTACCCAACCCTTGTAAGGGTAAAGCCCAGATTTCAATCAAGACAACCACTCATCAACCCTACACCATGCTGACTGTATAAGCTTTGCACATAAAACTGCCCCTTACGGTATAATTATCATTATAGGAAATTTGGAACTCCTGTAAATGTCCAAAAAAACTGGGCAAACAGAAAGCAAATTTAACTAATGTCTTTAAAGAATTTATAATACCATGAGGGAAATGCTTATGTTATAATACGAAGTAGAAAAAAGCAGGCTACAAAATTATACATGCAATATAACCACAAGTATGCAGAAAAGCCCAGAAAAACATCCTAGCATGGATTAAAGTAAGATCTGCTAAGGGTTATCTCTGGAGAGAGGCAACCATGGTTCCTTTAAATATTTCTCTTTTTTTCCTGTACTTTCTAAATTCTCTGCAATATACATGCATTACCTTAAAATTATTTTAAAACTTACATAAAAACAAGTATTTGCTGAATAAATGATTGGTCTGTTGGGTGCCTTTCGAGGACTCGTCTCTTTTAATCTCAGCACTGGCAGCAGGAACAATGGTGGGGTTGGGGGGTGACCTCTACCCCTGGCCTGCACAGTGTGAGAATTATAGTAAATGAGGTCACATTTCTAAAGGGTTATGTTCCCCTTACAGCTGGGTGGACTGAAGCCCTAGTGATCCTCATCAAAAAAGGAAGGCAAAGAAGAGAACAGCAGGAAGAATGCACGGAGTGTGAGACACAATGGCAGCGGAGAAGGAGGACGTGGGGGAGACAGCTTGGGGGCAAAAGGGGAAGAGATAAAAGAAAGCAGGAGCCCAGAGAAGGGTTGGGGAGCCGTGAGGGCTGAAAAAGCCTAGGGGGGGCAGGCTGACAGACAGACAGACAGACAGACACAGACACACATATACACACACAACACAGCAACCTGGTAAGAGATATAAATTCTCTTGACCCACCAATATTCCTGCTGAACTGCAATGGATTGCCCCAGTGTTACAGAAACCATTTTCTACAGTGAAATGATGCTTCCATTTAGGGGAAGCCTTTTCCCGGGCTTGCAACTTGAATCTCTTCTAGCTGCCTGGCTACTCCCCAGTCCTCAAGGCCCTCGCCAAGAAGGACCTATATGCACTGTAGCCATTGCAATTTGCCAGGGACAATTAGACCTATCCCTGCTGCAACCATTCAATCAATGTTGGGAGCTTTGGTACCGGTGGATAGGAATCATGACATAAACACAGGATTAGCACCCAGAACACAGTTTGCAAAGGCTGCCTAAGGCTTCTAGTTTGTAAATTAAGGTACTAAAGAACAGAACAAAAACCATGGGGCAATGTGAGATCTGTGATGGTCACCTGAGGAATCTGCCAGAGGGAAAGAAGTAAGGCCCAGAGAGAGAAAATTGCTGACCAAGGCCAAAAGCTGGCTGGCGGGGGAGACTGGGCTTTCTGATTCTTACCCAGTAGACCAGTCCTTTATGAGTTATAGTTTTTGTGTTTTCAAAGGGCTTGTTGTGACCCTACCCTTCATTTACCTTTATAATATGTCCCTGAGGTAGGTAGGGAGCCAGCTCTTGTTTTGTGGGTAGAAAATGTACAGCTCAGAGAGGCCATGGAATTATCCCAGTATCAGTGGGCTGATGGATGATGTGCTGGGGCTCAGACTAAATCTCAAGAACATGAGTGCTGGGCCACACACTTTCCTGAGGAACTTTCAGCCATGGGAAGTCAGGAGCAACTTTAGTTTCTGCAGTTTTCTGGCGTCCTCAGGCCAAAATTCCTCCTTGGGGTGGCCTCGGAAGTATTAGAGGTGGAGTGAGTGTGTCCCAGTTTCCGCTGTGATATTCCATTTCTACCATGAAATCATCTGCATGGCTATAGTTCTGATGTGAGGCCTTAAGCCCATTATCGCTGACAACCACTGGTCAAGCACTAACTATATACAGGGAACAGAGTAGGTTCTGGGGATACACAGAAATATAAGACATGGCCCTGGTTATCAGAGACAAGATTATTTTAGTTTTGGAATAAGGCCAAATACGTACAAATGCAACAAGATGACAAGTCTGAGGTCTCTCACAGTGGCCTGTCTTCACACGTACTGTTTTGCTTCTTTGAAATCCCCTACCGCACCCACCCGCACAACTCAGGTGTTTTCCTCCTTGGGCATCTTTTCCTCTACTCCTCAGCCTGGATTGGATTCCCCTCTACTGGCTTCCTATAATATCCTGTATGTCCCTCTACTGCAGCACCTAACATACCAACCATACTTTTAAATCTTACCTGTCTCGGGGCGCCTGGGTGGCTCGGTCGGTTAAGCAGCCGACTTTGGCTCAGGTCATGATCTCGTGGTCCGTGAGTTCGAGCCCCGCATCGGGCTCTGTGCTGACAGCTCAGAGCCTGGAGCCTCTTTCAGATTCTGTGTCTCCCTCTCTCTGACCCTCCCCCGTTCATGCTCTGTCTCTCTGTCTCAAAAATAAATACACGTTAAAAAAAAAATTAAAAAAAAATAAATCTTACCTGCCTCTCACTCCCATCTCTAACTCTAAGCTTTGGGGAAGAGGATGGGGTGTATTTCCATCCCTGTTCCTAGTTTGTGTCTGACACAAGCCAACACTTAATAGATATGTGCTGAATAAAGAAAAGCGACCATTCTGCTTCTGCTGCCTCCAGCAGATAAGCTCTAAGGTCCCTTGCAGCTCTACCATAGTGTGACTTTATGTCACCATTTGAGGCATTGTTTTTTAGTCACAGTGGTCTCAATTTCATTGAGGCTAGATATGACCTCATTTAGCAGTAATGGAAGCCACCTCACTGTTCCCCTCCTTTTCTCCTAAAGGACCTAACGATAATCTGAGCATGAGTAACAATGGGAACATGTGGCTTATTCACTTCCTTTTTATTAGAATTACGGGACCTGGCAAAGTCCACTGGGAACTTTCTGTCCACTCCTAGCAAAGTCTCTGCCTAGTTACCTAGTTGCTGGGCAGGTAAGGTTGGGAAAATCCGGTGGCTAGGCAACACAGAACACTCAGGAAAGGAAAACAGCCAGAAATATTTGCAGACTAGAAAGGCAAGGAAAACTTGATGGAAACAAACATTCAAAGTACCTGCCAGGCTTTTAATAATGTCAAAGGAAAAGAGCCTGGAACCAGCTGGAGGAAAAAGATAAGAAACACATTTATTTTCTCTGCCCAGACCATATCAACTGTCCCCCAACCCCATACCTTCTGTTTACTGTTAGAAAAAAATGGCCACATTTCTCAGGCGAGCTGCATTGTGCCAATCTCTCTCTATACGTAGGAAAACTGAGTCTAAGAGGTTAGCAAATTTATTTGGCAGCAACATTGGAATGTGCCGCTGTCCATGGTTCTGAGTGCCCCCTGGGGCCCTGAGGCATCTGAGTCTTAGCCAGGTTCTTCTGCCCCCACAGATGACCCAGCTAATGAATGACAGGAAGAAGCTGGGCTGTGGACAAAGAAGACTTGAGAGCTTGTTTGGAAATGCAGATCTACAATGTATTATCTGAAATCCCTGGGGTCAGATGTTTTTCAGAATTCTGAATTTTTCATGTTTTTAACAAGGTAATATAATGTGTCTATTGAATATTATGTAAAATCCTTAGTGAAGTCCAGGGCAGCACCACGTAATCAAACGCATCGATATTTCCTCAGAAAAATGTGTGACTAGTCATCCCAAATATGATCAATAAAGACATTAAGTAGCCTCATGGCAGTTCAGGGTCTTCCTCCAAATGAGTTCATTTGCATTAGTCTTGTGAGAAAACTTCTGGTCCTAAAGTGTTTTGGATCCAAAATTTTGGCTAAGGGATTGCAGTCCCACAGTAGTACCAGCCCGTGGATTCTAACCTCGGGTCAAATAGACCTGCCAAAATTACTATGGTTGATCAAACTTTCTAAGCTTGTAAATTTCCTGACTGGGGGTTGCAGGCAGGGGATGGATGAAGAATGAAACTAAACCAAAGAAAATCAGCTTGACCCATCTAGTCCTCAGACCTCCCCACCCCCAAAGATGCACAAGTATAATTTTCTCTTTAGGACAAATAGCTGATAACTCTGAAAGTATATAGCTGGATATCCTGGAAACCCCATAGATGGCACACAGATTGAGGGGTGGGGGAAGAGGCCATTAGCCTTTTTTTTTCTACCCACAAGCCTGACTACCCCTTGATTCTGGGCAAGCTCACATCTCCTATCACGTAAGCATGAGCATAGTTGGCATGACTGTGACGAGGGAAGAATATTTTGTCGTCTGTACATAATGATGATTATTAGTCTTGTGGACTGTCTACTAGCTGCTAAGCTCTGTACTAACTGCTTGATATGCATTATCTCTCCTCTCCTTACCCTGTCCTGTGGAGACAGGATTTTCTCCATTTCACAGATGAGGAAACTGGGGCTCATAAAGGTTAAATAGCCCCCCCTGAAATCATTAGCTGGTAAATGGTGGAATCAAGGATTTTAACCCTGACTAAATTCTACTATGACTGCATTACTTTACCTCTTTTCCTTTGTCTTCATTGTCATAGGCGTTGGTTTGAGTGTGAACAAGGGGATTAAATTGCTGCTAGTATTGAATCAGTTCAGCTTGTGGTAGGGGTTTTTTTTTTTTTTTTTTAAGTTTGGTTATTTATTTTTGAGAGAGGGAGAGCACGAGCTGGGTAGGGACAGAGAGAGAAAGAGGGAGAGAGAGAGAATCCCAAGCAGGCTCTGCACCATCAGCACAGCGGCCGATGGGGGATCAAACCCATGAACCTTGAAATCATAATCTGAGCCAAAATCAGGAGTCAGACACTTAACAGACTGAGCCAGCCAGGCACCCCAGTTTGTGGTAGGATTTTAGTTAACTGTCCTGTGAAATGACTTATATTTACATTAATAGTATGCTTCAAGTTTTAAATAATTTTACAAATAATAATTGTTCTTGGAGTGGGGGGGGTGAAGTATAAAAGGCTGCTTTTGGCTATGTTCTCCCCAGACCCACTCCCAAGAAATTATGGCTTGCTGTGTATCCTTCCAGAAGTATATATGTACTTTTTAGTACATAGGAGATCATACATAGGCCACCATGGCTTTTTTTTTTTCCTGCCTTAATAATATATCTTTCCAGGGGTGCCTGCTGGTTCAGTCAGTAGAGTGTGCAAGTCTTAATCTCCAGGTTGTGAGTTTGAGCCCTATGTTGGGCGTGGAGGTTACTTAAAAAAATAAATTAAAAAAATATATCTTTCTATATCTGAACATACAGAATATCTCATGTTTATTGTTATTAAACTAGTCCCCCCTCCTCCAGAGTGCCCTCCTCATACATGCTGTTTCTTTTTTTAAAAAAATATTTTATTTTTTAAAGTCATCTTTCCACCCAACATGGGGCTTGAATTCACAACCTCAAGATCAAGAGTTACACGCTCTACTGACTGAGCCAGCCAGGTGCCCCTTATTAAACTAGTTTTATTTTTTTTAATTTTTAAAAATGTTTTTATTTATTTTTAGAGAGAGACAGAGTATGAGCAGGGGAGGGGCACAGATAGAGGGAGACACAGAATCTGAAGCAGGCTCCAGGCTCTGAGCTGTCAGCCCAGAGCCCGACGTGGGACTCGAACTCACGAACTGTGAGATCATGACCTGAGCTGAGGTCGGACGCTTAACTGACTGAGCCACCCAGGCACTCCATTAAACTAGTTTTAGAAATGAAATGATAAATATACTAGGCAAATAGTAGTGAAAGGAATGGATTTCCAATTACTAGACTAATACAAGTATGCATGACTGCTTGTTTTTGAGGGAGCTTAGTATAGTGGTTAAGAGCCTAGACCTAGAGCATTTTGGATTCAAGTTCCCACTCTGTCCTCATAAACTCTGCAACTCGATAAATTACTCAATCTCAATTACTCAAGCCTCAATTTTTTAAATCTGTAGAGTGGGTTTAATCATGGCACCTCTCTTGTGGATTTGTATATACTAGAAGAGAAATGCAGTTAATGAGTTTAGTGGTTTAGTACAGTCCCTGGGACAGAACAAGTTATGTACATCGTTCAAATCTGAAGCAGCCACATTTTGGGCTCCTGGCTGGCCTGGTCAGCAGAGACTCTTGATCTCAGGGTCATGAGTTCAAGCCCCACATTGGATATAGAGCCTACTTAAAAAAACAACAACAAGAACAAGGTGTAGCCCCATTCCTAAGGCTAGAACAGATGTATAGGGATCTCCCTATATGTGCTTATAGGATAGCCCTTAACTGATAGCACTGAATTCTTTTATCCTGGAAAGTGAGAATAGATAGGTCCAGGGATCTCTTGCTCTCCATTCCCCTTTCTCCTATCACAAATTGACCACAGTAAAAAATTTGAAGGTCATTGCTTATGGCAGATTGAACCTTGGACCTTGGACACTAAGCTGCTGCCCAGGGTGTCTATATGGAATTCAGCATATAAAGCACTGAGTTTGGAGTTTGAACTTCTTACCCTAAATCTGCCATCATCTTGCTGTGTGACTTTGAACAGATTGATTCTTCTCACCCGAGAATTTCTAAGTCCCATCCGGCTTTAGGATTCCAGGATCCTTTTCTGATATCTAGGATTCTGGTTTTGATTTCCAGGATTAAACAGATGTGGCTACGGGGAACTTATGTCCTTAGAAAGCTGCTGGTTAGTCTGGTTTTGGTGTTTGGTCTGCTTGGGAAAGCAGAGTGCTGTTTAAGCATTGCAGGTTCTGGATCAGAAAGGCAGGTTCAAACTTTGACTCAGCCACTTCTTACTTAGGCATATTACTTAACTTATCTGAGCCTCAATTTCCTTATTATGTAAATATGGGGTTAATAATAGTACTTACCTTAAAAGTAATACTTACGCTTTTTGATCCTTCATTTTGCAAATATTTGTTGAGCATTCACTGTGAGCCAGACGCTGTGCTAGGTACTGGAATACAATTATGAGAAATAACAGATGGACTTATAGTCTAGCATGGAACACAGACAATGACACAATCTAAGCTAGAAAATATAAAATCGCAACTGTGATAAGTGTGGCTAAGATTTGCAAAATGGTGTTATAAGACTCTATAACACAGGGATCTTTTGTGATAATGAATTTCAGGTAAGGTTTTCTTGGGAAGGGGATGTTTGCATTGAGCACTTAAGAGTGAAGAGAAAAAGATATGACTTCTTTGAAAGACCGAGGTATTTGATTTTAGAGCTTCCACATGACATTAGTGAAGCTTACATTCTAGAACTACAAAGTGGACTCAACCCTCTTGAAAGGGAGACCTGGAGGAGAGCTGGGAAGGGAAGAGATTAAAGCTACTTTCTTTAGGAGTCACATGCTCCCAGAGTCAGGGTCAGACAAAGTTAGTAACTGTGGTTAGGGGAGAGGGGTAGGGAGAGATGATTTCCCTGTGAAGGTCCCAACCTCTAGGGCATCTCTCCTTCAGCATATCTCGGTCAAAACTCATGAAGTTTTCATGAACTGTTTCAATTCACTGACTTCTCTCAACTCCTATACCATTTAGGGCCCTATATAATTTATCAATTGCTGATTAAGGTTCCAATAAAACAAACAGATAAAATAGAATTTATTAGAAGGAATTTATAAGTTCAATTTTTACTTATTTTAAGATCAGTAAATGAGAAAAATGAGGCTGTTCTAATAATGTGAAAGGAGGAAAGAAAGAAAGAAAGAAAGAGGAAGGAAGGAAAGAAGGAAGGAAGGAAGAGAGGGAGGGAGGGAGGAAATCAGGAGTTCTGTTGGCCTCGGAAACCAACTTGTTTCTTTATTTTGTTTTGACTATAAAAGAACTCCAAAATACTAACTGATTCAGTAGTTGCAAATAATAACAGTTTTAGCTTGCAATGATGGGATATTCTTTAATTAATCAAAGAGGAAAGAAGAAAGAACATTTATTCTAAGACCTGCACAAAAATGAGCTAGTCCAGAGAACAAGCTGGCTTCCTGTGTGTGTGTGTGTGTGTGTGTGTGTGTGCGCGCGCGCACATGTGTGCGTGCAAATATATACACCAGCTCAAATATTTTATGAATACTATATTATCTGCTTGATTATATATTTTTATTCCTTAAAACAACCCTATAAAGTAATTATTATTATCATCCCCATTGACTGTACAAGAAAATTAAGGCTCAGAGAGATTTCATTTCTGGAGACATGAAAGTCTAGATACACTAAAAAACCCATTTACTGAAAACAACTAAAACTTTGGGGTAAAATAATTGTAAGCCATCAATGATCTGGCAAGAAAGTAAAGAATCTACAGAGTAAAAGAAGGAACTAAGTAATTAAGCAGACTATTGAAGCTCACTGTCACCCTGAGGATGTCTTCTCATCTTAGTAAACTTAAGTTTGAGATTTTACAGACTTCCGGGGCTCAGGAGACAAAGCCTAAGTGTTCCAAGGTTCTTGTATGATTTGAGAAGAGGGTAAAAATATTGATTTATCATAGATTTCAATCATTTAAGCATGTGGACGTTTTTGAAGATAATCATTAAAAGAATAATGATAGAGAACATATCTTCCAAACCAGTACCAGAAACAAATGGAATGAAAAAAATTTCAAATAATGCAAAAGAAGTCAAGAAAGGGGGGGGGGGGAAGGAGAGATAGAAAGGATGAGACAAATGTAGTGTACAAATTACAATGTAGAAATTAATCCAAATATTGTTTACTGCAATTACAATAAATATAAATGGATTAAGTACTACAGTAAAGGATTCATATATATATATATATATATATATATATATATATATATATATATATAATTTATTATCAAATTAGTTTCCATATAACACCCAGTGCTCATCCCAACAGGTGTCCTCCTCAATGCCCATCACCCACTTTACCCTTTCCCCCACCCCCATCCACACTCAGTTTGTTCTCAGTATTGAACAGTCTCTTATCGTTTGCCTTCTTCCCTCTCTGTAACTTTTTGTCCTCCCTTCCCTTCCCCCCTGGTCTTCTGTTAAGTTTCTCAGGATCCACATATGAGTAAATACATATGGTATCTGTTAGGATTATCAAACTAGATTAAAAAAACAACCCAGTTATATGTCATTTATTATTTATTTATTTATTTATTTATATATAAAGATTTTATTTTTTTAAAAAAAGGGGGTTACACCTGGGTGACTCAGTCAGTTGAACAACTGACTCTTTGATTTTGGCCCAGGTTAAGATCTCACAGTTTGTGGGACAGATTCCTACATTGGGCTCTGCGCTAACAGTGCAGAGCCTCCTTGGGATTCTCTCTCTCTCACTCTCTCTGTCCCTCCCCCCCCCCCAAAATAAATAAATAAACTTAAAAAAAATAAAAGAGACACACCCAAAACATAAAAATACAAACCAAGTGGAAAATAATATGCTAGATAAGCACTAAATAAAAAACTCTGTTGTAGCTATAGTAATAGTCAAAATGAAATCTAAGGCAAAAAAAACCCCCAAACCCACAGTATGATTATAGATAAATGGAGTCACTGCATAATGACTCAAATACAGGAAACAAAGTGAGGGTTGCTGGAGGGGAGGTGGGTGGGGGGATGGGATAAATGGGTGATGGGCATCAAGGAGGACATTTGTTGGGATAAACACTACGTATTATATGTAAGCGATGAATCACTGGGTTCTACACTGTATGTTAACTAACTTGAATTTAAATAAATAAATTTTTTTTTTTAATTTTTTTTTTCAACGTTTATTTATTTTTGGGACAGAGAGAGACAGAGCATGAACGGGGGAGGGGCAGAGAGAGAGGGAGACACAGAATCGGAAACAGGCTCCAGGCTCCGAGCCATCAGCCCAGAGCCCGACGCGGGGCTCGAACTCCCGGACCGCGAGATCGTGACCTGGCTGAAGTCGGACGCTTAACCGACTGCGCCACCCAGGCGCCCCTAAATAAATAAATTAAAAAGAAAGTTTAATCCATTAGTCAAACAATAATAGCAAAGAGAAAATATTCCTAATGACATAGCCCTCAAAAAAGTTACAAAGTTATAAGGAAAAACCAGAAAATCCACTATCATAGTGGGAAGTTTTAGCACAACAATTAATAAATTAAGCAGATGAAAGATTAGGAGAGTATAAGAAATTTGAAAAACACAAGTAATGAGCTTGGTCTAATGGTAAAATATAGACAATTGTACCTAAAAGTACAGAATACAACCATAATAAAAATATATTGTGTGATTTATAACATATATATAAGTAAAATGTATGACACTAATAATATAAAGGCCAACAGTTGGGAAATGCAAGTATACTATTGTAAGGTTCTTATACTCTATGTGAAGTGGTATAATATCAGTTGGAAATAGATTGTTATAAGTTAAAGATGTAAACTATACACCTTAAAGCAAGCACTAAAGTAACAAAGAAGAGTTACTGCCAACAGAGACAAAATAGAAGCAGAAAAATATTCCAATAATCCAAAACAAGACAGGAATGAGGAAAAAGGAAACACAGAAGAGATGGGGCAAATAGGAAATAAACACTAAAATAATAGTTTAAGCCCAATTATATTAATAACCATATTAAATGTAAATGATGTAAATACTCCAATTAAAAGGCAGAGAACATCATATTGGATTAAAAAAAAAACACGACTCAACTAAATGATGCTTAAAGAAATACACTTAACAGATAAATGCACATATGAGGTAAGAGCAAAAGGATGGAAAAAGACATACTGTGCTACCATTAATCAAGAGAATGCTGGAGTGGCCATATTGAGCAGATTTCAGAGCAAAGAATATTAACAGAGATGAAGGTTATTTCATAATAAGAAAGGGGTTAATTCATCAGGAGGACATAAAAGTCTTAGACATTTATATACCTTAATTATAGAGCTTCAAAACACCTGAAGCAAAAACTGATGGAATTGCAAGGAGAAATAGAAAAACCCATAATCATAGTTGGAAACTTTAATACCCTTTTCTATATCCATTCCTTTTACGTGCACACAGACCATTTACCATGAAAGACCAAATTCTGGATCATAAAGTGACTTCAATAAATTTAAAAGGATTCAAATCATATAAAGTATGTTTTGGGGGACACCTGTGTGGCTCAGTTGGTTAAGCTTCGAACTCTATCTTGGCTCAGGTCATGATCTCATGGTTGGTGGGATTGAGCCATGCATTGGGCTCTGTACCGACAGTGTGAAGCCTGCTTGGGATTCTCTCTCTCTCTCTCTCTCTCTTTGCCCTTCCCCTCTCTCAAAATGATAAAATATTTAAAAAATAAAGTATGCTTTCTGGCCATAATAGATTTAGTATGGAGTGCAATATTGGAAATCAGCAACAGAAATATATCTGGAAAATCATCAAATATTTGAAAACTAAACAACACACTTATAAATAATCCATGAGTCAAAAATAATACATGTATTAATAATTCAAAATTAGAAAGTATTTTGAACTGAATAAAAATGACAACACAACATATCAAAACCTGTGGAAGGCCACTAAAGCAATACTTAGAAGAAAATTTATAGCACTAACCACCTATATTAGAAATGAACAAAGGTCTCAAAATGATGACCTCAGATTCCACCTAGAAAAAGAAGACAAATTAAATCCAAAATAAGCAGAAGAAAGGAAATAATAAAGATTAGAACAAAAACCACTAAAATAGACAACAATAAAAGAGAAAACCAGTGAAACCAAATGCTGGTTCTTTGAGAACGCCAATAAAATTGATAAACCTCTGGCCAGACTGGGAAAAAAGAGTAAAGACACAAGTTACCAACATTAGGAATGCAAAAGATAACATCACTACAAATTCTACAGATATCAAAAGGATAAAAAGGAAATATTATGAATAATTATGCTGATAAATTTGACAACTTACATGAAATGGGGAATTTCCTTAAAAGACACAAGTACCAAAACTAACATGAGAAAAGCATATAACATGAATATCCTTGTATCTATTAGAGAAGTTGAATTTGTAGTTAAAAACATTCCCACACAGTGTGGAGTTTCCTCAAAAAATTAAAAATAGAACTACCCTATGACCCAGTAATAGCACTGCTAGGAATTTACCCAAGGGATACAGGAGTGCTGACGCATAGGGGCACAGGTACCCCTATGTTTATAGCAGCACTTTCAACAATAGTCAAATTATGGAAAGAGCCTAAATGTCCATCAACTGATGAATAGATAAAGAAGATGTGGTTTATATATACGATGGAATACTACTTGGCAAAGAGAAAGAATGAAATTCTGCCATTTGCAACAACATGGATGGAACTGGAGGGTATTAAGCTAAGTGAAATAAGTTGGGCAGAGAAAGACAGATATCATATGTTTTCACTCATATGTGGATCTTGAGAAACTTAACAGAAGATCATGGGGGAAGGGAAGGGAAAAAAATAATTACAAACAGAGAGAGAGGGAGGCCAACCATAAGAGACTCTTAAATACAGAGAACAAACTGAGGGTTGATGGAGGGGTGGGGGAGAGGGGAAAGTGGGTGATGGGCATTGAGGAGGGCTGTTGTTGGGATGAGCACTGGATGTTGTATGTAAGCCAACTGACAATAAATTATATTTAAAAACAAAAACAAAAACCTTTCCATAAAGGAAACTCCAGGCCCAGACAGCTTCACTGGTAAATTTTATCAAACATTTAATGAAGAAACACTACTTATTCTACATGGGCTCTCAGAACATGGAAGAGAAAGAAACATTTACCTATTCATTTTATAGGACCAGCATTATCCTGATAACAAAACCAGACAAAGACATTACAAGAAAACCAAAGACCAATATCCCCCATGAATACAGATGCAAAAATTCTAAATAAAATTTTAGCAAATCAAATCCAACAGTACATTAGTAGGATGATACATGATGGCCAAGTGGAGTTTATCCTAGGAATGCAAAGTTGATTTCACTCATATCCATCAGTAATTCATTTGAGAGAGAGACAGACTGAGCATGAGCAGGGGAGGGGCAGAGACAGAGAGAGAGAGAGAGAGAGAGATACAGAATCCAAAGCAGGCTCCAGGCTCTGAGTTGTCAGGCCAGAGCCTGATGTGGGGCTCAAACTCACGAACTGTGAGATCATGACCTGAGCTGAGGTCGGGTGCTTAACCAACTGAGCCACCCAGGATCCCCTATTTAGTTTATAAGTTTACTTATTTATTTTGAAAGAGAGAGAGAGCAGCGGAGGGGCAGAGAGAGAGAGAGAATCCCAAGAAGGCTTTGCCCTGTCAGCAGTCAGCATAGAGCCCAACGCAGGGCTTGACCTCACGAACATAAGTTAACATCAAGAGCTGGACGCTTAAATGACAGAACCACCCAGTTGCCCCATGAGCCAATTTTTAAAAAATGTTTATTTATTTATTTTTGAGAGAGAGAGAAAGAGAGCATGACAGGCTCTGAGCTGTCAGCACAGAGCCTGACGTGGGGCTCAAACTCACAAACCATGAGATCATGACCTGAGCCAAAGCTGGACGCTTCACCAACTGAGCCACCCAGACGCACCCACCATGAGCCAATTTTAAAAAATAAGTGTTAATATATACACATCCCCCTTTTCTTTTTCCCTGGAGGACTCTGGCCTCTACACTCACCTATTACTCATTTCTTCCGCTCTTCAAGTAGGGCAAGAAGGAAACAAGTGTTTGGAGAGGAGGGGAATGAGAGGTGGTGGGTCAAGTGGGGCCAAATGAAGAATCCTCCCTCTGTGGTGTGAGGAATGGAAAGGCAGGAAGCAGAGTGAGCAAGCCTCTCCATCTCTCTGAGCCTCAGCTATTAACTTGGAGGGATGCGGACAAGAAAGGGAAGCATATCAGTCCCCATGAGGTAGATCATTCTTAGAATCAGAGCCCGAGAGTGGTCCAAGGCATTTAGAGATCATCCCCCCTAGTTCACTCTCTCTTTAAAGAGATGACACCTCACACCGTGGTGGCTGCCAGAGGGGAGGGAGGTGGGGGGATGGATGAAATAGGTGAAGGGGAGTAAGAGGCACAATCATCTTCCAGTTATAAAATAAATAAGACATGGGGACGTAATGTACAGAATAGGGAATACGGTCAATAATATTGCAACAACTAACACAGATAGTAACTCGACTTGTCTGCGGTGACAGTTTTGTAATGTATGTAGATATCACATCACTATGTTGTACATCTGAAACTAATACAATTTTGTATGTCAATTATTCTTCAATAAAAATAAGTGGACAATGCCTGAGCAACGAAGTCACCTGCCCAAGGGCCCACAGCAAGCAAGGGGCTGAGCCACGTGACTCCCAGCCTAGCTGTGACTCAATCTCCTCTGTTCTCTAATTAGGAATCTTGGAGCTGCCCACGGTGACACACTCCCACCCGTTCTTGTGGTCTCTAGGGATGGCCATACCAGGGAATGAGAGACACAAAGGACCGGCTGGCTGCATCTTAGAATCCCCCAGGGAGCTTTTTCAAAATTCCAATATCTGAAGCCTACCCCAGACCAATTCTATCAGGATCTCTGGGGGACGGGGCCTGAGTGTCAGTACTGGCTGAAAGGTCCCCTCGGTGATTCTAATGTGCAGCTGGGCTGTGAGCTACTGGCTAGGCAGCCCAGGGATTGCCCAGCTGCAGCTTCACGTCACATTTTCCCGTCACATTTTACTCCCCACCCCCATCCTGACTCAGGGCTGTCCTTTCTTGTCATTCTTTGTGCTCTGCCTAGGATGAAAGAGCCAGGGAGGAGGCTAGCCTGGCCAAGAACACCTGCTCTGTCCCTGCACTTGCCCTGGAGTCGGGCACAACTTACCCTTCTCGACGCCTTCCCATGTGGAGCTGGTGCCCCATTGAAGCAGAAAATGCTGGTGCCCTCCCTTTCCCCCAGTCTGACCTGTCTTCTAAGACTTCCTGCCTCTTTAGCCTCTCATCCCTTCTCTATACCTCCAACCCCCGACGCCCTTCCTTTCTCAGTCTTTCTTTATCAGAAGTTCCAAGCTCTTTTCTTGGTTCCCTTCCCTGCGTGCAGTTCTCCCTCCTGCATCAGTGGCTGAATTGAGTTGCTCTCTGGTGCTTTTCTTCAGGAAGGGGACGTGATTCTTTTCAGTAGATGACCTGGCTGCCCCAACCCCATGCCAGCAGGGAGCAGCTCCCCAGATGTCGGTCACTGCCAGTATCACTGACTTCAGATGTCAAGAGAGGAGGCGTGGCCACCTCTCACCCTATAATACAGCCCATGTCCCCTTTTCTCTTCCTTCTCTACCCTGCCTGAGAACATTCCTGATGAGAAAACTGCAGTGATAGCCCCACAAAGGACAGAATCTTCTCTTGAGGCCCTACTATGTGCCAGCCATTAAGACTACAGAGATGAATAAAGCTGTCCTTTCCCTCAAGGAATTTATAGTCAAGTAAAAGGTAGAATTTTTTTTTGCTCAGGGGAGAAAGGAGGGTGAAAGTGTGGTGTGGGAAAAGAAAATTTTAGTACCTATCACGTGCCAGGAAAATACGATCTTCTTATATGATCACAAAATTCCATGTAGAAGATGCCATTCCCCGCCCCCCCCTCCCCCCCATTATATAGATGAGGCAATTGTGGCAAACAAGGTTAAACAACTTGCCAAGCTTACACAGCTATTAAGGGCCAAGATCAGGGTTTGGACCCACATCATTAGACTTCAGTTCCACTGTTTTCTAGAAGTCTGATGGTTATACCATACCCGATCCCAGCACCCTTCACCAGACTGAACCCTGGGGACAGCAGAAACCTCAGAGTTAGAGGCCTGGCTTCTTGTCCTGGCTCTGCTGCTAACTAGCTGTGTGACATTGGACAGTCACATCTCCTCTCTGGGCCTTGGGTTTCTTACACATAAAGTGAGGGAGGTAGACTAGGTAATTTAGAGGATCTTTTTCAACTCTATGCTTTTCTTGATTCCATTTCCTTTCCCCAATCAGTTATGTATTCATTTTGCTTCCATCTTATAAGAAGGGTCACTGGAGCTCGGGGGTGGGGGTTGGGGGTCATGCCATCAATTTCTTGCTGGGTTGGAGCTGGGACCCACAGTCCAGCAGCTGGTACACTGCAGTGTTCATCAGTCAGGGCTGGGTGACTGCAATTAGACTCCCCCAGGAGGCACTGAGAGTCCTGGCTGCAGGATTCCAGGAGCCAAGGCTATGCCCCTGCGTGAGCCACCAACAGCCACCACTTAGTCCATGAAATCAGGCTGAGGGGAGGAGAGGATGGCCCAGAACTAGTCACTGTGAAGCCTCCCCAGGCGTTTCACGCTTTTGAAAATGGCCCTGAGAGAGATGCTATCAGGAGGCGTATTTAATGGGTTTTGGAAATTGGCTAATTTTGTTGCAATCGTCTGGATGTTGCCCGATGCATGCTAAGTATCTAGGGCCAGTGTGGGCTTGTGAGTAGGGCCAAGGTGTCCAAGGCCTTCAGAGATATGTGGCACAGGGAGGGCAGTGTGGAATGGCTGGTCATTCCTAGTTGCCTGAAAGATCCCAGGTGACCTCAGGTCATCAGGCTTGGTGTTGGGTCAGTGCCCTCTGCTGCTCCACAAGGTGTCATCCCTGCCTCCCTCCTCCCTGCCTCCCCATTTCACATTGGCTCTCCCTCACCTTTCTCTGCAGGGCCTCCCTTCTCACCTTTGCCCATAGCCCCTGCCTCCCCCCTGCCCCCAGCCACCCCCAAGTGGAGTTCTCCCTAGCCACCTTCTCCCATGCCTTGGGTCAATAAACCACCAATACCCTGTACTGAGAAGGAACACAGAGCTCTTTGCACGCCTGATTCACCAAGAACTGCTCTTCCAGCCCCTCCCTGGGCCTCTGGCACGTTCTCTCCATCCTTTGGGCCCTGCCTTTCCTCCTCCAGAGACATTGTCATCCATCAGCTCTCTGCCTCACTGGTCACAGTTCCTTCTCTGGCTGTCTTCAGCTGGGTTGTTTATTTTCTTCCTTTCTCATCTTCCTACACCCTCTTCCTCCCCTCGTTCCTGGATTTGGGTTTTCTGTAGGTTCCTTATCAGGGTTGTCCTGCAGAATGGGGCAGAAGAGAGGTCCAAAGCAATGCACTCTTTGATCTTTGAGGAAACAGGGCTACAGCCTCCTGCAGTGATGCTGCTTAAAGGGTCCAAGATTTGGAACCAGAAGACTCAGTGTCAGAACTAATTCCGGGAGTTTTGGACAGGTTCATTACCCTCTCTAAGCCTCAGTCCTCTCATTTATGACATGGAGCTGTGGTGGCCAAGCGAGAAAGTAACAGCTATCATTTGCTGAGTGTATTTTGTATGTTTGGCTCCACGTTAGGCACTTGCGAATATGCTTGCATTTCAGTATGTTTCTGGAAGTGCTTTGTGCATTAGAAAGTGCTATGTGAATGCCAGTTACTATCAGGAAACCAGAAAGCCATAATGCTGGCTCTCCTTTGTACCCAGAAAGTGATTACATGGGCACTTTCGAACAGTTCTGTTAACAAAAATTTTATACATACATCATCTCATTGACGTTCACGTGACTACTCTGAAGTAGGTAAGCAGATATGATTAGCCCCGGTCTATGGATAAGGAGTCCCAGACTCAGAAATCGGAGCCCAGACAGCTCTGCCTGTTTTCTCCACTTGCCTCAGTGCTGGGAAGTACACCTGTTCCACCTCACCTGATGGTCGGACGGGTGGGCAGTGTGGGAGTGTGCGTGCGGCATAGGCAGCATCTTGAAAGACGGAATGGAAGGCCAGGTGGGGAAGTTATCTGAAACAGTCCCAGTGGAGCTCTGAGAGCAGAAGAGTTTTCCCAGCTGGCTGGGGGGGTCTCCACAGGGAAAGGGGCTTGGTGGGGAGAGGCCTCAGGATCAGAGTGTTGGCAAGCAGGCTGATAATGGACATAAGCCAGCAGGAAATGGGGCCACCTAAGAAAAGGATGGTGTGTCACATGAACCAACTTTCGAACACGGGGTCTAAGCCTGAGAGCCTAGCAAGGATTTGTTCTCTCTGCTAACCCCAGGCCAGATCACCTTCCAAACCAAACCACACCTGGTATCCTCAGGCCACAGGGCCAGACTCTGTCCGGGAGCCTGTGTGTGACCCTGTAGCCCCTTCCAGGGAGCTAGCGTAATTATCCAAGCCTCAGCTAACTCTTTGCCTCCAGCCACCAAAGGCCACTGCTCATTCCTAAACGGGCTGAGTCATGGTGCCAGCCTGTGCACATGGACCAGGGCTCCCTCAGAAGTACGAAGAGCGATCAGGGTTGTTGCTGACCCCTTCAGAAAGGCTCCAGTCCCCCCATCCCCAATAGCTCACTGCATGGGCAGATTCCTTTGAAAACTACAGCCAGGGAAATCTACCAGGCCCCAGGATATATAGCTCCTTCTGCCAGCTAGACTCTTCATTACTCTTAGACCCACTGCACTCTGAGCTTCCCCTTCTGACCTCCCATAGCCCCTCTCCCTCCAAAATTTCCCCTGGGCCCCTGGGTTCTCCCTCCCCTTCACCTCCATGGCCTGATGCACTATGACTCTTCCCTAAGGGGCACAGCTTCCCTTTGGGCCATCCTAGGTGGAAACTACCGTTCTCTCTCAGCGCTTGGGCTCAGGAGATGGGATGGTGACCTGAGTTCAACAAACCACTGAACACCACCCTCTCTCCTGAAAACCAGCTCCGGTGGGTTCCTGCCACCTGCTTTCCTCGGCTTTGATGCTATCATGGCTCCACCTCATTCATGGAATGACATCACATTTACATGGACTACCTCCTCAAGACCTTGGTTTTTCCATTGTAGTCCCCCCTCCCCCAACTCCAGAGCCACCTCCTGAACCTAGTCATCTTGGAACTGCCCCTACCTCTGTAATGTTAAATATCAATGTCCTACGGGCTGGCCATGATCCCATTCCCTTTGTGCTCTCCACAGCCTTTCCTGCAACTGTCTTGTGATATCATTGCTCCTCTGATTCCTTAGCCTTTAATTTTCTCCCTGTATCAACCCCTTGCATTTATCCCTCCAGCCTGGAATCCCTATTCTATTTCTTCTAACAGCCTCACGTCCATTGCCCCCTTATCTTTTCATGACACTCTTTTGGCAAAGCCCCAGCCCAAAGTTAATTCAATTATTTGCCTTCTCTGCACTTTCTCTGCACTATCTAGAGTACTGGGTGTTGTGGGGAAAAAAAAAAAATCACACAGCTGCAGACTGAGGGGACTATACAATTATAGCCTCCATCACAAGTGTGCCTTCAAAGTGGCCCAGAATTTTCTTCCCTGCCTTTGTCTGCTCTCTCCCTAGAGCCCAACATCAGCTATTTCAGACCTTCTCATTCTCAAGATACCACCTTTCCCAACATGTTCCCCCCCACCTCCCCAAACACACACATTCTCCATAGATAACTTTAGGAGGAAGTAAGAGTCATTTGGCAGAAATCCTGTCAACATCCTGCCTTCAAACAGATTTTATCCTTTCCTTTTTCGCTCTCTGGTCACAAGAGGAGAGACAGGGGTCCAGATATCTCTCCTAAGAATTTAGGCTAATCCCTTCAAGTGCTTTGGACCCTCTCCCTGACCACCTTCTAGAAAATCTCATTTAATTGATTTTCCATGCATTTCTCCCTAAGTTTACAGTTCCTCCTCTCTACTTGCTTCTCATTAGCATTTAAACATGTTTGGGATCCACTCTTTAAAAACAAAACAAAACAAAACAAATCCTCTCCCTTAACCCCATATCCTTATTTCAATCCCTGTATTCATTATCTATTGCTCATGCAACAAATATCCCCCAACATTTGGAAGCTTAGAATAACAAACATAAAGTAATAAACATTTATCATTTCTGATACACAGTTTCTGAGGGTCAGGAATGGGATCAGCTAAGCAAGATGGCTCACGTCTCTCATGAGGCCGTAGTCAAGATGGGGCAGCAATTATCTGAAGGTCTGACCTGGGCTAGAGGATCTGCTTCCACCATGCTTCAGTCATATGGCTCTTGGCAGGTGGCTTCCACTCCTCATGACAAGGCAGCTAGCTTCCCCAAAGCGAGTGCTCTGAGAGGAAGCAGCTGAACAGGAAGCTACAAAGTATTTTGTACTCTACTCTTGGAAGTGACATTCTATCACTTCTGCTGTATTCTATTGGTCCCACAGACCACCCTGGTATCATGTGGGAGGGGACTGACAAGGGTGAAACTACTAGGAGGTGGGGTCACTGGAGGCCATCCTGGAGGCTGGCTACCACACCCCACTTCACAGCAGACCAATTCAAAGAGTTGTGCCTATTGGTTGTGTCCACCCTGTGCTCTCACCTCTTCACTTAGACTGTTCTTACTGAGTCCCCAGTGACTTCCTTAGTCTGAAATCTAATGGCTTCTTCTCAGCCCTTATCTTAGGAAGGCTCTGGAACATTGCACCATGTTGAGCCCTCCTTCCTTCACACTTTCTTTTTTGGCTCCTGTGATATCATAAGGTCCTGATTCCCTTTACCTTTTGGCTTCTCCTTGGTTGTATTCACATACTTCTCTTCACCTATCCACCCATCCCTTAGGGTTGCTTCACCTCAGGGCTCTGCCGGGGATCCCTGCTTTGAATAGCATCTGGCCTCTGTCAACCTCATCTCCCACACTCCCTGTGCCCCTGCGCTCTCCTTGTCAACCCTACAGAAAGTCCCATGGTCCCTGCCCTCTTCCCACTCCCATCGATTTAGATCAGCACATCTGGGCTACTCTTTGCCCAGTTTTGGATCCCTCAACCCAAGGAGGTGGGGAGAGACCTGAAGGGTAAAGGGTAAAGCCATAAATTAACATGGGGAGCAAGTGAAATTCATCAACCACAGATGGAGAAGCGTGAGGGGTGATTCGATTACTGTTTTTAAGTCTGCCGAGGCCTCTTGTCTTGAGAAATATGACCAATAGCTCTGTCTTCCCCATGGACCAAATAAGAACAGGCTCAGTTTTCATAATGACAGAAATGACAGATCCAGGTTGGAGACAGAGAAACGTTAAATGCCAGGAATTAGCTAGAGCAATGTGGAGTCTGATCAGCAGATTTTTTTTTTTTTTAAGTAGGTTAGGATTTTGCACATCCAGGATGATTCCTGCATAGACCAGGCTGAGGGTGGGCAGGTGGTGGATTGGGTAGCCTGCCACACCCCAGGATCTCTACTTTCCGTGGCTGAATGAGAGGCAAGTCCAGGTGGAGCTGAGCGCAGAACCCATATCCTGTCCATTTCCAGCAGTGGAGTATGATCGCGGCAGCCCCTGGGCTACAGGACAGGTTCGTTCTGGCCTGCAGACTAGATACTGCCACTTGGTTGTAGCAGTCCTTGAAAGAGGCCAGAGGCTGGCGTTCTAGGCAGGCAGGAGTGGAGTAAGGATGGGTGTGGCTTGGTATTTAGGAGAGGAGCACCACCAGGGAGAGTAACCTCGGCTAAGGGGCTGGTTGGAGCATCACCTCCTTCAGGAAGCCCTCTCTGCTACCCCCAGGCTGGCTTAGGGTTCCTCTTCTGTGCTCCACAATGCCCTGTGCTGCCTTGGTCCTTAAATGAACCCTGTGGTACTGAGATGGCCTAAGCATTTGTCTCTCTTTTTTCATCAAACTGTGAGCTCCTTGATGGCAAGAATTGTTTCGTTGCTGTCTGTCTCTGGGACCTGGCACAGAGAATAGATAGAGAAGCGCTGGGTAGATCAGTCTTGACTTATTGATGTAGGGGACAAAGGCCTTGGGGGACTTTGAACTACATCCAAATGTGCTCCCCCCAAAGGTGACTTCAATGTAGCTCAGGAGAAAACCCTGTCTTTTTGGAACCCTATTCCAATGGGCCAATTGAAGAGATGACCCAGAGAGATCTGGGTTCTTGTCCTGTTCAGTCACATGTATGACTGATTATCACATGACTATCCTTTCCCCATGCCTCAGTTTCCTTATCTGTCAGATGGGGGTGATGCCCCCACAGTTTCACAGAGGTGACTTGAAAATCAAATGAGATCATGGGTGTGCAGGCGGTAAAAACATCTAGAGAAAGGTCTTTAAGACTTATACAGAGGTAAGAAGTTATTAATAGCCTCATTATTATTCTTACCCAGAATGCCCATGGAAAAGCAGCATGTGGCAGTCCCAGCCCCCGCACCCCACCCTCCCAGACTATTTCTGTCCCTGGAAAGCAGGTTCTTGGAGTGGTAGTCCCCGCTTTGCCACTGTGGGCGGAAGGAGGTCAATGTCAGGCAGGGCTGTCCCCCTTCCGCCCCAGTTCTCCAGCCTGACCCTCCTTGGGCATTGCCAAACCCTTTGATTTAGAGAGTATGGCTGACACTGGCACACCAGCCATCTGGAGGGTTGTGGGTGGCATCTCTGTCACTTCATCTGATGCTGTGGTGGTGTTGGTGAGGTGCCGAGGTAACACCCCATTCAGGCTCAGGTGCAAGGGGAGGCAGTTTCATTCTCCTTCTGCACTTCCGGGGAAGGGTGAGTGACTCAAGGTGGCTCATCCTATCTGTCTTCCTGCTTTTCTCCCCATGGGTCCTCCACCGCCTACAGCGCACCGTGCCTGGAGAGTGGAGAGCTTCAGCTGGGAGTGGGGACAAATCCAGGTTTCTCTCCTCCCCCACACCACTCCCTTCCCTGCCCTGCAAGCATGATGCTTGTGCACATCAGCTGGCCTATTACTACGGAGCAGCAGAGAAGCAGGCGGCCTGAAGACAGGCAGAAGAAATCCAGATGGGTGGGGTCTGCTGGTGACCTCACCCTCCACAAAGTTCTGGAGGCCATATCCAGGTTCTACCGGCCAGCAGAATCCCTCAGGACGGAAGCCCTGTGGGCTCTCAGCAGAGGGCCTGACCTCCCCAACCTTGGGCCTCATCTCTCCATTTCCCCTGACCCCAATGCTAACCTGTGAACACGGCACGAGGACAGAACAGAGCTGTGGAAGTGGGGGCTTCACTGGCTGTGGCAATAACCAAAGCCCCAGGGTCA
This sequence comes from Puma concolor, assembly GCF_028749965.1. Taxonomy (NCBI): domain Eukaryota; kingdom Metazoa; phylum Chordata; class Mammalia; order Carnivora; family Felidae; genus Puma; species Puma concolor. The sequence goes on along the minus strand of NC_141672.1, from coordinate 28,929,658 downwards.
GCAAAGCAGTGGGGCCCGAGGAGAGAAAGCCAGGAGAATATACGTGAGGCCCAGGGAAGGCTGGCATCTGGAGCGAGATGTGAGGCTCAGGCTCCACCTGCCCTGTCCAGGGTTCAGTCCGCAGGAGGAGGAAGGCCAGCAACACTCATTGCCAGTCTCATGGGAATGGGCCACTGTCAGAGAAAACACACTCGGCTGCTGCTCGAGGAGGTCTCCTAACTCTGCTTGGCTACCCCTCCCCACTCGGCCAGCCAGGTCTGCTCACTGCTGACTTAAAACGCTGCCCTCAATTCTATCTTTAGCTCTGGCTGCTGGGAGCCTGAGTGACAGGCAGGGTGGGGGCTTGTGCTGGGGTGGGAAAAATTTGCTCAGGTTTGCTGAGAAGGTGGCACTGACGGTAAGGAGCAGGGCCCACGGCGGGCTGCGTCTGTGGCCAGCGCGGCGGTGGGCACGGAGCTCCACCGATAGTGGCACAATGGGGGGGTGGTGGCGAATGCATCCAAGCGCGAATGAAGCAGAGGCCCCCAGAGGAGAGGATGCGAGCGGGTCCACTCGGTCCATAGATCAAGGCACGGGCCCCGCAGGAACTCTGCATGATCTTGGAAAAGGCACTTCCCTTCCTAGTCTCAGTTTCTTCATTTGGAAAAAGGGACCAGATAAGCAGTTTTCAGCCACCTTCATGGACCCCCACTACTACGTCGACCACCGCTTCGCACCCCTCCATCCCGCCCCCATAAAGAAGGTGCTGCCACCGGGCTTGATTTGGAAGGAAGGGAAGTGACGGATTGACAGAGCTCTCCTACCCCTTCTATCAGGGTTGAGTCGTTTTTATCAATTCTGGATATTGAACTTCCTGAAAGGACGCCTCTCAGACAAAGGGCAGCTCAGTTCCCCAAGCGCATGCAGACTTGAGGAGGCGGAATGAAATTGCTTCTTGCAGCAGGTGGCAAGAATAGCCCCTCAACAGTCTCTTATCAGGACTGATATAAAAATCCCCTATCTGAGCAATAAAACACTGGGCAAGCGCCCATCCAGCCAGTTGTCTTTTCCAATAGGAGAAAGTGAAGTGCCCAACAAAGGACGGGGAGGGGTCGAGGGGAGGCCCTTGCAGGGCTGTAGGAGGTAGATCGGGAGGGGCTGACCAGAAGATGATCCAACCCCCAGGTGGGCCTAGCGGAGAAGCAAGGTGATGTGCAGCTGGTAAGGAGCCTTGAGGCAGGGAGAGCTCAGAGACCAAGTGGAGTCAGGATCCCTCTGTCCTGTCTGTCCTCAGGTAGGAGGGCACGGCAGGCCTTTGTTGGAGGTCCTAAGGGAGATCTAGGAGCCTAGCGTCCTGGGACCTGGATGCCAGCGTGGGGTGCTCACCCAGTGGAGCCCAGGGAACAAGGTCATTGGCAAGTCAGGAAGGCCCTCCGTGGAGAGGGAAGTCCGGCCCACCAAACTTCTCATTCTTCCTCTTGGCCTGTCTTATGAGAGGAAGAGGGTATGACTGGGACCTTGGACAAGTTACTTTAACCATTATGGACCTCCATTCCCTTTCTTATTATATGGAGATAACCTTTGACCCTGCCTACACCACAGAGGTGTTGTGATCAAACCAGATTACAGATGTGAAAGTCTTCCTTTTTAATTATGAAAACCGCTTTAGAGGTATTCTTCCACGGCCAGAGGGCTGGGGTCTAGCTAACAGGTCCCTGCTTCTTCTGGGTTCTTCTTCCTCCTGCTCTTGCCAGTGAAGCCTCCTTCGAGCTTCCTTCCTTCCCAAAGGCAACCTCCTCCCACACCCTATCTTTCCCAGCCTTTACCCCGGTCCAGCTTCTGGTGCTGAGCTCCCAATAAGGAGAAATTCCTGATTGAATTCCCTGCTCCAGTCTCCCAGCTCCAGCTCATCCCACACACTTCGGCTGGAATCTTCATCCCTCTCTGCTTGGAGGCCTGCTGTGTGTTGAGGTGTGCGTCCCACATCAAGCCCAAGTTACTCATCAAGGACTGGCACAGGCCCGCCTGCTTCTCACTGACCCGGCCACCCCAGGCGCCAACCCTGCCGGGGCCCCTCTGTAAGCAATCGGCTTTCTACTTCCTCTGGCCTCCACGGCCTCCAAGCTACCCCTCCCCTCCACCCGAAATGCACTCTCCTTTCTCTCTTCTAAATCAAGAAAATATCCTCTGAATACTTGGCCGGATATCCCCCTGCCAGGGAACCTTCTCCAAATAGCTTCACTGAAATCTTGACCTCCCTTCTATTTCTAGACTAAAACAGGATTGGAATCCCTGTAGCATGTGTACATGTGAGGTGTGTGTCTGTGGGTTCCGGTAAGTCCCGTGAGAGCCATCCTTCCCAGAGGGACTGTAGCCATTGGTTCCCCGTGGTGGGATGGGTACAGGTCACTGGCTGACTGGCAGACTCATTATGTAGGAACACGATCAGGTCAGGTTTGGTGTTGGGGAAGATGGCAGGACAGCATCAGGTGCAGAGGCCAAGGTTAGTTTTATGACAGTGAGACTTCTCAGAGCCTTTTCACTGAAATGTGGCCACAGGGCATCCTTTTCCTATTCTTGTTCTTGTTCTTGTTCTTCTTCTTCTTTTTTAAGTTTATTTATTTTGAGAAAGAGAGAGAGAGAGAATGAGCAGAGAGAGAGAATGAGCAGGGGAAGGGCAGAAAGAGGGAGAGAGAGAGAATCCCAAGCACACCCCACACTCAGTGTGGAACCTGACGCGGGGCTCAATCTTATGACTGTGAGATCACCACCTGAGTTGATATCAAGAGTCAGCCACTTCACCGACTGAGCCACCCAGGCGTCCCTAGATCTGGCAATTTAACCCAGGGGAACCTTTAGGTGCTTTCCAACCCTGTAATTTCTTTCCAAGCCTGCAATTGTTCTGGTTGGAAAATTAAAATCCCTCTCTGCCAGCAATTAATTTACCAAAATAAACAAGAATTCTGTTTTTCGTGACAAAGACAGTCCCTGAATGGCAATCTTAGGGCCTCCGGATTGCAATTTCAAGTGGGTACAGCCAGAGCGGTTACAGTTTGCAGTGATTTATCATGGAGGTTATGAGAAAAGGAGAAAATGCAGTCAAGAGGGAGTGGAGAAGAGTGTTGCCCAGTTCTTGTCCTCATCTCTAACTTCTCTGGCAACAAGTCTCATGCCCTTGACTCTCCCCCCACCCTACTTTTTTTTTTTTTTTTTAAACCACAGATGATTCTTGTTTTTCCATTCTGTCCTATTTGGCTTATTTCCAGCCCTTTCCTGACAAGGTTGCAGCCTGGCCTGCTCCTTCCAAACCGCATCACTGCCTGCTGGCACCTCCAAGCATTCCTCAATCAGGACTCTTGTCTTGCTACCTTTTGCCAGTGGGTCTGGTCCTTTCATTAGACTGCTGGTTCTGGGCTAGTTGATCTGATACGTTCTAGAAACAGTATCCAGACTGCAGAGATGCAACCTCGCTCTTTCCCCTTCCCTGAAAACCAAATGAACAGGCTCAGATGCATTAGAAAGCGTGGGGGCAGCCACGGATCCGAGAGAGTCAGAGCTCCTGAGCAGCTGGGAAGAATTTGCTCAGGTAGGCAGAGTCAGGGGTTTGGGGGTGGAGGCTCTGAGTGGCACCAGCCAGGGACCATTAGAAATGATGTCGGGGGAGTTAAAAAGCAGCGATTAAGTCTGAGAACACTGTCTCCTTCATCTCAGCCCCTGCTGAGAACCAATCCCAATAATTGCCCGCTAGGATCACCAGTGGTTGTTCCCCAGGCTCAGCGCACTCCTTTGTTAGGTAGATTACGAGGGAAGAGAAAGGACCCACCAGCCTTCTTCAGACACGGGCTCTTCCCACTTCCTGCTTCCTACCGCCTACCTTTGAGAATTTTGTTCTTCAGGGTTTTCCATCTACTCTCGTCTCAAAGATTCCCTGGGCCGGACACTGGGCAAGTATTCACCATGCATGGTTTCAAGATGCCAAGTGTTAAAAACAGGCACAGCCCTGTCTTCAAGGAGCTCCCGGTTTCTCCTGGAGTCAAAGCAAACACAGATGATAATGGAGACACGCAGACTAATTTCTTTATGAGCAATGCAGGAAGTTAAATTCTCTTTGTACTTTCTGCTTTTCATCTCTGTCTTGCTACCTCCCTATCGGCCCCCCCACTATTCCTTCGTGGAAGAGCTTAGACACAACACCCCACGGAGCCTCTTTATCTAGATCCTCTCCAGAGAGACACAGAAGTGGCCCCAACTCTCTCTGGAGGAGTGGGTAGGCAGAGCAATCTTGATAATAAAATCCAATGACCAATTTACAGACTGCACTGAGAGTAAGTTGTTTGCTATGGATGCAGTTCAACACTTAACGTCTATTTATGTTTGAGAGTGAGCGCGAGTGGGGGAGGGGCAGAGGGAGAGGGGGGCAGAGGGCCTGAAGCAGGCTCTGTGCTGACAGCAGAGAGCCCCATGTGGGTCTCAGAGTCACAGACCGTGAGATCATGACCTGAGCTGAAGCTTAACCGACTGAGCCACCCAGGGGCCCCTCAGTTCAACACTTAATGTACAACTGTAGGGCACTGTGCTTGGTGCTTTGCAGGAGTGGTAAGCGGTACAAAAGCACGACAAAAATCTTCTAAAGAGTATACCCTCCATGCATGTGTGATATCGGATTTATCAAACTTCAATCATACAGAATCCTGTGGAATATAGTTCTTTGAGGTATTAACGCTTCTCAGACTCTTTCACGGAAAGATCACTAAAGTCATTAATGTCTTTCAAATCTCATGTGTTTTTATAATCATATGAAATTTATATTCTACTCTGTATCAGTATTGGTTTCAATATAAAATGATTCTCTTCTCCCCCAATCCCGCAATTATTAAAGTCTAGTTATAACTGAAGAAGTAGGAAAATGAGACAGTAATCCTGTCTTTCGTAGCCCAGCACCCAAAGTACACAAGTACTGAGAATCAAGGTAGTAGATATTTAATTCTCCCTCCTTCCCAGGCCACCTGCTAGGTCTGCCCTTGCCAGGTGGCTCCAATCTTTCCATTTTTCCTCCCTTGGCTCCCCACTTCTACAAGCTTGGAGAGCCTCTTAGTTCTGGGACATCCCTTCTTTTTACGTCTTTCTCAGGGGAGGCTGTCCATTTGGTTCTGGCCCCTGTATTTGCTATTTGTTTTTGGTTTTGGACACACAACCAAATTTAGGCCCAAGGCAAACACATAGTGGCCAAAAAAATCATTTACCGTTCCGTTAGCTAACTCATATAAAAAATATTTATTGGCCACCTGCTCCTTGGACTGAGAGCTGTTTTAGACACTGGGAATACAGTGATGAGCAAAATGGAAAATGTTCCCTCCCCCAGAGGGACAGACATTTAATCAAAGAATCGTTACAGTATGTAACTCTGAACTGTGCCATGAGGGGAGAGGACAGGGGGCTCTGAGGATGTAGACCAAAGCACTTGACCTGATCAGGGGCAGGTGGTCGGGGAGGGCTTCCCTGCGGCAGAAATGTGAAGGATGAGTCGGGGTTAACTAAATGAACGTGGACGAAGTGAGAGGAGCTTTCCGCGCAGAGGGAACAGCCATGTGTAAGAGTCCCGTGGCTGAGGGAGGGGAACTCAGCCAATATGAGGAACTGAAAGGAGACCAGAATGGCTGGAGCATAGATGGAAAGGAGAAGTAGGTCAGATAGGTTGGGAAGTGGTGGCCAAGATTCTAAAGTCCAAACAGATCATTTTAGCTGGGTATGTATATACACTGGGTGCCCGGTCAGGGCATAACCAAATATGCTTACTTAGTTTTAGAGTCAATTAAGTGAGAGGAACTTTAGGTAAAAACAAGTTAACCAGCAGTTCAGGAGGAGGTCAATTCACTACAATAAATATTTCAAAAAGTCTCAGAAGACAAAGGGCAGGGACATGTTTGCTGGCTGAATGAGAGAAGGGTGAGTGAGGGATGAATAAAGATCGAGAGTGCAGTGTTAGACAACTCCGTTTCCAGTCTGGCTCCTAACAGAAGCCTGACCTGGCTCTGCCTCTTCCAGACCAAGTCCTTCTTCCTTCTGGTTGCCTGTGACTGGCATTTGTCCCACCTGTGACTGGTATTGTCACACCGTATCACAGCGATGGTTTGCTGCGTGCCTCTCCCCCTGCTTCCCGAAGGCAGGGACCTTGTCTTACTCATTCTTACCACGCCAGGCACAAAATAGGGCCTCAGTAAGTGTGAGTTGAAGGAAAACATGCTGTCTTGCCCATATGGAGTCAACTAGACTGAGTAGTGATCAGGATGACAGAGGGAGAGGTTGCCTAGCCTTCTATACCCTCGGGACTAAGCAAACATTGCTGGAGAGCCGGCTGCATTAAACATCTGCTTTGTGGCCAAATCTTAAACTTGTTCTTAGAGTGATCAAATCCAGGACCTTGGTTTTTCCTGTGGGTTTTCCTATGTGTGTCCAGCTCATCAAGTCAATAGGAACTAAGCAGGAAAATCCAAAGGATGAATTGCCAGCCCTCCACACTAGCCTGTGATATTATCCTGAGCGTGAGTAGCTTTTGTATTTCCCAGCTACCATGTGCACACCCATCATCTCCTTTTGTTCATGCACCACCTCTATGAGATATTCAACTAAAAAAGGCTAAATGATTCATCCAAGGTCACATGGCAAGTCAGGCCGGGAGGATTTTCTCCTACGTTCATTCTGCTGCCTTATTCCCTACCCCAGCTCTTTGCTTTACCTACCTTGTGAGGAGACAGTTCTCAGCAGCCACAGTCTGGGAGAGGCTCTGGTAGCTCTTTGGGCCTTGTTTCTGCTGAGGAAGCACAGGCAAGCTCTGGTGGGAAGCTGAGGTGTGTGTGTGTGTGTGGGGGGGGGGGTTGGGGGTGTGTAGGGGTGGAGGATGTGCCAGGGGCTGCAGGGATTTAGCCTACCAGAGAAGGGAGAGATTTGGATAAACCAGATCTGCTTCCTCTCGCCTTTCCAGAGGCGAGCTGATAGGATGTGCGGCTACAGAGCCATCATCATGACCCAGACAGGAGAAGCCAGGAGAAGTCAGGAGGTTTGCTGAACTGCATTGAAGACAGACAGCATCCAGGAGGGGAGGGGGAGCCATTTCCTCCTGAGCCCAGAGTCAGGCTCGAGACAAGCTAGTGTTGTCAATGAGTCTCGGACGCAGATGACAGCTGGCTTCTGCAAGATGTGAGCCGAGTCCCGCTCTGGAGCCACCCACCCAGGACAGGGCACTACTGTGCCTTCTTCAGGAGAATGAAACCAAATCAACCATCACTCTTCCCGTCCCTTTGGAGACCAAAGCTGCTATAGAACTAAGTGGTCAGATTCAAAACCTAAAGAGTCATGACATTTTTCTGTATTAAAAAAATTCATTAAATCACTGCTGAGTGCTGAATTTGGGGCATTTGCTTAAATATGAAAGGGCAGTAGGAAGGTAAGCTGACACGCAAAAATTACACATAAAAAAAGAATGTGGTTAAGCGTCCTAAAGGGAGGATTCGGATTTGCCTTAACGAAGGCAAACCACAGGGAAGACCATCGGAGGGAACATAAGTCTTGAATGGCACCTGGAATTAAATTTGGAAGACAAATCCACGGCAAATGCCTAAGATTCTAGGCCATTGAGCAGTTTCCATGGCTGCAACCTTCTTATCCGGGAGGATAATAATCACCAGGTACTTATTAGAGTTGGGCGCTGCACTGAGCACTTTGCATAAACCACCTCAGGTCATGGTTAGAACCGCCCCGAGGTGGGTATTCTTATCCTGTTTGACAGCTGAGGAAATCGAGGCCTTCGGAGGTTAAATAACTTCCCAAAGTCAATCAACGGGAAAGAGTTGGAGGTGGGATAGAAACACGGCTTGTATTTAAGATTTTAAATGTTACAGAAATCTATAGATAACTATGTTCCAAAAGTGAAAATCTCCCCACAGATCCTGGGGAAATGCTCAGTTGTCCCGTGGAGCTGTGCGAATGCTGGGTGGCATTGCTCTCTTTCTGTGGTGCCAGGCTCCTAGACTCTAAAACTCCCTGGGAGGGGCTGAGACCAATAACTCCAGGCAGATGGCAAGATTAGGAGGGGAAAAAAAAAAAAAAAATCCAGGCCAGGCATCTCAGAATTCTGGGAGAATCAGGTGAAAGTCCCCTGGGCCAAACATGTCTGAGATGGCCTCTAAATCAAATGCCTTCGTCTTAGTCTCAGTCCAAAGCCCCCCGGGCCCCCAGGGATGTTCCGCACTCTCATAGGTATGATTCGTCTGCGTCCTCTTGCCTGTGGTGCCGAAACTTCCCTTCAGTGTCTCGATGAATGGTAAACTGTTGGTGTGGCCGAGATTTTAGAGATTAACTAGCCCAATCCCTTCGATTTATACACCACCCGTTAACAGTTGTTATTGGCGGAGCCACTAGGATGCTTTTTCTTTGTTTCAGTGAAAGGTCATCTTCCCACCAAACACCGACGTCGGTTATTTCCCTCGATCGCAAAACTCAAGAAGGAATCTCACAACCATTGGGCGCATCTGCCGAGACCCCCTGTCAAACCTCGTCTTTCATATTTTGTTCCATCTGCAGTCCCCTTCTGTGGTAGAGGCATGCAGGTGGTGGGTGGGCAGAGAGCGGGGCAGCACGTGTCTCTACTGCCCACAACAGAGACTGCTGTTCCCGGGCAGGCATCTGCTTCCTCACCTGGGGCCCTCACCATCTCTGCCTCGCTCGAGGCCAGCAGCCGTCCGTTCTGTCTGCCAGGCTCCTTACTGGCCTGCCCCACTGGCAGCCAGAGCTGAGCTCCTTCCACCTGCTGGCTGTTTATCTGGGACACAGGAGGAGTGGAGCACGGCCCCCCATGCACAGAGGAGCCGAGACTTTCCCTCTCAGAGCCCCAGGCAGATGACTGGCATGTCAGGTCTATCCAAAACCTCACGTTCTTCCTCTCCACTTGGGAGAGCAAACACCTGTGCCCGGTGGCTACCCACGGGACAGCGCACAGAGGACAGGTGGGGAGTGCCCGCAGAAAGTGGAAGAAGTCGCTGCTCTTTCCGTCCCGGTGGTGAGGGGCTCGCCGGGCTCGCTCACCCCACCGCTCGTCCTCTGGCAGGACTCTCGGCACCTGGGCAGCCCATCTGGGCTCCACCCTCCACCCTGCCCTCCACTCCTTTTTCGGAACCAAACCCCTGGTTTGGAGAGCATGGCAGGTTCCCATAGCAATGGGCCTTTTAGCTGTTTCCATGGCAACCAACACCCAGACCATTTAGTTGCTAGTCAACTGACAGCTGTAAGTGAATAGGTTTCAGTTGGGAATCTGAGCAATTGGCCAGGGGATTCTCTTCACGGAAAAAGAAACAATCACCCCAAAGGACACAGGACTCTTTCAGGCAGTATCTGTGGAGAGCCAGTACCGCCTTCCACCTCAGGTCGCATAACAATGCCCCTCCCATTCCCACCACACACACACACACACACACACACACACACACACACACACACACACACACACACACACACACACACACACACACAGTACCCCAGGCTTTTAAATCCTCTAAGCTGTTTTCAGTGCTGTGTCCTTCCCAGAGGGCCCTTAGGAAAAACACTTGTTCAAGAGGACTCTTGCCGGGGTGACATATCTCACACATAACCCTCTCCTGTCAGTGCTTTTCCTATGTGCCATGACCTCGTCCTCATACTGACCATTCCCCCCCACCCCCCCCCCCCGATGCCCAACTGTAGTTTATGAAATAATTATCCTCGGTAAGCAACCCAGTCATTTAAGCGATATTTTGCCTTTTGGATTATCTGACATGAATGGCTAATCCTAGACATTTTCCCTTAGCCCGGACCTCACCTACGTCAAGCCACTCTTCCTCCATCTGTGGGTTTCCTCAGAGAACAGACTGTTTTGTCAACCTCTGAAGCGTAATTAAGACCGATCTTAATTGTTTCTTTTAAAAAATCGCCTTAGATTTCAAAACCAAAAACGAACAGGATGAGAAATGACTCCATGCTTACTGCTTTTCATTAACCCGATGATCTGACTAAATGTCAGGCCTCCCACCTAACCCTTTCCCAAACTGGAGATACTGGAGGTTGGGTTTCTTTTATTCCGTAAGCCGGGGTGCTCCTTGTGCGTTTTAAATGACTGTGGAGTCTGGGACTGTTCTGCCCTGGAATTCATGCAGGAGAGAAGCTCTGTCTAAGCCTCCATGGCTCGCTCAGTGGACTAGAAAAGTATGAGACTGTCATTGGAAAGAGCATGACCTTTCTTATATAGCCTAAGGTTCAGTGCTTCTCAATGCTTTAATGACTCAGGGGGTGCCTATGAACTGTCTGTACAGAAGCCGACCTTTCAAACTAATCCCCCCACGGGAGCCCTACCTGGCTCACCGCTGCAGGCTCCACGTAGCCTCACAATGGCTGGTAAACAGTTATAAGCCGTTGCGTTACCTTTCTGCTCTGACTGAAGGGTATACACTAGCTGAGCTGCTTTTCTTCTGTCTTCTTTTAACACATGAGGTCACGAGTACAAAATGCAGGGCAGGTAGCTGTGAGCCTTGAAGGCGTTCAGTGACACGGGCAGTCTTCTGGGAATAGGGAGAGAGCAGGCATACGTGAGAACGGAGCTTTTCCAGGCATCTCAAAAAGTTCCATGCAGAGGATAGGCTCATTTTTCTGAGGTGATACATCATCACGCCTCAGACTGAACCTTCTGATTTTCCTGCTACTTCTTGATGAGGAACAAGATCTACCTCCTAGAAAAATAGGTAATATTTATCAAGCGTGTATGATGTGCCAGGGGTCATTCTAAGTGTTTTACGTGCATCATCTCGTTTAGTCCCCGCAGCCCTGCTGTTATTGTCCCTATTTAACAGGTAAGGAAACAAGCACAGAGAAGTTAAGGGATTTGAAGATTGCACTGGAGGTCCTATTAATTGGTGAAGCCAGGATCCAACTACTGGTAGTCTGAAGGCAGAAACCACAGCAGTTAACCACCTTTGGAATGGTCCACGCTGATAGACCTTGGGTCCAGCATGGGGAGACCCACGAGTGGGCTGACCTTCTACACACAGCGTGACAGCATACAGCACCAAGCTAAAGAGGACAGGGCTTGAATGGCTCTGGGAATGAACTAGTAAGTCTTGGCAGCTGATAACTTTATTCCTGATCTATGGCTGTCCCCTGGTGGTTTTCCTGGGAAACTCACAAGCCAAGGAAATCCAAGGTTCTAGTGAAGTTAGTGGGACAAAGTGAGCTGGACCAAATGGCTTACGTGCTGTATAAACACCCCAATCTAAGAGATGGCTTTTTGAGGTCTACGTTACCCAACTCACTTGTGAAGTGGGCTGTAATCCCTGTGACCGCTAAAAGCTGATTGACAACACATTGATTAAAACAGGCAGCAAAATATATGCCCCATATATTTTGAAGTGCACATACTTTGCGCTTCTAAAGCAGGAAAGTCCAAGATTTAATGAACTTGGCCATTATTTGCCGCAACTTCTCATTTCATGTTTAAGCTTCTAGGCTCTCCTCATGGTGGAAGATTCCTAAAAGACTACTGTGCTTCATGCCAGCTCGTAGCCTCTAACTCCCTGCCCCTTCCCCCGCAATTTAGTTCCCTTGACCTTTCAGATGTTATTATTCAACTAGGTGGTGTTTGCTTTCACTGCTTCTGGTGGCATAAGAGTGTGCAAAATAAAGCAAAAAATAAGGTCATTTTGTATAAAATAGGTAAAGTCTGGTTGGGCAGAAAGGGAAGAAAAGGCAGTTTCTGAAAGAGTCGTGTCTTTGCTGCACTCTGGGACCATGGAACCAGGGTGTCCACCCTCCACAGATCTGGGGGAAAACACTGGCCTGAAAGAAGCAGGTGACCGCTGCCAACATGCGGAAGGCAAGACTGCCACGTTTTTATTTCCGGGTGCATAAAGAGGCCACAGGTTAATGTTGTTAAAAAAAAAAAAAAAATCAAACGTCTGTTAATCAAGTGCTGCGTTTAATGAACACCGCCTAAGACAGGGGGTAACCTAAGGAGACAGCGGGTAACCGCAAACAACCGGCCATTCAGGGGTGAGTTTCCGTCATAAAGCGACCCCCCCTCCGCCCAGCTGCTGGGCGCCACCGGCCAGCATGTCACGATGGATGAAGCAGCGAACCAGCAGGTACTGTTAAGAGTCAGCAGGCTGGCTGGCCCAATGCGCTGAACTCAGTGAGGCACTTGGAGATGAGGAACTTGCAGATGTAATATCCCTGTTAGGTGGGGGAGGTGTGGAAACCCTCCTCCGCTGCGAGGGGCCGATAACCCGAGGGCAGGTTAGCCAATAGCCTGAAGCAGCCTCATTTGGGTCCTCACTGACCGGACCTTCCTTTTTCCAACGCAAAAAATACTGAAGACAAATTAAATCCATGCCTCTCTCTCCCTCTCTTCTTCCCTCCAACCCTTCACCAAAGATATTACAAGGGCAATAGTTCTGAGCTCTCAGGAAACAGGGTCTGGAACCTTCTGGAGACTGAGAGGCACCAAACAGCTGTGTCAAAATTCCTTTCCTTTAGGTTAGACTCGATTTCTCCTGCCCTCCCTCCGCCCGTTCCTCTCTCACCCCCACGCAACATGCTGGCATTAGCACCTCTAGCCTTCAATCTGCACTGGGATCTCCCAGCAGAAGAGATTCTGTTCCTTGTCGCCCAGAAGCTGCCACTTCACCATCACTTTTATCTGGAGAAAGAGAAAAAGAATTGGGAAAAATGAAAGCAGGCCCTCACCTCAATCCAGAACCGGTCTAACTATGAATCCGAGTTAACAAACTGCCTAACTCCTCAGACTTTCTTAAATCATGCCACCATGGAGGCCGCTTGGGACACGGGGGCAGCCTGTGGTCTTAAAAGACCAGCCAAGTGACACCTAGGATTCGGTGTCAGCGGCACCACATACTAACCTCGTTAACTCATCAGACATAATTTCTGAAGCATTCTTTTCCCTTTCAGATCAAAGGCACATGATAAAGCCTCGAGGGGAAGAGAATTTTACATTCAAACAATTTCTTATGTACTTGGCAATCTGATCTAGCTTTTTCCGAGGGTTAACCATGCATGAAGAAGAGAGTAGTTATTCGTAGGTGTAACAAAATACCTTGTTACTTGTTAGCCGAAAATGTCAGAACACAAAGGGTGTCCCAAGAAGTTTGTAAGTATAGGAATGGTTCCGGGAACAACAATGCTTCGTAGCAATACAACTTCAGTTAATTTCCTTAAACTGTTTTTGTTTTTTAATAATATACATCATTAGAAATCTCTGCTTTGACTTGTTATACTAGGAACTGTCTCTTCTAATTCTTAAAAAAAAAAAAAAAAAAATCACTGAGAATTTTCCAGTCATTTCTTATGTAGATATTAGCTTTCTTATGATTAGTTACTGCCCCTAATTTGGATTCAAATGTTTCTTTACAATTCAACATCTGAGTGACTGTGATACCTGCATCTCGAAACTTGCAAGTTTTTCAAGACTAGTACACATTAACTACTGTTTCACTTAGTGCTAGTTTAAGATGTTTTTCAAATGAAACGTAATTCACTTAACAGCTGCTACCATATAGGAAGTGCCTACTATGTATCAGGCCCTAATTAGACACTGTGTAAATGACCAAGGCTCAGAAATGCCTATGATTTTATAGATACTCCGCAAATTAATCTATAAACCTGTCCCTGACCCATAGGGTCTCTTATATCCCTTAAACATAGACTCCCTATATTACAGCCTCTTTGGAATGTTCTTTAATTACTTGCCGTTTCTAGAAAATAAATGGCCAGAATGCTCCTGGGTTCTACTTGATTTCCTTTCAAAATGTGCAGTGTTTTGTTTTGTTTTTTTTCTTCATGGAAAAAAGGAATCCCCTTACTTCTTCCATTACTTATCAGGATTCATATCTTTAATACAGGCCCATTCCAACAGGTTCTACCTCATGTGTGTGGTAGAAAAAGTAGTAGGTATAGCAGGGCGAGTCAAAGGAGAAGGCAGGGGCTGGGGTGGGGGGGCGGGATAGGGGGAGAAAGAATTGTGTGGAAAAGTGACCTCTTTGCTATGGAGCTAGGAAACTACTGCTCTCTTGTTAAGAGATTAATGGAGAAACCAGAATTTTTCTATAACTTGACATCTTGAACTACTTGACAACTGCCTAAAATCTTTTAACAGTGCACAGGTTTTGGGGTCACAAGGCCAAGGATCTAGACGTAATATTTCTTAGAGTAGACACTGCTCATTTTGCTTAACATTGGAGGCTCAAGTTTCTTCATTTGCAAAAAGGGATAATACTGCCTCCCCAAAGCATGGTCATGAGAATCCAGGAAGATACTGTGTATCAAAATGGCATCATGAGGCCCAGGCTAACGATTAGGCCACAAAGAACAAAGGGGCACGGGGAAAAATACCCGCCCCACCTCGTGATTCCTAACACTCAAATTCATCTCCTTGCCCCCAGCTTCTGCTTCTTCATCATAGAGAGACGAAGGACTCCTACCCAATCTTTTCTTCCTGCCCCCCCCACCCCACCACCCCCCATCAGATTCCTCATCTAGTCACAAGGCTACCAGTGTCCTGAACAACGACGTCACTTACAGAGGGGTATTCATTCTTCACTGGTAGTTTATTCAGGTAGCTATAGGTCTTGCCTTGCTGGATGGGGCAGTTGATTCCACTCTTACAACCATCAGCCTCAGGAATGGGAAAGGGAACTGCTACGCCCATCAGGATGCCATACACCAAAGCTTTGCTACCCTGAGATGAAACATCTAAGAGGAAAGAAAGAGAATGAGATAGTGACAGGGACAGCTTATTTCTAAACTCGAAGTAAAAGAGTCAGATACGTTCTCAAGCAGTGGCAATGCTATGATAGCAAACCATAAAGTCTGTACTTCTTAACTCCTAGAGTCTACTTCTCTTTGTAGGTATGCTTAGTACCTCTAAGGATGCTACAGAATGAGTATTCACTTAAAAAAAAAAAAAAAAAAGCAAGGGAGAGAGCGGTTTTCTTTGCTCCCAACCCCACCCTGCTCTTCCTTGCCTGTCAGTTTCTCAGGAGAATCAGAGCTACCTGGATAAATAACCTTATCCAGCAAAGTAACTGAGTCTTTTGGGGCAGTAAACTTTGTTTCCTAACTACGTCAGCTTCCATCAGAGCGTACTGTGTATCTTACAGAGCTTTAGAAGATTGGTCTCTGAATTCTCCAATGCCCTGCTCACAAGATTCCTTTAGAAAATAAGGAACCAGAAAGGAATCTCCGCAGAAATGCAGTTAAGTAACAGTAAGAGATAACCCTTTAGAAACTGGGTAAGGTTTGAAAGATGAGGTACATCTCTTGACATCCTCTACCCTCCATATCACAAGATGGGCAGGAAGAATAAATGCAATAAAATTAGGGCAACCAGGGTTATCAGCTGTTAGGCTATTGTGGAGATCCAGGGTATTGGCTTGGTTCCCTCCCTCCCTCCCATCCTTCCTTCCTGTCTTTCTTTTTCTTTCTTTCTTTCTTTCTTTCTTTCTTTCTTTCTTTCTTTCTTTCTTTCTTTCTTTCTTTCTTTCCTTTCTTCTTTCTTTCTTTCTTTCTTTCTTTCTTTCTTTCTTTCTGGGATGGGGATTACTTTTGTTTAGAAGGTACATTTTGGGGGGTGCCTGGTAGAACACGTGACTTTTGATCTCGGGGTTGTGAGTTTGAGCCCCATGTTGGGTACAGGGATTATCTAAAAAAAAAAAAAAAAAATCTAAAAAGAAAAAAAAAAGAAGGTACATTTTTGGTTTGGGACAATAGAGGGGCAGGGTATCATCCAGGAGAGAAAACAACTCTAGTATTTAATGCTGTCTTCAGGCTTAAAAGAAGGAGATGACAGGAACTTTGACATTTCTTATTAGACTGCCACATCTAGTTCCATAGGATAGAAAACGAGTAAAGGATTCAAGGTTGATACCCCTTGTGGAAATAAAGATTTTGCATTTGTCTAGATTCCTGGGAAGCTGAAGGTGATAAATGTGGTACCAGAAAGCAACAAGTTCCAATAATATTTCTTTACGTTGAGGAAGGAAGCTCAGATTTTTTTTCCTTGGGTCCCAAATGAATTCCCTCAACCTTACAGAGGGGAAGTCTGAGCTTTGCAGAAGTTGGAAGGGAGGTCACAGACTTCCTGACTGCAATTCCTTCCCCCATATCCCTGTACTGATTCCAACATTTGAGACTGATGTTCTGCTTTATGATGAATTGGAAGTCAAGAGCCACTTTTACTTACTACTGGTGAAGGTGACATTGACACTGTAAGACTGGCCTTTGTGCAA
The DNA here is from genome assembly GCF_028749965.1 of Puma concolor. Lineage (NCBI taxonomy): Eukaryota > Metazoa > Chordata > Mammalia > Carnivora > Felidae > Puma > Puma concolor. Next base: position 28,913,360 of record NC_141672.1, on the reverse strand, counting down.
TTTGCAGGGCTGGGTGGGGCATGGGCTCACATTCAGCTCCTTTATAACTCCAAACCCAGAACCTGTGAAAAAAAAGAAACATGAATTGGAATAGGAGGCAAGGTAAACCACCTGTGCTATTTCCTACCTAATGGAAAGGTGCTCTGCTCGTCAGGAAACTCTTCCTATTATTTGATGGGTGAAGGGGAATTAAGAAAATGAGTTAAGTATATAAAGGCAGCTTCCCTGCTCCGTATCCTGGCAGGAAGGACTATGCCAGGGCAAGTCATCTCCACCCCTCCTTCCATCCCCAGGTAGGATTTAAAGCAGCATACATATGGCGCAAGTGATGGCTCAAAGCTTCGGTGCTGTTTCCACTTGGACTCTTGAGCCTGGCTGCTTCTGAGCTGCCCCCGCCCCCCATCCTTTCTTCCAATCCTGTCCCGGTACGGATCCAAATCAGTGATCTCCGAGCTTTGTACACCCCTACCAGTGAAAACGATTTTAAGAACGCATCCACAGTATACAGTTGGACACTCCACTTTAGAAACGTGTTCTTCAAGATAAGTGTCTCTGAGACAGGGTGTGTGTCTTTTTGTAAAAAGCTCAGTCCAAACAAAGACAAAAGTGCTGTTTGTTCCCAAGAAATGCTTGACCTAAACAGGTTAAGTAAAGTCTTTAAGAATCTCATTGCCGCATCCGGGTCCCTGAAACTGGACAGCCGAATCGAGAGAATGCAAGCAAACTGCCTGGTAACACCGCTTATAGCAATGGCTCTGCCATTCAGCCATCACTGCTGAGGTAGGCTCTGGGACCGAGCGCCTGGGTTTGCAATCTCACTGGCTCCCTTACTCACGGTGAAACCTCAAAACAAGGCACTTCACCCCTCTGGGGATAACAACAGTAACTGCCTCATAGGGTAGGTGAGTGAACACACAGAAAGGTCTCAGGTAAGTCTTTGCAACATGGTAATGCTATATAAATGTTTACTTTATTATCATCACATCGGGATTCAGTCCATGAATTTAATCTAGAATAGTTGCTGTGGGTGGGTTAGTAAGTCCCCTTTTCACACAAAAGCTGGGCCTCTCCTCTGCAGTCATCAGGTTGGCTCAGCCCATGGGCTATGAAATGAGAAGCTCATGTAGACACACTTGGCTTTCCCAGCCTGTGCCTGCTCTTGGGTGAACGGTTTCATCCTACTGACCAGCACTCCTCCAGCTAAGTCTGTGAGTAATAACTTGCAGTCCCTCAGCCCCCTGCTTGCTTCTCCGTCATTGCAAGGTTCCAAGGTTTTCGAAATACACACGCGAGAATTCTCTTCTTTAAGCACTGTCTTCTACTCTGTCCTCCGATAGACAGGGAAAAAATATCCAGAACTTTAATCAACAACCTATTGAAAATCAGTGCTTATGGGGCGCCTGGGTGGCTCAGTCGGTTGAGCGTCCGACTTCGGCTCAGGTCATGATCTCGCGGTCCGGGAGTTCGAGCCCCGTGTCGGGCTCTGTGCTGACAGCTCAGAGCCTGGAGCCTGCTTCAGATTCTGTGTCTCCCTCTCTCTCTGACCCTCCCCCATTCATGCTCTGTCTCTGTCTCAAAAAACAAAATATACATTAAAAAAAAAAAAAGAAAAAAGAAAATCAGTGCTTATGCTAAAGCTTTCAACGTCTGCTTCAACGTGCTTCTCTCAAGGCTGGGTCACGTGATTAGTACTTGTAGCTCCTTGAGTTTTACTGACAAGAGGTTCTTGGACTTCCAATGTCAACAGAACTCCTCAGTCCTAACTGGCAAAAATAGCAAAACCAGTTTGCTTGGCCCCATTTCTTACTTGAGGAAATACTTCTCCCAGGGAAAGGGGTCATAGAGAGTGGAACTCAAAAATCTTTTGATGTGGGCACTGAAGTTTACATTGTTACTTCCCAATTCAAAAGTAAATTGAAAATCTGTAACTGAAACCCTCCCTTCCTTAAGAAGCACTTGCCATAGGTGTATATCTGGATTTGGTTTCCTTGGTCTTTTTTTTTTTTTTTTTTCTGATGTTTATTTTTGAGAGAGAGAGAGAGAGAGAATGTGCACTTGTGGGGGAGGGGCAGAGAGAAGAGAGAGGGGCGATGAGGCGCTCCCTCAAAATCAAGGAGTGTGAGGTCATGACCTGAGCTGCAGTCATGCGCTTAACCACCTGAACCACCCAGGCATCCCCCCCCCTTTTTTTAATGTTAATGTTACCACTGAAACTCAAGGTGGTTCACAGACACCCACTAATTTCCTACCACGAACTAGCTGTGAGACTTGGGTTTGGGGCATGTGGGTGGCTCAGTGGTTAAGTGTCCGCCATCGGCTTAGATCATGATCTCATGGTTTAAGAGTTCGAGCCCCAAGTTGGGCTTTGTGCTGACAGCTCAGAGCCTGGAACCTGCTTAGGGTGCTGTCTTCCTCTCTCTTCTCCTCCCCAGCTTGCTCTTTCTCAAAAATAAATAAACATTAAAAAGAGAGAGAGAGAGAGAGAGAGAGAGAGAGAGAGAGAGAGAGAGAACGAACTTGGGTAAGTTACTCCATGTGCCTATTTCCTATCTGTAAAACAGATCCTGAGGGCTGGATGAGTTGATAGTGTCTTTGTCCAAATTTGGCCACTAAGTTTAATGGAGGGATAGGCAGTAATTTGAGGTGATAATAGGATCTTTCAAGTGCCACTAGTTTAGTGGAACAGCATTTGCTAAGTATTAATAGACCAGCAGTCTTATTCCTTAACCAATCCTGTCCCCTAGCCTAACTCTGCTTTTGCCTCAAAATGAACTGATGACATAGTGGAAGGAGTATTTATTCTCTCATCTACTTTTGCTTTAAAAAGTTTTTTTTTTTTAATGTTTATTTTTTAGAGGAAGACAAAGCGTGAGCCGGGGAGGGGGAGGGGCACACACAATTTGAAGTTTCCTTCCAGCTCACAAATTTTGTCTTCTTTCATTTATCACTACACCTTTCCACGTCAGAAAACGTTCTGCTAGAATAGTTAATTCTATAGACTTGGCTGAACGAAAGAACTCACAATTTCCTACAAGCCCCGCTGTACTTCCCAACAAAGATCCCTACCACAGCGCCAAGACGGGTTATGTGTCACAAGCTGTGTCACAGCAACACGAGCTTTATAGATAGGAGGAGACAGTGATTAAGAATCACCCAATTATATAGCACAAAGGAAGCGGTAACGGAATAAATCATGAAAAGCAGAATTGACTTTTGACTTGTCAGCAAAAGGGAAATTAAAAATAAAAGCAAACGGAGTAGGGAGGGAGAGGTCATCCAAAGACACAAAGCAGACATACAAAGTTCTGTGCCCCTCACGTCCCGCGCATCATTGGAACCTTCAGTTAGTTGTCTGTGCTACAAACTTCAGAAAACTTCTGCAAAAGGCCCAGCTCCAGTTAATGTCCAGGGACCCCCAAAACGCGTCCCAGGAAGAGGCGAAGTTGTGAGCCATTGGGTTTCGCCCCCCGCACCTTCTCCCCAACCCCAGCCCACTCCACGTGGGGTCCGAGGCTGAACCTGGCCGCCCGCGGGACCCGCCCAACCCAGCCGGGGGTCTCGGCGCGGAGTTCGGGTGGGGGCTCCCGCAGAGGGCGCGGGAATCTCGGGCCGGCTCCGGCTCACCGCAGTCCTTGAAAATCACTGGCTCGGCGAGGGCGGAGGCGCTGAGCGCCAGGAGCACGAACGCGACGGCCAGGGAACGCATCGCAGCTGAACAGGTTCCAAGCACGAAGAAGGAAGAAGCGACCGCCTCAGTCACAAGATAAACCTGCCCGGGCGGGCCTGGGGAGGAGCCAGGTCAGGCGACTCTCACCAGCAACCAGGGCCGGGCCCGCCCGCGCTCCGCCCCGCCCGCTCCAGATTGCCGAGCTCGGCTCGGTCCCGCCTAGATGCCCGCTATCTCCGCCCACCTTGTCCGCTCCGCCACCGGGTAGGCTAGAATCCATCTCCGCCCCGTTCCGCTCCTCCCTCCGGCGCTCCGCCCAGGTTTTGTTGGTGCACCCCAGCTTCCGTAATGGGGCATTTAGCCAATCAAATCCCTTCTCCTCCACCACCACCCAATGGGTGTGCTCGGAGGCGGGGTCTCCGTGGGTCCCGTCTCCGGAGGCCCAGATGGAGAAGGCGATTGGGGTGACGCGAGGGGCGGAGTTTGTGGAGGAAGATGGCGGCCGCCCGTGGGTTATCGCTAATGGCCGTGGCGCTGAGGGTGGTCACTCCCTGGGCAAGGGGCAGGTACCAAGGCTACAAAGGCACCTGGGAAGGGTGTTAGTTTCTGCGCCTCCAGGACTAAGGGGGAAGCCAAGGCCTGCGGGGGAGGCGAGGGTGAGGCTGTCCAGGTGGAGGTCGTCAGGTTTGGCGTGAGGCTGTCCAGGTGCAGGTCACCAGGTGCCCATCTGCTCCAGGCTCATCCTCCTCCCTTGCGCAATAGGCTCCTCGCGGCCTCTTGCGGACCTCAGGCTCGTCGGGAAGCGTCGTCCTCCAGCTCCGAGGCCGGAGAAGGACAGATCCACCTGACCGACAGCTGCGTCCAGGTAGGAGGTCGGACTCGGGGCGGCGGCGCCAGGGTGTCAGGAGTGCGGGGACTTGCCCTTGGCTCACCCTTGTTCCTCCCCTTGCCTGGCATTCTTGATCCCCCTTCCTGCATTTCAGAGGCTTCTGGAAATCACCGAAGGGTCAGAATTCCTCAGGCTGGAGGTGGAGGGAGGCGGATGCTCCGGATTCCAATACAAATTTTCACTGGATACAGTTATCAATCCCGACGACAGGCAAGGAGGAAGGGGTGGGTCCTCAGAGAATGTGCGGGAGGGATAAAAGTGCACATTTAAATTTTTTTTTTTTTCAACGTTTTATTTATTTTTGGGACAGAAAGAGACAGAGCATGAACGGGGGAGGGGCAGAGAGAGAGGGAGACACAGAATCGGAAACAGGCTCCAGGCTCTGAGCCATCAGCCCAGAGCCCGACGCGGGGCTCGAACTCACGGACCGCGAGATCGTGACCTGGCTGAAGTCGGACGCCTAACCGACTGCGCCACCCAGGCGCCCCAAAAGTTCACATTTAGTTCAAATTTGAAAGGTTTGCTGAGAATGCCTAACACCACCCTTCTCACACAGTGGGAATACAGTGAGGATTTGTGTCATGCTTCAAAATAACTATGCTATAGGAAGAAAATTGGCCTGCCGACGTCCCTAGTGTAACTGGTAAGAGAGCCAGCCTGGACTGGATTCCAGTCCTAAATCCTTAACCATTTACCAGTATTCATTCCATGGGCTCTTTTTGCCTCGGAGAAAAGCAGTACTTGTTAGAGATAACAAGGGATGCTTCCTCTGTATTTCTAAAAAAAATTTTTTTAAATGTCTCTTTATTTTTGAGAGAAAGAGCATGAGCAGGGGAGGGGCAGAAAGAGAGAGGGAGACATAGAATCTGAAGCAGGCTCCAGGCTCCGGCTTGAACTCACGAACCCTGAGATCATGACCTGAGCCGAAGTCGGAGGCTTAATCAACTGAGCCACCCAGGTGTCCCATCTGTATTTCTAAAACAGAATGTGTACCTCTGGGCTCAGAGGGTGTAATGTTTTTGGTGTTTATGATAGTCGTTAATGTCTTCCTCCTGTCTTTTCAGGGTATTTGAACAGGGTGGGGCAAGAGTGGTGGTTGACTCTGATAGCTTGGCCTTCGTGAAAGGGGCCCAGGTGGACTTCAGCCAAGAACTGATCCGCAGCTCATTTCAAGTATTGAACAATCCTCAAGCGCAGCAAGGCTGCTCCTGTGGCTCATCCTTCTCTGTCAAACTTTGATGCGACGGCAGGTGACCCAGAGATTGCTTCCACTTGCACCAATTTGAGGAGCCTGGCAGTAGTAGAATTCTAGAGGTTTCCTTCCAATCATCGTTCTCTCAATTGTTTTTTTCCCTTCAGTCTAGGAGTGTTGTGTTTGCCACTGTTATTTTCAGAACGTGAAGCTTTTAATCTTGATTTAATTTCACTCACACAGTTCTGAGGCCAAGCGTCTAGATGCGATGATCTAAGCTCTGCTAACTTGTTGAAACCCACCCTGTGTAATCTGTAGAGCCTTCAGAGTTCCAGAGTTTCGAGTTACTTCTCTGGCCTTCAGAGCTGCTTGTACATATGCGTATAGCTATGTATAAAAGCTTTATTTTGAAGGAAGTCCTTATTGTGTTCTGGATCAGGGTCACAGATCGGGGACCTTAACTCCGGTTACCAGGCTAGAGAGGATGAGAAAGGCAGTGTTCTCTTTTTTCATCTCACCCTTCCTGAATGTGTTACTAGACATCCGTCTTTTTCTTTTCTTTTCTTTTCTTTTCTTTTCTTTTCTTTTCTTTTCTTTTCCTCTTCTTTTTTTTTTTTTGGCATCCTTATTTTCTATGCAGCTCATTCTCCACTTTCCGTTTGTTAGGGTAAATCCTTTTTTCTTTCTTACTCCTCATTCTGTTAAATTTACAAAACCAGTAGCTCACCCAGAAAACTTGGATCGAACCCCCGCTGATAACCTGAATCATTTGGAAAGTAGGCCCCATACTCCATACTCACAGAGACATTTCAAGATTCTGTGATCATTCAGTGACTGATATGTTGCTTCACTTATTGTGTAAAATGTCTTTTGTCTCGTGCATAGCAGGACATGGTTTTTGTGTTGGTATGGATATGGATAGTTAGGGATTACCAGATAAAATGTAAGATGCCCAGTTAAATTTGAATTTCAAAATACACATAATTTTTAGTATAAGTGTGCCCCAAATATTTCGTGAAACATATTTATACTAAAAATTATGTGTGGTTTATTTGAAATTCAAATTTAACTGGGCACTGTGGTTTTTTTTTTTTAAGTTTATTTATTTTGAGAGAGAGAGCGAGTGGGGGAGGGGGAGGGGCAGAGAGAGAGAGAGAGGAAGAGAGAATTTCAAGGAGGCTCCACACACATTGCGGAGCCCAGTGTGGGGCTTGAACTCACAAACTGTGAGATCATGACCTAAGCCAAAACCAAGAGTTGGATGCTTAATCGACTGAGCCACCCAGGCGTCAGGGACATTGTGTATTTCTGTTTGTTAAACCTGGCAGCTTTATTTTAGGGTCACTGAAAGAAAAGCTTTTTTTTTTTTTTTTTTAAAGTTTTATTTATTTATTTTGAGAGAAAGAGTGTGAGTTGGGGAGGGGAGAGAGGGGGAGAGAGAGAATCCCAAGCAGGCTCTGTGCTGACAGCTGCATCTCATGAACCATGAGATCATGACCTGAGCTGAAATCAAGAGTCTGGTGCTTAACCGAACGAATGAGCCACCCAGGCGCCCCAAGGAAAGCTTTTTAAGCCAAAATTCCGATGGATTTTAAAGTACTTGTTTGGGTATGGCACTTAATTAGTCTACAGATCTAGAAATAGTTGTGGCATGTGTGTGACAGGGAGCTGGAACTGTATGGACAACTAAAAAAAGAAATACCACTGTCATAACAAATGATTTATTAATGCTCATGTCGGGAGAACCACAACCAAATTGATTATGGAAGAATTACTGGTTAAACCCTTGTTTTCCTCAAGAGCCTTAAAGTTTGTTACGGCAAAACTTGCATTTCTGGACTGGATTGGAATTAAGGTCATTCATTAAAAGAATTTACCATTAAAAAGGGAAATGCAGAGTTTAGAGAAAAGTATCTGGGACAGAAGCTTAGGTACTTATATTTTCAATGTGGGAAAACCTAGAATTTGGAGAAAGCAAGCCTATTGTGAGTACAAAGAGGAAACAAAGGGAGGCTCAGATACCTGAGCTTTCTTGGCAGTTTTCCATGGAAGGAGGCAGAGAGCAGCATACCATAGGGGCATCTGTGTGGCTTTACTTAGATACCTAAAGATGCATCAGTACCTGGGCCTGATAAGATCTTCAGCTCAGACTAAGTTTTTCCATCCTCGTTAAAAAGAGATTTCGCTACATTTTATGTATTAGAACCTGTTTAAAGAGTGCACTTTATTTTTGTTTATTTTTTGAAGGAAGCCCTGTACCCAACATGGGCCTTGAACTCATGACCCTGAGATCAAGAGTTGCATGTTACACTGACTGAGCCAGCCAGGTGCTCCATGATTTGGTGATTTTAAAACTCATGCCGAGCACATGCAAGGTAGCTTTAGCTGCTAAATAAATCATTAAATTGCAGTAGTCAGACAGGAACCGAATCTTTGAATGCCTTTATGGAAGTACTTGCTGTTAATGGGAGATTTGGACTTCTGTGTTTTAGAAAGGGTGGGTTTGGGAGAAATCACCTTACTTTATTACACTGAGAAAGCCTCAGGGGAAAATCTGAAGTGATAACAAGAAGCCTCCATTGGAGTAGGATGACGTAGAAATTTTAAAAGCACGGGGCATAGAGAAATGATAGCATCAAGGGGACGGTGGGCAGTTGGCTTGGAACAAATAGTAAGTATAGTAAAATGGGTTTAGGGTCTTTTGCAGGCCCTTTTTGACCAGATGCCCTCTTTCTGGCAAGCAGTAAACACCAGCAGGTGTTTTCACAAATTTTGCTCGCTGTGCAAATTCATTTACGAAAACTTGACACTCCTCTAGTATCCATTGGGAGACTTTTTTTTTTTTTTTTTTTTTGCTTCCCCATTACTTTCAAGGGGAAAGGCCCTATTTGTTGCAGAATTGGTTTTATTTATGCAAAGTTAGAGAGTGTCTGGGGCAGCATGTCCCCCCTTTGCTTTAGCAAGAACCAAAGACAAGGGAGCCCTGCGCCTGCTTCATGTTGTGAATCTGCTCTACGGTGTTCGCTCAAAAGAGGGGGGTCTCTGGGTCAACATCCAGATCTTACCTTGTGGAATCATACACTTCAGTTCCATGACTGATAGTGACTGGTGGTATGTACACTGTAGGTGTCCCCCCCACCCTTCGTTTGTGTGGGAATGTTGACTGATTACAAGGGATTAGGAGAAAACAGGTTTAGAAGTAAAGGGATTAGAAGTAGGTGTCCAAGAACTTTCTAACTTCTCAAGAATTGAAACCCGTTCTTTCGGGCTTCTGTTACAAAGCCTCAAATGGAGGGCTGACATGTGGTAGGAGCATCCTGTATTGAGAAGTGGGCAGCACCGATCATCTGGCGTAGCCCTCCCGTCAGTGCTGGCCAGGAGTGGGTCTCGTGCCGCTGGTAGTGGACGGGACCTGACACTGTCCAGTGCAACATTAATTACGGTTTTGCATGTGTGTCTCAAAGGCAGGAAACTCCTCTACTTTCTGGGTATCTAGCATTGGTGTTCATGGTTGCTCTTTCAGAATCCCTGTTTTCCATTTCTCCACAGAAATGCAGGGCTATTTAAAGGAAGTTTGCTTTAAGAAGTTTTGCAATAATTGCGGGGCTTTAATTGTCAGATAAAGACATAAAGGAGGGAGCATTTAAGTGGTCTGTGGCCAGCAGCTGTATTTAAAAATATTTTATTTTTTTGAAAAGGTAATACACACGGTACAAAATTCAAAAAGACACAAAAGGGGATACAGTGAAAAGTCCCAATCCTGTACCCATGTACCCTGTCACCCTCCCCACAAACCACTGTTGTTTCTAAGAATTTACCCTACAGGTATGATCCATAGATATAATGTGAAATAACATACAAGAATATTCATTACAGCATTACTTATAAATAGCAAGAGATAGGAAACAATGGAAACATCTGTCAATAGGGGACTGATTACAAATTATGATTGATCCATTCAGTGGAATAGCATACAATTACAATATAGAACGAGACAACTCTTTATGTGAAAATACGGATTAAGTGAAAAAAGCAAAGTGCAGAACAGCATGCATAGAGTGGTCTTTGTGTTTTGATACAAAGAAATCCGTGTATGTGCATGAAGTTTTTCTGGAAGGGTGAGCAGGAAGGCGAGGGTTGAGAGGAGGCACAGCGCCAGCAGGTGTACTGAAGAGTGGTAAGAAGTTCTCTGAACCGTGGGGCGTAAGGAGAGTGGCGAGGGTGAGGTCAGCAGATACCCAGCTGTCTTCCCCCTTTCTTTAGATAAATAGCAGCATATATTACACTTTGTTATATGACCTTCTTTCCCCCCTTCGTCTGGTTTGGATTTCTTATCAAGACATTTAGAGCCACTTTTTTTTTTTCCCTCCTTTTTTAGGCCTCCGTTTCAACTAATAGTTTCTAATCTTTTACTGTTACAAGTAATGCTATAATAAATAACCTCTGACGTGTGTCGTTTCACATTTGGTGAGAAATATCTGAAGGTTAAATTCCTAGAAGATTCAAAGACTAAGAGCTTTTATAAGTTTGAAAGACATTGCCATATTATCCTTTTCAGAAGCTCTATCAGTTTCTGTCCCTGTTAGCTGTGTATGTGAGTGCCTCTTTCATCAGATGCTTGCCGACTAGGAGTCTTAAACGTTTTGATCCTTGCCAATCTGACGATTTTTAAAAAGTATCTCAGTGTGGTTTTAATTCACATTTCTTTTATTACGAAAGAAGGTCAGAATATTTTCACATGTGTAAGAACTATATAGTTTTGTTGGCTGAAAACATCTTAGCTAGTAGAGTGACCTAGGGCAAATTGTTTAAACTCTTGTGTGTCTCAATTTCCTCAGCTGTAAGTTGGGAATAAAAATAGTCAGTAGGATTGTTGGATGATTAAATGAAATTTGTGTCCAGCACTCAACACAGTGCCTGGCACATAACAGGCATTCGGAAGTTATTATGGGATGGCTGACAGAGCAACCGCTAGGACAGGACAGATTAAGAAAATGACATTCGTCCCTTTGTCTTCAGGCGCATGGAGTCTCGTTCATTTACATTGCCTTTCATCAGACAAATGCAAAGGCAGAGCTTTCCTTGTCTCAGAAGAAGAAGGAACCTTTTCCATTGGATCCCATTCCTAGGCTATTGGTAGAGTTGGCAAGAGGGTAGGCACAGCCTCATGTCTAATAATTAGATTTAGCCAACATGGTAAAGAAATTTGGTTTAATATGAAATAAAAACAAAAACAGAAAAGCCCAGATGTACATCTTTTTATTCCACAATGGTTCTAAACTCCTGGCTGGCCAAGGTTGGAGTGGGTCTCTACTTGTAAACTGAGAGGGATACCAGCCATCCCATTTTTGAAAGAAAGATGGCAGGGGCATCTGAGAATACAGAAACAACATAGGAAATCTGGCTTCCCCTAAATAAGACTACACTGTATCTCACAAGCTAGAAAATAGGCCCCTTTATTTTTAGTACCTCAAAACTGGCATCCACAAAAGGAGAACCCAGGAGAGATTTGTTTCCTGTAAGAAGCAGTATGTATTTAATACAGGTCTTCGGAGATGGGCACCCTGTCCTGTGGCAGCCTTTGCTGGGTGCACGTGAATTATCATGGGTAGATGGTGAGTGTTTACCCGAAGTTACTGAACGTTTTCTTTAGACTTGTTGAAAGCCTTGGCTCCCCCTTTCTTAACAACTCCCCGTATTTTTCATATTGCCCTCTTGCTGCTTTCTTAGGCTTCTTGTTCCCCTTCACTTGTGTCTCTACACTCAGCAAGCTGGTATCAGTCTTGCTCTTCCGAGATGAGCTGAGCTGATCTGCTCCTCCCTGGGGCCACAGAACTGCTATTGGATGGAGCTGTGGCAAAATCTGGCCCAGACCGGATTGGCTGTGTGAAGTGTTGGTTCTCTGGAGGCGGCCTTGGAGTCACTCCCCAAACCCCCCCCCCCAATCCTTTTTTGCTCAAGAGATACTGAAGGACCATCCCTGGGCAGATGTGACCTCTGACCCAGTTGTGGAGTCATCAGGATGTCCTGTGGATCATGGCTGGGAAAGGGTATCTGCAATGTGAGTCCGAGTGACCTTGCGTGTTTGCACAGCTTGAGGGGGTGGATGAGGGCCATCCTTTAGGAAGCATCCATAGCAAGGCCAGGACAAATGGCAGACTGGTCCTCATGGCCAGTGGCTGAAGCATTAAAGCATTTGGTGGTGTTTGAGCCAAGCAAGGGCACGGCAGCATGAAGGCAGTGACAGAAGCTCAGCCAGAGCCTAAGCTGGGAGAGATGAAAAGCAGGCGGGGCTGGCTGGGAGCTGGGCTGCAGGGCCTTCTGCCTGCTTCTTCATGGTGTCTTCCCAGCTAGGAAAGCCTTCTCGAGGCCCCTGCCTGTGTGGCCTGGGCCCATTTCCAGGTAGCTGCCCACACTGAGCCCTCACTGCTATTCCTTGGAGGTACAGTGTGGGGGGCCGGCCTCGGCCACATAACCTGGGGAGCAATGGCAGCGGTAGGAGCCCTCGGTGTTCTCGCAGTGACCGTGGGCACAGAGCGCAGCAGGCCCGTTCAAGTCGTCACACTCATTGATATCTAAGAGGAAGGGAAGGAAGAGAGAGCTGTGGGGAACCCAGGTGCCTCTGCTGTTGTGGTCACTAAGCACCAGCCCCTGCCCCGCAGTGGAATCCTACATGTGGCAGCCAGGAGCTGAGGTCATTGCCCCAAAGTAGGCAAGTCAGAGACACAAAGCAGGTGGTAGTGAACCCATCCTGTGCCCCTGGACAGTGACCATGCTCTTTTGTCCCTGCCTTTCTTCTCTCTAGGAACCTCCCTGGAAAGGGCTTTCTGTACACAACAGGAGACCTTCCTTTGGTGCTGTCTCACCACTTGGCCTGGTTCCAGACAGCCCCACTAGGGGGCAGCAGTGTATGTTCCACTCTCAAGTTCAGCCTTGTATTCCTCAGTGAGCGGTGGGCCAGTCTGACCTTTCCACCTGGAGCCATCAGGGCCATCCTGTTCCCTGGGCCACTCACATCACAACTTACCCACGCAGGCCATGTGGGCCATGTCCAGCTGGAAGCCCTCAAAGCAGTCACAGGTGTAGCCCTCCCTCACTCGCACACAGCGGCCGTTCTCACAGCCGTTCAGGATGCCGCATTCCTCTGCCTGAAGCCCTTCGAAGCCGGCCTGGTGCTCTGGTAGGAGGGAGTCAGAAGGAAGCTGAGGCCTTGCACCCAGCCTTGGGAGCCTCACCCTCCACTATGAAGGTTGCTCCTTTTGGAATCCTAAGGTCAGGGTTGGGAGGGTCTAAAACTCTCACAGAGATGCTAAAACAAAAGGCACTACCCTTAAGAGATAATTATGTGTCATTACTTTATGGTGGCGGAGACCTACGGTACTTTAAATGTTAGTTCCGGGAAGGTTGAGACTCCTTGCTCTCATAGTGCCAGGGTTCCCGAGCAGGTGGGTGTCTATATAGTGTTGGTTTTGTGGTTGGTGGTGGTTAAAATCTTTAGATGGTTTTTGTGGGGAGGAGATTGGCAGCAAAAGGGGATTACCCTCACCCAACACGAAGCAAAACTTAGGGATCTGCTTAACCCTCTCCTCTTTAAGCAGGTCCCAACCCCTGAGAAAGACCGTATCCCTGGTCCCCGTGAAGCCTTTGTCTGGTACAGTGGCCTGTGCCTGGGGCAGCTACCACATCCGTTGCACAGGTGCCAGGCCTGACTTCTTCATTAGAATTCAAGTCCTATATGCTGGGGTCCTTGCCACTTACAAACCGGGTCACCACAGTGGGCCTCTAAAGTGATTAGAAATCCTGAATGCACATTTCAGGTCATGAGTGTGAGCCTGTAGACCAGGTTATTCTGCACACCGTGGGTGGTATGGAGGGAGAGAGACGGACCGGAGTGTACCTGCTTTCTCTTGCTCTCTCAACCCCCACAGGGAAGTTTTTGAGGTTGGGATGGTGTCCGGTCCTGTACCTCTTTGGCTCATCAGAGTTGTTTTGGTCTGACCCAGGCATTTGGAGTTGTCCCTTGAGTGACCTGTGAGAGGGCTGGCTGGGTCTTTTCCCTCCCCGGGCCTCACCCCGCTGGCAGCGATTAGTAGGTAGAGGAGATGGCAGTGAAACCATTTTGGTGCCCGCCGCTTCCCCATTTTTGCAGCAACACAGACCTGGGTGGCTGGCCACGTAGTGGGGCTGGAGTTCTGAGGGCTGCAGGGGGGGCTCAAGAACTGGTAGGTGGTCCCCTGGGCGGCTGGCTGTGTTGGGGAAGGGTGGCTCTGGGACGGTGTCCTCGGGACCCAGGTAGTTGTAGAAGGGGGCCCCGTCTGGGCCGTAGAGGCTGTATTGCAGGTCCTCGGGCCCGGGGCCGTACTCATAGCCTGGCCGGAAGTGGACTCCAGCCTCCCGCTCGGCTTCGATCCGGGCCACGTTGCACAGCTGAGCGTAGACCTCTGTCAGGGAGGAGGGAGAGAGGATGCTGCCAGGCTCTTGATAGCTAAAGCCTGGAGTGTGGTTCCCAGGCTCATTTCCCCGGGGAGAGGGAGCATGCTGGGACTGGTGTCCTCTGGGAGTTCCTGACAGTGCTCTTCTCGTCACCCCAGCCCCTCCCCCACTCTGTCCCCAGACAATAGAGATGGAAGATGGCCACACTCTGATTGCTCTACTCCTAAATCCCTCCTTCCCAGGTGAGGGCATTTCCTTCCCTGGAGCCCCTCCCCCCCCAGGCAGGCACGGGTCACCCTTCTCACCAGAGCTCCTGGGGGGGCACAGGGCACACTGCTGGCTCCAGGCCTCGCCATCCTGACAGCAGCATTCTGTGTAGGTGGTGCGGCGTCCGTGCAGGGGTTGGCTGCACACATAATTGGTGACTCTTTTCCAGCAGATGTCCATGTGGATGTCGTGGTCAGGCAGGTCCTCTGGTGGCACAGCGCACAGGGGCACGTGATCCCTCCCGGCCCAGATTCAGTCCCCCCACCGCTGCCCCGCCACTCCAGGCCTACTGACCCGTGCCGCCGGTGCTGTTCACGCAGCGCTGCTGGCCGAGGTCCAGGGTGAGCGGGGGGCTGCAGAAGCAGTGGAAAGAGCCTTCAGTGTTCACACACTCACCGTTCTCGCAGACCATGTCCTGGCACTCGTCATGATCTGTGGTGGCAGAAAGACGGAAGGGGGATGTGGGGGGCAGTACCAAGGCGGCTTGCCCACGGACCGCCTTCGTGGAAGGGGGTTTTCTTGTAACTGACAATGAAGAGGTGGCACCCTGCTTCCCCCTGCCCCCCCCTCCCGACCCAGTCCAGTCTGGGGAGGGGGGGGCCCTCCCCAGGGATGCCTTTCCAACAGGTGTCCAGCTCCCCTCACCTCAGACCTGTCTGCTGCAGTGGGAGCTCCCAGCAAGAATGGGGCTGGCTGGTGGGGGCTGGGAGAGCATTCGGCTGTGGGCGCGGGGGTGGGGAGGGGTGGTGTGTGTCCTCACCCTCACACTTCCTGTGGACGGTGTTGTAGTGGTAGCCGGGATGGCACAGGCAGATGTAGCCAGGCACCGTGTTGAGGCACCGGCCGTTCTGGCAGAGCCCAGGCCCGAACATCACACACTCGTCCGCATCTGCGGGAGGGCGGAGCCGAGGTGAGAAGCAGTACGAAGCAGAACGTGATACTAAGGGCTCCAAAGCCAGACCTGCTGGGTTTGGGTCCTGGCGCTGCCACTTGCCAGTTAGGTGACTTTGGGCAACTTGTTCAGGTCTCCTTGCCTCAGTTTCCTACCTAAAAATATGTGGATGCTATTACTCAATCTCTCACAATTGTTACGAAGATTAAGAGGTTAATATATGTAGGTGCTTCAATAGCACTTGGCATGTAGCAAGCACTTAAGGAAAGCTGCTTCTGTTTCTGTGATTTCCTTCTCTGGCTTCAGGATTAGGATGCGGAAGGGCTCATGCCTGAACTACCCACTTTGAGTGTCGGTTCCCCCAAAGTTTCTGGCTTTCTAAGTGAGGCCAGGGAGATAAGCAACTGCCTCGGTATAGCAGTACTTCCCACTCTGTCCCTATGCCCCAGGACTGGGTTAGTCAAGGCGTCATAGTTTATTCCGGAGGGTTCGGCCTCGGAGGAGCAGAGGGAGCTCAGGTCAGAACTTCAGCTACACATCCGTAGGTAGTCAGCCCCAGGATGGGAACCAGGGGAGTCACCTGGGAGGCTGGGGCTTCATGCAGAGCTTCCCTGGGGACCCTCCCGGAGGACCAGGCTGGGCCCGCTCAGGTGAGTGGAGTCTGGGGAGGAGGGTCTCTAGGGAGGTTACCTGTGTACGTGGTCTGTCCAAACATCCAGGCTCCGTCCACAGGGATGTAGCCTTTACCACTAGGGCAGATCTCGCTGAATTCCACTGTGCAAGGAGGCATCCAAGCTTAGAGACAGAAGGGCTCTGCCCCCATCTTCTCTCCCCTTCTTTCAGGGTCACCCTGCAGAGCTGACACTGAGGATTTGGGACCCTTGGGGGCCTTACCTGAGTCCTCAGCTGGGCAGAGGTCACAGGCGTCTCCCCAGCTGGCACCCTGAGTGCAGCAGCACTCGGCCTGTGTGGTGTTCCGGCCCAGAAGGCTGGAGCAGGGCAGCTGGTCATTCTGCCCAGAGTAGCACTCCATGCGGATGGGGCCCGGGGGGTGGTCCCCTGGCAGGGCCTCAGGAATACTCTGACCTGTGTGTGAGGGATGCCCTTTATTACTGTCTGTCCGTGGCTCTCTAGGGCACCCTAGGCTTTGAATTTATTTTCAAAATTTTATGTTTATATAATAGCACTTCCCAGTGTACAACATGCTTTTACCTGTATTATCGTGCTTGATGCTTTCAACAACTTTATATTGTCACCTCCCTCTCACGGATGAGGCAGTTAAGATTTAGAAAACCTAGGTGACTTACTGCAGCCACCAGCTGTTAAGTGGCCCAGACCCCTGTTCTTCTGCTATCCCCTGCTATCCCCCTGCTATCCCCCACTATAGGGGGTGCCCCCGGTCCTTGGCATAACCATAGAGGCAGCCCTCCCCCATTCCTCAGCTCACACTATACCCCAGCCCCTCCCACCTTCCCTGTTCCAGGTCCTGTTTTCTTTTTTTTTTTAGTAATTTTTTTTTTTTTAACATTTATTTATTTTTGAGACAGAGAGAGACAGAACATGAACGGGGGAGGGGCAGAGAGAGGGAGACACAGAATCGGAAGCAGGCTCCAGGCTCTGAGCCATCAGCCCAGAGCCCGACGCGGGGCTCGAACTCACAGACCACGAGATCGTGACCTGAGCTGAAGTCGGACGCTCAACCAACTGAGCCACCCGGGTGCCCCTCCAGGTCCTGTTTTCTTTTCCCCAAGTCAGAGGAGGCCAGCTGAGTCCTAATCCAGCCTGGGGTGACAGGCTGGACCCGGCAGCTCAAGAGTGGAGTGGACAGGAGAGAGTGAGGTTTAGCTTCAAGGCCTCCCTCACCAAACGTGCCCTGGGACCCCTGTGAGGCTCAGTCTGAGATCCCTGGGCACCTTCAGTTGGCATCAGAGCTTCCCGAGCCTCCCAGACATTCCCTGGCCGGGGACAGCCCCCCCCCCCCCCCCGCTCTCGTCTTGACATTTGCTGCACTCCTTGCCCTGCCACACTGCATTCCTAAGTGGTGCCCCTGCCCACACTGCCCGGGCCTGGCCCGGGCTCCTTGTCAGTAGCTGCCGCAGTTGAAGTGCTTTGTAAGCCGCAGAGTGGTCATTCGCAACGACTGGGTAGAGTGTGGGGCACGCTCACCTCCAGCCACCCGCGGGCGGCAGTGCCCCTCCTGAGCGTCGTACTCCTCCAGGTCACTGGCACAGAGGCACAGGAAAGAGCCCTCCACATTCTCACAGAGCGCCGCCCCACACACCGCCAGCATGAGCTCACACTCGTTCACGTCTGCCAGGCACGAGGATGGGCTTGTGGGTGGAGAAGACGCAGCCTGTGCCCCTGCCCCTCTGCCCGCAGCCCAGGGGGCAGATCCTCATCCATCCCCTCGAAAGAAACAGACTAGGTCTTGGGAGAAGAGCAGAAGGGAGCTAGCAGGAAGGAGGGACCGATGAACAGAGGGCGTGGGAAGGGAGAGAGGCGAAGGGTGGCAGGAAAGGGTCACTAAACGGACAAAGAGGAAGGGTTCCTCCCTCCGGGCACGTTCTCCAAATGTGCCTCTCGAGACCCAGAGGTCTCTGGGGAAGGGTGGTGCGCCTTCGCTGATATGCTTGCTCCCCCTGCTGGTAGAACATGGCCACGTTTCTCCTGCCAACCTGGTCCCCCTGCCTGCTGTAGGGTAGAGCTGAAATCCTCCTCCCTTGCCCACTCTATGAGGACCAATATATTGTGGAGGCGTGTGACCTCGAGCCCTTCAGGAGGAGGGCCCTAGGGCCTCTCTCCAGGACAGCCAAAATCTGTGGAGATGGGCCCAAGGGCCTCCCCTTCCCGGGCCCGGAGCCTGGCTAGCCTGCAGGCTTCTCACCAACACATTCCCAGCCGGAGGACGAAGTCTCGAAGCCCTGGTCACAGAGGCAGCGGAAGGAGCCGTCAGTGTTGTCGCAGAAGCCGTGGCTCCCACACATGGTGTCGTTGGCACACTCGTCTATGTCTGTGGGACAGTGGGGACTAAGGTGTAGGGTGCACTCTTGCTCTGTTTGCTGGGAATACTTGGACTATTGACACCAATGTCTGTAAAAAGTAACTTCTAAACACAGGACAAGAACACTCTAACATTGACGTTCCTCTTAAATTTTTGTGTAAGCCCTGCTGTTTGGAAAATACGCAAACTTCCAACAGCTGCCAACACAATGTCCTCAGGCGAAAGCAGTTTCTAGCTGGATACGTGAAAATAGGTGTCCTCAGCCCTCCTGCCTCCGACTCCCCATTCCTACTCACCAATGCAGTCTCCAGTCGGAGCCATGTGGAAGCCAGGCTGGCAGGCTAGGACACAGCGGTAGGAGCCAGGGCTGTTCTCACACCTCCAGGCCCCACATACCGAGTCGCCGTGGTCCTTACACTCGTCAATATCTGTCCCCAGAGCCAAGAGAGGGGGCGGAAGTGGGCAGGTCACTGCTTTGGCCCCACCGTTTTGGCATTACAAGGTCATGCCCCACAACCTCTGGGGTCCTTGATCCGCTGCAAATGACTGTGCTCAACCCACCCCCAAAACATTAAGTTCAGGATCATTTCTCCTGACCCGGCAGGATGAGGGTCTAGGTAGAAAACTATATGCTGTTTAGGAACGCACTGAGCTCTTAGCCTTCTGTGACATATTTTTTCCCTCACCCCCTTCTCCCTACGGCAGAGTACTTTATGCTTCTTTTTATATAAGTCTGCACCAAAGCGTATTTACTGAAAATTGTCTTCGTATCTGTCTCCCTTGCTCAATTTGAAGATTGTCCATAACTGTCTACTTTGTCCTAGCAAAAGACATTGAACCTAGCAGGGGTTTAATAAATGTCTATTGAATCAGTTTGGCTTTAAAAACTGGATTGTGTGCTCTGCTAGCACAAGGATCCTGATTGTCTTTATCTTGTCACCCTTGGATACGTCCGGAGTCAGCGGACAGTCAATAAATGCATTCTCCATTGGATGATTAATCTGTGGAAAGTGCTCTGCTTTCTGGAAGCTGCAGTTCCTAGTCCCAGGGAGCTGAGGACCAGGCAGGGGTGGAGGTGGGCGGACATGGGGCAGAGCCCTGTCCACTCCCCCCTGGCGACCTTACCCACACACTCCCCGCTCTCTGGGGAGGGCTGGAAGCCGGTTTCACACAGACAGTTGAAGGAGCCCTCGGTGTTGACACAGTGTCCTCCCAGACACCGGTCTGTGACTGCACATTCGTCCACATCTAGAACAGAGACATTTGTCAGCAGGCCCAGCCATGGGTCCCTGGGGCCCTAAGTAGTCCACAGGAGAGCCAGAGAGTGCCTCAGGTTAGGAAAGGGTTAGAAGATCTGAGGAAGAGTCTGGAGCTAGAGGCCAGAGGCCAGGCTGGGGGGAGGAGCCCCAGAACTGGGACACTACCAAGGACAGAAGGGTGACACCCAAAGGATTCAAAGGGCACATGCCTGTCGTAGATACCATGGAGAGGCCCTGTTGAGTGCCTTCCTGAAAGCTGTCTCCCTGTCAACACTCAGCCTCCCGCCTCCCATCCCCGGGTGGGGCCAGGAGCACTTTATTTCAGTAGTCTAGACAGAGCCTCCAGCGCCCCCTGCTGCTGGCAAGCAGACATGGCCCAGCTGGCTTCTCACCCTGGCAGCTGGTGCCCCCCTCGGCGCTGGCGAAGCCCGGTGCGCAGAGACAGAAGAAGGACCCGTGGCTGTTGAGGCACTCGCCGCGGGGTGCACAGTACTCCTCTCCCACGCACTCGTCCACATCTGCAAGGAGAAGGTAGGCAGCGGTGTCGCCCAGGCATGTTGCCCCCTCCCCCGCCCCACTCATCGTCCACGGTTCCCGCTGGGGATAGGGAGCCACTCACCCTCACACGTGGTGCCATTGGCCAGCTGGAAGCCTGTGGGACAGAGGCACTGATAGGAGCCAGCCGTGTTCTTGCACTCGCCTCCCAGGCAGCTGCTCTGGAAGTCTTTACACTCATCCACATCTGCAGGGTCACACAGGGGGGAAGGCAGCCCGTGGCAGCACCACCCCCACCAGGACAGGAACCAACAGGGAGGTCTCCAGAGGACCAGTCCCCTGCCTGAGGAGTCTGGACCCACAGGGGCCTCATCGCCTTATAAAGCAGCTGGCGAGGGAGGCTTCGGGGAGCAGTATCACTGCAGCTCCCTCCATCGTTGCCCTGGCCCAGCAGCCTTTGGCTGGGCCTCTCCAGCTGCCCACACAGTGCCCCTGGGGATGCTTGGCCCCTCCCCGCGACCTTGGCCTACAGTGGCCAAACCCACTGCCCTGACCATGGCTGAGATGGCTTAGACTTTTCTGAGAAGCGATGGGAAAACAAATGAGAGATAAATGAAGGAAATATACAGAGAAGCTAAGAAGGTCACAGGAACTAGGTTCTTTAAGCGGGCCTACAGATTGCCTGGAACAGGCCGATGTTTCCCAAAATATGGTCCCAGCCCCCACCCTTACAAAGAACCCACGAAGCTGCACGTGGACCAGACTCCCCTGAAGCTTGTGATCCAGTGGCTCATTGGCCCCTAAACCCAGATGTGTAGTCACCTTTCCAACTCCTGTTGAGGGAGGGGTGAGAATAGGTGTCCCCAGCTAGCCAGTTCAAGGTAGACAGAAGGGCCCCCGGCCTGGAAGCAATCCCTGCCGTGTCTGGTCACTCCCTTCTCTAAGGGTGGTGGGTTGGTCTCCTGCGCCCCATCTGTGCTCCCCTCCCTCGCGGTGGCGGGGGAAGGGGGCTCTCACCTTCGCAGGTGTGGCCCAGGGGGCTGGGCCGGTAACCCTCCTCACAGTCCCTGCAGGAGAAGGAGCCGGCGGTGTTGGTGCAGACTCCCGAGGGGCAGACTCCCGGAAAGGCGCACTCGTCTAGGTCTGGGGCAGACAGCCAGCCAGTCACCCTGTGGGCTCGGGAGAGCTCCCTCTACCTGTCAGGGCAGGAAGCTTCCCACACACGTGGCCTCCTTCTCGGAGCTTATAGGACTGTCTTGGGGCCCGTGGGGAGAGGCAGGCCCAAGCTGGGGGCCTTCTATAGGGCAACCCTGGCACCCTCTCCCCAGAACGCTCTGGGGGCAGCTCTACCGTCAGCTTCCCTCCTGTCTCCGCGACTCCCTTTTTTTCCTTCTATCCTCGCCTCCAAACTTGGGGATGATGACAATAGATGCTCCCCTTGGGGCCAAGTCCATTGATAAGGTCCTCTAGGCTAGCCTGGAGACCCTGAGCATCAGCCCAAAGCTGGGGGACAAACGGAGTGTTCTTTGGGGGGTAAGAAAGCCTATATTCCTGGTCCCCCTCTGCCAGCCCCTCCCTGGGTTTACCTTCACAGGCAGTGCCGTCTTCATTCACCCAGTACCCACTCTCGCAGGCGGAGCAGGTGAAGGAGCCCTCAGTGTTGAGGCAGAGGCCCGTGGGGCACGAGGCCCGGCTGGCACACTCGTCGACATCTGAAACGGGCCATTGGGTTCTGTGTGGGACCCTCTGCAGGACAGACATGGCAGGACGGACGGAACTGACAGGTGGGCGGTGGGCGGGGGGAAGGATGGGACTTGGCAGGATGTGTGGTTGGGTCCGCATGATTATGGATGTGGGACGACGGCTGGATCAGCAGTGGGTGTGCAGAGGGCAGGAGCTGCGGGTGGATTTGCATGGAGGAAGGGTGCTTCAGCATCTATGTACCTTGGCAGCCCTTCTCATCTGAGGTGACCTCATAGCCCGGCTCACAAGAGCATCTAAAGGAGCCCTCCAGGTTGATGCACTTTCCATGGGCGCAGACCCCAGGGGTCAGACATTCATTTACATCTGTGGAAGAGAAGTCCAAGATGGCAGGTTGGCCTCCTCTCCTTCATGTGGTCCCCATTGTCAGGCTTAGAGCATGTCAGTTACGAGGCCAGGGAATCAGCATTCTGAGGGGCCACAGGCCACCCTGGGAAGGCCATCAGGTTGTTCCTGCTCCTGGCCCCACCCACCTAGTTCAGGGCAGGGTGCCCTTCCCGCCTGGGCCCGCTGCAGCTCTATCTGGTAACACACAGCACTTTGCGTGTCCTAGAAAAGGAGGCCAGGTTCCCCAGCCCTGGGGCTGGTTTGGCCCATCTGAGGACACCTGGAATGAAATGTCCAAGACCCTTGACTCACCTTACAGTGGCTCTGAACCCTTCTGACCTCCTACTTGCCAACCAAACTGGTATGATTCCATGTTCCCAGCCCAACAACCAGCTTCAATAGGTGAGTGGGCAATGCAGAGACAGGCCGATCTATGCCTGGCTGGCTGACCGGAGTCTCAAGGGCCTGGGAAATGCCTGCCCTCTCCAGAGCCTCAAAGCATCTATTCACAATTCAGTCCCTCCTGGCCTTCTGAACCCTGGGCCTTTCTTCCTGCAGGGACTGAGGGGAAAGAACACTCTTCCTACAGCTGACACGCAGCCTCCTCTGGAGGGAGAAGCACACCCACTGTTGAGTTAGGTGTTGCTGTTTAGACATTGCTGTTGAGATGCAGAAAAGCAGAAGGCCCTCCTCCCCGGGAGGACTCGGCTGCCAGCTCACACCACCAGAGCCACCCTCTTCCTAAGATTCTTGGCAACTCACTCTACCGAGCAGGATCCAGCCCCAGAAGCTTCTGGGACCTTGGGCTATAGCTCCTGGATGGATATGGTCAAGGAACCAAAGGGGCCCCCACACAAGCTGATTCAGAGGGCAGAACACCAGTAATTGAAGCACACCCATCTCATGGCCAACATCATGTGGGAACCCAGCCAGGTCATGGAGGACAATGGCCTCCAAGCCACTTCCCCCTGCCCATCTCCTTCCCTCCCTGTGTGTGGGCTCAACCAGAGGTCCCAAGGCCAAACAGCCCTCTCACTGCCTTGGCAAGCAGCCCTCACCTACACAGCTCCCGCTCTGGCCCCTGTAGCCCTCCTCGCAGGCTAGGCAAGTGTAGGAGCCGGGGGAGTTGACGCATCTCCCATCCGGGCAGGTGCCAGGGTGACGGCATTCGTTGATATCTGCAAAATAACATCTCCACCCTTGGTCATCGCTGGGAACCACAGCACATGGGTAGGTCTGAGAGGAAGCAAATCCTTGACCCTGCCCTTGGTGGGGGAGAGGGAGGGATGCCAGTTTCTGTACAGATGGAAACTAGGAAAAAGTGAGTCCTGTCTGGTGTTCCCAGCTTCACCTCCCACCCACTGTCCTGGACAAAAGAGACAGAAGAACTTTAGAAAGGGAGACTCCCTGGGTGGGGCAAGAGGCCATGGTCACCACAGCTGTGGGAGGGTGGGAGAGCTCTACTCCATGAGCTGGCCTGTTGGGAAGGGCCTTCGTATCTGCCTTGGTGAATCCTGTTCCTTTACGTTACTGGGACTGTACGTGCTTGGTATGGCAGGTCCCGGAGACCCCAGAACAGGTCGCTGGGCAATGAGGGCAAAATGGGCTCCCCTGCAGCAGGAAATGGGGACCGAGGAGGACCCCCAATCTCGGATGTGACCAAGACCAGCCCTGAGGCTGATGCAGAGTCAAGGGTGGAGGCTGGCTAGGCTTCTTGGCCGGAGAGACTTTTGTTCCAGGTGAGAACCATGTAGGGCTGCCAATGCCCACTCTGGTGAGATCCGGGAGAGAGTCCGAAAGGATGAGCCTGGGGCAGCGAGGAGGAGGACAGAGATCTTGCTCCCGGGGGGCTGCAGGCAGGGTTCTTCCTGATACGACCTGACGTACCCAGAAGTCCTCATTCAAGGCACACAGGGGACTTGGGCGGACTTCGGGAGGTCATAACACAGGGACTGAACTCTGGGTTGGGACTGCAGGAAGGCAGTATGTGCCTCGGGCTCAAGGGTGAGGCTGCCAGCCACTGTTAGTGACAGACAGATTGACTGAGCTCCAGAGGAAACAAGAGGATCTACTCTTCCTAAATCGGGAACTGTCATTCTCCTGGAGGAAGTCCACCAGCTTATGCAGATGCAGAAGACCTACTGCCCAAGAGGAAGATCTGCTCAGCACCCATGGAGGAAATGCAGGCGGCAGGGCCAAGGGTCAGAACGCAGGCTCTCTGCAAAGGGACGAAAGCCAGCAGCTGTTACAGAACACGATATGGCCCCTGAAGCGGAGAGTGAAAATAAGTCTCCTCTGACGTTGTTTGGTCTGCAGAAGTCGGGCCACATCAAAGCCCTCTATCCCAGGGCACCTGGGCCCTCTCAAGGCCAAAACTTCACCCTGAGGGTCCAGAAGAGGAAGGTATACAGAGGGCAGGCGGTTGTTCAGCTGGGTATCTGCAAGGAAATACCCAGGCCCCCAAGGCAATCTTGGGGACAATGAGATAAGGTTCGTCTCTAGAAAGAGGGTAGCCAACAGCTCTTGGTTGGGTTGTGGTGACACTGGGCTAACCTATTCTAAGGATCTCTGTAAAGACAGAATTGAAGAGAATGAGACAGAAGAGGGGGATTGAAGGATCTAGGACCACCAACTTTGGCTGCTCATTAGAGAGCAGCCAGCTCCGTGGCCTGCGGCCTTAGCTGAGGTACCAGAAGAAGGAAGGGCAAAGCCATTGGGAATGATAAGTGATCATTGCTTCGGGAGATAAAGAGACAGAGGTGAGGACCCTTTTCTAAGACCACACTGAGAAAAAATGAAACCTTTGCATCTCTCCTACAGGGATCAGGTAGTGTAAGAAGGAGATTACATTTACCAGGAGCAAAGAGCCCTGATGCCTGTCCTGCCCCAAATGTTCTGGGCATATCTGTGGAGGTGTCGCACAAAGTGTCCTCTACTGGGCATTAGGAGACTCCTGGTATTGATGCTGTTCACTAAATATTCCAGCTTTCCCCTTGCTGGGCCAGGTAGGCTTGTGCTTCCTGGTTCTCTCTCTCTCTCTCTCTCAAGTTTATTTATTTTGAGACAGAGAGAGAGAGAGTGTATGTGTGCATGCAACGCAAGTGGGAGACGGGCAGAGAGAGAGAAAGGGAGAGAAAGAGAATCCCAAGCAGGCCCTGTGCTGTCAGTGCAGAGCCTGACACGGGGCTTGAACTCACGGACTGTGAGATCATGACCTGAGCCAAAATCAAGAGTCAGATGCTTAACTGACTGGGTCACCCAGGCGTCCTGTGCCTCCCGGTTCTTTGGGTCAGACCAGGGCACTCGTGCTGGCTGATGAGCTATGACGCATATAATTTATGGACCAAGGCATAACTGTGAGCAACTCTTCCTTTCTTCCATGGAGACTGGCCGCATTCAAGATGCTGGCTATCCCTTTAGGCTAGTTCTAGAGTGAAGAAACATGAGGCAGGATCCCCAGCTGACCCACGATGAGCATGTAGCACTGATCAGATGCAAACTTTGCTGTGTTCTAAGTCATGAGGGCTGGGGTCGCTTGTTAACGTAGCATAACATACTCTAGCCCGGCACACCACTGCTGGCTTCTTTCCTCAGATCAGAGCCCCAGCCACGATTATTGTATGTGAGAGGTCTGTCAGCAAGTGGGAGAGGGAAGGCAGAAGATCAAAGCGGCCCTTAGTCACCCCATGAGCCAAGGAAAGGCTCTCCCAAATGGGAGTGCATGTAACAGAGCCATCTGCCAAGCCCATCAAAAGGAGCCAGAGAAAGATTCCGGATGAAGTAGATTCCACTTCTGACCAGTCCGTGTTAAGGGCAAAGGCTCTAATGTCACCAGATATCTTGAAGCTGTTCCATCGATCCCTTGGTATGTGGACTAGAGCTGGATTTTTCTCCCTAGTCTAGGGTTTGAATTTAAATCTAAAATTATCGTATATTTTGCTGGGTTCTAATACCTTGGTAGTTGGGGGCAAGAATGAGACCACGTGACTAAAATGTCACACCTTATTGGTATGAGGTTCTGAAGAGACCCCAGGGGACCCAGGGAAACAGGCACCCCAGGGACCAGCTTGCCAACTTGTCTGTACAAGTTGGGGTCCTGGATCTTCCCTAACCAGGGCTTTATTCTTTGCATGAGGAAATGTGAGGTTGCCCATCTCCGCTCCTTGTGAGAGCACAGGGTGGGAGGGGGAGCGTGCTCAGTCAGGGGCCAGAAGCGCAGGAGACCTGGGATGTGGTTGGGGCACAGCAAAGCCCAGGCAGTCTGCAAGGGGATCCAACCCCTTTCTGTGGGAACCCAGAGTTTCTGGTATGACGGAAATGCCATTGAGACTTTGGATGGGCTGCTGCCCAGAGCACACAGGCCTTCCACCAGAGACTTTGAGTTTAAGTGGAGAGAGTGGTTTCTCAGTTGGAGTGAGAAGAAAGAGGGGGAGGAAATTGACTGGGCTCCCAGGGTGATGGCTGGGTCTGTGGTTACTGATGGAAACCTGGAGAAGTGTGCAGGCTACATCAGCCTTTCTTTCAGCAGACTGAATGTCTGGCCTGGGCCAGGAACTCAGCCTGACCTCCAAGTTGAGGTGTGTGTCTGGAACTTTTCCTCCGGAAAAAGTTCCCTCTGGAACTTTTCCGGAAGGGAAGGGGACAATCTGGAGGCGTGGACTGCAGTGTGAGGGGTGTCTAGAGGTGAAAAAAGAACGGGGCTTTCAGATGGAAACACTCCCCCGTATTCACTGAAAGTCTTGTTGTACGTGTTAGCTTATTTGATCCTCACAAGAACCTCCGAGATGGGCATTATGGTTTCCATTTTCAGATGTCAAGACAAGAGTCAAACCCAGGCCTGTCTCTACAGAGCCTATGCCCTTAACATGGACTGGTTTGTATAAATCTGATCTTTTTAATGTCTTGGTATTTTCTTGGTTCATCTCCTTTGGGTTTGCTTTTCTTTTTAATAAAGTCTAATGTCACATCTGTAATGTTGTCTGGGGCGCCTGGGCGGCTCAGTCAGTTAAATGTCCGACTTCAGCTCAGGTCATGATCTCATGGTTCATGGGTTCGAGCCCTGTGTTGGGCTCTGTGCTGACAGCTCGGAGCCTGGAGCCTGCTTCAGATTCTGTGTCTCCCTCTCTCTCTGCCCCTCCCCTGCTTGTACTCTGTCCTTCTCTCTTTCTCTCAAAACAAAACAAAAAAAAAAAAACATTAAAAAAATTTTTTTAAATGTATTGTTGTGATGCTTGAATGAGGTAATCTGTCAAGTACTAGGACACCTCCTGGCACATAGTAGGCCCTCATCAACTCTCCATTCTCCTGGAAAATGCCAGGCTGTGTGCCTCCATCATGCTTATGAGGACAAAGAGAGGCCATTCTGGCTTTGATCATTTGTAGTCCAGAGTATGAAAGGGAAATCACCAAGAGGGAGGCATTGAGAGGAGAAGGTGACACCCTGGGGGGGGCAGACTGCCCTACACCCCCAGCCATGTCTCCCCTTTGCTAAGACCTTCTAGGACCCCGGGCCTGGCTTCCTTGCTAATGGCACTGGGAAGGCACACCCTCCCATCATAAGGCATAAAAGCCCATCCCTCACCTCCAGGACCCTGTGCAATCAGGCAAGTCCTGGCCAGGAAGAACCTGGAGGCTGAGAGGTGTCTGGTCCTAACCTCAGATCCAGGACAGGATTTCTTTCCAGAGAGAGCCTTGATTTACCCTCATTCATTCCTGTCTCCACCACTCTTCGCACACAACCCAGGCCTCTTTCGAGCATTTGCCACCCCAGCCTGGCCAGGAGGCGGTAGTGGGAGAGTTGCCAGGAGCTGGTGTGATAGTGGCAGCTCCAAGCCAGTCTGTGGGGAGACTGATTGGCAATGTCACAGCCACCTCTTGGCAGGGCCTGGGAAAGGGAGCAAGGACTGGGGCTCCATCAATCATTCTTCATTCATTTACTCATTCAGCTAGCATTTGCTAACGTTTGTCCAATGCGGGACATCTATCAGGTGTGTGCACAGGGGTCATCTAAAGATATGGTCCAGCCCTGAGGAGCTCATGGCCTAACAAGCTTTAGCAAGTCGGTCATGGCTGAGGCCGCAAGCACCTCCCAGAGAGACCGGCTTCTCCTCTGTCATATAGGAGAGCAGTGTGACTCAAGGCCAGGGGAAGAGGTGTACGGAGGGATGTTCCCGGGGTCTCGAGTGTATAAAGTTGCTGTGCTCCCCTGCTTTGGGGGGCAGACAGGATGCGAAAATATCATTGAAGGGGATGGAAGGCCTCAAGAATTCCCAGACAGATCTCTGTCCATTAGAGTGGGCTCAGCATCAAGGGGCCCAGTCGGAGAGAAGCTGGAAGGGGAGGTGGGGTTAGCCAGCGCCTGGGGAGGGGCCAAGAGATGGGTAGGGCGGCCGCCTGCCCTCCCTCATCCCATTTCTTACCTTGACAGTGTCCCTTCCTGACCATGATGTAGCCCTGGTCACACTGGCAGTCGTACGAACCCTCTGTATTGGTGCATTGTCCCCCGCTGCACACCCCTGGCTGCTCACACTCGTCTATGTCTGTGAACACACGAAACAAGTCCTGGGTTGGCGTCAGCCCTGCAGGGGTCCCGGGGCATCCCTTCAGAGGCCCAGGACAAGGATGCCCGTGCTGAGGCCCAGGCAGGAAAAGGCATCCTGGCTGCAGCTGTGATTGGTGGGGGGGCTCCTATGCCAGCTCTGAGACTGATCTAGCTCAGGCCCCTGCAAATTCCTGAGTTCCTTTCTCCCAAGGCCCTTGGGAACCCTCAAAGCTGTCTTCCCACCCTGAGGCAAAGGCTGGTCTTGAGGTCACGCGGCCATCCATATGGCGTGATCCGAGGAGGCCAATAAAGCACCCCCCCATGAACCCCAATGCATCCTCCAGAGGTCTGATCCTAGAGTTCTTAAGGGCCTTCTCAAAGGTTAGGGATTAAACAGCCAGAAAGATAGCATCTTAGGTAGCCGTGAATCTACTGAAGTGGTTTATTCCACTGTCCCAAAGCATACTGGTGCCCCACAGTGGCTCAAAAGTCTGACCCTGCTCATGCGACTCCCCTGCTTAAATCCCTACTGGGGTTCCCTGATGCTTCATTATGGCTCACAAGGCCTCTGCCGCTCGGCCCCAGCCTTGCTGTGTTTGCTGGTCCCTATTGGTCAGCCACCAAACCTTTGTTCATACAAATGTCTCCACTTGGAGCATCTTTCTTTGCCTCAATGGTCAGCAGTGTCCCACCTCCATTTCAAGGACTGGTTCAACTGACCCACTCAAGGTTGCTCTGGCCCTTCCCCATTCCTTGTCCCCACAGTCAAATCAATGGAGGATTTACTTTTGCCCCCCGGCCCCCAGCACTGGTTCAAACATTTCATGGGGTCCCTACGCAGATCAAAAGAGATAATCCAAGTGAAGGGCCTAGCACAGTGCCTGCCTGGCACAGGGTAAGCACCGAAGAAATGTTAGCTATTATTATTCTAGCATTAAACCTACCCTATAACATCTGATCTCCTAGGCCTGGCATGTGAGATCTTTCACGATCTGGCCCCGTCTGCTTCTCCCACCTTGGTTCCTGCCTCCTAGCCTCAGCCACACAGGACCTGCTCCTGAACTTGGGCATGTCCTGCTTGCTTGTCCGGAGTGGCTTCCTGCCCACTAGCTTGGCTGCCTTCTACTCGTCTCTCAGGTGAGGCTGACCTCTCCCCTCCACCCCATATGTCCCTCCCCAGGGTTCCCCTAGGACTCAGCCACTATAGTGACTGTTCATTTACTTGCTTTTTTCTCTCCGACTGCTGAGAACGGCTCTTATTATCTGAATGTCCTGAATGTCCAGCACAGAACCCCAAATAGTGCTCTCGTTGCATGAATGGAATACTAATCATTTGTTTATGGACAGTGTTGTCATCCGAGTGGTACTTTGTACCACTGTAGTGCCCAGCGGAGTCATTGGCAGAAGGTGTAAAAGTCACACCCCCCGGGCCCACATCCAGGGATTCTGCCCTCGCAGTACTGGAGCCTGCATTGCAATACCTCTCCGGGCATTTCTGAAATAACTCATCCTCACTTCGAGAAGCTGGGATCCCAGGGGAAGAGGAAAGAGAACTCAGAGGCAGAACCACACATGGGTACTTGAGGAAGAGCTCACAGACCGGCAGGGCCAGGGCGACTGATAGACGAGGCTGAGAAAGCAGACTTGCTCTGTGCAGAGCGACAGGCATAGAAACGAAAAAAAAAAAAAAAAAAAAACCCAAAAAACAGAAAACCAAAACAAAACCAGATCATAACGTCTGTACAGACAGACTCCAGATGGATTAAAACATGCTGTAAAAGGTGAACTAACTTTTACGAAAGAAAGCGTGGAAGGATATCTTTGTGGCCTTTTAAATAAAGCCCTAAAAGCATAAAAAATAAGGCAAAAAGGTGAATTTCAATATGTTAGAATTAAGGATTTCTGTTAAAAAGAAGGACATGTGGATAAGGTTAACGGACAGAGGATGAAATGAGAGAGTTACAATATCTAAACCCAGGCAAGTATCTGGAATATACAAGAAACTCCCAAAGAGCCCCAGGGAAAACCAGCAGCCACTGGAAAACTGAGCAAAAAAAAAAAGGAACAAGCAATTTTCAGATAAGGAAACCCCAAGGCTAATGTACGAAGAGATGCTCATATTTATTAGTAAAGTAAATGGTTTTTTTTTTTTTTTAAGTCTATTTATTTATTTTGAGAGAGAGAGAACCAGCAGGGGAGCAGCAGAGAGAGAGAGAGAGAGAGGAGACAGAGTATCTGAAGCAGGCTCTGTTCTGACAGCAGAGAGTCTGATGTGGGGCTCCAGTTCATGAACCATGAAATCATGATCTGAGCTGAAGTTGGACGCTTAACTGAATGAGCCACCCAGGCACCCTGCGAAGTAAATGTTTTAAAAAAATACTTGGGTATCTCAGTTGGTTGAGGGTCTGACTCTTGATCTGAGCCCACGTCATGATCTCACGGTTCGTGAGTTCGAGCCCTGCATCAGGCTCTACGCTGGCAGTGCGGAGCCTGCTTGGGACTCCCTCTCTCTCTTCTCTCTGCACTTCCCCCACTCTCAAAATAAATAAGTAAGCTTAAAAATATAAAAAAATATTTAACATGCAAACAATTTATAATAATCAATTGCATTAATTTTACTTCTGGAAACTTATAATTTATATTAATTCGTTACACAAATTAATGAAATAATTCACACATAATTAAATAATGAGATGCTGCTTCATAAGACTGGCAGACTTTAGAAAGGGGATGTTATCCCGAATAAGGTCCCATCACGGGGCAGCCAGGTTCCACTGGGCGAAGCACTGAAGCTGACCTTGACCTCCCTCCCCAGCTGCCGGGGCTGGTGGAGACATCCGGGACCGGTGACGCCATTCCCGGCAGCAGCCACTGCCTGTTCCTGGGGCCGGTGCCCTGGGCTGGACCCACAGAGAGCAGCGCCTCTGACCTACAGCACCGGCCAGTGCTGCTGAGTCACCTCCCTGAGGACCAGCTGAGTGCGTCGCCACCTTCTGCTTATAAACCTCTACTGGCTGCCCACTGCCTGTGGGATGGTGTCCAAACCCTTCAGCCTGGCACTCAAGACTTCACACACTGGCCTCAGCTCCTGCCACTTCCTCCACATACCACATGCTCCAGTCACACTGGATTTATCATTATTCCCAGAGCCTGCCAGGCTTGGTCACTACTCTGCCCTCTGTAGAAATGGTTCATTCCCTTTCTCTGGAACACTCTCTGCTTTCTCCATTCCTTTGCTGTGCATGTTTTTGGAAGCAAACCATGCTTTGACACCAGAATGACTTTGATTCTGTTTCTGGCTCTGCCACAACTCGGTACGAGGTCCCTGGGCATTTCAATTCACTTCCCTGAGCCTCACTTTGCTTAACTATAAAATGGGTAAGGATTTCTACCGACTGGGGCTGGGAAGATGAGCTTCGTCAATGCACTTCGTCAAGTGCAATCCCCCACCCTGATTAAGCTAGCTGGTTGTTCTCCCCTACTCCCTCTCCCCCATAGCAGGTGAGGAGACCCGGACGGGCTTGGTCTCTGCAGACGAGATCTCTGGGGGATTAGAACCTGGGGTCCCTGGTAATGTCTGGATACACAGCCTCCTGGCCTCCAGGGCGGGACTGTGGGTGACTGCTGGGCTGCCCCAGCCAGAACCAGCAATGCGAGCCTCAGGAAGAGTTCTCCCGTGAAGTGTTCCAGCTGGGTTATGCATCTTAAGGCCCTGCTTGGAAAGTGCCTCATCATATTCTCTGTGAGCTCATTCATAAAAATGTATGCAGAGGGTTTTTGCATTGCAGTACAAATGCTGGATAGTCAAGGGTTTGTGTTGGAAGCTTCTCTGCCCGGGGGCCTCGTGCGGGGGGCCAGGCCTTCCCAGGGAAGCACAAAGACTTGCCAGGTCTCTGAGCTGCTGAGGACCCACGCTCCTCTTGCAAAGTCTGCTCCCCCGTCTGCCAGGAGTCCCAGTCGGTGTCCTCACGCGTCTCCTTCCTTACCCAAAATGAAAGCGGCTCCTAGTCACTCAGAATTTGGGGACCAGGCTTTTAGTCCTCATCTCCAGCCATGTCCCCAGACCCCTCACACTCTCAGCTCCAGCCACACCTCTTCGGAGCCTTTTTGAATGTTGCAGTCTTGCAGGTCTGAAACTCTCCTTCTGGTCTCAGCGTAGGGGTCGGCTTCCTCCCAGGGCCAGGTCACTGCCCTGAGTCTCTGTTCTCACAGCTCGCGTGCTCCACACACTGCAGAGCAGTGGCTGGGTGCTGTGAATGCTTGGATCCTCTTCCACCTCAGTACTCTCTAGGGGGGTCCTGTGCCTATCCCAGGGATGAGGCAGACTTGGCTTACCTTGACATTCCTGCGTTGTCCCCGAGGTGGCCAGCGTGTAGCCAGGGTAGCAGAAGCAGGAATAGGAACCCACTCGGTTGACACATCGCCCTCTTCCAGCGCAGGGGTCCCTCAGACACTCGTTGTCATCTGAGCAGAGGAAGGTGGGGAGGGAGGTCAGGAGACCTTTCTTTGGGCACCTGCCAGCAATCTGCCCATGCTAGGAGCTGGACAGGGGATGCTGCTGCGGGTCAAGGAGGGGATGAGGGAACAGAGGAGGCCAGGGAGACGAAAAATCTCTAAGGCTGGGGTCACGAAGTCTGCCCCTAGGGCCCACTCCGGAACCAAGGGCCTGGGCCAGTGGCCCAGCTCTTCTTCCCTGCCCATGTCCCCCTCCCCCAGTGGCCTCCTGACCACTTCCTTTCCTTCAAGGCACAGTGGACGTTTCTCTCTTGAATAAAAATATGGAGGGGGTGGTCAGTGGAGACATTTCCAACTAGGGTAGGCCTTGGTCTGCCCTGTAGGCAGCAAGATGGCTAGTTGGAGGCGTGGGCTGATCTCAGAGCTGAGGGCTCCAGGAATGGGTTGAAGCCCTGAGGAGCTTTGCACTCTTCCGGAGTCCTGGAGACTCATCGGATGGTGCTCTCGGAGACTGGTCTCCCCAAGGTTCAGGTGAGCTTTGTCTACAGCCACAGCATTCTTTTTCAACTCCTCGGAGCACACAGCAGTGCTCGGGCCTTCCGTTGCCTGGACTCTTGGCTCTGTCCCCAGTCACTGAGCGAGCCCAGGATGCCCTAGTGCATACCTGTGCAGTAGGCCTGGCTGGGGTGCAGCTGGTAGCCGGGGCTGCAGATGCATTTGTACCCGTCCGGGAGGGTCACGCAGGTTCCAGGGCCGCAGATGTTGGTGGCTCCAGCGGCGCACCGGTCAACGCCTGCGACAGAGCGAGGCAGAGGTCATAATGGAGCGAGGATAGGCAAAGGCAGGGGAGCGGGGCAGTGGGGTGGGGGGGGGGAGAGAGTGGGACACAGGGCACAGGGGCCTCAGAGGACCCACAGAAGCCTCACTCCTCTCTTGGCTGGGCCCGCCCATATCCACATGTAGCATGGCCTTGTATAACACCCCATGGCACTCCCCCCAGGACCCTGAGTCCCAGCGGGGAGCTCCCAGTAGTACATCCCCCTGACCACAACCCAGTGGGCTCCACTAGGCCATGTCCCAGCAGGGGGACCCTTGGACACCTGAAGTCCTCTCTGAATGAGGGCATGGCTCTCACCCACAGTCCCAGAGACAGACAGACAGCACTGGTAAGCAGGGTGTTGGGGGGGAACTGCCAGAGGAAGAAAGGAGAAGTGGGCTGGGGCCAACTGAACAAGGCCTTGAATGCCATGTTCAGACAGGCCTATGAGAAAGGGTGTCATGCAAGGTGGGGTATGATCAGAGCCGTCTCCAAAAGACCACTCATCTGGCTATGCCATCTTGCTCAGAAAGGTAGCAAATGGCTGACGGACAGGGCGGGAGGCACGGGCCGGGGGCTCTTAGAAACCTGTTGAAGTAATTTAAAGGAGGACTCCCTGGGTGGTGGGGTAAAAAGTGGGGAGGTGGGTGCTGAATTCAGAAACAGTTTGCTGACCCACCCGGACTCAGCGCTGAGGCCGTATAGAGGGCAGAAACTCTAGCTTTTTTGAACTGTGTCCTTAATATTAGCAGTGTACCTGGCACCTAGAGCATGCTGAATGAACCACTGATTGGATGAATGGGTGAGGGACACGTCCAGGCTCTGTGTCTGTCCTGAGGTCATGGCCGGAAGCCCACATACCCAGGGCTCCCCTGCCCTGCCCCACAGTACTGAGGTCACCCTGGAGGCCCAGGGGAATGGGTTGGGGCGATGCCTGTGTTGGTGCACAGCAAGGCTTCATGGCGTTTGCTAAGCAGGACAGAACCGAATGTGCATACCGGCCTGTTGGCAAGGCTAGCCTGTCCCTGGCCTGGCTCCAAGTCTGGGTCAGCTGGGGGGGGCTTATGGGGACCCCCTGCCAGGTTCTATGTATGCTCCCAGAGGGGTGAGGTTGGGGGAAGGCAGGGGAGAAGGGGGATTAAGCTGTGGGTGGTGACGGAGGGGGGATTCTGTCCCTCCACAGAGCTGAGAGCCACTGATGAGCCTCACCTGGGCTCTTCCTCCTGCCCCCCCCCCCCCCCCCACCGCCCCGCCCCTGTCCCTGCCTCCAGGACCATTTTTCTGGTCGGAGAATCCCCAACGGATCCCCTTAACCCAGCTCATCTTGCCTGCCCAGCAGAGGGGGATAAGGATGCTCCCTGATGCAATGCACTGAGCACCGAGGAGGGAGGTCCTGGAAAGGGTGGCAGGACACCCCCGGTTCGGGCCTGGGAAGGCCAGCCCCTCCTCCACCCCACACTCTCTGGGCTGTTCCTTCCACCCGGCAGCCTGGTCTCTCTCTCTGGTGGAAGGACTCCGGAAATACTCGCGCCCCTGACGTAAGCTCAGTCTGTGAGGTTAAGAGATCAGCCAGCCCCTGACGAGGCACACGTGAGGGCACACGTGAGGGCACGCGTGTGTGAGCACACCTGTGCACAGGGAGCAGCAGTTCTGCAGACAATAAGCCTTTGAGGAGGGCGCATTGCAGAGCAAGGTGGATTTGCCAGGGATCTCCCCCACCCCGCACCCCTCGCCATTGTAGCCGACCGGAGAGGGGGAGCTCAGGCTCCCCGACAGTTAAACAACCTTGAGAACAGAACCACTTTCCTTCCCGAAAGTTGGCCGGCCCCGTGGGCAGGAGGCTGCTCGCTGCCGGGGCACTCAGATGACTCAGGGTCAACAGCCGGGAGGAGCCAGGCTCCCGGAGGCTCCTTGCGAGGGCCCCCGGGTTCTCCTAGAAGGTCTCTGAGTAAGAGGAGCCTCCGAGGCCTCCCTTCTCTTTCTCCTTCCCCACTTGACTCGTGCTCCTGACAGGACTGCTGTGTTCATTAGGGGCCCCCTGGGATGAGATGATCAGGAATTCACTAGAGACCGTTCATCTGGTGGGCGAGGAGGCCCCAGAGTTGGCTCTGACCAGCCACACTTCGCCAGGCTGACGGCCAGGTACCTGAGGGGCCCGGGGCCTCCAGCCCGTCATGGGGGGTGGTCACTCGCTCTTCTTCCGGGTTGTCTGGAATCTCCTGTCCAGGCAGTGGTGGTGTTGGTCTTTCTGTGGCATTGCCTGCGGTGGGGGAGAGGAGAGAGCAGATGAGCCATGGCCCCTTGGCCACCTGCCTTCCCACCCCCAGACAGTGTGCCCTCCAGAGGTGCTGGCAGTGGCCCTTCCCTCTTCCTGCCGTTCCAGCTGGAGAACCAGGGGTGGAGCCTAGGGTGGATTCTGTCCTGACTTCCCCATCTGTCTGTTCCAAATAGAGTCAGAGAATCTGAGAGCTCGAATGGGTCCGCCAGGACATCCAGTCTCAGCTTCCGTTTCACAGGTCAGGAGACAGGCTCGTGGAAACGACCACCTGGCCAAGGCCAGCTAGCTTGTTGGAGACAGAGCCCCTGAACAGTGCCTTGTCCCCAACCCCAGTGACCCTCTGCAAGCTGGCCTCTGCAGAGCTCCAACCTTTTCCCAAGGGAACACAGGCCCCCGGGGAAGGGCTCCGGGGACCTGACAGGCCCCTGCTTCATCAGTGCTTCCTCTTTGGTCTCATTTATATGCTAAGTGGCACCGTGAAATGCGGAAAGGTGTTTAGGGAAATATTCGCAAAACATCTCGGTGTCTTTCACCGACCTTGCAGCACCTTAGGTGTATGGAGCACCCAGAAAAAAAAGCCTTCGCGTGTCACGCCACCCACGACCTCATCTGGTATGAGCCCCGTGCCTCAGCCCAGGGTACAAACTCTACGGTCTCTCTTTCCTGGGAGCTGCTAGGAGGAGGGACTCACCTGGGACCCAGGCAGGTACTTGGGTAACACTGGTTGTGACCTGCACAGAATAGAGGAGACAGTCACAGTTGGATCCTTTGTCACCTCTCTGATGTTCTTTCTTCCATCACACTCACCCCTGCCCCCGGGGCTTCCTGTCCACTTTACTTACTCACTCTCTCATTCATTCCAGGCATTGAGGAGTTTTTCCTAGATGCTGGGCATTCTGCCAGCGCTTTATGTCCACTGTCTGAATTAATCTGCTCAACTATCCTATGAGAGTAGGTTGTAACGATTAAGTGAACTGATGTATGTGGTGTGCCAGATCTGTGTCGCGCCAGCAATGTTCAATGATCATCTCAATGCTAGGAGCCCCGATAAAGTCACAGAAGCTCCAGGGGTCAACTAGCCTACCTAGGGTCACAGGACCAGTGCGGTGAATCCGAGTCCCCCAGGCCATCCCTGGCGTCCCTCACCACAGCTCACAGACAGCAGCGGTGAACCAGGAGGAGAGAAGGGGCAGGGGACGACAGCGGGCCAGGAGCAAGGCTGGGGGCTGCGCGGACGCAGAAGTGGACTCTGGTCTGGGAGGACAATATGTGATGCTCTGGGGAGAGAAGCAGCTCACTGGAGGAACGGGGTTTGGGGACAGTCAGGTATGCAGGTTGGAGGGGCAGGGGACAGGGTAGGGACCGGCAGACTGGCGAGAGAAAAAGCAGGTTCACTCTTGTGGGATGTCTTTCCGGGAGGATTCGGTTCTTCCCGGGGGAATCCTGGGTGCAGGGAAGGGAGTGAAGGGGCGTGAGGCCAGCCACATCTCTGCTTCTACTTCCCCACAAGCCACCCACAGGGGAGATCCTGCGGTGCAAGCAAACCAGGCTCAGAAAGTGCCGCGTCCAGAATTCGTCTGGAACCAGTTCTAGACCTTAGCTGCAGTACAGGACCTGTTCCAACTTCCTTTCTGAGGGGGGCCCCAGAGCACCCCAAATGAGAGACTGCCTGCACAAGAGCTGATGTTCTGACTTCCCTTGGGGTAAAACTAGGTCTTTGGGTGAGTCCCCCCCACCCCAATGCCAGCGTCTCTCCAGGTAACACGCCACACATAACCCCTCTGCCTCCCTTTCCTCCTTCAGGGGACAGTGCCCTGCAGTCTCAGTGGCTACCCTGCCCCGCTCTCTGTCACGCTTGGCCGATCCCTGGATGCACTCACCTGGCCAGCCTGGGAGTCTCCTGGGAAGGAAAGGTGAGAGCATGAGCTCAGGGAGGAGAGCCGGGCCGCCTCCTTCCCTCCACCCACGGCCAGGCTCCTTCAGTCACTGACCTCCTGACCTGTCCCCAGAGGTCAGCGGTGGAGAGAGTACAGCCTCTGCCCCTCCTGGCCTTGCAGGGACTGGCCACCACAGACCCCAGAAGGCCAGGTCTGGAGGGCCTATGACGTGGCTCCCTGGGTGAGAGGGAGCCTCCTGCCTTCCTTTAAGGCCCCTGTGATGGGAGTCCCACCCCTTCCCGGGCCCATCCACCCATCTGTCCTGGATGTAACTCTCCTCTTTGTTCTGCCACCTCCTCCCTCTCAAGCCTACCAGCCACCCCAGGTCACTCCACCCTCTGCCGTGGGCTACGGCCCAGGGCAACAGTTCTAGAAAGAGAAGAGCTGCTCCTGGCCTGGCCAGCGTCCAATTCCCATGACTGGGGCTCTGTCTGGACTTCCCTGTCTATTCCAGATTCCTGGAGCAATTTTGGCCATCACGTAGCTGTCCTGTCCTAGTGTGTCCTTGGCCTCCTGCGCTCGGTGCTACCAGTGACCCGGGTGTGCTTGCAGCCTGGCTTCCTGGGGCTCCTGCCAGGGGTGCCTCAGGCCATCTCTTTCCAGCCTGTGCCTCCCCGGCCCGAGGTGACTGAGCTGGAGCTGGCACTCTGATTCTAAGGCCAGGGGAGGGGATCGACAGTGCCCAGACTCCCCAGGGTCTCTCTACTAGACCTTCAGGCCTTGAAGCAAGCACCAGCCCCAGAAGCTGTGTGGCCAGGGCCATGGGACCAGGGGCCAGGGGCCAGGGGCCAGGAAGGCCTGATGGGTTGGGGTGGGGCCTGCGGCTGACCTCTCCCGCTTCCACCGGCAACCCTTGGGATGTGGGCACCTTTGACCCCATATAGGAAGGGAAGGAGGTGAGACCTTCCCATCCCGCCAGGCCAGGAGAGCAGGGCTCGCGGCGCTGCTGCTCTAAACTCCCTCCCCTAATGCTCCAGAGTTGGGAAGCCATGGATCCAGGATAAACACCCAGTGGCCCTTTGAGGGAGAAGGGGAATCCCTCAGGCACCTCCCCCAGCCCAGATACCCTTGTCAGGGCCGGTCTCGGCCTCCAGCCAGGTGTCAGTGACTGCCCGGAGTGGCTGCCTCTCCGCTGGTCCGAGCAGGGTCCCATAGCTCTTCTGCGCTTGCTCCCTGGAGGGCCTGGCCAGTTCCTCCTCCTCGGCTTTCCTCATGGCCAGGCGGATATGTGAGCTCGAGTAGGTGTAGCCGTGGCCAGCAGGGCAGATCTCCCTGAAGCCCTCTGCAAGGTCAGGGGTCAGAGGCCAAGCTGAGAGGTGCCGTTCCTGCAGGAGCCCAGGGCCCTCCCTTCCCTCCCTTTGGGGGACAAGCAATTGTGGCAACGGGGGAGGAGGGACCCAGGGTGGGGTAAGGAGTTGAGCAGGAAGGATGGAAGAGACTAAGGGTCTTCTGGCTGGAGGTGAGGCCCAGGTGGGAGAAAGTGGCCACTGGCTTGGAGGAAGCCCCTGGGTGGCCAGAGCTGAGACCGGGCAAGATGCTTACCTGTGCCAGGGAGGGGGCATCTCTCACACTTGCTGCCCCAAGCTTTGCCCACTCGGCTGCAGCAGCAGATCTGCTTGGTGATGCTCTGGGCCAAAGGCAGGGTGCAGGTGCCAGCCCCCAGCGACCGGTAGCACAGCCCCTGCTGCATGGAGACGGCCTTGTCGGCTGCAACAGATACCGCAGGTGGGGTGGGCAGGTGGCCAGCCACGGGGGAAGTGCAGGGTGGGGGTGGGTGAGGGGGGCAGTTGATGGGAGCGGCTGCTGGCAGTGAACACCCAGCTGGCCCAGCCGAGTCTCAGAGTCTCAGTCTGCAGGTTTGGGCACTGAAAGGGCTCAAAAGAACGTTGGGAGGAATAATCACAGTGGAAGCCTTTGGTGTCTCTCCTTGCGTTACCCGATTGAGGGGCCCCTTGATTCCCACTCTCACACGGAGGGCCTGAGGGCAGGATATGGGGATGTATGTGCTTGTCTCCAGATGCCAAGTTACCAAGTGTTTACCACAGGCCTGGGGTTGGGTGGGGAGCAGTGTGCTCTAGGGCCAGAGTCACCCTGGGGAGATGAGACAAGGTGAGAGCCAAAGGCTTGATGGGGAGCTTTGAGGACAGGGACCCTGTCTGGGCCATCTTTGTAGCCCAGGCACCCTGTGCAGGGTCCGGTGCATGCGGATGCTCAGTAAAAGCTCGCTGGACCAGTGTAGGTGGATGGTTAGATCCACGAATCAAAATCCCGTGCACCACCGTGGGCGTGAGCTATGCTGGTTTTACATGATGATAATACCATCACCATTGTCTCCTTTCTCGTCTTTTGATAATGAGTATTAAAGATTATCCTCTTGTACGTTATCTCAGTGGAGGACAAAGAGGCCATGCCACACTGGAAGGGACTGACTTCCTTGTAGGGCCAGACGAAGGGACGAGAAAAGGGCAGAGAAGACAACACTCAAAACTAAGGAAAGAATGACCCTGGGGAAGTCCAGGTCAGGGCCCAGGACTCAGCAGGCCAAGTTCCAATCCCTGCTCCGCCAGGAGCTACGTGACTCCCTGGGCTTTACCGTCCTCATGTGTAAAATAAGGATGATGTTAACTCCATGGGGAGTAGACACCTGTGTTTTTGCCTGCTTGGCATCTATGCCCCTGTATTCTGGTAATAGCACCCTGGCTTCCTATGGGATCTACCCTGCCTCTCACTCTGTCCATGTGGAGTAGAGGCTGACTCCACTTCCTAGCTGAAAGAGTCCATAGCCCTGGTCACAGTGAGTGGGTCAGGGATGGGCACTTGACCAAGTACGCCCAGTGATAATAATTAGCTTTGGGACTTTCCATGGATTATTAGAAAGGAGATGCTTTTTATTTCTCTATTTTTAATGTTGATTTATTTTTGAGAGACAGAGTGCAAGGAGAGGAGAGACGGGGGTGGGGGGGACACAGAATCCGAAGCAGGCTCTGGGCTCTGAGCTGTCAGCATAGAGCCTGACACGGGGCTTGAACTCATGAACCGTGAGAGCATGAGCTGAGATGATGTCAGACACTCAACTGACTGAGCCACCCAGGCTCCCCAATTTCTCATTTTTAAATTGGAGTTTGCAAGGCTGGGAGATGTAGGTCTGGAGTGTCTGAGTGTCCGGTGGCCACCTTTGAAGGAATTATGAAATCAACACAAAGAAAACAGCAAGAGGCATCCTAGACACTACGAATACCTGTATCCAACCAAGCCTAAGGCACACCTACCCCTGGACTTTGCAGTTGTGTGGAGCAATTAATTATTTTTGCTTGTGGTGGTTTGAGTTGGGTTTCTGTCACTTGCAACCCAAAGACTCCTGACTAATAAATATACTTTCTTCTTCTCCTTCTCCTTCTCCTTCTTCTTCTTCTCCTTCTCCTCCTCCTCCTTCTTTTCCTCCTCCTCCTCCTCCTCCTCCTCCTCCTCCTCCTTCTTCTCCTTCTCCTTCTCCTCCTCCTCCTCCTCCTTCTCCTTCTCCTCCTCCTCCTCCTCTCCTCCTCCTCCTCCTCTCCTCCTCCTCCTCCTCCTCTCCTCCTCCTCTTCCTTCTCCTTCTCCTCCTTCTCCTTCTCCTTCTTCTTCTTAAAGTTTATTTATTTAAGTAATCTCTATACCCAACATGGGGTTCAATGTCACGACCGTGAGATCAAGAGTCACATGAGATCAAGAGTCACAGGGGCCAGGCGCCCCCTGTCTGATATACTTTCTTCACAACGATGTATGTGAAGGTTCCTTGTCAAAGGTTATGTGCTACATACACAGGTCAAACACTGGTCAGTGCATGAGCCTGGGTCTCCAGGTATAATCTGTGCTTCGAGCAGCTACTTCCCTTGCAATACTGTAGGGAATGGCTCGGTCCTTTTATTTATTTTTTTTTAAGCTTTTGTATTTATTTTGAGAGAGAGCACATGCACAAGTGGGGAAAGGGCAGAAAGGGAGAGGGAGAGAGAGAATCCCAAGCAGGCTCTGCACCACCAGTGTGGTGGCACTC
Source organism: Puma concolor (assembly GCF_028749965.1). Taxonomy (NCBI): domain Eukaryota; kingdom Metazoa; phylum Chordata; class Mammalia; order Carnivora; family Felidae; genus Puma; species Puma concolor. Next base: position 28,871,118 of record NC_141672.1, on the reverse strand, counting down.
GGTCCTTTTGAGCCCCAGGGTGGAGGTGACCTGGCTGAAAGTATCAGGAGACTGCCCCAGCACAGAGGGACCCTTGTAGACTGCCCTAACTGGCCCTGGTCAGGTGGCAGGGAAGAGGGCAAAGTTCAGAAATGAAGAGAAGAGAAACTTCATGCCTGCCCCTCTCTGCCTACAGGGAGGTAAATCATCAGCTGGAGGGGGTAACAGTAGGCAGGGAGAAACAATAAAGAACACCCAAGGGCCATCTCTGCCTCCCTGTATTAAGGCTTTCTTTCTGGCACTAACAAGTCAAAGTCACTTCAGGTGTGAAATATGCCTGCCTAATAAAGGAATCTTAAGTGGGGGGTGAGATGAGAAGAAAGTGCTATACGTCTCTTGAGGCCTTGATCACATGTCTGGTCACCATCAAGTCTTCCTGAGAGCCGCCAGACGTGTTCTCCCCACTCTGGGATTCCTCACTCTCTGGGCGTCCCCTCTTAAGCCTTTTTTACTGTCTCCTCTCTCTGGAGACGCTTACTGGGTCCAGTCTCCTCTTTCCCTTCACATGGACGCTCCCTCTGGGTGGCACTGGAGTCTTGCTCATCCTGTGGCCTCCCCAGACCCGGTACCTGGCGGTTTGTAGGCCAAGGGCTTGGCCAGCCCCAGGGAGCTCTGCTGAGCTGGGCTGCCACTTTCCAAATGCCAGTCGGGACTGGTTTTATTCAGTTCTGGTCGGGCCTCCCTGCCCAAGGAGAGCCCTGTCTGGGCCGTGGCGTCAGTCCTGCTACCTGGGGGTGCTGCCAGCCTGGGCCTCTCCTAGCAGGAAACCACAGAGGCCGCTGGAAACAGCTGGATGGGGGTGCACACATGCACATATACAGACACACGTTCTGAACCATAAGGGATGCGCGTTTTAAGGAAAGGCCTGGGGGTCAGGCAGCAGGCCTTCACGCTCCAGACAGGCCCTTTAAGAAAGGGCTGCAGCCAAGTGACCAGGCTGCTAAGCTCGGGCCCTGGAAGAGGCAGCCACAGCTCAGCCAGACATCAGAACAGAGGCGACACACGCACCCGCCCCCTCAAAGTAAATGAGGCAACAGATAGGACAGAAAGGATTAGAGAATAAACAGAAGCAGAAAATCCCCAGCCGCAAAGCCCCCAAAGAAATGCCAAAAACCCAAACTGAAGTCGTAACCATCTCTGCTCCAGCAGGCGGGGGGCAGGTCAGTTTTGTACATCGGGCCCAGCTCCCGGTTGAGACACAGGTCCCGGGCCTTGGGATGGAGCCTGGGGGAAATTACTGCTCTGGGCCTGGCCGGGGGACCCTGAGGATCCCATCTTGCCTCCCTGTGTCCCCCACCCCTGGCCCCTGCCAGCACTTACACACACAGCGGCTCCTGGACGGGTCCAGCATGAGACCAGGCCTGCAGGTGCATAGGTAACTCCCCCTGGTGTTCACGCATTCCGAGTCCTTGCACAGGCCCAGGGTCAGGCACTCGTTGATATCTGTGGGGTTGGAGGAGGTGAGCAAGCGCCCGCCCCACCGAGGCTGGACGGAGGGGAGGGGCCGGTGCAGAGCTCTGCAAACACTTTCTCAAAAAAAAAAAAAAAAAAGACAATGGAGCTGCCATCTATTAAGTGTGGTCCCTCTCTCTGTACCTCCGTTTCCTAATTCATAAAATGGGGACATTAGTAGTAACTACCAGGGGCGCCTGCGTGGCTCAGTCGGTTGAGTGACCGACTTCAGCTCAGGTCATGACCTCGCGGTTTGTGAGTTCGAGCCCCGCGTCGGGCTCTGTGCTGACAGCTCAGAGCCTGGAGCCTGTTTCGGATTCTGTGTCTCCCTCTCTCTCTGCCCATCCCCCACTTATGCTCTGTCTCTCTCTGTCTCAGAAATAAACGCTTAAAAAAAAAAATAGTAACTACCAGATGGTCTTATTAGGAGAATAAAACAAGATAAAAATTGCAAATCACTTAGTCCACTAACTGGTAATAATGGTCATAATATTAAAAGTGAATGTTTATTGAGTGCATATTATGCGCCAGGTACCAGGCGAGGTGGCTGACCTATGATACCCCATTCAGTTCTTACCAACAATTTTATCAAGTAGGTCCATGGGGCTTCATCTTATAGGTGAGGAAGCAGGTTCCAGGAGTAACTTGCTTAAAGGCACCCAGCTAGTAAGTAGCATGCTGGGATGCATACGGGGGGAGCGGATAAGGGCACAGTTCGGGCTGGAGAGTGGAGAATCATCTGCCCAGTCCCTCCTATTCAGCCTTCCTGGAGAGACTCTGAAGCATCTCTGCAGGTCTGGGGGACACATCCGCAGGACAGAGGGGCCCAGCAAGGTCGAGGAGGCAGGAGGCCAGAGGCTATGTTTCCAGGAGGTGGAAGGCCTCAGGCAGGCCCCACACATCCTCCAAGACCAGTGGGGGCACATGCTGTTCTTCAAACAAGGGAGTGACATTAGCTTCCCTTCTGATCTCAAAAACATTTCATGCTGGAAACTTCTTCCTGCCAAGGGGAAATCCCAACCCTTACTCTAAGCTCCAAGAAGTCTTGGTGATGGCACCCTTGTTGATGATGGTAAGTGAGGAAGATCCGTGAGGGGCAGATCTCCTGCCTCCAGGGCCGGGAGATTAGACATGGCGACCCAGTGTCACCAGAGTCGCACGCTCACCCATAGGCTTCAGGGAAGCCTGTTCAGTAAGTGCAGGAATGAAGGGTTAGAAGATGGCCCAACTACTCTTTGGCAGGATACCCTGTTGGGAGGGAGGTGCCTGGGGAGATGCCACTGAGATCTAGGAAAGGGAACAGACCCACCTGCCCCTGGACTGTGGCCATAGTGATGTGTCTAAGTACCTAAATGCAAATCTGACATGCCTGTGGTCCCCATTCACCTCCTAGAGGGAGCTCCTAAACCCTCACAGTGCATCCAGTGCCCTCGACCATATTTCCCCACAGCCTGTGGGTGGGCAGCTGGCCCTGACGAGGCTCTGGGATGTCTGTGTCGTCTCCTGTGGGCACACAGGCTGTACTCCAGCCGGCCTAAACTGTTCCTTTGCTTGTGCTGTTTCCTCGGCCTGGAATGCCCGCATCCCCTTTAGTTGGTCACCTCTACTCATTCCTTAAGTCGAGGTGAGGTGTCACCTGAAGCCCCTCTCCTACCCTCCCAGTCTGGGAAGGGGTCCCCACCATGGGATCCCACAGCACCCAGAACTTCTTTCCGGTGAGAGCACTTCTCCCGTGGGGTGTAATGGTTTAAGCGTCTGTATTCACCTGGGGCAGCTTCTGTGTTTATCTGTCACTGTGTACTAAGCACCTAGCACAACACATGCAGCTCATGACAAGACCCCAAAATTGTCCCGTGGAAGGAGAGAAGGCTGGAGAGAGAGAGAGAGGAGGGTGATGCACACGGATGTAGAGGTGAGCAGGTCCCCTCCCAGATACGGAGACCAAGCCCACAGACATGGGAAGGGGGAGTTTTAGGGGGCAGGGTCTCCTGGGGGAGGGCCCCCTGACTTCCTATATTCCTGAGGCTCCGTGGAGGGAGGGCTAAGAGCTCATTTGAAATCCTGGGGATAACTTTAATCCTGTGCACTGGGAAACCAGCCAGGAGGAGAGGCCACTGGGGACAGTTGAGATATGAATGGCCCTACTGTACCCTCCAAGGGCAAAACTAAAGACTTCTCTCCACACCCACTGTCTAGTCTACTAGTCCCCATTGCCCCCAGGGGAGTCTGACCTTGGGCTGGGTCAGAGGCCTGCCCTTTTGCCTGGTCCAAGCACTTTATCCATGGTCCAGAAATCCCCTTTGGGCCTGGCACCCCACAGCAGACAGCCTAGACACCCCACCCCCCAACCCCGGCCCTGGACTCCCTCAGATCCCTCTCTCCTGAAGAAGCCTCCAGGGGGAGGTGCCTAGGAAGCCATCTGGGTCAACCCCCTGTCTCTAACCCAGCTTCATTCAAAGCAAGTCATACAGACAGCAGTGTGTCTAGTTCCCCAAAGGGGAGGCTGCCTCAGCTCCCCACTGACCTCTGCCAGCCTCAGGAGCCTCCCAGCTGGAAGGCCCTGCTCACTGCTCCTACCGCCAGGCCCATAGCCAACAGCGGCTCCCTGCTCAGAGCCTTAGCGGCACAGTGGTAACAGCTGCCCCTCAGTGAAGGCTTCTGGACCCTCAGTCATCCTGGTCCCACTCCCCATCTCCACTGGAACTCCCTGTAGTGACAAAGCCATAGCTGAGACCCACCTCCCACCCGTCTGTCCTAAGGTGCCTCTGGGCCTTGCCCCTCTGGGGGCTCTGTAATACAGAGTGCTCCAGGCCTTGGTGGCCTTAGAGAGCCTGTCAGCAGGCCAGCAAGGATCATGGGCTAGACTTTATGGCCCCCTGTTCCCTCTTTCTTCCCCCTCCTAGCTGTGGGAGGCAGGTATGAGTAGCTGAAGGTGCGGTGTTGGGGAAAGTCCACAGAGGTCCCCATCAACTCAGGCTGACTTGATCCTGGAGTCAAAAGTCCTCCCAATCCAGGGAGATTGGCCCAGGAGGTGAGTAAACATGTAGGGACCAGGGCAGTACCTTCACACACAGACCCACAGCTCTAGAGACCCACCTGGCCCAGGTCCAGTGGGGACGGGTGGAGATGGGAGGAGGGACAGGCTCAGCTCCCAGGTCCTTTCTAGGCTTGCTCTATCATTATCTCCCCGACTTCCTTAGGCTCCTGGAACCAGCAGCCCCCATAGCATCCCAAGCTGGGGCTTAGCGGTACCCAGAGAAGACCACTCAGCGACACCATTCCTTCTGTCTGGGGATGGGGGTAGTGCCCCGGCATCATCAGACCTTCATCCTTTCCCCTCCCCAAGCCCAGCCCTGGCCCCGGTCATCCTTACCTTGGCAGTGAGTGAGATTCAGTCTCTTGTACCCTTGGGGACACTCCAGCTGGCCATTTTCAACCACCGGCGAGGCTAAGGAGTGAAGATATAGATGGGCCTCACTGGAAGGCCCTTGGGTTCCTCTGTCACCCACGCTGAAAAGTGGGGTACAACCCACTCCACAGCTGTGAGGCTCTGTCCCACCCCACAGCTGTGAGGCTCTGTACCACTGTGGGTAGCTGTGATGGCATCTTGGCTGCAATCCCTTCCCTGGCTCTCACCAGGTTACCCTTGACCCAACTTGCTCTTACTAGAAATGACCCTCAGTGACTATATTCTTGTATATATCAATGTTATACACTATAATGTGATTAAACAAGCTTCGTTTGTTTATTTATCTAATTTTTTGGGGGGGTTTTCAAGTCATTATAGATTTACAGGAAGTTACAAAAAACAGTCACAGAGAAGTCCTGTGTGTCCATCACCCCGCTTCTCCTAATAGGTTACATCTTACATAACGATGGTTATTTTATTAGTTTTTAAACCTCTAGACACAACAATTCACAGTCTAATTCCAAGTTCTGTTTATTTTGATACTTGGTGTTAATGCTGCCATAGCCGACAAGGTATCTCAGCTCAAGATGGAAGAAGGCCATCCTTGATTGCACTCATGAAACCACGCTATTCATTTTTCACTCAAATTCACCAACTGTGTGATGCTGGTGTTGAAATTTGGCTGGTAGCTTTCCATCTCCCCTGAGGTCAGCTAGTGGTTCCTAACAGATGTAAGGTACATTAGAAAATTCCAGTTTTCCAGTTTTTTAAGTGTGCAAATGGAGTTGGCTTCTAGCAACAAATCCCGTAACGATGGAACTGTTTCCAAACATCCATTTTCAAAAGGTTCTCTCTGTGGTACAAGTCTCCTGACCAGCAGCCCTGCCTGAAGTGAAAAGCAGACAAAACCGGGCAGATGTCTGACTCTAGACTGACCAACAAGGAAATAAGTCTCAGAATTCTGGTGCTGACACCTGCCCTACCCGATCGCACAACGTTCTCCTGTACGTTAAAGAGAAAAAAGTACTTTTTTTTTTAAATTTTTTTTAATGTTTTTATTTATTTTTGAAGGAGAGAGAGACAGAGCATGAGCAGGGGAGGAACAGAGAAAGAGGGAGACGTAGAATTTGAAGCAGGCTCCAGGCTCTAAGCTGTCAGCACAGAGCCCAATGTGGGGCTCGAACTCATGAACTGTGAGATCATGACCTGAGCCGAAGTCGGATGCTCAACCGACTGAGCCACCCAGGTGCCCCAAGAAAAAAAAGTACTTTGAAAAAGAAAAACCTATTTAAAAACAGGGAAGACATTTCTATTCCTTTGGGGGGATGGACTGGCGTGTCAGCCTCCAGAGGAATACTTGGAAGGGTTTGGCTTTTTTTGGGGTTTGGTTGGTTGGTTGGTTGGTTTTTGTTGAAAAGCTCTAGCAGATAGCATATGACTGACAGCCATCTGTCATCATAGAAAAAGGCAGCAGATGTGAAACACCCATTTTTTTTTTCCCAAAAGAATAGCTCATCTATAAGTCTGACCATTTCTTTGCCAAGACATAGCCCGCAATTCTCAAGGGGTCCAGGGATTTTCGTGATGTTTTGACATCACGTTCCATAAAGATGCCATTCGATGTTAAAGGTCTTGTTTCATAGAGTGAACCGCATGATGACTTCCTCTGGCAATTTGTCTCCTTCTGACTTTCACTTCCTCGGGGCAATAGCTTGTCTGTGAGTGCTGCGGTGAGGGAATTTTCCATAGAGTGCTCTCCACCTCTATGACTTCACCTGGATTCCTTTTTATTCCAGTCGGGGCATCAGCAACGACCCTTACGGAGTTGGTGGAAAAGCTTACTTTTATTCAAGAAGTCACTTAACGTTTGGGAATATATGCCTGGGGGTTGATCCTTTCTTTAGTAGCTTGCACAAAGATAATTCTTCATGTGTTTTATTGTGGAAACAGATTCTCGCAAATACCAAGAGACACGTTAGAGGTATCTATACTTCCATCCAACTATACAGCAAAGTTTGAGCATCTCGGAGTTTTTAAATGTGTTTCTAATCCAGATGGCTTTTACTCTATCATTAGCTGCTGTTTCCCAGCACATTCTGTTTTCTTCCTCCCTCCCTCCTTTCCTTCCTTCTTTCTTTCAAGTGCGAGCGGGGGGTGGGGGAGAGAGAGAGAGAGAGAGAGAGAGAGAGAGAGAGAATCCCAAGCAGACTCCATGCCCAGCAAGGAGCCCCATGAGGGACTCCATCTCACGACTGTGAGATCATGACCTGAGCCACAATCAAGAGTTGGACTCTTTTTTTAAAAATTTTTTTTTTCAACATTTATTTATTTTTTGGGACAGAGAGAGACAGAGCATGAACGGGGGAGGGGCAGAGAGAGAGGGAGACACAGAATCGGAAGCAGGCTCCAGGCTCTGAGCCATCAGCCCAGAGCCCGACGCGGGGCTTGAACTCACGGACCGCGAGATCGTGACCTGGCTGAAGTCGGACGCTTAACCGACTGCGCCACCCAGGCGCCCCAAGAGTTGGACTCTTAACCAATGGAGTCACTCAGGCGCCCCCAGGGCAAAGTCTGTTATTAACGATATATTATTTCATACAGCCTTCTTGATCATTTGGACTCTGGGGTCCATTTTGGGTCATGTGTGAGAGGTCCTGATCATTTTTACTTTGGAACATGGTTGATTACATGTCAGAGGAGAAGCGGCAGCATTGAATTAAAACAAAAAAAAATCATTACTTGGCGATTATGCTATTAGTATTATTTTGAATCCTGTTTCTTTGCAGGAATTTTTTTTTAGAGTCACTTCTCCCCGTGGTGAGGGTTGTTTTCGTTAAAACCTGACAACATAATTGAAAGACCCCGTAAACCCAGCACTGTTGTGGGTTACGTGTTGTGATAGGCCAGACACAAACAAGAGGAGGTGCCATGTTTTTCTGGAACCTTCTCTTCCCTGAGGACACTCCACAGGCCAAACACGACATCCCACAGTCTGCCATAGAGACCAAGCAAGGATATAAATTAGTAAAGCTTAATTTTTTGTTTCACATTCAAAAAAATCATCAGTGGAATTTGTAAAATCTTTTCCCGCTATGGACGACAGTCTTGCTCAGGGTTGACAGGTCGTTCCACGGTGGGGACTGGGCTGCGGCCCAGTGGAGATAAATGAGGATTCTGAACACGCCGCTATTGAGACAGAGGGATGGGAGTGAGGTTGGGAAACGTCAGCGCCCCTGGCAGGGGGCCCGGTGGCATCGGCTGAGGACAGGGAGGAGGAAAGGGAGAGGGGAAGTTGTTTGGAGAAACTCAGAAAGCAAGCTGATTAGATGCAGCCTGCAACCATTATGAGGAGCAGAAGGTGGGAAAGAATAGTGCAAGGCCGATGCCAGAACGTCTGGACGGGGCTTTGGAGCTGCAAGGCCACTGGTACATAGAATCCTGTTTCCCACACAATGACCTTCAAGGCAGGGAGCATTATCCCCGTTTTACAGATTAGGAAAGCGTAGCTCAGAGGGGGCCGAGTAGCGGTTGAACCCAAGCCTCTGGCTGCGAAGGCCACATCCCTCGCGTGCCGCTCTGCTGAAATCGGGCGGGAGAGAGGGGCCAGGAGGCCAGGGTGGCACCAAGATGTCAGGGGGGAATCGTGAGGCAGAAGGACCCCGCTTCCTCAGCGAGTGGGAGATCAGTGGTCCGAGCTGGGATTAAAGCCAGGAACCAGGGTGGAACAACGGCGGGCACCTTCAGGGCACCGCGAGAACCTGGGGAAGGTGGCAGCTGAGAAGAGCTGTGTTCATTCATTCGTCCAGATTCATGTGCTTTTCTTATAAAGTGATTTCTTTTCCAGAGGGCTCTGCCCTCTTGCTGGCCTTAAGAGAAACTGTTGGGGGTGCCTGGACGGCTCAGTTGGTTAGGTTAAGCATCCAACTTTAGGTCATGTCATGATCTGGCAGTTTGTCAGTTCAAGCCCTGAATCAGGCTCTGTGCTGACAGCTCAGAGCCTGGAGCCTGCTTCGGATTCTGTGTCTCCCCCTCTCTCTGCCCCTCCCCTGCTCACACTCCGTCTCTTTCCCTCTCAAAAATAAATACATGTTGAAGAAGAAGAAGAAGAAGAAGAAGGAGGAGGAGGAGGAGGAGGAGGAAAGAGAAACTGTTGGATGGATAAGCATCTGTGAAGGCAGGCTTCTGGGGAGGAATGCATTTCAAAGCTGCTGTCCCTGGTGAAACTCCCATTTTGCCAGCAACCCCGACCTGATCCCAAAGAGGACCCCGAGACCTGTCTCCACACCTCACAGAGGCCACCTACGAGCTTCTGTAAGAGCAAGTGCAGCATCCAATCTAGAAAAGTCAGTTTCAATCTAGTGGGGGGGATAGAAGGCTGAAGTTTATTTTTTTTATTTACTTATTTTGAGATAGATGATGAAAGAAAGAAAGAAGGAAAGAAAGAAAGAAAGAAAGAAAGAAAGAAAGAAAGAAAGAAAGAAAGAA